>NW_028227268.1:71775598-73250598 GCF_978045245.1 Mus caroli
GTGGTAGGCTACATCCAGAGTGCCAGCCCTTGGGAGGCCAGGAGAGGAGCATCACCAGAAGTTCAAGTCCATTCCAGGGCACATAGAAAGTCCTAGGCTAACATGGTTTAAGGAGTGAGGTCTTGGCTGGACATGATTGTTCATGCCTCCAATCCCAGCACTCGGGCAGGAAGATCACTGTGAGCTGGAAACCAGCCTGGGCTACACGTGAGTTGAGGCTAGCCTGGGCGATGGTGTAAGATCCTATCTCAAAAACCAAAACAAGGGCCAGCAAGTCTAGCTTATTAAGTATTGGTGTTTATTCAGTTCCCAGGATCTACAAGGTGGAAAAAGAGACATGGACATGTATCCACATACATGATACACATACTAAATAAATAAGTGGGGATATATATATATATATATATATATACATATATATATATATATATATATATAATAAAAACAAATCAAAAGTAACAGAAATCCTGTGATTCTTGATGGGCTGGCAGAAGGATAGGAAGAAGTAAGCAAGCAAGCATGAAGAAATTTGGAGGGTTACAGCTACAGGCAAGAACTTGATTGTTGGAAAGGTTCCCAAAGCACAAATGTATCTAAATGTATCAAATTCTCCCAAATGTGTGTGCAAATGTGTCTAAATGTATCAACTTGTACAATTTAACTAAATAACTGTCCTTGTAGGTCAATCACAAATTAAGAAAAGCAACAATGAAAAAATTCCACATTCCTATTGCCTTAGGCTTGGGTGGTTTTGGAGGCAGAGGGCAGGTGTCCTAGGGTCAGTGAGCATCTCACTGAACTTCAGATCGCACTCCAGGTAAAACCTCCCTGCAAAAGCAAACACAAACTAGAGAGCAGCTAGGCTGGCCCAGGCATTTGGCAGAGGCTGCCAGACTATTCTGGAAGGAATGTGGGTTTAATCAGTGACTCCCATCAGCTCGCTGAGTGACTCTCTTCCAAACCACATCAGCGGCAGATTTCCTGAGGACTGCCCGTTCCCAAATGCATGCTAATGTATTGAAAGGGGTGGTCTACAAACAAAATCCAGCTCTTTGGGAAGCCTCCATTCACGTTCCTATTCATTCACTTTGAAGGGCACGCATCACTTCCCATCGGCCTCACTGTGAGGGTTCTTCACATGGAGCTGACAGAAGAAATCCCTTCTGAGGCCCTCCTGCTGGATAGATGGTTTTTACCACAGCATTTGGCTGCTTGAAGAGACCCCTCAAGCTGCCAGGAGACAGAGAAGCTAATGACAGTCAGGGTCCCCATAGTCTGTGCCACTTGTCAGGCTCTGCCTAAATATCTAACCATCATTTCTATGCTTCCAGCTCACACCAGCATCCTGTATCCAAGGAGGTGGGTTACAGGTGGCTGAGGACAGCTATAAACTGTAGTCGAACACAAAACTATGCAGTTTACTCAAAAGGTTTTAATTTTGGAGAGATGGCTCAGTGGGCAAAGTGCTTGCCATGCAAAGATAAAGATCGGGCTTTGATCCCTAAAACTCAAAAACAAACAAACAAACAAACAAACAAACAAACAAACAGGTATGAAGGTGTAAGATAGCAATTTGGCAATGGGAGGGCAGCAGGAGGAGGGTATGGGGAGGAGGCAGATGACAGGGTGTTTCTAAGGCTTGAGAGCCAGCTGGTCTAACCTCACTGGTAACCTCTAGGCTCAGGGGAAACCTTATCTTTACAAAGAAGGTGACAAGCTCGTGAGAGGCTCAATGGGGAAAGGTGATAACCCAAGTTCAACGCCTAGCTGGAGCTAGCCCAAAATCTAATTTTAATTAAAAATCAAACCAAAACAAACAAGAAAAAAAAACAAAACAAAAACGGTAGATTGTTACAGAGGAAGAGAGCTGATGTCAGTCTTGCTTCACACACACCTGTATGCATATGCACACATACAAAACATTGTGGGTTCCTTGTAAATCGATTACATGGTTCTGGAGTCTAACCTCTGAAGACAACACATCATGTCACCATGCTTTGGGAGGAAGGTGCTGTGAAGTTTCCTTTCCCAGGTCAAGCCTGAACATGATGATGTCATAGGCTAAACAGTCTTCCCACCAAGTTTCTACGGCAACGTCCTGATCTCTAGTAGCTCAGAACAAGCCTGTGTTTGAGGGTGGGGTCTTAGAGAGTTAGTTAAGGTAAGATAAAATGAGACCCTGACCCAAGGAGTCAGGGTCCTAAAGGAGGGGACTGAGACACAGACGCACACAGAAGAAAGCTGACAGGCAGATACAGCATGTGCAAGCCAAGAGTGGCCTCAGAAGGAACCAACCCTGTCAACACGGTGATGCCAGACTTCTAGTCGCCAGAGTTGAGAGAAAATCCATTCCCTGCTCTTCAAGCCACCCAGCCCGTGATGCTTTGTCATGGTAGCTTAGCACACTAATGCCGACCAGGTCTCACAGACCTCCCTCCCCCATCCTGACTCTGTTCGCTCTCCAGAACCTATGAGGACCCAAAAGAAGGAAAAGTTAGGAGGCTGGGAGGACCAGCAAGCAGGGCCGAGTGTGTTTCTACTTCCTCTGGCTCTAGGGAACAGCTAGTGAGGTCACCAAGAGGATTCTGTACTAGACACTAACAGTCCTGTAACCATGACTCCAGGTTAGCAAGGCAAAGGGGAGGGTTTTAAGGGGCCCAGGGCTTTGCTGCACCCTGCTGGGTGTACCTAAAGAGAGCTCACTGCATCCCCACAGAAACCCAGTGAGGCAGATACTGTAGCCCCTTTCCCAGGCCTAGAAAAGCCACCTCTAATGCCTACAAAGGAAGCACAGAGGGCCCAGTGTAAGGGGGATCTTGGGGAACCTGGGTGGAAAGAGCACAGGTTAGACCTGTAGGCGCATGCCAGTCGCTCTGCTGGATTCCTTTGCAGCTCCCCCACATTGTGTGGGTACATGCAGACCAACTCTCAAGCACTCCCATACATGCACAAACTCTCACAGCCGTACATGTGTGCATTCATGCACACATCCATGTGCACACATGAGGCATAAAGCAAGATTCACATGCAAGCATTCACACACACATACACAGTCACACACATGCATATGGTCACATGCAGACATGTACACTCACACTCAGGTACCCTCATACAGATGCACATGCACACTCATGAGCACATCTGTACGTACGATTGCTCATTCACATCATGCCACACTCTCACATACGACTTTCCCAGTGCCACCATGGGCTTACCCTTTATTGACTGCACCACAACTTAGGTCTGAAGACAAAGACATCAAGGACGGTAACAGACCTTCATCACACAAAAGGTAGCCGTTCAGATGAACAGACCATGGAGTGTTTCTTTGTGGAGTGTTTTTCCCAGGACGACCAAACTTGAGTCAGTTTCATTTAAATTGCTTTTTTTTTTTTTAAAGAAAATTAAAAAAAAAACAGACTACATTTTAATTGCTTTATGATTTGTTTCACAACTAAAAGTTGGAAATAAATTCCATTTTGGACGTTCACACTGCCCATCTGAAAGCACCCCAGCCCTGGCCCTCTCAGCCCAGATTTCCTGGCTACATCAGGAAAATAAATTCTCTCATTTACAAATGTGAATTGAAGCAGATGTGTGAAGCTTCTGGTTCCCCAGGTTTATCATGAGCACATAGGCAGGTTTGTGCTCCATTGTGAGATCTCAGAGCCAGACGAGCTTATCAGTGAAAGCAAGCGCTGTGCTCATCACAGTGACAAATGCATAGTTATTTCCACGAGCACTTTGGCTTTTATGTTTTGGTCATAAATATGATTCGTTTTGTTTTGTTTTTCGAGACAGGGTTTCTCTGTATAGCCCTGGCTGTCCTGGAACTCACTTTGTAGACCAGGCTGACCTCGAACTCAGAAATCTGCCTGCCTCTGCCTCCCGAGTGCTGGGATTAAAGGCGTGAGCCACCACGCCCAGCTATAAATATGATTTTTTAACTTCATGGGAAGTCTCTTCTTCTGCACAAATGAAAAAAAGAAAAACAGAAAAATAGGTTAGTTCTGTGTTTGCTTTTATTACGTTACTAAGCAACACTTCTCATCCTGCGGATTCACAATCTAAAGGTGATATATATGATACATATCACATATATCAAAAGAATCACAGTGTTAAGGGAGTTTGTGTTGTATGTTGTTTTGTTTGGGGCATTTTGAGATAAAGTCTCCCTGTGAATTCATATACCTGACTCCATCTGCCCTTGAACTTGTCACTACGCTGCTTCGGCTTCCTAGGTGCTGGAATTACAAGCGTGTACCACCATGCCCAGCTAAAGGATCATAAGGTCAGCTATGTAACCTTGAGACTCCTCTCCAGTTAGCCAACAGGCTTATACAGCCACTCTAGGCTCAATAAAAAAAGCGTTCTGGAAGGAGGAGCGCTCACTTTTTCAGTGCTCACAATGCACAGAGCACTTCCTACTTTACTCCCACGGAAACCATGCCAGGCAGGCACTACAGTCCCTGTTTAACAGATGAACCCACTGAAGTTTAGAAGAAGTCAATTATTCAAAGTCACCCAGCTGGGAAATGGCCGGGCTGGGATGGGAACCTGGGTCTGCTTAAGGCTAACGTTTTCCATACTGCCCCACACATCCATCACTTACAGATGTCCGAAAGGCTGTGCACACTGGCAGAGCAGGCTGCTGCCCCTGCTACTCTGCACTTAATGGTGGCTCCCCCCAAGGTCGGTCACGGGCTGGGAAAAGGGCACAGAACAAGAAGTCTGGGGAATGGGTTCAGATGTATGACCTCAGAGGTTCCGA
The DNA here is from genome assembly GCF_978045245.1 of Mus caroli. Taxonomy (NCBI): domain Eukaryota; kingdom Metazoa; phylum Chordata; class Mammalia; order Rodentia; family Muridae; genus Mus; species Mus caroli. Next base: position 71,780,370 of record NW_028227268.1, read on the forward strand.
TGTCACTGCTCCTCTGTGGGAGAGTGACTCTTTTCCTCATAGAACGGAAGGATCAAAGGCTACTGGAGATGCTATTGAGAAGCTGGGGGCCACACATGCAAAACTATTCACACAGGTGGACATATAAAGGGGCTATGGTGTAGCTTGGTGGTGGAGTAACTGTCCTTGATGAGAGACGTATCATCCCTAGCAGTGCATGGAAATTGTGGGTTTTAATGGGGGCAGGGACTCTGCTGTCTTCCTCTAAGCCACACACTGCCGTGACAGTCTTTAAACTCCATCTGAAAACCTACTTCGTTCCTCAGTGGTTTGTGCTAGGTCCCAAAATAGGTTTCTGGACATCAGGAAGAGATGTTTTCTGAATACTTGTGTCAACAATTATAGATTAAAGCTGGGCTGGCAGGATGGTTCAGTGGTTAAAGACACATGTAGGCAAGCCTGGCTATATGAGTTTGAACCCAGATACTATGTAGCCAAAACCATGACCCACTTCCTGGAGGGGGTTCCCCCATCCCAACTTCCTTAGGTTGTCCTGTGACCTCCATGTAATATCCCCCAAACAAAATAAATAAGCATAAAGATAAAGATTAATTCTGACCCTATACATAGGACAAGCAAGAACTGGAGGTTGTGTGTGGCCACTGGAGAACTTCCTTAGACTGAGTTAACTTTTTTCTGCATAATTTGAAGTCAAGCATAGTCCAGTGGTGGTGGTACACACCTTTGATCTTACCACTAAAGAGGCAGAGGAGGGCAGATCTCTGTGAGTTCAAGGCCACCCTGGTCTACAGAGTAAGTTCGAGAACAGTATGAACTACATAGAGAAACCCTGTTGTGAAAATAAAAAGAAAGAAAGAAAAAAGAAGAAAGGAAAGAAAGGAAGGAAGGGAACAAGGAAGGAAAGAAGAAAGGAAGGAAGAAAGGAAGGAAGGAGTTGAGTATGGAACAGGCCCTGATGCCTGGCACATACCATTTTACAAGGTCTCTGTCAGCCTGATTCTGGGAAGAAGTCTGTGGCTCTTCCCATCTTTCATTAAAGGCCTCCTTCTGCTTTCAGTGGGGACAAATGCAGAATAAGGACAGGAAACCAACTTTGCCCACCATGAGACTGGAGGCAAGACTTCACAACGGAGCACTAGCCTCAGGGGATCATGGGAGGACACAGGTCGAGACAACTATGCTAAAACAAGGACTGGGAAGAAAGCCCCATGCTTAGTGTGCTTAGCTCTCTGTTGTGGTATTAAAGCACTGACCAATAGAACCTGGGGCAGGAACGGGGTGACTTGGCTTACAAACTGTCCAGCTAGCATCGAGGGAAGTCAAGGCAGGAGCCTGGAGGTGCAGACAGAAGCAGAGGCCATGCAGGGACGGCACCCACTGACTCGCTCCCCATGGCTGGCTCAGCTGGCTTCCTTATACTATCTAGAACCACCACTCCTGGCGCAGGCCTTCCCATGTTGGTCATTAATCAAGAAAACGACCTAGAGACTTGCCTATAGGCCAGTCTGATGAAGGCAATTCCTCAACCAAGGCTCTCTTTTCTCTGGTGACTCTACTTTGTGACAAGTGACAAAAACTGACCGGCACAGTGATAAAGTGTTTGCCTGCCATCCACAAGGTCCCATTACTGAAATAAATAATAAATAAATAAGAAAATAAGATTAATTAAAATAAAAACTTTCCAAAGCCTCAAGAGCAGTCTTCCTCCTCATCAAGTCACCCTACATCCCAAAGAGTAACAGACCGACAATAACATGGAGGAGGCCTCACCCTACACACCACATACCACATGTGTAGTTAGATGCAGATTTTCTGGGACACTATGTAGTCATTAAAAATGGCCATAAAGTGGCTGGAGTGATGGCTCAGCACTTAAGAGTCCTGGTTGCTCTTCCAGAGGCCCTGAGTTCAAATCCCAGCCACGACATGGTAGCTTGGAATCACTTGTCACTCCAGTGCGAAAGCATCCAGTGCCCTCTTCTGGCCTCTGCAGACTCCCCATGCACATGGTATACAGACGTACATGCAGTCAGAATGCCCATACACGTAAAATAAAAAAAAAATAAAGGTTGAAAAAATTAATAATCTCAAAGATCACATGTCATCTAGTAAAACGATTTCGCTGTAAAGTTCAAAAGCATACAAGCAAGATATAAATGGTATATGCTCCGTTCTTTAAATGAGCTGAACTTCAGTCTTTCCATGGAGGAGAACTGTGAGGGAGAGAGTATGCAAAACAACACCAGCCCCTATCAGGGCGATGAGTGATCATTATCAGAAAAGTGGCCTGTTTTGAATCAAGACATGTTTCAGAGCCAGGTGCAATGACTTCATTTATAATGCCAGCGTTTGTGAGGTAGGAGTGAGCAGAGCAGGTGCCCAAAGCCAACCCAGGCCTCATAGTGAGAGCCTGTCTCAAAAAATGAAAAAAAAAAATACCCACGGGTAAGGGCTGGGGTAGCTCAGTGCTAGAATGAGAGCCTAGGGTTTGAGACTGAAAAAAAGAAAGGAAAAGAAAAAAGAGGCACTTTTGAGGGAAAGAGAGCCACATTTGTGCAATTATTTCCTAATATGCTCAGCCCTCGTATCTGAAGTTCTGTATTTGCTGGTTCAAGGAACCATGGATGGAAAATGCTGGTCCACGGGAGCAGCGAAATGGCTCAGCAGGCAAAGGGTGATTGCTGCACACACCGGGGTTCGGTCTGACCCGCAGAACCCAGATAGTTTTGCCTGCTTTCTATTGCTGTGATAAAATATCCCCAACAAAAGGTAGCTTAGGGGAGAAAGGGTTGTTTTCCTGTCAGTCCATCCCTTTGGGGGAGGTCAAGGCATCAGGAACTTCAAACAGCTCGTCACATCCCATCCACAGCCAAGGCTGGAGAGAAATGAACCACACATGCCTTGTGCTCCACTGGCCGCCAATCAAGGGATGGTGCCATCCACTTTCATGCTGGATCTTTCCAAGTCCATTAAGGTAATCAAGAGAATCCCCTACAGACACACCCAGAGGCCAACCTAATCTAGACAGTCACTGAGCCTCTCTTCCCAGGGGGTCTTAGGTTTTAGCATCAAGTTGGCAGTTAAACTATCACTTATGTAAAGGTAAAGGAGAGAACCGACCCTACAATGTAGTTCTCTGACTTCCACATAGAAGTGTATACACACACACACACACACACACACACACACACACACATACAGGTTTCTTTTTCTCTTGCCTTTAATCCTTAAACAATACATGGTATCAACTCCTTACAGCATATTAGGAGTCGTGAGGGATTTCGAGATGATCTGAAGGATGTGTGAAGGCTGTATTACAAATACCATGCCACCGTACATGAAGGACTCCAGTGACAGGGCTTTTGTTATCCAGGAATTCCGAACCCCACAGGGACAGCCGTTGACTGAACCTATTGAGGTAGCATTAAGAGATGGAGTAGTGGCAGGAACTGAGGGATTACGTACATGTCTGCATGAAAAGAGCAGGTCTGATCTTAGGGGCCTCAGTTCTCCTCCATACCTGGCAGGACTTCGTGGAACAGGTAAAGGGTATTTAGAGAAAAGAGCGAGAAGCTTGTGGAAACCTGGGATGAGAGACAGGATTTCTCTGAAAGTGGAGGATTGTCCCAGCTCTGACGGACGGGTCCTGAATGCATAGGACAGTGGGAGTCAGCCTGGAATGTAGGTCGGTGGCAGGGCACTTGCTGAACATGCGCGAGCCTTGGGCTCAATCTTCAGTGCCATAAAACAAATTTAAACAGGCCAGCAGGAGCCAGGACTTGGAACCGACAAAGTAGCCCTGCTTGGCTGAACTCGAGGCAGGCTCCTAAAGTGCCGGCTAGACCCATAGGTCCATGTCCTGGTAAAATCCAACCTCTAGCAAAGAACTGCACTGTTGATGCAGTAAGGAGCTACCGATTGGAAGTGGGGCCAGTTCCCTAGCCCCGGTGTGAGGCAGCTTTCTGGATACAGATAATGAATGTATACAGATATCTGTATACAGATAACATGTACAAAATAATGGGGGACTGGAGAGATGATTCTACAGTTAAGAGCATGTTCTACTCTTCTAGGAGACCGAGGTTCAGTTTCCAGCTCCCACAGCAAGTGGCTCACGACAACCTGTAACTCCAGTTCAACACCTCTGGCCTCTGCAGGCAGCTCCACCCATATGTGCAAACCCACACAGAGACACACTTACATATACACAATTAAACATAAAATAAACTCTTAAAAAGGTAGGTAAAGGGGGGGGCAGAGATATGGCTCACATGTAAAGACTGCTTGCTGCTCTTGCAGAAGTCCTGGTTCAGTTCCCGTCACCCACATACGAAGTTCACAACAGTTTGTAACTGCAGAGGATCCAACACTGTCTTCTGGACTTTGTGAGCGCTCCCAGACACATGTGCACACTAGCACACAAACTTACAACAATAAAAATAAATAAATCTTAAAAGGATGCATTTAGGAGAAGACAAGGAAGAGGAAGAAGAGGATGAAGATGAAATAATAATAATAATAATAACAACAACAACAATAGAAAAAGAGGGTGTTCATGATTTTGGATGTTTCAGTCCATAGCCACATTGGCCTTATTTGGGGCCTGCGAAGGCTCAGTATGTCATGGAGGGGACAGTATAATGGACAAGGCTCAGTCATAACATGAAGGCGTCGAAGAAAAAGAAAAAGACAGGAAGGGACAAATTCTAATGTCCTTCTCAAAGTGACCTAACTTTCCCTCCCACAAGGCTCTAACTCCTTAAAGGTCTCAGCAGCTCCCAGTAGTACCACAGGGCAGTGGCCAAGGCTTTGACAGATGGGCCTTAAGGGGGGCATTAAAGATCGGACCTATGACACCCACTCTTGGGCAAGCAATGTCTGGTCCCCCTGGCCTGTACTCAGTAAGAATCCTGCCGGTCAGCTTGGCAAGAGCTGCTTTGCTGTGACGTTCCCTTCAGTTATTTTCCACTCATTGCCTGCCTTCCAGCTCCTCAACTCTACCCTGCTACTTCCTAGTACTGGACTCAAGAGGCCTGTCTGCAAAATCCAGTGTGGTGGCCTCTAACTGTCCACGGTGGCCTTGGTTAGAGGTGGCCTTGTGCTCTCCAACAAGGGCCTTTGAGTTGTTTGTTATGTCAAGCAAGGGTCATAGGATGGCTTCTCTGTGACAGAGTACCTGGTCTTCAGGCCAGGCTTCCCTCCCCTAACCCCATGGCTGTGGCCCAGCAAGGGCCCAAGTATTACCTCACATCCACAGGACTGGGGGGCTGGCAGCTACCTTGGCCACACAGCAGTGAGCAGGGCTAGCCTCTGACTATTCACCGTGGACATTTTCCTCTTCCAAACCTAGGCCTCCTGACATTCCCATGGCAGAGAGTGCCAGGTAAGACACCTCGCCCATACTGGTCCCTGGTCTTCAGGCTACTACCCAAAGATTCCTCAAGCAGACCAGAGAGAAGCCTGAGAACACTTCCTGCAGAGATGACTTGGGCACAGGCACCTGCCCTAGGCTGAAACTCACACACAAGGAGCTGACAAGATGGCTCAGTGAGTAAAGGCGATTACCACCAAGCTGATGACCTGAATTGGCTTCTCAGGGCTCACAAGAGGCAGAAAAGAATTGACGCCTGAAAGTTATCTTCTGAGTTTTACATATGCACTGTGGTGTGTGCATGAATGCATACACAAAGCACACATACTGTCTGAATGAATTAATGAATGAATGAATGAATGAATGAAATTTTGGGGGGGTTCGAGACAGAGAGACAGGGTTTCTCTGTGTATCCCTGGCTGTCCTGGAACTCACTCTGTAGACCAGGCTGGCCTGGAACTCAGAAATCCACCTGCCTCTGCCTCCCAAGTGCTGGGATTAAAGGCGTGCACCACCACCGCCCGGTTAATGGATGAAAAGTTAAAAAAAATCTTCTTTGTCCAATTTTCAAGCCAACAAGGTTGACTATATACCAAAGCTCCAATCTCTCTCTCCAGATTATTCTTTGAGCCATCCTCCCCCTCTCCATTCTCTACTGAAGATGGCCCTATACTCATGGGTACCCACTCCCACCACCCAGAGACTGGCTGACCAGAGAGGGGCCCAGCTGGGCTCAGTGTCCTGCACAATAACCCCATCGGTGAATACTGTTAATTTATAGTGGATTCCCAGAGCCAATTAGGGAATCTCTGTCAATACTGTTGTAGAAAAGAAACTCTGATGCTGTGAGTGTAGGTCTGAAACTTCTTGAAGCTTCCCCAGCATCTCCTGAGGACAAGGAGGATGTCCCTGTGAAATATGGAACTGACTTAAGCCCCAGATCAAGACACCTGCTGCTGTGCCTGAGCAGATATGTACCCCAACTTCTTGGATATCCAAACCATGAAGCCATTTGAAATCTGAGCTACCCTTCCTCAGTGGAGAGGGGCTCTGTTACATTGGTTGAAGGTACAGGACCCAAAGGATATAGAAAGGTTGACTTAAAGAAAACCATGCTGGCTTGGTATGGTGGCACACACGTGCAGTTTCAGCACTTGGGATGTGGAGCAGAAGGAGCAAGGGTCCAAGGCCAGCCTTGACTACCTAGTGTGTGTGCTGGTTAATATTGCCACCTTGCCAGGATTGTTCAATCACAGAAGGAATACGTGTCTCTAGATAAGTATGTGAGGAATTTTCTAGATTAGGTTAACTCAAAATGAAGATAGCACCGGTCCTGGAGAGAGAGAGAGAGAGAGAGAGAGAGAGAGAGAGAGAGAGAGAGAGAGAGAGAGAGAGAGAGAGAGAGAGAGCGCTGTGTACCAGCATTCATCTCTCTGCATTATGACTGCAGATGCAATATAATCAAATAATAAATAAATAAATGGCCATACTTGGTAAGGGTAAAAGAGACAGACACTGCCATGGAGACCATGACCTGCTCTATTACAGGATTCAAAGCACACATTGCAATGTTTGCAGAGGTCTACAGCCTGGGGAGCAGGGCTGGGAGAGGGGCAGAGCAGCCTGGGCACGCTGAGCAGAGACAGGCATAGCTCACTTGGCGAATCTCAGTGTTCAGATTGGCTGGACCTCGACCTGCAGCCACTTCCACTTCAGCTGTGATGTGAAGTGACACCATTCTCTGCCAACGCTGGGAACAGAGAGTTAGAGGCTCCCAGCATGACAGTCCAGTCAAGGGTTAAAGACCTCCAAGATCTTATGTGTCCTAAGCTTGGTCCCCTGTGTGGTCATGTTAAGAAATAAGCCTTTCATTCCAGCATTTGGGGGGCAGAAGAAGGCAGATCTCTGAGTTTGAAGGCAGATCTCTGAGCCTGGTCTACAGAGTGAGTTCCAGGACAGCCAAGGCTACACAGAGAAATCTTGTCTTGGGGGACAGGAGAGGAGCGAAAACAGAGGCAGGGACTAGTGAGAGTCCTTACGTCACTGGAGATGGCTCACTTGGATGGGATTAGAGTATTTCAGTGGACCTGAGTTAGTCTCATGAGAGAGAGTTGTTACAAGAACCCCTCTGTGCTCTGGCTTCTTCTCCCCACCCCACCCCCTTTTGCTTTGGCTCTCCTATACCAGGTCTGACATGGTGCAATGTCATCCGGAATCTCCATCAAAGCAAGTGCTATTCTATCTGGACTCTCTCCCTCCAAAACTGTGACCTTTTCTCTTTATAAATGACCAAGCCTCTGACACTTCGTTATGCTCACAGAAAGCAGACGAATGCAACTACAAAGCATCATGGGATTGCACCGGGAAGAAGCCAAACACCAATGTTCTCTTTGATCCTGGTAGGACAAGAATCACATGTGGGCAGCAAGGTCCCAAGAAGCAACACATTTGTCAATGGGGACAGGACTCAAGAGTTTGGGAACATAGGGTTCTGAGGACTCTGAGATGGTGACACACCACTGCTCCCGGACTCCAGAGTGGCAACATCTACAGTTAGCACCTGGTTCTTACCACTGGTCACTCCAGCTCCCCACTCACCCCAGTCCTCTTCCTTCCTAACAAAGCCTCAATTCTATTCCAGTGGCAACCAGCTCAGCCCCAAGGGATGAATCCAGATTGGCTGAAGCCCCCAGATTGGCAGCTCATTACCCTCACCAGTGAAAGGGTGACTATGGTCATTCTTCTCCATCCCCTACTTTAGCTGTTTGGTGTCAAGGGAACTGCAGATCAGGGCCCCGGGAAACAGAGAACTGCCAGCAGAATCTGGCGCCCAAGTATGGACCATGAACTGCCCAAATCTGCTGTATTCCAGGCTTCCATGTCAGACAACCCATTGTTGCCGGTTAACAATTCTCATGGTTAGGTGACCACATCAGGCATTCCATTACCTGCCATTGAAAGCATATCTACTGCCAGGCATGATGGTGCATGCTCACAATCCCAGCACTGAGGGCGTTGACTCAGGAGGACTACAAACCTGAGGTCAGCCTAGGGTACACAGTGAGTTCAAAGCCAGTCTGAGCTCAGACTGAGACCTTGTCTGACTACTGTTTTTCATTATTATAATCAAATACTAGAGACAGGCTATTTTATAAAGAACAAAGGTTTTGCACAGTTTTGTAGACTGAAAGTGCAAGATCGGGCAACCTCTTTGTTTTTGCCTCTGGTCACAGTTTACTGGCAGATGGTAGGATGCCAGGGAGGGAGAGAGAGGAAGAGAGAGAGGCAGAGGATGAGAGGGGAGTCTGAATCAGCGCAATCAGGAAGCCAGAACAGGATGGCGACCTATAATGCAAAGGTTGGCATGACTAAGATTGACCTAAGGACTTCAATTAGGCCCCAGCACTTCTGAAAAACCCACGCCATCTCCCCACACTGGCATCCTGGCATCGAGGCTCTCAATGCATGAGCCTTGAGGGATACCTCGATCCACATCAGCCAGGAGTGCTCTGGGCATTGGCTTGCTCACTCTCATTACTGTGCTGTCAGATGACTGCATTAGAAAAGGGAGGCTTTAGGGAAGGAGTCTGCAGAAGTCAGATGACAGCTTATAAAGATCAGGGCCAGGTCTCAAACTCCCTTCTTGGGGCAAGCACTGCATGCAGCATCCCTCTGCTTGGTCCCCTGGTAGCATCTAGTCAGCTTCCAGAGCACTCCAGCGCCCTTTTAGGAGCTGGCCTTGCCCGCCATCTTCAAAGTCAGCCTGGAAAGGACCAATTCAACAATTATAAAGTGTCTTTGGAGAGAACACCCCACACAGTTGGCTTCTTCTAAACAAGTTGCTATTATTATGACTCTCAAATGGCAGCATTAAAAAAATGTTTTAAGGCCAGCACAAAAAGCAGAAAGAGAAAGTAAGTGTGCCAGGAAGTAATTGGAAGGAAACTTCTTTGGGGGTGGGGGTTAGGAGCCGGGAAATGTCAAGGAAACAAATCAGAGCTGATTTATACTTCAATTCCAGGCATCTGTATTAACAGAGACCCCCACAGAGCAGCCCCGACAAGCTGGCTACCAGAGAGGCTGAGAAAGTCACACTGGATTCTGCATTTGACAGTAATGCAACCAATCTACATAGGAAAGAGAGAACTTGAGTTTTATCCAACTCTCTGGGCTTTCCTTGTTTTCAAACTGATTGGTCCAGACAATAGAAGGCCAGGAGCCAACAATAAATCCATTCTAAGCTGGAAAGGGCCTCCTCTGAACACAACCAAATATTGCTTTAATCCTTTGCATTAAGTTTCTCACTGCAGTATGAAAGCTATGCATTCTGAATTCTCAGCTTCTGCAACACTGTAGCTGGAGGTGTAATTGCAGAGCAGATGATTAATTGGGCAGTTACTTAAGGCACCTTTCAAAGCAGAATAGGAGATGTTTGGTTTCACATGAATATTTTTAGATCCTACTAAAGATACTGCCTTTAATGGCTCTTGCTTGGAAATCTTGTTTTGATATTCTGAAAGTCACTTCTTTCCCATATGTACTGCAAGAAGGGGTCCTTCGATAATCAGGAGAGAACATGAATATTTCTTCTGTATCTATGTTATCAGGCACATCAGCCAGCCCCCAGAAAAACTGATGTCATGGTTCTGTTCCCAAGGGAACAAGGACAGAGGGTCCCCTATAAACAGTGGCTTTTGTTGACTCTTTTTTTCCCCTGATGTTGAACTTGTGTGTGGTTGGCAAGAACTTCTTTTTTAAAAATTTGGACATGGTTTCTGCCTCGGATCCTCTGCATGCGACTTTATTAAATAAAGAGCAAGCAGTGGGCACTGGTATATGCACAGCTATTTCAGTGGTGACTTTAAAAGGGGCTTCCCAAGGAACAAAGCAAGCTGGGAAACACGCCAAGTGAAGGGATCCTTTTCTAAAGAGATGTTCAGTTTGGTAAGGATTTATCTCCTCTTCCTAAGGGTTAGAGAACTATCTACATACCTCGATCAAGCTGGCTGGGGGCTCCTCATAAAGTGCCTCCCACACATCTCTTGTCTTGATCAGTGTGTGCACTTCTCATCCAGAAACACTGAACAAGCAGCAGGAACCAAATGGCATCCAGGGAGAGTGTGGCCCTGTCACTAGGGATATAGACACCCCCCTCCCAGCAGGCAGGCAAACAACCTTTAGTGTTGGTACTGGGTCATCTCTGACTCAGGAAGGGAGAGGAGCCAGTCTATACTCCCATCCCACAGTCCACACTTCCATCACACAGTCTATACTTCCAGCCCACAGTCTATACTCCCAGCCCACAGTCTACCCATGCAGTTCACAGTCTACACTCCCATCCCACAGTCTACACCCCCAGCCCACAGTCTATACTCCCAGCCCACAGTCTACACTCCCATCCCACAGTCTACACTCCCAGCCTACAGTCTCCACTCTCAGCCCACACTCTACACATGCAGTCCAGTCTACACTCCCAGTCCATAGTCTATACTCCCATCCCACAGTCTACACTCCCATCCCACAGTCTACAACCCCATCCCACAGTCTACACTCCCAGCCCACAGTCTTTACTCCCATTCCACAGTCTACACATGCAGTCCACAGTCTACACTCCCAGCCCACAGTCTACACTCCTCTGATCCCACAATCTACTCTCCAAGCACATAGTGTCTCTGACATGGATGCACAGCCCCAGCACAATGTGATGGAGGGCACAGCAGATTCTCAATGCATAGATACAGTAGGTGTCAGGATCTGATTTTTCTTTTCTCCCTTTGCCTTTAAAGTTGATTAGGAAGACAGCACCGAGTTCAGGCTAGCTAGGCTACGTAACAAGAAAGACTGCCTCAGTGAAGGGGGGAAAAAGGATGATGTCAGGCACGGTGGTGCATGCTTATACTCTCAGCACTCTGGAGTCAGAGGCATGGGGAGTTCTGCAAATTCGAGGCCAGTCTGGGCTACATAGTGAGTCCCAGACAAGTCAGCCAACACTATATAGAGCAAGACTGTATCTCAAAAATAAATAATTATTTCAAGAAAAAGAGAAGGGTGAAAGCAAGCAAGAAAGGGATAAACAGGAGAAGGGGGAAGAAGAAAAAGAATGGAGAGGAAGAAGAGGAAGAGGAAGGAGGAAGATGTGGAAAGAGGAGAGAGGAAGTGAAGGAGGAAGAGGGGGGAAGAACAGGAGGAAGGGGAAGAGACCATTAGACTATAGAAAACCAAGACCTGTGCTAGAGGTCTAGTTCAGTAGCAGGGTGCAAGGCCCCGGGTCTGTCTGTCTGTCTATCTATCTATCTATCTATCTATCTATCTATCTATCTATCTATCTATCTTTCTTTCTATCTATCTTTCTATCTATCTATCTATCTATCTATCTATCTATCTATCTATCTATCTATCTATCAAGGTATTAGCAATCCTGGGGGTTGGGGAGGGATATGGCTGTTTCCTCACAAATCTATCTCTATTAGTAAGCACACAGCCTGTGAGCTCCTCAAACAAAGGTCTTTCAGGGATTTTTGGTTTTCTGGTCATGGCTTGTGGTTTATTCTTCCCAATAGAAGTGACAGTGGGTTGGGGTATTCACAGTTCAGCTGCTGACCTTTAGGGAGCTGACAAAGGATAGTGGGTGGCAATTTATAAAGCCATAAGTTGCTGGCAGGGCTTGGGGCAGAGTTCTCCCTTCTGTGGGCACTTTAGAGAAGGGGGAGGAAATCATTCAGAAAGCAGCGATTTTGCCTAGAACCAAGGAGGAGAGGTAATGTTGGCTTTATCTTAAAGTGACTTAGGAGCTGTGGGAAACAGGAAAGTTAGGTCTAGACTTCCATTCCCTTTGAAATCCCAAATCCACTCCACCTTGGGTACACAGCTCAATATCTGATGTCAGGAGTCTAACCCAAGGACTTGCAAAATCTAATCCAGCCTTCTCCCTGAGCTGTGCCCCTAGCACTGTACAGCTCAGTAAAGTAGCAAAGACCATAGCAGGGCACAGCTTAGGGAACAGGTGGTAGGTAGTACACCTGCCCCCTGCTTCCTCTCCCCCAAGCAAGGTTCATTTTCTACTGTCCTTAGGATCGACTCCCCACCCCCGTTAGATCTGGGGCAACCACCTCCTCCAGGAGGAGGAGAACCGTTCCTATAAGGGAGGCAGAGCCGAGAGAAACTGTAGTGTGCTGGTGTATGCCACAGTTCTACAGGCAAGAGGCTTGCTGCACCGAGGGTAGAGGTTCTGGCCAAAGTATTGTCAGATGGAGTATCAGTAGACAGAAGATCAGAAGTCCAGGCATACAGTGGCCATCTTTTTTTGTTTTTGTTTGCTTTTGTTGTTTGTTTTGATTTCCTGAGACAGGGTCTTCCTCTGGCTGTCCTGGACAGGATGACCTCAAACTCAGAGATCCTCATGCCTCTGCCTCCAAAGTGCTGGGATTAAAGGCGCTCATCAATATGCCCAATGGTTGGTATTTATTTATTTATTTATATTTCGTTCTGTAGCCCAGGCTGGACCTGCATCTCAACTATATATATAGTTTAAGCCAGCCCTCAACTTGTAGAGAGATTCACACAATTCATCCTCCTAAATTCTGGAATTACAGATGCCACCAGGGCAGGCTCAAAACAGGAGTCTTAACCCTCGGAAAACAAACCTAAGACGCTTTGCGGGGTAGTCTGTGGAGATCACCACACAGCCAAACGCGCACAGAGGCAGCCAGCTCAGCTGTGTCCTAGTCTTCGATGCACAGTTTTAGTGGGCCAGCTAAGGAACACAGCACTTCTAGGCCAGAGACGCTCCCAGCCAAACCTTCCTGGGCACAGAGGAAGGGCTGGCCCGAGCCTTGATGTGGTCCGGACTGTTTCAGGCAGACTAGCCGTGGGAACGCAAGAGCCTCATTAGTATCTCCAGCGCTGAGAGCAGGCAGGGCTGTGGGTCTGAGCACACACTTCAGTAGAGACGCCTCACTCAGGACTGTTGTTACCCCAAGGTCTTTCCTTACCCTAGCTCCTTAGTGTTACCTAAACAGCCCTTTAAGTTGTTTTTCCTGCAGAAGCAAGTCCCGGCACAGAAGCTGGACAGCAGGACCCTTCCCCACCAGCGACCCCAGTACAATCCACTAGGTGAGTCCCGCTCCTGAAGGTGATGATCAACGCCGCCCCCGCAGCCCTACACCCCCTTGTGAAGCGGGACATTCCCCGGCCGGCGATCGCGCGCCCTCACCTCCCGTAACAGGCGCTCCAGGTGCGTTTCGGCCCAGGCGGCCAGGGCTCCGGACGGCCCCGCATGCCGCAACAGCTCGCGCTCCTGCTCCAGCGCCGCCACTCGGCCATGCAGGGCGGCCGCCTGGGCTCCCAGCAGGAGACAGGCGGCGGCAGAGCCCACCGACAGCAGCAGGCACAGCGCGCCCAGCGCCCGCACCCCACAGCCCGCGCCGGGGTCCTGCGCGCCTTCTCCGCCCGCCGCGCGCTCGCCGGCGCCCATGGCGACCGGCCCGCTCTGCGTCGGCGCTGCGGCCCGGGGCGGCTCCAGGTCGGCGGCTGCGGGGCTCGGCGTCCGGGTGGCCGCGGATCGCGCACGCCCCCCTAGCCGCCCGCTCAGACTCAGCGGCCACTGCGGGCAGTTCCTTCTATGCAAATAGACCCCGCCAGAAAAGGCGCGGGGACCCACCCAGGGGAGGAGCGGCCGGCCGGGGAGGGCGGGGGGGGGGGGGGGCCCGGCGCTCATCAGCTCCTCGCAGCTCCGAGCCCTCGCCTAGCGGGTCCCAGAGCGCGAGCCTCTGTACCCCGCCGGTGCCACCCGAGGGGCCCTATGCGCCCAGGCTCGGCTCTGCCGCAGGCCGCCCGAGGTTGCGGCACTGTTCGAGCCTTGGGAGTGTTCCCCAAACTTGTAGATTGACCTTTTTGACACTTGCAAAGCAAAACTTGGAACTCTGTGGGAAAGTTAGAGGTTCTTTCTAGACGGTAGCTGAGCGCCGCTTGGTGGCCGAAAGCGACCCCTGCGGGTGTGCGCAGGAAGACTTGGTGACCGAGAATCAAAGAGAAAGAGAAACAAAGGGAAGGAAAGAGGAAAACTAGCGAGAGGAATGAGGAAGGAGAGAGAGAAATAAGGAGAATAAGAGAAAAGGAAGGGGGCAAACTAGGCACCTCTTATAGTCAGTGTTCACCATAGCAACTCAGGCATGGACACTAGACAAAAATGTTCATACTTCTTTCCTGAACCAGAGGGAGCAGTTAGTTCAGGAAGCAGACAAAAAACAAATGGGAAAAGTGTCTAAAACTTGGTATAACTTGAATTCTGCAGGGACAGACTTAGCCCAAACCCAAATCTGGAATGCATCATACTGACTTGTCTTAACCACAGTTACATTAGGACACCAATCGGGCCCAAAGAGAAAGCCATCCACTTACAGGGATGGCCAGAGAGGCTGCACTTGGAATCCAGGTTTTAGCTGCCAGAGCCCCCACAAGGCATATACCTCAAAACTGGTCTCAAGTAACTGTCACATTAACTCCTGGGACACCCTTCGGGAAGAGTCAGTCCTGAGTTTGGAGCCTGGTAAGGGGTACACGTGATGAGTGGGTTTTAGATAATAATTTTCCACCTTCCCTTCCTGACTCTCCTGTGGCTGTCTTCTTAATTTCTGTGGCTGCATTATCCATTCTGTATTCTTGAAGCCTGTTGAGACCCAGCAACACTCCTACTCCCCTAATTCAGAGGGGAAAGCACCCAGCTGGCAAGACCCTCTGAACTAAAACTTCCTGGGGTTGGAGGCTGTGGCCTCAGGTAAAGTGGAGTTTCTGGTAGTAGTTATACAGTCTTGGCCCTGTGTGAAAACTGTGCGTGTGCCCAACAAATATTCTGAAAACCTCTTGTCAAGCAAGCCTGACAGTCTACTGAAGTCTCTGAAAAGACGCCAACACCGTATTACTAGTTAGCACCCATTCTCACTACCCATTACCTACCAGAGTTAGTGTTAATGGGTACTGTTCCATTCTAGAAGCGTGTGTATTGAACAGGGCGATTGCTCCCTGGGTCTTTATTCTTGTCAGATACCTATGTGGATTAGCCTTCCTCCCAGACTGTGAAGAGCAAGCGCCTAATCCTGAAGTCAAGGTTTCTAGAGCCTGTCCCAGACTGCCCAATCTGAGGTGGCCTCGTCCTCAGTCCCCTTCATGATTAATCAGGAGATGGGGACATCTGTCCTAGTTACCTTTTAACTGTATCCTCTTGTTTCAGGCACCGCTGTTATCTTACAGAACACTATCTGGCCTATCTATAGTCGATGTTCAATAAACACTGGGTAAGTGAATTGAGATGAGAAATATGTTTACCATCTGCAGTTCTCAGTTGGAAAGGCAGGAAAGAAAACACTCAGTTACTTGTCAATTGGGGTCCCAGAAGGGAAGGCGGCATCCTCAGAATAGGTGATTGAAGCCAGCTTGATGGTAGACAGACTTCATGGTGGCAAGGAGGGAAACCAGCAGGGGGTAGGGGGTTGGAGGTGGCGAGCACCCTCTGGCTCACAGTAGTAGGAAGCCCTTATCCCTAGCCAAACTAGTGAGAGAAGCCTGCTGGGCAGCCTGTGGAAAGTCAGGTACTATAAGACGTCTGCTCACCGGGAGCTGTGACCTTTGGTTGCTGATCCAGCCTCAGCAAACCATGGCTTGGTGGGGGAAGGGGTTGGAAGAAGAAATTCTCTCTCTTGCTGAAGACCTCCACTGGCTGAACCTACAGGTCAGGAGCTCAGGAATCAAACTGTAGAAGGCAGCCTCACAAAAAGCAGACAGAGGGCAGATATGCACCCCACCTACCATGCATTCAGCTGAGCTACTACTGGTGCCTCCGAGCACCAACCTATCAGATATATATTCTTACCCCTCTATGCACTCCTCAGAGAACCAACAGGCCACCAGGATGACGACTTTGGACTCTCTCAGTGCAGGAAAAGCCAGAGGTCTGTCCCTCACAGCATAACTATTCCAGGTATGAACTGTTTTTTCTATTTACAGGGCCTCGGCCACCTGTACAATGTTCACATAACAGGCAACCCACGGGTATAAAATCCCATACAACACACCCAACCAAGCAATCCACTTATTAGCCAAGGAAGTGAGGTGAGCCCATGATGGTGAACTCACTGGTTAGTACTGTATCCTGTAGTAGTCTGAAGGAGCCAGCCTTGGAATACCAGAGCTGCCTTTGAAGACACTGGGGAAATGGTAACTCAGAAGGGTGCAGTGCCCTCTTTTGGGATATGGTACATGATTAAATCAGGGCATTTCTCTATGATGCCATGTTCCTGAGAAGAACACATGTCAAAAAGCCTAGGAATAGAAGCCAGAATGACCCCACCAATGACCGCTTGCTCTTCTCCCATCTCTGGGTTATGCATGTTCAGAGCAAGGGACCCACTAAGTTTGAGCTCTGTCTTGCTGCCTCCCACTCTGACTTCTATACAGGGGGCTGATGGAGTAACTGGGAGTGCTGTTTCCACACTGGGGAGAAGGGAAATATATGGGTCACCTGGCCATACCCCTTGGCTGCATCGCATAGGGAAAAGAAATGTGCAGTGCGTTCCAGCCACTGACACTCATAGGTAACACAGGTAACTGAAGGGCCCGAATGTGCTCACAATGCTGCTCAAGAATGCAGGGCTCCATGGAATTACTTCCAGCCACCTCTCCCAAAATTTAAATCAAGCTCTAAGGTTTTAAGGAACAGAGCTTCAAGTACATGGTGAGATCGTCACTGAAGTCACCAGGTCTCCTGCCAGCTGGCAGTATAACGGAAACAAGCTACTTACCCTTTAGACCCTTTTGCCTTCAGCTTTTTAAAAAGCAGGGACTAAAGGGGGCCACTTAGCTCTACTCTGTTTAACACTAGTAAAAAGATATGGCAGACGGCAAGGCATGGGGAATCGGGCAATAGAAAGGAAGTTTTCAGGACATGGGAAAAAGACTCAAAGACCGCCCTTGTCCTCTAGTGACTTCCTGGGCCACAGAGAAGACCTCGGCCAGGGCTGGGATATAGGCGGAAGAGCTGAGTGGCTGCAAGTAGTCTGAATGGGCAAGGCGGGTTGGAATCACAGGGGAGAGAGCTGGATATCTAGGCTCCCATGGAGTAGGGGTCAGATTAGGAAGATTGGGGTTCTAAATGCAAACGAGCCCTAAATGCAGAAAACCTTATAGTTCGAAGTCATTGAGCACTCAGATGTTTTTGGATGCAGCAGGGGAAAACGAAGCCTAAACTAAGCACTGACCTAGGTCTTGCTTAAAACCAAAACCTGGAAAGATCAGTTTGATTCAAGTAACCATGTAACAGCGACACATGCAGCTCGCACATGCAGACTAGTAAGGTACAACAGGAAACTCCTTGACCGTACCGCAGAGGAAAAGATGCATAAGAGAATGGGCTTGCAAGCAACTCGAGAACTGGTAGACAAAGATAATAAAGTGAGGACTGTATTCCTTATGCTCAGGCAACTAAAGGTAAGGACCCATGATAGATACTTTTTAAAAAGACCCAAAACAAACTCTAGAAGATGACAATTTGAGATTTTAAAAACAAAACAAACAAATAAAGCAATCACAGCACTGGGCTGGAGGAGATGGCACAGCACTGGGCTGGAAGAGATGGCACAGCAGTTAAGTATACTTAACTGCTCTTTCAGAGGATTCAGGTCTCATTCCCAGAATCCACATGGTGGCTTACAATCATCTGTTAACTCTAGTTCTGGGGGAACTAACACCCTCTTTCTTGCCTCAGTGGGCCCTGTAAGCAAAGTTAAACCTATGCCTTTAATCCCAGCACTTGGGAGGCAGAGGCAGGTGGATCTGAGCTCAAGGGCAGCCTTGTCTACAGAGTAAGCTCCAGACCAGCCAGAGAAACTTTGTCTCGATAAAACAAGCAAGCAAGCAAGCAAACAAATAATAAACTTTTAAAAAGAAAAGAAAAAGAGCACTTGCTGTTATTGCAGAGAACCTGGATTCAATTCCTAGCATCCACATGACTATTTGTAACTCAAGTTCCAAGGGATCTGATGCCCTCTTCTGGACTTCATGGGCACAGAGACACACATGGTACACACTCACAAGCAAAACACTCAAACACATAAACCTAAAAAAATACACTGGATGGGGGGGGGGGGAGTGCTTGTTCTTTGCAAGCATGAGGACCTGAGTTAGAATTCCCATCATCCACATAAAACGCCAGGTATAATATCAGCACCATGTGAGCAGAGACAAGATCAGCCTTGGTCCAGGTTTGGTGAGACTCTGAATCAAGAAAAGAGGACAGAGCACACTAGAGCAGGGAACCCCAAGCCCTCTGTCTCAGGAGCATCTGTGGGCTATGCAATGATTTTGAGGGTTTGCCCGAAGCTTAACTACTGTTCCTGAGAGGAGCTGGCAGGAAAATTTTGAATAAATAATGGCTGATTTTTTTTCCCCTCTAAATTTGCTAAAAACTACAATGGATTCAAAGAACTTCAAAAACTAGGACATAGGAATCATGAAGACAACCACACAAGGCACATCAAAAGTTGCTTGAGATGAGTGGTGAAGAGAAACCAACTTAAAAGTCATTAGAATAAATGAACATATACAAAGAAACAAAATAGGTTTCCTGGCCACAGTACAATAATCCACAGGGCAGAGAACCTTCCATTTCCATCCACCAGAACTCCAGAGCAGCCAGGATGGGGGCTGACAACAATGTTGATGACACATACTGAAGGGACTCTGGCCAGCTTGAGCATGGCACGAATGGCTCTGGCAGGCCTTGCTTGCCCTTCTCTTCTGTCCCCTCTGACTTGCTAAAAACCATTAAATTAAATTCCTAAAGCCAAGTCCTCCTCCTTGGGCTGACTATCAAGATTCAGCTACCAAAGTATTGAAGTCCTGCAATCAAAAGTCCCCTTTGGATAAGTATCATGCATCCTTACAGTGAACCTTTGTAAACTGCCTTTTTCTTATGTGCCACATCTGTCTCCTCTCTGTCCAGAGGTAGTCCTTTGTCCCTGGGGGACAAAGAGCCCTCCTATTTCTCCTTTGTTCCCTCCCTGTTCTCCCTCATCCTCTATTTCCTGTCTTTGTCTCTTATCCCTGCCCTCTGTCCCTCTGGGGAAAATAAACCTTTGTGCTAAGAACTTGGCCTTTCTTAACCCATACCTGTTTATCCCAGGACTCAGGGTGCTGTGGCAGGAAGAACATGAGGTGAAGGCTTCAAGGTCAGCCTGGGTTAATCAAACTATCTTATGAGGGGAAGGGATGTGGAAAACTCTCAGAAACAAAAAAGCTAAAAGAATTCATTGTCATTACAGCCACAGTAAAGAGAAATGTTAATGCAAGGATAACTTGGGGCAGAAATGAAGCCACACTAGAAAAATATGAACTTATGCAAAGGGAACTCTAAGTCTCTGTATGAATGTAAGACTTCTTGCTGGGTTGGTGGTAATGCAGGCCTGTGACACCACACTTGGAAGGTGGGTCAGGAAGGATCAGGAGTTCAAAGCTAAGTATGGTTATACAGCAAGTTCGAGGCCAACCTGGGCTATATGTTATCCTGTCTCCAAAACAAAAACTTAAATCTTACTAAAATCTAGACATTTGCTTTGGCCCCACGCTCAGTGATTAAGGAGAATCACCCTGAGGATGTTGAGGTAGCCTGAACTATAAAGTTAAGACCTCTTCTCAAAACTCTTACAAAAACATGGTTCGATGGCTTAAAAATAGTGACATACAGCAGGACTTTATATGGCTGAGGAGGATGCTCATTCTGAACTGTCATGAATAGTCACTTAGTTACCATAGTTACCAGCAACACATCACCCGGGGTGGGTATCAAAGCAGTCATGAAAACAGCCAAGAATAAGTTAAAAGACATATGATGACTCCTTAGCTAGAAAACAAAACAGGGAGGGCAAAGGCCAGCGAGATGTCAACCTGTCATCCTGGTTGGGTTATATATATATCTATATATATCAATCCCAGTATAAGTTTTGAGATAAGCTTAGACTACGTACCAAAACAACCCTCCCCTTTATTTGGCAAATTTTTAATTATATTTACTTTTGTGGAGGTGTGGGTATATCAAGACATGAATGAAAACTCACCCGTCCAACTTGGCAGCAAATGCTTTTAACCACTGGGCCATCTTGCCAGCCAACAACAATTTGTTTGATAGGATAGTGGTATTATACAAATATATTTAAACTTATTTAAAAAAGAATTATGGATGAAATTACAGGTAGCTAGAGTGTGTATTTAAACAGTAGGCTGATTTAAAAATCTTCCAAGTGTTTTGAAGCTGGGCTATATATATTTAGGGAAACTCATTCTATCCTTGCATTAAAAACATTTTTCTTTAGGTTAAAAAAATCTCTAATATAAACAAGCCTCTCAATAACTTAAGTATATTTCTATCAGAAAACTTTCAGCATCACATTTCTCCTTAAAAAAATGTGTATATTATATATATATAAAATACACATATATGTATATATATATATATATATATATATATATATATACACACACACACACACATATGTATGTATATAGGGAAGGGAATATAGAGAAAATGGAAGAAAAAGAAGGGAGTAGAGAGAGATATATGAAATATTCAAATTAAGTAGTTTTTAAAATTACCTCCATTACAAATGAACCATATTCCCATATTTTCCAATCTAAGCCCTTTTCCTTTTAGTGCTGAAGCTGCAAACATCGTAAAAAGCAGTGAACTTTCCAGAAAATGAGTGCACCAATACCAGAAGAAAGGCACTTAAGGGCAGGCAGCTGAGAGCTCAAAGGGGAGGCAATGCTTACAAAGGATATTTCCTGAATGTCCCTAGAAGTACCACCTGGACTTCTCATCCCTAAAGTGTGAATTAGAACACAAGCTGGACATCTTAAAAGAATGTTCATTTTTACAAGAGAAAATTATTACGTGTATGTGTTGGTATATGCACATTAGTGTGGCTGCCCAATGAGAGGAGAGCATTGGAGGTGTTTGTACGTTGTCCAACACAGTGCCAGGAAGAACACCTGTGGTCCTAAGAACAGAACATGCTCTTAACTGATGAGCCATCTCTCCAGCCCTGAAAGGCACCCATCAACTTTTTAGAAACATGATTTTTCTTTCCTTTTACATCAAGATCAGCCTATGACAAGTTTCTGATGATGCACTCAGAAGCTCTTGCCAAGAGCAGACAGGTTTTGGGAAGCACAGGAACTGGACTGAAGACTGAGGTGGAAAATCAAAAACATAAACATTGTGTGGAAATGTCAGTTTCAGGACTAACCTTAAACAGCGCCTTCAGAAATGTTCTCACACCCCAATTGTCCTGAAGGTGGCTTTTGCTGACATGTGAACTGCATGAGACATCTAGATATTCTTTATGTGGAACTCTTAGGACATGCAGCTATATAGTCTTATATAGTCTTCAGTAAGTTCCTAGCCTTGCTGTACTGGGAAAACTGCCTCTAAGACAGCTGGAGGAAAGCCTGGCTTTACTACTTGTTATGCAGAAGAAAGCTCCACATAATTTGTGGTTTGAAATATAGACAGATACAGCTCAAATCTGTGTGTAATATAAAATTAAGATTTTTGTATGTGGCCTGATTAAACTCTGTCATGGACTAATGGGGTATCTTTTCTTGAGGGCCTATGGATATCACCCAAAAGAACAGAAAACTTAAAATTTAATGAAACTTTACCAAGCTAATATTTTGAGTTTTGGGTTTTAAAATCTGCCCACCCAGAATGCTGCCTGTTCAATAATCAATTAACCCCCCCCCCAAAAAAAACAACAAAAAAAACCAAACCCACCTTTGTCATGAAAAGTTCTACATCTAAGGTGTATAAAGAATACTCAATCACAAAGTGGTCAAGATTTCCTTTTACTTGAGGAAAAAAAAAAAATCACTTCAGAGTCAACCCTCATGTACAAAAGACGAGACCAATCACGTTTATCACTGGACACAAAGGGCATTCTAAAAGCCTTTAAAGCGGCAATTAACATCCAAAGGAAAATTCATTGTAACTCTTATATTGCATTCATTATCAACACCATACTTAACAAGGTAGTTATGCTATTGATACAAAACATACAGTATTTACACTTAACTGTACAAAATAATTTAATGTTTACAAAAATATTAGAATGTTTAGTTGACTGACACAGTCTGGAAGTAACTGCTCCTAGAGAAGTACACAGAAGACCCCTGACTCCCACTCATTTCCTTTTTAATAAGTCAAAGAAAGGGTGCTGCAACGCTTCATCCAAGGTGATCCTTCTCGCTGGGTCATACTCCAACATTCTTCGAACCAGGTCAAACAGCTTCTCGTGCTCTTCGTCGTGACACAGCATAAATTCCTAGGGGTGAGGGGATGGCCTTGTTAAGTGAAGACATGACTGAAGATGTTACTTAATCATTTATCTTTTTTTCTTTACCTTTAACGGCTTGCAGCGTCTCCTAACATATCTCCCAGCTGAACTATGCTCGTCCCAATCTAGCTGGTTATGGTGGAAATACTTGCGCTTCCTACAAGAGAAAAAAAAAGTTGAAATTAATAAAAATAACTAAAGTTCTACATCATTACCTTGTCCCCAAGCCCTGGTGGGGACAAGACAGAAACAAATCTTTCACAAAATGCAGACATTTAGTATGAAATTTAAAAAATATCAGCAGCAATATACATGATACTTTACATAGTATCTTCTTTTTTTCATCTACTCTGGTGAACTTTAGTTATCTCAACTATGTTATTCGCAAATAAGAAATGCTCACTTTAAAAGGGATGACTCCTGGTTGTGAATTCTATCTCACCAAATCTGGAATGGGGAAGGAATCTTTAACAGCTTCCCAGATGAGCTAGGAAACACTACAGTACCCCGTTCAAGGGCACAGAGCTGGCTTACAACAACAGGAAATTTAAACAAGACTGACAGACTCCAGTAAGAATGGGCTCTCATATGTATTGGTTTTTACTAACTTAGAGAAACATTTGCATAAAAGTTAACCTGAGTATTAAAATAAAGCCCCCCTCTCCACAAGAGCACAAATTAAAATACTGAATTATTTTCTGAAAATGACATTTAATAGCTACAAGTTATCACTTGTACAGAATTTCTTTTTTCTTCAAACTCTGTAGTCCTTAGAATAAGCATTATGCTATTATAGTCTAAGCAAAGGCCCTGCATGCATCTGAGGCCCACCTTGTCTTCTGGATCATATGTGCTGGGATGGGTCCTAAGATCCGCTCCATCATTGCCAGATGCTCTTTACTATCGTGAGTCTAAAAAACATTCAGGAAAAAGGAATTTAGCATTCTTTACCTTCCTTACATGCACATAAAAAAAAAGAAAATATGGGCTGATATAAAAAGACTAGACTAAGGATAGAGATGGCTCAATGGGTAAAAGGCCTTGCTGCCAAGATCAGCAATCTAATCTGGGACTCCCATGGTGAAAGAACCAATTTCTACAAGTTGTCTTCCACATGTGTGCACCCACCCCCAATAAATAAACATCATTAATAACAACAAAAAGACCAGACTAGCCAGCTACACAATTTACATAATAAATTCCTCAAAGATGAACGACATTGAAAGAGCTGTTTTGTCTGGTGCAAACACTATACAGTCTAAGATAAACTGGGGAGGTCTATATGGTAATCAACATGAGAAGTATCTAACATAAAATAAAACAATTTCTATTTCATGAGCTATTTATTTAACTAGATCACTTACTACATTAATCCCAGGTAATACAGCCAGCCCCACAGTTCCCACCTCAGCTCTGAGCTTTGTTAGAAGTGTGACCATAAGGAGATTAAGACACATAGCTTACAAGTAAGTAAAGCTGACAGCACACCCAAGTCAAGGACTTACTCTTTTTTTTTTCTTTTTAAATTTGTTTCTCCTTTTAGGTCTATTTATTTATTATATATAAGTACACTGTAGCTCTCTTCAGGCACACAAGAAGAGGGCATCAGATCTCATTACAGATGGCTGTGAGCCACCATGTGGTTGATGGGATTTGAACTTTGGGGTTGGGGTTGATTTTTGGAAGAGCAGTCAGTACTCTTAACTGCTGAGCCATATCTCCAGCCCCGACCTTACTCTTAAAACTAGTGCAGCACAGAGCTGGGGCAGGCTAAGCTGGAAAAGCAGCGGCTGTACACACAGGTGAGAAGGTGGCTCTAGAGTAAAGCTGGCCAACTTTTCTCTGAAGGAAGGGCCAGGCCAAAAACCTTTTAGCGTGAACTGCTGGCAAAAGACCCTTTCTCTTTAACAGTCAACAGGGAGTCCATCCACAAGAGCACACCTTTTGCCAATCTCTGTTCTAGAGAGCAGAGTC
This sequence comes from Mus caroli, assembly GCF_978045245.1. Classification (NCBI taxonomy): domain Eukaryota; kingdom Metazoa; phylum Chordata; class Mammalia; order Rodentia; family Muridae; genus Mus; species Mus caroli. The sequence continues at coordinate 71,805,093 of NW_028227268.1, forward strand.
TGCTTTGTGAGAGACTCCCCTTGTAGTCAAGACCAGCCTTAATTTCACTATATAGTTGAGGCTCACAATCTCGATCTACCTGTTTCAGCCTCCTGAGTGATAGAATTATCAGCATGTGTCACCATGCCTAGCCTGTCCTACATTTTTATGCTTTATTAGTATATGTTTTTAGAAACAAGGTTAACATAGCCAGAGCTATGTAACTAGCCATACTAAACAATATAAATTAAGTTTAATTAAAAAACAAAAACAAAAACAAACTAGGACACATAATATGAACTCTACATGAGTTCTACGTTAAAAGATATCATACACATTTGAAACAAGTTACAACCTCACTAGTAGTAGAAATTCAATCAACTGTGGTTTTAGAAGTATATTTATGTATTAATTTCAATGATTATTCTATGGCAAATATTCAATATGGATGCTAACTACAGCATGTTTAACATAAAATTCATTAAAGACCATCAAATAAAATGTATTAGATGCATACCTGAAAGACTGTGAACCCAAGGTAGTACTCAATAAGAATGCAGCCTATGCTCCAAACATCACAAGGCTGAGACCAACCTAGAGCTGTTCAAAACAAACACAGGCATGTTACAGCCAACAGCTTTAAACTGCTGACCCTTCCCTACATGCAGGTACTCTTCATAGTGTATCTCAGAGACCACATCAGCAACCTCAGGATTTTACAACTTTAGTGCGCGTAGCTCAGGCTGGTCTAGAAAATGGCATTTCTTCAGTCTTTTAAGTGGCAGATTTATAGGCTGGTGCTGGCCCTGATTTAGTCACTTTTGTTCATTCTACAATGCTCATCATTGGAAAACTTATATAGCAAATACATTTCCATCTGTAGCAGTGGAGCTTGGGCTTAGATAAAAGTTTTCTTCTTCAATCACTACACCTCAATATACTTTTCCTCAGGAGGTCAACTGCAGCCCTTCACCCCATTCATTCCTCAGCAAACTACCTCTTTCTTTTCTTTCCTTTTCTTCCTTCCTTCCTTCCTTTTCTTCCTTCCTTTCCTTCCTTCCCTTTCTTTCTTTTCTTCCTTCCTTCCCTTTCTTTCCTCTTTTCTTTCTTTCTTTCTTCCTCTCTCTCTTTCTTGTATGTGTGTGTGTGTATGTATGTATGTATGTATGTATGTATGTATGTGAGTACTCAGTACACTGTCACTATCTTCAGACACACTAGAAGAGGGTGTTGGATCCCATTACAGATGGTTGTGAGCCGTCATGTGGTTGCTGGGAACTGAACTCAGGACCTCTGGAAGAGCAGTCAGTGAGTGCTCTTAACCGCTGAGCCATCTCTCCAGAGTGAACTACTACTGATACTCTGGAACCTCATCTCACTTTTCTCACCCTTTCCCACCATTACCTGATGTCTAAAGCAACTGTGGCATTCAACTTCATCAACTACATCTTCCTTTCTAATCTGCCTTCATCCTAGGGAACTTCACCCACACAAATAGTATTCTATTCCCCCAGTCTCCAGATTCCTTTTCCAGTGACTCCAACTTCAATCAATAATAGCACCCGATCTGTCTTGTTTCCAAGCCACCAATCCTACCAGTGACTTCTAAGTTTTGAGGTATAACACATGTTCCCTGAGTTCAAAAATTCTACCTTTCACTTCCAGCCTTCTCCCACCATGGCTAACACAGAGACTCTCTTGCTTAAAAGTTCCTTTCTTCCTGCTCCGTGTCTATTTCATGTCTAGGTTAGCCAACCAAGCCCTTGGCCATGTGTACCAGAGCCTTACCTTGGCAGTGGAGCGAAAACAGATGGCAACATAACCTCCCCATCATGAGACTGTGATACTCTCACCGAGCACACCCACCATGTTATAATCAGCTAAGAATCACATATCACCAGCACTCAGAATATCTTTCACAAACATGGTCATACAGGAGAAACACGCAAAACTCTTCTCTGTATCCTCCTAACATCATTTTAGTTAACCATGACCTTCAACAATTAAAAGGATAAGAAGTCTGCTGACTACTAACCCAAAATCACCTCTGGAGCCCTGTAGTGCCTTGTGGACACCAAAGTACTATGATGTTCGTCGTCGTATGTTGCACTTCCAAAATCAACAACTTTGATATCTGTGTTTTTCAATGTGCGCTCATCTCGTTTCTAGAGACACAATTGAATAAAGATGAAACTCAATAAAGACATAAAACATTCAATAGCACTACTCAAAAGGCTTGCAAATGAACCCTCCCTTCTCCACCCTCCTTCCCCCCAACTGGGATACACATATCCTATTCATATTCCATTTGTGGATGAACATCAGAATATACACAAGCTCAGAAGCAAAATTCCTCATTCAAGGATCCCCAAGCTAAATTAATTTTATTTTATTTTATTTTATTTTATTTTTTTTGGTTTTCGAGACAGGGTTTCTCTGTGTAGCCCTGGCTGTCCTGGAACTCACTTTGTAGACCAGGCTGGCCTCGAACTCAGAAATCCGCCTGCCTCTGCCTCCCGAGTGCTGGGATTAAAGGCGTGCGCCACCACGCCCGGCAAGCTAAATTAATTTTAAAGACAAAATTAAAACAAGTCTTTAACTTACCATTTTAGAATTGTATTTGACGACATAGTCAGACTTCACAAATAAAATATTTTCAGGTTTTAGGTCCGTGTGTGTTAATTTATTATGATGTAAAACTACAATGGAAACAGAAAACCATCATTAGTCCCACTTATTAATTGGTGCCAGGCGAGTGAAAAGGGATGAGAAGTGGAAATGACGGTTAAAGGGATGTCAGCTTTACCTGTAACCTGCAAGTGGTCATGTGCTGAAAATAAAGACAATAAAATAGGGACAATAAAATATACTGTGTGTTCATGAATACTTACAATTTATAGATTGGCAGATCTGATAAGCCATTTGCCTGATGTGATCAATTTGAAATGGCAGAAAACTATTTTCTTTAATAAAATCATAGGTACTAAGTCCCAGCAGCTCAAACACAATACAAACATGACCATGATGATCAAACCATTCTAGCATCTGGACGCATCGGCTAAAAGAGATGAAAATAATAATTGAGTGCACAGAAGTGAGCAGCTCACAGTTGACAGCTTGTGGTTCAATGTGTACTTACAAGACACTGTTGGGGTCAGTGCTGTTCAAGTGCTCCAATACTTGGATTTCAGAACGAGCTGCCTCCCGGTAACGGCCTACATTTTTTACAATTTTCACTGCTACATGTAAGCCATCCCTTGAAAACAAAAGATGATGATGATGCTAGAAATACAAGTGGTGGATGAAACTGCATACCCCATGAAAAGCATTCTTTTTTGGTTTTGAGACAAGATTTCACTATATGTGGCTCAGGCTCTGCTTAAACTCATTATGTAGCCCAGACTGACACTGAAGTTGTGAAAGTCCTACCTCAGCCTCCTAAAATACAATACAATAGTAATCAAGTTTCCCAGATAATTGCTCTAAGTCTTTCAGAGCCCATAATATTAGGTTCCAGATCATCTTTCCAAAACAAAGCAACCATCCATGAAATATTTAGAAATTTTAACATTTGTTTCTAAAAATTTATCTAGATTTTATACAAAACATTTAAAAGTGGAACACATACACTTGAGTTTGAATGCGTGCATGCTAAGAATCAAGAGTATGCTGCTGTTCAAAGCATTTGTTCATATACTAGGTTGGACCTACTCTGTGCTACAGACAAGGACAGGAGCTAGGACTAAACAATTGAACTTACTCCTCTATGCCTCAGTTCAATGACAAAGACAGATGAGGACATTAAGACAGTCTCACAAAAGAGATGAAGCTCCAAATATTCACTCAATAAAGTAGCAATTTACATAACAATACAGAATGGGTCCTGAAAGATTGGTGTGAGCCTGTCAAGCTGTGAAAGGAATCAAACAGCTGGGTAAAGACACCACCTACAAGTTATGAAGCTCTCCCAATTGTTTGTTTACAAGCTCGCTTTATCCAAGTATGGAGAAATAGCTACATCGAGGACAGCAGGGTTTGGGTTGGGACATTTCCAAGGATACTCCTAAAAAGTATAAACTCAGTATTTTGAGAAAAATCATGGAAAATGGTATAAAAGTAAATTTAGGGCTAAAATGTTTTTGTGGCTAAGGATTGAAACAGCACCTTGCACATGCTAGGCAGGTGGTGTAGCACTAAGCTCAACAATAAAACATTTCCAAATATGGGGGTAAAACCATATTTCCAAGTGTGAATTCAAACATTTTGTGGATAACAGATCAAGGAGCTATGATATTAAAAATCACCAAATACATTTAAAGACAAACTTTATGTCCAAAACTACTGATATACAGTAAGCTAACAAATGATATCCTTTCCAACTATTTCTGATGAAAACAACTAGATGTCATTTCAGAAATGTGTAGTTTCAATTCAGTTTTTAAGTTCACTTACAAAAAGTGTAAAACCACAGAGCAGAGGTTCTGATGAGACATGGTGCAATGAGGTAGGTTGTATTACCAGAGAATACAGACTTTATTCTGTAGGTCTTATAGAATCTGTAGTTCAGGAAAGGCACTAGCATGTAAATTTAGATGTATTTTATTGATGCTGCAATCCAAAAGCAGCTGAATGCTACAGAACCTGCTTGAGCATTACTTTAATTACAAAATAACCTCTACCTGAGAGAAACTGCCACCATTTACAACAAAATTAATACTCATAGCACATACATTAAATTGAGTTTCAGAAATTCTGTTGAATACGTCTCAAGAAAACTTGTAGCAAGCACTTAAAATACATTGTAAAATAGAGCAGAATGTTCAAAACAGAAAAAGCAAACTTACATGCCGTGATCAATGCACTCTACAACTTTGCCAAAGGCTCCTTCACCTAAAGTGTCCACGATTTCATCTAAAGTAAGGGAGAGAAAGAGAGGTCTAAGTACCTAAGCACACTTACCCAGTTGTTCAAACAATGAATGCTTAAGTGTGGCATATTTCCAAATGATCTTTAGCAAAGCATAACTAAGGTTTCATCGCTCAAGTTATTGTATTTCAGCTGCTACAAAGCAATTAGATAGAGCTATCTGTCTTGCTCTAATCTCAAACTCCACTGATTATTTTGGAATTTTAAGAATAGAAATATTTAAATTCTACAGAAAAGAAGAAATACAAAAGAACAAACAAACCCACAAAAAACAAAACAAAAAAGCAATGAGAGTCTTTAGCCCCCCGCTGACAAACTATTCTTTAAAAGATTATTCTGTCTGCAAAGTTTAAAAAGTGTTGAAAAATATTCTATACATCTTGCTCTTAGAACGTCTCCACTTTGACAGATCAGGTGACCCTCCTCATCATCCTCTATACTCCTGGATCTTTTCCTTCGGTGGCTCTTCTGGAACGGCAAGTGGGCAGCACCAAGATCGTCCAGCCAATCAATATATCAGAGTGAATTCAGGGCAGAATACGCAATTCATTCAGCGGGGAGATATTCAGGCATTCAGATAAGCACCAGGCCACGAACAGTTGGCAGGAGCAATTTCAAATTCAGTCCCCAGAAATTCACAGGGCACAGTTTATGTTACAGAAGAAAAACATGGCAAGGAACAGATTTTCAGATAAGATACTTAAAGTGGCAATAGAAAAAAACAACACAATTGTCTCTTTAAAATACTGATTTAATTGAAGTCTGAAGTTTAAAGAATGCATTGTCATGATTTACTAATTTCTGCTATAACCATATGCTGTGAGTTGAGTTGTCTAGTTAGTCAGGGAAATGTCAAGATTAGTTGAAATTGTTCTCTTTTAGCAACATTTAAAAGTGGCATCATCATAGTAAGAAGGGGAAGTACAGACTAATTTCAGTCGTCCATCTAGTAACTGCTAGTTCTATAGAAAAAAAACTTGGGGGAGGGACATGGTAACTCAAAATTTACAAATAAAAGATGTCTAGCTTTCTCAGTACATTTTCCCCTCAGCACCCAGGTTCACAACTTCAGGAAATTAACGCAGACAATGATGTGCTGTCCGAGGAGCTAGACCACACAGGAGTCAGCAATGGCTCAACACCCCAGCAAGGCGACTTGCCTGAGTTATTTCCGACTACCAGTAAGGCAGTTTCTTGCAAAATAAAAAAATCTTTACATTCAAAGAAGAAAAAAAATGGGTGCCTCATTTTTAATATACTATACAACCACAAAATAAGATGTTCTTATTATTAAAACCAACGAACTCATGCATGATCTGTTTTGCAGAATGAGTGTGTGGGCAAAATGAAGACTAACTAACACACAGGTGGTCAATTATGAGAATGTATACACTTCCTTTAAGGACTCCAGTAACATGAATTACAGCATATCCAAATTGCATTAAGAAACTTAGAAACTTATCACTCTTTCAGAGCTTTACAATCAATCCATTCCAAATAAAAACAAGCCACTCATACCGAATGCGACTGATGACTTGCACAGGGTCTATTACGCTTTCTCTTAGGGCTGCTTCTCCTGCTTCTGACTGAGGATTTACTGCAATGGATCCGGTAAGTGCTTTCAACGTCTCTATGGTAATGTCTTGGAACATATCCTTCGCAGTAGTCATTTCTGTATTCATCAATGTATCTCCGGTCCCGATAATCTCTCTCATTCAAGCATCTTGCTTCTAAATAGTGACTGCGAACACATTAAAGGATTTCAAATTATTCTCTTCATTCTGGAATAATGTGGTTCAAACAAAACTTTCAAGAATTCTTGGTTTAAACAGCTATCTCAATAAAAGGAAAAATTCAAATCAATGAGATGAAATTTATATGTATCTAGGAAAGCTTAAGAAATAATTTTTAACCAAATAGGTCCATATTAAATTGCTATAGCCAGGCATGCCTTTAATCCCAGCACTTGGAAGGTAAGGGCAGTAGGATCAAGAATTCAAGGCCATCCTGAAGTACACTACAAGTTTGGAGCCAGCCTGGGTCACATGAAACCATCTCAAAACAAAAAAACAAAAAACAAAACACCCACACATTAGAAAATTGCTGTCAACCATTTCATACCAAGGAACAAAGCTTCAATTACAATATGCTTATGATTGAATGTTCCTTTACCATCTAAAAAGTCAAGACCAAACTTGCAAACCTATTCTGAAATGCACTGATGGATCATACAACACAGGCGTCTGAAACTGGCTTCCTTTTCCTCTCTCAGAGCCACACATTTAGAGAAGGGAAAAGAAGATTCCTTTCCTTAAATTAAGAGCATTGTAAATATCCCTGACCACGACTTCCTGCAGAACGTGTATCACAGATATGAGAAGCTTTAAATGTCCTTCAGCCCTTCCATTTACTAAAACTCAATTAAGATCCCTAAATGACACAGCATTGTTGCAGAGCTTATTAGTGGCAGAAACTAAGATATTTTCAAACTGCTACTACTGCCCTATGTCACCTATTCTATCTCCTCTTTTCTATGTCTAAGCTTTTTGTTATTCTTGTTTAAGAAACAGAGACCAGAACTTCTGAGGCTTGCCTAGTGTGCCAAACACATGGGAACAGACCTTCCACACAAGAAAGGGTCCAGGACTGTGGGCATCCCTCCCATTCTACCTGCCTAATTTCCTGTGACTCTTGCTTAAAAAACATCCAAGAAACAGCAAACAGCATTTTCTAGTGCCCCAGTACATCTACAGACTCCTTTGAGAACCTGATGGAAGTTGTAGAGCCCTTTTCCCCCGAGAAACATACAAATGCATAAACAAAACTTGGCAAGAACTTCATGACGGTCATGGACCTCAGGAAGTCAATGGATCCCAGGTGAGTGTCCTGATCTGATGGAAAGAAAAGGACGGATTCATTCGGCCCAGTTTCCCATCCCCCCTCTACCTGGGATGAGTGTCCTCTTCAACAGAGTGCGAAGCTTCAAGAGGGATGCACATGGAGCACTGGGGGAGAGAGGGGACACCTGCCCAGTCAGACAAATCATCTAAATAATCCTGACAAGCAATGGAGTGACAGATGTTGCTGCAGCTGCCCCCGCCAACCCCTTTACACTCCCCAGAATATGCTGTCATTTTCTTTCCCAGGTTCTCGTTTAAGCAGAAATAGAAACATCCCTAGGACTACAACCCAACAAGACTGGCATCTATTTTAGGCTGGGCCTTCTTATTGCCTAGCATCATTCTCAAGTTCTCCTTAACTTCTGGAGAAACAGTGAGGCTATTAGGATTAAACTCTAGGCCTGAGACAGTTGGTCTGAAGCAGAGATCTAGATGAAAAACAAGAAGCTAGTCATAATTCTACAGGCATCCTATTTAATTTTATAAGGTATCCCACACCCACCAAATCCAAAGTCTATCATAAAAAAAACTAGACTAATAATAATCTTTAACTGGAATACAACATGAAACTGGCCCTGCTGACAATCCAAAACAATCTACCAAAAAAAAAAAAAAAAAAAAAGGTGGGGTGGTGATACTATTGTGAGCAAAGCTAGTATGAGAAGGACCTTTCCAATTATCCAATTATGACAACCAAAGACTAAAGTTTAGAGATTAAAGACTACAGAACTATACAAGCTGTGGACATGGTAGACAGAATAAACAGATCTGACTTTTTAAAAATATCCACTAAATGCCCAGCAACTGTTAAGTGAATTGGCTTTTTTTATTTCCGTCCTGTGGAAGACAAAATAAAATCATGTAAGACAAAGTCTCTGACAACAAAGAAACAATTTAAGATTTCACACACACACACAAGAAAAGAAAAAAAAGAAAATCAAAATAGACAAATGCGAAAAATGTTGAAAAGGTGCAAATGAACTCGGGGAAGGCAAAAAATTCAATTTGCTTAAGATTATTAAGGAAGAGGTCACGACAAAGATGGAAGCAGATAAGCATCTTAAAGGAAAGCCAGGATTTGGACAAAGTGGAAAGCAGAAGAAATTCCAGAGCAGCATAGTGCCATGTTACACTTATACAGACAGCACCGCCAGCCAGAGGCTTCAAATGCATGTATCTACTCTGCAGACAGCAAGTAGATGATTGCATCAAGAACCTATTGTCACCCAGGAGTAGATGTCACTAGAAGCCCTGTGCAACTACACTAAAGGTGTTTTTAAAGGATGGACTATTTGCACTAATACTGAATATAGAGTTTACAAATGAAGACCCAGGTCATACTGAGTTCTAAATCTAACTCTGCATACCTCCTAGGTGGTTTCTAATCATATAAAGTTTACCAAAGGTTTAAAACTTGGTACTGTGTTACAGGGAGATATTTAAGGATTTGGCATATATATATGGCATTTATATATATATAAAATTTACATCTACATTGGTCTTCCTGGTATTTGAGGCAGAATAGATTAAACCTGCTGAAAGGGAGACCAAATCAAAGGCTACTGCCAAAAGACAAATCAGGAGAAAATGTTTTATAATACATATGACAAAGGGTTACAATAATACATAATAAAAACATCTTATAAATCAGAAAGAAATATACTTTAGTAGAAAACAACTGACATAAAAATTCTTCAGAAAATCTTAACAAATTCACTATAAATTTAGAAATTCAGGTTAAGAAAACCATTTAAAACAGACAAAACTAGAGACAGCACCAAGGAGCATGTTATAAGCTTTCTAGAACAAGAAATGAGAATATGCAGCAAGAACCTTGTAAAACTTCATACCCTTTAACTTGAAAATGCCTCTTCTTAGAATCTACTCTCAGGAAATAGCCACAGGCAAAGATTTGTACACAAAGACCCCTTAGGAACAGACAGAAATAATCCAGTCAAGCCGCGCAACACTTTCCACACTGCTGCTGCCTCAACTGCCAAGCCATTTATTAAAATATTCATAAAACTTTTGGCTTTCTAAAAGATATTTACAATTAACAAATAGTCTGGATTATGATGAATAATAATCACCAAATTTGTTTGATGTCAATGTCAAAGACGGTAGTCCTGGCTTAGTGATTAATTGGACTGACTGGTTTTTATAATTATTATGAATACAAAATCACTCAAGTCAACTTTTTCACATATATAATATATACTCTAGCACTATGTATAATTAGTTGTAAGAAGGTAAGCCCTAAAGAGTATCCTATACTCATTAATAATGGGGTACAATTTGTACAGTGTTCATTAATAAGGTCTGGTTACTGAATCTTGCCATAACCTTATCCAGCACCCCTTACATAACTGTTTGATAAAACATGATTAGTTTACAAGAACTACAAACAAGCTCTTTGGCAGACAACTCTGTTTAGCATGGAGAAGGAAAAAAAATTACATACTGTTTTTTAAAGTAACCCCAGCTGGCTAATTTAGAAAGCAATCTGGTAAACAGCCCCAATGGAACATCTGTACAAACAAGGAGAAAACATAGAACCAACAAAACAAATGAGAAAGGGAAATTAATGGAAGGCAGAGTGAAAGAAACTACTCACCTAGCCTTTCTTTATATTTAGAACTTTAAGATTCTTTCAATTCTATATAAACATATTACCTCCAAATTTTATATCATAATTATAATAAGACATACTATCACAAATTTTTACTGAGGCTCTATCCTAAATTACCAGAGAATGCCTGTAGAAACAATTCTCAAAATATAAAGCGCGTTTCTAAAACTCTCAGACATATTGGTGTTCTATTAATATAATCTGTAGATGTAACATGAATGGCTAATCCTCAAAGCACTTTAATGGTCTCAGATAGCATTTCAGGTAGCTTTTCTCATCTGGATCAACCACTTTCTATGACATCTCAATTGGGAAACACTTCTTGCACACCCAAATATATATGCCATCTTCCTATGGACAGCTAAAACTACTCATTGAGTATCATTATTATTCAACTTTGTATATGTTCTTGAATATAATCTTTTGACTTCCTTCCCCCTTTTTGATGGAAGGGTTTCTAAGGATTTTGGGACCTCACATATATTGGGTAACAAGTGTTCTAGCACTGAGCTACATCCTCAGAGCCCTTAGTTTTAGTCACTTGCTGAGCTACTGTCTCCTATCAATCCCAGACAGACTTAGAACAAACTATTAAATTCATAGCTTTAGTCTAGGCAGTATAGGAACTAGCCTATGATATTCTCTTAACTTTTGTATTTTTTGCAGGAGTAAATATGTCTGAATTCCAAATCTGATAAAAGCTATATAAGCAAATGACAACTTGCTGAAACTTAAAATGCAAGTCATTTACCAATCCGAGTCTTTAAACTGATGATGTGGTTTACAGTGCCTGTTCTCCTGAGTGCTGCTGTGAGACCTTCTCTTGCGTTTGTGACTTCCACTGTAGCTTTCATGGCCCCAGCTTTCTCTGCTATCCCAATCAGGACAGTGAGTTCGTTTGGAATGCCGCATCTGTTAATGAGAAGAGGGGGGAGTGAGGGTGAGTGGGAAGCTAAAGATGGTCATATAACTATGTATTACCATTGCTTAAATAGGAATACCTCACACACAGGGTCACGTAGGCTCTTAGCATTTCCCAAAGCTTAGAACACAATACCACTCCTATGTGAGGTGATGCTGAATGGAACTGACCCTAGTACTAAATGACTGACAGCATGGAGACTTTGATATGTTTTCTTTCACTACATAGTACAAGGACAAATTCTCAACTTAGTGCTTGCCTTCAGAAACACTCATTTTTTGTTTTTTGAGACAAGGATTTTCAGTTAGACCTGACTGTCTTGGAACCAACTCTGTAAACAAGGCTGGCCTCAAACTCAGAAACCTGCCTGCCTCTACCACCCAAGTGCTGGTATTAATGGCATTTGTCAATGTACCCGGCTATTCTTTACATTTTTCTAAAGGGTCAATTAAAATTGCTCAAGGGCTGGACAGATTACTCAGTAATGTGCTTGCTATGCAAGCAATGAGGACCTGAGTTCAGATCACTCACACCCACATAAAAAGGCAGGCATCATAGCACAGACCTCTAACTCCAGACCTGGGGCTAGGGCGGGGCATATGGATCCCTAAAACTCACTGGCCAGCCCAGTCTAGCTTAATTGGCAAGCTCCAGGTTCAATGAAAGTCCTTGCCTGAAAAATGTGGAGACCCATGGAGATATCCCATTTTGACCTCTGGCATGCACATGGGACAGAATGTATATATACACTCCTAACACAAAATATTTTTTGTTTCCTTCTATTTATGCTGATTTTTAAAATTAGGTCACTTATAATGTTAGTAATTCTACCAACTGAGCTACATTCTTGGTCTCTCAATTTGGTTAAAAATCAAGACTGAAATGAATGCACACAGATTTTTTTTTTTTTCCTTTGAGACAGGAAGTTTCTTGGTATAGGTCTGGCACTAGCTCTGTAAACTAGGTTGGCCTCAAACTCAAAGATTCACCTTCCTCTGCTTCTAGAGTGATGGAAATCAAAGGTGTGCACCACCATCTCCTGGCCAGATCTGAATATAAGAATAACACCTACAACTATAGTTAGCGATAGTCTATCCCAACAGTATCATAAACATCCTTCAGCCTGGCAAAGTTTAATACAAATAATCATAAGTGAGAGAAGCAAACAAGTAACTGATTTAAAGGTAAAGAGCCTTTCATTAATGAGATCCCCCCCCCCCCAAACTCTGTAGAGTTCCTTTCTCTAAATGCCAGAATTAGTCCGATCCTTAAACTGAGACATGGCCAGTGACATCAGATAATGGTAACAATTCCCAGACTTCCACAGACAAAGTTTGGAGCTGTGATGAAAGGATGGACCATCTAGAGACTGCCATATCCAGGGATCCATCCCATAATCAGCTTCCAAACGCTGACACCATTGCATATACTAGCAAGATTTTGCTGATAGGACCCAGATATAGCTGTCTCTTGTGAGACTATGCCGGGGCCTAGCAAACACAAAAGTGGATGCTCACAGTCAGCTATTGGATGGATCACAGGGCTCCCAATGGAGAAGCTAGAGAAAGTACCCAAGGAGTTAAAGGGATATGCAACCCTATAGGGGGAACAACATGATGAACTAACCAGTACCCCGGAGCTCTTGTCTCTAGCTGCATATGTATCGAAAGATGGCCTAGTCGGCCATCACTGGAAAGAGGCCCATTGAACTTGCAAACTTTATATGCCCCAGTACAGGGGAACGCCAGGGCCAAAAGAATGGGAATGGGTGGGTAGGGAAGGAGGGGGAGTATGGGGGACTTTTGGGATAGCATTGGAAATGTAATTGAGGAAAATACGTAATAAAAAATATTAAAAATTAAAAAAAAAAAACAATTCCCAGACTTCATCTCCAACCTCCTGTGGATCTCTCCCAGGCTCAGTATCTAACATTTATCCTTTTACAGGTCTGTGACTGTTGCACGCCAGTGTTAATTCTCTCCTTTCATCATGTGGGTCTCAGAGATCAAAGGTGTGCAGCATTACCCATTTAACCACTTTGTTCCCCTAAGTCAATTTTTTAAAAAGATTAAATTTATTTTTAATGGGAATGGGGTAGGGTGGGGCAGGGTGGGGATGATCTACACGAGTGCAGTTGCCCCTGGATACCACAAGAGGGCATAGGATGCCCTAAAGCCTTAAGGTCCTTTACAAGAGCAGTGTCTCCAGTTCCATAGCTAAATCTTTAATTTTGAACTCTGCTAAGCAGAGTTTAATGGTTTGGGAGGGAAAAAAGAAAAAAGAACCTGAATAAGGCCCAAATGGAACAAAACCAATTTAGTTGACCACCTTCAGCTTGCCTAAATGGCTGAAAAATAAGCCAACAAATCTATTAAACCCCAGGCTTGCAAAGAAAGCAGTTTCAGTTCTCTTCCAAAGTGTTCCTCAGAAAGGGTGTGCATCACAACATCAGGGTGTGATACTATTATTATTTCCTGATTACTGAGGACGTAATGAGGGGAGAGGAGGTTTCTAATTGCTAGGCGAGACTCTACCACCAACCTATATACCCCCTGTTCAAATATTCAGTAAGCCATATTCGTTCTTCTAATTCTGTGCCTGCCAGGCATCTTCCTGATAATGTGGCTTCTCTTGCTCAGTCAAAAATGAGAAAGCATGGATTAAACCCCCCCCCACACACACACACACAAATCCTAAATTCTAGATAGGTACCTTGGTAAAAAAAAAAAAAAGTTAGTAAGCCAAGCATTCCTTTTGATATAGTCATTTTAATATGGCAAAGTAAAACAGACAACACTGCAAACTTGCTTGAGACAAAAGCCCAAACTCAAGCTTTCTTTAGAGAAACACTCATCTTCCTATTTCCACTGGAGTTCTGCTGACACATTCTTCTATTATCAAAACTGTATTTAAGGTTTTAGTTTGATTAAGGCTTTTTTTTTTTCTCTTTGGTGGGGGTGGGGGGAGGGAATTGAATTCTGAATCCCAAGCCACGGGGCTACAGGCTAAGCACTCTCAAAACACAGCAGCCCAGTGTACAGCTTCCAATGACTCATCATTGTGACTGGCCATTAGGGTTTCACAAGTCTTGGGTGCTTGCTTCAAGTTATCCCCTCCCCCTCCACTTCACACTGCTACAGCCAGTTCACCTCTGACAGGTCAAATCTCAACTTCTCAAGTGACTAATATGCAAACCCACCTATTAGTGGGTCCTAGTCCCAATAGGCCCCGACGAACATTCCCCATCCCTCCTCTGATCTCTGGCGGAGTTCGGAAATACTTTGTTTTTAGGCAGGTGTGGGGACACATGCCACCCTAGAGGCAGAGGCAGGTGGGAGTTCTGAGAGACTTCAAGGACAGCCTGGTCTGCACAGTGAGACCTTGTTTCAAACAACCAACAAAGAAATATTTACTTAGGAGGCAAAGTAAAAGATTTCTGAGCTCATGAGATTAAAGTTCCTTCATGAGAACACAGGAATGAAAAGCTACCTCAAAATATTACACTATCTCTAATACTTAAAATCATGCTACAATCCTCTGTATCCTTTCAATAAAAGATACAATGGAACCTATATGTATACGCTCATACTAGAAATAGTATTCTCCACCACGTTTTAAAAGTTTCGGTCTCCCATTTATGTGGGGGAACAAGAGGCCCTCGGGTGCGTGTTCAAAGTTAGGCCAAATATCTGCAGCTTTAACATTAGACCAGGTGACAATCGGTTCACTGGTTTAAAGGGTTGGCTACTTGAGCAACAGAGCTGTCACAATGTAAATGCGATGTTCGCTCTCTAATCCCATCACTCAACTCTCTAATCCCATCACTCAGGAGGCAGAGGCAGGAGAATCTCCGGAGTTCGAGTCCAGCCTGGCCTACATAATTCCTGGGCAATCGGAGCGACCCAGGTCTAGGGGGGCGGGGGGGCGTTTGGGGTGGGGTGACCGCCTGACATGAAGGACGAACCTTCCTTCCCAAGTGTGATCCTCGAAGCTGGAAGTGAACTCCAGCCGCCTGGCTCGCCGCAGCGCCTGCCCTACCTCCCCCGGGCAGCTGGCCAGGGCCCTTAGAGCTGAACAATTAGGGCGAATAGCGGACTTTGGAAAAGGCTCCGGTTATGCAAACGGCCGAGGCCGCCGACAGGGATGAGTAGGGGGTCGGGGTGACTTTGACTCCGGACGGCACTAGCACCGGGGATGCGTCCCGCCAAGGGTCTCCCCGCTGGTTCCTGCGACGGACGGCCGAGGCCTTGACAAGAGGTGAGCGAGGCCCAAGCTGCCGGGCCGCACCGTCGGGCGAACCCGGGGCCTGCGGGCCTTGACTCGAGCGGCGAAACCGCGGCAGCTCGGGTGTTGTCGCCGCCGGCCGAGGGGCACCCCGCCAGCCCCGCGGACGCATCCTCCGGGTGCTGACGCCCAAAGCCCACTCTCTCCTCAGACACCTAGCTCCGCGAGACACTGCCCACCTCACCTCCGCAAAAGCAAGCGGCCTTTTGGCCGAGAAATGTCGCCAAACCGCCGTCGTTCCTCTCCAGCCGCTGCGACAGACACCAACAAGATGGCGTCCGCGCCGTCACCCTACAACCTCCTCAGGTGGCTCCAGCGCCACCTACGCCGAGCCAGCGCGCATGCGTCACGGAGCCTCGTGCCCGCCCACAGATCGTGCGAGGGGGCGAGAGGTCTGTGACGTCAGGGACGGCGGGGCTTGATCAGCCACACTGCGGCTGCGCAGCGCTGGAAGCGCGGGTAGGACGAGGTTCTGTCCGCTTGTCAGGCTGAGGTTCTTTCTGTTCTTAGGTGAACCTGGAAGACCGCCTTAAGTCTGCGGCGCGCGTCGGGCTCTCGAAGAAGAGTTTTGCTGGGCGTGGCCACGCTGGGTAGGGCCAACCTCTGACCTTTTCCCATCAGCTTAAAGTGGGAAGCTCATCGCACTCCACCTGCCAGTCGCCCCTCAACCTCAGCTCCAGGTAGAGCCACCAGAGCGCAGAGTCCCCGAATGCTCCCAGCTAGGGCAGCTCAGTGACCAGGATATGGCTGTCACCTGGCGCTTCCGCTCTAAACTGGATTTGGAGAAGTTTACCTGAATATGCCTCTAAAAACAAGCGTAGCAGGTGCTTACCCTTCTCTTTCTCTTTGCCTTCCTCTCTCTCTTCCTCCTCGCCTTCTCAGCCAGCAAATCGAAAGGAATGGGAAGGTTTGTCCTAAGACTTCTGACAGTATTCTTCCGGCTACAGCCATGGCAGCCTCATGATTTTCTATTACAGTTACTCAACAAACGGGCATTTGTGGTCAGAAGACTTTTTGGTTTTTTTTCGAGACAGAGTTTCTCTGTGTAGCCCTGGCTGTCCTGGAACTCATTCAGTAGACCAGGCTGTCCTTGAACTCAGAAACCCACCTGCCTCTTGCCTCCCAAGTGCTGGGATTAAAGGAGTGCGCTACCACTGTCTGGCGACATAACAAATTCTTAATTTCAGAGAACTGGGCTTTTGTGGTGCAGACCTGTAATCCCAGCACTTAGGATTTAGAAACAGGAGGATCAGGAATTCTAGGTCATCCTGGGCCATATAGCAAGTTCAAGGCCAATCTGAGCTACATGAGATCTAAACTCAAAAAACAAAACTGCTGAGAATCCAACACCATAATTACTGTCTAACCCAGGAGGGTTGAACAACTTCTGGTCGTCCTATCTCTTATCTCCTTCCTCCAAGAGCTTGGAGCATAAATATGAGCTGTCATAACCAGATTAATGAAATACTCTATGCCGATCACTTTATAGACAGTCTTAGTAATCTAGACAACTCTAAGAGGTGATTCTTAGCTCCTTGCTTTAATGACAAATTCAACTCCTGAAAATACCATTCAAACCTTGCTAGCTTACGGTTTCATTGTCATACTTACTGCCTCCATTCATGCAACAAAGTAAACAACAACTTACATTTTTCTTAGTCAGTTAGAGAAAAGTGTTCGGAGTCCATCTTTTGGCAAGACCAAAAGGGTCTGTCTTGAAAAGGCTCTTTTCAAGGTGATTTGTCTCTGAAGCTCCCATTATGAAACAATGAATCCCTTCACATTTAGCAAAGTTGATTAAAGGCCACACCATGAATGAGTCACAATGGATCTCTCAGGCATCCCATACTGCCCAAGATGGACAATATCCCAGTTTCCCCCAGGGTTCCTAACACTTCTGAGGAGAAAGTCAAACAGCACAGGAGTAACAAAGATTCAGTCAAACAATGTTGAAAGTATCCCAATTCCCAGTGCACTCTGCAGGGCATATGGAGTGGGTAGGAAGCAACTGAATTCATACTATTCAGGGAATACAGGAAGTGCCCTGCACTGCTCCTTTAATTACTTATAAGGGTCTCTCTTCTCTCCTTCCCCACTACTCTTTCTTCTTTTTTCCCCTCTCCTTTTTGATCGTCTTTGTATACACAGGGACAATCTGGAACTTATTATTTAGTCTAAGCTTGCCTGGAACTTGTAGAAATCCCCCTGTTACAGCTTCCGAATTGCTGGCATCACTGGTGTGAGCTATTAGGTCTGACCCATCAATGAACGGGTCTCAGATCCAGGGTCAGATCACAGATGCATGTACCCTCTGGAAATACTAGCCACAGGCACTTGGTCAGCCTTCAGGATTCGTCAGGATATTGGTTCTGGAAACTGCAAGAGAGAAACCATTTACCAAAACTTTGACTAGGTCATGCCCAAAAGTTTATAGAGAAGGTTGAATTCCTTCTAATAGTGGATCCTTAGATAACCCCCCACCCCCACCCATTAGAATGGAACTGCCATCACACATTACTAGTCACTATGTTTCTACATTAATTTAACTAAAATCTAAATTTAAAAATGTAATTGAATCTATCTAGAGACTGTGGAGTGGATGGTCAGTGAATCCATGCTATGGCACACATTTGGAGGTCAGAGAAAGACATACTGAAGTCAGTTCTCTCCATCTCCAATGTGGGTCCTGAGGATCAAACTAAGATTGATAGTGTTGGTAGAAAAGGTCCTTACTCACTGAGCCATCTTCTGGGTCCCTCAATAAAAGGTCCCTTGAATAAAATTGGTGGCACCGACTAAGTTTCACTAAATAAATAAATCCCAGACACCAAGATCAGTAGCATAGAGCTGTGACGCCAGCATGTTGAGAGGTGGAAGGCAGAGGATCATGAGAAGGTCATTCTAAGCTACACAGTAAGTTCTAAGGCAGCCAGGACTACAAGTGACCCCATCTCACAAAACAACACATTGGCTTCCCAATTCTACTTACTGCATTTTCTCAGTATTTAAAATGTATTGTCTTTCTCTCCGTTGGTAAAATGCTTGCCTAGCATGCATGACCCCTCGGGTGTTGTTTTAAAAAAAAAAATCTAGCCCTTTAACTCACCAAATGAAGACTCAGGAGCCAGATGCCCTTGTGAAAGCCTGCTAGCTCAGAGAGGCAGAGAATCCATTCATTTGGCCTTCCTATTCCACCGATGTCCCAGAAGGAAAAAAACTGCCAATGTCTCAGGAGAAGGCCCTTTCTCCTTCTCTACACCATGCCAAATGCCCTTCAACTCAAAGACCCTCCTTTCTGTTTACTTCTGTTCACTCCATTCAGCTGATTACTTGCTCTGCCTCTTGACCCATGGTTGACTTTATTTAGCTCTTGGATTAATGGTGTGTGCTAGGGCTGAGCCACACCCCAACTACTTGTTTATTGTAAATAGAATGCTCTAGGATCAAAGGCTGAGTCACACCACCATTAGAAACAGTTCACAATCTTAGGGTTCATAACATGATAAAATGCAGCAGTATGGACCATGATATTGGTACTGAACAAATAAGAAATGGGGAGACAAGGAGAGTCTGCAGAGTGGGAAAATCCTTCCAGCCTTGCATAGAAGGAACCAGTAGAAGGCTCTATCACTTTCTAGGAGCCAGCATACCCCTTGACAGAGAGGATTTGAAAGGTGAGTATAGGAGAGAAAAAACAGGGAGTCCACCATCTTTCCATCTGTACTAAAGATCCTGGGCAGTGCCTCTGCATAAGAGCAAGACAAAGGTTTACTCCTTAGTCTTTTTCATTGGCTTCAAGAAGTCTAGTTCAGATCCTACAGGCTTAACAGCAGGTGGAAACAACTTCTTTAGCTCTTCCTCAGGCCCACCTGATAGAGCCTCTGGGTAACAGCTCTGGACTTCCTGGGCCTCTCCCTACCTGGGAGATCTACTTCCTGTTTAACTACATCCCACTCTGCATGAAGGCCCTAATTTCTCAGCCACCCCATGACTAATGGAAAGACCTGGGAAGAACAGAGGAATGAATTGAGAGCATTTTTACATCACACACATCTGAGCACTCCTCATGGACCCTTCCTGCACCTGACCAGCCAGACCTGGCCTTACTCACCTTGGAAGGATTACTAAGCCTCTCTAGGAAGCCCTGGGATTCTGACTAGCCAGAGAGTATGTGTCTCTGAAGGAAGAAGAGCAGAGAAAAGAAAAGACAGGATTTTGTGGTTGTCTAAGAGAACGGTCCTGAAGTGGGGATGACATCCAGCCTCCCTCCCTCTGAGTCTTTCACAGCCTCTGAACCTATAGATGTGAGACTAGACAGAGATCCCAGACTACCGAGTACAGTTCTGACATCACCACAGCTGTTTAGATCTCAATCTCCAACTTAACCTGCTGTTGTTTAATAAAATAAATAAACAAATAAAGCATTAAAACTATTAAAACTGTTTTCACTCAGTAGGACATGAATTAGGGAACTAACTCTTGACTTCATCTGTAAAACAAGAACTACTTCAATTCTGATCTACAGATGCTTCCTATTCAGATTGACTAAAGATCTCAGTTGTTCAGCTTAAACCAAGGAATAGCTCAGATCAGTGTTCCCTGTGCTGATGATTAAAAAGATGCCAAATGACGATGTAGCTCAACTGGTAGAGGGATTGCCAACATAGCTGAGAACCTGGGTCATGAAAGAAAGAAGGGAAAAAGGGTGGGCAGGGACTGCTGGACAAAGTAATAATTTTTTAAATTAAAAATAGATTCTCTTATACAATAAATCCTGAACATGGTTTACTCCCTCCCTCCACTCTACTCAGTTCCCTCCCACTCCCACAGACTCTCCCCTCAATAGAGTCTCCTTGGTTCTTTAGAAAAGGACAGACTTCAATGAGCCTTGTTACTAACCATGTAAACCAGGCAGACAAACAAAACTAAAGACAAGGTTGGACAAGGCAACCCAAGAGGAGGAAAGGAGTCCCAAGAGCAGGCAAATGAGTAAAAGACACATCAGCTCCCAGAGTTAGGAGTAATGCAAAAACATCAAGCTAAGAGCCACAAATATATACAGAGGACCTGATGCAGAACCATGTAGGCTCACACTTTCTGCTTTAGAAACATGGGCTCATATGTGCTCTGCTTAGTTGGTTCAGTGGTCCTGTTCTCAAAGTGAAAAGACAGGGTAGTTTAAAGGAACATAAAAAGACACAAAGAAGAAAAAGATGGATAAATAGCTGGGCCAGGAGATTCATTTTGAAACTTTAGGACTCAGGGACCTCACCAGTACGACTTGTTCACAGTTGGACTACAACGCAGGCCACACAATTGCTTAGTATCATAAAGTAAGAGCGTGGGTCTCCAAAGGAATGCAAAGAACAGAGAAGAGAAGAAAAGATGCCTCTATCCTTTGAGGAGTTAACACTCGGTCTTCCTAATTGACTTTCTCCTGTCTCAGGGCTTAAAATCCATATTAAAGTTGCTTAGAGAGTGCCAACCTTGCTGCTCCATATGACCAGTGGCTTTTTTCCTCCGCAGGATCACATATGAGTGCGTGACTCCTGGCTGTAACCCCAGCAACTGGGAGATCAAAACAGGAAGGGCAGAAGTTGGTGGTCATCTCTGTCTACAGAGTGGGTTACAGGATAGCCTGGGTTATGTAAGATATTTCCCAACAAACTCAAACCAAGAAAACCTAACAAGGAACAGAATGAGGGATTGTTTTTTTCTACCCTTGAAAATTAAAGACATGGACCTCTGTTCAGCTCATGCTGTCCCTCAGTTTCCTTTGTGTTAAAGTGAACACAGTGACAAGACATTCCCATCATACCTGCTAGGAGGAGCAACTGAGTGCTTTTGAAGAGCAGGGAAGGGTTCAGGATACAGGCATTCAGGCCGTCAATAGAACTGAGATGAAATGAAAGACAGCAGGGCTCAGTGCCAGGCCCAGAGTTAGCAGATCCAGGGTGGCCTCTCTCACAGGAGGACCCACTGCTCCACCACACCTGCCTTCCCCACAGGCTGTACTTTCCTGGGATTCCCAGACTCCACGTTTTGATCTTTATGCTTCTTAGTGAAGATGTTGCCAGACACCACTTCCGCAATTATTATGGCTTAGCTACAATCTTAGAGATGATTCTTAGTTACAAAATAATGGACTAAAGACATTTTGTATGTTTCAGGTTTTCAAAGTTTAGATGAAACTAAAATACTTAGCAAATGTGTCAAATTATCAAATTGACCAGGTTGATGGCAAATACTTTTAAGCCCAGAACTTGGGACAAGAAACCAGAGGCCTGTAGATTAGTATGATGTCCTGGACACCTTGGTCTAAATAGTGAGTTTCAGGACAGCCAGGGCAATGTAACGAGACCCTAACACAAAAAGAAATTTTAATTACTTGACCTTGTTTTCATTAATGCATTTTATATTTTCAACTGATACTGGGCCTTGCTATGTACCTAAGAGTTCCAGAAATATGGGTCAGCCTCCTGAGATGTGATTAATGGGTCCTAGTTAACCTTTGCTGATCTACCCTACACATCCAGGTAGGCTGGGTCTGATTCAGTCACATCCTAGAGCTTTATAAACAACTGGGTCTGCACCTGGCTGTCAGACTTGAGGAAGTCCAGGGAAGTGAACACCGCTCTACCTCCACACTCCAGACCCTGTGTCACTCACCAGAGCACAGCGAGCCCCAGTTCTAAGACTCTGTGGAACACACTGAAGGCTGTGGGAAGAACGTGCAGGTTAATTGGAAAGAGAGATTCAATGCTTGTGCTTTCTGGGGGATTGCTGGGAAATTTGTCTTTCAATTCATCTCAGAAACTTTATAGTTCAAAGTGTATGTCTGGCATGACATCACTTGATGCTCATAGTAAGCCTCATGGAAAGTGTTGGGACTGTGTTCATTGTCCACCTTGGCAAAACATGGTTAACTACCTTGAACATGAATGAGCACATGTCCCCAATTTGAAAAGGTACTGAAGTTGCCCCTCTCCTTGTTTTTGGCCTCTATGGTTTTCCCTTTGTTAAGGCAGCATCTCAAAGATCCAAGGCTAGCCCACATCCCACTCTATAGCCAAAATGACCCTGAACATCTTATCCTGCCTCCATCTCTTGGGAAAGAGCTGGCATAGCCACGTGCCAAGCGCCCTTGTTATGCTTTTTCTGTTTATTTGTCATATGGTTCATCTGATAAGTAGCAAAGCTGGACTTTCTAGGGGATGCTAGTATGGATTCCTAGCACTAGGAAAACAAAGTAATTGAGAAGAGAGTGAAATGGAGGCAGTGGCTGAGGTCTTCTCAAAGGAGAGGGGCTTTGGTCTTTAACTTGCAATCCGACAGGGTGCAACTCCAATATCCAAAGATGTTTCCCCTGGTTACACTTCACCACCAAGGTTTCCCCTTAGGTGAGACTGAACCGGCATCTGTAGGTGAGGAAGGAAGAGTCTGTTGTCTTTGCAATGCTGCAAGAGGCTGTTCCCAGAATCTGTTCACAGCCGAGAGTCAGATTCTTGTTGAATGAAAACGGTTTTAATATTTTCATTATTCATTCTGAACAGACAGAAGCAAACCAAGGTGAAAGCTTGAGAAACACTGAAGGATCCAATGTGGGATGGAGTGGGAAGCGGGCAGGACAAAGGCCCTCAGGTATTCAGAGGCAACTCTGAGAAAAACAAAATCTTCTATCATATTTGTTTTTTCTGAGACATACAGGCTTATAAGAGACCCCAGATGTAAACAGCTGTATGGATAGACTTGAACTCAGTTGTCTCAGGTTTCTGTACTTTTTACAACAAACCCAAAGTCTCCGTAGCTGTGAGCACTCCCCTGGAGGGAGGAGGCTTGAGTCTAGGCAGGGATAATGTCCCCAAGTAGCACTTGTCCTGTGACAACCCCTTTTACTCTGTAATATATTTTCTACAACTAAAGATGCCAAAGCTTACTTGCAAGTAAGGGTCCTGCATGCTATTAAGAGCAAAGTAGATGATAATTCTACTCTTGCTAGCACGTGATTAATCCCCTGGTTACCAAATGAGGCCACTTTCAATTTGTCAGAGTGCGGGACAGGTCCCTACAAAAAGTTCAGATGTGCATGTACAAGGCGTCAAAGGCACTCAGCACAGCCCTCCATCCTTTGCAGGTTCTACCGGAAGCTCATGGACTGACTCTGAGATCAGGGTCTTCCTGCTGGAGTGGGAAGTAGTTGAACAGGAAATGGGCCACCCAGGCAGGAAGATCCACAAGAAGACCAGGGCTCTTTGCAGGCGCCTTTACCAGCAGGGCCTGAAGAAGAGCTGGGAAAGCTGTTTCGACCTACTGCTGAGCCTGCGAGATCTGCACAGGACTCTCTGCAATGAAAGACCAGGGATTGAACCCTTGTTTTCTCCTTATGCCGAGGCCCTGTACAGGATCCTGGGCTCCAGTCCCCAGGGAAGCCATGTTCCAGGTTAGTCTATTTTGTATTCATTGCCCTTTCCAATGCTATAGAGAGCAGTATCAGCTGACCTCTCCTTCATGAGGTGGAGCAGAGCACACAGTGTGGGAATCCCCATTCCCACAGGCCTACATTGCACATAGCAAAAGTAAATGTCTGTCCTCTATGTTTGTCTGCATTCTTCTGTCACCCCAAGGGGATGGGAACTGGGCATGTTTAGGGTGAAGCCTGACACACAGAACAGACCATCACTTAGCATGATTCAGGGAGAGTAAGGTCGCCCTGCTTATGAAGATTATCTTTCTTCTTCCTCTCAGGTCCTCTTGATGATGGGGCTGGTAACCCTCCACTTCCCGTGTACCCTCAAACTCCCAGGAACCAGCCTTGGGATTATGGTGTTGCTGTTCCTTCTGCACAGCTTCAAGGGAACGCACTACCAATGATGTCACAGGAGGATTCCCTGTTTCCAAGAGGGGAGCACTGGAACCCCAACCATTCAATGTCAGCTCCAAACTTACTTCCTGACTTTGCCCCAGGAGACCCTAGCTTCCAGCAACCATGGCCCACCGCGGAATAACACCCCGATACTCAGTGAAGACAGGTGGCCTTTCTTTGTTTATTTTCTGTAAAACCTGGGACTGTGAAACCTTGTGGGTGTGGGCATCTTTCTCTACCCCATAAGGGAAAAAAATGTGGAGTTAAATAAAGGTCCTTATAGTGACTCTCTCCTGCCTCATTTTTGTGACTTCAGTGGGGTTCATAAGGAAAGAGGGGCAATAGAATGATATTGGTAGATGTTCCACTGGTCCCCTGGACTTGCCCTTTTCTGTCTGTCTTTATCTTGGCAAGTTCAGACATGAATGTTAAACTAGGCAAGTCCTCTGTCATAACTGAATACCCCTACAAATGGGAGCAGAAGTGTACAACAAAGGCATGTTCCTAAAGAAGTCCCCTATCCCTAAATCTCCATTGGTAGAATAACTGGGCACAGATGCTTGGAGACCTCAGGCTTACAAAGCTCTATAGGATCTTGACAGAATATTGTAGTCAGCTCCCACATCTTTTGTTTGTTTGTTTGTTTGTTTTGTTTTGTTTTTCGAGACAGGGTTTCTCTGTGTAGCTCTGGCTGTCATGGAACTAACTCTGTAGACCAGGCTGGCCTCGAACTCAGAAATCCGCCTGCCTCTGCCTCCCGAGTACTGGGATTAAAGGCGTGTGCCACCATGCCCGGCCTAGCTCCCACATCTTACTTGTGGCCCTGATAGATCAGTCTTGGGGTGTGGTATTCAATAAACCATCCCTATTGAGACTGGTCTGAGTGGTTTGCACAGTGATTCCCAGACCCCAACATTGTAAAGGGCAAGGAAGCTACTTTTGCAGTTGTAAAGTTGACTGCAGAATCACAGTTAAGAAAGAGGACCATATAAAGCTTCTGTGGCAACCCCTACACACCACCACAAAGAAAGTAACAGCCTAGAAAGGAAGCCATCAAAGGATAAGGATGCTGAAATGCAGGTCTCCATACTTGATGGCTTCTGATGGGGGTGTGGGTAGGACTCGGTTTTTCTTAAGGTACTGGCCACTGAGAGGTTGACTATGCTCCTGTTGGGGTTCATGAGTTGCCCCATAAGCCATACGAACACCGATCTCAGTCAGACAGGGATGGCTTATTGAATGCACACCCTAAAACTGATTGATCAGGGTCATAGCTCAGAATTCTGGGGCTGAGGCTATGGCCATAAACATTTCTGACTTATCAAGGAAAAAAAAACACATAAAAACTACAGTGAGATCATTCGCAGGTGCAGGAAGGGTTACCTGGTGGTAGACTCTGACTCAAGCTATTTTATACATAACAGCTCATACTGACCTTTAATTTGATGGGTTCTATAGAAAGCTTTGTGGAATTTCTTAAGATTAACAAATGTCATAATATACAGAACATAACGGTACGTGATCAGCATGACCTTACTCTGGGTCAAGTTATTTTTCAGTGTCAGGCATCTTACAGCAACAATATGAAATAGCTGGCAGGCATGGAACAAAATGGGTGAGCTATACTAGCAGGGCAGACCTCAACACTCCAGTGACTATATGAAGTTCACAAACTGGGCTTGTTTTGTTTTGTGGTCTTATTTGATTTTTTTTGTGATGAGAAGTCACAAGGGTGATTGGGGTCAGACCCTGGAGAACTGGGAAATGAGTATGATCTGGGTTCATGTTGTGAAATTCCCAAATAATATTTAAAAATACTATGAGGAAAAAACAAAACAAAACAGATCTGAGAAGAAATGGAAGACAGCAGGGTTCAGTGGCCAAACTCAGAGTTGGAAGATTCAGTATAGCTTCCATCACAGGAGGACCCACTGCTCCACCACTGTCGCCTTATCCACAGTCCATGCTTTCTGGCTATCCCATGATCTCCCCCAACCCCATGCCACCCCTGCCACCATGGCTTCCTGTTGTTCATAGTGCTTCTGTGTTTGTAGTGCCTCTTGGTGAAGATGTCGCCACAAACCAGTTCCCCAACTAGTATGTGCTAGCTACAGTCTTAGAACTGATTCTTAGTTACAGAATAACAGACTAGAAAACAGTCTGTATGTCTCAAGTTTTCTATCAAGGTGTAGCTTGAGTAAGGATATTCAGCAAGTATGTTCATTTATTACTTTGGCCAGCCATGGTCACCCATATCTTTAATCTCAGGACTCAGAATTGAGAGCCAGCGTCCAGAGACAGCACAGTTGCACATACTGAGTTCCAGGATCACCAGGGCTATATGGAGACCCTGCCTCAAAAAATTAAATTTGAAGTAGTTAATGTAATCAATTTTACCACCCCAGGTGATATATTCAATTGAGACTGTGTTTTGTGATGTAGCCTAAACAATCCAGAAATCTGGACCTCCCTCATGCCTCAGCCTCCTGAGATGGAATTAAAGGGTCCCTGGTTAACCTTTGCTGATGCACCCTACACATCCAGGTAGGCTGGATTTGACTCCATCACAACCCAGAGCTTTATAAACAACTGGATCTGCACCTGGCTGTCAGACTTGCAGACATCCAGGGTAGTGGGCACAGATCTTCCTCCACACTCCAGACTCTCTTTCATCTACCAGCACACAGTGAACCCCAGTTCCAAGACTCTGTGGCGCACATACAACTCGGGAGGGAACATGTAGAAGATTTGGAGGGTGTGTGCGGGTACCCACTCGTGTTTTGTAGAGGAAACCTGGAGTATTAAGTTTTCAATTCTGCTCAAAATTTTATAGCTAAATGTGTCTCTGGCATGCCCTCTCCATATGAATAGGAATTCATTTGGCACTCAGAGAAAGCCTCACGGAAGGCTGAACCTGCCTCCACCTCTAAGGAAAGAGCTGGCATTGCAGTGACACGCCAAGCACGCGCCTCTTCTTTTTCTTTGTTACTTGTACATAGACTTTGTCTGATACCTAAATATACTTGACACAAAGCTGAGATTTATGAGGAGGTATTGATATGTGTTTATAGCACTAGGATAATAGAAAAAAATTGGGAAGAAAGAGAAATGGAGGGAGTGGCTGAGGTCTCTCAACAGAGAGGGGGTTGGGGCCTTCTCAAAGGAGAGGGGCTTAAGTTATCTTGCCTTTCACTCCAACAGGGGACTCCTCCAATATTCACAGATGTTTCCCCTGGTTATACTTCACCACCAAGGTTTCTCCTTAGGTGAGACTGAACCGGCATCTGTAGGTGAGGAAGGAAGAGTCTGTTGTCTTTGCAATGCTGCAAGAGGCTGTTCCCGGAATCTGCTTACAGCTGAGGCAGAGATTCTCGTTGCACGATAATGGTTTTAATATATTCTTTATTCATTTCTGACCAGAGAGAAGCAACTAAGGTGAAAGCTTGAGAAAACCAAGAATCCAATGTGGATGGAGTGGGAAGAGGGCGGAACAAAGGCCCTCAGGTATTCAGAGGCAACTCTGAGTTTAAAAACCAAGTCTTCTATGCTCAATTTGCAAATCATTGTACAAACTATGGAGAATGAAAAGATACATAAGAAAGAAAGAAAAAAAAAAGTCTTCTATAGTATTTGTTTCTTCTGAGACATATAGGCTTATAAGAGACCTCAGATGTGGACAGCTGTGTCAAGAATAGATTTGTACTCTGTTTTCCCAGGTTTCTGTCCTTTCAAGAGACCCTGAATCTTGGAGACTATTACTGCCTCCCTGGGAGGGAGGAGCCTTGAATCTAGGTAGGGGCAATGTCCCTAGGTAGCACGAGTCCTGTGACAGCCCTCTCTATTCTGTAATATATTTTCTACAACTGAAGACTCCTACACTTAACTTGTAAGTGAGTGTGCTCCACGCTGTTAAGAGCAGGACAGACAGTAATCCTGAGTTTGCAAGCAACTGCTCCTAATTAATCCCTTGGTAACTGAACAGGGGCCACTTCTGCCTTGTCAGTGTGCAGAAAGCCTCCCTAAGATGAGTTCAGATGTACATATGCACAGTGTCAAAGGCACTCATCACAGCCCTTCGTCCCTTGCAGGTCATTCCCGTAGCTCATGGACCGACTCTGAGATCAGGATCTTCCTGCAGGAGTGGGAAGTAGTTGAACAGGAAGTGGGCCACACAGGCAAGAAGACGCAGAAGAAGACCAAGTTTCTTTGTCAGCGCCTCTATCATCGGGGCCTGAAGAAGAGCTGGAAAAGCTGTTTCCACCTACTATGGAACCTGCAGGATCTGCACAGGACTCTCTGTAATGAGAGACCAGGGATTGAACCCTTGTTTTCTCCTTATGCAGAGGCCCTGTACAAGATCCTGGGCTCCAGCCCCCAGGGAAGCCATGTCCCAGGTTAGTCTATTCTGTGTTCCGTTTTCAGGTTCTCTAGAGAGCAGCATCAGCTGACCTGTCCTTCATGAGCACAGAGCAGAACACACAGTGTGGGAATCCCCATTCCCACGGGCCTCCATTGCACACAGCAAAATAAATGTGTGTCCTCTCTGATTGTCTGTGTTCCTCTGTCACCCCAAGCGAATGGAATTTGGACATGCTCAGGGTAGACCATGCCACACAGGACAGGCCATTGCTAGACTTGATTCAGAGAAAGTGAGGGTGACATTCTCATGAACTCTGTTTCTTCTCCCTCTCAGGTCCTTTCTGTAACAGGGCTGGTGACTTAAGTCACAGGGCTTAGGCTGGAGCTCAGAGACTTCTTGAATGGACCCCCTTAGGGCTAAACTCAACCAAACCAACCATCCAAACCTCTAAGATGTATAGCAGAGGCAATTCTTTTTAAAGAAGCTTTGCTGAATAGAAAAACCAGCTCTTCAAGAAAAACAGCCCCACAAGCACTTCCCAAAGTCAGTAATTTCCCAGCCAGCAGAGCCTAACAAGGGAGGTCTGAACTGAGGGGACTTGTGCTGGCCCGACTGGAGCTGAAGGGCCCTTTGCTGGCCTGAAGAGCTAACACCTAGGTCTAAGAACAACTTCCTAAAATGGAGGAAGGGTCTGGATCTGGTGAAGCAGCTTCCATTTCAGATGGAAGGCAGAAATATCTCTTGTATGTGAGCTGAAAGACAGAGGTATGACCAAGGACAGGATAGCATCTAAGCAGACATAGACTGAGAGCAATTCAAAAGCAACAGAACTTCCAATCAGGTAGAAAATGTTTTAAAAGCCGGGCGTGGTGGCGCACGCCTTTAATCCCAGCACTCGGGAGGCAGAGGCAGGCGGATTTCTGAGTTCGAGGCCACCCTGGTCTACAAAGTGAGTGCCAGGACAGCCAGGGTTACACAGAAAAACCCTGTCTCGAAAAAAAACCAAAAAAAAACAAAAACAGAAAATGTTTTAAAATCAGCTGGGCTGTGGTGGCCCTTGCCTTTAATCCCAGAACTTGGGAGGCAGGGCAGAGGCAGGCGGATTTCTGAGTTTGAGGCCAGCCTGGTCTACAAAGTGAGTTCCAGGACAGGCAGGGCTATACAGAGAAACCCTGTCTCAAAACAAACAAACAAACAAACAAACAAACAAACAAAATCCAAACAAACAAACAAAAAATAAAAACAACAAAAAGGAAAATGCTTTAAAATCATGTTTTAATGTTAAAAAAGGAAGAAGAATGTATATGAAAATTCATAGATAGATATAAATTGATAAATTTAAAGAAAAAAGGCATATGAAGATAAAAGACAAAGTAACATAGGACCTCTGGACTTTATCTAATGCCTTTTGAAATGGTTCAAAGATAGGAACAAAAGAAAAAGAGACAAGCCAGGATAAATGAACACATTACCAAGTATGGTTATTTCATATACCTTATATTGGTAATCATAATGGCTTTTTATACCTTCTCAAAAAGAGAGCTTTTAAAAAATTGTAAATTTTATAATTAAAAATGAGGAAGAAAAATAAAGTTACAAAAAATGGAGACAGGCCTTAGGAAAAAAATTAGAACAAGAGAAAGGGAAATATAAAAAATGAAAACAGGCATTAGAAGAAAGTTAAAAAAAACATTATAATTAAAAATAAGGAAAATATTAAGATAATAGAAATACAAGAAGAGAAATAGGAGAAATGGAGATAGTCTTAGAAGAGAAATTAAAAAACATTATAAACAAAGCTGAGAAAGATACTAAGATGCAGACAAGAGGAATAAAGTCAGAGCCCAACACACAACCACATAATGAAAATCAGAAAAGTCAACCAACAGTTGTTAGAAAATAAACCTTAGCTTATCTGGTTAGTATACAACAACTAGCAGAAGACAATAAAAATCAACAAGGATATAAATAATATGGTGGCGACCTGTAGACATTACTGGATTTCAGAAAATATAAAGTGTAGCAAAATACAGAATGCATTTACTATAAGTATCACAGATATTAATTTCCTAGGCAAGTCAAAACAAAATAATCTCCCAACACTAGACAGGTATGACAAGAACGATATTAGACCCTGGACCCCAGTTACAATGGTGTTGATGGTGGAGAGAAGAGGCTGGGGAGACAGATCAGAGAAATAGAGTCAGAGGAAATTTCTCAAGATCAGCTACCAGGCAAAGATCCATACGCTGAGGTACAGATGCAAGTTGTATGTGATGGAGCAACCGTCTCATTGTGTCCTAGGATGGATTTAAATGCTTGAGACGAGGTTACCCAGGTTACTCTAGGCCCTAAAGAAGCAGTCTCTAACTTTTTTTTTTTTACAGAGATTGACTTCAGCTACACAGAAATATATCAGATTCACTAGCTAGGAAAGTATTAGCGGAATCTTTAGCTTTTGAAAATGCTAATGCTGGATGCAGAAATGTGATCAGGGCCTCAAAAGCAAAGTCGGCACCAGTAGATGAATGGGTCAGAAAAGTAGTTGATGTTGAACCTCATTCATACGATATGATTTTAAGAGGAAAAACAATTTCTATAGACTGTGAGACTATCCAAACTCTCAGTTGTCTTAACTGTGGTGAACAAGGTTGAAGTGGAAACGTTTGGTTTCTTTGGAAGTTAATCGTGTCAAATGATGTTTTGCTGAAGTAGACACAGGTGAAAGGATATTTTGCTAAAGCAGACATGTGAAAGGGCACATGATGAAGGAATATAAATCTGACCCCACAGCCAGTGGGAGCTCACGCAATGGCTTGCTTTACTCCAGCTCGCTATTCTTCACTAACAACATGAATGGATTGATCCACCTTACCTTGCATAGCTGAGCTCTGCTTGAGATGACACCATAGAAAGAAATGCACCAAAAACCTGCTGCTGGTGTTCTGGTGGCTTCTTGATGCTTCTTTGGACTGATTGGCAGAGTGTGATGGTTTGTATACGCACGGTTTAGGGAGTGGCACCATTAGAAGGTGTGGCCCTGTTGTAGAAGGTGTGTCACTGTGGGTGTGGGCTCTAAAACCTTCATCCTAGCTGCCTGGAAGCCAATATTCCACTAGCACCCTTCAGATGAAGACGTAGAACTCTCAGATCGTCCTGCACCATGCCTGCCTGGATGCTGCCAGGTTCCCTCTTTGATGATAATGGAATGAACCTCTGAACCTGTAAACCAGCTCCAATTAGATGTTGTCCTTATTAGAGTTGCCTTGGTCAGGCCTATCACAGCAATATCCCAGTCCCTAGTACCAACTTGTGTCTTAGTTACAGTTTTACTGCTGTGAACAGACACTATGACCAAGAGGATTGGTAAGGTTTTCATTCCAGTTAGAAAGCAGGGCTCCTTCTGTCAGAGAGGTTTAGCTACCCTCTACAGGCTTAGGGGATGGGTTTTCCACGGTCCCTATGACCGGCCTCCCAGTTGACACACCAGTTTAGGACTTCGACCCTTGGGTGACTTCTCTCTCTTCAAAGCGGTTTTTGTGACCCCTCCTCTCGGACTTCTGAAGTCATAGAAAAAAGTTTTAGGCTTAAGTAGATCACTTTTTTCTGTGAGTCCGGGACTCACTAGCCTCAGTTGTCTGTGCGACAACCCGGTACATCTAGACTGACTGCTTACTTATATTAGTTATTGAATTATTTTCTTGGGATGCTGGTACAAATTGTTCAACATAACATATCCCCACCACCCAATGGGCGCCTCGTTGTGTTCAACCGTGCCTCTAGGTTCTGCTCTGGGATGTCTCCTGGAAAATCTCAAATCTCTAAAGCAAACACCTGACTTGAGGACATCAAAATTTGTACACTTCTGCAATAAGGTCTGGATTCAGTACACATTAGACAATGGCTCCAAATGGCCACTTAATGGCACATTAGATTGAACCATTTTAAGGGAACTTCACTCAGACGGCCAGCAGTTCGGTAAATGGAAAGTGGTCCCTTATGCCCACGCTTTTACCTATCTTTGTTCCAAACCCTCTCTCTGCTCTTCTTGTTACCCAACTCAATTTCTTCTAGCTAGGAAACCTCTACCAGATGACACTAAAATCCACGATCCAGCTAACGAACCACCTTCTTTCCGCCGCAGACTCGGCTCAACAACCTCTTCTAAAACCCCAGCCCCCTCTTCTCACCAGACTTCCCCAGAGCCTCCTTGCTCAACCTCTCCAGACTCCTCCCCTCCTCCTGTGCCAGCTGAAGGCAGCTCCAAACGTCCTGCACTGGCACCTACTTTCAGCTCTCCCACCACTTGTTCTAAGTCTACAGCTAAACACCCTCTAAGTTCTCCCCGCAGCCAACCTAACCCAGCATCTAAAAGGTCCTTCCTTTAAGAGAAGTTGCTGGGGTAGATGGTCCCTTTCTCACTAAGTGCATTTTCTCAAATAGAAAGCAGACTGGGATCATATAGCTCTAACTCCTCTGCGTTTATTAAAGGATCTCAGTAGATTACTCAGTCTTATAGTTTGACTTTCCATGATGTACATATGATTCTCAGTAATAATTTACTCCCAGACAAAAGCAGGCGCGTTTGGGAACAGGATGAGAATCTTAAAGCCCACAGTGACACACCTACTCCAACAGGGTTACACCCTTCTAATAGTGCCACTCTCTGGGCCGAGCATATACAAAGCATCACACCACTCAAAATCATATAATTCCAAATATTGGAAAGATTTAATGACAGTGACATTGGAAGTTGGCTCTCATTATACACGTGTGTATCTTATGAGGAGGCTTCAGCTATGAAGCAACATAGAACAAGAGGTATTAATATTGTCAATGAACAGTTGCTAGGTGAAGGTAAATATGCTGGGTACGGATGCAAATTCTGTTTGATGATACCACCTTAGAGCAATGTTGTACAGTATATGTAAATGCTTGGGACAAAGTTGAACAACAAAGAAGACAATCTGAACCATTTACCAAGATAATCCAGGGCTCAAACGAACCTTTTACCGATTTTTTTTTACGAAGTTTACCTTCAGTTGTAAATAGAGCAACATCATACCCAGATGCAAAAGAAGTATTGCATGAGTTGCTATCTTTTGAAATGCTAATGCCAAATACAAAAAGGCTGCTAGGCTTTTGGCTATTTAAAGCTGGATAAAGGCAAGATCCACACCTATACTATGAATGGATTAAAACTACTGTAAAAACTGGATCTAATGCCTACAATTCATTGTGACTGGACAGGCAATTTCTAAAAGTATAAGAGCTCAGAATGTCCGATGCTTTGGCTGTGGAAGACCCGGGTCATTTCTAAAGGACTGTAGACAAACGGTTTCTAAAATAATATTTTGTCTTGATGATAATCCAGGGAGAAAACTTCCTGGGATATGTGAAAGATATGGAAAGAACGGATAAATGGCTTATGAATATAGATCATTGAGATATACCAGTCAATTCCCTACAACTGAAAAACGGCCTAGGGGGCTTTGCTTGTCCTCCCCCTCAAAAAACCCTCAAAATACCATGAGACATTTACTCTTTGTCAGCCAAGGAGAGACTGTTTTACAGAGCAAGTGCAAAAATTAATGCCTGATAAGACAGACAGTGCTGCTCTAAGCTTAACTACTCTGACAGATAAAACAAGAGATCTTAAGGATACCAGGAAACAAATATTTTGACAAACTGCTATAAATGATCAGAGACCAAAGGTGAAACTATAATTAGATGGAATTGAGATTGAAGACCTAGTGGACTTCAGGGCAGATATACCAATAATTTTACAAGATTCTTGGCATTAACCTGGCCACTTCAAAAACTCCTAGGAATTGAAACATTGTCTCAGGTAAAATAAAGTTTAAATGGATTAAATGCATACTACCAGAAGGTCAGATAGGAAGATTAAGGCTATTTGTGGCAGATATAGCCATGGGTTTATGGGAATTTATGGAATTATTGCAACAGTGGGAAACACAGATTAGCATCCATTCAACTTTAAGTACAAGCTGTAAAACAGGAAAAATTCCTGATAAAGGTATTGAGAAATGTTACACACACACACACACACACACACACACACACACACACACACACACATATAAAATTACAGACTGTCCAGGCAGGCAGTTCATAGGCAAGACACAGCAGAAGTTGGCTGTCCAAATTTATAAGGAGAGCCACTGCTGATAGAATACTAATTGCCCTACCATTAAAATGGCTAATTAATAAGCCTGTTTGGGTAGAGATTCAATGTTCCTTAAATAAGGAAAGTCTACAGGCCCTAGAACAGCTGGTCCACAAGCAGTCTGAGGTTCAACATACAGGAGAGTACACCAGCCCTTGGAATTCTCCTAATTTATCATTAAAAAGAAATCTGGAAAATGGAGTTGCAAAATGATCTAAAAGCCATTAATAAGGTAGCACAGGCTGTGGGTTCCTTACAACCTGGACTCTCTTCAACTCTTTTGTCACTGAAGACATAGCCTATTACAATGACTTGTTTAAAAGATTGCTTTTTATCAGCACCCATGGAAGAACAAGATAGAGAAAAGTTTGCTTTCACTGTGCCCACATTTAACCACAGCAGCCCATTAAAAGGTATCAGTGGAAGGTTTTACCACAAGAAATTTAAACAGCCCCACCTTGTGTCAATATTTTGTACAACAGCCATTAGAAATAATTTGTAAACAGTTCTCTCAATCAATAATTTGTCATTATATGGATGATAACTTGTTGCTTGATTACGATACAGATACTTTAGAAAATAAATTTGTTTAAAGAAAAATAATTTTGCCATGTTGGGGAATACAAACTGCTCCTGAAAAAAAATAGGGGGAGATTCTATCAATTCTCTAGGATATAAAATAGGTCTATAGAAAATTCAGCCACTGAAAGTACAAATCAGAAGAGATCAGTTACAAACTCCTAATGATTTTCAAAAATTTCTGGGAGATATTATCTGGCTTCATCCTATAATTGGATTAACTACTCAAGAATTAAGTTATTTATTTCAAACCTTACAAGGTGATTCAGACTTAAGTAGTCCAACAAAACTTATCAGCTGAAGCTGAGAGAGAATTGGTTCTTGTAGAAAGAGATTACAGGATGCACATGTGGATTGCTTGCATTTCAAGCTTGATTGCATTTTAGTTATTTTACCTTCTACTCATTCTTCCACAGGAATTCTTGTACAGAGAGGAAACAGCATCTTGGAATGGATAATTTTTAGCACATAAACAGAGTAAAACATTAAAAACCTGTATAGGAAAAAGTTCTGATTTGATTGTGAATGCAAGAATAAGACTCTTGTCAATTAACAGAAACATACCCAGTAGACAGTATAGTAGTTTATACTAATGCTGAAAATTACCTCGTTGTGGGTAATCAATGAAGACTGGCAAAGAGCTTGCAAATTTTTGGGAGAAATTAACAACAAATACTCAAAAAAGCAAATGACTCTAGTTTATAAAAAGAACTAATTGGATTTTCCTCTTATAGTGTGATGGCTATTCCCAATTGTCAGCTTTATTTTATCTGGAATGAACTACAACCAGAAATGGAGGGCACACCTATGCACCTATGATCCAAAGAATCAATGAAACAAAGAATTGGTTCTTTGAGAAAGTCAACAAGATAAACAAACCCTTATCCACTCTAACTAAAAAGGAGAGAGAGAGAGAGAGAGAGAGAGAGAGAGAGAGAGAGAGAGAGAGAGAGAGAGAGAGAGAGAGAGAGAGACTTTCTAAATTAACAAAATAAAAATTGAAAAGAGGGATATAACAAAAGATATCCAGGAAATCCAAAGAATCATTAGGTCATACTTTAAAAATCTGTATTCCACAAAATTGGAAAATCTAAATGAAATGGAAAATTTTCTTGATAGATTCCACTTACCAAAGTTAAATCAAGATCAGATAAACGAGTCAAATAGATCTATAACCCCTAAGAAAGTAAAAGCAGTCATTAAAATTCTAGCCAAAAAAAGACCCAGGGCAAGATGGTTTTAGCACAGAATTCACTAGACTTTCAAAGAAGAACTAATACTAATACTCCTTAAATTATTTCACAAAATAGAAACAGAAGAAACACTGCCAATTTTTTTATGAGGCCATAGTCACCCTGATAACCAAACCACACAAAGACTCAAAAAAGGAAGAGAATTTCAGACCATTTTCCCTCATGAACACTGATGAAAAAATACTCAGTAAAATATTCACAAACAATTCAAGAATGCATTAAAAATATAATTCACCATGATCACCATTCTAGAGGTGTAGGTGGCTCAACATACGAAAATCTGTCAATGTAACTCACCATATAAAAAACTAAGACAGAAAAACCTCATGACCATCTCATTAGATGCTGAAAAAGCCTATGACTCAATCCAATACCCTTTTATGAAAAAGGTCTTAGAGACATCAGGGATACAAGAGACCTAGACATAATAAAGACAATATACAGAAAGCCAATAGCTTGCTATTTGAGAGAAACTCAAAGCAATTCCACTAAAAGCAAGAACAAGCAAAGGCTGTCCACTCTCTCTCCATATCTATTCAATATAGCACTTAAAGTTCTAGCTAGAGCAATAAGACAACTAAAGGATATCAAGGGGAAGAAGTCAAAGTATCGTTATTTGAAGATGATATGACAGTATACATAAGTAACCCCAAAAATTCTACCCAAAATTCCTATAGCTGATAAACTCCTTCAATGAAGTGGCTGGATACAAAATTGACTGAAGAAACAAAACAAAACAAAACAAAAAAAACAATAGCCCTCCTATATACAAACAATAAACAGGCTAAAGAAGAAATTACAGAAACAACACCTTTCACAACAGCTACAAATACTATGAAATATCTTGGTGAAACGCTAACCAAGCAAGTGAAGACCTGTATGACAAGAATTTTGAGTCTTTAAAGAAGGAAACTGAAGAACCACCAGAAGATGGACGATCTCTCATGTTCATTGATTAGTAGGATTAACCACAGTAAAACGGGCCATTGTTTCAAAAGCAATCTACAGATTCAATGTAAGTCCCATCAAAATTCCAAAACACTTTTTTATAAACTGAAAGAAAAATACTTCATATGGAAAAACAAACAAACAAACAAAAACCTAGGATAGCTAAGAATCCTGAACAATAAAAGAACTTCCAGTGGTATGACCATCCCTGATTTCAAGATACTACAGAACAACAGTAATAAAAACCACATGGTATTGGCATAAAGAAAGACAGGTTGATCAATGAAATCTAATGAGAGACCAAGAAGTAAATTGACAAAGCTATGGTCATTTGACTTTTGACAAAGACAAAATTATATAATAGACAGAAGAAAACATCTTCAACAAATGGTGCTGGTCTTACTGGGTATCTGAATGCCCTGTACAAAACTAAAGTCCAAATAGATCAAAGACCTCAACAAAAAACCAGATACACTAAACCTGATAGAAGAGAAAGTCAGAAATAGCTATGGACTCATTGCACAAGTGACAACTTCCTGAACAGCAATCACAAGGGCACTAAGACTGACAATTAAAAACTGAGAGTTCATGAAACTGAAAACTTCTGTTTTTCAAAGGCAAAGGACACTGTCAAAAGGATAAAATATGGCCTACAGATTGGGAAAAGATCCTCACCAACCTCACATCTGACAGAGGACTAATATCCAAAATATATAAAGAACTCAAGAAACTAGATATCAGCAAGACAAATAATACAATTAAAAAACGGGTTACAGATCTAAACAGATTCCTCTCAGTAGAGGAATCTCAAATGGCTGAAAAGCACTTAAAGAAATTCTCAACATCTTTAACCATCAGGGAAATGTGATTAAAAATGACTCTGAGATTCCATCTTATACCCCTCAGAACAGCTAAGATTAAAAGTGTTAAGTGACTGCTCATGCTGGCAAGGACGTGGGGCAAGGCAAACACTCATTCATTGCTGGTGGGAGTTCAAACTTGTACAGCCACATTAGAAAGCAATGTGATTTTTTTTTTATTCAGAAAATTGGACATCAATCTACCTCAAGACCCAGCTATATTATCTGGTATATATCCAAAGAACTTTCAACCACATCACAAAAACACTTGCTCAATTAAATTTATAGTAGCTTTATTTGTAATAGTCAGACACTAGAAACAACATAGATGTCCCTCAACCAAAGAATGGATAAAGAAAATGTATGTTTACACAATGGAGTAAACATACATTTATTCAACTGTTAAAAAACAACAACATCGCCAGTGCCTGGCAAAAACAGAAGTAGATGCTCACAGTCATCTATAGGATGGAACACAGGACCCACAATATAGGAGCTAGAGAAAGTACCTAAGAGCTGAAGGGGTCTGCAACCCTATAGGTGGAACAATATGAACTAACCAGTACCCCCCGGAGCTCGTGTCTCTAACTGCATATGTAGCAGAAGATGGCCTAGTCGGCCATCATTGGAAAGAGAGGCCCCTTGGTCTAGCAAGCTTTACATGCCCCAGTACAGGGGAACGCCAGGGCCAAGAAGTGGGAGTGGGTGGGTAGGGGAGCAGGGCGGGGGAAGGGTATAGGGGACTTTTGGGATAGCATTTGAAGTGTAAATGAAGAAAATATCTAATAAAAAATGTGGGGAAAAGTAGTTCTTAAAAAAAAAACCCAACAACAACATTATGAAATGTGCACACAAATGGACAGAAGTAGGAAAGATCATCCCGAGTAAGATAGCCCAGACCCAGAAAGACAAATGTGGTATAAACTCACTTCTAAGTAGATATAAGCGATAAAGTAAAAGATAAGCATGCTACAATCCACGAACCCAAAGAAGCTAAGGAACAAGGAGGGCTCAAGGCCGGGGGCCGGGGGGCGGGCGGGGGATGCACGAATCTCACTGAGAAGGGTTAGATGGAGGGAGGGAACTGGATGGGTGGTGGGGATGGGGTTTGGACAGGAGGGATCAGGTGGGGGAAGGTTGGAGGGAGAGAGTACTGGGAGAGACAACTAGAATCAGGGAACATCTCTAGGATGGGCTAGCAACCTAAGGCAATGAAACTCCCAGGAATCTATGAGGGTGACCCTAGCTAAGACTCTTAGCAATGGAGGATATGAAGCCTGAACCAGCCATCTCCTGTAACCACACAAGACTTCCAGCAGAGGGAGTGGGACACCAATCCAGCTACAAAAGCTTACAAGATATGCTGGGGTAAAAGTGGTGCAGAAATTGTGGGGAGATCCATGTCATGAGAGGTAGCCTACCCTCCATGTCATGAGAGGTAGCCTACCCCTGATCCATGGATCCAGCTTGAGATCCATGTCATGAGAGGTAGCCTACCCCTGACACTGCCTGCAGGGCCAAGGATCCAGAGCCTGGACAGGAGAACCAAACATGCCTGGCACAAAAAAAAGTCAACAGAATGATTCTTAATATTATTCTGCTATACTCATTGACTAGTGCCTAGCCCAACTGTCATCAGAGAGCAACTGATAGAAACAGACACAGAGAGTCACAGCTGAACATCAGGCAGAGCTTGGGGAACCCTTTGGAAGCAGGGGATGAAGGACTGCAGGAGCCAGAGGGGTCATGAATACTACAAGAAAATCCATAGAATCAACTAACCTGGGCTCATAGGGACTCAGAGACTGAACTGCCAACCAGGAAGCCTACGTGACCTAGGCCCTCTGTGTATTTGCTATAGTTTTATAGCTTGGTTGTCACGTGGAACTCCTAACATCAGGAACAGGAGCTATTTCTAATTCTGTGCCTGCCTTGAGACCCTTTTCCTCCTATGGCTTCCCTCTTCTAGCCTTAATGAGGTCCCTAGTCTTAATGCAACTTGATATCCATGGGAAGCCGCTCCCATTTCTGAACAGGAACAGAGGAGGAGTGGATGGGGGAAGGGGAATGGAGGAGACTGGGCATAGAGGTTTGAAGCGAAACTTCTATCAGGAAGCATAATTTAATTATTTTCTAAAAATGAGAGAACACATTTTACAGCATTGATTAACTCTATGGCTGAGGCATCTAAAATAACCATAGAAGAATGGCTGCCCACATGTCCTATTATGGAGGGAAATTCAATACTGGTAGGATTGGGAACTATGAGGTCTAATGAGATTAAACAAAGTGCTACAAAATTACAATGTATAGGTCCAGAAGGCCTAATGTCAACCTTAGGTTTCTCATGTTCTGATTAATCTTTGGGGAATAGACATTCTACAACAAACTAATGCAGAGATCTATATTCGTACCTATAATGGTAACCATTCTTCACAAGGGAAGTGACAAGTACAAAGTATGGGATATTAAAAAAGAAAGAAATTGGAAAAGACTCATTAGGGATTATTGACCCAATATTGCCACAAGGACAAAATCATCAACATGGATTGGGTTATTCAGAGGCCACTGAAAAATACCACATATAAAAACTGCATGGAAATTCAGGAGCTGCTGGACATCCCAATAGCCCCCTTTAAAAGAAAGGGTTACGGACTCTTCAGCAGTCAGTCTAAGAATAGCTGGAAAATGGGCATATAGAACCTTCTTTTCCTCTTCTGGGTAAATGGAGATTGTTGATTGATTTGGGAAATATTAATGCCACCATGTGGTCCATGGGGACTTTACAGCCTGGTTCACTTACACCCACAGCTATTCTTAAAGATTGGCCTTTAATAGTTTTGAATTTAACAGACTGCTTTCATACTATACATATTCACCCCGATGATGAGGGGCCCCAGCATTTTCTATTTCCTTTCTCAATCCTAAAGTACCTCAGCTCTGATATGAAAGAACTGAATCATCTCAAGGCAGGTCAACTCCCCTACTCTGTGTTAATGCCATGTAGGGAAGGTTTTAGAGCCTGTGAGCCAGGCCTTGCCTCAGCCTTATGTTATTTATTTTATGGCTGTTATCCTGTTAGCCACCTTCAAAAGAGGAAGAGCTACAGTCCATACATGACAGGACTCACTCCAGATAGGCTATGTAAAAATGAGCTTATTACAGCCCATGAAAATGCACAAAGATCAGACTCTGAATTATCTGGGGCAATGAGTAACTACAACAACTGTAAAAGCACAATGAGATGTCCATTACACAAGGCAAGTTAAAAACACTTGACACTTTCAGACATTATTAGGCAGTATTAATTGGCTACATCCTACCTTAGGAATGCCTAAGGTACACCTTAGGAATACCTAATGTGTTGGACAGTCTTTACATATTATCTTATTAGGCAAGAAAAGAACTATGGGCATTTCAATCCAGACTAAAAGAGGCACTTGTGTATCCAGTGGACACTTCCTTTAAACTTCCCAATTCCCCCCTCTAAACTGGCTTCTACAGCTATTTTGGCACAAAAGGATAAACCTTTGGAATGGATTTATTTAGACCATAAGGGCCATAAAACATTAGTTGCTTACTTTACTCTCGCTCAATTAGTAAATAAGGGAGGGGGGACCCAATGTCAACAATTACATTACCATTAGCCAGCCATCACTTTTAAGAGCATCACCAAACTCAATGTATCTTTACATCTCATTTGTAGACTTTTGTAGAATAAGAAATTATATTTCAGTGGGTAAGTTATGGAATTTTTCTCATATGAACTCAATTTATGATTAAGAAATTGTCCAACATAATCCCATTCCAAAGGCATTTATGTAATGTATTGATGGCTCATCTAATGGTGTGGGATGGATTCCAGGCCTGGATATTAGCTAATCTTTTAATACTTCATTTTTTAGCCAAACAGGTATATATGGCTATTTTGACTCCTATATTACAGTTAATTAGAAAACCCTTAAGTATTATTTCAGATTCTGCTTATGTGGTAGGATTATTTCCAGCCATAAAAAGTGCTTTAATTTGCCTTCATATCCTGAGATGTTCCCTTTACCACAGGAACTAGGATGATGGGTTAAGACATGCAAACATCTCTTGCTCATCACTTATATCCGGTGGACACTCTAACCTCCCTGGCTTCCTGATTTCATTGCAGAAGAAAATAAGGAAGCTGATGTAGGTGCACTCCCCTCTCTGGGATGAAACGGTCTAGGCCAGCAGATCATAAGACGGAGGGAACAAGAAGCCATGGAAGG
Organism: Mus caroli; assembly: GCF_978045245.1. Taxonomy (NCBI): domain Eukaryota; kingdom Metazoa; phylum Chordata; class Mammalia; order Rodentia; family Muridae; genus Mus; species Mus caroli. The sequence goes on from NW_028227268.1 coordinate 71,848,042, forward strand.
GTGAGTGAACCAACAGGTGGAGAGCTAAGGCAATGAGTGCCATGTTAAAACAAACAAACAAACAAACAAACAAACAAACAAACAAACACCCCAGAGGATCAGTGGGGGCCTTGAACCCTCAAAGTACTAGTAACTAGCAACTAGTAACATAACTAGTAACTTCCTGCAAGAAGCCCAAAGCACCCTGATCTCAACAAATACTGCCACTAGCTGTGAACCACATGGCGAAGTCTGCGACAATACTGAGCACAATCTCAAGCCACCGCTGTTTTTGTTTCTTCATTATCTTACAGATACGTCCGATGTAAGACTAGATCCTCAATTATTTTTTTCATTGCTGTAGATGAACCAAAGTCTGTGTACTTGCTAAGCGACTGCTTGGCTGCTCAGGTCCATCTGTAGCTCCAGGCATTCTGCTTGCATGGTGGAGACTTTGAGACTGTGAAACATTGGACAAGGATTCTGTAACAAGGGGGTTAGAGAATGAAGAAGGCATGAGCAGGTGTCTATGGAGGCACAGGTTCCTCTTGTGGGAGAGGAGACTCCATACCGGGAGTCAGGCGGAGATAGAGAGGAGAGGGTAAGCCGCAGAGGACCAGGGAATGAACCTCAAGTAACAATCCACTGCCGCTCTTTCCTTATGGACCCCACTGAAGCAACAAGGATGAGGCACGGGGGAGTTCTTCATGGACCTTCAATTGTTTCCACATTTTCTTCTCTTATGAGGTAGAGGAAGATGCCTATGTCCACAATACTGCATGATCCTGAGGTTTACAGGGAATACATAGGGAATCTCCACTCCTCTTCATTGGGGATCTTGGTGTAAATCACAGGTTGACCATGGCTGCTGGAGGTTGGGGTTTCCTGGGACAAAGCCAGGAAGTAGGTGTGGAACTGACAATGGATAGCTGGGATTCCAGGGCTCCCACGTGGGAAATGGGGAATCCTCCTGCGACATCACTGGCGGCGGATTCCCTTGAAGCTGCTCAGAAGGAACAGTGATGCCATAATCCGAAGGCTTGTAACTGGGAGGCTGAGGGTACACGGGGGTCATGGGGTCACCAGCCCCATCATAGAGAGAACCTGAGAGGGAGAAGAAACAGAGTTCATGAGAATGTCACCCTCACTTTCTCTGAATCAAGTCTAGCAATGGCCTGTCCTGTGTGGCATGGTCTACCCTGAGCATGTCCAAATTCCATTCGCTTGGGGTGACAGAGGAACACAGACAATCAGAGAGGACACACATTTATTTTGCTGTGTGCAATGGAGGCCCGTGGGAATGGGGATTCCCACACTGTGTGTTCTGCTCTGTGCTCATGAAGGACAGGTCAGCTGATGCTGCTCTCTAGAGAACCTGAAAACGGAACACAGAATAGACTAACCTGGGACATGACTTCCCTGGGGGCTGGAGCCCAGGATCTTGTACAGGGCCTCTGCATAAGGAGAAAACAAGGGTTCAATCCCTGGTCTCTCATTACAGAGAGTCCTGTGCAGATCCTGCAGGTTCCACAGTAGGTGGAAACAGCTTTTCCAGCTCTTCTTCAGGCCCCGATGATAGAGGCGCTGACAAAGAAACTTGGTCTTCTTCTGCGTCTTCTTGCCTGTGTGGCCCACTTCCTGTTCAACTACTTCCCACTCCTGCAGGAAGATCCTGATCTCAGAGTCGGTCCATGAGCTACGGGAATGACCTGCAAGGGACGAAGGGCTGTGATGAGTGCCTTTGACACTGTGCATATGTACATCTGAACTCATCTTAGGGAGGCTTTCTGCACACTGACAAGGCATAAGTGGCCCCTGTTCAGTTACCAAGGGATTAATTAGGAGCAGTTGCTTGCAAACTCAGGATTACTGTCTGTCCTGCTCTTAACAGCGTGGAGCACACTCACTTACAAGTTAAGTGTAGGTATATTCGGTTGTAGAAAATATATTACAGAATAGAGAGGGCTGTCACAGGACTCGTGCTACCTAGGACATTGCCCCCAGCTAGACTCATGGCTCCTCCCTCCCAGGGAGGCAATAATGGTCTCCAAGATTCAGGGTCTCTTGAAAGGACAGAAACCTGGGACCACTGAGTCCAAGTGTACTACTGGCACAGCTGTCCACATCTGGAGTCTTGTATAAGTCTGTACATCTCAGGAAAGACAACTGTGATAGAAGATGTTGTTTTTCTCAGAGTTGCCTCTGAATACCTGAGGGCTTTTGTTCTGCCTCCTCCTCACTCCTTCCCACATTCAATTCTTCAATGCTTCCCAAACTTTGACCTTGGTTTGCTTCTTTCTGTTCAGAAATGAAAAAAGAAAATATTAAAACCATTTTCATGCAATGAGAATCTCTCTGTCTCTTAGCTGTGAGCAGATTCTGGAACCAGCCTCTCCAGCCTTAGGAAAGCAGCAGACTCCTCCTTCCTCACCTACAGATGCTGGCTCAGTCTCACCTAAGGGAAAACCATGGTGGTGAAGTGTAACCAGGGGGAACCTCCATGGATACTGGAGGAGCTCCCAAAGCCCCTCTCCTTTAAAGACTTGGGCCACTCCCTCCATTTCCCTTTCTCCTCAAACTCCTTTTTATTATCCTCGTGCTAGAAATCCGTATCACCATCCTCACAGACTTCAGCTTTGGTTCAAACATATTAAAGATATCAGATGAAGTATATGAACAAGTAATTCCAAGTCAAGAAAAATGTAATAAGGGTGCATGGCATGCTTCTCTAATCCCATCTCTTTTCTAAGAGGTGGAGGTGGTTCAGAAGTTCAGGGTCATTTTGGCTGTACAGCGGGGTGTGGCCTAGCCTTGGATCACCAAGATGCTGCCTTAAACAAAGGAAAAACCAGAAAGGCCAAGTACAAGGAGAGGAACAACATCTGTATGTCTGCAAATTGCAAACATGGCTTCAAATTCAAGGTAGTTTACCATGTTTTGTCAAGTTGTCTTCGCTGTGAACACAGTCCACAATGCCTTCCCCGAGGCTTGCTTTGAGTACCAAATGATTTCATATTTATATGGAGAGGAGATGCATGCCAAAGGCATGCATTTAGCTATATTTTAGGAGAGCAATTGAAGGCAAATATTCCAGTTATCTTCCACAAGACACAAAAATGGATCCACCCCCACCCCACAGCCTTCCAAATCACCTGCATTTTCCTCCCAGAGCTTGGGTGTGCTCCACAGAGTCTTGGAACTGGGGTTCGCTGTGTCCTGGTGAGTGAAAGAGAGTCTGGAGTGTGGAGGTAGAGCTGTGTTCACTTCCCTGGACTTCTGCAAGTCTGACAGCCAGGTGGAGATCCAGTTGTTTATAAAGCTCTGGGATGTGATTGAGTCAGCCCCAGCCTACCTGGATGTGTAGGGTGGACCAGCAAAGGTTAACCAGGAGCCTTTAATCCCATCTCAGGAGGCTGAGCTAGGAGGATGGCTCTGATTTTAGAGAATCTTAGGCTACATAACAAGTTCTAGGCTCAAATTCAAACATCAAACTATGTACAAACAAGCTCAATTACTTAGTATTAGTCACTTTTCTGTAGAGCAATAGAAATTGTACAATAAATTTCTCCATATATATATATGTATAGATAATGTATTTATGTATACTTAAGTATAAATATATTTTTAAAAGGAATGTATTAGAATGACTTACAGGCTGTGGTCCTGATCTGGCTGTGACAGCAAGGTCCCAAACTCCAGGTGTGTCTTAGTTGACTTCTCCTCTTGTCCCAGGAAACACTAGATTTCTGAAGCAGCAGGCTCTATTGCAGATGAAGGAATGGACTTGCTAGCCAAGCAACGATTTGTAGCCAAGGAGCAAATGCTCCCTTCTTCCATGTCCTGATACAGGATTCTAGCAGAAGGCGTGGCTCAGATTAAAGGTGTGTTCCCTCCATGCCTACAGCTCCAGATGAAAAATCTGGGTCTTCCAGTCTCGGGTGGGTCTACTGATTTAAAATTAGGGAAAAAAATCATGTAAGTTGTGCCCTCATTTTTGATGTTAGTTAATAGAAAATGTAGTGAAGTTGACAATCAAAAATAGTTATCTATAGTTTAAATTTATTTTCTGAGACAGGGTCTCTTCCCATAGTCATGACCATCCCTGAACTCACCACGTAGAGTCCCTGTACCTTTCTGTCTGCCTCTGCTTTGCCTAATCTAGTGCTGCAATTAAAGGCATGAGCCACTGTGCCCAGGTAATTTAATATTTGACATGTTTACTAAATATGTTCACATGACCTAAAGTCATAAACATGAAACATATAGATGTTTTAACCCTTTATTTTGTAAATAAAAACATCTCTAAAATTGTAGCTAATCTATAGTAATTGAGGAAGGAGGCTTTGGCAATATCATCACCAAAAGGCACAAAGAGAAAAAGAAAGCAGTGGAGGAGATCAGGGAATAGCAGGAAGCCAAGGTGGGGGGAAAAGGCAGGAGTGGCAGAGCAGTGGGGACTGCTATCATGAAGGTCACCCTGGATTTGCCCACTCTGGGCCTGGCCACCTAGGCTGGCCATCTTTCATTTCATCTCAGTACTGTTGCCAGCTTGAATGACTGTTTCCCCGGAACCCTTCCCTGCTCTACAGAAACACTCAGCTGCTTCTTCTAGCAGGTGTGGTGGAAGGTGTTGCTACCAGATTCACATGAATTCAAAGGAAAGTGGGGTCCAGCATGGATGACTACTCTGAACAGGGAACCACTTCCTTCAGTCCAAGGGTAGGGAAACCCTCATTCCTCTTGTTCTTGGGTTTTCTTGGCTTGAGTTTGTTGAGAAAGACTCTTGTGAATCCCAGGCTATCTATCCTGCAACCTATTTTCCAGCCAAGAATGACCAACAGTTTTGTCCCTCCCCACTTCATCTACTCGTCGCTGTGATTACATCCAGCAGTCCTTCTTTTCCTCTTCCTCCTCCTCTTCTTCTATTTATATGAGTACACTGTAGCTGCCTTCAGACACACCAGAAGAGGGCATCAGATCTCATTACAGATGGTTGTGAGCCACCATGTGGTTTCTGGGAATTGAACTCAGGACCTCTGGAAGAGCAGTCAGTGCTCTTAACCACTGAGCCATCTCTCCAGCCCCTGCCTCCTCCTCCTTCTTTTTCTTCTTCCACTATTATTATTATTATTGTTAATTTATTATTTGGGACATGGTTACAAGTATCCTAGGCTCACCCGCAGCAACTTCCTTAGTAGCATAAACTGACCTTGAACTCCTCCCTGCCTCCGTCTTCTGAACCTGAGGCTTTAGGCTGACACAAGGCCCATCTACCCCCTCTTGTTTCATTCTTTTGTCTCCTTTTAAGTACTCCTTTTTCCTTTGTACTTTTCTTCTTTAATTTCTTCTTTCTTTATTGACACAAGCTCTCCGCCATGTGGGCAATCACTCATTGGACATCTAACTTTTCAATCAAGGGGTACCGAGAACATAGATCTGGCATATCCTGTGTGTAACCTTCTCAACTGAGGCACCCACCCAGCCAGAACACTGTTGTAAGATACAGAATAAGTGTCTGTAGATCAGAAATCAGGAATTCCTTCTTTTCCTATTGATGCAACATGTTGATTCCTTTAACCTATTCACAGGTAAGGGACTAAGGTAAGGTCCTAACACATGAAAACAGTTGTAAGGATTTGTTTGTTCATTTATGTGCTTCAGTTGACAGCAGTAGGTTAAGTTGGAAACTGAGAAATACCTAAAAACTGAAGGAAGGACAGAGAACCCAAGATCAGGGAAGATCACTGGTGCCAGGACTCAGAGTCATATCTAACCTAGAAAACTCCTCTATCCTATTTCTCATTCACAAGTCTGAGGGGCTGATATTGGGTCCCAGATGTAGACAGCTGTGCTGATGACATACCTGAACCCAGTGGTCTAGGATGTCCACCCAGTGTTACCTCTACAGGCCCAGAGGCTCGGAAAGGCTCAGTGTAAAGGGAATCTGAGCCCCATATCAGGTCTGGCTTCCTGGGTAGCTAGTGTCACAGGCAACCTTCACCTTTTCTAGAATCTGGGGCTTCCTAGCAATGTCTAATTCTCTCATGAAGACTGTATAAAGCTATGTGTGATGTGTCCTGCACTCAGAGGTCAGATGAGGGTGTGGGATCTTCTGTTACCAGAGTTACAGAGGGTTGTGAGCCATCATACATGTACTGGAAATCTAACCAAGGTCCTCTGGAAGAATAACAAGTCCTCCTAGCACTTGGTCTTTCCTGCTTTTCATGGGGATTCATTTTGAAAAGACTCTCAGTGTGTAGCTTGAGTTGGTCTTGCTATGCAGACCAGGCAGGACTTGAACACACAGACCTACCTTTCTCTGTCTTTGTTGTACTGGGATTAAAGGTGTATACCACCACAGCTCACCAGGAAGCTGTCCTTCACAAAACCAAATCAAATGTGAGCATAGCAATCTTTATTCCTTTCAATAGTTCCTGTGTTCAGCCCTACCACTGAAAAACCTGGAAGATGGTTTTTACATCAAGAAAAAGTTTAGGATAAATATTAACATTAAGAAATTCTCACTGTTCAATGAAACGCACCGCACATTTCTGAGAAGACTACCTTTTTGTTTCTACGAATTTTTAAATGTTTCACATTATTATAATTTTATATACAATTATAGTAGTTAACACAGAGTTATCCAGGATATCCTTCTGTGTCAGTATTAACATCAATGTCACAATCGTGTTTCTTTAGAAGGAATGAAAAAGTTCATGGAGCGCAGAGCTGCAATCCCAGCACTTTGGAGCAGGAAGATCCTGATTCATATCCAAGCTTGTTTCCCCGTGAAGAGCACAGAGAAAGGGGCGAGAGATTATCATACAGAAAGTCTATTCTGCTTTCAACTCTATTTTACCCATTGACATAGATAAAAGTATCCCAGAGTACCCACGATGTTTATTTTATCATGCATTTCTAGGTATTAATACATTTTATGCTTTCACTTCATTGATTGTGTTTCCACTGTCAAGTTCCTACAGCGAGGAGCGTGCTTGACAACTCAAAGACACATACGGAACCAGGAGCATCTGGTTTACCCATCACATATAATATTAAAACCTGCTTGAGCCACATTTTGTTAATTCCCCAGCCTTTTAAACCCTGATAATAGGGCTTGGTATTTAATTCTGCTCCAAGCCTTCAGGTTTCCTTTAGAGTGCACTGCTGAGCTGAGCAAACCTGATGATGTATTTAGGTGGAAAGTCAGTGAGCAGTAACCTGGGGACCCCTGGAGCCTCTATTGAGGATGCAGTACCACTGAAGCGAACATGTAAATGACTAAAACTAAAAGGACAACATCCCAGTCTTTCTCTCACTCCCCTTTCCCAATGAACAGGACCGTAACACACCAAAGAATGACAACAGTTAGCCAGGACAGTCTGCATGTACAGACTGTCCAATGCCTTAAGATTTGGTCACATGCAATTTACAAGGATTTCTTCTAAGCGATTAGTCAAGATCCACAAAATGGATGATGTTGTTTGAGGCTCCACTTAGGTGTCTGTAAAGTGTTCAGTGGATTTCTCTGTGGGAGCAAACCACATAGCCTCCCACAGCAGTTTCTCCACAGTGTAGACCTGGGGAAGGAGGCTGGAGCAGCTTCTGGAGAAGTGTCTGGGCATCCAGGCATTTCTTATCAAAGGCCATTTACTCCTCCATGAGATGGGCAAGTTCTCAGGACCTCTCACGTTGCGGTGCCTGCATCATGCAAACCATTTGAAGCTTGGCACCAGCAAGAGAGGCTATGAGAGGCTGTAGGTGAAAGTGCATCCCAGTTGCAGCAAGGGACCCCAGCAGTTTTGGAGATGCCGGTAAACCATGGCATGACCACAAAGAACAGCAGCTGCAATGGAGTGAGGCAAGCAAGCGTCTAGAAGAGAATCTGTTTGTCCTACGAAGGGCACAGCTGGAGAAGTGACCTAAGGCCTACAATTACAGAAGCTCCCCCAGGCACTGAAGCTCAGGCCCCACAGAAGCTCCATAGTATGAACTGTTTTACAAACTACAAATGCATTGACTATGGTCCGAGCTGTCAGAAGATGGGATTTTTGTGAGCCTGTGTATAAGACTTGAACAATTTGTGTAAAGTAAGGAGGAGGAGAATGCTTGGTTGTTCTGAGCATCTCTGGATAAACTGCCAAAGGAAAGGAATGAGTTCTGTGATAAAATTCACCAACTTGCAGAATCTCAGTATAGAGTAAAGAACCACAATTAATTCTGTGATAAAACTGAATGGCTGGAGATGCGTGGAAATAGTTGAAAGGTTTCTAACTGTTCCCTGGAAGAGAATCTTTTCTCTAGCAGCCACAGAGCCTGAGTTATGGAAAAAAATCAAGCCAGCGCCCTCATTATAAGGTTGGCTGAGTTACAGTGAAAATTCATGTGTCAACCTGGGAGGGTGCCAGTGGTTAACATGTGAGCTAAAGAATGGGCTCCTGTGCCTTGGGATGTGGATGTGTGGGAGAACCCTACTGAAGCTGAGAACACTGAAGCATCAGCATAAGATGTACTGTACCCATGCAACCTTAAATCTTGCTATCTTAGATGGGGTTTCTTTTTTTTTTTTTTTTTTTTTTTGGTTTTTCGAGACAGGGTTTCTCTGTGTAGCCCAGCTGTCCTGGAACTCACTCTGTAGACCAGGCTGGCCTCGAACTCAGAAATCCGCCTGCCTCTGCCTCCCAAGTGCTGGGATTAAAGGCGTGCGCCACCACGCCCAGCTTAGATGGGGTTTCTATTGCTGACCCAAAGCACCACGAAAAATAGCAAGTTGGTGAGGAAAGGGCTTATTGGGCTACAATTTTATATTGTACTACCTCTTCTCTTCTCTTCTCTTCTCTTCTCTTCTCTTCTCTTCTCTTCTCTTCTCTTCTCTTCTCTTCTCTTCTCTTCTCTTCTCTTCTCTTCTCTCCTCTCCTCTCCTCTCCTCTCCTCTCCTCTCCTCTCCTCTCCTCTCCTCTCCTCTCCTCTCCTCTCCTCTCCTCTCCTCTCCTCTCCTCTCCTCTCCTCTTCCTCCTTCCTTCCTTCCTTCCTTCCTTCCTTCCTTCCTTCCTTCCTTCCTTCCTTCCTTTTAGCAGAGGGATGAGGGAAAGAACCAGGGAGGTGAAGGGCAGGGTTTCCAGAGTAGTGGAGCCAAAAGTGGAGAGATTGGGCAGGACTTACTAAAGTCCCAGAGGGTTGTGCACCACCATGCATGTACATGATCTGGGGGTATCTTGCCCAGGTCCTCTGGAAGAACAGCAAGTCCTCTTAACTGTTGGCTCATTCCTAAAGCTCACGGGATTTTGTTTTAGATACAGAGTCCCACTGTGCGTGGGGCCCTATTTTATCAGGAACTTGCTGTGTGTGTCAAGATAAACTCTAATTCACAGAGACCTGCCTGCCTCTGCCTCCCAGGGACTGAGATGAAAGGTTGCAAAACCACACCGGGCCAGGTTTATATTTACATTTATTTGCCAAGCTTTATGGAGTGAACTGTGGAGCACAGCTCACACTTATTCTGCAGCGCTCCAACCTCCCTGCTTCCCGCACGTTTGACTGCGGACCGCTAGGACGGAGTTGTGCATCCCTCTGCTCGCGGTTCCCACACGTTTGACTGCGGACCGCTAGGACGGAGTTGTGCATCCCTCTGCTCGCGGTTCCCACACGTTTGACTGCGGACCGCTAGGACGGAGCTGTGCATCCCTCTGCTTGTGCTTTTATGCTTCACCCGGACAGCGGCAGACAGTGCTTTGCACGGGAGAGGCACCTTGCCTTCTGGAGTTTCTACAACAACTGCCCCAGCAGAAGGGCCTTGTTGCTTTTCTACACCTCCTCCACCTCTGCCCATCACCTCCAGCTTCTCTCCTTATCATCTCTTTCTCTTCATTCTCTATCGTCGTCTTCCCACCCATTCTGCTGTGTCCAACCTATTCTCTTTCAAATTCCTCCCTAAATCTAAGGGCAATGCCCAGACGTAGGCCCCGTTATCTACAAGCTCCTGGCTGGGTCCTCAACCACACTGCTCCACTTCCTGGTACCTGCAGCCCTGCCTCCTGCCGCTGGAAGCTAACCTCTGTCCCACTGACCAGGACTTCCTATTCCCCTTTGCCGAGTAGTTGGGCACAGTCCATTTCACCAGTTATTACAAATTAAATACAGTTTTACAGAATGACATTTAAGAATAAATTCAGAGTTAAAAAAATTCCCATCTTCATTTTTCCATCAAATGTTTACATACATGAAGGAGTTACTCATATATGATGAAACCAGTAAGGCAGGTTAACAATTCTGTATGTAGGTCTTTTATTATTATTATTTGCTCTTTAAAATTGTCAGTGTCTCTCTCAGTAGCCCAGTGTCTAATGAAATCCTGGTTAATACTCTTGCCCCACCCTCCTGAGACTTCTGTCTATCTTTTCTTGATCACACCACACACAAAGGTTGGGTGGGTCTGATTCAATTCATATCCCACAGTTTTATAAGGGGCCAGGTCTCCACAGAGTCTAAGACTTGGAGAAGCCAAAGAAGTGAAAGCACCTCTCCTCTCCATACTCCAGGCTCTGCTGGACCCGTCAGGACACAGTGACTACTAAATTCCCTCATCCTGTGGAATGTTAAGAAGCCCAGGAGAGAGCACGCCAGTGAGTTGGAAAAGCCTATTCTTGTGTCTTTTTGAGAGGGTGGCTGGATTTTCATTGTTTCTGAAACTATCTTACAAGAAACCCAGGCTCGGCTGGGATTTATTTTGTGAACCAGGCTGGCCTCCACCTTCCAGTGTGATTCTTACAATTCTGCTCCCATAGTGCTTAGGCCTCAGGCCCGAGACACACTTCTGGGTGCTGAAGAACTCCCAGGGGCACTGAAGTGTATCTGCCACAGGATTCTCCCTTCTCCAATAATATGTCCTCAGTCTCCTCAAATGCAACATCGATGGTGGTAATGATTCTATATGTGCATTTTACAGCAAAGGAAACTGAGCCATTATATAGCTGATAATTTGTAAGGACCCATAGCTGTGATACTGAGAGAAACCAGCCTGATGTTCAGGTCTGGCATCTTGGTTCTTATTGATTTGTTTGCTGCTTGTTTTGTTTGTTGGTGACTGGTGAGTCCAGGCTTAGCTCTTTATGTCAAGGCAGTCTGGAGCATGATGGGTAGTCCTGGCTGGTCAGAAATATCCAAGGATCCCTGTGACTCCAATTTCTGATAGCTGGAACTCCAGAGGTGAGACACAAGGGTCTCAGGTACATGTGATTCTGGCTTTGTAATCATCATGTGCTACAATTGGCCTCAAATATAGTCTGTGTACCTCCCTCTTACTTTCTGAGTGACAAGGGATTCTCTAAGTACATTCTTTTGCTGGTGTCTCCTTTTGACATCAATTCTCAGTCTGCAGCCTAGGCTAGCCTTGGTTGAGCTCCTTCTAAGGCTAGAAATATGGGTTTGTGTCAGCTGACACTGAGCACATACCTGTTTTTTATTTATTCATGCCTTTTGAGTCAGGGTGTGAAGCAGCCCAGACTGACCTCAGGGTTACTATGATTCCAAGGATGACCTTGAACTTCCTGTGCTCCATCTCACAGAAGAAGTGCTGGGAGGACGGGCATTCACCGCCCTGCTCAGCTTTTCATTGAGTTCCCTTCCATTCCTTACTTCTGCCTCTCCTTAATTCTTGTACCACACAGCATTTCTTTACTTTTAATGAACTGTAATCTCTCAAAGGGCAGAATGTTCTAGGGTTCACAGTGATTCAGTGCTGGCTTTGAACTTCTGCTGACGCCCCTTCTTCTGTCTCATAGCTGGGAACACAACCCTCAGCTTGTTTGTTAAGTTTTAGACATGGTTTCATTACTTAGCCCAGGTCTGGCCTAGAACTCAGGATGTTGCTTAGGCTAACCCTTGAGTAATTGTCTTCCAAACACAACTTTCTCAGTGAAGTGAGTCCACACCATCGGTTATTAATACTTTGGCATTTTACTGTTGTCATTTTTCTGAGACTGGTCTCATTCTCTAACGCTGGTTCAAACTAGTGACTGCCCTAAGCCTGCCTCTCACGTGCTGCCATACAATGTGTTTGTACCAAATGTCTAATTTAGTTACTGAAGAGAATCCTATCCCATGAGTGCAGTCAATACAGTTTGCTTTGTTGTTTAGAAAGCCACAGAGAAACTGGACATTTGGCTGACATCCTAGACAGAGGACAACGGAGATCAGCAAGTAGAGAATTTCTCAGGTACCAACTCCTTAAGGTATGCCTGTGAGGGAAAAGTATTTTGTCCCATATTCTCCTCCCAAGTCAGAACTGCTTTCCTAGGTCCTACATAGACTCTGGGCCCAAGGGAGATCTCAGCTTTCTGGGATCCCAATTTCCAGCCATGACTCTGAAGAAATGGGACTGAGACAGCTCCAAATAGGAAAGCTTCCTGGGTGGGCCGTGTACCCTAGAAAACCTTCCCTGCTCTCTGACATAGTTTATAAAAGAAAACACTTGTACGTATCTCAGAGTGACCATGTCTTATAGCTGAAAGGGACTCAGGAACATGCTAAATTCAGCGCTTGCCCACAAGGGTTACTTATTTCCCAAACTTTCATACAGAAAAGTCTGGCTGGGTAGCATGAAGAAGAGTCTCTGGAAAATGGTCAGGTGAGCGTTTTTGTAAAGTCAACTGTTCTCATCACAATGCTCTGTCCCTTGCAGGTCCTTCAGACAGATGATGGAGTCACTGGGAAACCTCCCTGCAGGAGTGGGAGATCCCGAGGAAGCCTAGAGCGCTTTCACAGGAGCTCTATCACAGGGCCTGCGGAAGAGCTAGAGTAGCTGTTTGCACTTGCTGCTGAGCCTGAAGGATCTGTACGGTACTCTATGCAATGAGAGAACAAGGCGAGGCCCCTAGTTTTCTCCTTATGGGGAGGCTGTGCCCGGGATCCTGGGCTCCAGGAAGCACAGACACTTTCCAGATTTGCTCTTTTATATTTTTACCTTCTATCCGAGAGAGGGGCACCCACAGGCACAACTACTCCTCTTCCCTAAGCAGCGGCAAGGATGACAAGACCATCCGCTCCCCACACTTCTACCTGCGCGAACAGGAAGAGCTTGCTAGTCTCTAGACAGACCTGACTGGGAGCCCTGTCGACTTTGATGTGTTCAGAACAGAAATGAAGATGGAATTTCACAGGCAGAGAACTACACTGGGGAAGAGATGCTTATCCGTTCTTGGGTTTCTCAGGTCCTCTCTGCGATGGTTCCACCCACCTCCAGCGTGGCCTACATCCTCAGATTTGAGAATTCTTGACAGGTTCAATGTACCTCCAAATACCTATGTGCACCAGCTTCAGGACTGGAAAACTTCAATTGTCCCCACCACCAGTGACAATCCTGGAGGATCCTTTCAACAGGAGTTCTCCAAGATGAGTGTCATAGCTAGTTCATGCCTCTGACTGAGGAGACCACAGCTTCCCTCAGAAGTTTCAACCTCAGAGCACAATCCAGATCATCAGCAAAGATAATAGAATCTCAGTTATCCTCTCTGAAGAACTATGGATACCCCTTGTCCTGTGGTGCCCATGTCTGCCTCACATCAGAATAAAATGTGATACTAAATGAGTGGATAGGACTCCATTCTTTATGCCTTGTTCTTGACCTTTCAAGGAAACCATAACTATTGAAAGGGAGGGGACCTGCGTAGGGTGAGATGGTCACCTAGAAAGGTGGTTAGGGGGCTGACGTTTCCTCTCTCTGCTAGTCTTCTGTTGTGGAGGCTCCATTTCTAGAACGGCAACCTGTAGTGCCAAGAGAGCCATTCAATCTCATCTCCACTCTCTCTTCTGTGGTCAGAGAATTTCTGTTAACTGTGCTCATGGTTTCTGGATAAACTGAAGACATGACTGCTCATGGCATGCTTAGCCAGGGATTTTTCTTCTTGTAAATATGAGAGAGAGAAAACAGCCAGGGGCATCTGTGAGAGCCCAGAGCAGAGAGAGAATAGAACAGACTGAGCATGTTCAGCAGACCAGATCTGGCCAGGAGAAAAACAAAGAGAGGAGATGAGAACCAGAGAGTGGAGCCCAGAGAGAGGGGAAGCTCAGGAGAGCAGTGGAGGAGAGGGAAGAGCAGGAGGAAGGGAGAGAAGGAGGCCAAGGGTAGGAGGCACTAAGTAGCAGGATTAGAACGAGAATGAGGATCTGGGCGGAACTAATCCCGAGAGTTGGGTTCTTCTTCTTTTCATTAAAAATAGATTCTTCTCTCTTACACTATATCCCTCCCGCCAACATTTCTCTTCCCACCACGCCTGCCATCTACCCCACTCCCCTCCCCTCTGGATCCACTCCCCCTCAGCATCCCTTCATAAAAGAGCAGGCTCCCAAGAGACCACAACCAACTGTACACACAAAAAGAAAATACCATAGGACAAAAAAAAAAGCCCTCAACCGAGTCTAGACAAGGCAACCTAATAGGGGAAAAATAAATTGTCCTAAGTGCAGTCCAAAGTGTCAAAGACACACCCACTCCCACAGTTAGGAGTTCCACAAGAACAACAAACTAACCGCCACAACATATATGCAGAGGACCAGATACAGATCTCTGTAGGTCCGGTGCTTGCTTTAGTTTCTGTAAACCATATGTGTCCTGCTTAGTTGATTTGGTGGGTCATATTCTCCTGGTGTCCTTTTTAGCCCCTCTGACTCCTACGGTCTTTCCGCCACCTCTTCCATGGAATTTCCGGAGCTCCGGCGGACTCCAGTTTAGACTCCACATAAAGTCTTAACTGTGGATCTCTGCATTTGCTCCCATTTACTGCCGGAGGAAGCCTCTCTGAGGACAACGGGACAAGTCACTAATCTCTAATCACTGTAAAATATCATTAGGAATCATCGAGAATTTTTTTTTTTTTAAAAAAAGACTAGTCCTGTTTGGTTCTACTCTAGATCTCTGGACTATTCCGTTTCCGTTCTGGCCTTCCAAGAAGTGTCAGGCAAGGGCGCCCGCCCGCTCACGGAGTAAGTAAGCCTCAAGTTAAATCAGACATTGCTTTCTACTCTCACAAATTCAGTACCGCCATTACCCCAGCACATCTTGCAAGCAGGACACATTGTAGGTCAGAGGTTTTGTGGCGGGGTTGGCTTATTTAAGATATGGGATGAGACAGGGTCTCACCTTATAATCCTGGCTGTCCTAGATCTCGCTATGTAGACCAAGTTGGCGGGCAACTCACAGAGATTCACCTACCTCTGTCACAGGAGTGCCCGGATTAAAGGCATGCACCACCCTGTCTTGTTGGAGTGTTGTTTTGTACACTGTGTGAAGATGTGTCTCTGTCCTTCCTTGCCTGCCTAAGGCATCTTCCGATTGGTTAAAATAAAAAGCCTATGGCCTATAGCAAAAGGCAGACTAAGAATAGTAAGGTGGGACTTCCGGACAGAGAGGGGAACTCTGGGAAAGAGAGACACGCGGGAGATTTGCTACTGTGATGCGGAGTAAGTTGGACGTATGTAACCGAGGAGGTAACTAGGCAGAACTTAGTATAAACGGGCTAATGGAGTTACGAGCTAGTTAGGAGCAAGCCTAAGCTAAGACCAAAAGTGTTGTAAGTAAATATGAGCCTCTATGCCATTATTTGGGAACTGAGGTGGACATAGAGAAAGACCCACAGTTGCGTTTGGTGCTCAAAGTGCGGAAGAAAATTCAAGCTTGGAGCCTGGGGAAAGTCCTGGGTTGAAGGAGGCTTCCTAGCCAAAGAGCAGGGAAGAAGCAGGAGACCATCAGAGGCCGAGTGCTTCTTTAAGAAGCCCTCGCTGAGCAGAAAAATCAGATCCACTATCAGAGCCTCGGGGCAGAGAAGGTCAGAGCAGCTTTAGACAGACACCTGGGAGCCAGGCCACTCGGGGTGCATGCGCATACTTAGCCACACTGAGCATACCTCAGCCACCACCCACCCCATCCCCAAGGCACAGCCACACGCACAAGCTGACCATGTTGCGGGGCAGGCTTCGCCTCTGCTCATAGCTTTAACAGTGGAGAGGCTGAAGTCAGCCCACACTACTCCAGTGAGAGTCTTGGTGCTAACAGAGGTCTGAGCAAGCAGCCCCGGGGGCTTACACATGTAGGCCCAGGACAGGCAGGCACCCCATCCTACACACTCTGTGAGCTACTGGCAAAGCGAACAGATCAGGTCCCTGCACTCCAAAGCCCAGAAGCCTTTGCTCTTCCAGTAAACTATTAGACTGAGCTGAACAGGGGGTCCAACTATTCCTTGTGGGCCTTAAGGGCTGGGGCGGGGCCAACAGCCGGCTTGCCTGGGAGCTGAATGTCTGGAACAGGGTTACCCTCAGTGGGAGGTGCAAGCCACCGAACAGCTCAACAGAGACAACACGCAGAAGATATCTATCTAAGCCCGGACAGAAGCCTTTGAACAGGTAAAAAAAATATTTGGAATTATGCTTCAGTGCTAAAGAAAGAAAATAAAAAAAATAGTTTAAAAAAATTAATAAAATAAAGTCTCTTTAGGAAGGAGGAGAGAGTTAGAGATTGAAAAAGAAAAAAGATTCTATGTTAAAAAATGGAAAACACAACAACACAGGGCATCTGGATTCCATATAATTTTGATACGATTATCAGCATTCAAATAATTACACTTTCAGTAATGATGGCAATTTTAGATATCCCGTTTAAGAGAGATGAGAATAAAGCAGACTTAGAGAAGGAAAGACTGAAAAATTAAGGGCTGGAATGGAGGCAATAGGAAAGAGATTGGGAAATCCCGATTCAAAATAAATGATCTTCATGGGTAGCCAAACCAAAGCCTAGAGTCACCTTGTAACTCTAGCCTGGTTCCAGACATTCAGCTAGCTAGTCAAATTTAATGGCAGCCTATTAAATTTCTAGAAAAAGAGACTTATGCTGAGTTAAGAATATAGATCTGTTTAATGATGCTACCTTAGTGATGCCATACTATATATTATATGTTTCAGTTTGTAGAGTTTGGAGAATTACAGTATATACATATGTTAATGCATCATACAATTGATGCACACTCAGGATTTCAATATGCTTTTGCCTTACATTCTGAGAGAAATGATTCTGAGAGTGCATATTTATTAGAGATAGTGGCCATCTTGGAAATGCCTTTACAGACTGAAGCTGATGATGCTACTGTATATGTAGCTATTAGAATACAGCCATATTGTAGACATTATCACACAGAGCATGTCACAGATGTATCTTACTTTGCTATAGGTCAGTCAGTTTTGAAAGGATCTAGCTATGCTTTAAAGAACACGCTCATAGACAAAAGAGGGACATGGGCTCTTAAGCCCATGTGGTGGTTTGAATGAAAATGGCCCCCATAGGCTCATAGGGGTTGTCAGTATTGGGAGGTGTGGCCCTGTTGGAGTAGGTCTGGCCTTAGAGCAAGTGTGTCACTCAGGCATGGGCTTTGGGGTTTCAGATGCTCAAGTCAGGCCCAGTGTCTCTCTTCCTGTGCCTGGGAATCCAGATGTAGAACTCTCAGCCTCCTCTCCAGCACCATGTCTGCCTGTGTACAACCATGCTTCCTTCCCATCATAATGATTATGGATTAAACCTCTGAACTGTAATCCAGCTCAAATCAAATATTTTCCTTTATAAGAGTTGCCACGGTCATGGTGTCTCTTCACAGCAATAAAACCCTGACTAAGACACACAGATAAACTTTTCTTCCCCTACACTCTATCAGGACTGTGCTCATTGCCACACTAAGGTAACTAGCACACTGAACTGGTGATAAGACAGATGGAGTTCGATGAAAATTGGTTCTAGGTTTGTGGCAGGAATGTGGAAGAGTTTGAAGGTTCGTGTTAGAGAAGCCTGAGAATGTCATCAATGTCTTTCTTTATATATAATTTATTTATTTAATATTTATTTTTGTTTATTTATTACTTTTTTTTTCTGTGCATTGGTGTTTTGCTGTCTGTATATTTGTATGAGGGTGTCGGGACCCCTGGAGCTGGAGTTACAGATGGTTGTGAACCGCTATGTGGGGGCTGGAAATTAAGCCCAGGTCCTTTGGAAGAGTGGTTGGTTCTCTTAACCACTGAGTCATCCCCCGTCCCCCATCATTAATGTCTTAATGAGACATTCTGGTGAGGATGCAGAATACTGTAATTCCAGTAGCCATCTAGACAGTAAGGACTGTGCTAATGAGACGTCACATGAGAACGGAGACTATATAAACTGGGAAGAGAAGCCATGCTGCATTATGACAAAGGGCTTGTGTATATTCTGCACGTGTCCTGAAACTTTGATGGAGGTTTCCAGGTCAAAAGCCATGAAGCTGCTGGATGAACTCTGAAGGCAACGTAGCCTTCAGGTTGTAGCGCGGTTACCGCTGGCTACTTTTAACCAGGTTGACATTGAGAATTGTAAACGAACAAGCAGAACGAGAGTTGGGGAGATTTACATTTTGGTCAGGAAACAGGATCATGCGCAGTTAAAGGTGCTGAGTGAGCAGATGCAGACGAAGTGACAGGAGCTGTTAAGGATCAGTGAAACGAAACAGACACAGCGCACTGGGACAATTGCAAAGGGCCCTCAGGGCATCCAGGAAGTGGCAAGATGTCACCCATCCAAGGCTCCAGGATGTCACACTGGAAAGGAGAGCTGGGGAGGTGTCCTGCTGGACGTGGGCTTCACAGAGAGTGTGTTGTTTGTTTAGTTGGCTGCTTGGTTTTACTTTGCTTTCCCCAGGCACGCAGAGGCGGCTGCAGCCGTGGTCCAAGGGGCCTGACTATTGCTTGAGATAGCAGCAGAACGTGGCAACATCCACGTGGTCCTGTCAGACATAGAGAGTGCTGGGGTATGGGATTATGGCGGCTGTCACGGAGAGTTTTGAGAAAGGCCTATGGAGCAAGAAAATCTGTAACAGCAATGGATTCCTCAGTCAAAGCAAAGAAAGAAAATGGAATTAACAGTTTCTGGAATTGGAAAGATATATGGATTTTTAAAAATGAAAACATGAACATAGGCTATATAGTAAGACCCTTTCTCTTACACATACACAAAAGTAAATAAAATCATATGTCTGCATAAGTATGTATATGATTCTGATGAAAGTGTGTTCTAGTCCATTAGTTACCAGTGAATTAAAATCATGAAATGCAGTTCTTGCAGAGGACCTGAGTTCATCTCCCAGTATCCATGTCAAGTGGCTCACAACCATTGACAACTTGAGCTCCAAGGAATCTTCTGGTCTTTGTGGGCCTACACTTATCTACACCTTCCCCCACACAATTCTATGCACATAGTTAAAAAAATAAAAGTAAAAGTGTCTTCCTTATTTTCTGAATAACTGTAACTGAAATGGAAAGTGTCAGTCAGTTGGTAAGTAACTGAGGTAGTCATGGTAATGTTTACATATTGGAATACTATACAGCAGATAAAAGGAACTGAAGGTATGCATGTGTTAATGTAGATATATTCAAAAATGTTATGAAAATGATACCAAAAGGCATGTGATGGAGTGGTGTGTGTGTGTGTGTGTGTGTGTGTGAGAGAGAGAGAGAGAGAGAGAGAGAGAGAGAGAGAGAGAGGAGAGAGAGAGAGAGAGAGAGAGAGAGAGAGAGAGAGAGAGAGAGAGAGAGAGACCTGAAGCATGTCTAAAAAGTAGTAACGGGGAGTCAAAACATACCATAATTTCAGAAATTTAGAACTGAAAAAAGAATCCTGCAATTTTTTGTCTATTTGGCTTCCTTATTTTAGAAGGCAGGAAAAATGGTAGCGTTAACTCAGTCTTGCTTCCTTCCCCTGCTCTCCCTCTCAGTCCCTTTCCCTTCTTTCCCCTTTTCCCTCCTTGTCTGGCTCCCTTTCTCCTTTCCCTCCCTTCCTCATTCCTTCCATCTGTGTACCAGTTATTTAGCTAACAGTTCAGGTTGAGAATTTCACAGCTATTTTCTGACGTGGATTTTGCACATAGCAGTCGTCAAGCACTCGTGGACTGGATGGGAACCCCACCCGCCTCAGTGTACGTGCATCCAGCCGGCATTCAGTGCCTTGCTATTTGCTCTGCAGCTGTGTAGACCAAAGCGGCACCTTTGACTCTCATTACTGCCCTTTATTCCCTGACTACTGTGGGCTCTTCGGCTCTGTGTCATCTGGGAACTTCATGGAAGCATTCTTTCCTTGCCTCTGCTGCCAGAGATGCTCTGGGTGCCGGTGGAGAGGAAGGGGAGCTAGCCTCCGGGTTGTTTTAACATGTCCACATGAAGCTGCCCCTGCACGTGGCTGCAGAGGACATCCAGAACAGCAGCTTCCTCCTCTGGCCACCTTTGTTAAACACCTGCCTTGGTCTCTACTGCTCTGAAAAGCAGGGGGAAGGAGGTCCAGCTTACAGAGGGTGACCAGGGGCCTGCAGAAACCAGGGCAAGATTCATGACATGCTCATGGAAAGAAATACTGGACTAATGGCCAAACTGAAAGCAGACTACCTATATAGATAGAAATGGCAGCAACAATGTCAGGGCCAAGGGTGTCCGAGGTAATGCAATGTTTGATGAAGAAAGGGGGCCAGGCCCTTCCCCCTGGACAGGGGGAGAAAACAGGGCAGATCCTGCTGAGAAACTTCCTGGCTGTTTTCCACGATGGCATAGAGATGTCATATCACTTATTAATGTTGAGATGTCCTTTTAGCCTGTGTTTAAAAAGGAACAAAATATTGACCTTATATTCATTATTAGAATATTGAAAAAAAGGTCCCAGTACAAATGTTAACATGTCACTGACACACAGAAATGCAGAGCTTGCTGGCAGGACAGACAAAAAGATGACAAGACAGACTCACAACCAGGCTCTAACCCAACATAATTAAGCCTTAGTCTACATGTTGCTTCTCCATATACAAGCCATGTTCCATGTCTGTTCATGTGCCATATCTATGGGGGTTTGCTTATGAAATGTCCACCATGGGTTCAATTATTTGAACACTTGGGCACCTGGTTGTAGCCCTGTTTAGGAAGGTTATGCTGCCCTCAGCAGGGTAGGGTCTTGCTGGAGGAGGTTCGTGGAGCCTTGACGTCATAACCTAGCCTCACTTTCTCTTCACTCTCTGCTACCTCACTGGCTTCTTGTTCTTGCAGCTATGCCTTCCCTGTCATGCTGCACCGCATCGTTCTCTACATTGTTTCTTGCCAGGTACTTTGTCCCAGCAGTGAGGGGAGTGATAAGACACCACACACTTGTGGGAAGAGAATCCACAATGCAGGCAGCATGTCCATTTCTCTTTGTTAAATGCAATGTGACCTAGGAACCCTTTTGGTTTGATCATAGGATATCGCTAACTTTGAGGCTTCCTGAGGTGACATATTATGAGTTAAGGGAAGGAAACGAAGGTGGCCCATGTACCCCTTTCTAGCTCCCGGAAAGCCAGAACACAGAAAACATTCCGGGATTTGCTAGTTTGGATCTAGAATGTTCCCCACACACATGTGCTGATGGCTTGGTCCTCAGCCTCTGGTAGTTGGGAGCCTGTGGAACTTTTAGGAGTTAGAGCCTAGTGGGAGGACGTTTAGTCTCTAGTGGGTGTGCTTTAGGATATTGGGGCATGGTCCCTTCCTGGTTTTGTTTTGGTTCCCAGTGACCAGAAGTGATCAGCTTCCCCTGCCACACACTTCCAACAGGGGACGCTGATTCAACACAGGAGACCAAAGGCAATAAGACTGAGTGAACATGGACTGAAACCCCCATAGCCAGCGAAGGGAACCGTCACATTGGCTTGCACATGCGCAAAATGAAGGGAGTTGCACCTCTCCGCACCTGCACGCAAGTCTGTTGAAAGTGGACCAAAGGCCGGTATGTAAGAACTCAACTCAAAGACCCAATGTAAGACTTGAACTCTGACCTGCTACAGAAAATGAGGAAAACACTTTTCCATGTAGCTATAGCCAAAGACTTTCTGAAACGCTCTCTTAGCAGCACAGGAAGTAATTGGCTAAAGGAATTACAGCAAATACAAACGCTGCATGGCAAAGAAACCATCAGCGGCTGAAGAGACAGAATGGGGAAATCTTCCTAATTATATATCAGAAATGAGCTACCACCTGGATTCTATAAAGAGCTCTAACAACATTACAACCAAAACCCAAACGAATAAAAACCCTGAATCATTCAGTCAGTAAATGGACCAATGTGTAGAGATGTACAAGTGAGGGGCTGGGGAGACCGGTCAGTGACCGAGAGTGCTACCCGCTCTAGCACGAGGGCCTGAGCTTGGATCCCTAGCGCCCATGTGAAATGCTCTGCGTGCCTGCATATGACCTTGTAGCCTCAGCTCTGAGCGGGGGGGGGGGGGGGGGGGGGGGAAAGGAGGCAGAAGCAGGATAATTACTGGGCCTTGCTGGCTCCAGAAAGCTATCCGTTCAGTGAGAGATTGTCTCAAGGGAAGAACATAGCCAATAATAAATAAAAGATGGCCTCCACCCATACATGTATGCATGTGGATACTCAGCTGCATACATACGTGCTTTATGCACGTATACCACACACGCACATGCACACAGATAAGCCTTTAAAAGGTCATTTACAAATGACCAATAAGTATGTGAAAACTGTTGAGCTCCCACAGTCATCAGGGGGAAATTAAACTGCTGTGAAATTCCACCTCATCCTGGTCAGAATGGCAATCAGCCAGAAAAAAAAAATGGCAGCACATTCTGGCCATGATGTGGAGAGAGACCCTTACACGCTGGACTTCGACAGGGCTGTAAACCGGTGCAGCCAGTTTGGAAATCAGTGTTGAGGGTCCTCAAAAGCCTGAAAATACAACTGCCAGAAGGTCTAACTCTATACGCAACTGGTTCTAACTCAACATACCACAGAGATATTTGAACAGCCATACATATTGCAGCTTTATTCACAGTAGCAGAGGTGTGGCTAGTCTAGATGTTTATCCACGGTTGGAAGGGTAATGGACATGTCAGCTATGTTCATGGTGTTGGTCTATTCAGCAGGAGTTTGAGAGATGGCTCCGTGGGTAAGAGCACTGGCTGCTCTTCCAGCACACCTGGTTGGTTTCAACTCTCAGCATGCACGTGTTGGTTCTCAAGTCTCTAATTCCAGTTCCAGGGGATCTGATGCCCTCTTCTGGCTTCTGTGGGCACTGAATGCATGTGGTACACAGACACAAACACAGGCAAAACACTCATACATGTTGTCTAAGAGCTACTGTTACTGTGATGAAACACCCCAACCAAAGCAGCTTGAGTAGAAAATAGTTTATTTGGCTAAAACTTCCAGGTAATAGTTCATCATTTAGGGAAGTCAGAGAAGGAACCTAGAGGCACGAGTTGATGCGGAGGCTATGGAGGGATGCTGCTTGCTCATCATGGCTTGCTCTGCCTGACTTCTTATAGTACCTAGGACCACCAGCCTGGGGAATTGCACCACTCACAGTGGGCTGGGCCTGCTCACATCATGAATTAAGAAATTGTCTATAGGTTTGCCCACAGCCTAATCTTACGGAGGCAGTTTCTCAGTTGAGGTTCCTTCCTTCAGATGTCCATCTATAGTTGACATAAAACTAGCCAGAACACATATAATATAAAGATAAAGGAAAAAAATATCCTCTCTCCTGCCCATAGTGTAATACACTATGTTAAGTGAAATAATCCATATTCAAAGAAAAATATCACATTTTCTCCATTATGCAGAATCTTGATTCAACTTTATATAAGTGTGTGGCTATGTGCATATGCACACACATGCACACATATGTATAGAACATGACTAAGGGGACAGTGAGAGGTGAGGCTCTAAATGGGGGCGGGGATAAGAAGGGGTGATGGGGACATGGTTGGGGACTATGAGGGCATTTTGCTCTTGCCGATGGTTTGCAGGACCATGTGGGTGTCTCTTCACCCCCTGAAGCTCTGCCTAGAGTGTCTGGTCCCAGCCTCTTCTGGACTCTGATGCTCTGCTCTCATATGTACACACACATATACACATATCAAAACATAAGTAAATCTTAATAAAAAGAAAACGTGTGGCAATATTTCTTTAAAGAAATATTTTTATTTGAAAATAAACACACAATCTTTCTTTCTCTCCAGTTGACCATCGGATACTCTGTCACAGCAGCAGAAAGATGACTAATGGTTTTAAGCCTGACTTATTGAACATAGATCTGCGGACAGGGAGGCTGATGGGCAGGCAGTGGCCCTGTTAAGAATCTGGGTTGGGTGGAATCCTGTGTGGTGGGTGCTGAGTGAAGTCTGGGCTGAGTTCTAGCCTCAGTGAGCCTGATGGACTTCCTGGTATCTATTTAGTTCAGTGTACCTGAATCACCTTGGAGCCAATGACCTCTGTGACTCCCACTGCTTCAGAATAGGAAGAGGTTCATGCCAGGAGCCTTCCCAGCACCAATTCTCTCTGGGAGGCAACGATGGGTGTGTTGGCGGATTTCAGGAGCAAAACTTAGTTTTTTGAGGGCTAAAATTGCTTATTTTTTTATAACTTAAGTCTTCAGTATCCTGTGGCCATTAACACCTGGTGTATAGCGGGTGGGGGAGGGGTGGGTAAAGAAAGAAATTGATTACTCTGGCTCTGTGTTCCTTTACACAGGAGTCCCTCACTGATCAGCAAGAGACTCAGAGTTGTTAACTCTGTGAGCCAGAGAAAAAGGAAAAGGAAGTCATGCATGCAGAAAGAAAATCTTTTATGCAGATAATATATAACACACATTCACACACACACATTCATATATACACACATATGCTGGTTGGGCCTGGCCACCTGTCTCATCAACTCCACAAGTGTTCACGCATACTTACATATGCTTACCTACCCTTACATATGCATATAGACATTTGGTGGATGGAATCAAAAGCTCCCATGAGCAAGTTCCAGTGAGCAAGCACTAACGCAGAAGAAAAATTCACTCATTCTGGGTGAAAAAGAAGTTCCAACCTTTATTGCTCACAGAAGAAAAAAAAAACAAGCCCATTACCCTTTTATTGCTGAAAGTAATAAAAGCCTCAAATCTATTGGTGAAAGGCAGGAAAAGCTCCTCCCTACTGGCATTCTTAGTTCTTAATACTATTCTCAGGATTAAATGATCACATGGTATCCCAAGCATCTGTACATTCCAAAAGGTCCTAGCAAGTTTAAGACATAAATTCATTCATAAATTGAATAAGGTGTTACACCAGAAATGCTCACGTGTGTTTCCATTAAGATTAGTACATAACTAAGCATTCATTATTTACTAGATCCATAAGTTCATTATAAGTTCAGAGCAGTTTTTATATTACAAGTCAGCATGGTTTTGTCAAAGGGCAACCCATCTGCCTTGTGTCTCATTAGTTTTGAGGTCAATATTTTATCTTCTGTCCTTGAACCTACAATGAATGGTCTATTCCCAGTTTATGATCTTCAGTCATCAGATGCTGATTCATGGCCAGCCTAGACAGAAACTTTACCCTGACTGTAAATTTGTTCCAAGTTTGCTTTCTATCCTACTGAACTTAGCCCGTGACATGTGACACATGAAGGTCTACAGAGCCCTATCTACAGCTCTCATACTATAGAGGGCTCAAAACTACCTGTATAAATTTAGAAATTCTATAGAATCATTATTCAGAATCATGAAATCATCCATTTATCTCCATAGCATCACTACATGATAGTACACCTTCATTGATCTGCAGAAAATCTGCCCTATTGGTAGACTGATGCCCAGGAATCATTAGGCTATGTAAGAACAACAGGAAAGGCATATCAACAAAAAGAATCAATCCTTAGATGAGATCTCTGACAACCCTGTAATTCAGAGTTTACTCATTGCAGCCATGCAAAACAATGAGCCAGCTCCAGAAAAGTCACTTGTTTTAGCCATCTCCGTGATGGCTCCCGAAAGGTTCATGTAAAGGCAAAAATGTACTGAGAAGAAACTTGACATAACTTTGGAGCTGATAAAATCAGGAACTTTGAACACCTTTGGATTGTTCTGGAGATACTGATAGACTCTGTCTCTTCTTACACCTGCACCAGCATCTCTGGGTTCACTAACTGTGGGTTAAAAGTATTTGAAAAACAAAATATCATCTATCTTAAACATGCACACACACCTTTTTTTTTTTTATCATTATTCCCTAAACAGCACAGCACAGCCACTATTTGCTTACTATGTTTAGCATTGTAAGTGACTCAGAGCTGAATAAAGTACACAAGAGTATTGCATAGGTTTTGTGCAAATATAAACAGCTATATATGGGACCTGTGGAATTGGGTGTCAGAGTGGTCCCTGGAATCCAGACTCCATAGATACTGAGGGCACCTGTGCTCTTCAGAAGAAGCATAAAGCTCAGAGTCAGCGTTTCCTGTTCTAAGAGTTCATCTCTGGAAACACTCCCATAGGATGAAGCTACCTGGTAGCCTTGGGTGGAGCTACATGGTGGCCTTGAGACATAAAAATAGAGATAGTTGTACCATCCTGAAACTTGAGAGAGGGAGTTTTGGGGCTGAAGGGTGCGGGATAAAAGATAACTTTAAGGAAATGTTAAATTTGAGATGCTTCCCAAACACGCAGTGAGAGTCCCAAACATAGATTTGGATGGTTTGAATGGAGGTGAGGGATATCTAACTGCAGAAGTGAATTAGCAAGTCTTCAGCAAGTGCATGGCCTCTAAAGCCAAGGATATAAACTCCAGGAAAAATAAACTGCTAGGGAAGAATGGGTTGGTGTGGGGACATGGAGAGGAGGGTGACCCAGTGACAAAGGCTGGCTACATGTGTTTGCTGGGATAGGAGGAAACCTATGGCATTTGTTGAATCATGGACCATCGAGAAGACAGACTGGAGGAAAGGAAGTGGACAGCTGTGTTTCACCTTACAGATGGCTACCTTGAATTTTGAGAACATGGAGGTCAGTTATAACACTGACAGAGAAACTTCAGAGAAATGGAGAAGCCATTGACTGCACATGGAACTGCAGAGGAGATGGTGGTGAGACTGGGAAGTGTGCGCAGGAGGGGCAGTGCTCCAGACTAGGCTGCAGAACATTTCCTCTGAGGCAGTGTGGAGCTTGGGAGGAGGGCTGCAGGGCTGGGACAGATGTAGACAGACTTGGTTTAAAATGGAAGTCTCCACATTGTTGCTGTGTAACTAACAATCACCCTGTAGAGAAGATATTGATGGTGGAATAAAAAGAGACATAGATAGAAGAAGGAAATTATTCACGTGGCAAACACTTCCTGCTTACCCTTTAGCAGACATCTTCATGGGTGCAAACCAGAGCATCAATGACCCTGGCGTGGTTGCCACACACCCTGGCTGTCATTCTGAGGAATGGGTTTTCAGGGAACAGAATGCTTGTGTGTCAAGACAGGTAGAGATGTGAATGTTCCTGTATGTAGAGAATAGAACCGCCCTTTGATAGCATCTATTTTCTCAGCCATGTGTGAAGTAGGACACTGGTTATCTTTGTGGGGGATGGGAAGGAAAAGTATGAAGCGCTGACTGGGAAAGAGACTCATAATGGAAATGCCTGAGTAACTAGGTCATGTCCATTGGAGATTTGTGGTCATGAACTTGAAGTGAAGTAACTTGACCAACCATGTGACTTTCCCTTGTCTTAGTCAGTTGGCCAAAGGGCAGCCAGGAGCACTTTCCCCAAGATAGCTGCTCCACCAGAGGCCCAATAAGCTATGGGCCAAGAGACCAGGGGCTGAAAACTCTGAGGCTGTAAGTCAAAACCAGTCTCTACACCTTTCCAAGTCTCTTCCCTCAGGTGTTTTGTCAGTGAGCAGAAAAAAAGCTTTTAAATCAGAGTCTTAAATTATGATAAAGTTAGAAATGTGTCCTTTACATGAAAAAAAAAAGGATGCTTAAATGAGAATGGCTGTGTGTATGCTTGTGTGTATGTGGTACACGTGTACACATATGTGTATGTATAGGCCAGAAGTCGATGCTGGGTATTTTTCCTCTGACTCCACCCACCTCATTTTCTGAGACAGGGTTTCTCTCTAGCCTAGAACTCCCTGATGAGGCTAATCTGGCTCCAGCAAGTTGCAGGGATCTACCTGTCTTTATGTCCTTAGTGCCTTTAAGAACAACAAACAAACACACAAAAACATATGTTGTGGGGGTGGAACACTGCCCTTCATGCTTGCGAGGCAAGCAATTTGCCAACAGAGCCTTTTCCCTGGTCCCCCAACACAGAGGTTTGTTTTGGGTTTTATTTTGACAGGGTCTCGCTATGGATGTGTGGTTGGTTCAATGCTTATGGCTTCAGGAACTGAGAAGCAAGGGAGTGAGGGAGTCCACCAGGCAATAGCCACAGAGGTGGATCCGGTAGTCAGAGTGAAGACTGCACTGATGAGGGATGGGGAGATGGATTCACCAAAGCCAGTGAAATCAGCCCATCAGAGCTCTTGGGAAAGGGTCCTAGGGTACAGGAGAGCTGGGAGAGAGGGGTTATCGATGTCAGGATGCTTGAGGTGGGGGTGGGGGATGATTATGACAGTGCCTACGCTGGCTCAAAGCTGAAGCTGCGGAGGAAGGAAGCAGCATAAAGCACAGTGAGGGCTAATGGCACCACCCACAGCTCCTGTCCTGTATGACCTTGGAACTGCGACTGTGACCTTCATGTGGGGAAGGAGCATTTGCAGGTAGAATTAAGAAAGATCTGGAAACCCCATCAGCCTGATTGACAGGTGGCCTTTAGTTTGGATCCTGAATGTTCCTCATAAGCCTGTGTGTTTCAAGGCTTCGTCTCTAGCCTGTGAAGGTGGTCAAGTCTTAGGAGGGTATGGTCAAAGGGATTTGGGTCACTAACTTGAAGGGCATGTTGGTGCCCCAGTCTGTCTGTCTGTCTGAGTCTCTCTGTCTCTGTCTTTGTTTCTGGCTCTCACTGTCTGTCTCTTTGTCTCTCTGTCTCTCTGTCTCTGTCTTTCTAAGTCTCTGTCCATGTTTTTGTCTGTGTCACCTCGGCTGCCATAATGTGAACAGGCTTCTTGCACACAATCCATCTGCAATGCACTGCCTCACCACAGGCTAAAGCAGGAGGTCAATAGCCATGAACTGAAGCCCCACCTCCTTGGCGGTGATTCTTTCAGGTATTGGTCATAGTGACAGGAGGCTAGCTCACAGCTTCTAAATTAAGACAGTTCAGAATCTGCCCCAATCCCTGCCCCTGCTTCAGTCTTTGAAGTCACAGTATCACCATGTATCCTCAGTTGGCCTTAAAGTCATCATCTGTCTGTTTCAGCTTCCTACGTGCTGATATTATAGCATCTGACTGCATATTAAAGCCCTTAGCATAAGAAGGTGAGAGGGCAAGGCCCATAAGAGAAGGCCCCTGAAAGAGACAGGTATTCCTCAGCCACAGGCAAGATAGTGTGGATGAGATTCTCCTCAAGTCCCCAGCGGGACTGCACATATCTCAACTTAAGCCTTCCAGCCTATACAACTGCGAGAGAGAAGATTTTTAAGCACCCAGTCTGAGGGAATTTTTTTATAGCATCCCCCAAGAAACTAACTGGCTTCCTCACATGGGTGTGAAAACATTGAGAAGAAATGTGTTAGCCAGACCAGCAAGATCAGGTCTTTCTTTTTTCTTTTCTTTTTTTTCTTTTTTTAATTAAACTAATACAATTTACTTTAAAATATAAAACTCAGTATATGTTCAGAATTGAGAGTTCTTCTTGGTAGATTTTTCCATTGATGAGTATGAAGTGTCCTTCCTTATCCTTGTTCATAACTTTTGGTTGAAAGTTGATTTTATTTGATATTAGAATGGCTACTCCAACTTATTTCTTGGGACCGCTTGCTTGGAAAACTGTTTTCCACCCTTTTACTCTGAGGTAGTGTCTGTCTTTGACACTGAGGTATGTTTCCTGTATGCAGCAAAATGCTGGGTCCTGTTTATGTATCCAGTCTGTTAGTCTATGTCTTTTTATTGGGAAATTGATATTAAGAGATATTAAGGAATAGTGATTGTTGCTCCCTGTTATTTTTTATTTTATTTTTATGATTGTTTGACTATCTTCTTTTGGGTTTGTTAAAAGAATATTACTTTCTTGCCTTTTCTAGGGTGTAGTTTCCCTCCTTGTGTTGGCATGTTCCATCTATTATCCTTTGTAGGGCTGGATTTGTGGAAAAATGTTGTGTAAATTTGTTTTTGTTATGGAATTTTTAAATAATTAGTCAGATTTATATATCAATAATTCTCTATTCACAAGATGCCCACACAATAATTCCAGAGCCAATTGATAATGATACAAGCTGCCCACCTACATTAGACAAGTTATCCCAATTATTCTATCCCTATATGATATTGTAGTTACCTGTGGCTATTTAAGGCCATGTGGAATCTGAATCGTCCTGGTCATCCTCCATCTTCCTCCTACTCCTCTCCTGTGTTGCTCCCTATCTCTGCAACTCTTAGTTCTGCAACTCTTAGCTCTGCCTCCCTTTTCCCTGTCCATTCACAGGCTTCTTGTTGATTTAATATTCAAATTAATTGGACAGGGAAAAATTCTGCTACATATCACCCTTTCTGTTCAAATAAAAAAAGTTAAAAACCCTTTTCTCTCAAATATAAATTGAGCACAACTATTACTACCCTCTCAAATCTGTTCTCTCAATGTAAATAACTTGGGTTGCCTATGAGACTATCAGTAGTCTTTCAGACCTGGCAGAAATCTGAGAATGACCAACATTAACTGAAAATATATAGGAAGCCTAACAGCTTCCAGAAGTGAGACAAACTGTAGAGACAGCTGCCTACTTATATAGCCCCAGTAAGTCAGGACATTGGAGCATCAGTCTTCAGCCTTCTGGCCCAGGATCATTGGACAGACCTTTGAGAAGCAGGAATTATTAAGGACTAGCCTATTCTGTCTCTGCAGAACTAAGCAGTCCTAACCTGTAAATTGTGTCCTTTGAAGAGCTGTACAGGTCTGCAGGAGAGATTGGCAATTTCTGCCCAGTGGCCACCTAGCCACAATGTACCACCTCACCTGGAGGTAAGATGCTTAGCTACTTCTTTGAATCCACGAATGGGAAGCTGTTAGGAGCAGATTTGTCTCAATAACAAGTGAATAAATAACATTAAATGTCAAATTCTGTGGAGTTCTGATTCTTTTGAAAACCAACTCTCTATGTAAAGTAATCTGGACTGTTCTCTGTTAACTACTCTCAGCCATTTCTCATTAAATATCTTGAAAACAGCCTAACAATAAACTCAGAGCCATCAATTTGTTATCTGACCCTTAACTCACAGGCTTAATCATCTCAGATCAGTTTATAATGACAATTATAGAAGGACTGGGTCTAAGCCCTGTATTTTTAAAATTTTTGTATAAATGGAAGAAATTTATACCAATAAAAACCTTGATTTTTGTATCAAAATAAATTCTGTCATACGAAATTATGACTTCAACTTAGTAATAATTATAAAGATTTCTACCAAATGAGATTATGACTATACAATAAATTCTAGCTGTTTCCTCCCTGTTCCACGTATGACCATTTCTAAATTAGAAAGGCAACCTTAGACTAACCACCTCCAGCCCCAAAGCCCAGGGAACTGGGACGACAACTCTTCATAACTTCTTCAAGCTGAATATGGGCGTTGAGATATTTATGAAGGGAGGGGGAGTAGGGAAAATGGGGGAGTTGATTGGTTCTAAGAAAACCATACCAACGATCATATTAGTCTCTGATGTCTGTGTCCTGACTGGATCTGGCTCAAAGTCCAAGACATGAGGAGTTCAAGCAGGTCAGTTCAGCATGTCTGACTGTGAGACTCAACAAGCCTATATTTTCTGTAATATACAAATCTCAAAACAAAATTTTAGTATCATCAAGATAACTTTTTTATTTGATTCTCTGGAATCTAGTTCTCGGGGGGTTGTGTGTTCCTCTATCAGATCGGATCCTTATTACTCTGGAAGGTGTATACACTCTAATCACCTTGTCTAAAAATGCAAAGATAAAACCTTTCCCCCAAATCAGCATATCCTTGAGCCAGTAACCTTTATGTTGACCTCTTTCCCAGAGGGATAATATAACCACAAAATTCAAAATCACACCCATTTGCAAAATTAAAACAATCCAAAACAAATGAAGTAAACTAAAATATTGTATGTGCCTATTCTTAGACCTTTTCTATTCTGCCAAGCATGATAATAACCCAAAATTCCCATGGAGCCCATGTTAGACAGAATTTGAGTATCCTGTAGGCCTATTAGAGCAATACATCTTTATACCATCTTTAAAGCAATTAATTCAAACTTTCACTAGTATCTGCTTATAGGAAGCAGGTAGTGTTTACTTGTTAAGTTCTCGGCTTAGAGCAGCCATCTTATTATACCATCTATCTGGTTGGCTCTCTGCCTGGAGCCACAGACATTATTAATCAATACCTGATCATAGGTAATTCTCACTGCTCTCTCTACTTGGACTCAGTGACTAATTTTTCCTATCCTAGTTCTGAACCTCAGGCGAAATTCCCCACGTGATTTGGACAAGATCTGTATATAAATCTTTCCTAAAAGCAAATAATCCCAATTTTATAAATTCACAGTTCAATCAATCTCTGCCCCAAGAAGTAAGAGGCTTCTATCCTCCTTTTCTGGACTCAGAACAGCCTGCACTCCCCACAGAAGGGAACTTCAGAGCCTGCTTTCTTTGCTTCAAGGTCTCTGCACTAGAGTCCACGTGACTCATCGTAGCACTACCCAGCTACTCACTTAAAAAATAAAACTCTAACTCTCAGGCTAATAATCTTAAGTTTCTAGTGGATTCTTGCCCAACACATTGGTTCGCTACCTGTTGCAGAAAATAATAGATAAGAATAGCAAATTCCCACGCTACACCTGGCTACTCTCTGGCCACGGTCCTGCTGCCTCTCGCCTAGGCTCTGTGCAGCAATCTTCCCACCTCTGGTTTGCCTGCCTCAGAGCTGCCTGAACCTTCTCAGCCATCCACCCACTGTGGTCTGCAGTCCCAAATTCCAGTAACCCAGTAAATTAAAACTCTAGAAGCTTATAATTAACCAGTCAGATTTATATATCCATAAATTCTCAATTCACAGGATGCCCACACAATTATTAATTCCAGAGCCAATTGTTAATGATACAAGCTGCCCACCTACATTAGACAAGTTATCCCAATTATTCTATCCCTATATGATATTGTAGTTACCTGTGGCTCTTTAAAGCCATGCGGAATCTGAAACTGCTCATCCTCCATCTTCCACCCACTCCGGCTTGCTTGTTTTGAATACAGGGACCGACTGAAGGGACTCTGGCTGGCCTGAGTGTGGCAAGCATGGCTCTGGCAAGGCCTTGTCCTTTTCCCCCATTCCCTCTACCTTGCAGGGCATGGCAGATTGCATGGTCTCTGGGAGGAAAATGGAGCGGGGACTGAGCTGACAGTATTGTGGGATAGACATTACCCGGGGAGATGACTTATGTCTACTCACCCCAGGTTAGGATGCTGAGATAGATCATAGAAATACTTGCAGCCAAATCAAACTTGTTGAACCAGTGAGCTAGCTTGCTTGCTTGCTTGCTTCCTTCCTTCCTTCCTTCCTCCCTTCCTTCCTTCCTTCCTTTCTCTTTTTTTGGTTTTTAGAGACAGGGGTTCTCTGTATAGCCTTGGCTGTCCTGGAACTCACTTTGTAGACCAGGCTGGCCTCGAACTCAGAAATCCGCCTGCCTCTGCCTCCCGAGTGCTGGTATTAAAGGCGTGCACCGCCACACCCAGCTCTGCCAGTGAGTTTTCTTTGGGGGTTATTAATAGAAATATCCTAGGTGGCTCAAAGCAGCCTATCACCGAAAAGCCTAAGGGAACATGGGTGACGACAGATGAGAGCTGCAAACCTGGAGCCCTTGCAGGAAGCCGGGCATGGAAGAGACTCCTTTCCTTGCTTTGGCTGCCAGTCACCTCCCTAGCAGTTCTTTACAGCACCCATAACCCGGAGAAAGAACCTGGTGATGTTGTGTTTAGGTTTCGTAGACATGTGAAATTTGTTTACCTGCTGGGTCTCACAGACCCAACTGCCTCCTGAAGGGGATGCTTCTGTCCAGAGGAAATCTCCATGCCAGGAGGCAGAAGCTTGGGCCGGGGGTATGGTGGTCAGACATTTTGGCTTCCATGGGTCAGGCATTTCATCTGTTTCCAAGGGCCAGAGTTTCTTTCCACTATTCTTGTTCTAGGCCAACATTTAAAAACAAATCCGAAATCTTACAGTTTTTAGTAAAAGTCTATATGCTTCACATCCCACCTTATTTTAGAGTGCTTTCCCTGGGCACTTTAAAAGCTTAAATATCGCTTATAAACGCATCAATTTGAAGGTATCCTTTTGGTAAACTAACTGTTGTATCTTCTCCTTTTAAATGTGTTAATTTTAGAATGGTTGTGAGAGGCTTTTAAAGTATGCACAGTATGTCTATTGTTCCGAGAAATGTAGGACTTATTTTGTATCCGAAAAGCCTTTCTGAGAATTCCTGAAAAGCAGGAGCTCCTCATTGTCCTACAAATAAACCCAAAGCTGGCTGGCTTGCTTTCCATGATGGTTAACCTTTGTTTGATAACATTACTCAGCAGGGAAGTGACAGAGCTGATGTGGGTGCTTGCATGCATTTAAGTTAGTGTTGATGAAATTGCTGATATTTTTTTTAACACCTGCAAAAAGAAAACAACTTCCCTTTGGGTTCCCAAAGATCAGTGGATGTGTGCCCTTGTCTCAGTACTTTGAAGAAAATGAATTTATCATAGTTGGTTTTGTTCCATGAACCATGACTTTGTAGGGACTAGTGATTTAGTGGTTGTGGCTTTTGTGATGTGGGTGCTGGGAACTGAGCTCAGGTCCTTTGCAAGAACAGTGCATGCTTTAACTCCTCTCTCTCCAGCCCCTGAATTTGGTATTTCAACTGAACCTGGGCATCGGTATACGTTTACTATTTGACCTTTTCTCTCTCTTTATCCCTTTTCTTACATGTGACACAGACATTTCCTACCCAATTGTATTTTCTAGTGCTAGTCTCTGTTCACAAATTGCTTTCATTAAACATTATTTGAATAGAAATCTTATCAAGAGACAAATGAACATATCCATGCAAGATAGTTTGAAATCATTCCAGCAGAACTAGTGAGGTCTCCTAGTATTGGAGTACTTGCCCAGTGTGTGCAGGCCTTAATAAGAAAGACATAATCATTAAAAATAATACTGGTTAGTAAAAAATATTTTGAAGTGCCTATTACAGTTCCAGTCACACGTGGAGTAACACTTGATTCTAATTATCGTCTAGGCACATATTTAAAACTCATAATGTTCCTGAAAAAGAATTTATTTTCCCATATATTCCTTATACTTATTGAACTTTGCAAGAAAAT
This sequence comes from Mus caroli, assembly GCF_978045245.1. Taxonomy (NCBI): domain Eukaryota; kingdom Metazoa; phylum Chordata; class Mammalia; order Rodentia; family Muridae; genus Mus; species Mus caroli. Next base: position 71,883,368 of record NW_028227268.1, read on the forward strand.
GTATCAACTTCCAGGGACAGAAAGGGTAGAATGTGTGGCCAATAGGCTGAGGAATGGTAGTCAGAGAACAGTCTAGAAAGAGCAGGCCATTCTCTGATATGGCAGCAGAGGATCATGACATCCTTGCTCCCCTCAGGGTTTAAAATCAGAGGGCACTGCATTTGTAAGTGCGGAATTCTGCCCTTTATGTGATTGGCTGTGGATCATCTATTGCAGAATTATTTTGTTGCTACTCACAAGCTTAAAAATTTTTATGGCCTGGCACAGATGTGCCTGTCCATTCCAAAAATAGGATTCACTGGACAGAACTTATTCTTTCTGTCATATACTTTGAGATTTCTCAGAAGATTGTCATATCAGAAAGAATCTGTGGGTACCACCTACCACTGATTACCAGAGCCACCCATGTACCAAAACCTCCTACATAGGGGCTATAAATGTAGAGTCTAGTCAGAGCATGGCATTACCTGGCCAGAGCAGAGGAAGCCCTTCAGTCTGTCCTTCCGAGGAAGCCCTTCAGTCTGTCTGTCCTTCTGGAGTATTTCTTCCAATATACACTACGGTTTTACCTTTCAGAATAACTCCTGGAATTTATGTACCAGCTGCCTGCTTTTGCCAACTTGACGATGTTGGTGAGACAGGAGCTCTGAACTGTGATGGTGTTCACGGTGGAAAGAGCTGGAACCATTGTGTTAAACGATGGAGAAGAGGTCAGCAGGGGTTTCTGCCACTTAGAAAGCCTGAGGATCAGTGACACCCAGAGAAAAGAGTTTGAATAGATGGACACGGACGTCCACGCTTTTATTCATAGCATCCAAACCCAGTCTTCTACTTCTCATGTGTCACCATTCGCGCAGTGTTGCTGGGGATTTCGCTTTCGCTTCCATAATGGAAACTGAACCCATACTAGGCCTGGGGGCCCTTCACGTGCTAGGCAGCTGCTTCACCCTGAGGTACTCTGCCATCCTGAGACTTTGCAATGTATTAGCTTTTTAGTCTTTGCAACATACATCATAAGTGTACTGCCGCTTACCAGAACAAAATGATGTATGCTTTGAGACCATGGTGACTTATTTTCTTTACATATATAGAGGAATATGTATTTCTTTGATACGTACACATATACACATACACACACACATACTACTTTGATATATGTATATATTTCTTTGATATATAGAGGAAATTTTTTCATGTGACATTTTAGAGAATATGCATTTTTAGAAATGATTTTACTCTAAAAATCATTCCTTTAATGAAATTCCTTTAATGAAAGCTTTAAGACACCAAAGAAATAAATTGAAGACAATGAAGACAGAAAGATGCCCTGGGACTGGAAGAATCCGTATTATGGTGGCCGTCCCACCAAAGGCAATCCATCTGTAGATTCAATGCAACTCCAATCAAAATTCTGAGTGTTTATGAACACTGGGCCTAAAAATATATGGATATCTACTATAACTTATTGCTTGTTTGCTCAACAGTTAGGATTCTTCAGGTAATTTGTTCTGTCTGTAAGGTAGGCGATCCTGGAGGCTGTTAGGCTGCTCTAGCATTTAAGAGGATCACAGCATTACCTTCTACTTTGTCTCAGTTGTTTTTTTTTTTTTTTTTTTTTTTGCACAGCTGGATTCGTGCTCAATGATTCTCATGGTTCCGTGGTGGTGCTGAGTCCAGATGGGAAAGCAGAAATGCTGTGCATGGGAGGCAGCTTTGGCATTTCACATACCATGGACAGAGAATACATGGAGGGAGTCACGAGGGTGAGGTGAGTGACTGCCTGGTATGAGACGTGTGACAGTGCTGATCTGAGTCTTAGTAAAAAAAAACGACTTGGGACCAGGTGTGCCGCCAGCATTACTCAGGATTGCTGTGACCTCGTGGCCTCATGTCTTCGATAGGAATGTTAAGACTGTTTTGTATTTCTGTGAAGAACTGCACTGGAATTTTGATTGGAGTTGCATTGAATCTACAGATGGATTGCCTTTGGTGGGACGGCCAATGTCATAATACGGATTCTTCCAGTCCCAGGGCATCTTTCTGTCTTCATTGTCTTCAATTTATTTCTTTGGTGTCTTAAAGCTTTCATTAAAGGAATCTTTTATATCTTTGGTTAAGTTAAATTAAAAGTTGCTTGTGTGTGTGTTGGGGTTATTTGTTGGTATTTTTGTTTGTTTTGTTGTTTTTGGCCCTATGGATGGAATTATTTCTTTTGTTTCTTTTTTAGTGAGTTTGTTACTGGTATAGGAAGGCCAAATTTTTTCTATGTATTAATTTTGTATCCAACTACTTTCCTGAGTGTTTATGAGTTTTAATGGTTTTCTAGTGGACTCTTTAAGGCCTTTAATCTATAGACTTGTGTCATTACAGATAGAGACTTTTTTCTTTGCTGTTCGTACCCCTGTGATTTGCATTTCTCGTCTTCTTGCTTTGGCTAAGACTTCCAGTAACTGTATTGTATAAAATCAGAGAAAGTAGGTGCCGTTGTCTTGTTGGTAATTTTACTGGAGATTTTTGACCTTCTGCATCAAATATAATATGGTCTGTAGGTTTGTCATATACAGTTTTTCTTATGATGAGATTTGTTGCTTCTATTCTGAGATATTTTTAAATAATATTATTAATGAAAATAATTTTCCCTCCCCCAAGTTCTCCCAGATCTTCACAACCTCCTTACCTCTCAACTCTATGCCCTATCATTGCCCTATCTTTCTCTCTCTCTTTAGAAATAAACCAATCACAAACCCCTAAAACCAGAAACCATAATATACAAGCAAAGACCAGTAATGCATGCCCCCTCCTGCAAGCCAAAGAAAGTAAGTCTTTTCTTTGAAGGGTTTTGTCAAGAAGTGTCTCTGTTTATCAAGATGGCCACTGATTTCTGTCTGTGAGTCCTGTGCTGCAGGACTTTCGAAAGAGTTCATGGACTGCTGAGAAGAGCGTGCTTTCTGCAGCGTTGCATGGAACATCCTGTGTTGGTTAGGTCCAGTTGATCCATGATGTCATTTAAGTCAGATGACTGCATATTTTACACCTGGATGACTAGTCACCTGATGACGTTGTATTAAAATTTGCCACTTTGATTTCACTGGGGTTAATCTGTAGTTTTTTTCAGTAAGTAATATTTCCTTTGTGAAATTATGTGCACAAGGCTCAATCGGTTTACGATTAAAATCGTATTCTCTTCTGCCCTCTTGATGGATTGCTCTCTTAACCAGCACAAGTGACCTTTATTTCTTCCTCCTAGTTGTGGCTTCAAGTCCCTTTTGTCATATATGAAAACAGCAGCTCCTACTTGTCTTCTAGTCCCATTTGTCTAGAATTAATTTTTCTATGTTTTCACCCTAAAGTAGTTCTTACCTTTTTGATGAGGCGAGTTTCTAGGAAACAACAGATAGATGAGGCCTCCCCTTTAGTTCATGATGCAGGTCTATATCTTTGGGGCAAGAAGCTGAGAACCTTAATATTTGGAGTTCCTGAAAGGTTTATGCTGTGTCCTGTCATGTTGTCAATTGTGCACCATTTAGTTGTTTCCTATTCCTCCCTTGCCTAAGCATCACTGGTCCCAAATATGCGTGTAAAACAATTATTAGCATTCTGTATACATTAATTAATGGTGGAAATTAATATTGTGGCAGTTATTCCTTAACCAGTTAGTACCCCCAAGTAACCACAGAGACCTTTTGATACCTCAAAGCTTAGGCCTTAGCAGGGCAGACTCTAAAGCAGGTCATTTAAGTTAAGCAGGCCACTTAGCCCGTCCAGCCACGTGGTTAGAGATACCTTCCAGGCCTGTAGACATGTCCATCCCTTCCCATGTTTCCTGGTGAAAGGCCCTTCCTCTTTCTTCTTCCCAGAATTCCTCACTCTTTCCCAGGAAGTCCTGCCTATCTCTCTCTACTGCCCAATTATGGGCTTTAGACTGAACAAGTAACTTGGAGAGTGAAGTTTGTACAACAAGTTTGTACAACAACAGTGTATGTGAGAATTCTCTTGTCTTGGGGTGACCAGATCTAGGGGTACATAATTTAGCTTTTGAATATGTAGGAGCACCAGACTAACCCCAACAGATGTGTTTGTCTTTCTCTTCAGTCTGAAGAATTCCTTAAATATCTTTGTAGAGCTAGCTTAGTGGCCACGAACTAATTAAGCCTGTTTTTCTCATTAAAAGTTTTCCTTTCTCCCTCAGTTGGCACCGATAGCTTTGGTGGGCAGAGTAACCTAGGCTGGCAGTTGTCTTTTAAAAACTTGAGATATATTCTTCAGTGCCCTCCTGGCTTCTACAGTTTCTGTTGAGAACCCTGTGGTTACTCTGATGGGCCTGACTTTCTACAGACCACAGTTACTCCTTCTACTGCTGGATATCAATATCTGTATCTATAGCTACATGTCGGTTGAGTATTCGGTGAGTTGATAACAGTGAGGGGAAATTCTTCTCTGCTCTTGTCTGGTTAGTGTCCTAAACGCATGTGTATCTGGAGGAGCGCTTCTCTGTCTGTTAGGAAAGATGTGTTTTTATGCTTTCAGAAAGGAATTCATTCCTTCTTTTATACCCACGATTGTTAGATTAGCTCTTTTCAGGGTGTCCCAAATGTCTTGAAAACACGGCCCAAATCTTTTTTTTTTTTTTTTTCAAGACAAGGTTTCTCTGTGTAGCCCTGGCTGTCCTGGAACTCACTCTGTAGACCAGGTTGTCCTCGAACTCAGAAATCTGCCTGCCTCTGCCTCCCAAGTGCTAGGATTAAAGGCGTGCACCACCACTGCTGGTCAGCGGGAATCTTTTGTTCATTCATCTTTTATTCATTCATCCTCATTGAGATGCTCATATTCTCCAACACTGTCAAGTCTACAGGTTAGTAGGACTTCACTCGGAGATTTTGTGTTTGACTTTTTGTGATTTTTGATTTTCACTCTCTCATTTCTAGTAGTTTGGTTTTCCTTTAGTACTTCTATCTCTGTAAAAACATTAAGATGCGTTCTCTCAAGTTCTTTGCGGAACTGTTTGCCTCTGTGAGGTCTTTGAACTTAAAAATTTAGTCTCTGGAGGAGTCAGGTCCCTTGGAACTGGAGTTACAGACAGTTGTGAGCTGCTATGTGGGTGAGCCATCTCTCCAGCCCCACTCTGGAGGAGTCAGGCTGCCTGGCCTTTGTGGTTTGAGTTAAAGTTCTGCATCTGGAGCTATTTCACAAGTTGAGTTTGTTTATTTTTTATTTCAGCTTACTCTATCAAAGAAAGCATTCACAGGTTCATTGGGCACTGCTTTGTTATCATTAGCAGAGCTACAGGTAGGGCTGGAGCCTGCTAACTGCGCAGTCTCCACTAAGACAGCAGGACTGGAAGGAGAGTCCCAGGCTGCACTGTGCTCAGAGGGGAAAGGGCAGGGCTGTGTGTCTCTCATCCATGCAGTTGTCACCTTGGTGACGGGTGGGGCTGGAGCCTCCCAGGTGCCCTGCTGTCACCTGGTAGTGAGCAGGGCTAGACCTATAACTAAGTAACCAAGGAAAAAGGAAAACGCTCCCACTAAAGTCATCCTTTTTAGGAAGCAGCTCCATATGTCCATGTTAGAAATTCGTTCAAGAATACTTTTGTCTTCTGTTTGGATCTGACTTTAATTTGTGACTGAGGAAATGCCGAATGTCTGGCTAGATACTAAAAATTTCAAATTGAATTTCTTCTAATTTCCCTGAGTCATTAGTGAAGACTAATTTTAGTATATTTATGCTCAAAAGGCATTTTCTTTCATATACTACTTATTCATCTTAACCTAGACATATATTTTAGAACATAAATGAGAAAAATGATTTAATTGTATTTCAAAACTAAATTTAAAAAAGGACCATGTGAGATTATTTGAAGATAAAACTTTTCTTAATCTGTAAAAATTCAAGAAACTTTTTTTTTGCTGTATTTTAAAATTTAATGAAAATATCTTTGAGGTAAGAAAGGAAATACTACATATTTGAAGACCATCCACACACCTAGGGTCAGCACTGGACAAATGAGGGTTTTTATAATCTAGTTGAACTGTTTATATTTCCTATGGCTTTTGAATTTTTAACTTTCTTCTAAATTAATAGAAGAATTAGTGAGCTGGTATCAGCCAAGTTACAGGAGACACTGGCAACTCCTACATTGTGTTTCTCTAGCCAAATAATGACTACAGGACACAGACACAGAGCACTGTATTTAGGAAAATTAACACCATCCATAGTTTCCATTGCTCAGAAGTAAGAGGGGACGCACTTGAAGCTCAAGGGGAGGGACTGAACTTTCTATTAATCTCAGGGAGGACTCTGCATGAGAGCAGATATCCTGTGTGTGTGTAGCAGAATGTCTCTGCTAGCTTGTGACTTTGTTTTCCACGGCATTGTAAAGTATAAGAAGCCTATGAGAAATAGACTTGGGCCACAGTAGCCACTGGACAGCCCTCCTGAATCTATCTCTGTGTCTTCCTTCTGTCATTCCTATCGTTAACCCTCACTGCCCCCTCAGGGGACTCTGACTCCTGTCAGCAGGCCCAGCACATAAAAGTAAACAAGAAATTTCATGTACCCCATATGCAAACTAGAGTAGATTACTGAAAAATTTCAAGTGGTGATTTCTATTTGCTAGGATAGCTGCTCTTGTTTCCACACACGCCTTTGGTTATTTTATGAAGTAAGTGATGTATATAATTTATCTTTAGCTTAAAACAAAACAAAACAAAACAAAACCAAAAAAAACCCAAAAATTCTTAAGTGAGCCAGGTATGGTGGCCAGTGGGTTCATTTCAACAATTAGGGTGCGGAGGTAGGATGAACACCAGGAGCTTGAGACCAACTTGGTCTATAGAGTTCTCACTCCTGCCTCAGGGAAATAAAAGCACAGGAGTTGGGGCATTGGCTTATTGCAGAAGGGCACTTGCCATGCCAGCATGATTCACCATCCCATCACCCATGTAAAAAGTTGGGTGTGGCCATGTGCACCTGTAACCCCAGCACAGGAGGAGGGTGGGTTGGGAACAGAAAGGTCCCTGGGGCTTGCCGACCACCAACCTAGCAGATAAACAGCAGTCTCCAGTTCCCTGAGAGACCTTGTCTCAAGAGGATAAAGTGCAGAGTGATGAAGGAACACACATGTCCTCCTGTGGCTTCCACAGCACGTGAGCATGCTCGCACAAACCTGGCCTTTGCGTGTCCACAAGCCATGGAGTAGTACCACGGAGTAATAACTACTTGATAACATCCTGCTGTTAACTTTTTCTCTTAAGAGCAAGGATTATCTTAATACAAATTAATAACAATCTGAAATATTACGAATACCTGACTTCATCTGTGACCTTCTTTAAAGCAGGAGAGTTACTAAAATTGCTGTTCATGTCTGTGATTATCAGATTTACTCCAGTATACAGAGGTTTGAATCTCTTCATCTCTAAAACCCACTAATTTTTATATATTTTAATATTTTTTATATATTTTATATTTTAACATTTTCAAAATGTTTGAAGCCAAATGGTAAATTTCTATTCGGTTTGCCCTGGGATTGTCTTTCTCTTTAACCTCAATTTTCTAACTAAAGGATGCAAGAGAGCGTTTGAAACTTTAGATAGTAAGATTTTTGAATATAAATTATAAACTCAAAAATATGAACCAAGGAGGAAATGCTTTAAGCAGAGAAGTCTGATTAAGTTGCATTCCTGCATTGATTTAGAAAGCAAGAGAAAGGCAGGGGGTGTCAGTATTAAATAAATAAAACCGAGTTGTTAGACAGGTAGGTCTTTCCCAAGCACCGCATCATTAACACATGACTCACATTTTATCCTAGTTTGTCTGCATTGCCCAGCAATGAACCAAGTAGAAAAGAACATGCAAAGAGTGGAGGAAGAAGGAGAGATTGTAATGGTGAAGGAGCACTGAGAACTTGATCGGACTGGAACAGGGAAGAGCTACATCGTCATCAAGGCAGTGTAAGAGGCGATCCAGCCAAAGGGTAGCAAGCAAGCTCTGCTGGTCAGTTTCTCCTGACGTTCCTTTTTTTCCCTTTTTCTTCTATGTGTCTTAGGTTAGCATACACAGTAGTGGGTTTCATTGTGATATTTGCATACATAGGTATTATCAAACTCCATTCTCATTTATTCCCTTGCCGACAGAATACGACTGAGTGGAAAGTACAGTCTGTCTCACCAGAGTTCTTCCTTCTCCAAGCCTGCATCTAAGCTGAAGAGGCAACCCGAGTGCTCTCGATGTTGCTTTGCTTTGGTGAAACTTGAACCCAAGGCCTATGGCCTGATTAACCAAGCACTCTCAGGGAAATCAGTCACACGAATAACCTGGTTCTTTTTCCTTCTAGTTTTCTTTGGAATATGCCATTGTTCTTGAGTTTTACATGGTATAGGTCTAAGACATTACTTTTAAACCTGTTTTGTCTACCTGGGATGGTAACCCCTTTGCCCTCTGTCACTTCTGTTCCCAGCCCCAACACTAATAAATACTTTTTTAGGGGGTCAGAGGTTGGGCATCCTCTGCATTTGCATCGATTGCTGTGTAGCCCTGCAAATCTCCACTGTGCTGCAGCTTTGTGATTCCCATTCATTACTGGAGAGAGTCTGGGTACCACACTAACCGCAGTGGAGGACATCACTCTGTACCTGTCAAGGGACAGGGCATTTATTTTCTGTCCTGTCTGGAGAAGTATGTAAAAGCCGATCAGTAGGATTCTGTGTCCTTGTTCCTAGAGTTTCACTCATAGAAGGCATCTGCCTACCAAAGGGGGGAGAGGAGAAGCTACAGAGCAAATGCCAGGGTCTTATTTTCAGCAACTTCTTAAAAGGATCCCAATACTGCCAATATTGACCAGCCATTAGGTCACAGTTTAGACCCATACCATGTAAAACTCAAGAACAATGGCATATTCCAAATAAAATAGAAGGGAAAAAACCAAATAAGTTATTCGTGTGACTAATTTCCCTGAGAGGGCTTGGTTGGCAAGGTCTCAGGTTCAAGTTTCACCACTGTATAATCAAAGCAACATTTAGAGCACACGGGTTGTCTCTTGGACTTGGATGCAGGCTTGGAGAAGGAAGAAGAACTCTGGTGAGACAGACTGTGTACCTTCCACTCCAAGATGCCTGCTTGCTATTCTGACAAATTGGGGTGACACCTCCCACTTCCCTAGATGAGTTTCATGAAAATCTAGATGTCCAAAAATTAAAAACTTGAGGCAGGAGAGATAACTGAGCAGTTAGGAGCAACTGTTGGTCTTGCAGAGGACCTGGTTTCTGTTTCTAGCACACACGTGATGGATCGTAACCATCTCATTCCAGGAGATCCTATGCCTCCTTCTTCTGAGCGCACTAGGCACACCTGTGGTACACATTCATCCATGCAGGCAAAACACTCACATGTAAAACAAACAAACAAACAAACAAACACCTTAAAATCTGCTTTAAGATCAAATAGAGGAAAATAAATTGTTTTATTTTTCCCAGGTGTGTGTGTGTGTGTGTGTGATGTATCTGTATGGCCGTATGTGCTACAATATATGGAGGTCAGAAGACCCAGATCTCTCAGTTTGCATGACAAGTGTCTTTGCCTGCTAAGCCGTTTTGCCAGCTGTTACTAATCCTCCTGGGCAGTAAATAAGCACACTTCCCTTGAGCTAGTGTAGACCCAGCAATCGACAGGGCCCCTCTTCACTGGGAAACTGAGTAATGACTTTAATCTTTTTTTTTTTTTTTTTTTTTTTTTTTAGTTTTTCGAGACAGGGTTTCTCTGTGTAGCCCTGGCTGTCCTGGCACTCACTTTGTAGACCAGGCTGGCCTCGAACTCAGAAATCCGCCTGCCTCTGCCTCCTCGAGTGCTGCTTTGAGTTGATGTTTATTTAATCTGGTAAATAGCTCTCTTCTGTCACCGTTGACAAACAAGCTGAAAGTATTTCAATGGTAGAAAAAATGCAGAGCTAGAGAACTGGCACAAAGGAATCTCCTGTGGTTTGCTCAGTTCCTCTTTCCTGCTGAGTAGGTGCAGTCACCTGGTGGTACTGTGACCTGGTGACACTGAACTGGTGGCTGGGGCAGTATCTGTACCACCCATGCAGGATGAGAAGAACTCTTCCGCCATTCCCTTAGTTCTCTCCCAACTCCACCCTACCCCACCACAAGAACTAGTAATGTTCCTCAAGGAGACTCACAGGCTTACTGTGCAGCTGACATCTGATGGGTTTCTGGTTCTTTCAGGCACTATTTGAAAAACAAGGAAACTGGAAGACTTTGCTCAGAGGAAGGTACCCAGGAGCTGCTGCGCAAGAGCCAAACCTCGCTTCTTCAGCCCAGCACCGTGGAGGTCACCATGCAGCTCCCCACGAGTTCCAGTGTTGAATTCTTCCACAACATTGAGCCTAGCGAATACATAGGTGATTTATTTAAACTCAAATAAAAAACCAGCTTAGCTAACCTGAAGAAATTTGAGGAAGTCTTTAACCAGGAAACATTTGGGTGGCTTCTGAAATCCTGCGAGAGACAACTAGCTGAAAGAGAATGAAGGTCTTCAAGCCTTTCATTAAGATTGCCTCGCACTGTAGGGGATGCAAGAATTTTAACTCCATGTTTGCAGTCATCAGGTAAGAGGACCTGTCTTATGTGAAGCTGACTCTACAGATTTAAATATATATATATATATATATATGTATATATACACACACACACACATATGTATATATATATATATAGTTAAAAACTATATATACATACTAGTTTTGGAATACCATATAATTATAGAAATATTGACTTCATAATTGATTCTGTATCTGTGTTGTTGGTATCATATAGCCTCATGTACACTAAGCTATAATTGATTCAACAGGCAGTTCTTTCTTTCTTATTCTAAATCTTATTTTTTTTTCCCCAGAAGTTGGGGGCAGGTGTTACAACAGGCTCTCCCTGTAGTGGCCCAGGCTAGCACGGAACTCAGATCCTATTTCCCGACTGCTGGGATTACAGGTGTGCACCACCATGTCCTCCACTATTTTTTTAATTAGGTATTTTCTTCATTTACATTTCCAGTGCTATCCTAAATGTCCTCCATACCCCCTCCCACTCCCCTACCCACCCACTCCCACTTCATGGCCCTGGTGTTCCCCTGTAGTGAGGCATATAAAGTGTGCAAGACCAATAGGCCTCTCTTTCTGACTAGGCCATCTTCTGATACATATGCAGCTAGAGACACGAGCTCCGGGGGTACTGGTTAGTTCATAATGTTGTTCCCCCTATAGGGTTGCAGACCCCTTTAGCTCCTTGGGTACTTTCTCTAGCTCCTCCATTGGGAGCCCTGTGATCCATCCAATAGCTGAGTGTGAGCATCCACTTATGTGTTTGCTAGGCCCCAGCCTAGTCTCACAAGAGACAGCTATATCAGGGTCCTTTCAGCAAAATCTTGCTAGTGTATGCAATGGTGTCAGCGTTTGGAGGCTGATTATGGGATGGATCCCTGGATATGGCAGTCTCTAGATGGTCCATCCTTTCGTCTCAGTTACAAACTTTGTCTCTGTAACTCCTTTTTTGGGTGTTTTGTTCCCAATTCTAAGAAGGGGCAAAGTGTCCACACTTTGGTCTTCATTCTTCTTGAGTTTCATGTGTTTTGCAAATTGTATCTTGTATCTTGGGTATTCTAAGTTTCTGGGCTAATATCCACTTATCAGTGAGTGCATATCATGTGAGTTCTTTTGTGATTGTGTTACCTCACCCAGGATGATGCCCTCCAGGTCCATCCATTTGCCTAGGAATTTCATAAATTCATTCTTTTTAATAGCTGAGTAGTACTCCATTGTGTAAATGTACCACATTTTCTGTATCCATTCCTCTGTTGAGGGGCATCTGGGTTCTTTCCAGCTTCTGGCTATTATAAATAAGACTGCTATGAACATAGTGGAGGATGTGTCCTTCTTACCAGTTGGAACATCCTCTGGATATATGCCCAGGAAAGGTATTGCTGAATCCTCCGGTAGTACTATGTCCAATTTTCTGAGGAACCGCCAGACTGATTTCCAGAGTGGTTGTACAAGCTTGCAATCCCACCAACAATGGAGGAGTGTTCCTCTTTCTCCACATCCTCACCAGCATCTGCTGCCACCTGAGTTTTTGATTTTAGCCATTCTGACTGGTGTGAAGTGGAATCTCAGGGTTGCTTTGAATTGCATTTCCCTGATGATTAAGGATGCTGAACATTTTTTCAGGTGCTTCTCAGCCATTTGGTATTCCTCAGGTGAGAATTCTTTGTTTAGCTCTGAGCCCCATTTTTTAATGGGGTTATTTGATTTTCTGGAGCCCACCTTCTTGAGTTCTTTATATATATTGGATATTAGTCCCCCATCTGATTTAAGATAAGTAAAGATCTTTCCCAATCTGTTGGTGGCCTTTTTGTCTTACTGACAGTGTCTTTTGCCTTGCCTTGCAGAAGCTTTGCAATTTTATGAGGTCCCATTTGTTGATTCTCGATCTTACAGCACAAGCCATTGCTGTTCTGTTCAGGAATTTTTCCCCTGTGTCCATATCTTCGAGGCTTTTCCCCACTTTCTCCTCTATAAGTTTCACTGTCTCTGGTTTTATGTGGAGTTCCTTGATCCACTTAGATTTGACCTTAGAACAAGGAGATAGGAATGGATCAATTCGCATTCTTCTACACGATAACTGCCAGTTGTGCCAGCACCATTTGTTGAAAAGGTTGTCTTTCTTCCACTGGATGGTTTTAGCTCCTTTGTCAAAGATCAAGTGACCATAGGTGTGTGGGTTCATTTCTGGGTCTTCAATTCTATTCCATTGGTCTACTTGTCTGTCGCTATACCAGTACTGTCCAGTTTGATGTGGTGTAAGGGACCACCTTGGAACTAAATAAGGAAGGAAGACCAGTATAAAAGGAGTAAGCATAGGTAAGTGTGTTCTTCACTTCAATTGAGCTAACAAAAAATAGCCACACAAATAATGAATCCTATGCAGCACAAGAAAACCTACAGAATCAACTGACCCGACCCATAGAGGCCCACAGAGACCAAACGACCAGCCAGGAGCCTGTATGGGACTCACCTACGCCCTCTGCACACTGTTATGGTTGTGCATCTTGGTCTTCATGTGGGAATCCTAAGAGCAGGAGCAGGGGCTGCCTCTGACTCTGTGGCCTTCATGTGGGACCCGTTCTCCCCACTGGGCTGCCTCTTCTAGCATCAAGGGAAGCTGCACCTAGCATTACTGCATCTTGATGCCAAGGACAGTTGGTATCCATGGAGGGGGTCAGTGAAGTGGAATAAGGACTGGGAGGGAGAAAAGGGAGGGGAAACTGTGGTTGAGATGTAAAGTAAGTAATTGGTCACAAAACAGGCCTCAACAGATACAAAAATATTGAAATTATCCCATGTATCCTATCAGATCACCACAGACTAAGGCTGATCTTCAATAACAACATAAATAATAGAAAGCCAACATTCACATGCAAACTGAACAACACTCTACTCAATGATAACTTGGTCAGGGAAGAAATAAAAAAAGAGATCTAAGACTTTTTAGAGTTTAATGAAAATGAAGCCACAACATACCCAGACTTATGGGACACAATAAAAGCATTCCTAAGAGGAAAACTCACAGCTCTGAGTGCCGCCATAAAGAAACTAGAGAGGCATACACTAGCAGCTTGACAGCACACCTAAAAGCTCCAGAACAAAAGGAAGCAAATTCACCCAAGAGAGTAGGCAGCAGGAAATAATCAAACTCAGGGTTGAAATCAACCAAGTGGGAAAAAAAAAAGAACTATACAAAGAATCAACCAAACCAGGAGCTGTTTCTTTGAGAAAAATCAACAAGATAGATAAACCATTAGCCAGACTAACTAGAGGGCACAGGGACAGCACCCTAATTAATAAAATCAGAAATGAAAAAGGAGACATAACAACAGAACCTAAGGAAATCCAAAACATCATCAGATCCTATTACAAAATCCCATACTCAACATAACTGGAAAACCTGGATGAAATGAAAATGGACAATTTTCTAGACAGATACCAGGTAGCAAATTTAAATCAGGATCAGATTAATAATCTAAACAGTCCCATTTCTCCTAAAGAAATAGAAGCTGTCATTAATTGTCTCCCAACAACAACAAGAACAAAAAAAGCCCAGGACCAGATGGGTTTAATGCAGAGCTCTATCAGACCTTCAAATAAGACCTAATTCCAATTCTCCTCAAACTGTTTCACAAAACAGAAACACTAGGTACTCTACCCAGCTCATTCTATGATGCCACAATTATTCTGATACCTAAACCACACAAAGATCCAGCAAAGAAAGAGAACTTCAGACCAATTTCCCTTATGAGATGTAAAGTAAGTAAATAAATAAATACATTAATTAAAATATATATTCTATGAGTATTTTGAATGACAATACAAAATGAAAAATTTGATAGTGTAAGATACTACTAAAATATTTATATTATTTTATTATTTCTTTATGCTTATTTATGTTTGTGTCTGTGTGTCTTTGTGCACATGGATGTCCACAGAGACCAGAAGAGAGTATTGGATCCCACTCTGGAGTTAAAGCTGACTGTGAGCTGAGAACTGAACTCTCGCCCTTGGAAGAGCAGCAAGCACTCTTTAACCATTGAGCTGTCTCTCTAGTCCCATATTTAAGATACATATATTGTCCTTTCAGAAGAATATAGTAATGTAAAGGTAGAGGGCCAATCATAAACGCATTTATTTTAAACAGTAAAAAATTTGAAAAACTTATTTACTAAGAAATGAGAGGAAAAACCAAGAACCATAAAGTGATTGTTCATAAAACATGAAAATAGAATAGTGTAAAAAATTGTTCTCTAAAGGTTGGTGTCTTATTTTCCTTTTCTCTCTTTCCTTCCTTCCTTCCTTCCTTCCTTCCTTCCTTCCTTCCTTCCTTCCTTCCTTCCTTCCTTCCTTCCTTCCTTCCTTCCTTCCTTCCTAAGACAGGGTTTTGCTCTACACCCAGGACAGTCTATATCTCCAGGTCCTCTTTCCTACCTTAGCCTCCCAAGTGCTGAGTTTATGAGGTCATATCAGCTCATCGTATCAATCATAATAATCTACAATTAAGATTGAGATTACAGGAAAGTGTGTGTAAAGCTAACAGAAATAACCCTTTTCTTGAGAGAGCTTTTTGTTTTGTTTACTATGAATAGTTTTTGCTGGACTGATTTCTGCCTTGTCTTGTCAAGTTTACTGAGAGATGATCATCAATGAACAATCTGTCGATGCAGATTTAATAATTTCAAAAAAAATATCTTGACACTTTGAAAAACTTGATAAAGTATGAATTATAAACACAAAGTCTATCTATGTCATTCAATTAGTGTAACAAAGCTGTTTTGATTTGGGTGATCTCTATAGTCAGTTCATGGATAGATCCATGCAGACAAGTTCAATCATGGATTTTATTACAGATTTTAAAAGTTCCCCTGTGTGGGTTTTAGTTTACTTAGCCATAAAACCCAAAAGATAGTTGGACAGGATTTGATTGACATTAAAAGCTCTCAACCTACTCC
Source organism: Mus caroli (assembly GCF_978045245.1). Taxonomy (NCBI): domain Eukaryota; kingdom Metazoa; phylum Chordata; class Mammalia; order Rodentia; family Muridae; genus Mus; species Mus caroli. The sequence goes on from NW_028227268.1 coordinate 71,898,908, forward strand.
TGTGCATAGCACACTATAATCCTAGCCATCTGAAGGCTGAGGCAATGAATGGGGTTGAAGTCAGCCTGAACCACATAGTATTTCTTTCCCAAAATGAAAAAATACAACAAAATAGCAAAAATACAAGAATAAAAATCACAATGGTGCTTCAAAAAATTCCAGAAATATTCAACAAGGGTTGCTGAATGAATTAATAAAGATACTCTTAAATCCAAGAATACGGTGTACAAAGACACAGTCCCAAACTATGCAACCTCAAGGTCAAGGTGTTTTATTTCTCTGCCCCATCATAGTGATAGGCAGACTCTTCTGCCTAACCAGGCCTTTGACCCCTGGGTGCCTGCTTGTGAGTCCCTTGTTTGGTGGATGAGTGTTGCTTTCTAAGCCCCAGTGCCCTACTGCATTTGACTCATCTACAGAATCACAACAACCACAAACACGTGAAAGGATGCATTAATGCTCACCCAATGTTGATACCCGCTCATCCCTCATTGATATTTTCCTCCACTCTTCCTGTGGCAACAGCTAGGTTCCCACTCATTCCCATGTTTGGTAATCATGGAAGGAAGATACCCTTGAGAAATATTTTCATGTGTGTGTATATGTGTGTGTGTGTGTGTGTGTTTGTGTGTGTGTGTGTGTGTGTGTGTGAGAGAGAGAGAGAGAGAGAGAGAGAGAGAGAGAGAGAGAGAGAGAGAGAGAGAGAGATGGGGGGGGGAGAAGGGGGGCAGATCATGGCAGGCTTGTGGAGGGCAGCCTTTGGCTTGGGGTGTCAGTCCTCACTTTCTGCAGTGATTGAGGCAGTGACTGAGACAGGGTCTCATGTTTTTCATGCCTGTACCTGTCAGTCTCACTGGCTGTGAACATTCTAGGTTCTCAATCCAGTTTGCCTTTCAGGTCTTCTGTCAGATGTTGCCATCAATAGACACAAGTTCCAAAATAGTGACATTAGCTGAGCTCTGCCAGTGATATCACCTAGGCAGGAGGACAGATTTCTGTTGCTTCTCTATAATTCATCGTCCTAAAACCTTGTCCTGAATCAGTTAACTTTTTGACAAGACTTCCAAGGTCCTTAACTGGGGGGAAGAAATAACATCTTCAATGAATGGGATTGGTGGCAATGGATAATCATGCACAGTTAAGTTGGACCTTTATCTCACATAATCTATAAATATTAATTGAAAATGGGTTAATTTGCTTTCTCTAAAAGAATAGACCTGATTAAAATGAATATACTAATTAAATATATTAATTAAGTAAATATATTTTTTAAAATGCATATTTGAATTAAATGAAAATATAACATATATATATATATACTAATAGGGGATTTACTATATTTTTTCTCTTCTGTTCATTGGGCAGATTTCAAAGATGACCTCTACCACCACTCCTTACTTTTCCCATGGTTACTCACTGATATGATAGGATTTTTACAGTATCTCCTGTCAAGTGTGGAAGGTGATTTCCCTTTACTTTTAGGATGAAGTGGACTGCTGCTCCCTTGTTCTAGCTGAACCAATTCATTACAAGTGACATCAAGAACACTTTCCCCTGTCACTCTTGCAACTCAGCAGCCAACATGAGAGACATACACCTACGGCAGCATGTTGGAAGTTTGGAAGGGAGATGTTGATCTTTAAGAAGAAATCATCCAGCCAAGAACTTCAGATCAAATGTTTTAGAACACAGTCCATTTTGATTAGAGCTTGCTAGGGGGTGCTATATGGTTTTGGTTTGAACTTTGGGAAAAGCCAAGCTTGAAAGGACTAGACCACAGAGTTTATAAAATGAAGCCATGGAAGTAGGTAGGGAAGGAAGCAGCGACTACCTAAGAGCTGCCTTCCCTGTCTCCCCCGCTGAAAGCTGTGCATGTCACAGGCAAGTAGGAGGAAGGGAATGAGGCAAGAGTAGGAGTCAGATGAGGTTTACATCTCAAAGAGTCTGGGAATCCCCAGTGCTCAGACCCTGGCTCGTGAAGAGACAGACCAGGAGTGGTCATGGGAGGATACCCCAAGGTATGGAGGCAGCACCTTACTTCTGAGGGAGCTGCCAGAATATTGTGGGCTGTGTAGAAAAGATCACAGGACCAGCTAGCCTGTGGAATGGGTTCAGAGAGATAATCCAAGTGACAGGCTCAGAACAGCTCTGCAGAGAGGGCTCTGCTCAGTACAAGTTAGGAAGGCTGAGGAGAAGATCCTAGACCAGTTCCCACAGTATCCCCAGAAGATATGGCTTCGAGGAGCTACAGTCATCATGGGAGGCTTCAGCAGAGGGTAGCTCCAATCAGCCAGGCACATACCAGTGGTCAAAATTAGAGGAGAGCCCAGGCTGTGGGGGTACTGTTGAGGTTGGAGGAGGGACTTTGTGTAGCCTTACAACACCCACATGCGATGGATGGATGTGGGGGTGGCATTTGGAAGACCCAGCACTTACCAAGGGGGGTCAGCCAGGGAGGTCCAGATTTAACGTATAAATGCCTAAAGCACCAGTCTTCATAAATGGGAGAATGGTTCTTGGCTGTAATTTTATTCAGTTATGAATAAAAAAAATGTAATTCTGTGTCTGTGAGTTGTAGTGTGTGGATATCAAAACTTCCACATTTGCGAGTGAGAGAATCCATAAAACAGGATTTATTTGGATAATCTAATAAATCCCCTGTAATGTTTAGTCCTAATTGTCAGTTTGACAACTGAGGATTGTCTGGATTAGGTTGGCCAGTGAGCATGTCTGTGAGGGATTGTCTTGATCATCTTAACTGGTGTGGGAAGACCCAGCCTGAACATGGGCAGTTCCATTTCCTGGTTTGGGGCCCCTGAACTGTGTAAGAGCAGAGAAATCTAGCTGAGTAACAAGCATGCACACATTCATCTCTCTCGGCTTTTGTCTGTGGACGTGATTAGCTGTTTTAGGTTCCAGTCGCCTTGACTTCCTGTTATGGTGAACTTTAACCTAGAATGGTAAGCTGATTAAAGACTTTCTTTTCTAGTTTTCTTACTTTCTATTGGGGAATTTTATTACAGCAATAGAAAGGGAGTTAAAACAGCCATCCAGAGTGGAGAACCAGAGAGCCAGGTAATAGGATTAGACTTTTATGTACCAATGACATGAGATGTCCATAAAAAAGTAAGTGGAAATGTTCAGTGTAATTTATTTTAGGTGAAGAAAAAAGAGGCAACTTTTAGTGTCTTTTCTATTACTGATCCCCACCACAAGGGTGGGTAATTTATAAAGAAGAGAAGCTTATTTTCCTAGCAAGTCCAGGGGCTTAGTAAGTTGTTTTTTAATTTTTTTTTTTCTGTTTCATATCATGGTACAGGGCACCATCCTGTGATACAAAAGAGTAAGTGCGCTGGTTTGTGCATCTTGTCTTTTTCTAGAGAAACCAGACCTGGGCAAGAGGCTCTACCTTGGAGATGTTGTCTAATTCTCCCACACTTAACACTATTACATTGATTTAAGGATTAAATTGTGTATATAATATATACACACATATATCCATACACATATACAATACACACATATATATACATATATGTGCGCACGTGCACACACACCCCCACACACATATATTACATACATACATACACATATACATATACACACACATATGAGACAGGGTCTCATGTAGTCCAGGATGGACTTAAATCACTAGTTAGCCAAGGATGACCTTGAATTTATGATTCTCTTGACTTTATCTCTTGAGTGCTGAGATTTCAGGTATGAGACACCATACCTGATTTACATAGTGCTAGGGATGGTATCTAGAGTTTCATGCCTGCTCTACCAACTGATGTGCATCCCCAGCCCCTCAATATGTGAATATTTGAAGGATAAATTCAAACTACAAATAGAAGGAAAGAAGGAAGGGGGATAGGTAGCCAGGCGGGAACTTTTCTCCACAAAGAAGGGAGAAGCCCTTCTCCCATGGAACTCTGCCACCCAGCCTCCTGATCCCCTGACCAGGTCACTTGCCTGCTCCTGTTAATTCATTATGCACAGTGTGGAGGCATATTTGTTGTAGGGAACCTCAGAGTTGGCTCAGGACTCCCAAGACCAAGTTCTCAGCACAATGAGATGCTTTTGCTCCAGAGGGACAGAAAGCAGGGAATAAGAGACAGAAGATATGGGATGTGGGCCAAGGGGCCAAGGAGAGGGGAATGGGCATTTATTTGTCCTTACTGGGGACAAAGGACTGCTTCTGGATAGAGAGGAGACCAATGTGGCACATAGGAAAATGGTGGTTTGTGGAGGTAAGGGGGAAACTGTGGGTTAGAACATGGTGCTTGATTTTAATTGGGCATGTTAATTAGCTGAGCCAAAGGGGACTTTTCATTGTTTGACTTCAATACTTTGAGAGCCAAATCTTGGTAGTCAGCCCCAGGAGGAACTGGCCAAATAAGGGACTAGAACTTGATGGTTAGCTTTAGGAATGTCATCTAATAGTTTTTAGCAAGGCAGAGGGGGAGAAGGGAATGGCCTGCCAGGGCCATGTTTACTGTGCTTGTCCTGGCTAGAGTCCCTTCACCTGTAATAGGGCTGGCATTGAAATTGTCCCACATGAAGACAGTACTCCATCTCTAAATATCCAAAAGGATGTTGGGAAATGGAACTTGATTCCTTCACCAGGCTCCGAGAGGCAGGTCTAAGAATGATGTCTCAAACATTTAAAGAGGCTCTATTTTATTTGAAGTAATATATTTCTAAAGAGTACGCATATATCAGAACAGACATCAAGACTAGTCTCTCCTCTCCCTCCCTCTCCTGTCTGTCTGTCTGTCTGTCTGTCTTCTTCTTCTTTTCCTCCTCTTCCTCCTCCTCCCTCTTCCTCTCCTGTCTGTCACTTTTTCTCTTTCTCTCTGTCTGTCTGTCTCTCCTTCTCTCTCTCTCTCTCTCTCTCTCTCTCTCTCTCTCTCTCTCTCTCTCTCTCTCTCTCCCTCCCTCCCTCCCTCCCTCCCTCCCTCCCTCCCTCCCCCCTCTGGTTTGTATGTGTACCTGTACTGTATGCAGATAAAGTAGTAAGAAAGTCTTATATATGTGCGTGTATGTACTTTTTTTTTTCTTTTTGAGACAGTGTCTTGCTCTGTAATCTAGGCTGGCATGAAACCCCCTATATAGTCTAATTTGGTCCCAAACTCACAGAAATCCTCAGCCTTCCAAGTTCTGGGATCGCAAACATGTGCTGTTGTGCCTGTCTATGTGTCTGTTCTTGGTGCCCATATATTTATGGCTGTTGGCCTTGCATATCCACGACCTGTGTCTTCTACCTCATAGACTCTCACATATCAACTTTCCTGTATCTCTCAGCCTGGGCCCTAGAGAAGAACTATCTCAGGGATGAGAACTTTAAAACAGGGCATTCACTGGCTGAGAATATTCACATTCAAGGCTGAGACGCTGGTATGTAACAGTGTGGCTTGTAAGACACTTATCAATGATGGCAGAAATCTGTTGCCAGCTTACATGGTGCCACCATGTGGCCATATTTTGTCATGGGGCACCATGCACCTTAGATGGGTCATCTTTAAAATTACTCCTCCAATTTATTTTTCCAAGAAATTGGAGTGATTCATGTTATATTTCCACACTGCATTTCGTGAGGCTTTAGCAATCGTATTTAGCATTCATCATTTGTCCTGTGGAGACTACGGTGCACTGGGACAATTGAGATGACTAATCAGCAGTCAAGCTATTCAGACACCTGTGAGATTCAAAGACCAATTCTTCCCTCCTTCCCTCCACCCCTCCCTCCCTTCCTTTCTTCCTTTCTTTCATCTGTGCTTGGATGCCAGTAGGTAGTCACACTAGTCAGATGCTCCCAGCCTCTGGGCTAAGTATCTACAGCATATGTGCTTGCTTCTCAGCTGTCAATCACATTCATCCTGTTATGTTGCAGGCACTCAGGATATAGATATGAGCAAGCAAGAGGTTCTCGGTTTTGTTGAATCAACTGTCCATGTGTGATATGTCCCTCACAGGCTCATGGATTTAACACTTGGGTCCAGTTGGGGACACTGCTTGGAGGACATTTTAGGAGGTAGAGCCTTCCTAGAGGAAATATGTCCCTGGAGGTGGGTTCTGAGAGCTCATAGCATCTCCCTATTTCTGATTCACCCAGTTTCTTGTTTGTGGTGAGGATGAGATCTCTCAACTTCCTGTCCCTGTTGCTTTCTGCCATGCTTACCACGTGACTATGGAGCTGTGAGTCAAAATAAAGTCTCTCTTCCCTAAGTTGCATTTGGTCGTAGTGTTTTATCACAGCGACAAAATAATACACAAAACCACTACCAGTGCTCAGAATGTCTATCTCAGATTAAGATCTGAATATCGAGAAAGTGAAGTGTGCAGAGGCCAGCACAGTCGCCCTTACAGCAGGACTCCAGGAGGACTCCATGGCTCATGGTTTGGAGGTGTTTATGCCTCCAGTGGTTCCCAGCTAAAAACATCTCTTGAAGGATGGATCATATAACCAGAAGAATCACATATGAATAACATTGCAAGTTGTGTTTTAAAGTTGTCTATGAGCTAAATCTGTCTCTGAGTTCTTTGGCCTAGTCTAAGGTTTAGTCACCTGTCTCTGTGCCAATACAGAGCCACCTTAAAAGCATATGGGTCTGGAATAAATCTTCCATTTGCTCCAGCAAGCTGTAGCTCTTTATTCTCTCTTGAAGTGTCTTAGTGACTCCAAATAAATTATGTGCTGGTTTAAATATATGTTTTATTATTCATGGTGGCTGTCATTGGAAGTCAAAGACGGTCACTCACAGATTCAAGGAGGGGAACATGTAATTTGGTGGTGGTGGTGGACAGCAGAAATGCAAGGAAAATCTCCAGGGCTAATCAGAAGAAGGATACTGTGTGTAAGAACTGTTAGTCTCTGCCAGATTGCCACTGTCATGGATATGAGTCACATGCAGCCCATGAAGCTGGCTAGACTGAGCAGGACTGGTTCACACGGTCAGTGCACACAGGTGCATGTGGAATTTATGGATGACATCAGATGCTCTATCATCTCAACATCTAAGGCCCCGTTCGAGAGGGTGATGTGCTCACCCTATTGGAGTCAGAAAGAGAAGCTCAGAGGTAGTGTTCACCTTGCTGCTGGGTCCTGGATATCCACCACTTAGCCCATGGGATGTCCTGCACCAGTTAAATAAAGCATTTGTATTAAAATAGCGGTTAGTTATTATGATCCTTGTCTCCATGGGGAGGGAAAGATGAGACACAGTAAACGGTCTTGGGATTGGCCAGTTTGAATGATTGTAGGTAGACTCTTGGGGACTAGGCTATCTCCACTTGTCTGATAGCTGGTGTCAAAGTGCTGAAATCAGGGGAATAGTGGTCTAGGGAGGAGGGCCTGATAGGTGAGGGAGGTGGTTGTAGGATCAGTTGGTTTATATTTATGCTTTTATTTCCTCCCCTGATGCTAAAGGTAGAGTCCATGCATTTTCTCTTGAGTGAATTGTTTACTCTCTCTAGGCTTGGGCTAGCCCCTGGAGAGCCAGTCTATCTAGGGTTAGCTAGACCTTAAATAGCGAATTAGTTACTGTTCTCTTGCTGTGAGGAGCAAAGAAACTTATAGAAAAACACCTTTGGTTTCAGTGGGTCAGTTTTATTATCATCATGTCAAGGAGTGTGGCAGCAGGGGGAGGGGTACTGGACTAGTAACTGGGAGTTTATAAGTTTCAGGCAGAGAGAGAAAAAGAGAGAAAGAGAGAGAAGGGGGAGGGGGAGAGGGAGGGAGGGAGGGAGGGAAGGAGAGAGAGAGAGAGAGAGAGAGAGAGAGAGAGAGAGAGAGAGAGAGAGAGAGAGAGAAAACGAAACTGGCATGGGTTTTTACAAACCTCAAAGCCCACCCCTAGTGACACACCTCCTCCAACAAGGCCACACATACACCAGCAAGGGTACACCTCCTAATTCCATCCAAACAGTTCCATTAACTGATGACTAAGCATTCAAACATCCAAGCTTGTTGGGGGCAATTCTCACTCAAACCACCACATTAAAAGGGAGTGGTTCTCCTTTGTCTATCATGGTGTACCACCTGAAAGATATGCTAGAGCAATGGTGGCACAGAGCTCGTACCTGTTGGCTCATACCAACCAATACCTGACCGGACTTAAGGCCCATTTCTGACACTACTTGGATAACTAAGTGTAAGACCTGGTAACCTGGGGACCTAGGGCAAATAATACTGGTCTTAAAAAGAAAAGAAAATGTAATGATCAAATGACTCCTAATGATATTCTTCTCTGCTCATAGATCAGTGCCTTGCTCAGCCATCATCAGAGAAGCTTCCCCCTGCTGCAGAGGAGAGGAAATATAGAGACCCACAGGCTGGCATTACACATAGAGTGAAACACTCAGCCCTAAATGGGATGTCTATCAAAGCCCTTCCTCAGAGCTCAGGGAACTCCACAGAAGAGGAGACAGAAAGAACGTGAGAGCCAGAAGGTAGAGAGAGCACCAGAAAACAAGGACCTCTAAGTCAACATGAGCACAGCATTTATGAATTCACAGAGTCTGAAGCGGCCTGCACAGGGCCTCCGTGGCTTTGCACCAGGCCCTCTGAGCTTACATGATGGCTTCTAGTTTAGTGTTTTTATGTGATCCTTGAGCATGTGAGCAAGTGGGTCTCTGACCCTTGGGCCCTTTCTTGGGCTCTTTTTCTTCCATTTCTTTGATGTCATAGTTTTTGTTTTAATTTGCTATGTTCTTAATACTGAATGGATGAATGAATGTAAACCTAGCCACTAGGTAAAGATTAACAGTGGAACTGTCATTTATATCTTCCAGGAGAGGTGAAAATCAGTTTTCTCCAGTGGAGTGACACTGGGTATATCAACCACTCCAGGACAGGGCTCATGTTCAGGAATAGCTGGCTAACATGCAATGGACTATGCAACTTTGTGTGTGTGTGTGTGTGTGTGCATGTGCTCTATTTTGGTTAGTTTTTTTTTTCTTTCTTTTTGGGTGATGTATTTTTCTAAGTTTTGGGTATTTTGTTATTGTATTAAATTTTTTTTGAGAAAGCACTTAAAATTGGGTGGGTAAGGAGGAGGAGAGGATCTGGATAAATTTGAGGGAGGGGAAGAATATGATAAAATATATTTAAATTAAAATACTATATATATTTCCAATAGGAAAATTTTTGCTTCCTGTTCCTGGGATCTTATAGTCTTTTTAAAATTGTAGTTCTGGGTAGGGGAGTACTCTTTCCTGGGGATTCAGTAAATATCACTTCGATGGCTACCAGCTAAGAAAGGAATAACAGTGTTAGGAGGAGCGATTGAGCTGAATTACCCAAGGAAAAGTGGGTTGCCTTTCCATAATGGTGGTAAAGATGATGATGTCTGGAATACAGGAGGAGACCTTTAGGGAGTGTCTTGGTGTTATAAAGTCCTGTGATTAAGGTCAATGGGACACAACACCAATCTAATCTAGGTATCAACTGGATCATCTGAAGTAGGAAGATAGATCTTACATCTGGGTCACACCTTATCATGGCGACCTATATAAAGCTAATGGAAGAAAAAGGCTTTCACTTTTGTCCACCTGGCCTCATTCCCACACACAAGTTCACAGATCTTGCTGCTGAGCCTTCTTCCCTCATGGGCATTAGAGACAACTTCTCTGAGATTCTGACATATACTGAAGACATCCAGCTTTGTGGACTAAACAACTCCGTGGGGAGACAGCCATTGTTGGACTAACTGGACTAGACCACAGTCTGAATTATATCAGTTTTGCTCATTATGATGGAGAAATGATAAAGCTGTTAGTGAGGTTTTAGAGCTAATATCCTGACTCAGGGAGTCTCAAGGGATCAGGCTGGGCAGTCTATTTATTATTAATTTTGTGTGCATGAAGTACACTGTTGCTCTCTTCAGACATACCTGAAGAGGGCATCTGATCCCATCTCTGAGCCATCTCTCCAGCCCTGGGCAGTCCACTTAAATGTGTTAGAGAGGCAAGAGACAATGAAAAGCAGAGAAAGATTTAATCCATGTGGCACACTAAGAAAAATAGACTCTGGGCAGTGACAGGAGCTTCAGGTTTAAACAGAGGAAGAGTTGAAGCAGTGAGTGAGGTATGCCCTGGTCAGAGCGCTCGCTGTCTGGCTCTTCATGATCTCAGGTCTCTTTCTGCAAGGCGTTCTGAAGAATCCAAAAGAAGTAGCTTGTTATGAGATGACTGCTTCTGCCTGATGTTGTTCTCATGATAGGGTGATTGTCTGCCATCTGTTAGATCATAGTGTGTCTTACTTTTCAGTATTATCTGTATGGGCCAGATAGATTAAATAGCATCTTTAAGCATCAAGTGTACAAAATAGGGTGATTCAGGGTGTGTGTGTGTGTGTGCACCATTCTTGGAATCCAAGGGGTCTGAAGGATTAGGACAGTGACATTTGGGTGTCTGGAGCAGGACGTTGTAAAAGCAGGTAGGAAGATAACTTAGTTCTTATCTTTTTTGGGGAGTAGGAAGATAATTTGGTTCTTATCTTTTTTTGCCTCCAGCCATGAAGAGAGATGAGGTTGGTCAGCCATTTTCGACCTTGGCCCTTCAGAAAGACATTCCTGGAGATATGAACAAGCTTATGTGTAGAGTTAGTGGGTGACTGAGCCAAAGTAAATGGGGTATGCAAACTACAGGTAGATGTCAGTCCTTCCTTCATTCATCCTGCCTTCATTCATCCTACCTTGGTTACCTTCTAGGTCCAAATGAAGAATAATGCCTTTAAAAAGGACTTTTAGCCAGGCAGTGGTGGTGCATGCCTGTGATCTTAGCACTTGGAAGGTAGAGGCAGGCAGATCTCTGAATTTGAGGCCAGCCTGGTCTACAGAGTAAATTCCAGGACAGCCAGGACTACACAGAGAAACCCCGACTTGAGAAACAAAGAAAAAGTATTTTTATTTAGTCATATATGGTGGTATACACCTTTAATCTCAGCACTGAGGAGGCAGAGGCAGGTGAATCCCTGGGAGTGGGAGGCCAGACTGGCTATAGATAGATAGATAGATAGATAGATAGATAGATAGATAGATAGATAGATGATAGTGCGTTTCAGGACAGAGCACATAAGAGAAAGAAACTGTCTCATTTTTAAAAAGGAAAAATACTGGTTCTAAGTGATTGTTATCAAGTCATGGTTAATAAAAGATACTAACTTTTAAAGTTATCTATAGTAAAGGTCTATGTGATATATCGTAAATATTGTCAAATGTGTAGGTGGCTGTACCAGCTACTGTGATCAGCATATATGATGATCTGTCCCCACCCCCCCTTTCCTCTATGTCATCTTTCAATCCTCCCTCCAGCTCTAACTCCTGGGAACCACTGATTTATTCTCCATCCCTGAGAACTCATCTTTCCAAAAATGTCATATATATGGAGTCATGAGGGAAGCACATACCTTTGTGGATGTGGTTCATTGACCTAGCAAAATGTGTTTTTTTGTTTTGTTTTGTTTTGTTTTGTTTTGTTTTGTTTTTTAAGATTCATCTAAGCTAGGGTATTTACCAATAACCAAATATTTTTAAAAAAATTAAAAAAATTATTTTATTTTTATTTACTTATTCATTTTACATCCTGATCACTGCCCCCTCCCAGTCATCCCCTCCCACAATTCTCCCCCACCCCCGGCACATCAATTTTCTATGACTCCCTTTAAGGCAGACAAGGCAGCCCAGCTAGAAGAACATATCCCACAAACAGGCAACAGCATTTGGGACAGTCCCCGCTCCAGTTCTTTGGGACCCACATGAAGACCAAGCTGCATATCTGATACACATGGGCGGGGGTTGTGGGGAGGCCTAGGTCTAGATCATGTATGTTCTTTGGAACAACCAGATTTTGATGTAGAAGTTGTTTAACCTTGAACTTTTAAAATGATAGAACTCTTTTTGAACATTTCATGAAGTACAATCTTCTGGCTGTTGATTAACGGGAGAGTGTGGCAGTGTCCACTTAGACTTGTTTCCTCCTGAATCCGCCCACTTCTACTAGATACCTAGAGCTCGCTCCAGCCTTGCTATCTCACTCCAGGTCTGGATGGTGCAGGTGAGCTCTGCTTCTGAGCAGGCGTTCCACTATTTCGGAGAAAGTATGCTGCGGCCTCCAGGGCATGTTGCGGAGTCCCTTAGCCCCATAGTTCTTTAGCTAGGGGACTTCAGTGTTGAACGGCTCCAACAGTGGGGGCGGGGCTGTCTCCTGGCTTTTAGACAAGAGAGCGGTTCATCCTAGAAGGTCCTGGTGTGTGCCCTTCCCCCGCTTGGTTGTTGTTCTCGTGCCCATTCTTCGCTCATACCTCCCACTGCCCCGTCATAGGCGATACACCTCACAGTGCGTGCCTTACTGTGTGGGTTTCTTCAAGGCTAGGGAAGCGTTTCTGAGCCATTGACTATTTGAAGTCTCCAGTAGTGTAGAGCTGTCCGGATGGGTGGATACCTGAGCCGGGCTCGCCCTCTGCCTCGTCCTCTGCCTCGCCCTCCTCCTCGCCCTCTGGCTCGCCCTCCTCCTCGCCCTCCTCCGCCTCGCCCTCCGCCCCCGACTGTGTCCACTAGGAATCTGCAGAAGAGGCCCTCATCACAGGTCCACGGTGTTTCCCGGTCTCTCCGGGTTAATTCAACAAATGGGTGTCTGAACTCGGCTGATAGTCGGCCTTTTGAACATGATGCAGCTTTAGCCCATCCTCAGCACCCTGAGCGCGTTGTGGTCGTTCACACGCAGCAATATCCTGTGGAGGAGTTTTCCTCTACATTTTTAGGTAGCCAGCACGAGTCAGTGCTGTCTAGGCCCAGGATGTCCCGAAGCTCGGTGATCCTGAATATGTTCTCTAGTATGGCCAGAGCCACACTCCGTTTTGTTCTGGGACAGCTGGTCCCGATTATATGGTCTTTTCTTACTGGCCAATTCCTGAGTCAATCTAGGAAGGAGACACAGATTAGTGCTCTCCAGGAGAGCAGTCAAGTTCAAATCGAGGAAAAGAAAGATCTCCCTACCGTGGGAGAAGGTGGAGAAGAATTTGCCAATCAGGAGGAAGGCTCCCCGGTCACAGAGAAGCCTTATGATCAGGGAAAGGACTCTGATCTCAGTGTGAGTGCCTCCTCGGCTTTTACACGTTTGTTTATCAATGGTGTGCTCTCTTCGTTTATACCCAAGCCAGGTCCTCTGGGTAAACTTATCCTTTTCAAGAACTCAGCAAAGAGCTGGATTAAGGTAAACCAGATTGCCTTCAAGAGCTCATACAAACGAAATGCCATCGCCAGCTCTTACAGTTCCTCTCTAGCACAGTGGCCTCCAGAGAGAATTTGTGTGGATGCAACTGACAGGGCTGCACCTGGTGCTCCTTCAGGAGCCCAAGGTGTTTTCAAAGACTCTGCTGCAGGTGCTACACGAGGTGCTGTCTCAGGTGCTGCTCCAGGTGCTGCCACAGGAGATGTTGCATGTGCAGCCCCGGGTGATGCTTCAGGGTCTGCCATGGGGGATGTGGGGTGTGCTACCACAGGTGCTGCCCCAGCAGCTGCTTTTAGTATTGCTTCAGGTGTTGCCCCAGGTGCTGCTGTGCCTGATACCGGAGGTGCTGTCCCAGGAGCTGCTCCAGGCACTGCTGCAGGTGTTGCTCCAGCCGCTGCTTCTGGTGCTGCTGCACATGCTGCCACAGGTGATGCTTCAGGGGCTGCCACAGGGGGTGAAGACCCAGGAGCTGCTTCTAGTAATGCTGCAGGTGTCCCAGGTGCTGCTGTGCGTGATACCCGAGGTGCTGTCCCACGTGCTGCTCCAGGCACTGCTGCAAATGCCACAGGTGATACTTCAGGGGCTGCCACAGCGAGTGCTGCCCCAGGAGCTGCTTCTAGTAATGCTGCAGGTGTTAATCCAGGTGCTGCTGCACGTGATACCCAAGGTGCTGTTCCCGATGCTGCTTCAGGCACTGCTGCAGGCATTACTCAAGGTGCCGCTTTTGGTGTTGCTGCACTTGCCCCCCAAGGTGCTGCTGCAGCTGTTACATTAGGTGCTGCTCCAAGTGCTGCTCCAGGTGCTGTTACCTCAGGGGCTGCTGCGTGGGCTGACCCAGGTGATGCTTCAGGACCTGCTGCAGGTACCAATGCACAAGCACCTCGAGCTGTTTTAAGAGGCACTGCAGCACGTGTTACCCGAGGTTCTTTGAGAACTGCTGCTGCATGTGCTTTGAAAGAAATGGCTGCACATGCCACCCAAGATCCTCTGAGAGCCACTATTGCACATGCTACCCGAGGTGCTTCAAGAGGTGCTGCTGCACGTGCCATCCGAAGGGTTTTAAGTAGTGCTGCAGCACCTGCTACCCAAGGTGCTTCTAGGGGTGCTGCTGCACCGGCTATGGAAGGTGCTCTGAAAGGTGTTGATGCATGTGCTATTCGAGATGCTGCCAAAGGTGCTCCTGCATATGCCGTGCCACAACCAGGTTGGGCTTTATCCCAGTTGCAGGCGCTTCCCAAGAAACGCAAGGAAAAAAGCTATAAACTTAGATCTTCAGGTAGTCCGGAAAGAAAGAAAAAGAGACTCAGTGAAGCAGAGCACAAATGGGTGTCATACAGTGTCACAAATGCTCCTCAAGTTCAGCAAGGAGACCCATGGAATGGCTTCCCCAAACCTGATATTCCAAGGCCTCTGAGAGGTAAGATCCCTGTGTTGCTACCACCCCCAAAACAATGGTTTCATATCACTGTACACAACTGTGGCCTAGAGAAGGAAACTGGACCTTGAAGGGTAAGTGGAAGGCTGTGTAGACAGCAATACCACACAGCTTTCCTGTTTTCTACTGTGTCTGCTGCAGGAACCTTCTTCAGCACCTTTCCCTTCGGTCCCATCACTCATTCAGAGGGAAGAGAGAAGTAGGAAGATTAAGATCCCTAAGCCTGGTTCTCATAATATGCTCCAATGGCTGCCTCTGGGGGCCACTTTCCTTGGTTCCCCCTAAATCCCACTTTGCTTTGTCTGAATATAAAGAAACAGATTTATGTCCCCCAAGTACCTGCCTGTTTGGTCTTTGCAAGTAATTTACTCTAGCTTTGCTCTTCGGTCAGCCCAAGAAACTCATGTGGCCTATGGAAAATGTGGTAGATCCACTAAGCTTGATAACTCTACCCAGAGAGACAGTATTCTATCATGATACAGTAAGGCAAAGTTGAGTGATTGGTGTATGTTGGTCTAACCCCGTGGATCCTGGAACATAAAGGGGAGCTTCAGGTTGATTTTCCTCTAGGTGTCAATCAGGGTGGCTACTGCTGATGGAGATGCTACTTCTGCCTCATCTGGTGCTTATTTGGGCAAAATAAATGCACACACACAGACACACTCACACACACATACACACATACACATATACACAGACACCCACAAACATACACACACAACTGCTTGATGTAAAAAAAAAAAGTCATCTGTCCTCACGAAACACACATACACAAACCAAGATGGTCTAGATCAGTGGTTCTCAATCTTCCTAATGCCACCACTCTTTAGCACAGATCTTCACCTTGTGTTCTTTCAGTGCTACTTTGTAACTATAGTTTTACTACTGTTATGAATTGTAATGTAAATATCTGGTACTTTCAATGGTCTTAGGTGACACCTGTGAAAGGGTCATTTGGTCCCCAAAGGGTTTGTGACCCACAGATTGAGGACTGCTAGTCTAATCTTCATATGGCCTCTGTCATAGTCAGGGTCTCACACGCACTATTGTCTTGCCAGCAAGAACACACGCGTGAGAAACCGGATCCTTCTGCAGCAACTTTATTACATCATTTTCAACATGAAGAGGAAGACCCCAAGCACCAAAAAGGTGCTGTGTATATACACCTTAGTGTGACATGTCCATACCTGATTGGCTGCTCTCCCAGAGCCTCATCACCATGCCCTGGGATGGGCCGTGACTTGGCACGAAAACACTCATGCACATGCTCACATTGCTTGTTTACCAATTAGGCCACGCAGGCACACCAGAAACCGCTTCCCACATCTCCCCCTTTTTGTTTTATTAAAACGAGGCTGGTCTAGGCCTCTGCAGTTACTCCCATCTACTGTGGCCCCTGTTTTAGGTCGTTCCTCTAATGTCACAGCCTTACCTATACACCTGCGCAGCTCTTATGTTAGTTGTGGCTTATTTTTTGGCAGAGAGAATGTTTGTCTTAGATTGCCCCCTGCAGCAGTGCCCCTTACCCGTCCTTGGGAGACAAACAGCATTGGTTTGATCCCTGTCTTAGGTTGGTGACATGCCCAGGGAGTCTTATCTGTCACTGATTACTTCTCTATCATGCCAAGCCACACTTGGGAAGATTGTCCTGTCTGATTCGGCAGGTGCATCAAACGGCCAGGATGTTAATTAATCTATGGCCAGATTTTGATTGCTGCAAACAAGCCTCATGGGTGAAGGTAGAGGTCTGATCCCCAGTGTGCAAGCATAGGGGCCCTACACAAAACCATCCCTTGGGCTCATCACCCAGAGAGGTCTTGTCCAGCTCCCGTGTCGTTTTTCCTGGGGAAAGGAAACTAGGACACTGAACCTTCATGCAATCAGACGTGCCTTCCACAGGATGCCAACAGCAAGCTATCCTCTGTGCAGTGCTTAGCCCCACAACCCATGGCATAACACAGCATTATAGGTTGGTCTGTACACGAGGAAAGTTGCCCGTCTCTGGATACCACAGTGCTGTGTGACAATAACTGCTAGATGGCCTAGGGTGAACTCTACGAGCAAGGCCAGCCAGGTTTTAAAGAAAAATTTTAGTGGAGAAATCATGATCACCCTGTCACATGCAATGAGGAAACCTCAAGGGCTGATCAATGATCAATGATCATTGAGTCTCTCTCATCCCAGTGCAATGGATCTGCAGATCCATGGTATGCAAGAGCAGAGAACTCAGATGCCGAACCAAATTTTAGGGGAGGCCCCTTATTCAATGGCCACAAGTGCTTGAGTGATAACGACCTTGTCACGTTTCTGTTGAGATCTGAGTTTGCAAACCAACCATAGCATAAACACTATCCCACAACATAAGCCTGCACCAAACAATATAGCCCCCACCCACTCCTTAAAATAATAAATTACAGAGACAAGCCAAGAGGTAAAATCTTCAAGGGTCACTGGTTCCACTCTGGCCCCATTGAGGTTCAGGATCTGTATCTGCAACCTTTCCAGCTCCTGTGACCAGTTCCCCTTCAGGTGATTCGATAGGTCCATACTCCCTAGTCTCAATCATCAGGAGCAAGAGGATCATCTTGGGGTTCATCTTGCTCTTTCACGGGACCCAAAATGGATTTTCTTCACCCTGTGGAAAAACACAAATAGCTCCCCGGGATCTGATTAAAATAGGATCCGGGCCATACCATTTATTATCAAAAACATTTTTCCATTTGACCATTTCCTTTGGCCTATTGGGCTCTGAACTATGACAATCAGCCGCAGAGTGACCATGCTCATCAAGATTTAAAAAATTAATAGTAAAGAGTGCCATGGAAACAGCTACTCTTGGTACTGGGGATATCGCGTCTTCCACGATTCCCCTTCTTTGTTTTATTAAATAAGCTTTTATAGTGCAATGAGCACGTTCCACAATGCCTTGTCCTTGCGGATTGTAAGGAAGGCCAGTCAGATGTGAAACATTCATTTGATGGCAAATTTGTTGAAACTTATTAGAAACATATGCTGGCCCATTGTCAGTTTTTAGAATTTTAGGCTTACCCCAAGCACTCCATGCCTCTAGGCAGTGCTGTATTACATGTGAGGCTTTTTCACCTGTCAAAGGTGTGGCAAACATGATGCCAGAACAAGTGTCAATTGACACATGTAAGTATTGACTTCTTCCAAAAGAAGGAACATGTGTGACATCCATTTGCCAGACCTGTAATGGTCTTATACCACGTGGGTTTATTCCCACATGAGGAGTAGGCAAAAATCCACAGCAATTTTGGCATTGAATGACAATTTCCCTAGCTTCCTTTCTAGTCTAATTAAATCGGTGGCGTAAAGTTTCAGCCGTCACATGAAAGCGTTTATGAAATTCTGTTGCTGTTTCTAACTGTGAAGACAATGCTGCGACTATAAGCTTTGTTGCTTTATCAGCCAAATCATTTCCATAGGACATTGGACCTGAGAGGCCCGAATGTGCCCTAATATGGGTTATGTAGACAGGATGTCTTCTATTAATTAAGGCAGACTGTATTTGTTGGAAAATGTTAGCAACTCTGTTAGAGGATTTTATTAATCCTGCTGCTTCAAGAATATTAACTGCATTCACCACATAAGCAGAATCAGACACAATATTAAGAGGTCCTGGGAACACCCCAAGGACTTCTAAGACTACCAAACATTCCACAACTTGAGGTGATGTTTCATTATATTGTTTAGACACTACTTCACCATCAACCACATAAGCACCTATGCCTGTTTTTGACCCATCAGTATAGACTACAGTCCCATCCTTAAGTGGACTTGTGGCTGTTACTTGTGGAAATACTATGGCTTGATTTAAAGCAAATCGTAAAATAGGGTGTTTTGGATAATGGTTATCAATTTGTCCTGAAAAGGTAGAAATTAAAACTGCCCAATCATTAGATGTGGCAGCTAAAATTTGAACCTGTGCAGAGGTATACGGTACAATCAAAAGATAAGGTTCTCTTCCAAAATGAGTAATAGCTGCTTTTAACCCTCGAAGTGCGAGTTGTGCAACTGCATTAGGGTACCAATCTATTATTTTAGCAGGAGATGCATTTGGATGAACCCATAATAAGGGCCCACTTTGCCACAAAACTGCTGTTGGCAATTGGGCTGTCTTAAGGACACACAAGTCAAAAGGCTGTGACTCATCAATGCGTTGCAATTGAGCCTCCTGCAAGGCATTTTCTACAATTTGTAAAACCTGAGCAGCAATGGGAGTAAGTGCCCTGGAGGAGGAGATGTGAGGGTCTCCTTCCAGGATATCAAATAAAGGCTTTAATTCTGCAGATGAGATTTTCAAAAATGGTCTCAACCCGTTTATATCCCCTAACAATTTCTGAAAATCATTTAAGGTATAAAGACAATCTCTGCGAATTTCTACTTTCTGTGGAACAATCTTTTCAGGATAAATGACTGACCCCAAAAATGTTCCCATCTTAGCAATTTGCACCTTTTCTGTGGCTACATGTAATCCCCATTGTTCCAATGTTCTAACCAAAATAGGGAATGCTTCTTATAATATATTCAAATCTTTACTACACATTAAAATATCACCCATGTAATGCACCAAAAACAAGGAGGGAAACTGTTCTCTAATTGAACCTAAAGCTAGCTGTATGTATAATTGACATATAGTGGGACTATTTGCCATCCCCTGAGGCAGAACCTTCCACTGATATCTCTTGTCAGGTTCTAAATGATTAATTGCCAAGATGGTAAAAGCAAATCTTTGTCTATCCTGAGGACACAAGGGAATGGAAAAGAAATAATCTTTAATATCTATCACTATAATTTCCCAATGCTTAGGTAAAGCTGAGAGCAGTGGCAATCCTCACTAAACCGAGCCAAACAAGCGCATTTGAGCATTAATGGCTCTCAGATCATGCAAAAGTCTCCATTTTCCTGACTTCTTTTTGATTACGAAAATAGAGTATTCCAAGGTGATGTAGAAGGTTCTAAATGCCCAAGCTGCAGCTGCTCATTGACCAATTTTGTAGCTGCTTCTAATTTTTCAGAGGATAACGGCCATTGAGGAACCCACACAGCTTCCTCTGTGAGCCACGGTATGGGTATTATACCCTCAACGGCCCCTAGGAAAAACCCAGGCCTCTTCTTCCTATATTACCTTCTTGAGGGATTAACTCCAATCTACCCTGTTCTTTCTTTCCCAGCCCTTTTCCTTCTTTATAACCCATCTTCATCATCATTTGTGTGGCCGGCAAAGAATATTCATTAGCCAAGACCAGTCCTAAAGCTTGTAAGATATCTCTTCACCAAAGATTAACAGGGAGAGGTAAAACATAAGGAACAAATTGTCCTGATTGACCTTCAGGAGCCTGCCACCTTAAGGAGTGTGAACTAATACTAGGGCTGGCCTCATACCCTAAACCTTGTAAAGAGTGAGATGACTGTGTGACGGGCCAAGATTTCGGCCACCAACGAGAGGAGATAATACTCTTATCAGCTCCTGTATCTAAAATGCCTTTAAAGGTTTTTCCTTCTATTAATAATTCTAGGGAAGGTCTGGACTCAAGATTCATGATCAAATAAGCTGAGTCATTTCCAGAGGAGCCAAACTTTCTGGTTCCTCGAGGGAGACCAGAAGAGGGAAATTGGTCATGCAGACTTGGCAGGAATACTAATTGAGCAATCCTGTCTCCTGATGAAATGGAGAAAACACCCTGAGGGCTAGAACAGAGAACTTGAAGTTCCCCCTCATAATCTTGATCTACAACTCCAGGGTGAACAATAAGCCCTTTTAAAGTTAGGGAAGAGCGACCTAATATCAGCCCCACACTTCCTCTTGGCAGGGGTCCTTTAAAGTCTGTAGGGACAGGCTGTACACCCATTTGTGGCATTAACATGATTCAGGAGGCAGAACGGAGGTCCAATCCTGCCGAGCCTTCTGTAGCCCTACAGACCGTGGGGTCCATCTGTTAATCACTGGAGTCCCATATGTTTTGGGGCCCTGAGACCTGGGGCCCTGATACCCGTTTTTTTACTCCTTCTCACTTCCTTTCCTCTGAATAGGCTGTCCTCTAATGTCCCTAACTGAATGGCACTCATTAGACCAATGATAACCTTTCCCACATATTGTGCACAGCCCTGGTGCCCGCCTCCAGGCGGGGGCACGACAATCCTTTAAATGTCCTGGCTTACCACAGTTATAACAAACTCTGCGCTCCACTGTATTCGAGTGCTTTTGCCCTTGCAGAATGGCAGCTGCCAAACCTGCATTAGAGAGCGGTCCTCCAAGCTCTCGGCAAATCCTTAGCCAGTCCTGCAGTCCTTTGCTCTTTCTAGGTGTAATTGCTGTCCTGCACTCCTATGTAGCCTGTTCAAAGACCAGCTGCTCTATTAGGGGCATTGCCTGCTCTGGATCCCCAAAGATTCTTCCTGCAGCGTCCATCATCCTGGCTACAAATTCTGAAAATGGCTCTTGAGGTCCTTGTATAATCTTTGTCAGATGTCCTCCTGCCTCTCCTTTCCTTGAAAGTGCTTTCCACGCCTTAATGGCAGCAGCAGAAACCTGAGCGTATGCTCCCCAATTATAATTTGTCTGATTAGCTGTATATGGTCCCTGACCCGTCAGCAGATCAAATGTCCAATCTCTCTGATCACCTTCAGCTGCGGCATTAGCCCTTGCTTGCGTTTGAGAGGTGTCATACCATAAGGCTTTCCATTCTAAATACTGCCCCATATTGGTGAGCACAGCCTTTGCCACCATTTGTCAGTCTCCCGGAGTCATGGCCAAAGTAGCAAGTCTTTCGACTTGAGATAAAGTAAAATTGGCACTAACTCCATAATTACGGACCGACTCAGCAAGTTCTTTGATCTGTATGTGCTCCACAGACGTGTGAACGCATCCTCCATCTGCTGCCTCAAAGATAGGAAACATCTGCTGTAATTTTTGCTGCTCGTCTCGAAGGATAAAAGAATCTGAGCAAAAATTTTCTGCATAAGGTGGAGGGGCGCTAGGGCTCGGAGACCGAACCATGCCCTGACTTAAACCACCATTTCCTTTTAACTTCCTCCTTAGCTTGCTATTTCTACCCTCATCAGGGTGGTATCTTTCTTCCCCATAGTGGGCTGCTTCTTCCTCTAAGTCTTCTTCCTCCGAGGGACTAAGTTCTTCACTTGAGCTTGAGCTATCAAGTCCTAAACCCTCAAGTTCTTTTAACGAATAAAGGTTCTTCCTCTCGGGGGACTCCTTCCCCTTCTCTTTTCTCTTCTCCCCTTTATCTTTCCTCCTCTTTCTCTCTCCCTTCTTCTTTTGCTCTCCCAGGGCATCCTTTCCCTTTTCTCTCTCTTCCTCGGATCCAGAATCCTTGGAAGGGCCTTGTTTCTTAGCTATACCTTTTTTTCTTTGAGCTCTCAATCTTTTACCCTGCTCTGTTTCTGACATGCTGTCTTGAACCTCCTCCAGCACTCCCTGTCCTGCTTTCACTATAAGGAAAAGGATAAGTGCTACAAGAACAATTACAAAGGCTTCCATTGCCCCTTCTAATTGTAGAGAAAGACCAGAACCAAACATGCCTCTCAGAACCTTAAAAAACCAACCTGACTGCAGTTCTGAATCCACCCCACAAACGGAGGGTCTCCTCGGCGCTGGCGATGGTAAGGCAATTCCCGGGTTTCAGTGCTAATTCTCACATGCACTATTGTCTCGCCAGCAAGAACACACACGTGAGAAACCGGATCCTTCTGCAGCAACTTTATTACATCAGTTTCAACATGAAGAGGAAGACCCCAAGCACCAAAAAGGTGCTGCTTATATACACCTTAGTGTGATGTGTCCACACCTGATTGGCTGTTCTCCAAGAGCCTCATCACCACGCCCCGGGATGGGCCGTGACTTGGCATGAAAACACTCTTGCACATGCGCACATTGCTTGTTTACCAATTAGGCCACGCTGGCACAGCAGAAACTGCTTCCCACAGTCAGGGTTTCTATTCCTGTACAAACATCATGACCAAGAAGCAAGTTGGGGAGGAAAGGGTTTATTCGGCTTACACTTCCATACTGCTGTTCATCACCAAAGGAAGTCAGGACTGGAACTCAAGCAGGTCAGAAAGCAGGATCTGATGCAGAAGCCATGGAGGGATGTTCTTTACTGGCTTGCTTCTCCTGGCTTGCTCAGCCTGCTCTCTTATAGAACCCAAGACTACCAGCCCAGAGATGGTCCCACCCACAAGGGGCCCTCCCCCTTGATCACTAATTAAGGAAATGCCTTACAGTTGGATCTTGTGGAGGTATTTCCTCAACTAATGTTCCTTTCTCTGTAATAACTCCAGCTGTGTCAAGTTGACACAAAACTAGCCAGTACAAGCCTCTATGATATCAAACACTTTGTAGTTATTAACCTCCCTTTATTTCCCTTCACATACTCTTATTTGTGTCTTTTACAGGGGATGGTGCCAAGGCCTGGGGTCATTAAATGACCTGTAAATGACCACATGTCACTGAGCATTTAACACTGATCTTCAATTCTGAGCATCCAGTTTTTGTAATCTATAAATTTAGTATAATATCACGTTCTATGTTAGAGTCATTTTGGCACTTAAATAAAATTGTGACCCAGTATGCTTGTTGCAGTTTTTGATTTATAATAGTGTGAGATACATGTAATCTCTTAATATTATGTCCCTTTTGTTGGTCACAGCTGTGACCCCCCCCCCAGAAGCCTAAGAAGTCTTCCCAACATCCCATGTCTATCCTGAGGATGGTCATTTGTTGCTGAGGGTTCTGAATCAGGATATTCTTTGACCCTTTAGTCCTCGGGACATTGCAGTGGTACCCATTTCTATTTAGAGCCTTGGTGAAAGTTACCTTCTCTTCTTGGAACCAACCTGTCTCATTTCTACTTCTCCTGCTATGATAAAATACTCTGACAAAAAGCAAGTTAAGGAAGTCAGGGTTTATTTGGGATACAAGTCCAGGTTATAGTCTACCACTGCAGGAAAATCAAAGTAGGAACTTGAAGTAGATGGTCCTCCTATCTTAAAGCAATCAAGATAATTCCCCACAGATATGCCTAAAGTCAACCAGGTCCAGACAAACTGAGAGCCTCTTCCCAGATGATACTGGGCTCTGTTGACAATTAAAACTAAGCACTGTACACTCTGTCTGTAGCCACCAAAGCAACAATCTCTGTGTCCAGAGCAAGATGACTCTCCTTTGAGTGGCATCATGATCTCTCATCTCTGATTCCTAGGTATTCAGGTCGGCAATTCCAGATGAATTACAAATTCATTATCCCCTAGTGCATTTTTCTATATTGTTTTTTTTTAAACATCTTTTGCTTTTTACACTTCTTTGATTTGTTTGTTTTTGTTCGTTTGAAACAGGATTTCTCTGTGTAGCCCTGGCAATCCTGGAACTCACTCTGTAGACCATTCTGGCTTCGAACTCAGAGATCCACCTACTTCTGTCTCACAGTGCTAGGATAAAAGGCATGTACTGCCAGGCATTCTGTGATTTTTAAATGTGAAATATTTATATGGTTGATAAATAGAGATTTTTATGTCTCAGTTTAGAATTCTTCTCAATCCCCAGATATCAACTTAAATAACAGACTTCCCAAAGATTAGTAAATTTACCCAGGAATGGACATTGGAGAAGGAATGTGTGTATCATGGTAATCTTTGCATATATTCAAGGAGATGAAGACAAAGAGGATTGTATAATTTATTTTTATTTATTTATTTATTTATTTATTTATTTATTTATTTATTTATTTATTTGAGACAGGGTTTCTCTGTGTGGTCCTGGCTGTTCTGGAACTCAATCTATAGACCAGGCTGGCCTTGAATCCAGAGATCAGCCTGTCTCTGCCTCCTGAGTGCTGAGATTAAAGGTGTGCACCACCATGCCTGGCCTGTAATTTATTTTAAAACACTACCTTTTGGCTACAAGTATCAATAACAACAGTGGCCCCAACTGGCCCAAGGTTAAACTAGACAGACAAGGTTTGGTGTGGAACATATATCATTGTAGAATTATTTTCTGTGTAAGGTTACTTGGCTCTACACAAGGTTATGGTCTGGCAGGATTTTATTATTTTTTTTGTTTGTTTTTTTTTTTTTTTCGAGACAGAGTTTCTCTGTATAGCCCTGGCTGTCCTGGAACTCACTTTATAGACCAGGCTGGCCTCGAACTCAGAAACCCGCCTGCCTCTGCCTCCCGAGTGCTGAGACTAAAGGCGTGCACCACCACGCCCGGCCCGGGCAGGATTTATATTGGCCTTTTTTTATTAGGCACATATACATGAGATCCCTTTCTTGATAACTTAAATGTATTTCTTTGAGTATAGGACAACTCCATTTGATCCAGACAACGTTCACACAGGTCACCCACATAAGCAAAATCATGGCTAATATTGGTAATATGCTACAAAACTGGGGAGATAGGGAAATAACTGATATTGTTAGTACATAGTTTCAGGTTGTCTAGATGGGGCCAATGAAGTGACAAGGATCCTACTTAATGAAAGAGAGAAGCAGCAATGTCAAGGTCAGAGTTAGAGAGTTGTAGTGATGGAAGCAATACATAATGGCTGTGAAGTTGCAGAGAGCCAGGAGTCAACTAACGAGGTCTCTAGAAGCTGGAGAAGACACCCTCAGCAGAAGCATAACTCTTCTGAACCTTGATTTGTAGACGTTCAGGCAATGAAGCTCTACTTGTTGGTAACTTTGCCTTCACTCAATGAAATAAACTATGTGCTGACTAGTCTCTCGACTTGACACACAAACTAGAATCATGCTAAAGGAGGGAGCCTCAGTTGAGAAAATGCTTCTGTAAGATCTGGCTGTGATTGAAGAAGATAGGAGGAGGCCACCCTGGCTCTTTTATAGCTACCCTTGAAAGAAAGAACCTCATTCCCCCAGAAGCACACACCTGTGATCTAACAGTCTCCTACTACATAAGGCCTTACCCCCTCACTATTAGCACAGCGTGCAACTAACTTCTAACAAATGTAGACTTGGAGGACACACTCAGCCAAACTGTAGCAATGGTGAACACCTGGATGGGAGAGCTTGCCACACAGTTGGAGGAGTCTCACTGTTACAGCTCTGGCTGGTCTGGAACTTGCTATGTAGATCAGGCTGGCCTTTTATTATAGTTCTTATTGCTAAAACAATTTTAGCAATAAGTTGTCCTAGATGCCCTTCCCCTTCCCTAGCCCCCTAAATTAAGTTCTTTCTCAAAAAACAAACAACAAAAAAAAAACCAACATCCCCCAAACCAAGAAAACAATATAATCATGCTCAAAAGAAAAAACAAACTGCAAACACCAAATTTTAACAAATGAAAGCACACACTCAAAATTGTTGAGACCATCATGTGTTGGTTGACTACTCGTGAACATGAAGCCTGTCCTGGAGTGGTTGATATACACAGTTGCTGGGACTAAAGGTGTGCTCCACCAGGCCTGACAAGGCTGGTCTTGATCTCACAGATAGCTGCCTGTTTAGCCTCCAGAGTGCTGAGATTGAAGGCATGTATTATCACTTCCTGTTCCAATTAAAGGGGAAAACAAAAACCAAAGCAAATGAAAACAAACAGGTGATGGTGGCGTGTGCCTTTAATTCCAGCAGAGAGGTAGAGGCTGGCAGATCAGTTCCAGGCTTATCTGGTCTAATGAGCGAGTCCCAGGATAGCCAGGGCTACACAGAGAAACTGTCTTGAAAGACCAACCCAACCAGCCAACCAACCAACCAACCAACCAACCATAAAACACAATAAATATCCCCGCCCCACTCTGTTGTCACAACACATATCTACTCCTTCCCACATCTACTGTTAAGATCATTGTCAAAGCCACTAAACTGTGACCACAAAATTGGTGCACTCTGGGGTCACCATCCTATGGTTGCACCTCTCCAGGCTGCTGCTTCAATTTCTTGAGTCCAACTGCTGTGTTACACACAGGTTTTGACTTCTGAGGTCACCATCCTATGGTTGCACCTCTCCAGGCTGCTGCTTCAATTTCTTGAGTCCAACTGCTGTGTTACACACAGGTTTTGACAGATTCACTAAGCATTTTCCAGAGGTGGGAATTCAGGGTTAGCAGTCACTTTTCTTGTCTGCAGCTTGATTTTAAATTCTAAGAAGAACCCATATGGCCATGTTTAAGGGGTTGGTAGGAGCCTTCCTACCGGGACAGGTGGGATCAGCATCTCTAAGTGTTTTAGATGATCTTCTGGGCAGGACCCTTGGCCTCACCTGTGAAGAAGAAAGGACCCCTAGGGATGCAGCCTGGGCCTTTAGTGGATATGGTCTGCGCCAGGTAGGCTCTATCAGAAGGGACAGAAGAAGCCAGTCTCCTCCCCTGGGTTTTCAAAGAAGAGCAACAAGAAACTGGCCAGCCATCTCTGGCCCTCGCCTCCACTCAGATGTTCCCTGGTTGCTCCTGTTCCTGTGTCCTGAGCCAGAAGGGAAGCTTCTGGGGTTGGGTGCCACTGTGATAAATCTCTGTCGTGGTGCACCCTGCACTTTTAGCTCCAGGCTGACAGAGCTCTAGATTTGTTCAGAGCCTGAAGCATCCCAACTGATAGCTATCCAGATCTGCCTGCAGCCTCTTTTGCCATTTTCCTCCATCTTCCCACTGTCCCCAGGTTCCTTCCACCTGTAATTTCCCACTGGGCCTCAGTCCTCTCGAGGGGACAGATGGATGAGTCTTTTAGGCTCCCAGCACAGTGATCCCCTGAGCAGGAAAGCTGACAAGGTAAAGCTAAATCCTGACACTTAAAAAAAAACCAAAAAACAAAAAACAAGCCCAGACATCCGGCCACTTCCCGGCCAGAGGATAGGGGTCCGCCCGGCCCGGGAGTACTTGGCCTGAGCATCGGCTGCAGACATCTTGGTTCCAGGACTCCTCTGAGAGTATTCTGCACAGGTGAGAGTGTAGAATACAGAAGCTAACAGCTTCTGGGACAGGCCAAAGCAGCTCAGCTTCGGGACAGGTCCTGTTTTGGGCCTTCGTCTTCGGCCAGGAGAGAGGTCCTAAGGCCAGATATCTGTGCACCTTTCCTGTAAGAGGAGAGCTTGCCTGCAGAGAGTGCTCTGACCACTGAAACTCAGAGGAGAGATCTAGTCTCCCAGGTCTGCTGATAGAGGCTAACAGAATCACCTGAGGAACAAGCTCTAACCAGAGACAACTATAACAACTAGCTCCAGAGATTACCAGATGGTGAAAGGCAAACGTAAGAATCCTACTAACAGAAATCAAGACCACTCACCATCATCAGAACGCAGCACTCCCACCCCACCTAGTCCTGGGCACCCCAACACACCCGAAAAGCTAGACCCGGATTTGAAAGCATATCTCATGATGATGGTAGAGGACATCAAGAAGGACTTTAATAAGTCACTTAAAGAAATACAGGAGAACACTGCTAAAGAGTTACAAGTCCTTAAAGAAAAACAGGAAAACACAACCAAACAGGTAGAAGTCCTTAAAGAAAAACAGGAAAACACATCCAAACAGGTGATGGAAATGAACAAAATCATACTAGACCTAAAAAAGGAAGTAGATACAATAAAGAAAACCCAAAGTGAGGCAACGCTGGAGATAGAAACCCTAGGAAAGAAATCTGGAACCATAGATGTGAGCATCAGCAACAGAATACAAGAGATGGAAGAGAGAATCTCAGGTGCAGAAGATTCCATAGAGAACATCAGCACAATAATCAAAGAAAATACAAAACGCAAAAGATCCTAGCTCAAAACATCCAGGAAATCCAGGACACAATGAGAAGACCAAACCTACGGATAATAGGAGTTGATGAGAATGAAGATTTTCAACTTAAAGGGCCAGCAAATATCTTCAACAAAATTATAGAAGAAAACTTCCCAAACCTAAAGAAAGAGATGCCCATGAACATACAAGAAGCCTACAGAACCCCAAATATACTGGACCAGAAAAGGAATTCCATTCTATAGGAAGAGCATCTTATTTGATAGTTAGGTCATCTCTCATGGCAGCATAAGGGGTGACACAGGGAAAACCCTCTTATTGACTTAAGCTTTAACAAATACAGAAGCTGACCTCCTTCACATACATCATTTGAACACATTTTTGCCATGTGATCAGTAAATGACAAAGTTTAGGCAAAATATGTTTAAGTTATTTATCTGATGTGATTTTTTTTATTATTTTATTTTATGGGGTTAGGAATCAAACTGAGGCATATGCCAGGCTTGAAGGTAGATCCCTACTTGATGACCACTAACTATGAAACTTAGGGAACATAGGATGCAGCTAATGCCTGAAAAATAAAGAAATCTGGAATCTTCTCCCATTAGCAGTAACCCGCTCTCTGGTTCTCTGTGTAAATACTCAACAGAATGACTTTCCATACAACTGTTCTTGCTTCTGAATTTATGCAGTGGAAAACATTAGTTCCAAAGTAAAGTTGCCCGTGAAGTTGGCTTTGGAAACATGTCCCCATTCCTGAGTTGACAATAGGCAGTATATCTTGTGCGCTCTCATTCCTAAGTTGACAGAAGGCAGTGTGTCCCACCTGAGCTCTCGCCTCCTGATCAGTGTTATTTGTGTTTGTGGGAAAACAATCCTCCCTTGGCATATTTTCCCTTTCCAACTCTTGTGTTTGTCTTATGGCAATCAAACTGAGTGACACATTTCCCCACTACCTGTATTCTCGATCCACATACATTCCTGACTGCTCTGCTGTATGCTTCTGTCTCCTCCTCTGTGCTGAACTTTGCATATGGAAGACTGTCATTTTACTTATCTAGAAATACCCATGAGCTAAATTTAACGTGAGGTAGGCGCTCCTGAATATCTGTCTCCCATTTTCTCAAAGCGAATGTCTCTCAAAATATCTTCTAGGATTTTTTTTTAATTTATGACCTTTATAATGTGGATGAAATGTCACCTGCCATCCTAAGATATTAAGTTTAATGTATCTTAAATTGCATTATGAAAAAAATAATAATTAGGAGGTTTTCTTCCCTCAATCTATTTTATGAAATTGTTTTGTCCTAAACAATTCCAGCATCTTGGACTGTAATAAAAGCTATCACCTGCAAGGTGTGGTTGTACACACCAGTGATCCCAGCATTCAGGAGGACTGTGTATTTGCCGCCTCTCTGGGCTACATAAATTGAATGCCTGCTAGAGATACTTAATGCAACCCTGTTTCAAAAGTAAATAAACCATTGCTAACACCACTTTGAAACACCAAACATGGCTGCTAGCAAGTTTACTCTATCTACAAATACTGAAGATAATGGAAGTCTTTTGTAAAGTGTGTGTGTGTGTGTGTGTGTGTGTGTGTGTGTGTGTGTGTGTGAGAGAGAGAGAGAGAGAGAGAGAGAGAGAGAGAGAGAGAGAGAGAGAGAGAGAGAGAGACTGTCCCTAGAAATAGTTTCCTATCAAAACTGTTCATTCACAGTGAACTGGCTCAGTGTGTAAGGGTGCTTGCCACCAAACCTAACCACCTGCATTTTATTCCTGGGACCAACTTCCTCAAGTTGTCCTCCAACCTCCGTCCACGTGCCACCACATGTACAAAACAAAGGGGAGGAGGCATAGAGGGTAAGGATGCTCATTACCAAGTATTATAAGCTCAATCCTTGGAACCTGCATGGTGGAGAAAAAGAGCCAGCTCCTGCAGGTTGTCCTCTGACATCCACATATGCAACATGGTACACACACACACACACACACACACACACACACTCTCTCTCTCTCTAAATAAACAATAAATGCTAATAAGCCAAGTGTGCTTGTATATAGACACAAACACACACATACATCAATAAATAATGTTTATTTTCCTTTCTTTCTTTCCTTTGCTTTTTTTTTTTTTAAACTTATGGTCTCACTATGAGGACAAGACTAATTTCAAACAAACAGATCCACCTACCTCTGCCCTGCAAAAGCATGTGCCACCACACCCAGCTTAATAGAATGTTTTAAGGGAAAAAATATCTACCCATTCATGTAGCATTACTGTGTAGCCTTATGCATATCGTGTATGTTAACATTTTTATATTTAATCAGAGAACTGCTTAAATCAGAGTGATTTTGTAATAGAATTACATTACAACAGCATCAACAGGTTGTCAGTAGGGCTCAGTTGGTAGAATACCTGCCTAGCATGGCTGAATTCATGGGTTCGATTCCCATCACTACAAAAACCAAGAGTTGGTTGTTATTGCTGGTAATGCTCGCACTCAGGAAGTGGAAGCAGTAGAATCAGAATTGCTTGGATGCAGGAGGATCAGAACTCAGCTACACAGAG
This sequence comes from Mus caroli, assembly GCF_978045245.1. NCBI lineage: Eukaryota > Metazoa > Chordata > Mammalia > Rodentia > Muridae > Mus > Mus caroli. Next base: position 71,929,875 of record NW_028227268.1, read on the forward strand.
AGTTCCAGGCCAGCCTGAGATATGTGAGACCCTGCTAATAAGTCTGTTAAGTCAGTGACCATTAAAACAAGCCCTGACTCAAGATTATTTTTTTAAATATTTTTTATTAGGTATTTTCCTCATTTACATTTCCAATGCTATCCCAAAAGTCCCCCATACCCTCTCCCCCACTCCCCTACCCACCCAGTCCCACTTTTTGGCCCTGGCGTTCCCCTGTACTGGGGCATATAAAGTTTGCATGACCAATGGGCCTCTTTTTCCAGTGATGGCCGACCAGGCCATCTTTTGATACATATGTAGCTAGAGACAAGAGCTCCGGGGTACTGGTTAGTTATATTGTTGTTCCACCTAGGGTTGCAGATCCCTTTAGCTCCTTGGGTACTTTCTCTAGCTCCTCCATTGGGAGCCCTGTGATCCATCCACTAGCTGACTGTGAGCATCCACTTCTGTGTTTGCTAGACTCCGGCATAGTCTCACAAGAGGCAGCTATATCTGGGTCCTTTCAGCAAAATCTTGCTAGTGTATGCAATGGTGTCAGCGTTTGGAAGCTGATTATGGGATGAATCCCTGCATATGGCAGTCTCTATATGGTCTATCCTTTTTGTGGGAAGCCACATACGCCATTATGTGCAGTAGAGTTTTTTGCCGAGTCACTGCCTGGCCCGAGGCATGCAAATGAGGTAATGAAAGCATAACCAATCAGGTGTAGACACGCCTCTCCTAGACCTATATAACCAGCGCCAGTTCTGGGGCTCGGGGTCTTTTTGCCTCTGCAATCAAGCTCTCCCAATAAACGTGTGCAGAAGGATCCTGTTGTGGCGTCTTTCTTGCTGGCGAGTCGGGCGGTCACACCTTTTGTCTCAGCTCCAAACTTTGTCTCTGTAACTCCTTCCATGGGTGTTTTGTTCCCAATTCTAAGAAGGGGCAAAATGTCCAGAAACTTAGAATACCCAAGATATAAGATACAATTTGTGAAACACATGAAACTCAAGAAGAACGAAGACCAAAGTGCTGACTCAAGATTATTTTAGGCTATAATTACTTTCCAGAAATATGTTGAATGTTCAATCCTGAGTCTGTAGAGCATTTACCGTAACTTCCTTATTTCGCTGTGTAGATAGCGTTTACTTGTGTAGCCATTAACAACTCTTTTGTGTTTTGAGTGGGAAGTATTTTGTGGTTTATGATTTAAAAAAAAAATCTTATGAGGCCTGCCTGGTCCAGAACTGACCTTGTAGACCAACCTGGCCTCAGAATTACAGCAATCCTCCTGCCTCAGACTCCTGAGTCCTGGATTCACCACTGCTGGAAATGACAGACTCCCCAGTGCCCTTCACTCCCCACCTGCCTGCATGCATACACCCTCCCACATACATACACTTAAAAAAAACTTATCATACGTGTATGGAGAATTATTTTCATATTAAAATTTGTTCTAATTAAGTTGAAATTTATGCCACAGTAATATCAAAGGGGCCTTGAGAATGTGAAGAGTTAATGTTCCTTATTTCTTTTTTCATTATAGAAATGCAGGTCTTGTTTTCAAGAAACTACATCTATCCTTAGTGTTGGCAGCCGTTTCTCCTACTTCTGCAACAGTCTGCATGCTAGGCAGGCTCAGAACAGATCAGGATTGCTGGCCTGGCAGGATGGTCTGCGGGCAGGCAGATTTCCTCAACTGCTGACACATGGAATGATAATTGGACGTACACTTGAGGCTCAAGGTGAGGGGCTGAACGTTCTGTTACCCTTGGAGGAAGGAGCAGGGAGGCCTCCAGATAGGAGCAGATAACCTATGTGTATGCCAGCCATTGATTCTGCTAGCTGGTTATTGTTTCCCACATCACTGTGAGGTATAAAAAGGCTGCATCTATTCATTCACTGCTTCAGTATTTACCGGCAGCCCTCCCTATTCTAACTCTTGTCTCTGGCTCTTCTTTCTACCTTTCCTGTTGTTAGTCCTCACTCCCTCCTCAGGGACTGTTTGACTTTGCTGGCAGGTCCAGCAAACATTAGTCTGATACTTTCCCAGATTAAAATAACGGATACATTCTTTCCATAGCTCCCCATGTTGCTTCTTCCCCTGGATTTCCAATTGTTTGTGTGTGTCAACCAGTAGCAAAGGAGATTGTTTTCCTTACAGAAGTGTGAAAGGGGCTAAGAATTTAGTGACAGAGCAGAGCCAACCTACCCATAGCTTTTGGACCCTGTACCACCCTGTGTTGGCTCCAGGGCTCACTTAGTACATACAGGAGTTATTTTCCTTTGTCTTGCAAGGAGACATGGAAGTTAGCTAAGGTCTGCTGGCTCCTGGTAGTTTTCTTTTTGAATTGACAACAGGAGCAAGAATACTGTGTTCCTGGGAGCTCTGGGAAGGGGTGGGGGTGGGAGGCTGCTGCTGGGAAAGCTTGTTAACTGGCCAGCTAAGAAAATGGAAGAATTCCTCCAAGCATCAAGCACAGGGCAGACTTAACCTTGTCTGTTGGAACTTGCAGTGTGATTTATAAAACAAAAACCAAAACCAACCGTGTTAAACCTTATCAAGACCCGGATAGCCTTTAGAATATAAACCAGGGCCTATGGGGACTGAAATGACAGAATTTAACCGTCAGATGCTCTCCAGTCTCATTGTTGCTGTATTTGTTTTGTAAGTGGCATTTAAAAAGTTTATATTATGATAGGTGTGGTAGTGCAGGCCCCTAATCCCAACACAGAGGTAACTGCAATAAAAACATTGCTCAGAGGCCAACCTGGGCTAAAAGAGGAGAAAGTTACATTTCGTGTGATGATATCTGTTCACCAGCCTTAGTATTATTATGGAAATTTAAAAATTGAGTGCTGAGAAAGATTGAGGCATTTTTCATTAAACATAAAAATTTAATTGCATTTCCCCTCCCCCCACAGCCTTGTGACTTTTACAATTATTTTTATGAACAGCTGAGAGCTAAGAGTCCTTTCAGGTCAGGAAATCAACATCTATTGAGCCAGTGTGGGGTTGAAGAAATGCACAACACCCTTAAAAACAACTGCCTTGTAGGTCATTCAACTAATACATTATTAATGTTGAAAAAATAAATGAAGGAAATCCAAGAGTACCTTCTTTGGGTCTTATTCTTTTTATGCAGTTGTCCACTTAAAATTTTATGGATTCTTTTTGTTGAACTTTTAGGCCATCCTCAAAAAGTCAAAGCATCTTTTGAAAATAAGACACTTAAGATGTACTCTGGTGATGCAGACCTTTAATCCCAGCACTCAGGATGCAGTCAGGTGGATCTCTGAGTTCAAAGCCAGCTTGATCTACAGAGTAAGTTCTAGACTAGCCAGGGCTACATAGAGAAATCCTGCCTTGGGAGAAAGAAGAAAGGAAGAAAGGAAGAAAGGAAGAAAGGAAGAAAGGAAGAAAGGAAGGAAGGAAGGAAGGAAGGAAGGAAGAAAGGAAGGAAGGAAGGAAGAAAAGGAAAGGAAGGAAGGAAGAAAAGAAAGAAAGGAAGGAAGGAAGAAAAGGAAGGAAGGAAGGAAGGAAGGAAGGAAGGAAGGAAGGAAGGAAGGAAGGAAGGAAGGAAGAAAAGGAAGGAAGGAAAGAAAATAAGATTGGGTTCACACTTCTACGACAGATCAGTTCTTCTGGATGGAGTTTGGTTGTGAGAGGCTCGGCCTCCAGTTTTGTGTGTCTTGTCTTATTCTGCTAAGATTGAAACTAGTGCTTCAGGCATGGGACAAGTGCTCTGTCTTTGAGCTGTGTTCAGTTGGGTTTACTAACAAGTGTGTCTTTGTAGCTAAGGAAGCAAGAATAGTCATGGCATGCCATAGTTTCTTAATCTTTACCAAGGCGAGTGACAGTAGGTAGTTTTCTCTGACTGTTGAATAAGCAACTTATACTTTATTAGGGTAAAACTTTATTCTCTTATTCACCAGGTATTTATAGGTTTTTGAATAAACCCCAATTTCATTGTCAACATATAATTTTTGCTCATTTGGTGGACCTGTTTAATTTTGGAAGCCTACAATATCTATTTACTGCATTTACATTCTCGCTCGAGTTATATGTTGCATCCCAGTGGTACAGTGGATAATTTCTCAGATTCCGGCCACAGTGAAATTTCTTCACGATGCAATATTGTCAGAAATTCTACTTTTGATGAGTTGCCAGTTTCTTTGCAGAATGAATAGTGCCAGAGGCTTTCTGTCAGCATTGTGGAGGCCAACATAGGTGTGGTGGGCCGTATGGAGTTGCGAACCCTGACGGAGCCTGATTGATACAGCTCAGGGTAAGCGTCTGTTCCTCTCGTTCTTTCCTGTCTCTTTCTGTGGGTCTGTGAGTAAGTGCCATGCTGTTTTTGTTGTGCGGCCTGCTTTTATAATTGTGCTTATTCCTCAGTGTCCTCTGTGGCTCTAATAGAACTGCACCGTAGACAGCGAGGCATAGAGAAGAACGTCTACAAATTCGCTATTGCAAGCATCACTTGTATTAATGAGGAAATAGTTATGTGGCCACATGGAAAAACTGATGTCAAAATTCAACAGCCCTGAAAGATGAGGTACAGTTCAAAGTTCTACAGCTGACTATTTTGAAACACTGTCTGTTAACAAACTAATTCTCAGATTATTTATTGCCAAAGAGGAAAGAAAAGTGATTTTTGGTTCCTAACAAGAATCAAGAAAAGAAAACTTGAAGTGTAGTCAGTTTTACAGATTTTAAGTGCAGATCACAGATTATTAAATCTTTCATTAAAGAAATCATGAATTTTCAGAAAAGCAAATGCCGCTTTGGTTTCCAGGACGTCGGTCATTGTCATCCGGTGCCAGTCTTCGGATTTTAGTTAATTTACTCGTTTTTAAAGTGAAACCTGGAGACCTAGAGGAATATGGAACTGGTTATCCATTTGCTAATACTGGGAAATGCCCTACAAGCATGAGCTGTTATCCCTCTTTAGATGCAGGAAGAGAAGAGGAAACGGGATTTTTACCCTGCACTGATGTGTCGCTCGCAGGCAGGTTCCTGGTCCCTCTTGTCCCTTGTTTTGATTTAATCTTCACAGTAGAACTAAGGGCTCAACAATTTTGATGTCAGCCGTTTTTAGTTGTACTCCCATGGTTTGTAATAGTAACTTTGTTCAGCAGTTACACCACTACACAGCATAATACCCGGTGACTATTTGCTGCAGACAGCCTAGTTCTCTGACATGTCCGGAATTGTGCCTCTACCCTGCACCTTACGCAACTTGCAAGGCTTTGTACCTGCCACCCTGCCTTGACTTTGCAGCCCAGAATGAAGGCAGGTACATGAAGCCCCCTACCACACCTTCAGGCTCAGCGTTCCCATGTGCATCTCCATTGCCAACCTAAGCCAGAAGTGCCCGGGCTAAAACGTGGCCTTCCAGCAGTCAAAGGGTGGCATAGCCTACTAAAGCCTGGCCTGCAGACACAGCGAGCCGGCCAAAAGGCAAGCCGCAGTGGCACACCCCAGCTATACAGATGGATGCCTAGCGCCCTTCCAGCTGCAGAGCTTCTCAGGACTGGAGGAGGAAGGTAGGCTTCCCCCACACCCCACCTGGGCTCCTGGAGTGACCCACTGGCAGCTCCGGGTCCTACTTGAGAAGCTTGGGGGTGCGCGCGCACGGGGATGGGGGGTGCTGAGGCAGCCGTTCCAGGAGTTTTAACTGCTTGCTATAGAGGGTTCTCCCTATTCTTTTCCTCCTCTTTTTGGCGAGAGGAAGAACTTTTCCTTGAATGGTTTAAGAAGTGCAGCAGTTATCAAAGAGTGCCGTGTAAGAAGGTCTGGATATGACTGGAGCTTAAGGATTCTTTCTCACCCCAGCCCCCTCGTGCTAGGGGTAGCGCCAAGGAACTACAGGGTGATACTTCTACCTGTGACACAGCCGAGCCTGGATTTCTGTGACAATGCTTAGTAAAACTGAAGCTTTTTTTTTTTTTTTTTTTTTTTTTTTTTTTTTTTTTTTTTTTTGTGGCTCTATTTTAAGGATAAGAGTAATTCAGCAGAACTGTAGCTGACAATTTACTAGGCAAAAAGTGGCTTGGAGATGAAAGGCTAGAAAGTTTTTGAAAGGCTGCCCACTTTGGGTCTCTCTGCCTTTCTCAGATGTTCCTGCCAACACTGAGTTGAACACAAGGAGAAGATCCTGTCCTTCCCCTCTCCGTAAGTGCTCAGGAGAGCTGATTTCATTGTACAACCATTACAGCAAAGTCTAAAACATAGCAAGTGGGAATTATAATCTTTCAATTACAGATAAATATTGAGATTGTGTGTGTGTGTGTGTGAGAGAGAGAGAGAGAGAGAGAGAGAGAGAGAGAGAGAGAGAGTTCAGCTCCCAACACCTGTGTGTGTAACTCTAGCTGTAGGAGACCCAACACACTATGTTGGCCTCTGTGGCACTCATATATGCACACACACACACACACACACACACACAAAATAAAATTTAAAAAAATACACAAAAAGGTTGTTTTGAGAATGGCCTTGAGAGATGGCTCTGTGGTTAAGAGTATACACTGCTCTTGCAGCAAACTGCAGCTTCCTATACCCATATAGATGTGGCTCACAACTGCCTAAAATGTTACTGTCAGAAATCTAATCATTTCTTCTGGAACAGACACAGAACAGAACAGACACAGAACAGAGAACAGAGACAACTGTTCTCACATGCATCTTCATCTGACACAGAAGCAGGCATGCATTTAAGATAAATCTTAGAAAACTATATCTTGTTTTAAAACTTAAATACATTTTTCCCAATAACCTTCCAATCAATAAGCACGTAATGTACATAATTTTACTTATTTAGTGTTATCTTAGTTTGGTTTCTTTTGCCGTTATAAAAACATTCTGAAAAAAGCAACTTGGAGGGAAAGGGTTTATCACATCTTACATTCCAGGTAACACTCAATGACTCAGGGAAGTTGGAGCAAGAACTGAAGCAGAGGCTATGGAGAAATACTGCTGGGAGTAGATTACTCCCAGGCTCACATTCAGCTTCCCTTCATATACAACCAAGGCCACACTTCCCTAGTGATGGTACCACTTGCTGGACCCTCCTATGTCTACTAGCAATCAACAGAATGTCTAACAGGCCACTCTGTTGAAAACAATTCCTCAAATCAAAGTTTCTTCTTTCCAGCTTTGTCAAGTTGACTGGCCATTACAGTTGCTACTGTTTTTAAGACAGTACACTGGACTGGCTTCAGATACTTACTCCTGGCTCAGCTTCCTGGTGCTGGAATTAGAGACCTAAATGACCACACCCAGCTGCCTTTTTAATAGTTTTATCAGTTTGTATCAAGTATGATGGTGCAAAAATTTAATCCCAGCATTTGAGAAACAGAGGCAAGAGGATCTCTTTGTGTTCAGGGTCAGCCTGGTCTATATAGGGAGTTCCTTACAGCCAGGGCTACATAAAGAAAACCATCTCAACCCACTCCCAAAGATATATACATATATTTTTTGTGCATATTGTGTATATGTGCAAACATTTGAATGGTGCACCCATTTTGTTGTTTTTGTTTGTTGAGGCAGGGTTTCTCTGTGTAGCCTTGCCTGTTCTGGAATTTGTTTTGTAGATGAGGCTGGCCTCAAACTCAAAGATCTGCCAGCCTCTGCCTACCGAGTGCTGGAATTAAAGAGGTGCACCATCTTGCCTGGTGATGCACCCATTTTAAAATTTGTAATAGTTGATTGGCAAAAATATTTAAGTGAGCTTCATTAGCATAAATATTTTTAAACTTAAGTGAACTTATGATAGCACACAAAAAATGATCTACTTCTTGACTTCTTATTTTGGTTTCTCTCCTGCTGTATTTGCAGAAGACGAACAGGTGTCTGCTATTTGAAGCACAGGCTCCTTGGTCCAGAGTGAGCCACCCCAAAGAGAAGAACACAAGAAGATGTCCCAAGCACTGGCGTCTTGGCACCCACATCCTGAGGATGGTGGACCAGTTTGCCTCCTTCTTTCTCTGTCTTAAAACATCATGGGGCTTCTTCTCCCCCTCCTTCCTTTCCTTTGCACGTGAAATGCTATGAAGAAATTGCCCTGGCAATTTTCGGGCCTGTTGTTAGAAATGCACAGCCCAGCAGCCTCTGACACTTCTCCATGCCTGGGAGGAGTTTTCAATCTTCCTCTCAGATTCCAATCCAGCCTTAGCCCTCGATCTCATTTGGAAGATGAGAAAAGCTAGCCTTTGAAGTACAAGGAAGACAAGACAGATATGAAATCCTTAGAGTATGTGCTTGTCCACTTGCTTACAACATCCTTTAAAATAAAGCTTAAAGATTGTGTTCAGAGAGTAAATGTTACAGCTATTTAGTGATTATATTTAATGAGCATTTTGAACTTTAAGTAGGATTGCCAGCCTGTGTTTATGAAAAACCAAATATGCCAGAAAGGGTTTTGTCTGCGCCAACAGAAGACCTGGGCAGTGACTCTGTCTTCCCATGTCCTTCTGGTCTTGCCAGTGAAGTGCCCTATCCCAGAAGTATCAAATGTTACTCAATTACTTAGATACCAAGACTTCTCACCTGCTCCTTCCCCAGTGGGTGAGGCTCTAATGTAAAACTACACGTCGCCAGGGGATGGAACTTGGATTTGTGTGTCCTGTCTGAGCCTTGTGAGGCAGGATGGCGGTGTTTGAGAGCGTGTCCTGCTCAATTACAATGGGTGGCAACCCCCTGTCTCTAGGTTTTGTTTTGTTCTGAGTTTTGTTAATTTAGAGTTTTAGAGCTTTTGGTTTTGTTTTGTTTGTTTGTTTGTTTTTTATTTTTAAAGAAACATAATTGGATAGCATTGCAGTGAAGCAGCTTGGGGTGTTGGAGCGAATGCCAGCTATTCTGCACTGTTCTTTCAAGACAGCATCCCCTTGCTGGATTGGCACCAGAGAGTATGTCTTTAAACATGATAGAGGTCACAAACATGGTTAAATGCACTAGCCTCTGCAAAGTGGTTAGTCACCAAAGACTGATGTGTAAGTGGCTCTGTGGATGCTGCACATGGAGAAAACCTAAGAGTAGCATATGTCTGTTCATAGCTTCGGTTAGCCCTAGAAGGACTGAAAATGACCCTGCAGGTCTATTTTTGTGTTCTTTTTGCAGGGACACCAGAAAAGTGAAGGCTGCCAATCTGAGTAGTACTCAGATGTGAAAGACTGCTGATCTTGGATTTTCCCATTAAATTCAGCTGATCATATTGATCAATAGATAAACGTAAGTAGCCTCACATTTTAAAGATCAAATTGCAGTGTTTCTCACTGTGCCAAACAATGTCAGTGCTTTATTTAATAATTCTCACTGTGCCATGGCATTTGTCTACTTATGTATCACACTGTCACTTATGAGTTTATAATCAAACACGTAACGTACGATCACACATGTAAATGTAATGTGCATTATTGCCAGTTTTATTCAATAGGCTATGGACCTCACGTGCATATAAAAAGACAAAACTCTAGCTCTACCACAAATTTCACAGGTGTTATCTACACATTAAGTAATTGTAGAACACAGGACTGCTAATCTCCGCTCGCTCTGTGATGTCAAGGGCAGAATGTAAATTAACTGGTGATTTCCTCATACTTTTGATATCACTTGTACCTGTGTATCTTGTAGGAAGACACTGGTGGAGTCTGTGTCCCCTTTGTATTTCTATGTACAACAATTGTACATATTGGTTATATATTTTTGAAGATGGTAGAAATATACTATGTTTATGCTTCCACAACCAGTTTGTACAAGCTGGAGAATAAATAAAATACATAAAGCCTTATCTAAATTTTTAATAAATTGTGCTTGACTTTTATTACTGAAGTAAAGTAGAGGTTGCACTACAGGATCAGGCCTGAGGAGGCTGAGGAGTAAGCCTTTTGCTTAGGAGAAACTGGGTGACAGCCTGTTTCCTTTTCATGGCTCTTTATTGAGTCAAATAGATTACTATCATTAATGTTAGCATGAATTAAGCCAGGTTCAAATTTGCCCATGTTTCTTGAGGTTCAGTGTAGCATTTGTCTCTGTACCTTAACCCGATGTAGTTTCTATGGAACATCTTTTTCTTTTTTTTCATTTCCTGAAATACAGAGGACTCAAAATGGCATTGATAGTCACGATCACTAAGAGAACAGTTTGGCTATTCATTGTAGACACCCAGCTAGTACATGATATGCTTTGCTCTGTGAGATGCTTTGTTTTCACTGCTGGGGTTAAACCCAGAGACCTGTGCCAACTAAGCAAGCCTAGTCTAACTGTTAAATCTGACTATAAGATTTCAGTTCATGAAAGGAGCATTTATATTTTCATAGGTAAACACCAGTCAAGTGTCAGTGTGCTTAAGTACATTTTGAGCTCACAGACTCTTCCCTGGGGCAGGTGTCAGTTAGTCTGAGAAGATGGAGAGACTGTGCAGAGCTTGGGAGGCCAGGAACTGAAAAGAGGCATGGGAAGATGTCCCTCCCACCCACCAACTCCTGCTAAACCTGTCTGCATAATGGTTAGGGGATGTGAAGGAAAAGGAAAGACTGTTATTCTAGCAATTTCCCGTCTTAATGAAGATTCTCATTGCTTTTTCCACAAAATGTACGAAACCATGGCAAGTTACTTGTAATTGCTATCCTTCTGTCTTATCACCCTTCCACACTCTCAAGTGAGCAACCATCATAGCCAAATTGCAGTTCGTAGGACTTCCATCAGATTGAACTGTTAAGGGGGCAGTTTCCATGTACATGTGAATCATAGAACTCTGCTGTTCACCGCTCTAGTTGGCAGCATGAACCTCAGGGGCGTGGGGGGGGGGCTAAAAATGAGGTAGACTAAGGTCTCATGCAATGGTCAAGTTTATTTAGAACATCAGATAATTTATACTCTGAGGGTTAAGAATCGCATGAGTAAAGTGTTCAATCATAAGGACAAGCCACATGTGGAAAAAATAGGTTTTCCACAGAAGCATGTGACTAACAACAGCTGAGGTAAACTCACTCCCATCTGCCTGAAAACAGGAACAAAGAACAAGTCTGTGTTTTGAAGAACTCTTACCTTGTTTTCTTGGAGTTTTCTCACAAGCACACAGAATCCCTGTTGCTCGACTCTATTCTTGAATGCGTTCGTCCACCTCCTCTATTCTTGTTTTTTGGTAGCAGGATATCCAGAGTGGCTCTGATTTGAGATGTTGTAGAAAATTATTATTGTCATTTGATGCATGTGTATCCCATAACCAATGGGTATTAAACAGTGAAGGCATTGTGTGTCATATTCCAAGAACAGAGATCCAAACTATATCTGGCACTATGAGTTACATTGTTATATTGATCAGAAAAATCTAGACAACAGATTGAAAAGAGACCCATATGACTAGTAGTTCTAGTGTCTTGTAGGACATAATATTTGCCTTTAATACAGGTACAGATTTCATGATGTCCTATGCAAATGGGAAGTGGTTCAAATCCTAAGGAAAAATTAAAATCTCTTCTTCAAATGAATGAGTGTATCTGTTACATCCCAAAGTCCAGGCATAAACACGGGGTCATTAATGAAGTAACTTCTCCCCTGTGCTCAGGCCATCACTTGGCCCTGGGTAGGCAGACACGACTCTGATGGAAGAGCCATGCTCTCCTCTATGCTTTAGCTGGAGGCTTGCTCTCTTCCTGGTGACTTACACTGTCTCCTCACCCTCTGCTGGTGTCTTTGATGGCTCAGGGCTGGAGGAGCTGAAGAGGAATCTGTGATGTCCCAATGGATCCCTCTGCAATGACAGATGCATAACCCCTCACCAGCTCTTTTCTGGACAAGTAAAATTGGAGCAGGTTAATACACCAGCTGGCTTTTCTTCCTTAACTGTAATAGGTGAATCACAACAGCCAGTTCCACCTGTTAGGCTGAGGAAAAAGAAGTATACCGTGAATCCCACTCATACCCTTATCAATAAACCATCAATAAAATAAGTGTCAATGGAATGGGAGAAGGTTGGACAATTATGGTAGTCACAAATTTATGAGAAAACCCCATAGCTTACCAGCAGGGCAATGATCTCCTATCCTTCCATGGTAAGCTGCAAGTGAAATTTGAGAATCAATAGAGTTCTGTAATGCTTTTAAAAATTGTTACGTTTACTATAATAGAGCACAGATCAAATCCATATAATTGTTGACATTGGGTCCTCCCTGGTTTACTAACTGAGCAATCAAAGTACAGCAAGCTGTTAATATTTTATGATCATTATGGTGTAAATAAATCTACCCCAAAGGTTTATTTTCTTGTGTCTCTTATAGGAGACAATAGTGGAGAAAATATGTTTAAAACCAATTACAGATCCACAAGACACACGAATGTCTGGAATCCAATAGCTGTAGTTCTTGAATCCCGAGATAATACCTTGCATATTATCTACAAACACTGGGAATACCAAGCATACCTCATGAGGCGGGGAAGAACTGTGCTTCCCTGCAGTGCATAGGCTGTAAAGTAAAGTCAGCATTTTCATAAGCTCTCCTCATCACAAAATGGAGAGACTTCAGCATGAGACTGATTATCATACTCACCACCCCATGCTTCAGGGTCACTTTCAGGCAACAGAGGCTCCACAAACGAGCCGAGGGAGCTGTCACCAGTGTCGGGCGTGCTGTTTTGACTTTTGGTTTTGCCTCTTATCAATGTTAAGGTTTGATCATCCAGTCTACATTCATTCAAGGAGTTAGCCATCCCTCCCTGGTGACTGATAGCCCCCCCATCTTTCCCAAGTGCTTTAACAACAGCACAAAGTAATGTCCAACTGACCCAGAATTGAACAGGAATCTTTCCCCCTTATTATTGTCACCTCTTCAATATTCTTTCAGATTCTGCCTTGTGCTTCTTCATCCTAAGTTCCTGCAGAAAACCAGGGACCACACCTGTGCTCCTTGTTTCCTTTTAAAAAAATGCAAAAGCACAGTATAAAGCAAAACATTCCCTGCTTTCTGCTTCATCCTGCTCATTTACCCACCTGTGAGAAGGCCCACTCTTATCTCACAGCCAGCTTCAGGTCCCTGTTTAGACACCACCTAATTAGTGATGTGAAGCTGGGAGAGAAGGGCTTAAAACCAAGGTGAACTGAAGTCCCATGCAATAGCCAACTTTATTCAGAGCATCAGACAAGCTATACTCTGAGGGTTAAGAAGAGTCACCGGGGTAAATTATAAAACCACAAGAACAAGCGACACATGCCAAAACCATGGTTTTTCCATAGAGGCATATAAATAGCAACAGCTAAAGCAAACCCATTCCTTCCTGTTACACCTGGGAGGGTGCAACAGAGAGCAACATTCCAAGAGCAATTCTGTGTTTCTGAAGAAGCTGAGGTCATAGCTCTTGCCTTATTTTCCTGGAGTTTTCTCACAAGCACCCAAAATTTCCCTCTCACAACTCCATTCCCTTTTCTTCTCTCAGATACTACATTCCAACCAGTTTCCCCTTCTTCCCCCCAAGTCTTTCCATCCCACCTCCCATCTCCCCCTGCCCCCGATCCATCACCCCTCCACCTTCCTTCAGAAAAAAAAGCAGGCCTCCCAGGATTATCAACCAAACGCAGGATAACAAACTGCAATGAGCCCAGGAGCATACCATCGCATCAAGACTGGACAAGGCAACCCAGTAGGAGGAAGAGGGACCCACAGATACGCAAAAGGGTCAGGGACAGCCTCTCCTCCCACTGTTAGGATTTCCAGAAGAACACCAAGCTACTTAGACAGAACATATATTCAGACCCCTACAGGCTCCTTGATCTCTGCGACTCCCCATGAGACCCAGTCAGTTGATTCTGTGGGCCATGCTCTCTGGGTGTGTTCCTGACCCCTCTGGTTCCTTTGTTGATCCTTCCTCCTCCCCCTCCTCTGCAGAACTCCCCAAACTCTGCCTCAATGCTTGGCTGTGGGACTCTGCATCTGCTCCCGTGTTCTGCATCACTTGTTGGATGAGGTCTCTCCTGTCTCTCCGATGACCATTATGCTAGGCTCCAGTCCCAGAATAGCCTGCAGGCAGGACAAACTGTAGGCCACAGGTTTTGTGGCTGGGTTGGTGTCTCAATCGCTCCATTTGAGGCCTTGCCTGGTTACAGAAGTTGGCCATTCAGGTTCTGTGTCTCACAGTACTAGGCGTCTTTGCTAGGGTTACTCTCATAGATGCCATGGAGTTACCTTTGCTAGGTAATCTCGGGCATTCCATGGAGTTTCCATTGCACTAGGTCTGCACCTCACGCCTGAAATACTCCCAATTCCAGAATTCCAGTCATTTCTCCTGCCCTCCTCCCTCCTGTTGACAACCCCACCCATCCCCAGCCCACCCATGAAATCTATTTTCCCTTCCCAGGGAGATCTCCATGTTACTTAGCCTTTCTAGGTCTATGGACTGTATATATAGCATGCTTCTCCTTTACCTTACAGCGAATATTCACTTAAAAGTGAGTACACACCATGGTTGGTCTGTCTGGGTCTAGGTTGCCTAACTCAGGATGATTTTTTTCTAGTTCCATCCATTTGCCTGCAAACTACACGATGTGATTCTTTTTGGCAGCTAAGTAATACTCCATTGTATAAATGCACCACATTTTCTTTATCCATTCTTTGGTTGAGGGACATCTAGGTCATTCACAGTTCCTGGCTATTAGGAATAAAGCTGTTATGAACATAGTTGAGCAAGTGTCCTTGGGGATAGCATGGAGAATCATATATAATTTTTTCTCCACCTGTGTGTGTGTGTGTGTATGCATTTAGGAGTGGTATAACTGGTTTTTGAGGTAGGTTGATTTCCAGTTTTCTGAGAAACCACCATATTGACTTCCAAAGTGGATGTATAAGTTTACACTTCTACCTGCAGGGTAGAAGTGTTCCCCTTGGTCTTATCACAAAGAGTTTACTAAAGCATAAAATTACAATATGCTAATTATCCCAGCTTTATCATTACACAAGATAAATTTGTATAAAACATTCAATTGTACCCCATAAATATTTATGGTTAATATATATCAAATCAAGCTGAACAAAACCAATACAGAATCAAGTCAAAATACAAGAGCTTTGGCCCCAGAGTGTGAGGGAGGGAGAATGAAACCAAGGCAGTCTTCCAGGTCTCTTGACCCAACAAAGATGTTTCAAACTGTAAAGAGCAAGTGGCTTTGAATGGTCCTCTTGGCTAATGGAGACACAACACTTTCAATTGTTTCTGTGGCTTAGAGAAGGAAAACAAGATATATGTGAAATGAGAATAGATCATATGTCACTGCCAGTACTATTTACATATATAAGACAACCCTTGTTTCTTACCCCTCCCCATGTGCCAACCTCCCAGCCCAGAAGATGGACAGTGTCAAGACTGCTTCTTCATTTCTCAGTCCCTATGGACCATTTCCACCTCCACAGGAGGCTGCCAGGGAACTCTGTGGGATTAAGGGAGGAGACAGAGGTGGTCAATTTACACAGACCAGCCACCTTTGATTCTCAGCCAGAGAAACCTCTAGGAATCTAGAAATTGTTTCTTCATTTCAACATTCCAGAGATCTCTGGTCAGAAAACTATGGGTCTCCAGAAAGAATGAGACCAGCATATGCCAAGCCCTGCGTTCTACCTGCAGCATCAGGAAGAAAATGTGGGCAGCAAAGTTTATGTCTTCTGAGAGAGAGAGAGAGAGAGAGAGAGAGAGAGAGAGAGAGAGAGAGAGAGAGAGAGAGAGAGAGGAAAGAAAGATAAAAAACCAGGCACAAATTTCAAGGACCAAAGCTAGAGTTCCTGGGACAATTGATCAGCCACCCAATCCCACTCCCTGCACCCTTGTCCTGAGCATTTCTGGGAAGACAAGTTCTGGTGCGGTTGCCCAATCTGGACCATAAGACAGCTCTGGAAGGGGCATTTTGTCTGACAAGCACAATGCACTTTTAGCTATTTTAGTTAATTGCCAACCTGTACAGGTCTGGTGGTTTCACATTAGCAAGTTGAAAGCAAGCCTCCTGGCTCCCACAGCAGAGCTGGCTGGCCTGAGTGTAGGCTCCTGCTGTCCTCCCCAGTTAACCCCATCAGCCCATGGCTTCCCTCAGGACTTCTGACCCCTGCCTGCCCCTGAAGCAACAGACCTGTCCATCTGAAGCATGGACAAGTGTCTCTCTAGATACATTTTCTTACTCAGAGAGCTATGAGAACAGATTCACCCTTGGGATCGAGCCAGATGAATTAAAATCTGAGCTGGGAAATGACCTGGGCTCTAAAAGGTCCAAGGTCTGAAGCCAGGGCTGAGAGTGGCTAGGGCAGGAGAAGTGGTAACGACGGATTTTCTTCTAGATGCTCCTTGACTGTCTTATAATCTATCTGTTAGATCTAACCAAACTCTGATTTACTTCACTCCTCAGCTCTACCCCCTTTTGGTAGCAACTAACTTACTTATCTTTCCCTAAACAGCCTTGATGTCTTGACTTTCTGGTTCACTGCTTGGGTTGTTCAATTCTCAATATCCCACTTATTTTCCCTTCCACCCACTGCAGCCTGTCCCCGTCTAAGACTTCCCTTCTCGAAGGTGGAATCGTTCAGAGCTTGTTGTCTTTTCCTGGCGAGGTGGCAGATACTCTCGTTTCAAGTGTTTGCCAAAGCGCCTGAACTCTGGTCACCAACCAGAATTATTAGAAAGCTCTGTGGGGCCACCTTGCAGTCAGCGAGAAAGAACAAGCCGACTGCCAGCTGACACCCTCTCATTTTCCACAAATTCCCCTAAAATGCTCCTCGGTGCCACCAACGCAGCGACCAGGTTTAATACGTGAGTCAGACAGCCCCTCCTTCCCTGGAGGAGCAGCAGATGACAGGCGGGGGCGGTGGTAAAGCGGGGAAGACCACGCGCTTTGCACTGCAGTCTCCCAGCCTTGGTCACAGGAAAGATTGCGCAGGGACCCACCACGCCAAGTTTCAAATGTCAAAGAATCTTCTGGGAACCTTGCTTCTTTCCTATTCACTTGGAACATACATCTGATCGGTTAACAGCAGTATTTCTTTCTAAAACAAACAAACAAACAAACAAACAAACAAACCAACCAAGACGAATGAACCAAACCAGGAGCGAGTACTGTGCAGGTGAGCTAACCTGCATCTCTAATGGAATGGACCTTATGTGCAGCCTCCTCCAGCCCGGCTCGTACCTGACTCATGGCCCTTGATGTCCTGGGCACTGCGTGATGAGCAACGAGCCTATGCAATTGTGACTCAAATTTTATTGGCAAACATCAACTCCCTCGTCAGTTCCTAGGACTCTGTTCCGCAGGACCCTATTTTATGAGGACCCTTTGCTACGGTTCATCCATTTGGACCATTTCCAAATCTCAAATGGCTTCTGGAGACAAACTGGATACACCAAGTGGGAGGGATCAGGTTCGGTTTTGAAAGTGCACCATCAAAGCCGAATATTCCATAGAAAGTTATGTTCTAGAGCAGGTACAAGGCCGGTCTGAGTACACTGCAGCCTAGCAGCCACGCCTCCTAATCCTCCAAAGGGCCTCACCCTCGCTGGCTCCTCCCCAGAGCTCTTCTTCTGGCGCCCCGCCTTCTTCCACTCTGTGTAGTGGTTGCCTTCGAATTCCTGGAAAGCCCTGCTCCCTCCGAGACACTGAGACATGCTGTTGTCCTGACAACAGAGACCTAGCGCTTGAACAAGCCAGGAAGAATGTCAATGGATGCTGCTTTAAATCCAGATTCAAGGATATAGGAGGAACTGGTTGGTAGGGCAGGGGTAAGAAAACATCGATGTTAAGCTATGCAGGCTGAGCTTCAAGAGCTTGGGTGGGGTCGGTGAGCATCTCAAGCTGGGGACATTGTGTTGCCTCACCTCTTCTTCACCAATCGAGTTTATGCTTCGCAGGATTGAATTTATCCCAAGTCCCTAGAGGAGGTTTTCACAGTTTGAAACCAACTGTCACTCCCATTGTGTCCTATACACACCAGCACTAGTCAAGCCAGAGACAGCAGCCAGGAGAAGATGTGTGCTGGGGCTTTGAGGAAAATCTGCCTACTTGTCTCACAGCAGCAAGTCCTAGGAGAGGCCAAGGCTTTTACCCTAAGCAATGTGTGTGGAGATGCAGATTCTAGGGTTGCACAGCCATTTGTCAATGCACGGAGATTGCTGGGCTACATACAGGGATGGAGGCTGTTTGGTGGAATGCACAGATAACAACAATTCCATTTAAGGCAGAGTAGGGAGGGCTGATACTGACCAAAAACCAGGCTTAGGCTACATAGCCCTTAGCCCTGCCTTGAGGTCCTGAGTCTGCCAGCTAGGCTCCATTTCCTAAAGTTTCCACAAGATCCCAAGACAGCATGGCCAGCTGAGGACTGAGTGTTCAAGGGACATTTGCGTCTGTGAGGACATTTGCATTCAAACCCTGCCTGCCAGCAGCTCAAGGAGAAGGCCTCACTCAGCCTTGTGCTTGCGCCTTTCATCAGGTGTGGGTTTGACACGAATCCAGCATCATTCCTGAGCACAAGTGGGCTCCTCTCCCCACTGTGGCAGGTGGTGCGTGTCTCGTAAGACCATAGGGAACGTGCTTTGTGGGCCGTGAGCTCTGTGTCAGGCACTATGACATACATTGACGCATTCTGTCTTCAGGTAGTGTAGGAATGTGAAATTCCACTGGAGAGACAAGGAGACTAGAGTTCTGGGAGGAAAAGTGGCCACACAGCCAGAGTGGCACACAGCTGGCAAAGTGAAGGCAAAGTCTGTGTTCTGAGTGAGCCCTCCATGTTCTTCCTAAGCTTCTGTTGGAATCACCCAGGAATCCATTCTATTACCTCTCCGCTGTCCAACCAGAGGTCATGTGAAGTTCCCTTAGGAACTGAACTGCTGTGTTCCCCCCTCACCTGTGGGGCTGGACAGAGGAGGGAAGCAGAAACTGCAGAGATGGGAAAGTTGCTCTCACACTGCTCTCCCATCAGTGAAAACTCACCCATTCCCAGTGTGGAATCTGGGCCCAGCTTCCTCTGCAGAAGCCACGGTTCTTCCTTCTCCTTTATGGTCACATGACAGCTGCTGCCAGCACACTGAAGCACCTGGATGGATGGATGGCCTGGCTCTCACCTGTTCTCCAGAGGCTCAGGGGCTTCTCGGGGCTTTGTGACCAAGCTGATGGAGCTACTGGGGAGGGGCAGAACCTTTAAGAGGTGGGGGATTGTGGAGGGAACAGTAGTGAACAAAGACCAGTGACACAGGTTGGTAAAAAGAATTTACCTAAGGCCAACAAACTGAAGTGCCCAAGTGAGGATGCCTCAGTCCCACTTGGAAGGGAGAAGAAAGCAATCACAAGTGGGGAGGGATGGAAGGATCTGGGAGGGAAAGTGGACTGGGGAGGGGGGAGGGAACCCGATCTGGTATTGGGTGAGGGAAAAGGACTGAAGCCCTGAGGGCCAGCAGAAAGAATGGAAACAAGCAACCTTAGGAGATAGGAGGTTGGGGGAACACTCCAGAATGCAACAGAGACCTGTGAGGTGAGAGACTCTCAGGACTCAAGGGGAGGGACCTTAGAAGAAATGCCTGACAGTGGGGAGAGGAAACTTACAGAGCCCACCTCCAGCAGGAAGACAGGGCATCAAATGAGGGAGGGGGGCATCCCACAGTCACAACTCTGACCCATAATTGTTCCTGTCTGAAAGAATTACAGGGATGGAAATAGAGAGGAGCCCGAGGAAATGAAAGTCCAGGGACAGGCCCAAAGTAGGATCCAGCTCAAGAGGAGGTCCCAAGGCCTGACACTATTACTGAGGCCATGGAGCACTCACAAAAAGAGATCTAGCATGACTGCACTTCAGAAGACCCAACAAGCAGCTGAAAGAGACAGAGGCAGATATTTGCACCCAACCAATGGACAGAAACAACTGACTCCTGTTGTTGAACTGGGGAAGGCTGAAAGAAGCTGAGGAGAAGGGTGATCCTGTAGAAGGACCAGCAGTCTCAATTAATCTGGACCCCTGAGATCTCTCAAACACTGAACCACCAAACAGACAGCAAACACCAGGTGATGTGAGGCCCCCAACATACATACCATAGAGGACTTCCGGGTCTGTGTTCATTCAGAGATGATGCATCTAACTCTGAAAAGACTGGAGGCCCCAGGGAATTTACAGGTCAGGTGGGGTGGGGGTGGGGACATCCACATGGAGACAGGGGGTGGGCAGGAGGTATGAGATGTTGGAACAGTTGGAGGATGCAGGGGCGGGGGAGGTGAATAAAATATGGAGTATAAAAAAATAAATAAATTATTTTTTAAAAAAGAATTTACCAAGAACATGAAAGAGAGTTTATTGAAATACAATGTAAGAGAGGCAGTAAATAGAAACAGTGCTACCAAAAAGGAATGGGAGTCCCTTTAAAACAGTTGGGGGTGGGTGGGATAAATATTGGGTGGGTCCAGGAGGAGTTGTTCCAAGGAACCAGTCTGAGGTAACAGGAAATTCCACCATTCTTTATGGAACTTGTGGAACAGAGCAGTCCAGAATTAGGTTGGAGGACTCGTGCCATATTCAGGGTACCTGAAAATTCCTGTAAGCCGCAGGTGCAGCACTGAGAGTCCTGGAAGAGTCAGCAGTCAGTAGCCCAGGGGAGGAACAGCAGCCTGGTGGCACCAGGACCTCACAAGGTCTGTTGACATTCAGTGCTGTGACTGTGGGCTTCTTGTAGTTCAAGTGGGGAAGAGCAGACCCTCTGACAGGGGTTTGTGCACAGATCTCGTGTTGGAGAAGTGTAGCAATCTGATTTCTGTGGGTCTCACACTGCTCAGCCAGATCTGCTAACCTGTGAATCTGAACAAAGAACCCTGGAGGGTGAAGATAGAAAACCTTAGCAAAGAATCCAGGATTATCTTGAATCCTCCACCTGCTGGGACCCTAGCAAGCCCAGCAGTTCTGAGCTCTGCCCCATCCTTTCTGAGCTCCATCTTCCTTCTGGTCCATACCGCTACCTGCAGTCGTGGCTCTGTACCCTGTAGTTGTAAATTTTTCTCAACCCTAATTCTAAGAACTGTTCTTACATGCGTTAACCTCTCCTCTAGCCCACCACTCCCCAGAGGTAGTTGAAAAGAAAGGTTATTAGGTTCCGGGTGGTGGTGGCGGTGGCGGTGGTGGTGGTGGTGGTGGTGGCGGTGGTGGTGGACCTATTTAGAAATGGACCTGTTCTTTGGAGCAAATCCCATCTGCATTTTCAGGAAATCAGCAGTTCAGTTCACAGGATTTAGCAGTGACAGCTTGAGCCACTTGCAAATATACCAGCAGGAATACACCAGCAGCCCAGTTCTGCAGTGTCAGGATAGCAAACGTGAATCAGCAACAGTGGCATGATCCAGCAGAAACAGTCAGGCCTCCACCGAATCAGCACGAGTCTAGTATAACTGTCCTCTGAGAGTCTCTATTCCATTGTTGATAGAATTGTAAACTTGTACAACCACTCTGAAAATCAATCTGTCAGTTCCTCGGAAAGTTAGAAATATTTTTACCTGAAGACCCGGCTACAATGCTTCCGGGCCTATACCCAAAAGATGCTCCACCTTACCACAAGGACACAATGTTCTTATGTTCATAGCAGCTTTATTCAGGATAGCCAGAATCTGGGAACAACCCAGGTGTTCTTCAACCAAAGAACAGATACAGAAAATGTGGTTCATTTACAAAGTGGAATCCTATTCAGCGAGTAAAAACAAAGACATCACGAATTTTGCAGGCAAACGCATGGAACCAGAAAATATCATTCTGGGTGAGGTAACACAGACCTGAAAGGACATGCATGGTCCATATTCACTGGTAAGTGGATATTAGCCATAAAGTACAGGATACTAATGATACATGCCACAGACCCAAGAAGTTAAACAAGAAAAATGGCCCAAGTGAGGATGTCTGGATCTCACTTAGAAGGGGGAATACAATAGTCATAGGAGGCAGAGCGAGGAAGGGAACTGGGTAGAGAGAGATGGGGAGGGGAGCTGGGGATGTCAGGATCAGGTACAGGGAAAGACAGGAGAGAGGGACAGAGGGGCAGGAGAATGAATGGAAATCTGAAGCTGCCGGGGGTAGGGGGTGGGGTGGGGTTGGGAGGATGGGGTGGGGTGGGGTGGGGAATCTCTAGACTCACTAGAGACCTGGGATGGGAGCGGCTCCCAGGAGTCAATGTGGGTGACCTTAGCTGACAAAACCTGAAGAGACCACCTCCTGTAGCCAGCCAGTACCCCCAGAGAAGGGATCGAGACACCAATCTAGCCGGGCATGGTGGCACACACCTTTAATCCTAGCACTTGGGAGGCAGAGGCAGAGGCAGAGGCAGAGGCAGAGGCAGAGGCAGAGGCAGAGGCAGAGGCAGAGGCAGAGGCAGAGGCAGAGGCAGAGGCAGAGGCAGAGGCAGAGGCAGAGGCAGAGGCAGAGGCAGAGGCAGAGGCAGAGGCAGAGGCAGAGGCAGAGGCAGAGGCAGAGGCAGAGGCAGGCAGATTTCTGAGTTCGAGGCCAGCCTGGTCTACAAAGTGAGTTCCAGGACAGCCAGGGCTATACAGAGAAACCCTGTCTCAAAAAGACAAAAAACAAAAAACAAACAAACAAACAAACAAAAGACACCAATCTACTTATAAAACTTTCAAAATTTGTCCTGTCTAAAAGCAATGTAGGGACAAAGATAGAGCATGGAATGAATGAACTGAAGGAATGGCCAACCAATAACAGGCCCAACTTGAGACCTAGCCCACAGGCAAGCACCAATCCCCAACACTATTAATGATACTCTGTTAAGTATGGCTGTCCTCTGAGAAGCTCCACCTAGCAGCTACGTGAAACAAATGCAGATACCCATAGTCAAACATTGGATGGAGGTTGGAGGCTCTTATGGAAGATTTGAGAGAAGGATTAAAGGCCCTGAAGGGGAAGGGAACCCCACAAGAAGACCAACAGAATCAATTAACCTGGACCCTTGTCAGGTCTCAGAGACTGAGCCACCAACTGAAGAACATACATGGGCTGGACTACCCTCCCCGCATCTAGGGCTGCCTTGGCTGGCAGTAGTGGGAGAGAATGGGCCTAACTCCGCAGACACTTGATACAACAGGGTGGGAGGATACCCAGGAGGTCCCCACCCTCTCAGAGGAGAAGTGGAGGGGAGATGGGGGTACTCTGGGAGGGAGGACTGGGAGGGGTCATGGTTTGGGGTGCATATTAATTAATTAATTAAAAAAGAATACAGATTCTGTTTAATGATGCTACCTCAGGGCAACATCATACTGTAGATTTAAGTTTGGAGAATTAAACATGTACATGTTAATGAATCTTACAATTGATTCATACTCAGGATTTCAATATGCTTTTGCCGTAAGTCCTGACAGTAAGTTAAGTTGGAAACTGAGAAATACTCAAGAAATGAAGCGAGGACAGAGAACCCAGGATCAGGGAAGCTCATTGGTGCCAGGACTCAGAGTCATATCTAAGCTAGAAAACTCCTCTATCCTATTTCTCATTCACAAGTCTGAGGGGCTGATATTGGGTCCCAGATGTAGACAGCTGTGCTGATGACATACCTGAACCCAGTGGTCTAGGATGTCTGTCCAGTGTTACCTCTACAGGCCCAGAGGCTGGGAAAGACCCAGTGTAAAGGGAATCTGAGCCCCATACCAGGACAGGCTTCCTGGGTAGCTAGTGTCACAGGCAACCTTCATCTTTTCTAGAATCTGGGCCTTCCTAGAAATGTCTAATACTCTCATGAAGACCGTGTAAAGCTATGTGTGATGTGTCCTGCACTCAGAGGTCAGATCAGGGTGTGAGATCCTCTGTTACCGGAGTTACAGAAGGTTGTGAGCCACCATAGAATGTCTTTCTTCTATCTCATGGTGACTGGTTTTGGAGACAGAGTTTCACAGTGTAGCCCTGTTAGCCTGGATCTTGTTATACAAACCAGGCTGGACTTGAACTCACAGACCTACCTTTCAGAAATCTTCATACTACTGGGATTAAAGCTATGTACCACCACAGCAGACCCGGAATCTGTGTCTCATAAAACAAAAACAAATGTGAGCGTAGTACTATATATTTCTTTTAGTTGGCCCCAGGTACAATCCTAGACTTCAAATACATTGAAGACGGTTTCTACATCAAGAGAGAGTTTAGGATAAATATTAATATTATGAAACGTTCACTGTATAAATTTAATATACTGCACAGGATACCTTTCTGGGTAGCTTGCTTTTTTAAACCAAGTTTTAAATATTTGAGATTATTATAATTTTATATACAATTATAGCAGTTTAACAGAGTTATCCAGGATATCCATTTATGTCAGTATTAACATCAATGTCACAATCGTGTTTCTTTAGAAGGAATGAAAATGTTCTTTGGAGCGCAGGGCTGCAATTCCAGCACTTTGGATCAGGAAGATCCTGATTCATATCTAAGCTTGGTTCGCCATGAAGAGCACAGAGAAAGAGGCAAGAGATTATCATACAGAAAGGCTACTGTGCTTTCAACTCTATATTACCCACTGACAGAGATCAAAGTATCCCAGAGTACCCACGACGTTAATTTTATCATGCATTTCTAGGTATTAATATATTCTATGTTTTCACTTCATTGACTGTGTTTCCACTGCCAAGTTCCTACAGTGAGGTCCACTGCCAAGTTCCTACAGTGAGGACCGTGCTTGACATCTCAAAGACACATATGGAACCAGGCAGAGACCCGGGGATTTTCTCCATCTCCTCCCCCTGTCCATCACCTCCAGCTTCTCCTTTCACCAGCACCTTCTTTCTCTTCATTCCTTAGAGTTGCCTCACCCCTGGTCTGCTATGTTTAACCATTTGTTGTTCAAATTCCTACCCCTCATCTTCCTCCCAATGTCAAGCAGCAGGTCCCAGGATGTGCAAGCACCTGTCCAGCTCCCCAGCCCCACTGCTCCCTTGCAGGCCTTCACAACAGTCTAGCACCAGCCTGCGGAACAGCCCACCACCAGCCCTATCTACCAGGCTGTTCTGCTTCTTTTCACTCTTGTCGCTCTTACTGAGGACCTTGTCCACACTCTGCTCTGTGGGGCACTGGGCTGCACACAGACAGCCTGGTCTCCAGTCAGTCGAGCAAAGATCTAGAACCCTGGGAACCCAATGGGTGGTGATTTCCATCTACATGGGATGGAAGGTGTTCGATCATGTCTCCTTGACCCCTGGCTCCTGTCGAAGTTACCGCCCTCACAGCCCCTGCAGGAGAGGTGTGTGACTATAAGTCATACAGACAATGTCCTAGGCTCCTGGCATTCTGGCTAGACTCCACACCCACAGTTACCTGACTATAGCCAGATATGTTCCTCCCCATAGTTACCTGACAAGAGCAAGATGGTTCAGCCCACTACAAAAGGGGCTGCTTGGCCCCTCCTCGCTCTCTTTAAGCTCTCACCTTTTTCTACTCTCCTCTCTAGTCCTCCTTCTCTCTCTCCCTTCCCCCCTTTCTCCACGTGGCCATGGCCAGCCTCTCTTCCTCTTTCTACCTTCTCTCTTTCCCCCTGCCTTTCTATAATAAAGCTCTAAAACCATAGACTGTCTCTGCTCATCAAGGCCCACTATGCTTGAATGATGGGATAGGCTTTCCCCTAACAAGCCTTGTCTAACCTCCCGCTGGAAGGCCTTCATGCACTCCAGCCATGGACAGGTCCAAGGATTCTCACCCGTGTGGGAACCACTCAGAGCCCCCTCTCTCCCTGCCCTCTTTTCCCTTCGGCCCCGGGGCTGACCGAGCTGCCCGGGGGCCCCCATTTGTTCTCAGCTCTTCCGAGGTATTTGGGATGCCTGAGACTGAGAACCTTTTATCTCTGGCCTCCGTGAGGCCCAGAGACCTAGGACTGCCCCTTGTCCACCCCCCACCGAGTGGGATCAGTGGCTTCCCACAGCCAAACACCCACCTGGGGCCTCGTGGAAAGTGTGTGGCAGTCCTCCTACGTCTGCCCACCCAGAACAGTGGAACTCTGGTGGGATGCAGGTTTTCTCCCACTCCCTTTATTTCCCCAGTGCCCACTGCCCAACACTACTCCTCCAGTTATTATCGGTTAACCATAATTTATACAGTGTATTTTTTTATGTAGAACATGAGAAATATTCCCTGTTGTTTAGGACCAAGAGATGAGAAATTCTGAGATTCTGCTGTTGAACCAATCACCAATATGATTCAGACCTGATGGCTGTTGACAGAACTATTTAGGTTGTATGTGAAGTCTCCCAGCACAGGAGCATTTGCCTTCCATGGTGGTTTAAATGCGAATAGCCCCACATACAATGTGTTTGAATGCTTGGCCCAGAGGCAGTGGTATTATTAGGAGGTATGGCCTTGGAATAGGTGTGGCCTTGTTGGAGGAAGTGTGTCACTGTGGAGTCAGGCTTTGAGATCTCATATGTGCTCAAGATAAGTCCAGTGAGACAGTCTTGTTGCCTGTGAATCAAGATGTAGAACTCTTGGCTCTTTAAAAACCATGTCTGCAATTCCTCCCTGCTGATGTTTAAATGAACCAATCATGTGAAACCGCGCCAATTCCTCCCCCAGCCCCAGAACCTTTTCTATAAAAACCCCTAGCTTTCCAGCCACGTGGTCGAATCCACTGTCTCCTGTGTGAGATACGTTTCGACCAGGCGCTCCGCCATTAAACTACCTTGTGTAATTACATCAAGGAAAAAAAAAAAAAAAGAACCATGTCTGCCTACATGCTACCATGCTTTCAGCCATGATGATAGCGGACTGAACCTCTGAAATAGTAAGCTTGTCCTAATTAAACATTTTTCTTTATAATCGTCACCATGGTTATGGTGTTTCTTTACAGCAATAAAGCCCAAACTAAGACACCTCCTATAAGGACCGCAAGCCACTCGTGGGTAGGAATGTTGGCATAATCTCATCCATCCAGGGCAGGCTGTCCCATCATACAGATGGATGAGACTCCCATAAAACTGATGACTTTATTTGGATGTTGGAAACATTAAGGGGAAATCTTTGACCTTGAGTCAGTTGCTTACCTTGAAAAGGTTGCAGTTTTTGCCCCATGAAATTCTGTTGATGAGAAGCAAAAGGAGACAGAATAGAACAGGTTTCCCCGATGGCTTATTGTACTGAAAATGAGAGGGCCTGAAGCAGATTTAAATACTAACCCTCGCTGCATTTTAAAAGATGAGAAATTAACAAAATGTATATCTAGCAGGATTTGTGTAATGTGAGTTGGGCAGATAAGACTCTGCTTGGTTCCATGTTTATCTTTGTGTTCTCAAGCATGGTCCCTACTGTAGGAACTCCATAATAAAAACAGAGTCAATAAAAGTGAGTATATAGAAAAACGTAATAATCATACTTACTTCTTGGGTTCTCTGAGATTCTTCAGTTCTTGTGCCAGTATTTAATAGCGAAGTAAGTTTAAGACTTTTCTCTTCTTTCTCTTGCCCCCTCCCCACTCCCCTCCCTGCCCTTGGTGGATAGCTCAGGTAGGTTATGAACTCAGGGTCCCCCTGCCTCTGCCTCCTATAGGCAGGAATTGCAGCCATGTGCTCTATGTTCAGCATTTTTTTTTCCTTTGATGAATGTGTGTCTCTGTACTTTCAATTGTTAATTCTGTACCAGCAGAGAGCTAAGTGCTGGCAGGATTTTTTGGTCATTTCTGTGACCATCACTGGATTTTCTATTTTGTAAATATTCTTCCTTCCTCACCTGCCTAAAGGTATCAGAGGTTGTCATAAAGAGCTTGGTGGCCAACAGCTTGGGCAGGAAGTGGAGGATAAAACTTCCGGTCAGAGAGAATGACACAGGGAGAGAAGAAAGAAGTGGGCAATCAGGGGCAGAGGTGGAGAGGGGAGATACACACTGGGACAGATGGACCAGAGCTGAACAAAGAAATGTTTAGAGCGAGCGAACTGAGAGACTGTCCAAGCTAGCCATTTGGTGGGTCATGGGCAAGATAGTCAGGTTATGTCAGATGAGCTAGCTGGGAGAATGTCCAAGCAAAAGTCCTAAGCTTTAAACTATTGGAAAGCTCTGTATCATTATGTATACTGTTGGCAGGTCCAAGAAAGTCCCGGTATAAGACCCCCTTGTAGGAATTCCTACCCTCTGAGGACATCTGCTGAGAGTGATGAGAGCTAATCTGGACGTTGATCACTGCTTCTCTGTCCCTGCTTTGAGCACTGAGATATCTTGGAATAAAAGCTTCAAAGAAGCCCAGTAAAGGGTTCCAGGGCTATAATCACCTGGAGTACTCTGGTTCTGTTGTACTTCAAATCCAACTTCAATTCTCACATCAGTCACTAGAGGGTCACCATGGAGAAACAGGTAGTTGAAACAAGCGCTGTGGGTACTGGAAACCAAACTTTAGCTTCTCTGGAATAGCATCCAGCACCTGGATGAGCCATCCTGCCCTTCTGATCACTGACAATAAGAGCCACAACAAAAGTGCTCATCCCACCAAGCAAGAACAACCCCCGGCACACACACCCAAATTAAAGCCAATTAAGCAAGCTCTATTTACTATGCATAGGACTGACTCTCAGAGTCAGGATTTGAGAGAGCAGTGTGGGTTCACTTTTCAGGACTCTTTCTATAGTGAAAAAGTATAAACTGAGAGCTTTCAAAAGAATTTGGTGATGTAGAGATTCGGCAAGCAAATTTTATAGAAGCAGGCAGCCAATTAGATTGTCTGAAAGATCATCTTAGCAGACATCTCATCAGGATGGAGTACATCTGAGGTGTGAGTCAGACTCCATTGAGTGGGGAATGTGTCAATTTCCAGAAACAGGTTAAATCACAGTTAACTTGAATTTTGCAGCAAACAGAAATGAGCTTACTTTGAGCTTGTAACAAATGGCGTTTAACTTTAAGATGGAGTCAGGCTGGTCCACCAAAAGGATATGAGAAGCAATTGTTTGACGGCCCCCCTACAACCACCACCAAGTACAGGTGTTGGAAACAAAATCTCCAATATAACATCAGTGAGTGGTAGAGCACTTAGATGAATTGATTGTTGTTATTATGGAGTATCGGGAGATGGCTTCAGCCAGATTATGTTGTAGTAAGGCTCTCACCCGGTGTAGACTTTTCAGCTATCATTACTGCAAAAACTTTCATCTCATTATAAATTATCTAGCCAGTGATAATCTGCTAAATCAACATTAAATGTACTAAAATTGTAGACCTCAGGTTGCCCAGGAAGTTGTGAGCATTCATCTCTATGTAGTTCTGTGTTCCCTCCAACCTTAGCCATTGGCAGGAAGAGATGTGGGTCATCTCATTTGATTTGACATTTTATTTCCAGGTGCTGTGTAGTTACCAGCAATGTGATGTGCTACCTGGTGTGAGATGGTTGTCTTCCCAGGTCCCTACAGAGAGAGCATTTTGCAGAAAATTGTCACACCAAATAATTTTGGGGTCTGGATCAGCAAAAGGCAACACAACTTTTTTCAATGGAGGATCTGTGGCTACTGCAAATGAAGAATTTAATTTTTAACTGAAAATTACAAATATAGGCCAGGCAGTAGTAGCACATGCCTTTAATTCCAGCACTCAGAAGGCAGAGGCAGGCAGATCTCTGAGGCCAGGACAGTCTACAAAGTGAATTCCTGAACAGTCAGGGCTTCACACAGAGAAACCCTGTCTCAAACATACATATAACATATATATGTATATATCTGCACACATATACCCACATAGATACATACATACATACCCACATACATACATGCATACAATGTCACTACAGTTACAATTAGCACAGGTCTGATCACATTAGGAGAGCAAGAGTAGTAGGAGGAGCTTGTGGTTGTACAAGCATTAGGCTGCTGCCTCAAATTTTAATGGAGCTGAAAACAGAAAAGTTCTTCTATTTAGCTGGCTTTTTTTTTCAGTCCAGGACTCGTCCATGGAATGATTCCACGCACATATAGGATGGTTCTTTGCCCCACAGGTAGACCTCTCTAGCAACACCCTCGAAGACATAACCAGAGGTGTGTCCTCTAGGTGATACTAAATCCAGTGATGTTAATAAAGATATTCATATTGATAAATACACTTTTAAGGGGTGATATTTTGCTGTCTGGCGAAAACATACCTTTCACAGGTATCTTCTTATGCTGTCTGAGAGACAGCTGAAAAAGAGTTTACTATTTCACCACAACACTAACTCCATTAAAGAGGAGCTAATTCACATGGTCTAGTAATCTTTGCATCACCCTAGAGTCTAGCATTTCAACCCATAAATTTGGGGGGCACACACGCAGCTCTAAATAACAGCAAGATCTTCAGCATTTTCCTACATGTGTTAGATTTGCCATGTCTTCTGATAACGGTTTTGCGTGTGTGGTTAAAACTTATATGTTCTTAGTAACTTTGAGTTTATTTCTCACTTTTAGAAAGATTTAAACTGTGTGTACACACACACACACACACACACGAATATGCAATGTGTGCAATTGCCTGTGAGGACTAGAGACATCAGATCTGCCTGGAGGTAGGGGTGTTTGTGAGCCACCTGACATGGGTACTGGAAACTGAGGCTGGGTCACTTGAAACTGCAGAACACTCTTAACCACTGAGCTACTCCTTAATTGCTATTCCTGTATTTAACACATGACCTAGATGACAGCACATGGGTGAAAGGTAGAATTTCGTAGTACATGACTTTGAAGTGATCAAAACAACAGCAACAACAAAAACCTCTGGGAACAGAATTAATAACTAGGTGCACTTCTCCAATTCACAATACCAGGAGATGAGCTTTTTATTTTTCATTTTTAATAATATCCACACACATTTGAAATCGGTCAAGAAAAGGAGATGTTTCAGAGACTTAAGAGGTAGATTACAGCTCATTTTAATCTTTTATTTTGGCTCTTTTTTCTTAAAAATGAGTTGATCCCTATTGAATGTTATTAAAGTGGTATAAAAAATATCACCACAGTAGAATTTAGTGTTTTGCTACTGAGAAGTCCAGCGCACTCCTCTGCTCACTTAGATGCCTATAATTACAACTGTTTCTAGCACACACTGCTGCAGAGAGAAAAGCACCATTTTACAAATACCCGAAGTCAAGGTCTTCACCTGTGAATTCTCCATTTCAGGTCACTGATCTTTTGAGATGGAAACCTCCCTAGGTTTGCTGAGGCTGCTTCAAACTCATGGAGTCAAGCAATCCTCATGTCTCTGGGTCCCAGGAGCCAGGACTACACGTATGAACCCCTGGATCTCAAGTACTTTTTTAAAGTGTTAGACAGGCATGAACATTTTGTTCCTACCTGTTACATAAAACTTATCCATGGAATTTAGTTGACAATAACTAAATGATTATAGAGACCCCCCATCTCTCAAGCACATATTCTCTGAAGAGCTTTGGTTTAAGGCTTTTACACCTGCAAATGTACTTTTTAAGGGTCCTCATCCACGTGAATTTTATAGTGGTTGGTGAGGGATGACCTATGGTTGAAAAGTTTCCCACATGTGTTACATTCATAGGGTTTCTCTCCAGTGTGAATCCTCTGATGTGCTATCCGTGAGGAGCTCTGCCTAAAGGTTTTCCCGCACGTGTTACATTTAAAGGGTTTCTCACCAGTATGAATCCTTCGGTGCTGAATAAGAGCTGAACTTTGACCAAATGACATCCCGCATTCCTGACATCGGTATGGTTTCTCTCCGGTGTGGATCCTCTGATGGTTGCTTAGGGATGAGTTACACCTGAAGGTCTTGCCGCACTCATTACATTTATAGGGTCTTTCTCCAGTGTGCATTCTCTGATGTTGGATCAGAGCTGAACTTTGTCGGAAGGCTTTCCCACAAACTTTACATTTACATGGTTTCTCTCCAGTGTGAATTCTTTCATGAATAATAAGAGTTGAATGGGAACTTAAGGCTTTGCCACACTCATTGCAATTATAAAACTTCTCCCCCGTATGAATTATTCGGTGTCTATTGAGTCTTGAGATAGAAGTGAAGCCTTTCCCGCACTCATTGCATCTGTACGGCTTTTCTCCGGTGTGGATTCTTTCATGCTGAATAAGCGATGCACTCTGACTGAAGGCCCTACCACACTCACTGCACTTGAAAGGTTTCTCTCCGGTGTGGATCCTCTGATGATAACGAAGGGATGAGCTAGACTTAAAGGTGTTGCCACATTCGTTGCACAAGTAGGTCTTCTTTCTGGAATGAATTCTCTGGCATCCTGAAAGAGTAGTAGACGCCTTCCTCCCTGGGTTATATTTATAAGGGTTTTCTCCAGCATGGACCTTCTGGTGTATAAAAAGGCCTGACCTTCGGCCAAAGGATTTACCACATTCCTTACATTTGTAGGATTTCTCTACAGTGTGGGTTCTTAGATGCTTATACAGGGATGTACTGAGAGTGAAGGCTTTGCCACATTCTTTACATACATAAGGCTTCTCTCCAGTATGAGTTATTTGATGTTGAATAAGGGCTGAACTTTGGCTAAAGGCTTTTGAACATTCTTTACATTTAAATAATTTCTCTCCACTATGATTTTTCTCATGTTTACGAAGAGATGAGGTGTTAATGAAAGTTTTCTCGCACATACTACATTTATAGCGTTTATCTGGGGTGATTCCTAGTGGATTAGATAAATATGATATCTGCTTTTCACATTTTGATGACCTTTTTTCTCTATGTGACTCTGGGCTCAGTTCATCGCTTTTATAGCTTCTTTCTATAGTCGAGGCATTCATATCCCACTTTTCCTCTAATTCGCCTTCATGTATGGAAAGATTTTCTGACTTCATGTTCAAAGGTTCTTTTCTTTTAGATTTTCTCATAATCAGTTCCCGAAATGAAGAGTCTTGTGTTTGAGTTGACTTAGTGGTTCTCTGACTGCACTTCAGTCCTAGAAAGGGAAAAAGGAAACCAAAGATGTGACATAAAAATTGACTATTGAGACTAGACATGTTGAGTGGATAAATACTAATGCTACTTAAATAGAGTCTTGGTGTGTGGTTAAAAATAGAGGGTAGACCCAAGAGTTCATATAGAAACAAAATTGATGGTAACAGAAGTAAAGTGAAAGAAAAAAAAGCAAATCCATTTCTAGATGGCGATTAAACAGGGCCAAGGAGCTGGAAAGTGTAGTATCTAGAACCCAGAGGACTCATGTTAGTCACCTACACTGTTACCTCTAAGTTTGCCCTCTTTGTTTCTTGCCAACAATATCTTGCAGATCCAATTCAAAAGTTTACTATGAGAATGCTTGCTTGACTCCAAACATACATGGTCCATTCCTCCAGCCAGCATTTCTTATTTTCTCAGACAGAATCTCAATCTCCATGTAGCTGTCCTTGAACTCATGACGTCTTGCTTTAGCCTCCCGAGAACTGTGATTACTGATGACCACTTCTGATGTACTGATATATTATTCTGTACTTCTCTACATATAACAAGCAGATCAGCATATTCTACCGCTTACAAATCCTCTTGATGGTATCTCATACACACACACACACACACACACACACACACACACACACACAATTATTACTTCTGTTTTGATATGAAGTCTCACTATACAGCTTAAGTTGACAGATTAGGCTGGCCTGGAACTTGTAGCAATCCTCCTGCCTCTACCTTCTGAGTACTGGGAATATAAGCATGTGCTACCACATCTGGCTTGTGTAGTATTTTTTTTCTTATTTATACCTACCTAATTTGAAGAAAGTCAAGTACTCTTGACCACTTAAACATGAATTTCATATAGATTAGTCACAAGTCCTCATAGAACCTGCCTTCTCAAACACAACATAGATTAGAGAGAATTCTAAACTAGTTTACCCAGGAAGACATTATTACCTTAATTCTACAGAGGTGCCACAAAACAGGCATAATGTCAAGATCTGTAAGCTGTAAAGACAGCCTTATCCATGCATCAAGCAAGACTGGTGTTATGATTTGAGTTTGAACTGTCAACTAAAGGCTCATATATTAAAAGCCTCACTACTAGCTGACTGGTTTAGGGTAGTGACTGGATCACCAATGGGTTTCCAACCCAATGGTATCATACAGAAGTGGTGGAAGTCAGGAGGTGGAACTTTCTTTGAAGAATAGGTTAATGGAAGAATATCTTGTATATCTTATCCCTGCTTCCCCCAAATTCTGGACTACCCTGAGGTGAGCAGCTGTCTTCTGCCATATGCTCACCCACATGATGCCCTGCCTCACCACAGGCCCAGAAGCAAGGGAGCAAAGCAGCTATGGACTAAAATCCATAAAGCCACATGACAAAATAATTCTCTCCCCTTTAAACATTTTCTCCCAGCTATTTGTCACAGCAATGAAGAGTCTAAGACACTGCCTTAGGCCTTCTTATAAAGAAAGGCTACAGTTCTGATACTTTGCCCTTGCCAGAGTTCTGAGCGCTGCAGTCAGCAACTGAACGTGCATCTTCCCCATAGATAAAATGTCTTAGTTTCAATAAGAATGGCTTCCATAGGCTCATATAATTGAATGTCTAGTCACCAGGGAATAGAAATGTTTGGATTAGCAGGATTAGGAAGTGTGGTGTTGTTGAGGGAAGTATGTAATTAGCGGTGGGCTTTGACATTTCAAAAAGCGAATGCTAGGCCCTGTCTGTCTGTCTGTCTGTCTCCCTTCTCTCTTCTTGCCACCTGTGGATGAGGATATCTACACAGCCACTGCTCCAGCACTCTGTCTAACTCCATGTTGCCATGCTCCCTGCCATGATGCTAAGGAACATATCTGAAACTATAAGCAAGCACTCAATTAAATGCTCTCTTTTCTAAGAGTTGTCATGGTCATGGTGTCTCTTTGTAGCAATAGAACAGTGACTAAGAGGCCCTGAGAAGGCATTCTCTTTCCTATCCATTACTGTCTCTACCATGGTCTCCTAACTAATGCCCTAGCTTTGAGTCTTGCCTCTGACAACTTCCTCTACACTACAACCAGATCATCCTGCCTAAATCCAGATCTTCCCGTGCTGCATGTTCTTCTAAGATCTCTGTTAGAATGCCAATGAGTCATTGATGAGGTCTAGGATTCATCTCACTGTGAACTGTAAAAGTATAAAAGATTTGTCTACATCTGCCAACACCTCCCTCCCCTGGCTGCTGTCAGCTATGCTGAACTAGATGCAGTTTCTGGAACAGTCCAGTTTAATTTTACTTGTCTATCTTTACATATGTAGAGACCACCTTTCCATTCACCCTCACTCTCTCACACTGTGGCTGGATAATGTTCTGAGTGAGACGAGGTTCCAGCACTGCTGACACGTACACTTTCATATGTGTGCATGTGCACATGTGTGTGCTCGATGGGCAGAGAGGATGCAGTGACAAACAAGTACATAGAAGCCATATGGTTATCTGGAGAGAGTCCCAGGCAAAGCCATCAGGAGAAACAGAAGTACAGTTGACTTCTGATGGAGCAAAGACCCTGACCTTGCCTAGAATGTACGGAACAAAAGGAAAAATGGTTAAAGAGCAAAGTATGCAAGGCCTCCTGAATATTGGTAAAGGCTGTGGAATTTTATACCAAGCACAATAGGATGCCTGGGGAAATATGCACTATTTGAGTTGGCAGAGAACAGAGAGACCTGGGGCAGAAGTGAAAGCAAATGAAGGTTTTAGGGAGCTGAGGTTGTGTAGGTCAGAAAGGGGTGGAATACACATGAAGTTGCTATCAGGACTGAGATTAATGGTCTAACAGAGTACTAGGAAGGAAAGAAGACAATTAATTAAGATCATGCCTATGAATTCTGAAAATGAATTATGGCACCAATCACCAAGAAGAGGGAGGAGAGGATGGGAAGCCCTAGGGGTCTGCTTCAGGTCTACTTGTGATAGCTGAAGGGCTTCAGAGGAAAAGGCAAGGAGACTCTGAAATAGCTGTGTGCTGCTTTAGAGACCTGGGGAAAGGTCAGAGCTGACGACAGGCATTTGGGAATCATCAGCCTACAAATTCTATTTAAAGCTAAAGAACTGAAAGAAATCAGCAGACTTCCTGAACATTTAAGGAAACTGGGAGATGATGGTATTCCAGGAGCCAGAGAGGAACAAATGATTAGCTATGTCAAATACCCTGAAGACTGGTTTGGGTATATGGCTTGGTTGGTGTGCTGGATAGTTTAATGCCAATTTGGCACAAGCTAACGTCATCTGAGAGAATGGAATCTTAATTAAGAAAATGTTCCCCGAGAGAGGGGCCTGGGTTGGGGAAAAGGTGGGGATGGGAATAGGAGGGATGAGGTGGGGAGGGGGAGGACAGAGAGAGAGACATTACTGGGAGAGACAAAAGGATTGGGGATGAGGGTGGGGGAAGCATAGACAATGGAAACTCCCAGAAATCTAAGACCCCTAGCAATGCGAGATATGAAGCCTGAACCTGCCATCTCCTGTAACCAGGTAAGACATCCAGTGAAGGAATGGGGACACCAACCCAGCCACAAAACCTTAGACTCACAATTTGTCCTGCCTACAAGATATGGAGGGGTTAAAAATGGAGCAGAATTTGAGGGAAGGGACAACCAATGACCAGCCCGGCTTAAGACCCATGCCATGAGATGGAGCCCACCCCTGACACTATTAATGACATTCTACTATACTTGCAGACAGGAGCCTAGAATAACTGTCATCAGAGAGGCTTCACCCAGTGACTGATGGAAACAGATGCGGAGATGCACAGCCAAACATTAAGCAGAGCTAGGGGAATCCTGTGGAAGATGGGGAAGGAGGATTGAAGGAGCCAGAAGGGTCATCACAAGAAAACCCACAGAGTCAACTAACCTGGGCCCACAGGGGCTCATAGAGACTGAACTGCCACCAGAGAGCATACAAGGGACTGACCTAGGCCCTCTGCACAGATGTAACAGCTGTGGAGTTTGGTCTTAAGTGCAGGAGATGGAGGTAGCATGGAATTTAAGAAGATTTCTTTTAGTGGAGCAGTAAATGGGAGACCAACTGGAAGTCTCAGGAAATAAGGCAAAGTGAAAAGGCAGGAAGACCTGGAAAGCCCGTGTAAAACCTGGTTCCAAGGGGAATAAGAACTCGAGCATGAGAACCTTTGTTTATAATGAAAGCAGTCCCAGCTACAAGGACCTACATCAACTCTCTCCCACCCATGTCAGTTTCCACTGGGGCCCAGGCCAGTCACAGGTTGTGGATATGCTAACTGCTCTGTATGCCCCACTCAGAACCCCCACATCCACGAACACACCACTCCACCTTTGCTCTCTCTGAGAACCAAGCGCAGCTGAGTTACTTGGTGAAACGGTTAGGACTTAGGTTCTAAGTAATGATCACATTGCGTCATGATTTCTTCTTTTTGAATACAAGATCTCACTCTAGTCCAGGCTGGACTGGAACTTACTATGTAGCACAGGCTGGCCTTAAACTACCATCACTTCTGCGTTAAGACTCCTGCGTGCCAAGACTGCAAGCATGAGCCTCCATACCCATCCATGTGATCATTACTAATAGTGGGTAATATGCGCACAGAGAACCACCAAAATTCTCCTTAGACGGTGAGAGTGCAGGTGAGGATGGGCTGTGAGTGCTGGTTGGAGTTGTCTGACACTCAAGCCAGGACCTTCAAGGGTCAGCCACAGGTCAAGGCAGGATCTTCAAGGGTCAGCCACAGGCTAAAGAAGCATCAGTCTTGGTATCTCAGAGGGAGCAGGGCCATGCCAAACCTGTCTCACATCACTGTGAACCCTTACGTCTCTTCCACAAAAGTAAGCCTAAAGTAATTCCCACTATCAATCATGTCATCCATAAATGTGTCAAAACTACCCACATGACCCTACCCAGGTTAAAAACATTGTTCGCAGGTAGTCTCACCCTTATGATACACAGAAACCACAAATAAACCAAATGACGCTGATGTAAAGGCATTTGTGGAAATACTCTATGTTGTATTAGTCACTGGCTCATTTGGCTTTCACTATTTAAAGAGGGCTTTTCCTTTTATTTATATGGTGCAAGTTATTCCTATATTTTCTGCATAACCAGAAGCCTACTCTGGCCAGCACTAGAAAATGGAAATAAACGAAACAAGCTGCCTCCAGATACAGATGCAGAGGAAGACAGAGATCACGCACGTGCCCATGTGCTATGCAGGAATGGTATGGAAGGAGAATGAGGCTGCTGAGGTGAAGAACATGGAGGAAGGAGCCCTGGGCAGAATCCTGGGGAACCCAGGAAGGCAACCACAAGAGCTCTTGGCCATCAAGAAAAAGAGAAGGCAGATAGATA
This sequence comes from Mus caroli, assembly GCF_978045245.1. Classification (NCBI taxonomy): domain Eukaryota; kingdom Metazoa; phylum Chordata; class Mammalia; order Rodentia; family Muridae; genus Mus; species Mus caroli. The sequence continues at coordinate 71,968,085 of NW_028227268.1, forward strand.
AGTCAGGTACAAAATCCTTGAGGCAGAACATTAGACAAGGGTGACCACTATGGTGAGGACTCTGCCTTGGGCTCCATGGTACAGAAGTCGCTAGTTTTAAGGCTGTGGCTGACCTCCATGGTAGCACCTGTGTAAAATCAGGAAAAGCCGCCTTCCTCTGAATGGATTACAACCCCAGAGGCTTCACTGATAGACCAGCAGATGGCTGACAACCCCACACGGTTCAGCAGACTCTTGGTGGCTTCTGACATTAAAGATGATAAAAGGAAAAGAAAAGGGGGCTGGGGAGATCTCTCACTGGAGATGTGATTACTAAACCATTTCTGGAATTTAAAAATGTCCAGATTTTGGAATATTGTGCATTTGGACACCTGCCAAGCCTGTTCGATACACAAGTGGTTTCACCCATGATTCTTAGTGTAGCTATGCAGGAAGAGCACAGCCACACTGCTTAGGCTCTGCGCCAATTCTTAAGCAAGAGACCCAAAGGAAGACACCCTTCAAGCCATGGCCTCTCACCTCCAGTTTAAGACTTACAAACCCAGGGACAACAAAGGCTGTTTTACATTTTTTAAAAAGTGATTCGTTTTTATGTGTAAGGGCGTTTTGCCTGCATGTGTCCCACATGCATCCCCAAGGCACACGGAGATCAAAGAAGGGCATCAGAAGCCCTAGAGCTGGAGTTATGAATGGTTAGGTGGGTGCTGGGACCTGAACTCAGGTTCTCTACAAAAGCAGCCAAGGCACTAAAGAACTGAGCCCTGTATTTGTTTAGTTTTGAAGGGAAAAGTAACTTTGTGAGTTCACCAGTGAGGGATCTTACCCAACTCATTGGCCCTTAGTTTCTATCACCATAGCAACACCTCTGTTGAGCCTCCCTTTAGGTCACTTCAGGTCTGGCTCACAAGGTCTTTTCTTTTAACCACCTTGCAAAAACAGTTTTCCAGGATCCCAACCCCCGGCTGGGGGCTCAAGGGTCCAAGAGTTCTGATCTCACTTGTGAGTTCCAACCCTTATAGAAACCCCCACCAGAGATCCGTATCCAAGCACTTCACTTATACGCTGAATGAAAACCACCCCCCCCCAATCATCACACGGGGTCTCTCTAAAGCCCTAAGCAGAGGCCTTCATCTAGACCCCGCTAGCTTTCCCTTCATTCCTGCAGTGGCGCCCTAAGGTTGTCTGGCTGCCTCTCAAGTTCAATCCATCTTCCATAGTGCCCCTCACAGCACTTCCTGAATGTAACAGCTCTTTGTAACAACTTACAGCATTGTATACAAATAAAGACTCTTTTTCCGGGCCCATTTTTAAAGGGTACATTGTTGCCTCCTCGCCCTTCTCTCTGTGCACACAATTTTCTTTCAATCTAATCTCAACAGTGCTCTGAAACCCGCCTCACTCCTTGACACTCTCTGAGATGGTGGCTGCCAGAACAAGGACATACCACAGTTTCTTCAGCTGGTTAACTAAGAGACCTTTGAATTGTTTCTGATTAGAACCAGCTTTCTGAGAGCTACCCACAAGTACAGTGGCCATTTGCAGTGCAGATGCTTGCAGCTGCCCATGTCCAGGACACAGCTCTCGGAACAGCACCAAGGCCCTCGTTACAGGATCCCTACATGCATAGCCTTCCCACCCTTTCCTTTTCCTTTACATTTTGAACTCCAACCTGAGTGAGTTCTTTATCATCCCTTAAATATACCATACTTCTTAAATGAGCTCTGAAAACACAGTCCTCCTCAGAAACAACCAACAAGAAAAAAAAAAAGATCCCAAGAAATTCATTCGGGGCGTGGTCAGAAGAGAACAACAGAGCTAGCCCAGATTTCAGTTTCCCTCCACTGCTCCTATCTAATTCAAGGATAATTTATTGAGTTGTTTGTTTACTTTGTTTCATTGGTGAGTGTGTGTGTGTGTGCTGTGAGTTGAACCCAGGGCTTTTTGTGTGCCAGGCAGGTGTTCCTACCACTGAGCTCCATCCCAGTCCCTGACCACCTCTTTGTTCTTTAAAGATTTATTTATTTTATATATATAAGACATTGTCATTGCCTTCAGACACACCAGAAGAGGGTGTCAGATCTCATTACAGATGGTTGTGAGCCACCATGTAGTTGCTGGGATTTGAACTCAGGACCTCTGGAAGAGCAGTCAGTGCTCTTAACCACTGAGCTGTCTCTCCAGCCTCCCACCCCCTCCACCCCCGGCCACCTCTTGTGGACTGAGAACCTGAAGACATTTTCCAACCCACACTCTAAGCTGCACCCTCTCCTTATTCGCCATACTGGAGCCTGCATAGACTGCCAGGCCTGCGCACGCACTCACCGAGAGAGAAGCCTCCAGGGCCTTCTTCTTCCACCTTCCAGGGATCCTCTCCTTGCTGCAGCAGGGAGATCACTTTTGGTTTGGTAAACGGGAATCCTGCTTGTAGACAAGATGAGCTCAGTAACCAGAAGCCAGACAACCACACAGGACTGAGAAAATCTCTTAAGTTGCAGAAATCAATTAAGCCTCAAATGTTTCCCTCACACGGCCCTTTGCAGAAAAACCCGTAGCAAAGGAGATGGGCAAGAGGTTCCAGAGATGGAACAAAGCTCTCTGCTGAGAGATGAACCAAGCAAGCATGGAATGACTGCTGGTTGGGAAGATGCCAGGACCATGAACCTTTGCTTCATACCAAGGGAAGCGGTGCCCTCACTGCCACGCCCGCTCCACTGCACATGGGCAGTTCCAGGCCTGCTGTGCAAAGTATGTGTCAATGCCTACTTATAAGGTCATATTTGTAAGACCCGAAGGCAAAACTCTGCTAAGATTTCACAATGAAATCTCCATTCAGGGAAGAAGGCACTGAGGTCTCGCTCGTGAGTCTCTGCCCACAGGGCACTCTCTTACCCAGCGAGGCCAGGTTGCTGTAGTTCTCCAGCATCACCTCACGGTACAGGCTTCTCTGAGAGGGGACCAGCTTCTTCCACTCATCCCGGGTAAAGAGCACGGCCACGTCTTCAAATGTCACCGACACCTGTGAGGGACAGACAACTCCATGGGAGAAGCCACCCTATAGCCTCATGCTTTGACACACATGTGCAGATGTATATCCTCACACAGAGATACAGCCATCCAAACACGTGACCAAGTACATGAGAATACACATATACACATGTATACATACCACATCACACATACATACACAATAAGAAACGAAAACTTTCATGGAAATTGTACAAGCAAAAGATAAAACCCATAAAGTGGGAAAAACAACACAACAACCAACCAACCAACCAACCAACCAACCACCACAGGCTGGAGAAGGCTTGGGAAGCAACATAAGGATTGTCAAGAAGAACGAAGAAAAAATAGAAAACCAATCTTGGTAAGGGCAGAGAAAGAAACACAGACAAGTGCGGGAGGCAGGGCCAGAAAAAAAGGAATTTTCTCAAGCACGTATGTGTGTTCTGTCCCAGGTACCTGGCAAGTTACTTGTGGAATTTGTAGGCATACACCAGACTGGCACCAGGCAACAATAGCCTGTTTATCAAGAGATACAGAAGACTAGAACTGTGAACATCGGGTGTGCTCCCCACAGAATCGACCACCCACGGAGAGAGAACCAACTGCTCCAAGGAGGGCATGGGCGCTGAAACCCGGTGAAGGCTGAACTGCATGGATAACTGTCAGAAGGAAAACCAAACAAAAGCCGCTCCTTCTGCTATGATGTGAACCGGCAAGGTGCTTACCTGAGATGTCGCTTCCCATTGCTCAGGAGCCATCTTCTTTCTGAAGGTTCTTCTTCCAAAGATGGGTGAAGATGAGGGAGGATCTGAGGGTGGAAAGAAGAAAGGAGTAGTACCTGTTGCTCGGCACCTGTCAGAAGCAGCATCTCCCAAAGTGTCCCATCAGCTGAGCCTGGCTCTTCTGCCTCAAGAGAGGGAACCAGGAGCTGGGGGTGGGCATCAGAGAATCGGCAGGTCACCAGTCTTCTTGTCCGTGGATTTCCAGAAGCAAGACTCAGGCGACACTGTACTCCATAACCGAGGGGACTCACTGAGCTCTCGTGTGAACACCCTTAGACTGTTCATCACATCTCAGCAGGCACTTTCCAGCCCCTTTGGGAAGGAAATTGAAGTCTGAGTGCGGCCACAGTGGGGGCGCCTCCGGTTTCGACCCCCTCAGATCTGAGGGGCAGAGACGGTGTTCTTCCTTAAAACACGTTGCCCACCCAACTGCACTGCTGCTGTCAGAGATCGATTTCCAGAATACCAGGGGAAAACTCCAGAAAGGGGACCAGTAGTAGCCCAGGACAAGAGAGCTGCACGGAAAACACAGCCTGCATGGACACTGCCCGGGCGGTGGGGAGCAGGTCACTTGCACTCCAGGGCCGAGGCCACTGGGAGCGCGCGTTCCGGGGCGGGGGATGCGCAGGAGGCCACCGAGCTGAACCCAGCCCAGCCCCTGTCTGACGTCGGAACACATCGAGCCTTCACTCACCTTCCCTCGCCCGGCTCCCGCCGCACCTCACATATGCTCTGAGCCGCCGCGCCTAAAGACTCTGCACGGGGACCTTGGCCCCGAGCCTTGAGCCGCGCCACAGACGTCCTAAGACCCGCGAAGGCTCACGGGGGGTCAGATCTTGGGGTCCAGAGGGTGGTGGCCGCGGACCCCTCTGGGAAATGTAGTCCACTTCGAGACCCAGGGATTCTGGGATTTGAAGTTCCTCGGTTTGTCGGAAGCACAGATTACTTACTTGGAAGGTGAGAGTGGACACCGGGAACCAAACACCTGCTTGTTAGGTAAATAATAAAAGATGTTGCAGGTTAATGGAAAGGAAGCTGGGACGAAGTGCCCTTTAGAAGAGCTTTTTTTTTTTTTTTTAAGGTATTAGTAGGGCTGGAGAGGTGCTCAGTGGTTTAAGAGTCCTTGCTGCTCTTGTTGAGGACCTAGGTTCAATCCCCACTACCCATATCAGTTGCTCACAATGGCCTGTAACTGCAGCGCCTGGGTTCCAATACCCCCTTCTGGCATCTCGGGGCAGTGGATGCATTCCATGCTCATACACACTCATTCATACACACAAATAATAAATGTCCTTAAAATTCTTCTTTTCCCACAAATAACAACAACGGGGAGGGGGGGGGGAAGTTATTAGAATCAGGCTGAAAGCAGCCACGATGGAGATCTGATGGGCAAAGCTTATCAAAGATCCTTCAGCTCCCAAGGACAGGAATTCTGTATTCTTACAAGTTTGGGGAAGGAAGTGTGCCGTACCACATGGCCCAACTTGTGTGCCAGGAGTCACAAGAAAAGGCAGGAAGGCACTAGATGCAAACTAAGTTATAACTCAAGGCTGTCTGGGGTGTCTGTTGGAGCTGGGGTGGCAGCTGAGAGAGAGCTTTGTCAATGTCACAGCACATCGCTTGTATCAACTCTCAGTCCAAAGAGGGAGAGACTACAGGAGTGTGTGGTCTGACTTTTCAGAGTACGCTGTACAGTCTGTATTCTAATGGTCACGCACCAAGCCCTATTATGAGCCATTTGAAAAACTGAATAAAACAAACGTCATTATCCTGAAGTACTTTATTTTTTGTAAAAGGCAAGAACCAGACAACAAGCCATGAACATAATTAGATAGGGATCTAGAAGATACCTGTAATAAGACCAAAAACAAAACAAAAAACAACAACAACAAAAAAAAAAAAACAAAAAAGAAAGAAAGACAAACAACAAAAGAAGGGTAGGGCAAAGGAAGGGTAGCCTGGGCAGACAAGAATGAAGCATGGGGTTGAGGCAACAACTCAGGAGAGGCAGAACTGTGACAGTTGTAGTTTTGTGGCTGTGACACGCACTTGAGAAGAATAACTTAAGGGTCTAAAATAAAGGGCCAGTTTGGGGCCATGGTTGGCAGGTTATAGTCTTCGCCTGACTGACTCCATTGAGTGTCAGCTCAGAGTAAGGCAGCAGAATGTCACAGAAGGACAAGGAAGATGAAAGCCGTGGAGCTGAAGGCAGCCAGGAAGCAAAGAGCAGTTAACAGGAAGGGGTGAGGCCAAAATAGACCCTTCAAGGACATCCCTAGAAACCCATCTTCTCTAGCCAGGCCCCACCCTCTACAGTTCCATAACACCCCAAAACGGGTTGAAAGACTGAGCCCATCAATGGGTTAAGTCATTGTGTATGTAACAGCCCTTATGATGGAATCCTCCATGGATACGGCTTATCAACGCAGCCAGATACGGGCTTTAGCAAGCTTTTGGGTACCCCTCAATCTAATGAAATTGACAAACCATAGCAATCAGGACAGAGACATTACAGGAAGAGCCAACGGATAATTGTTTTAGAATTTTTTATTTATGAGGACCCGGAAGAAGACTCAGTGGTGAATCGCTCCCTGCCAAGCCTGGCGACCTGAATTCAATTCTAGGAACTCACATAGTGAAAGGAGAGACTGACTCACAAGTTATTCTCTGATCTCATACATACACTGTGCCACATACATTCATATATGCACAATAAATACATGCAAAACATTTTATTTTAATTAATTTGGTGGTGGTATGAGCCTCTAGCAGCCTAGACAAGCATTCCACCCCTGAGCCACATCCCCACTCTGTAGAGAAAATCGCTTATACGCATCATCTGTCAATAAAAAAGACTATGGCCAATGAGCTGAGGCAGGAAATAGGAGGTGGGACACTGGCAGGAAGAGACAGGATTCTGGGAAATAGTGAAAAAAATAAAAGGAGATGCTGAGAGAGATGTGAAGAAGCAGCAGCTGGGGCTGAAGGACAGGTAACTAAGTGGTAGACAGAATAGTTTGAATGGGTTAAGTAAGTTACAAGCTAGTCAGAGAATGAGCCAAAGCTATGGCCTAACCAACTAATAATAAATAATTAGTCCCAGAGTTGTCATTCCTAGAGCAGGGGATAGAAGAAAAAAAAACATTTTTTTTAAACACCAGCCCTCTTTTAACTTTTGAGACAGAGTCTCATCAAATTGGCTAGGCTAACCTTGAACTCACTCTGCAAAAGCTGGCCTTGAATTTTGAATTCTTTTGCCTCAGACTCCTAGATAGCTGAAGTGACAGACTCTCCCAGGCCAGGCTAGTAAGTATTGTCAGTCACACAAAAAAATTATAAATAAACCCAGCCCAGCCTCCCCTCCAATATCTTGGTGCCACAGAGCAGAAATTAGTAATTAGGGTTTTGATTCTCTTATCAGCACTTAGAAGCCAAGCTTCAAATCTGCTTCAGTTACAACTGAAGCCACAATGTATTTGTTGCAGCTCAGTAACTTTCAAAGCTCTTATCTGAGGCTTATTTACTTCAAGGTATTCAAGTAAAGTTTTATTTCTAGTTGTTAATGTTATCTTAAGGTTTTCTTTTTTATTCTATCAACATCCTTGAAGTTTATCTTTGAAGATTGTTTTCTTCTGTTTCTTGAAACAGAATTACTGGGTCGAGGACTGCTAAACCCTAAGATGTTTAGGGTTGGTCTGATGCTATGTATACAAATGCTAAATTCTGAACCCCAAGATCTTGTTACCCTCAGATGAGTGAATTCTCACATACACTGATCTTTGCTGTGTAAACCTTGCTCCCCAATTTTAAGCCATTGGTTAAATAAAAATGCCTACAGCCAGTCACTGTGGAGAGTAGAGGTAGACAGGATTTCAGTTACCTGGTGGAGGTAGTAAGGAGGGACAAGGAGAGAGAGAGAGCTGGAAAAGAAAATAGAGAATGGGAGGAGAGAAAGGAGGAGACCACCATTAGATGGGATGGACCATGAACATGTGGCCAAAGGAAGTCTACCCTGAGGACAGGCTGATGGAGCAAGAAAGCAGCTGGGGTGAGACCAAGCAAGTAACTTGGGGAGCACAGCTGGGAATTAGCCAGTCTAGCATATATAAAAATAGATTAGGGGTAATCACCCAGTAATTGTGCTAAGCTGATTAAAATAAATTATAGGCCTCAATCTCAATTATTGGGAGGCTTGATGGCTTAGATTTTTCAAACCCTACACTAATGAGGGTTCTTAAATGCTTCAGCCTTCCTTTTAGGCCACCACTCAATAGAGGGAGTGGAAAAGAAAGGTTAATAGGAAACAGGTTGTAGACCTGTTTAGAAATAGTTCTTGGGGGGGGGGGGGATTCCAAGTAAAGGCAGTTCAATCCAGAGGAAACCACGAAGCTCTGCCAATCAGCCCAAGTCCACGGAAGTGAAGAGATGCCCCCCAGACTATCACAAGAAGTTCTTTGGCTAGCTGCTCTCTATGCAGTCACAAGCAGTGAAGATCAGCGACAGAGAAGCAGTGCCAGAGCCTCCTCCCACAGACTTATATCTTTTCTAAGCATCACTTATCCTTTCACCTGTCTGGCCCAGCAAAACATCATATGACATGACTGAGTTTCCAAAGAAACCAGAAATTTCTATTTAAGGGGCTGGCTGGGTCATAATAAGAATGAATGGAGTTAATCAATAGCATTTACAACAACACCAAGGCATTGAGTCTGGGACCTAGTTCTCCCCTGGGAGAATTTATAATCCAAATTCTCTTATTGGTTGGTGGCCACATGTGTCTGATGCCAGTACCCACTTGGGATATTCTTTCATTCTTTTCTGTATTTAGGAGAGATATGGCTTTGCTTGCTTGTTTGTTTGTTTGATATGCAGTTTTGAAAACTTGTGAAATTATGCATAACAAAAGAAAATGTTATGGCATCAACATCTTGATCCCTCTGCCTTAGTCCCTGGAGTGTTAGGAGCACAGGGGACAGCTGCCACACCTCCCTTAGGACTGTTTTCTTTGCAGTATTTTGGACTTGAGCTGGTGGCGAGAACAGAATTACTGGAAATAGACTCCTAAGTCTTCAGAGGATCCATATACTTAGTGGATTGTGGGCTGACCACATTCAGAGCTTCATGAGGCTCAGGAGAGGCTGACCTGATAGAACCACATCTGTTAGCAGAGGGTCAGAAGTGATGACTGTACCCAACTATGATGGTTTGTATATGATTGGCCCAGGGAGTGGCACTATTAGAAGGTGTGGCCCTGTTGGAGTAGGTGTGGCCCTGTTGGAGCAGGTGTGTCATTGTGGGTGAAGGCTTTAAGGCCCTCATCCTAACTTCCTGGAAGCAACTATTCTGCTAGCAGCCTTCAGATGAAGATGTAGAACTCTCAGCTCCTCCTGTACCATGCCTGCCTGGATGCTGCTATGTTCTCACCTTGATGACAATGGAATGAAATCCTGAACCTTTAAGCCAGCCCCAATTAAATGTTGTCCTTTATAAGATTTGCATTGGTCATGGTGTCTGTTCACAGCAGTAAAACCCTAACTAAAGCACCAACTTACAGACTGGAAGATGTCACAGTTCTTGGGGCACTGGCCTGTATGCACCGTGGTTTTCCTTGAGGAGGATATGGTCTACTTCAGCCTGAGTGTTCCTCCAGTCCCACCATCATGCCTTAAAACCAGGACTGAGGAGGACCAAACTGCTTCAAAACAGCTTGAGAGAGCTGTCTCGAGCAGAAAGCTAGCTGTCTCAACCATAGAGTTTTTAGAGTAACAAGAAAAAGATATCTAGAGCAGAGCAGAACACACACACACACACACACACACACACACACACACACACACACAGAGAGAGAGAGAGAGAGAGAGAGAGAGAGAGAGAGAGCTATCTGAAAAGCTGTCTAGAGTAGAGCAAAACAGAGAGGGAGGGGAGAGGAGGAGGGAGTGGGAGAGGGAGAGGGAGAGGGAGGAGACTGAAATCTGAAAAGCCATCTTCAGCAGACAACAAAGCCAAGACCTATCTACAAAGAGCTGTCTAGAGAACCATCCTGAGCAGATCACCAGCTTGGACCAATGATTTGACCTCAAGGCATTTGTTTTCGCTGTTCCCAGACACCCCTTCTCTCAGAACCTAGCCAAGGCTGGTCATTGGCGAAACACACAACAACTCACTCTCTTCCCCTCTCTGTCTCTCTGTCTCTTTCTTTCTTTCTCTCTGTGTCCATCTGTCTCTCTCTCTCTCTGTTTGTATCAGTGTGTCTCTGTCTCTCTGTCTCTGTAAGTGTGTATCTCTGTCTCTCTGTGTGTCTATGTATGCATCTCTGTCTCTGTGTGTATGTGTGTGTCTGTCTCTGTCTTTCTGACTCTCTGTGTGTCTGTATCTCTGTGTCTCTATCTCTCTCTGTATCTTTCTCTCTCTGGCTCTGTGCGTGTACCTGTGCATGCTTAGTGTCTAACAGCATGGATCAGGAACTGAGGCAGGTCCCAATGACCTGCAGTACTAAAAGTAGACACCAGAGGGAGGAAGAGACCACCAGCTTCAGGAAAAAAGGAGAAGGAAGACTATTTCCCCTCTTTTTCTCAGACAGGGTATCTCTAAAAAGGCTAAGAACTCACCATGTAGCCCCAGGGTGGACTCTGCATTTTCAGTGGTCTCCCACCTCAGCGTCCCAAGCACTGGGATTACAGCCTACTCTTTAATTATGAATCTGTATAACACAAACCAAGAGTCAGCACACAATCAAGAGTGGACATACCTCCAGAAAGACTGAGGAGTGGCCAATCAGCCCAAATGGTAATGGTCTTCCCTGCAATGCAGCAGGCTGTGGGGGCTGATGGAACTGAGTTCTTCTGTGCTTGTCCATCCCACAAGGACTCCAAGTCAACCAATCATATCCACTATTAAATACTGCCCTTCCCAGGAGCGAGTGACAGAGAGTCTGGATGTCCATTGGCTGAGGACAGACAGGAAGCTGTGATGTGACCATGAGCTTTCTTCAGCCATAAAGAAGAGTGACGTTATGTTTTCTGCAGCAAAATAGATGGAACCAGAGTGAGGCTTGAGAAGTGAAATCGGTCAGAATCAGATAGGCAAATACTGCGTGCTTTCTTCCATTTGTGGCTTCTAGATCCTAAAAGAGATGTGTAAAATCATATATGTACATGTGACACAAAACTGGAAATTCAGAAAGGAGGAAGACTTAGTTTTCACATTTACAAATACTTTGTTATTATTACGTGTATGTGTGTCATATGGTATGTGTGCATGACTATAGGCATGTGTCTGCAGCACCACACATGTAGAGGTCAGAGAACCACTTCTGTAAGTCAGATCTCTCCCTCCACCCTGGGTCTGAAGGCAGATCTCTAGTTGCCAGGGTTGTGCTGTGTGGTGGCTAATACTGGTTGTCAACGTGAATATATCTGGCATGAACTATATCCAGAATTGGAAGGCACACCTGTAATCCAGATCTTGAGGTTGGAAGACACAAGTTTCTGACCGGGATCTTGGCATGGAGATCTTGAGGCATAGTGGCCATGAGAAGCTTAGGCCCAGACAAGGTAGGACAAGTCTTTAATCCCAGGAGACTAAGGCAATGGTATCTCTGAGTTCAACGTCTGCCTGGGACAAGGCAAATCCTACATAGAGGCATGGTGGTATATACCTTTAATCTGGGCCACACCTTCAGCTAGAGACCTACGTAAGGACATTGGGAGAAGGAAGCCTCACTCTTCCTCACCTGCTTGCATTTACTTGCCAGCACATCTGTTGGCAGCTCCTTCTGCAGAAGACCAGCTCAAACAACCAGCCTCATGGGACTGAGCAACTACTAAATACTTGGCCTCCCTGTTCACAGCTGACCATTGTTGGGTTATTTGGACTACAGACTGTAAGTCCTCACAATAAATAATCTCGATATAGAGAGACAGTCCATAAGTTCTGTGACTTGAGAGAACCCTCACTAGTACAAGCTGCGAGCATCTCTACTGGCTGAATCATCTCTCAGACCCAGAGGCTGCATTTCTAAACTTGCACTCCATTAACCCCAGTTAGACTTGAAGTCTGAGGGCCTGACTCAACACTCTAGGGTCATGGGATGCTCTTACTTTAAGAGCTGTCACATAGGATGAACATATACATTTCTGCTACTTTCTTTTATTGTTAAGATTTCAGTGTCAGGAGATAATTCTCAGACCAGTTCTCTACTTCTACCAAGTGGGTCCCAGGGATGGAATGCACGTGGTTCCGACATTATGATTTTCTTTACAAAAAGGAAATAAGATAAACAAGTAATCACTATCTTTTTATTTTGTAAAGCTTTAATTTTGAAGCTCTGCTTAACATATGAACCTGGTTGAAATGATATAAACAAAGCAGCTCTGTAACCTTTTCATAAGACACTGGTGTCTTTGGTGTGTGTTGTCCTTTTCCTAAGTGTCCCCTTTGATAGCTTGAAATACCAACCTTTTTTGTTTTGGCTGGTCCTGGAAAGCCTTTTCATGGTATAGGCAAAGATCAAGCTTTTATGGAGTGAAGGTCTCTAAGTAAGAAGAAAATTCCGCTGACAACTGTAAGCAATGCTGAGCCATCTCCCCACAGCTGCTACCATGGGGAGGCATGCAGGCACAGGAGTGACTGCCACAAGGTTTCTACACTCACAGAATCCAGCAGCAGCAGGTGTGGACCACACAGGGATCCCAGGGTTGTTTGGAGGGTTCAGGGAAACAGGGGTGAGAGGCTCTGTTGTGGGTTCTGCAGGTAGGGGTGAAAAGGCGACTCACACAGGCTTGGGCTGCTTGGTTTGGATCATTCCTATGTGCCCTAGGCTTAGAAACCCTACTGCCGGATAACCAGACCTAGGGCTATCAGGATAGAGTGTAAAAGGCTGACTTCAGATGTTCTGGCTTCTGAATTACATGGAATATAAAGGCCATCACCCTGCTTGAACTGCAGTGAGGGGTTCCCTTTCTCATCCCAGAGGACCCCCATACCAAAATGTCAAAACGTAACATACAAAAAATAAGGAGGCATAATTAATAGAAACTCAAGAATTCAATTAAAAAAATATTCATTTAGCCCTTAATAGCACATTTTGAAATATATGTTTCACATACTATAGGCAACTATTTTCTACTTTGGCTGGCATGGTGGTAACTGTTTGTGATCCTAAGACACAGGAAGCTGAGGCAGGAGGATCACTAGTTTTCGGTTAACTTGGGTTATATATCTAGATACCACCTCAAAAAAGGAACAGATTAAAATTTGCTGCTTTAATATCATGTTGATGTTTTACTAGGATGCTTAATTACTTCTTCAGTTTCATTTAGAACGAGGTGCTGTATTTGACATTAGCATATATCCAATGTATAATGAGCAAAATTTGAACACTATGATATTTTTCTCTATAGAGAAGAAATCAGCAAATGAAATTTATTTCTTTAAAAATAAGTTGGTTTCAGGAGCTCTTAAGAGCACTTGCTGCTTTTCCAGAGGATCCAAGATCAGTTCCCAGTTCCCAAGTCAGGCAGCTTACAGCTACTTGTAACCCCAGTTCCAGGGGTTCCACACCATCTTTTGACCTCCTTGGGTACTAGCACCCATATGACTATGGAAAGCACTCACAAGACCCCTAAGTCCCTTTTCTTGTACTTTCTAGCTGAGTCTAGAGGTACTTCACTCATGGCTAGGACTGAGGGGTTCAGCCTTAACAGTGTAGAGTCCCATCTGTAGCTTGTGTTTTCACTCACAGTCAGTCTAGATATCTCCACCTCTAAAACATGTTTGTCCTTCGGAAAGCAGTGGGACTCCAGGCTTATTACTATGACAAGACAAGATTGGTTGTGTGGCTCCAGGCTTGTCACCATGACAAGTCAAGACTGGGTGTGTGGCTCCAGGCTTGTCTCTATGACAAGACAAGACTGGGTGTGTGGCTCCAGGCTTGTCTCTATGACAAGACTGGGTGTGTGGCTCCAGGCTTGTCACCATGACAAGTCAAGACTGGGTGTGTGGCTCCAGGCTTGTCTCTATGACAAGACAAGACTGGGTGTGTGGCTCCAGGCTTGTTACCATGACAGGACAAGATTGGTTGTATGGCTTCATGCTTGTCACCATGACAAGACAAGACTGGGTGTGTGGCTCCAGGCTTGTTACCATGACAGGACAAGATTGGTTGTATGGCTCCAGGCTTGTCACCATGACAAGACAAGACTGGGTGTGTGGCTCCAGGCTCGTCACCATGACAAGACAAGACTGGGTGTGTGGCTCCAGGCTCGTCACCATGACAAGACAAGACTGGGTGTGTGGCTCCAGGCTTGTCACCATGACAAGACAAGACTGGGTGTGTGGCCAGCCTGTGCCTGGGTCTTGTCTGACCCTTTCTTTCCTTTCTGAGGGGATTCCTGCTCCCCCTCGAGCTGCAACATGTCTAACTCTAACTAATAGAAGACTGGACAATAGCAGTCATGACCAAAGCAACAGCTGTCTCCCACAGGCTGCTCTGAGGGTCACTGCCATGTGGCCAAAAGACAGCAAGCAAGTTTTCCCAGAAAGTCCCTGGGAAACCCTCTCTGCCCTTCTTCTCCTCACCTGGTATGCTAAGAGATGGCTGGGACTTGACAGCTGCTTTGGAAACACTGGGGTCAATGTGTGATCCTGGGGGCTGGGGAGGAGAGGCCTGGATGGAACCTCACCTTTGCTTTTTCTACTCTTGATTCATCACCATGGAAATAACGATACTCATGAACTCGCCTGTTGCTTAACTAAATATAATCAGGATGATCTTTTCCCATGGGCTGAGGTTCAATTGTCTCTTCTAATAATAGTGAAATTCCATTCTGATTTCTGGATGTTCTTTCTTTTTGAAAAGCTTTCTGAGTGGCTAAGCAGGGGGAGATGGTAGAGGTGACATCCAAGGTCAGACCCCATGTCCTTCTATCTTAGACACCTTGTCACCAAGCTGATATGCACCATGCTAAGAAGACTTAGAGCCCTTGTTGAGGAGCCTTGTCACTGACTCCTTCATGTCCTTGTTCCTCAGGCTGTAAATGAAGGGGTTCAGCATGGGGGTAACCACAGTATACATGATGGTGGCTACCGTGTCCTGGGTGGAGAAGGAGTCTGGAGGTCGTATATAAATCCCCAGTACCGTCCCATAGAAGAGGGTGACCACAGACAAGTGTGAGCTACATGTGGAAAATGCCTTGTGCCTGCCCTTGGCAGAGGGGATCTGGAAGACCGCCATGGTGATTCGGACATAAGAGACCACAATGAGAATGCAGGGGGCCACAAAGAGGACCACAGCTCCCAGGAACACATGTTGATTGACTCGTGTGTCCGAACAGGCCAACTTCATGAGCAGGTAAGCATCACAGTAGAAGTGAGAGATCTCTGGGATGGAGGAGCAGAAACTCAGTCTGCTCATGAGGAGTGTGTGCACCAGAGAGATGAGGCCAGAACATATCCACACAATGGCTGCCAGCCCCACACAGAGCTGGGGGGTGATGATGGTGTGGTACTGTAGTGGATAGCATATGGCCACGAATCTGTCCAGGGCCATGGCAGCCAGCAGAAAGGTGTCCACATTGGCAAAAGAAATCAGGAAGTACATCTGAGTTAGGCAGTGGACATAAGAAATGGTCCTTGTTCCAGCCACATGGCTAGCCAGGAGCCTGGGGATGAGATTGGTGGTGAAGCAGACATCAACGAAGGAAAGATTGGCCAGGAAGAAGTACATGGGGGTGTGCAGGCGGGGGTCAGAGATGATGGCCAGGAAGATGAGTGTGTTCCCAGCTACCGTGACCAGGTACATGCACAGGAAAGCCCAGAAGAGGATTTGTTGCTGCTGTGGGTCATTGGTGATGCCAAGCAGGAGAAACTCGCTGACTCCAGTCTCATTCTCCCTCCCCTTGGACATCTTCCAGAGGCTCAGGCTCCTGGAGGGGAGAGGCCGGACTGGAACTCACTGTGTGGTCAGACTCAGGTCATAGCTCATATGTAGGAGCTTTCTACCAGAACTGTGTGTGTGTGTGTGTGTGTGTGTGTGTGTGAAGATCACAGGAGAACTTTAAGGAATCAGTTCTCTCCCTCTACTGTTGGTTCTAGAGATGGAACCAGGGTGCTCAAACTTGAAATGTGTTGGCAAGTTTTACATAAACTTGACACAAGCAGAGGTTAAAGGAGAAGAGAGCGTTATAATTGAGAAAACTCATTCATAAGATCAGGCTGTTTCAGGTATATAGCGCATTATATTAATTAGTGTTTGATGAGGGTGATGGGCATTGTGGGTGGTGCCATCACTGGGCTAGGGGTCCTGAATTCAATAAGAAAGCAGGCTGAGCAAGCCAAAGGGAGCACACCAGAAAGTAGCATCCTTCCATGTCATCAGCTCCTGCCTCCAGGTTCCTGCCCTGTTTGACTTCCTCCACTGATGAACAGTGATGTGGAGGTCTAAGCCAAGTGAACCTTTATCTCCCCAAGTTGCGATGGTCATGGTGTTTCCTTACAGAAATAGTAACCGTAAGTATGGCAGATGCAGAAGCCATGAACGGGTACAGCTTACTGGCTTGCTCAGCCTGCTTCCTTACAGACCCATGGCCTCCAGCTCAGGGGTGGCCCAACCTACAATGGGCTAGGCCCTCTGCCATCTATCCCAAATTAAGAGACTCACAGCCACGGTTACCTTCTGAGCCACCTCACTGGCCCCTGTCTGTGTAGCTTCATTAGGTGTTCCTCCTTGCGCATGCTCCTTGCTTACACCTCTATCAAATTTGCTCCTTCAATGAGTCATTTATGGAATGTTTTCTTCATTCCCCAGAACAGAGACACATCTGTCTCAGGCACTGCTCAGTGCAAGGAACTATGCCTGGCACATAGTAGGTGTCCAAGAAAGTAGTCAAAGGAAAGAATGTTCATAAAGGCCTTGCACTCTAAAATCAGCAACGTAAAACAGCAGCTGCAGTAGAAATGTCTGTTTGTAATTAGCAGTGCTTCAAGAAATTAAACTGAGCTGGTTGATGGCTCACCGGTTAAGAGCAGTGACTGCTCTTCCAGAGGTCCAGAGTTCAATTCCCTGCAACCACATGGTGGCTCACAAGCATCTGTAATGGGTTCTGATGGCCTTTTCTGGTGTGTCTGATGGCAGTGACAGTGTACTCACATATATAAAATAAGTAAAATCTTTAAAAAAAATAAAAAGAAAGAAAGAAAGAAAACTGAGGGGCTGGACAGATGGCTCAGTGGTTAAGAGTACTTCCTGTTCTTTCAGAGGACTTAAGTACTATTCTCAGCAACCATTGCAGGAGGTTCACAACTGTAATTCCAGCTCCGGGGAAGCTAGTGCCCTCTACTGGCCCCCAAAAGCACCAGCCTTACTCCCCATACACAAAGTTCTTTCAAAACAAACTAAAATAGACATTTCAAGCATGATGTGTAGTCCTACAGAGTTAGAATTGAGAGCTGACCCTGACAGTGCTCAGCCAGGGCCAGTGTTGACAAGTCTAAGGTCATGGTCTATAGGAGTTTCTTCTGTGTCACTGTGAAAGAGGATGGCATGTACAGACTCTGAGTGACACATGGCCTGTGACTCCTGAGATCAGAGGTGGGTAAACTTGTTTCTGTCACCCAGATCTCTCCTCCATGTATATTTCTATAAGCTTCTGTCTCACCTGTTCCCTGAAGGCTTCTATGTTGTTGTGGTTTCCAGGGTGATCTGCTGAGAAGTGTTAAAACTTGAAGAAATAGGGCATGGTCTTGGAGCCATGTCTTGGCTGGTTAAGAGCTCTGGCCACTCTTGGCAGCTCACAATATATACTTCCAGTTTTAGGGGATTAGGAGATATGATACCCCCTTCTAGTCTCCATGGGTACCTTACACAAGTGTGTACTCCATAGATAGCAGGCAAAACACTCATACATACAAATATAGATAGATAGATAGATAGATAGATAGATAGATACATACATACATACATACATACATAGATGGATGATGGGTAGATAGATAACTGATAGATGATAGATAGACAAATGAGAGATGATAGATAGATGATAGATACATGACACACAGTACATAAACAGATGATAATTAGATAATAGATAGATGATAGGTAGATGGACAGATGATAAATGATACATAGAAGATAGGTAGATGATAGACAGAGAGAGAGAGAGAGAGAGAGAGAGAGAGAGAGAGAGAGAGAGAGAGAGAGAGAGAGAGAGAGAGAGAGAGAGAATTTGGAGTTAAACTGCTGGTAGGTCTTCTGGCCAATGGGTTGTGTGCTTGAGGGAACCCCAGTCCATTCCCTCTCTTATTTCTTGTCCTGGTCAACACACATGGTTTTGTTATATCACACTCTTCTACCAGCATGTGCTGCCTCACCATAGGCTACAAACAAAGGAGCCAGTTGTCTCTGGAGCAAAACCCTCTAAAACCATGAGCCCAAATCAACCTGCCATCCTTGTAAGTGGACTGCCTTAGATGCGACTAACAGCGATGGATGCTGATGAATACAGATTTTTAATGTCCTGCAAATCATTTCATACAGGCTGATAGCTAAAAAAAAATCACAGGAAAACTGGATTTCTGACTCTTGGGAAATCTTAGCCTGAGAACAATCATCCACTCGTTCTCATAGGGCATCAATCAGTCAGGAAAATGGATGCACTCATATCAATGAAAAACCACTATGCTTTAGAAAGTGCCCTGTAACAGCTCTCTGTGCTGACTTCCTTTGTGTCCCTGCAGAGTCTTCCTCTGCAGTAAGTTTATAAATGTCCCCAGTAGACTAGGAGGCACAGCAGAGATGGGGGACTCCCCAGGCAGCAGAGCAAACATTCTCTGCTCCAGGCAGTCTTCTGATCCCCATGGTCCCCTGCTCATCTGGCCCTGGAGTCACTGGGGGCAATGTCCACAGTGTATACACTTCCTGCCTGTTACCTTTCTAGGATCTGCCTGGTGCTCTGGGTGGTGGAGACTCTGAGGCAGCTCTAAAAGCTGAGCTGAAAGCAGAGCTGTTTGTTACAAAAAGGCAATTTTAGACATAGACCATTCACTTCTATCACTCGAAACAGAAACAAAGTGTAAGGCATTCTTGGTGGGGGGTTTGTTTTTTGTTTTATTTTTGCTTTGATATAGCCCAGACTGGCCCTGAACTTGCTATATAGCAGAAGATGAACCTGAACTCCTCAACTCTGCCTCCACCTCCTGGGACTGAGATAGCTGCCATCACGCACTTTGAATTCTTAGAGAACACCTTTAACTTTTATTCAGGTTCAAAGTGAAATGGCAGAAACGAGGGGCTCTTGTCCTGTTGCTCACTCAGGCATTGAGCAGATACACATGAAGTGTGCTGTAATGTCCCCGTCAGACCACCAGATAATCAGGACCAAACCCTGCCCTCTGGTAATACCTTTGTCTTCCAGAAAGCTCCAAAGAGACACAAAACTGACAAGTTCCAAGGAGATGAGGATGGGAGGGGCTGCAGCTCAGTAGAGCACTGGCCTAGCATCTATGAGGTTCTGGCTTTTACCCCTAACACTGCACAAACCAGGAGTGATGATTCATTCCTGTGATTTCAGCACTCTGGAAGTAGAGGCAGGAGGAACAGGAATTCAAGGTCATCCTTGACCAAATAATTGGAGATCAGCCTAGGGATATATGACACCCTGTCTCAAAAGTGCATTCATGCATACACATACACACAGTTACAAAGACAGACAGATGGCAGGAAGGAAGGAAGGAAGGAAGGAAGGGAGGGAGGGAGGGAGGGAGGGAGGGAGGGAGGGAGGGAGGGGAGGAAGAAGGAAGGAGGAAGAAAGGAAGAAGGAAGAATAAGAAAGACAAGAAAAGGAAATTGAAATATATCAAAAATTATTAAGAGTCTTATGTACCAGCTGGAGAGATGACTCAGCGGTTAAGAGCACTGACTGTTCTTCCAGAGATCCTGAATTCAATTCCCAGCACCTATATTGTAGCTCACAACCATCTGTAATGTGTTCTGATGCCCTCTTCTGGTGTGTCTGAAGACAGCGACAGAGAACTCATCCCAATAAAATAAATAGATCTCTTTAAAAATAAAGTCTCACGTACATGGTGATTGGCTTACAGGGAAAAACGTATGGAGAAAATCACATGATTAAAAAAACAATTTAAAAATATTTTCTTCACAAATCAGCATTACCTACCACCGTTTAATAATCTCAAGGGAAACATTAGCACCCTTTCTGGTTGATCAGAACCTTGTACTCTGTACACTGCCACTCAAGAGGAAATTGGGGCAGACAATGGCAGTGGAGGCTGGATCTCCTGCTTCCTCCCTGGCTCCTGATAATCTAGAAATTGAGCAGGTGGCTCCTCTCAGTCACCCTCACCCAGTGTGGTGACAATAGTGAAATACAAGGGGAGGGTGTGCTTATAGTGTCTGACTCCATCCTGGTAAATGGAAGTAAAGGGTTACAGCTACCTGGCTGTCCCACACTTTATTTGATCACAGTCACTACCACACAGAACACTAAGAACACAGTATGGAATATCAGGCCCTCCCCACACTAAGTAAACTTGCATTGTGATCAAGGGGAGAGTAACAGGTGAGTAGGGTGGAGGTAGAGACATCTAGAGGGCCAAGGGGATAATTCGGTGGTTAAGCACTGTCTTCCGATGCAGAAGGGTTTGAGTATCAGCACCACAGAAGTTTATCAAATGAAAGAAAGCAAGGACAGAGAACACACAGGGCTGACATGAAACAGAACATGAGTTGAAAAACCATGCTTTGTGCAAATGTGTCAGTTTACCTGGTGTCATTGAGCCTTTGAGCTTTCTCCAGCCAAGGCCAGTTGTCCCACTTGGAAGTGCCTATATCCTTTACCAGACCATCTCCTTTTCTGCTACCATGCACATGTCTCTGTCCATAATTTTATACCAGGACATAGGAACCTGGAAACCCAGGCTCAAGATCCCAGTCCATTCCTGTAGCATGCTGGCCCCAGACCTATATGTCATAGGTGACAGAACAACTCCCCAATTAAAACTACACTCATCCTACCCAACTGCCTGAGCTGGTCTGAATTCCTTTCCCTCAATTATGGCCCTGGCACCCACTCATCTCTCTGAAAGCAAACTGATGTTCCATTACTGCCCACCAGAGTAGAGGTATTTGGCAGGGGTCCTGGCCACATGAGTGGTTCCACCTGCCAGCCACGGGACACCTTGGTGAATCCTATCTGATGCTTCATTCACATGGCTCCACTATCTCCCCAAAGTGGTCTGCTTCCTTTCCATTAAGATGTTTCAAATCTCTATAGATTGGGGCTTAGGGTGGCCCTGCAGTATTATGTCGGGTGGTTTAAAGTACACTTTATAAAGTCATTGTGCAGAAGACAAGGTAAATCTGGAGGAATTTTTGAGGCTGTGAGATCTACAGTTACTTAGGTGAGTGTGGACATAATGGGACCTCTGCACCAGTTCCAGGGATGGTCAAATACACATTTTCTAGGTGTTATAGAGTTGGTGAGGCATAGTGTTCTCAAGCCACTATGAAACACATTCCAAAATATTATCTAGACAACTAAAATATATCAAGACTCCCCCCCACCCATCAAATCCTTACCTTCTTCACTGCTGACTGGTGCCAGGCAAGAAAGCAAGTGCCATGAACCTGTGCGCAATTAAGGCAAAAGTTGACCAACAGTGGCTACCCCTGTGCAGGTGGTGGCCCCTTGTGTTCTCACGTCTCTGTGGTGAGGGTGCTGTACCTGGGCTCCTGGAGGAACAGTTTGCCTTCCTCTGGGCTGGAACATAGTTTCATTTCATGCATGTTAGTCGTTTTATGATGTCTACAAGCAAGAGAACCCCCAAAGTGCCTTATTACAGGTGATTCAGGAGGGAGTTTGCCTTCTTTCTCTGACTCCCTAAGGACTTACAAAGAAGGGGAAGATTGTCCCTATAGAGGGTCAATGCTGCATTCAAGTGGGGAACTTTTAAATACAATTCAAGTCTCAGTGGGCTGGCAGCCCTGAAGAATCACTTACTATGTTGTCCATGTCCTTTCTAATTATTCAGTACTCATTTATGTACTCTTGTCAGGTGAGGAGAGACATGAAGAACACAGATCCTATTTGGCAATAGCCCTAACTAGTCTGCATTTAGAATATATTTGTTCAAAGTTGGGTAAAATTCCTCTCCAAAAAAGTGTTGAGAGATTTGGCCAACATCCAAAGCTGGAGAATTTCATGGAATGGTCACTGGAATGGGTGACCCTTCTTCAGTGTCTCTTTTTATTGCTATGACAAAATGTCTGATGAAAGTAACTTAAGGAATGGTTTGTTCAGACTCAAGATGTGAGGGGACACATTGTACCATAGAGAAACACAATGGTGGTGGCTGTATGAGGCAGCTGGTCCCTTTACAGCCACCATTATTAAGCAGAGAGAGGGAGGTGGATACTGGTACTCAGCTCACCTGGGATGGTAGCGCCCACATTCAGGGTAGGTGTCCCCTCAGTTATTCTATGGGAACTAAAACTGGGCAGGGGGAAGAGGGGCAGGGAGACAGAGTTCACCCTATACTCTGGGCAGGCGGGTGTGAGAGGTCTGCCACACACTTTCCACTCGCCCCAGGTGGGCATCTAAGTCACTGACCCCACGCTGTAGCCCCGGGGTTATGGGCGTGAGGGCTGACGGGGAGAGGTTCCCACGCAGGGAAGAGTGAGCACAGGGTGCCTTGATGGGCAGAGACAGTCTATGGTTTTAGAGCTTTATTGTAGAAAGGCAGGGTGAAAGAGAAGAGAGGGAGAGAGAGAGAGAGAGAGAGAGAGAGAGAGAGAGAGAGAGAGAGAGAGAGAGAGATTGAGACAGAGAGAGACTGGCCATGGCCAAGAGGAGAGAAGGGGGAAAGAGAAAGAGAGAAGAAAGGCTAGAGAGGAAGAGGGAGAGAGAGGAGAGCAAGAGCAAGAGAGTGAGGTGGGGTCAAACAGCCCTTCTTATGGTGTGGTGTTATCTTTACTGTTGCTAGGTAACTGGGGAGGAGTCTAGCATGACGGTCAGAAGCTTGGGACATAGCCTATGTGACTACTAACCATGCTTCTCTTGAGGAGGCTGTGGGGGCAGTAACTTGGACAGGAGCCAGGGTTCCAGGAGACATGAGAGAACTCCTTCTGTCAAATGTAGGTGAATTATCACCACCTGGTCCTGGGGTTCAACATCTAGCCTCAACTGGAGTCCAGGCTGTCTGTGCATAGCCCAATGCCCCACATTAATCCTTTCTGAAAACATACCCGTAGACCTGCTCAGAGGTATGTGTCCATGTTGAGTCTAAATCCATAAACATTGAATATGAGGATGGACCATCAGAGCATAAGAGCCCAACACCATTGCATCATGACACAATGACATCACAGCATCAGACCATCAAGACAGCATCACAGCATCATCACAGCCTCATCACAGCATCACACCATCATCATAGCATTACAGCGTCATCACAGCACCACAGCACCACAGCATCACGGCACCCCAGCACCCCAGCACCACAGCACCACAGCACCACAGCACCACAGCACCCCAGCACCACAGCACCACAGCACCACAGCACCACAGCACCACAGCACCACAGCATTTGGATTAGGATTTTCAATCCCCCAGCTCTTAGAGTATTGGACCATACCTTCCTACCTTCCAGGGGATCATTTGATGTTAGATGCCATTGTGACAGATGTTATCATTACATCTTATATCAGTGGTATACTTGGTAGAACCGGTGCCTAGACATCTTTTTATAAAAGTTTATCTACTGTTCTTGTCAGAGAGATAGGAAAAGCTGTGTGCATAGAGTTTGTTTGGATTCTGGTACTAGCTGATATTCACCTATTGAACAAATGAAATGTGTGAAGGCTTTCATGATGACTTTCCCCAGAAGCAAACTGGCACTGTGCCCAGCCTTGAACACAGTCCAAAAAGCATTGCCTTTCTATCCACTGGTTTAGAATTGCCAGAAAGGGCTCTGTCTGTGGTATGACTTTGTAGCCTTCACTCAGCTTTAGTGGGTGAGGAACATGGGAATGGGAGAAGAAATGAGGCAAAATCTTTTTCTTCTGTCTGTGTCTCTTTAACACATGGGACTTAATGGTGAATCCCAAAGACAATTTTAACAATAGTTTATCACACGGGTTCCCCAACTCCTGTCTAGATTACCTCACTACATCTTTTCTTAAAGATTTTTCTTTGGTATGGTAGGAAATGCAGCTTCTGAAAACTAATTCCAATTAGCTAGAAAAGAATTCTTTCAGTTATGGGCTGGATCCCTGGACAGAGTGAACATGGTGGTGAAGGGGGAAAATGTGACTTGCATGGGTGCACTTTCTCCTTCCTGGTCCCCATGAGTCACTAAGCCACAGTTTCCCTCCCAGTGCTGGAGAAGTAGCTGAGAGTTCTACATCCTGATCCATAGGCAGAAAGAGAGATTGATCCTGGCTTGAGCTTTTGAATCCCCAAAGCCCACCCCCAATGACACACCTCCTCCTACAAGGCCACACCTCCTCCAACAAGGCACACCTCCTCCAACAAGGCCACACCTCCTAATCCTTTTAATCCTTCTCAAACAGTTCCACTTCTTGGTGAATAAGAATTCACACATGAGCCTTGGGGAGACATTTTTATCCAAACCACCACAGGATACCCATTCCATTTGAAATTTTCTATATGGAAAACCTGTTCCTATTCATCTATGTGCTTATTCAAATAGTGATTTTAATCAGAATGGGCTTTTAAAATCTATTTCATATATTAAGTCACAATGTAATACAAGTTGTATATCTTTGGTCCAAAATGCCTGGGATCAAAAGTATTTTAGGTTTCAAGTTTTTTTTTTTTTTTTTTTTTGTATTTGTATTTCATAATATTTTCATCTGTATAATAAAACAACTTGGAATGAAACTAAACCTAAATGTAAAATGAATTTTTCTGTTTTATATGTCACTTATACATATAACCTAAAAGTAACTTTGTACAATATTTTTGTGCTCCCAAGTTTTGATTGCTACCTGCCTGGTAAGGTCAGCTCTGGAATTTTCTACCTGTGGTTTCTTGTTGGTACTTGTCAATATGAGGTTTGGGGAATTATCTTTCAAGACGGCCTGGGTCATAATAAGAATGAATGGAGTTAATCAATAGTATTTACAAAAACACCAAGGCCTTGAGTCTGGGGCTTAGTTCTCCCCTGAGAGAATTTATAATCCAAATTCTCATTATTGGTTGATGGTCACATGTGTCTGATGCCAGGACCCACTTGGGATATTCTTTCATTCGTTTCTGTATTTAGGAGAGATATGGCTTTGCTTGCTTGTTTGTTTGTTTGATATGCAGTTTTGAAAACTTGTGAAATTATGCATAACAAAGGAAAATGTTATGACATCAACATCTTGATCCCTCTGCCTTAGTCCCTGGAGTTTTAGGAGCACAGGGGACAGCTGCCACACCTCCCTTAGGACTGTTTTCTTTGCAGTATTTTGGACTTGAGCTGGTGGTGAGAGCAGAATTACTGGAAATAGACTCCTGAGTCTTCAGAAGATCCATATACTTAGTGGATTGTGGGCTGACACATTCCGAGCTTCATGAGGCTCAGGAGAGGCTGATCTGATAGAACCAGATCTGTTAGCAGAGGGTCAGAAGTGATGACTTTACCCAACTATGATGGTTTGCATATGCTTGGCCCAGGGAGTGGCACTATTAGAAGCTGTGGCCCTGTTGGAGTGGGTGTAGCCTTGTTGGAGTAGGAGTGCCATTGTGGGTATGGGCTTTAAGACCCTCATCCTAGCTTCCTGAAAGCAAGTATTCTGCCAGCAGCCCTCAGATGAAGTTGTAAAACTTTCAGCTCCTCCTGTACCATGCCTGCCTGGATGCTGCTATGTTCTCACCTTGATGACAATGGAATGAAATCCTGAACCTTTAAGCCAGCCTCAATTAAATGTTGTTCTTTATAAGATTTGCGTTGGTCATAGTATCTGTTCACAGCAGTAAAACCCTAACTAAAGCACCAACTTACAGACTGGAAGACATCACAGTTCTTGGGGCACTGGCCTGGCATGCAGCATGGTTTTCCTTGACGGGGATATGGTCTACTTCAGCCTGAGAGTTCCTCCAGTCCCACCAACATGCCTTAAAAACAAGACTGGGGAGGACCAAACTGCTTTAAAACAGCTTGAGAGAGCTGTCTCAAGTAGATAGCTAGCTGTCTCAACCATAGAGTTTTTAGAGTAGCAAGTAAAAGATGTCTAGAGCAGAGCAGAACACACACACACACACACACACACACACACACACACACACACACAGAGAGAGAGAGAGAGAGAGAGAGAGAGAGAGAGAGAGAGAGAGAGCTATCTGAAAAGCTGTGTAGAGTAGAGCAAAACAGAGAGGAAGAGGGAGAGGTGGAGGGGAAGAGAAGGGGGAGGAGGAGAAAGGGAGATGAATGGGGGGGGAGAAGGAGAGGGGAGGAGAATGGAATCTGTAAAGCCATCTCCAGCAGACTACAAAGCCAAGAGCTATCTACAAAGAGCTGTCTAGAGAATCATCCTGAGCAGATCATAGGCCACCAGCTTGGAACAATGATTTGACCTCAAGGCATTTGTTTTCACTGTTCCCAGACACCCCTGCTCTCAGAAACCAAAGCCAAGAGCTATCTACAAAGAGCTGTCTAGAGAATCATCCTGAGCAGATCATAGGCCACCAGCTTGGAACAATGATTTGACCTCAAGGCATTTGTTTTCACTGTTCCCAGACACCCCTGCTCTCAGAAACCAGCCCTGGCCAAGGCTGCTCCTTGGCGCAACACCCAACAACTCACTCTCTTCCCCTCTCTGTCTCTGTCTCTCTGTTTCTGTCTCTCTCTGTGTCCATCTGTCTCTCTGTTTGTCTCAGTGTGTTTCTGTCTTTTCCTTTGTCTCTGTCTCTGTGTGTATGTGTGTGTCTGTCTCTGTATTTCTGTTTCTCTCTGTGTCTGTATCTCTGTGTCTCTGTCTCTCTTTGTATCTTTCTGTCTCTGTCTCTGTCCATGCATACTGTCTAACAACATGGATCAGGTACTGAGGCAGGACCCAATGACCTGCAGTACCAAAAATAGACACCAGAGGGAAGAAGAGACCACTGGATTCAGGGAAAAAAGGGGGTGGGGGAGGAAGACTATTTCCCCACTTCATTTTCTCAGACAGGGTCTCACTAAGAAGCCTAACAACTCACATTGCAGGCCCATGGTGGACTCTGCATTTTCAGTGGTCTCCTGCCTCGGCTTCCCAAGTACTGGGATTACAGCCTACTCTTTAATTATGAATCTGTATAACACAAACCAAGAGTCAACACACAATTAAGAGTGGACATACCTCCAGAAAGACCAAGGAGTCACCAGCCAGCCCAAATGGTAACAGTCTTCCCTGCAATGCAGCAGGCTGTGGGGGCTGATGGAGCTGAGTTCTGTGCTTGTCCATCCCACAAGGACTCCGAGTCAATCCACCACGTCCACTATTAAATACTGCCCTTCCCAGGAGCGAGCAACAGAGAGTCTGGATGTCAATTGGCTGAGGACAGATAGGAAACTGATGTACACGGACCATGAATTTTCTTCAGCCATAAAAAAGAGTGAAGTTATGTTTTCTGCAGCAAAATAGATGGAACCAGAGTGAGGCGTGAAAAGTGAAATTGGTCAGATTTAGAAAGGCAAATACTGCGTGCTTTCTTCCATTTGTGGCTTCTAGATCCTAAAAGAGATGTGTAAAATCATATATGTACATGTGACACAAAACTGGAAATTCAGAAAGGAGGGAGACTTAGTATTCACATTTAAAAATACTTGGTTATTATTACGTGTATGTGTGTCATATGGTGTGTGTGCATGACTGTAGGCATGTGTCTGCAGCACCATGCATGTAGAGGTCAGAGAACCACTTCTGGAAGTCAGCTATCTCCCTCCACCCTGGGTCTGAAGGCAGATCTCTAGTTGTCAGGGTTGTGCTGTGTGGTGCTAATACTTGTCCCTGTGTTATTGTCTCGCCGGGGAAAACACACACACAGGACACTTGGATCCTTCTGCAGTAGAGCTTTAATGCATCTCGAGAGACAGATGATCAGATTCTGAGGAGGAGACCCAGGACACAGGAAACTCGTTCCTTATATAGACCATGAAGAGCCGTTGGAGACGTGCATTGCTCTGACTAGCTGCTCACCATCAGCCCAGATGACGCCACGGGACAGGCAGGGCACAAGGAATGGAAAAATACCCCAGCACATGCACAGACTACTTGTTTACCAGTTAGAACACCGGATGTCAGCGCCATCTTCTAATGGCGATTGCAAGGGTGGCTCCTCACATCTCCCCCTTTTCTTTTATTTAAGAGCAACAGGCCACCCAATTCTGAAGAGTGGAGATAGAGGTCAAATCCCCAGTGTGCAAAAATAGGGGCCTTACACAAAACCTCCTCCCAGGCTAGTCACTGGGAGGGGTCTTGGTCCAGTCCCTTGTCGTTTTTCCTGGGGGAAGGACACTTGGACACTCAACCTTCATACAAGATGACATGTCTCCCTAGAATAGACTCATTTTATGCCGCAGAGCCTTTCTACTGCAGTGCTTAGCCATGCAACTCTCCCGGGCTGCTGAAGCCCACTCACTCTATCCTGTGCAATGAGACTAACCTCGTGGGGTGCAAGAGCTGAGCGGCCAGTGACCTATTACTTAAGCATAGATGACCATATATCAGGGGAGGGACCGTGTTCTAATGCTGCAAGTGCTTGGGCTATCACCATCTTGTCCCTTTTTGTTTGGGCTTTAAGTTTACAGACCATCCAGAGCAAAAGCAATGCTCCATTGCATAGGATCACCGCAAACAAGCCTACCCCCACCCACTCCTTAAAGTAGGAAAATGCAGAGGAAATCCAGGTGGAGAAACCCTTCGTCAGTGAAAGGTCGAGATGCATAGAATTCACTTGCAGAATAGCAACTCTCAATTCTCGAAGTGTTTGTTCAAATTCCATGGTCCAATTCTGTAACATATAATGAGACAAAGTTTTTGACAAATTTGCTGCTCTTGTAAAAATTTCAAACTGAACAGAAGTAACACAAAGACCAGGCATCTTGTATTCACAACCCAATTGAGCCAACTGCCAAAGAATATCCACCTGCTCTTGGACTAAGTCGATGCGCTGATTTATCAGCAACAACCCTCCCTGTATCTGTGAGTTGGCTGTGGCCTGTTTATCTAAGGCCGTTGTGACCATCATAGAAAGCTCGTTAATAGTTTGTGTTGTTTGAACAGTAGTAGATAGAGCGAGTGCCGAGGACATGACAGAGGCTGCAACCACCGCTGTGGCTACCAATCCAACTATGATAACAGAAATACCAAAATCTCTTTTCTCTCGAAACAAAGTCAAGCTATTGGGGGCATCTACAGGAACAGGGACAAATCTAGGCATGTGGGTAACCAAAGCAAAAGGATATTTATTAGCATCCCAGCATAGGGCATAAAAACATTTTTCTTGTGAGCAATCTATCTCTAACTGATTCTGATTTAATCTTCTGTTACTTACCACCCACAAAATCGGGGGCCATACACACATCGGGGTGGCGGTATAACTTACCTCTTTTTGTTTTTTATATTTAACATTGGAGGTAGTCCATTTAAAATTGTTTGAACTCTGTTTATCATACCGGCTGGTCCTTAAGGTACCTTTCCATTCAAAGGTCATTTCTCCTTTCTCACTAGAACCTCCTCCAATCATTGCCATGGGGGTGAGATCAGTACAGCTTCCATTAACCCCACAAAGCAACCACTGATCAAAAGGGTTAGTATTAGCTCAAAAGGGGTTCATAGAAGTAAAATCATATCCAGCAAAAGTATCATTAAACTCTCTACTAATATATGGGGAAAAGGAAAAATATTTCTCTACTGCCCTAGTATATTTTTTAGCTTGGCAGCCTGTCCAAGGCAGCATTAAATCTTCCATGGACCGTTCCTTGCAAAAGGGTGCCATTCTTGGTTGTGGAGGCGGCTTATTTCCAGATTTTCGGCTGGGCCACCATCCTCTTATAACTATGGCATCAGCCTTTACCTCAGTCATTCAGTCCCAAGAATCTTTCTTTAACCAGGCTGCTGACTGATTATACAAAGATATGCATTGACTCTTTTCTTGTAATGAAGAAATTAGCACAAAGCACAGGCTTCCCTGTAGGAAGAAGGTTCTATTTTCTTGTAAAGCCTGAATCTGTTCATCTAAGGGTAAATAGGCAAGTCCCAGTTCTTTATCTGTAGTAAAAAAAGTGTGGAAATATTTGTGCATTATGCATAACTGGCATAGGAAGAGGGAAAGTTGACATAATTCCCCATCTAAACTCTCCAGATATACTAGGAACCAGAATCTCCAGCATGAGGGGTATGATCCATCGATGTCTTGGGATCTCATTCTTGTGACTCATTGTCCGAGAGCTGGATCCTTCGAGTGAGGCGCTCCGGAATCCAAAAAGGATTATCTTCCTCCTGTGGAAAAACACATATAGCTCCCCTGGATCTTATTAAAATAGGATCTGGGCCTCTCCATTTTCCTGTCAAGACATCTTTCCACTTTGCCATTTCCTTGGGCCTATCAGGTTCTGAACAGTGACATTCAGCTGCAGTATGGCCTTGAGCATCAAGATTTAAAAAATTAAGAGTGAAGAGTGCCATGGAAACAGCTACTCTTGGTACTGAGGGTAGAGCCTCTTTGACTCCCCCTTTTTGTTTAATTAAATAGGACTTAAGAGTGCGATGGGCACGTTCTACAATGTCCTGTCCTTGAGGGTTGTATGGAAGACCAGTCAGATGAGTCACATTCATCTGATGGCAGAACTGTTGAAATTTTTGAGAAGTATAGGCTGGTCCATTGTCTGTCTTAAGAAGTTTAGGTTGTCCCCAAGCACTCCATGCCTCGAGGCAATGTTGAATTACATGTGAGGCCTTCTCTCCTGTTAGAGGTGTAGCAAATATGATACCAGAGCAGGTATCAATAGAAACATGTAAATACTGAAGTCTTCCAAAGGAAGAGATATGAGTAACATCCATTTGCCAGACCTGTAAAGGCCTTATGCCACGCGGGTTTATTCCCACATGAGGGACAGGCAAAAATTCACAGCAATTTTGGCATTGAGTAACAATTTCTCTAGCTTCTTTTCTAGTTAATGAAAAGCGGAAACGTAAAGTTTCAGCCATCACATGAAAGCGCTTATGAAATTCTTTTGCAGCTTCTGTCTTGGAAGACAGAGCAACAGCCACAGCCTTAGTGGCTTTATTCGCCAAATCATTTCCCAAAGACATAGGACCAGGAAGGCCCGAATGTGCTCTGACATGAGTAATATAAACAGGAGATCTTCTATTTAATAATATAGATTGTATTTGTTGGAAAATATTGACCACCCTGCTGGAAGGTTTTATTACTCCAGCTGTCTCAAGAAGGTTAACTGCATTAACTACATAAGAAGAATCTTATACAATGTTAAGCGGCCCTGGAAAGGTTTTAAGAACCTCCAGTACCACTAGACATTCTACAATTTGAGGTGAGGTTTCATTATATTGTTTTGATACCACCTTGTTATCAACCACATAAGCACCTATACCAGTTTTTGATCCATCAGTATATACTATAATCCCATCTTTAAGTGGTTCCTTAGCTGTTACTTGTGGAAACACAGTAGCCTGATTTAGGGCAAACTGTAAAATTGGATGCCTTGGATAATGGTTATCAATCTGTCCTGAAAAGGAGGTGACTAATACTGCCCAATCATTAGATGTAGCTGCCAAGGTTTGAACTTGTGCAGCAGTATAAGGCACAATTAAGAAATTAGGATCTTGTCCAAAATGAGTAATGGCTGCTTTTATCCCTCGAAGCACAAGCTGCGCAACTGCATTAGGATACCAATCTATTATTTTAGCAGGAGATGCATTTGGATGAACCCATAACAAAGGTCCATTTTGCCACAAAACTGCGGTTGGCAACTGGGCTGTCTTAAAGACACACAAATCAAAAGGCTGTGACTCATCAATGCACTGTAATTGAGCTTTTTGCAAGGCATTCTCTACCTTTTGCAAGGCCTGATTAGCGGCAGAAGTAAGAGTCCTAGGGGAGGAGATATGAGAATCCCCTTCCAGAATATCAAATAAAGGTTTTAACTCAGCCAAGGAAATCTTCAAAAATGGTCTCAGCCAATTTATATCTCCCAATAATTTTTGAAAATCATTTAAGGTGTGTAAATGATCTCTGCAAATCTCTAATTTTTGAGGAACAATTTTGTCAGGATAAATGAGTGACCCTAGGAATGCTCCTATTCGAGCAACTTGCACCTTTTCGGTAGCCACCTGCAGTCCCCATTGCCCTAACGTTTTTATTAATATAGGGTATGCATCTTGCAATAACTGTAAATTTTTATGGCAAATCAAAATGTCACCCATGTAAAGTATCACAAGTAATGATGGAAAATGATTTCTAACTGACTTAAGTGCCAATTGCACATACAGTTGACACATGGTGGGGCTATTTGCCATCCCCTGAGGTAGGACCCTCCATTGGTATCTTTGATCAGGCTCTAAATGATTAATGGCTGGGATGGTAAATGCAAATCTTTGCCTATCTTGAGGGCATAAAGGTATAGAGAAAAAACGATCTTTAATATCTATAATTATAATTTCCCAATTTTTGGGTAGGGAAGAAAGCAGTGGAAGCCCTCTCTGAACTGACCCAAACAGGTGTATTTGTGCATTAATTGCTCTAAGATCGTGTAATAAGTGCCATTTGCCAGATTTTTTCTTAATTACAAAAATAGGTGTATTCCAGGGTGAGGTAGAGGGCTCTAAATGACCCAAGCATAGCTGTTCAGAGACCAGTTTTGTGGCTGCTTCTAATTTTTCAGAGGAGAGAGGCCATTGAGGAACCCATACAACTTCCTCTGTAAGCCATGGTATGGGCATAGAGCCCCCAACGGCCCCTAGAAAAAACCCAGGCCTTGTCTCCCATTATTACCTTCTTGAGGGATAGGCTCAAGTCTACCCTGCTCTCCTTTCCCTAATCCCTTTCCTTTCTTGTAACCCATTTTACTCATGATTTTAACAGCTTGTGTAGAATACTCATTTGTTAAGGTCAGGCCCATTTCTGAAAGAACATCTCTCCCCCAAAGATTGACTGGTAATGGAAGGACATAAGGGGTAAATAGGCCTCTCTGCCTCTCCGGAGTCTGCCACTCCAATTGTGTAGAACTGATTGTAGGACATGATTGATACCCTAGGCCCTGTAGCCAGTGGGAAGATTTATTTACAGGCCAGGCCCAAGGCCACCAATGTAAGGAGATGATGCTCTTATCGGCTCCTGTATCCATAATTCCCTGAAAAACCTTACCATTGATTGTTAAATGCAGCGTGGGTCTATTGTTTAGTGGCATAATTAGGTATGCTGCATCTTGGCCAGAAGAGTCCATACGATTGCGTCCATGTGTTTGTGTTCTTTCCTCTCTCCCTGTGGGCAACAGGATCATTTGTGCAATTCTATCTCCTGATGTAATGGAGAAAATTCCTTGAGGGCAGGAGCAAAGGACCTGGATTTCTTGTAAATGGTGATGATCTACTATTCCAGGATAAACTATAAGTCCTTGCATAGTCAGCGATCCTCGCCCTATTATCAGGCCCACTGTTCCTGAAGGTAAGTGTTCCAGGGCCTCAACTAGGATAGGCTGGACATTCATTTGTGGCATGTGTAGGAAGTCGGTGGTGGCACGCAGGTCCACTCCTGTGACTCCTCGGGGTTCATTTCCACTAAGTTGCTCTGGCTTATGACAAATCGATTCCCATATTTGTGAGGGCCCTGGGATTGGGGGCCCACAGCCTCGTTTTTTTGGTAGGCGGTTGTCAGATTCATTGATTGGGGGCAAAAGCCTCCCCTTTATATCGCAAACAGAGCAGCACTCACTAGCTTTGTGATAACCCTTTCCACAATGAGAGCAAAGAGTAGCCACTCAGGCCTGCTCTGGGAGGGGGCAGTCTTTCTTTAGGTGGCCTATTTTTCCACAGTTAAAGCAAGCTCTTTGTTTGCTGGTAGAGGGGCACTTTTGTGATTGTAATATGGCTGCAGCCAGCCCCGCATTGGTAAGTGGGCCTCCCAGTTCTCTACATACCCTAAGCCAATCTTGCAATCCCTTGTTTTTTCTTGGCATGATTGCAGTCCTGCATTCCTGTGTGGCCTGCTCATAAACAAGCTGTTCAATTAGCAGCATGGCCTGTTCAGGGTCTCCGAAAACCCTCCCTGCGGCCTAAGTCATTCTCGCTACAAAGTCTGAGAACGGCTCCTGGGGGCCCTGAATGATCTTTGTAAGGTGGCCTCCAGCTTCTCCCTTTCTTGTAAGAGCTTTCGAAGCCTTAATGGCAGCCGCCGATATCTGAGCATATGCTCTCCAATGATAGTTAGTCTGATTGGCAGCAAACTGTCCTTGACCTGTTAGCAATTCAAAAGTCCATTGCCTCTGATTATCATCTTCTGCCACAGCATTAATTCTTGCCTGATTCTGGGCAGCATCATACTACAGGGCTTTCCACTCCATGTATTGTCCCATATTAGGTAGAGTGGCCTTAACTGTCATTTGCCAGTCTGCCGGAGTCATTGCTGTATTGGCAAATCTCTTGACCTGTACTAAGGTGAAGTTGGCATTGACTCCATAATTATGGACAGATTCGGCAAGTTCCTTAATTTGTTGGTATTCTACAGGAGCATGCATGTGTCCAGCATCTCCAGCATCGAAGACTGGAAAAGCCATCTGAATCTTTTTTAATTCCTCCTGAGGCAAAAAGGAACTAGCACCATATCTTGATTATATGGTGGAGGCGCCGAGGGCTTGGGTGACAGCTGTATGCCACCTTTTTTATTATTTTTGCTGTACTCCTTGATCAGGGCCATACCTTTCCTCTTCATATTTTGCTGCTTCTTCTTCTAATTCTGCCTCTTCACTAGGGTCTAAATCATCAGGATCTGAACTATCAAGTTCTAGGGCTTCTAAATCTTGAATAGGATAAATGTTACTAAGTTTACCTGTAGGGGGCACGTTTTCACCTTCCCCTTTTTTCACTCCCCCTTTTTCTAACTTCTGGGGAGGGCCTTTTTTCTTAGACATGTCTTTCTTTTTACAAGCTCCTAATCTCTCGCTCCGTTCGGTATCTGACATGCTGTCCTGAACCTCTTCTAACGTCTCTTGTCCCTCAACCATCGCAGGTTGGCAGGTCTCATCTTCTAAGCAATTCTTTATTAACTTCCAAATTGCCTTAGTGCCTAGGCTCAAGTCTCCCTCCTCAAATTTTTTATCTAGGTCTCTTCCCAGTTTATTCCATGAGGAATAAACAGGGAACCCGAACAAGCATACCATGGGGCAACACGATCAATCTCTTTGACAAAATTTTGTAGAGTGCGTGTGGCAATCTAGAGGTCTCGCTGCTTAAGAACAACTTGCAGTGCATTTACAACTGACTGTGATGACCCCGTTGTACCTGTGGCTTATCTACATCCAACTTAAGGCATACTGAAGCAGAAGTGGAAGTAAAAAACCACACTCCACTCCTAAAGCAGAAGTCCACTCCTGAAGCAGAAGTGAAAGTAAAATGCCATGCTCTTCTCCCTTACGTACGAGAGACTGACAGAGCTTGACAGTGCTGCCGCTTATCTACGTCGGATTGACCGCACCTCAAAATTAACACCAACCACGATGAACACAATAAGACACCAGGAGAAAGAAGAAAAGCACCAGGATTACAAAAACCAAAGCTTCTACCAACCCATCCCACGGTGCTTCTAGATTAAGATCAAAGTCAAAAGGAACAACAGGCTCATGGTCAGACATACCTCTCCGAACTTACCTTCCGCTGCAGTTCTGAATCCGCCCTGTCTCCAGGGGGTCTCCTCAGTGCCAGCCATGTTGTAGTTCCCGGGTTTCGGCACCGGATGTCCCTGTGTTATTGTCTCGCCAGTAAAAACACACACACAGGGCACTCGGATCCTTCTGCAGTAAGCTTTAATGCATCTCTAGAGACAGATGATCAGCTTCTGTGGAGAAGACCCAGAGCACAGGAAACTCATTCCTTATATAGACCATGAAGAGTGGTTGGAGACGTGCATCGCCCTGACTGGCTGCTCACCATCAGCCCAGATGACGCCATGGGACAGGCAGGGCACAAGTAATGGAAAAATACCCCAGCACATGCGCATACTACTTGTTTACCAGTTAGAACACCGGATGTCAGGGCCATCTTGTAATGGCGAATGCAAGGGTGGCTCCTCACAAATACTGGTTGTCAACTTGACTACATCTAGAATAAACTACAATCCAGAATTAGAGGGCTCACCTGTAATCCAGGTCTTAAGTTTGAAAGACACAAGTTTCTGACCAGGATCTTGGCATGGAGATCTTGAGGCATAGTGGCCATGAGAAGCTTAGGCCCAGGCAAGGTAGGACAAGTCTTTAATTCCAGGAGACTAAGGCAAGGGTATCTCTGAGTTCAACGTCTGCCTGGAACAACACAAATCCTAGATTCAGGCATGGTGGTATATACCTTTAATCTGGGCCACACTTTCAGCTGGAGACCTACGTGAGGACATTGGGAGAAGGAAGTTTCACTCTTCTTCACCTGCTTGCATTTACTTGCCAGGACATCTGTTGGCAGCCCCTTCTGCAGAAGACCAGCTCAAACAACCAGCCTCGTGGGACTGAGCAACTACTAAATTCTTGGACTCCCTATTCACAGATGGCCATTGTTGGGTTATTTGGACTACAGACTGTAAGTCCTCACAATAAATAACCTCGATATAGAGAGACAGTCCATAAGTTCTGTGACTCTAGGGAACCCTGACTAGCACAAGATGCGAGCATCTCTACTGACTGAGACATCTCTCAGACCCAGAGGCTGCATTTCTAAACTTGCACTCCATTAACCCCAGTTAGACTTGAAGTCTGAGGGCCTGACTCAACACTCTAGGGTCATGGGATGCTCTTACTTTAAGAGCTGTCACATAGGATGAACATATACATTTCTGGTACTTTATTTTATTGTTAAGATTTCATTGTCAGGAGATAATTCTTAGACGAGTTCTCTACTTCTACCAAGTGGGTCCCAGGGATGGAATGCAGGTGGTTCCTAATTACGATATTCTTTACAAAAAGGAAAGAAGAGAAAGAAGTAATCCCTATCTTTTTATGTTTTAAAAGCTTTAATTTTGATATTCTGATTAACATTTCAACCTGTTTGAAATGACATAAACAAAGCACCTTTGTAAGCTTTTGCTAAGATACCGGTGTCTTTGGTGTGTGTTGTCCTTTTCCTAATCCTAATGTCCCCTCATGCTTGAGCTATCAAACTGTTTGGGATTACTTTCTTGATATGTTATTGGTATTTCTTGATTGATTTTCGTTTTGGTCAAAGACTACAATGCGTGAGCTGTGTGTGTGTGTCATACACATATGAGTATTTAGGTGTGTGCCCCTGCATGTGCACATGTGGAAGCCAGAGCAGGATGTAGTGATATGTATAGTAAAGCCTTTATGTCTGGCTTTGAGTGAAATGCTTAAGCAAACACTTTGATATGTTTGGGTTAATCAGCAAAGGCTGAGAAATTTTTTTTTAATTAGGTATTTTCCTCAATTACATTTCCAATGCTATCCAAAAAGTCCCCAATACACTCCCCCCCCAGTCCCCCACCCACCCACCCCCACCCCTTGGCCCTTGCATTCCCCTGTACTGGGGCATGTAAAGTTGGCAAGTCCAATGGGCCTCTCCTTCCAGTGATGGCCAACTAGGCCATCTTTTGATACAAATGCAGCTAGAGTCAAGAGCTCTGGGGTACTGGTTAGTTCATAATAATGTTCCACCTATGGGGTTGCAGTTCCCTTTAGCTCCTTGGGTATTTTCTCTAGCTCCTCCATTGGGGGCCCTGTGATCCATCCAATAGCTGACTGTGAGCATCCACTTCTGTTTGCTAGGCCCCGGCATTGTCTCACAAGAGACAGCTATATCTGGATCCTTTCAGCAAAATCTTGCTAGTGTATGCAATGGTGTCAGCGTTTGGAAGCTGATTATGGGATGGATCCCTGGGTATGGCAGTCTTTAGATGGTCCATCCTTTCTTCACAGCTCCAAATGTAATCTCTGTAACTCTTTCCATGGGTATTTTTTTTCCCCAATTCCAAGAAGGGGCACAGTGTCCACACTTTGGTCTTCGTTCTTCTTGAGTTTCATGCGTTTAACAAATTGTATCTTATATCTTGGGTATCCTAAGTTTTTGGGCTAATATCCACTTATCAGTGAGTACATATTGTGTGAGTTCCTTTGTGAATATGTTACCTCACTCAGGATGATGCCCTCCAGATCCATCCATTTGCCTAGGAATTTCATAAATTCATTCTTTTTAATAGCTGAGTAGTACTCCATTGTGGAAATGTACCACATTTTCTGTATCCATTCCTCTGTTGAGGGGCATCTGGGTTCTTTCCAGCTTATGGCTATTATAAATAAGGCTGCTATGAACATAGTGGAGCATGTGTCCTTCTTACCGGTTGGAACATCTTCTGGATATATGCCCAGGAGAGGTATTGCTGGATCCTCTGGTAGTATTATGTCCAATTTTCTGAGGAACCGCCAAACTGATTTCCAGAGTGGTTGTACCAGCTTGCAATCCCACCAACCATGAAGGAGTGTTCCTCTTTCTCCACATCCTCGCCAGCATCTGCTGTCACCTGAATTTTTGATCTTAGCCATTCTGACTGGTGTGAGGTGGAATCTCAGGGTTGTTTTGAGTTGCATTTCCCTGATGATTAAGGATGTTGAACATTTTTTCAGGTGCTTCTCTGCCATTCGGTATTCCTCAGGTGAGAATTCTTTGTTCAGTTCTGAGCCCCATTTTTTAACGGGGTTATTTGATTTTCTGAAGTCCACCTTCTTGAGTTCTTTATATATATTGGATATTAGTCCCCTATCTGATTTAGGATAGGTAAAGATACTTTCCCAATCTGTTGGTGGTCTTTTTGTCTTATTGACGGTGTCTTTTGCCTTGCAGAAGCTTTGCAACTTTATGAGGTCCCATTTATCAATTCTCGATCTTACAGCACAAGCCTTTGCTGTTCTATTCAGGAATTTTTCCCCTGTACCCATATCTTCGAGGCTTTTCCCTACTTTCTCCTCTATAAGTTTCAGTGTCTCTGGTTTTATGTGGAGTTCCTTAATCCACTTAGATTTGACCTTGGTACAAGGAGATAGGAATGGATCAATTCGCATTCTTCTACATGATAACTGCCAGTTGTGCCAGGACCATTTGTTGAAAATGCTGTCTTTTTTCCACTGGATGGTTTTTGCTCCCTTGTCAAAGATCAAGTGACCATAGGTATGTGGGTTGATCTCAGGGTCTTCAATTCTGTTCCATTGGTCTACTTGTCTGTCGTTATACCAGTACCATGCAGTTTTTATCACAATTGCTCTGTAGTACAGCTTTAGGTCCGGCATTGTGATTACACCAGAGGTTCTTTTATTCTTGAGAAGAGTTTTTGCTATCCTAGGTTTTTTGTTGTTCCAGATGAATTTGCAGATTGCCCTTTCTAATTCGTTGAAGAATTGAGTTGGAATTTTGATGGGGATTGCATTGAATCTGTAGATTGCTTTTGGTAAGATAGCCATTTTTACAATGTTGATCCTGCCAATAAATGAGCATGGGAGGTCTTTCCATCTTCTGAGATCTTCTTTAATTTCTTTCTTCAGGGACTTGAAGTTCTTGTCATACAGATCTATCACTTCCTTAGTTAGAGTCACACCAAGGTATTTTATATTGTTTGTGACGATTGAGAAGGGTGTTGTTTCCCTAATTTCCTTCTCTGCCTGTTTATCCTTTGTGTACAGAAAGGCCATTGACTTGCTTGAGTTAATTTTATATCCAGCTACTTCACCGAAGCTATTTATCAGGCTTGGGAGTTCTCTGGTGGAATTTTTAGGGTCACTTATGTATACTATCATATCATCTGCAAAAAGTGATATTTTGACTTCTTCTTTTCTGATTTGTATCCCCTTGATCTCCTTTTGTTGTCTAATTGCTCTGGCTAGGACTTCAAGTACAATGTTGAATAGGTAGGGAGAGAGTGGGCAGCCTTGTCTAGTCCCTGATTTTAGTGGGATTTCTTCTAGCTTCTCACCATTTACTTTGATGTTGGCTACTGGTTTGCTGTAGATTGCTTTTATCATGGTTAGGTATGGGCCTTGAATTCCTGATCTTTCCAAGACTTTTATCATGAATGGGTGTTGGATTTTGTCAAATGCTTTTTCAGCATCTAACGAGATGATCATGTGGTTTTTGTCTTTGAGTTTGTTTATATAATGGATTACATTGATGGATTTTCGTATATTGAACCATCCTTGCATCCCTGGGATGAAACCTACTTGGTCAGGATGGATGATTGTTTTGATGTGTTCTTGAATTCGGTTAGCGAGAACTTTATTGAGGATTTTTGCATCAATATTCATAAGGGAAATTGGTCTGAAGTTCTCTATTTTTGTTGGGTCTTTATATGGTTTAGGTATAAGAGTAATTGTGGCTTCATAGAATGAGTTGGGTAGAGTACCTTCTGATTCTATTTTGTGGAATAGTTTGTGAAGAACTGGGATTAGATCTTCTTTGAAGGTCTGATAGAACTCTGCACTAAACCCATCTGATCCTGGGCTTTTTTTAGTTGGGAGACTATTAATGACTGCTTCTATTTCTTTGGGGGATATAGGGCTGTTTAGATCATTAACCTGATCTTGATTCAACTTTGGTACCTGGTATCTGTCTAGGAACTTCTCCATTTCATCCAGGTTCTCCAGTTTTGTTGAGTATAGCCTTTGGTAGAAGGATCTGATGGTGTTTTGGATGTCTTCAGGATCTGTTGTTATGTCTCCTTTTTCATTTCTGATTTTGTTAATTAGGATGCTTTCCCTGTGCCCTCTAGTGAGTCTGGCTAAGGGTTTATCTATCTTGTTGATTTTCTCAAAGAACCAGCTCCTTGATTGGTTGATTCTTTGAATAGTTTTTCTTGTTTCCACTTGGTTGATTTCGCCCCTGAGTTTGATTATTTCTTGCCGTCTACTCCTCTTGGGTGAATTTGCTTCCTTTTGTTCTAGTGCTTTTAGGTATGTTGTCAAGCTGCTAATGTGTGCTCTCTCTAGTTTCCTTTTGGAGGCACTCAGAGCTATGAGTTTTCCTCTTAGAAATGCTTTCATTGCGTCCCATAAGTTTGGGTATGTTGTGGCTTCATTTTCATTGAACTCTAAAAAGTCCTTAATTTCTTTCTTTATTCCTTCCTTCACCAAGGTATCATTGAGAAGAGTGTTGTTCAGTTTCCACGTGAAGGTTGGCTTTCTATTATTTATTTTGTTATTGAAGATCAGCCTTAGTCCATGGTGATCTGATAGGATGCATGGGACAATTTCAATATTTTTATATCTGTTGAGGCCTGCTTTGTGACCAATTATGTGGTCAATTTTGGAGAAGGTACCATGAGGTGCTGAGAAGAAGGTATATCCTTTTGTTTTAGGATAGAATGTTCTGTAGATATCTGCCAGATCCATTTGATTCATAATTTCTCTTAGTTTCTCTGTGTCCCTGTTTAGTTTCTGTTTCCATGATCTGTCCATTGGTGAAAGTGGTGTGTTGAAGTCTCCCACTATTATTGTATGAGGTGCAATGTGTGCTTTGAGATTTACTAAAGTTTCATTAATGAATGTGGCTGCCTTTGTATTTGGAGCATAGATATTCAGGATTGATAGTTCCTCTTGGACATTTTACCTTTGATGAGTATGAAGTGTCCCTCCCTGTCTTTTTTAATGACTTTGGGTTGGAAGTCAATCTTATCAGATATTAGAATGGCTACTCCAGCTTGTTTCTTCATACCATTTGCTTGGAAAATTGTTTTCCAGCCTTTCATTCTGAGGTAGTGTCTATTTTTTTCTCTGAGATTATTGCCCGCGCTTTTGCTCCCCTGGTAAGAACACGCTCAGGGCAACCGGAATCTTCTGCAGCACAAGCTTTATTGCTTACCCCATCAGGAGCCAGTGGAGAAGGGAGCCAGAGAGAGAGCCAGAGAGAGAGAGAGATGGCGGAGCCCCCTCCCTTTTATGGAGGACTGTCCTCCACCTCGGACGTGTCACTCCCTGATTGGCTGCAGCCCATCAGCCAGAGTTGTCGTTACGGGAAAGGCAGAGCACATGGCGTGGAAAGCTACCCCGGCACATGCGCAGCTTGCTTGTTTACTACTTAGAACACGGGTGTCAGTGCCATCAGCGCCATCTTGTAATGGCAAATGTGAAGGCGGCTCCTTACATCTCCCCCTTTTCTTTTATATAAGAGCAATAGGCCACCCATATTAATGAGAGTGGAGATAGAGGTCAAATCCCCAGTGTGTAAAATAGGGGCTTTACACAAAACCTCCTCCCAGGCTCATCACCCAAAGGGGTCTTGGTCCGCTCCCGTGTCGTTTTTCCTGGGGGAAGGACACTTGGACACTCAACCTTCTTGAAAGATGACATGTCTCCCTAGAATAGGCTCATATATGCCACAGAGCCCTTCTACTGCAGTGCTTAGCCGTGCAACTCTCTCGGGCTGCTGAAGCACACTCACTCTATCCCGTGCAATGAGACTAGCCTCGTGGGGTGCAAGAGCTGAGTGGCCAGCGACCTATTGCTTAAGCATAGATAAACATATATAAGGGAAAGCACCATGTTCTAGTGCTGCAAGCGCCTGGGAAATAACCATGTCTCTCCTAGTTTGGGCCTTAAGCTTACAGACCAATCAAAGAAGCAACACTAATCCACAGCAAAGAACAGCTCCAAATAATTCCACCCCCACCCATTCTTTAAAGAAGGAAAATGTTGAAAAGATAGTCCTTAGGTCAGGGACAGGTCCAAGTGCGTGGGGCAAGTCTCAATTTTCAAAGGGTCTGTTCAAATTTAGCCGTCCAATTCTGTATCTCCCAATGCTGCTCTCCCTTTGTTGTTATCGCACTGGACATCACCAAGACGAGAGACATCAGTATTCCCTTGGTCAGTC
Organism: Mus caroli; assembly: GCF_978045245.1. Classification (NCBI taxonomy): domain Eukaryota; kingdom Metazoa; phylum Chordata; class Mammalia; order Rodentia; family Muridae; genus Mus; species Mus caroli. The sequence goes on from NW_028227268.1 coordinate 72,010,955, forward strand.
TGGATTTTTCGGGTGAGTCTTTCTGGTATCCAAAATGGGTTGTCTTCATTCTGTGGAAAAACACAAACAGCTCCCCTGGATCTTATCAAAATAGGATCCGGGCCTTTCCATTTGTTATTTAAAACATCTTTCCATTTAACCATCTCTTTGGGCCTATCTGGCTCTGAACAATGTCGTTCAGCCACGGTATGGCCATGAGAATCAAGATTTAAAAAATTGAATGTAAAGAGTGCTGTAGACACAGACACTCTTGGTACTCGGGGTAGAGCCTCCTCGACTCCCCCTTTCTGTTTTATTAGATGGAAGTCCAGTCAGGTGGGTCACGTCCATCTGACGGCAGAACTGTTGGAATTTTTGAGATGTATAAGCTGGTCCATTATCAGTCTTAAGTAGTTTGGGTTTCCCCCAAGCACTCCATGCCTCAAGGCAATGTTGAATCACATGTGAGGCCTTTTCTCCGGTTAAAGGAGAGGCAAACATGATGCCAGAGCATGTGTCAATGGACACATGGAGATATTGAAGTTTTCCAAAGGAAGAAACATGTGTAACATCCATTTGCCAGACCTGTAGAGGTCGAATACCGCGTGGGTTAATTCCCACATGAGGAACTGGCAAGAACTCACAGCAGCTTTGACATTGAGTAACAATGTCACGGGCTTCTTTTCTCGTCAAGGAGAAACGGCGGCGTAATGTTTCAGCCGTCACATGAAAATTGTTATGAAAATTTCTTGCAGCCTCTATCGGGGATGTTAGGGCAGCAGCCACCACTTTAGTGGCTTTATCTGCCAAATCATTCCCCAGAGCCATGGGGCCAGGTAGGCTTGAATGGGCTCTAACATGAGTAATATAAACAGGAAATCTTCTAGATAACAAAACTAATTGTATCTGCTGAAAAATATTGGCAACTTTACTGGAAGGCTTAATCACTCCAGCCACTTCTAAAAAATTGAGGGGTTCTAAAAAGGTTTTTAAAACTTCTAAAACCACTAAACATTCTACCACTTGAGGTGAATTTTCATTATATTGTTTGGATACTACTTTACCACTAGCCACATAGGTACCTATGCCAGTTTTTGATCCATCAGTATATACCACAACCCCATTTTTAAGTGGGTTTCTTACTGTTATTTGTGGAAACACAACAGATTGATTTTGGGCGAACTGTAAAATTGGATGTTTTGGATAATGGTAATCTATTTGTCCTGAAAAGGAGGTAACTAAAACTGCCCAATCATTGGATGTGGCTGCCAAGGTTTGAACCTGTCAAAAGTCCAATCTCTCTGCTCTGGAGTCAAAGCAGCAGCGTTTGCTCGGGCCTGCGTTTGTGCAGCCTCTTGCCATAGAGCTCTCCATTCCATATATTTGCCCGCATTGGGGAGAGCGGCTTTTGCAATCATTTGCCAGTCGGCAGGAGTTAGTGCCATGCCGGCAAGTCTGTCTAACTGCACCAAAGTAAAATTAGCATTGGTTCCATATTTACGGACCGATTCAGCAAGCTCTTTAACCGGAGCGTGAACACGCCCACCCTCGGCTCCTTCAAAGACCGGAAATGCCTGTTGTATCTTCCTTTGTGCCTCTCTTGAAATGAACGAGTCCGTGCACTGCCTCTCTGCACAGGGCTGACGCACTACGCAGGGCGGGGGCTCCGCATAGGGCGGAGGTGCACTATGACCCTGAAGCCGACTGCCCTGAGGCCAAGCAGCAAGCTGGCCTTTGCCAGCTGCTTTTGGCTTTTTTCTTGACTTAAAAGCTCGAATTTCTCTCTCATAACGAGCTGCTCCCTCCTCCAAGTCTGTTTCCTCAGAAGGGCTAATTTCTTTATCTGATTCACAGCTACTAAGAACTGGCTCTTTAAACTCATCTCTTTTCTCCTCTTTCCTTCTAATCTCTCCCCAGGTATTTTTCCCTGACATTAACTTTTCTTTTTTCCTTTGTTTTTTCTCCTCTTTCCTTCTAATCTCTCCCCAGGTATTCTTCCCTGACATTAACTTTTCCTTGGGTTCAAGACCCGTGGAAAGGCCTGTATACTTATTTCGCGCGCCATGCTTTCTCTTTTTTCCTGCTCTCTCTCCCCGCTTTACTTCTGATAGACTGTCTTGAATTTTGTCCAGAATTCTCCACCCTGCCTTAACCACTTGTTGACATGTGAAAAGAAATAAAAAGGCTTTTAACACTAGAGAAAGTTCAAGACCAGACATACCTTGTAAAGCTGTAACGCGCCGTCCGTTCCCCAGCTGAAGAGTTCTGAATCTACGTCGGATCCTTCTCAACAGTCTGTTTCCGGGAACACTTCATTACCACAGTTCCCCAGCTGTAGAGTTCTGAACCTACACCGGGTCCTTCTCAACAGTCTGTTTCCGGGAACACTTCATTAACCGCTCCTTCTCCGTGATGCAGTAGCTCGCGGGTTCCGGCACCATTTATTGCCCGCTGCTTTTGTGTCCCCCTGGTAAGAACACGCTCAGGGCAACCGGAATCTTCTGCAGCACAAGCTTTATTGCTTACCCCATCAGGAGCCAGTGGAGAAGGGAGCCAGAGAGAGAGCCAGAGAGAGAGAGAGATGGCGGAGCCCCCTCCCTTTTATGGAGGACTGTCCTCCGCCTCGGACGTGTCACTCCCTGATTGGCTGCAGCCCATCAGCCAGAGTTGTCGTCACGGGAAAGGCAGAGCACATGGCGTGGAAAGCTACCCCGGCACATGCGCAGCTTGCCTGTTTACTACTTAGAACACGGGTGTCAGTGCCATCAGTGCCATCTTGTAATGGTGAATGTGAAGGCGGCTCCTTACATGAGATGAGTTTCCTGTAAGCAGAAAAATGTTGGGTCTTGTTTGTGTAGCCAGTTTGTTAGTCTATGTCTTTTTATCGGGGAGTTGATTCCATTGATATTAAGAGATATTAAGGAAAAGTAATTGTTGTTTCCTGTTATTTTTGTTGTTAAAGTTGGCATTCTGTTCTTGTGGCTGTCTTCTTTTAGGTTTGTTGAGAGATTACCTTCTTGTTGTTTCTAGGGCGTGGTTCCTGTCCTTGTATTGGTTTTTTTCTGTTATTATCCTTTGAAGGGCTGGATTCGTGGAGAGATAATGTGTGAATTTGGTTTTGTCGTGGAATACTTTGGTTTCTCCATCTATGTTAATTGAGAGTTTGGCTGGGTATAGTAGCCTGGGCTGGAATTTGTGTTCTTTTAGTGTCTGTATAACATCCGTCCAGGATCTTCCGGCTTTCATAGTCTCTGGTGAGAAATCTGGTGTAATTCTGATAGGCTTGCCTTTATATGTTACTTGGCCTTTTTCTCTTACTGCTTTTAGTATTCTATCTTTATTTAGAGCATTTGTTGTTCTGATTATTATGTGTCGGGAGGTATTTCTTTTCTGGTCCAGTCTATTTGGAGTTCTGTAGGCTTCTTGTATGTTCATGGGCATCTCTTTCTTTAGATTTGGGAAGTCTTCTTCTATAATTTTGTTGAAGATGTTTGCTGGTCCTTTGAGTTGAACATCTTCATTCTCATCCACTCCTATTATCCGTAGGTTTGGTCTTCTCATTGTGTCCTGTATTTCTTGGATGTTTTGAGTTAGGATCTTTTTGCATTTTACATTTTCCTTGATTGTTGTGCCGATGTTCTCTATGGAATCTTCTGCACCTGAGATTCTCTCTTCCATCTCTTGTATTCTGTTGCTGATGCTGGTATCTATGGTTCCAGATTTCTTTCCTAGGGTTTCTATCTCCAGTGTTGCCTCATTTTGGGTTTTCTTTATTGTGTATACTTCCCTTTTTAGGTCTAGTATGGTTTTGTTCATTTCCATCATCTGTTTGGATGTGTTTTCCTGTTTTTCTTTTTTTTTTTTGATTTTTAATATTTTTATTGCATATTTTCCTCAATTACATTTCCAATGCTATCCCTAAAGTCCCCCATAGCTCCCCCCACTTCCCTACCCACCCATTCCCATTCTTTTGGCCCTGGCATTCCCCTATATTGGGGCATATAAAGTTTGCAAGTCCAATGGGCCTCTCTTTCCAATGATGGCCGACTAGGCCATCTTTCGATACATATGCAGCTAGAGACAAGAGCTCCGGGGTTCTGGTTAGTACATCATGTTGTTCCAACAATAGGGTTGCAGATCCCTTTAGCTACTTGGGTACTTTCTCTAGCTTCTCCATTGGGAGCCCTGTGATACATCCAATAGCTGACTGTGAACATCCACTCCTGTGTTTGCTAGGCCCCGGCATCGTCTCACAAGAGACAGCTATATTTGGGTCCATTCAGCAAAATCTTGCTAGTGTATGCAATGGTGTCAGCGTTTAGAAGCTGATTATGGGACGGATCCCTGGATACAGCAGTCTCTAAATGGTCCATCCTTTCATCACAGCTACGAACTTTGTCTCTGTAACTCCTTCCCTGGGTGTTTTGTTCCCAATTCTAAGAAGGTGCACAGTGTCCACACTTTGGTCTTCATTCTTCTTGAGTTTCATGCGTTTATCAAATTGTATCTTATATCTTGGGTATCCTAAGTTTTGGGCTAATATCCACTTATCAATGAATACATATTGTATGAGTTCTTTTGTGATTGTGTTACTTCACTCAAAATGATGCCCTCCGGGTCCATCCATTTGGCTAGGAATTTCATAAATTCATTCTTTTTAATAGCTGAGTAGTACTCCATTGTGTAAATGTACCATAATTTCTGTATCCATTCCTCTGTTGAGGGACATCTGGGTTCTTTCCAGCTTCTGGCTATTATAAATAAAGCTGCTATGAACATAGTGGAGCATGTGTCCTTTTTACCGGTTGGGACATCTTCTGGATATATGCCCAGGAGAGGTATTGCTGGATCCTCCGGTAGTACTATGTCCAATTTTCTGAGGAACCGCCAGACTGATTTCCAGAGTGGTTGTACAAGCTTGCAATCCCACCAACAATGGAGGAGTGTTCCTTTTTCTCCACATCCTCGCCAGCATCTGCTGTCACCTGAATTTTTGATCTTAGCCATTCTGACTGGTGTGAGGTGGACTCTCAGGGTTGTTTTGATTTGCATTTCCCTGATGATTAAGGATGTTGAACATTTTTTCAGGTGTTTCTCTGCCATTCGGTATTCCTCAGGTGAGAATTCTTTGTTCAGTTCTGAGCCCCATTTTTTAATGGGGTTATTTGACTTTCTGGAGTCCACCTTCTTGAGTTCTTTATATATATTGGATATTAGTCCCTTATCTGATTTAGGATAGGTGAAGATCCTTTCCCAATCTGTTGGTGGTTTTTTTGTCTTATTGATGGTGTCTTTAGCCTTGCAGAAGCTTTGTAGTTTCATGAGGTCCCACTTGTCAATTCTCGATCTTACAGCACAAGCCATTACTGTTCTATTCAGGAATTTTTCCCCTGTGCCCATATCTTCAAGGCTTTTCCCCACTTTCTCCTCTATAAGTTTCAGTGTCTCTGGTTTTATGTGAAGTTCCTTGATCCACTTAGACTTGACCTTAGTACAAGGAGATAGGAATGGATCGATTCGCATTCTTCTACATGTTAACAACCAGTTGTGCCAGCACCATTTGTTGAAAATGCTGTCTTTCTTCCACTGGATGTTTTTAGCTCCCTTGTCGAAGATCAAGTAACCATAGGTGTGTGGGTTCATTTCTGGGTCTTCAATTCTATTCCATTGGTCTATTTGTCTGTCACTATACCAGTACCATGCAGTTTTTATCACAATTGCTCTGTAGTAGAGCTTTAGGTCCGGCATGGTGATTCCACCAGAGGTTCTTTTATCCTTGAGAAGAGTTTTTGCTATCCTAGGTTTTTTGTTATTCCAGATGAATTTGCAGATTGCACTTTCTAATTCGTTGAAGAATTGATTTGGAATTTTGATGGGGATTGCATTGAATCTGTAGATTGCTTTTGGCAAGATAGCCATTTTTACAATGTTGATCCTGCCAATCCATGAGCATGGGAGATCTTTCCATCTTCTGAGATCTTCTATAATTTCTTTCTTCAGGGACTTGAAGTTTTTATTATACAGATCTTTCACTTCCTTAGTTAGAGTCACGCCAAGATATTTTATATTATTTGTGACTATTGAGAAGGGTGTTGTTTCCCTAATTTCTTTCTCAGCCTGTTTATTCTTTGTGTAGAGAAAGGCCATTGATTTGTTTGAGTTAATTTTATATCCAGCTACTTCACCGAAGCTGTTTATCAGGCTTAGGAGTTCTCTGGTGGAATTTTTAGGGTCACTTATATATACTATCATATCATCTGCAAAAAGTGATATTTTGACTTCATCTTTTCCAATTTGTATCCCCTTGATCTCCTTTTGTTGTCTAATTGCTCTGGGTAGGACTTCAAGTACAATGTTGAATAGGTAGGGAGAAAGTGGACAGCCTTGTCTAGTCCCTGATTTTAGTGGGATTTCTTCCAGCTTCTCACCATTTACCTTGATGTTGGCTACTGGTTTGCTGTAGATTGCTTTTATCATGTTTAGGTATGGGCCTTGAATTCCTGATCTTTCCAAGACTTTTATCATGAATGGGTGTTGGATCTTGTCAAATGCTTTTTCCGCATCTAACGAGATGACCATGTGGTTTTTGTCTTTGAGTTTGTTTATATACTGGATTACGTTGATGGATTTCCGTATATTGAACCATCCCTGCATCCCTGGGATGAAACCTACTTGGTCAGGATGGATGATTGTTTTGATGTGTTCTTGGATTCGGTTAGCAAGAACTTTATTGAGGATTTTTGCATCAATATTCATAAGGGATATTGGTCTGAAGTTTTCTATCTTTGTTGGGTCTTTTTGTGGTTTAGGTATCAGAGTAATTGTGGCTTCATAGAATGAGTTGGGTAGAGTACCTTCTGTTTCTATTTTGTGGAATAGTTTGTGAAGAACTGGGATTAGATCTTCTTTGAAGGTCTGATAGAACTCTGCAGTAAACCCATCTGGTCCTGGGCTTTTTTTAGTTCGGAGACTATTAATGACTGCTTCTATTTCTTTGGGGGATATAGGGCTGTTTAGATCATTAACCTGATCTTGATTCAACTTTGGTACCTGGTATCTGTCTAGGAACTTCTCCATTTCATCCAGGTTCTCCAGTTTTGTTGAGTATAGCCTTTGGTAGAAGGATCTGATGGTGTTTTGGATGTCTTCAGGATCTGTTGTTATGTCTCCTTTTTCATTTCTGATTTTGTTAATTAGGATGCTTTCCCTGTGCCCTCTAGTGAGTCTGGCTAAGGGTTTATCTATCTTGTTGATTTTCTCAAAGAACCAGCTCCTTGATTGGTTGATTCTTTGAATAGTTTTTCTTGTTTCCACTTGGTTGATTTCACCCCTGAGTTTGATTATTTCCTGCCTTCTACTCCTCTTGGGTGAATTTGCTTCCTTTTGTTCTAGTGCTTTTAGGTGTGTTGTCAAGCTGCTAATGTGTGCTCTCTCTAGTTTCCTTTTGGAGGCACTCAGAGCTATGAGTTTTCCTCTTAGAAATGCTTTCATTGCGTCCCATAAGTTTGGGTATGTTGTGGCTTCATTTTCATTAAACTCTAAAAAGTCCTTAATTTCTTTATTTATTCCTTCCTTCACCAAGGTATCATTGAGAAGAGTGTTGTTCAGTTTCCACGTGAAGGTTGGCTTTCTATTATTTATTTTGTTATTGAAGATCAGCCTTAGTCCATGGTGATCTGATAGGATGCATGGGACAATTTCAATATTTTTATATCTGTTGAGGCCTGCTTTGTGACCAATTATGTGGTCAATTTTGGAGAAGGTACCATGAGGTGCTGAGAAGAAGGTATATCCTTTTGTTTTAGGATAGAATGTTCTGTAGATATCTGCCAGATCCATTTGATTCATAATTTCTCTTAGTTTCTCTGTGTCCCTGTTTAGTTTCTGTTTCCATGATCTGTCCATTGGTGAAAGTGGTGTGTTGAAGTCTCCCACTATTATTGTATGAGGTGCAATGTGTGCTTTGAGATTTACTAAAATTTCTTTAATGAATGTGGCTGCCTTTGTATTTGGAGCATAGATATTCAGGATTGATAGTTCCTCTTGAAGGATTTTACCTTTGATGAGTATGAAGTGTCCCTCCCTGTCTTTTTTAATGACTTTGGGTTGGAAGTCAATCTTATCAGATATTAGAATGGCTACTCCAGCTTGTTTCTTCATGCCATTTGCTTGGAAAAATTGTTTTCCAGCCTTTCATTCTGAGATAGTGTCTATCATTTTCTCTGAGATGAGTTTCCTGTAAGCAGCAAAATGTTGGGTCTTGTTTGTGTAGCCAGTTTGTTAGTCTATGTCTTTTTATCGGGGAGTTGATTCCATTGATATTAAGAGATATTAAGGAAAAGTAATTGTTGTTTCCTGTTATTTTTGTTGTTAAAGTTGGCATTTTGTTCTGGTGGCTGTCTTCTTTTAGGTTTGTTGAGGGATTACCTTCTTGTTGTTTCTAGGGCGTGGTTCCTGTCCTTGTATTGTTTTTTTTCTGTTATTATCCTTTGAAGGGCTGGATTCGTGGAGAGATAATGTGTGAATTTGGTTTTGTCGTGGAATTCTTTGGTTTCTCCATCTATGTTAATTGAGAGTTTGGCTGGGTATAGTAGCCTGGGCTGGAATTTGTGTTCTTTTAGTGTCTGTATAACATCCGTCCAGGATCTTCTGGCTTTCATAGTCTCTGGTGAAAAATCTGGTGTAATTCTGATAGGCTTGCCTTTATATGTTACTTGGCCTTTTTCTCTTACTGCTTTTAGTATTCTATCTTTATTTAGAGCATTTGTTGTTCTGATTATAATGTGTCGGGAGGTATTTCTTTTCTGGTCCAGTCTATTTGGAGTTCTGTAGGCTTCTTGTATGTTCATGGGCATCTCTTTCTTTAGATTTGGGAAGTTTTCTTCTATAATTTTGTTGAAGATGTTTGCTGGTCCTTTGAGTTGAAAATCTTCATTCTCATCCACTCCTATTATCCGTAGGTTTGGTCTTCTCATTGTGTCCTGTATTTCTTGGATGTTTTGAGTTAGGATCTTTTTGCATTTTACATTTTCCTTGATTGTTGTGCCGATGTTCTCTATGGAATCTTCTGCACCTGAGATTCTCTCTTCCATCTCTTGTATTCTGTTGCTGATGCTCATATCTATGGTTCCAGATTTCTTTCCTAGGGTTTCTATCTCCAGTGTTGCCTCCTTTTGGGTTTTCTTTATTGTGTCTACTTCCCTTTTTAGGTCTAGTATGGTTTTGTTCATTTCCATCATCTGTTTGGATGTGTTTTCCTGTTTTTCTGTAAGGACTTCTACCTGTTTGATTATGTTATCCTGTTTTTCTTTAAGGATTTGTAACTCTTTAGCATTGTTCTCCTGCCATTCTTTAAGGTATTTTTGTGCTTCCTCTTTATTGTCTTCTGCCTGTTTAGCAGTGTTCTCCTGTATTTCTTTAAGTGTGTTATTAAAGTCCTTCTTGAAGTCCTCTATCATCATCAGGAGATATGCTTTTAAATCCGTGTCTAGCTTTTCCGGTGTGTTGGGGTGCCCTGGACTGGGCGAAGTGGGGGTGCTGGGTTCTGATGATGGTGAGTGGTCTTGGTTTCTGTTAGTAAGATTATTACGTTTACCTTTCGCCATCTGGTAATCTCTGGGGTTAGTTGTTGTCGTTGTCACTGTTTAAAGATTGGAGCAGAAGCTGTGTTCCACTCACCAGCAGTCTCAAAAACCTGTGGCGGGGGTCGTGGGTAGCTGGCAGTACCCCAGTGCTGGTCCGGCCGGAAGAGGCCTGTGGTCCTACTCAGGCCGGTTTTCTGCTTCCCTAACTAATGCAGTCTCAGGTCCCGCGCGCAATTGGATTGGAGCAGAAGCTGTGTTCCACTCTCCAGAAGTCTTAAGATCCTGTGGCGGGTGTTGTGGGTAGCTGGCGAGTGTCAGCCGACCCTGCGTCCTAGCTACCCCGGTGCTTTTCTGACCGGAAGAGGCTTGTGGCCCTATGTAGGCCGAATTTCTCCCTCCCCAACCAAAGCAGTCTCAGGTCCCGCGTGATTGGACTGGAGCAGAAGCTGTGTTCCACTCACCAGCAGTCTCAAAATCCTGTGGCGGGGGTCGTGGGTAGCTGGCGGGTGTCAGCTGACCCTGCTCTCTAGCTATCCGGCCGGATGAGGCCTGTGGCCCTACTCAGGCCAGTTTCTGCTTCCCTCTTGTTCCCATTTCTAAGAAGGGGGAAAGTGTCCACACTTTGGTCTTCGTTCTTCTTGAGTTTCATGCGTTTAGCAAATTGTATCTTATATCTTGGGTATCCTAAGTTTCTGGGCTAATATCCACTTATCAGTGAGTACATATTGAGTGAGATCCTTTGTGATTGGGTTACCTCACTCAGGATGATACCCTCCAGGTCCATCCATTTGCCTAGGAATTTCATAAATTCATTCTTTTTAATAGCTGAGTAGTACTCCATTGTGGAAATGTACCACATTTTCTGTATCCATTCCTCTTTTGAGGGGCATCTGGGTTCTTTCCAGCTTCTGTCTATTATAAATAAGGCTGCTATGAACATAGTGGAGCATGTGTCCTTCTTACCGGTTGGAACATCTTCTGGATATATGCCCAGGAGAGGTATTGCAGGATCCTCTGGTAGTACTATATCCAGTTTTCTGAGGAAATGCCAGACTGATTTCCAGAGTGGTTGTACAAGCTTGCAATCCCACCAACAATGCAAGAGTGTTTCTCTTTCTCCACATCCTCGCCAGCATCTGCTGTCACCTGAATTTTTCATTTTAGCCATTCTGACTGGTGTGAGGTGGAATCTCAGGGTTGTTTTGAGTTGCATTTCCCTGATGATTAAGGATGTTGAACATTTTTTCATGTGCTTCTCTGCCATTCGGAATTCCTCAGGTGAGAATTATTTGTTCAGTTCTGAGCCCCATTTTTTAATGGGGTTATTTGATTTTCTGGAGCCCACCTTCTTGAGTTCTTTATATATATTGGATATTAGTCCCCTATCTGATTTAGGATAGGTAAAGATCCTTTCCCAATCTGGTGGTGGCCTTTTTGTCGTATTGACGGTGTCTTTTGCCTTGCAGAAGCTTTGCAATTTTATTAGGTCCCATTTGTAGATTCTCGATCTTACAGCACAAGCCATTGCTGTTCTATTCAGGAATTTTTCCCCTGTAACCATTTCTTCAAGGGTGTTCCCTACTTTCTCCTCAATAAGTTTCAGTGTCTCTGGTTTTATGTGGAGTTCCTTAATCCACTTAGATTTGACCTTAGTACAAGGAGATAGGAATGGATAAATTCTCATTCTTCTACATGATAACCGCCAGTTGTGCCAGCACCATTTGTTGAAGATGTTGTCTTTTCCAGTGGATGGTTTTTTGCTCCCTTGTCAAAGATCAAGTGACCATAGGTGTGTGGGTTCATTTCTGGGTCTTCAATTCTATTCCATTGGTCTACTTGTCTGTTGCTATACCAGTACCATGCAGTTTTTATCACAATTGCTCTGTAGTACAGCTTTAGGTCCGGCATTGTGATTCCACCAGAGGTTCTTTTATCCTTGAGAAGAGTTTTTGCTATCCTAGGTTTTTTGTTATTCCAGATGAATTTGCCGATTGCCCTTTCTAATTAGTTGAAGAATTGAATTGGAATTTTGATGGGGATTGCATTGAATCTGTATATTGCTTTTGGCAAGATAGCCTTTTTTACTATATTGATCCTGCCAATCCATGAGCATGGGAGATCTTTCCATCTTCTGAGATCTTCTTTAATTTCTTTCTTCAGAGACTTGAAGTTCTTATCATACAGATCTTTCACTTCCTTAGAGTCATGCCAAGGTATTTTATATTATCTGTGACTATTGAGAAGGGTGTTGTTTCCCTAATTTCTTTCTCAGCCTGTTTATTCTTTGTGTAGAGAAAGGCCATTGACTTGTTTGAATTAATTTTATATCCAGCTACTTCAACGAAGCTGTTTATCAGGTTTAGGAGTTCTCTGGTGGAATTTTTAGGGTCACTTATATATACTAACATATCATCTGCAAAAAGTGATATTTTGACTTCATCTTTTCCAATTTGTATCCCCTTGATCTCCTTTTGTTGTCTAATTGCTCTGGGTAGGACTTCAAGTACAATGTTGAATAGGTAGGGAGAAAGTGGACAGCCTTGTCTAGTCCCTGATTTTAGTGGGATTTCTTCCAGCTTCTCACCATTTACCTTGATGTTGGCTACTGGTTTGCTGTAGATGGCTTTTATCATATTTAGGTATGGGCCTTGAATTCCTGATCTTTCCAAGACTTTTATCATAAAGGGGTGTTGGATTTTGTCAAAGGCTTTCTCAGCATCTAACGAGATGATCATGTGGTTTTTGTCTTTGAGTTTGTTTATATACTGGATTACGTTGATGGATTTCCGTATATTGAACCATCCTTGCATCCCTGGGATGAAACCTACTTGGTCAGGATGGATGATTGTTTTGATGTGTTCTTGGATTTGGTTAGCGAGAACTTTATTGAGGATTTTTGCATCGATATTCATAAGGGAAATTGGTCTGAAGTTCTATATCTTTGCTGGGTCTTTTTGTGGTTTAGGTATCAGAGTAATTGTGGCTTCATAGAATGAGTTGGGTAGAGTACCATCTACTTCTATTTTGTGGAATAGTTTGTGAACAATTGGGATTAGATCTTCTTTGATGGTCTGATAGAACTCTGCACAAAACCCATCTGGTCCTGGGCTTTTTTTGGTTGGGAGACTATTAATGACTGCTTCTATTTCTTTAGGAGATATAGGACTGTTTAGATCATTAACCTGATCTTGATTTAACTTTCGTACCTGGTATCTGTCTAGAAACTTATCCATTTCATCCAGGTTCTCCAATTTTGTTGTGTATAGACTTGTCTTAGTCAGGGTTTCTATTCCTGCACAAACATCATGACCAAGAAGCAAGTTGGGGAGGAAAGGGTTTATTCAGCTTACACTTCCATACTGCTGTTCATCACCAAAGGAAGTCAGGACTGGAACTCAAGCAGGTCAGAAAGCAGGAGCTGATGCAGAGGCCATGGAGGGATGTTCTTTACTGGCTTTCCTCCTCTGGCTTCCTCAGCCTGCTCTCTTATAGAACCCAAGACTACCAGTCCAGAGATGCTCCCACCCACAAGGGGCCTTTCCCAGTTGATCACTAATTGAGAAAATGCCTTACAGCCGGATCTCATGGAGGCATTTCCTCAACTGAAGCTCCTTTCTCTGTGATAACGCCAGCTGTGTCAAGTTGACACAAAATTAGCCAGTACAAGACTTTTGTAGAAGGATCTGATGGCGTTTTGGATTTCTTCGAGATCTGTTGTTATGTCTCCCTTTTCATTTCTGATTTTGTTAATTAGCATGCTTTCCCTGTGCCCTCTATTGATTCTGGCTAAGGGTTTGTCTATCTTGTTGATTTTCTCAAAGAACCTCGTTTGGTTGATTCTTTGAATAGTTATTCTTGTTTCCACTTGGTTGATTTCACCCCCGAGTTTGATTATTTCCTGCCATCTACTCCTCTTGGGTGAATTTGCTTCCTTTTGTTCTAAAGCTTTTAGGTGTGTTGTCAAGCTGCTAATGTGTGCTCTCTCTAGTTTATTTTTGGAGGCACTCAGATCTATGAGTTTTGCTCTTAGAAATGCTTTCATTGTGTCCCATATGTTTGGGTATGTTGTGGCTTCATTTTCATTAAACTCCAAAAAGTCCTTAATTTCTTTATTTATTCCTTCCTTGACCAAGGTATCATTGAGGAGAGTGTTGTTCAGTTTCCACATGAATGTTGGCTTTCTATTATTTATTTTGTTATTGAAGATCAGCCTTAGTCCATGGTGATCTGATAGGATGCATGGGATGATTTCAATATTTTTGTATCTGTTGAGGCTTGTTTTGTGTCCAATTATTGGTCAATTTTGGAGAAGGTACCATGAGGTGCTGAGAAGAAGGTATATCCTTTTGTTTTAGGAAAAAATGTTCTGTAGATATCTGTTAGATCCATTTGTTTAATAACTTCTATTAGTTTCACTGTGTCCCTGTTTAGTTTCTGTTTCCATTATCTGTCCATTGGTGAAAGTGGTGTGTTGAAGTCCCCCACTATTATTGTGTGAGGTGCAATGTGTGCTTTAAGCTTTACTAAAGTTTCTTTAATGAATGTGGCTGCCCCTGTATTTGGAGCATAGATATTCAGAATTGATAGTTCCTCTTGGAAGATTTTAACTTTGATGAGTATGAAGTGCCCCTCCTTGTCTTTTTTGATGACCTTGGGTTGGAAGTCGATTTTATTAGATATTAGAATGTCTACTCCAGCTTGTTTCTTCAGACCATTTGCTTGCAAAATTGTTTTCCAGCCTTTCATTCTGAGGTAGTGTCTATCTTTTTCTCTGAGATGGGTTTCCTGTAAGCAGCAAAATGTTGGGTCCTGTTTGTGTATCCAGTCTCTTAGTCTATGTCTTTTTATTGGGGAGTTGAGTCCATTGATATTAAGGAAAAGCAATTGTTGCTTCCTATTATTTTTGTTGTTAAAGTTGGCATCCTGTTCTTATGACTGTCTTATTTTAGGTTTGTTGAGGGATTACCTTCTTGCTTTTTCTAGGACATGGTTTCCATCCTTGTATTGGTTTTTTTTTCTGTTATTATCCTTTGAAGTGCTGGAATCATGGAAAGATAATGTGTGAATTTGGTTCTGAAGTGGAATACTTTTGTTTCTCCATCTAAGGTTATTGAAAGTTTGGCTGGGTATAGTATCCTGGGTTGGCATTTTTGTTCTCTTAGTGTCTGTATAACATCTGTCCAAGCTCTTCTTGCTTTCATAGTCTCTGGTGAAAAATCTGGTGTAATTCTGATAGGCTTGTCTTTATATGTTACTTGATCCTTTTCCCTTACTGCTTTTAGTATTCTATCTTTATTTAGTGCATTTGTTGTTCTGATTATTATGTGTCTCATCTACTCGTATTATCCGTAGGTTTGGTCTTCTCATTGTGTCCTGTATTTCCTGGATGTTTTGAATTAGGATCTTTTTGAGTTTTGTATTTTCTTTGATTATTGTGCTGATGTTCTCTATGGAATCTTCTGCACCTGAGATTCTCTCTAGTATTCTGTTGTTGATTCTCGCATCTATGGTTCCAGATTTCTTTCCTAGGGTTTCTATCTCCAGCGTTGCCTCACTTTGGGTTTTCTTTATTGTGTCTACTTCCCTTTTTAGGTGTTGGATGGTTTTTTTTCAATTCCATCACCTGTTTGGTCATGTTTTCCTCTAATTCTTTAAGGGATTTTTGTGCTTTCTCTTTAAGATCTTCTACCCGTTTAGCAGTGTTCTCCTGTATTTCTTTGAGTGAGTTATTAAGGTCCTTCTTGATGTCCTCTACCATCATCATGAGATATGCTTTTAGATCCAGGTGTAGCTTTTCGGGTGTGTTGGGGTGCCCTGGACTGGGCGAGGTGGGAGTGCTGGGTTCTGGTGATGGTGAGTGGTCTTGGTTTCTGTTAGTAAGATTATTACGTTTACCTTTCGCCATCTGGTAATCTCTGGAGTTAGTTGATTTAGTTGTCTCTGGTTAGAGCTTGTTCCTCAGGTGATTCTGTTAGCCTCTATCAGCAGACATGGGAGACTAGCTCTCTCCTCTGAGTTTCAGTGGTCAGAGCACTCTCTGCATGCAAGCTCTCCTCTTACAGGGAAGATGCATAGATATCTTGCTTTAGGACCTCCCTCCTGGCAAAAGATGAAGGCCCAAAACAGAACCTGTCCTGAAGCTGAGTTGATTTGGCATGTCCCAGAAGCTGTTAGCTTCTGTATTCTACACTCTCACCTGTGCAGAATACTCTCGGAGGACTCCTAGAACCAAGATGTCTGCAGCCGATGCTCAGGCCAAGCGCTCACAGCCTGGGCGGACCCCTATCCTCTGGCCAGGAAAGTGGCCAGATGTCTGGGGCCGGAAAAGGGGGCTGCCTTAGAAGCTCTGTGGCCACCGCCTGTCCAAGAAGCTGTTAGCTTCTCTCATTTAGTCATTAATAGCACACTTTGAAATATGTTTCACATACTATAGGCAACTATTTTCTGCTTTGGCTGGCATGGTGGTAACTGTTTATAATCCCAAGATACAGGAAACTGAGGCAGGAGGATCACTAGTATTAGGTTAACTTGGGTTATATATCTAGATACCATCTCAAAAAAGAAGCACATTAAAACTTGTTGTTGTGAAATTTAGAAAACCGAAGATACAATTTGCAAAACACATGAAACTCAAGAAGAAGGAAGACCTGTGTGGATACTTCGTTCCTTCTTAGAACGGGGAAAAAATACCTATGGAAGGAGTAAGAGTTTGGAGTGAGACCATCCAGAGACTGCCCCACCTGGGCATCCATCCCACAAACAACCTCCAAACCCAGACACTATTGCCTATGCCAGCAAGATTTTCCTGACAGGACCCTGATATAGCCTTCTCTTGTGAAGCTATGCCAGTGCCTGGTAAACACAGAAGTGGATACTCACAGTCATCTATTTGATGGAACACAGGGTCCCCCAATGAAGTAGCTAGAGAACGTACCCAAGGAGCTAAAGGGGTCTGCAGCCCTATAAGAGGATCAACAATATGAACTAACCAGAACCCCAGAGCTTCTGTTTCTAGTTGCATATGTAGCAGAGGATGGCCTAGTTGGCCATCAGTGGGAGGAGAGGCCCTTGGTCTTTCAAAGATTATATGCTCCAGTACAGGGAAATGCCAGGGCAAGGAAGCAGGAGTGGGTGGGTTGGGGAGCATGGGGGGGCGTTTATATGGGACTTTCAGAGAAGAAACTAGGAAAGGAGGTAACATTTGAAACGTAAATGAAGAAAATCTCAAAAATACTAGCTACTTTAATAACATGTTGATGTTTTACTAGGATGCTTTATTACTTCTTCTGTTTCATTTAGAATGAGGTGCCGTATTTGACATTAGCATTTATTCAATGTATAATGAGCATAATTTGAACACTACGATATTTTTCTCTATAGAGAAGAAATCAGCAGAGGAAATTTATTTCTTTAAAAATAAGTTGTTTTCAGGAGTTCTTAAGAGCATTTGCTGCTCTTCCAGAGGATCCAAGATCAGTTCCCAGTTCCCAAGTCAGGCAGCTTACACCTACTTGTATCCCCAGTTCCAAGGGTTCCACACCATCTTTTGACCTCCTTGGATAAGTGCAGCCATATTACTATGGAAAGTGGTCACAAGACCCCTAAGACCCTTTTCTTGTACTTTTTAGCTGAGTCTAGAGGTACTTCGCTCATGGCTAGGACTGAGGGGTTCAGCCTTAACAGTGTAGAGTACTATCTGTAGCTTGTGTTTTCACTCACAGTCAGTCTAGAGAGTCACACAGTCAGACTAGATCTCTTCACCTCTAAAGCATGTTTGTCCTTCAGAGAGCAGCAGGGCAACAGACTTGTCACCATGACAGGACAAGACTGGTTGTGTGGCTCCAGGCTTGTCACCATGACAAGACAAGACTGGGTGTGTGGCCAGCCTGCCCCTGTGTGTTGTCTGACCCTTGCTTTCTTCTCTGAGGGTATTTCTGCTCCACCTCAAGCTGCAACATGTCTAACTCTAACCAATATGAGACTGGACAATAGAAATCATGACCAAAGCAACAGCCATCTCCCACATGTTGCTCTGAGGTTCACCAAGCAGATATGCACCGTGCTAAGCGGACTTAGAGCCCCTGTTGAGGAGCCTTGTAACTGTCTCCTTCATGTCCTTGTTCCTCAGGCTGTAAATGAAGGGGTTCAGCATGGGGGTAACCACAGTATACATGATGGTGGCTACCGTGTCCTGGATGGAAAAGGAGCCCGGAGGTCGAATATAGATCCCCAGAATTGTCCCATAGAACAGGGTGACCACAGACAAATGTGAGCTACATGTGGAAAATGCCTTGTGCCTGCCCTTGGCAGAGGGGATCTGGAGGACCGCCATGGTGATTCGGACATAAGAGACCACAATGAGAATGCAGGGGGCCACAAAGAGAAATAAGGTTCCCAGGAAGACATGTTGATTGACTCGTGTGTCTGAACAGGCCAACTTCATGAGCAGGTAAGCATCACAGTAGAAGTGAGAGATCTCTGGGATGGAGGAGCAGAAACTCAGTCTACTTAGGAGGAGTGTGTGCACCAGAGAGATGAGGCCAGAGCACATCCACACAATGGCTGCCAGCCCCACACAGAGCTGGGGGGTGATGATGGTGTGGTACTGTAGTGGGTAGCATATGGCCACGAATCTGTCCAGGGCCATGGCAGCCAGCAGAAAGGTGTCCACATTGGCAAAAGAAATTATGAAATACAGCTGAGTCAGGCACTGTGCATAAGAGATGGTCCTTGTTCCAGCCACATGGCTAGCCAGGAGCCTGGGGATGAGATTGGTAGTGAAGCAGACATCAACGAAGGAAAGATTGGCCAGGAAGAAGTACATGGGTGTGTGCAGGCGGGGGTCAGAGATGATGGCCAGGAAGATGAGTGTGTTCCCAGCTACCGTGACCAGGTACATGCACAGGAAAGCCCAGAAGAGAATTTGTTGCTGCTGTGGGTCATTGGTGATGCCAAGCAGGAGGAACTCACTGACTCCAGTCTCATTCTCCCTCCCCTTGGACATCTTCCAGAGGCTCAGGCTCCTGCATGGGGTAGACTGGACACTGGAACTCAATGTGTGATCAGACTCAGGTCATAGCTCATAGGTAGGACCTTTCTACCAAAACTCTGTGTGTTTGTGTGTGTGTGTGTGTGTGTGTGTGTGTGTGTGTGTATGTGTAGGTCACAGGAGAATATTAAGGAATCAGTTCTCTCCCTCTACCATTCGTTCTAGGGATGGAACCCGGATGCTCAAGCTTGAAATGTTCCGGCTAGTTTTACATAAACTTGACACAAGCAGAGGTCAAAGGAGAAGAGAGTGCTGTAATTGAGAAAACTCATTCATAAGATCAGGCTGTAGTCAGGTATACAGCGCATTTTATTAATTAGTGTTTGATGGGGGATGAGGAGCATTGTGGGTAGTACCATCCCTGGGTTAGGGGGTCCTGGCTTTGATAAGAAAGCAGGCTGAGCAAGCCAGAAAGTAGCACCCTTCCATGTCATAAGCTCCTGCCACCAGGTTCCTGCCCTTTTTGGCTTCCTTCAATCAACAGTGACGTGGAGGTCTAAGCCAAGTGAACCTTTATCTTCCCAAGTTACTTTGGTGTTTCCTTACAGGAAAAGTAACCCTAAGTATGGCAGATGCAGAAGCATTGAACGGGTACTACTTACTGGCTTGCTCAGCCTGCTTCCTTATAGACCCATGGCTGCCAGCTCAGGGAATGCCCCACCTACAGTGGGCTAGGCCCTCCTCCACCATTGATCACTAATTTAGAGACTCACAGCCTCGGTTACCTTCTGAGCCACCTCACTGCTCCTGACTGTGCAGCTTCATCAGGTGTTCCTCCTTGCACATGCTCCTTGCTTACACCTCTATCAAATTTGCTCCTTCATTGAGTCATTTATGGAATGTTTTCCTCATGAGACCATGCATTCCTCAGAACAGAGATACATCTTTCTCAGGCACTGCTCAGTGCCAGGAACTATGCCTGGCACATAGTAGGTGTCCAAGAAAGTAGTCAAAGGAAAGAATGTTCATAAAGACCTTGCACTCTAAAATCCAGCAACATAAAACTGCAGCTGCAGTAGAAATGTCTGTTTGTAATTAGCAGTGCATTCAAGAAATTAAACTGAGCTGGTTGATGGCTCACCGGTTAAGAGCAGTGACTGCTCTTCCAGAGGTCCAGAGTTCAATTCCCTGCAACCACATGGTGGCTCACAAGCATCTGTAATGGGTTCTGATGGCCTTTTCTTGTGTGTCTGATGGCAGTGACAGTGTACTCACATATATAAAATAAATAACATCTTTTTTTAAAAAAAAAAAAAAGAAAGAAAGAAAACTGAGGAGCTAGACAGATGGCTCAGTGGTTAAGAGTACTTCCTGTACTTTCAGAGGACGGAAGTACTATTCTCAGCAACCATTGCAGGAGGTTCACAACTGTCTGTATTTCCAGCTCTGGTTAATCTAGTGCCCTCTATTGGCCCCCAAAAGCACCTGCCTGAACATACTCCTCACACAAAAAATTTTAAACAAACTAAAATAGACATTTCAAGCATGAGATGCAGTCCTACCGAGTTAGAATTGAGAGCTGACCCTGACAGTGCTCAGCAAGGGCCAGTGTTGACAAGTCTAAGGTCATGGTCTATAGGAGTTTCTTCTGTGTCACTGTGAAAGAGGATGGCATGTCCAGACTCTGAGTGACACCTGGCCTGTGACTCCTGAGATCAGAGGTGGGTAAACTTGTTTCTGTCACCCAGATCTCTCCTCCATGTATATTTCTATAAGCTTCTGTCTCACCTGTTCCCTGAAGGCTTCTATGTTGTTGTGGTTTCCAGGGTGATCTGCTGAGAAGTGTTAAAACTTAAAGAAGTAGGGCATGTTCTTGGAGCCATGTCTTAGCTGGTTAAGAGCTCTGGCCACTCTTGGCAGCTCACAATATATACTTCCAGTTTTAGGGGATTAGGGGATATGATACCCCCTTCTGGTCTCCATGGGTACCTTACACAAGTGTGTACTACATAGATAGCAGGCAAAACACTCATACACACAAATATAGATAGATAGATAGATAGATAGATAGATAGATAGATAGATAGATACATTCATACATACATACATAGGTAGATAGATAGATAGATAGATAGATAGATAGATAGATAGATAGATAGATAGATGACTGATAGATGATAGACAAATGATAGATGATAGATAGATATGTGATAGACAGATAGTAGATAGATAGATGATAAATAATTGATAGTTAATAGGTAGATAGATGAGAGATAGATGATAGATGGACAGATGATAAATGATGCATAGATGATAGGTAGATGATAGACAGGAAGGGAGAGAGAGAGAGAGAGAGAGAGAGAGAGAGAGAGAGAGAGAGAGAGAGAGAGAGAGAGAGAGAGAGAGAGAGAGAGAATTTGGAGTTAAACTGCTGGTAGGTCTTCTGGCCACTGGGTTGTGTGCTTGAGGGAACCCCAATCCATCCCCTCTCTTATTTCTTGTCCTGGTCAACACACATGGTTTTGTTATATCACACTCTTCTATCAGCATGTGCTGCCTCACCATAGGCTACAAACAAAGGAGCCAGTTGTCTCTGGAGCAAAGCCCTCTAAAACCATGAGCCCAAATCAACCTGCCATCTTTGTAAGTGGACTGCCTTAGATGCGACTAACAGCGATGGATGCTGATGAATACAGATTTTTAATGTCCTGCAAATCATTTCACACAGGCTGATAGCTAAAAAGCAATCACAGGAAAACTGGATTTCTGACTCTTGGGAGATCTTAGCCTGAGAACAATCATCCACTCGTTCTCATAGGGCATCAATCAGTCAGGAAAATGGATGCACTCATATCATTGAAAAACCACTATGCTTTAGAATGTGCCCTGTAACAGCTCTCTGTGCTGACTTCCTTTGTGTCCCCACAGAGCCTTCCTCTGCAGTAAGTTTATAAATGTTCCCAGTAGACTAGGAGGGACAGCAGAGATGGGGGACTCCCCAGGCAGCAGAGCAAACATTCTCTGCTCCAGGCAGTCTGTTCTGATCCCCATGGTCCCC
The DNA here is from genome assembly GCF_978045245.1 of Mus caroli. NCBI lineage: Eukaryota > Metazoa > Chordata > Mammalia > Rodentia > Muridae > Mus > Mus caroli. The sequence continues at coordinate 72,032,565 of NW_028227268.1, forward strand.
TGCTCATCTGGCCCTGGAGTCACTGGGGGCAATGTCCACAGTGTATACACTTCCTGCCTGTTACCTTTCTAGGATCTGCCTGGTGCTCTGGGTGGTGGAGACTCTGAGGCAGCTCTAAAAGCTGAGCTGAAAGCAGAGCTGTTTGTTACAAAAAGGCAATTTTAGACATAGACCATTCACTTCTATCACTCGAAACAGAAACAAAGTGTAAGGCATTCTTGGTGGGGGGTTTGTTTTTTGTTTTATTTTTGCTTTGATATAGCCCAGACTGGCCCTGAACTTGCTATATAGCAGAAGATGAACCTGAACTCCTCAACTCTGCCTCCACCTCCTGGGACTGAGATAGCTGCCATCACGCACTTTGAATTCTTAGAGAACACCTTTAACTTTTATTCAGGTTCAAAGTGAAATGGCAGAAACGAGGGGCTCTTGTCCTGTTGCTCACTCAGGCATTGAGCAGATACACATGAAGTGTGCTGTAATGTCCCCGTCAGACCACCAGATAATCAGGACCAAACCCTGCCCTCTGGTAATACCTTTGTCTTCCAGAAAGCTCCAAAGAGACACAAAACTGACAAGTTCCAAGGAGATGAGGATGGGAGGGGCTGCAGCTCAGTAGAGCACTGGCCTAGCATCTATGAGGATCTGGCTTTGACCCCTAGCACAGCACAAACAAGTAGTTCTGGTGCATTCCTGTGATTTCGGCACTCTGGTAGTAGAGGCAGGAGGGTCAAAAATTCAAGTCCATCCTTAACCAAATAATTGGAGACCAGCCTGGGGATATATGGCACCCTGTCTCAAAAGTGCATTCATGCATACACATACACACAGTTACAAAGACAGACAGATGGAAGGAAGGAAGGAAGGAAGGAAGGAAGGAAGGAAGGAAGGAAGGAAGGAATAAAGGAAGGGAGAGAGGGAGGAAGGGAGGAAGGGAGGGAGGGAGGGAGGGAGAAAGGAAGAAGGAAGAATAAAAAAGATAAGAAAAGGAAATTGAGATGTATCAAAAATTATTGAGTCTTATGTACCAGCTGGAGAGATGACTCAGCGGTTAAGAGCACTGACTGTTCTTCCAGAGATCCTGAATTCAATTCCCAGCAACTATATTGTAGCTCACAACCATCTGTAATGTGTTCTGATGCCCTCTTCTGGTGTGTCTGAAGACAGCGACAGAGTACTCATACAAATAAAATAAATAGATCTCTTTAAAAAAAAAAAAGACACTAGCAGGATTTTGCTGAAAAGACCCTGATATAGCTGTCTCTAGTGAGACTATGCTGGGGCCTGCAAACACATAAGTGGATGTTCACAGTCAGCTATTGGATGGATCACAGGGCCCCCAATGGAGGAGCTAGAAAGAGTACCCAAGGAGGTGAGGGGAACTGCAACCCTATGGGTGGAACAACAATATGAACTCACCAGTGCCTCCCGGAGCTCATGTCTCTAGCTGCATATGTATCAGAGGATGGCCTGGTAGGCCATCAGTGGAAAGAGAGTCCCTTTGGTCATGCAGACTTTATATGTCTTAGTGCAGGGGAATGCAGGGCCAGGAAGTGGGAGTGGGTGAGTGGGGAGTTGGGGGGGAGGGTGTGGGGGACTTTTGGGATAGCACTTGAGATGTGAATTAAGAAAGTACCTAATTTTTTTTAAAAAAGAGTCTCAGGTACATGGTATTTTTCTTACAGGGAAAAACGTAAGGAGAAAATCACATGATTAAAAAAAAAACAATTTAAAAATATTTTCTTTACGATTCAGCATTATCTACCACCATTTAATAATCTCAAGGGAGACATTAGCACCCTTTCTGGTTCATCACAACCTTGTACTTGGGTGGAGTCCCCTCCTGCTCTCCAAATCCCATGCTCTGCACACTGCCACACAAGAGGAAATTGGGGCAGACAATGGCAGCAGAGGCTGGTTCTCCTGCTCCCACCCTGGCTCCTGTTTAATCTAGAAATTGAGCAGGTGGCTCTTCTCAGTCACCCTCACCTGGTATGGTGACAATAGTGAAAAACAAGGGGAGGGTGTACTTACAGTGTCTGACTCCATCCTGGTAAATGGAAGTGAAGGGTTACAGCTACCTGGCTGTCCCACACTTTATTTGATCACAGTCACTACCACACAGAACACTAAGAGAACGCAGTATGGAATATTAGGCCCTTCCCACACTAAGTAAAGTTGCATTGTGACCAAGGGAGTGACCAGGTGAGTAGGGTGGAGTGAGAGACATCGAGAGGACAGAGGGAATAATTTGGGGGTTAAGCACTCTTCTCAAACACACAAGGCACTGGGTTTGAGTATCAGCACCACAGAAGTTTATCAAGTGAAAGAAAGCAAGGACAGGGAACACACATGGCTGACATGAAACAGAACATGCGCTGAAAAACCATGCTTTGTACAAATATGTCAGTTTACCTGGTGTCAGTGAGCCTTTGAGCATTCGCCAGCCCTGGCCAGTTGTTCCACTTGGAAATGCATTTCTCCTTCACCAGACCATCTTCTCTTCTGCTACCATGGACATGTCACTGTTCATAATTTTATACCAGGACATAGGAGTCTGGAAACCCAGGCTCAAGATCCCAGTCCATTCCTGTAGCATGCTGGCCCCAGACCTAGGTGTCATAGGTGACAGAACAACTCCCCAATTAAAACTACACTCGTCCTACCCAACCGTCTGAGCTGGTCTGAATTCCTTTCCCTCAATTCTGGCCCTGGCATCCACTCATCTCTTGGAATGCAAACTAGTGTTCCATGATTGCCAACCAGAGCAGAGATGTTTGGCAGGGGTCCTGGGAGTTGACATGAGTGGTTCCACCTGCCAGCCAGGGGACTCCTTGGTGGATCCTATCTGATGCTTCATCCACATGGCTCCACTATCTCCCCAAAGTGGTCTGCTTCCTTTCCATTCAGATGTTTAAAACCTCTATAGATTGGGGCTTAGGGTAGCCCTGCAGTATTATGTCGGGTGGTTTAAAGTACACTTTATAAAGTCATTGTGCAGAAGACAAGGTAAATCTGGAGGAACTTTGAGGGTGTGAGACCTACAGTTACTTAGGTGAGTGTGGACATAATGGGACCTCTGCACCAGTTCCAGGGATGGCCAAATACACATTTTCTAGGAGTTATAGAGTTGGTGAGGCATAGTGTTCTCAAGCCACTATGAAACAACATCCAAAATATTATCTAGACAACTAAAATATATCAAGACTCCCCCCCACCCATCAGTTCCTTACCTTCTTCACTGCTGACTGGTGCCAGGCATGAGAGCAAGTGCCATGAACCTGTGCGCAATTAAGGCAAAAGTTGACCAACAGTGGCTACCCCTGTGCAGGTGGTGGCCCCCTGTGTTCTCACGGCTCTGTGGTGAGGGTGCTGTGCCCAGTCTCCTGGAGGAACAGTTTGCCTTCCTCTGGGATGGAACATAGTTTCATTTTATGCATGTTAGTCGTTTTATGATGTCTACGAGCAAGAGAACCCCCAAAGTGCCTTATTACAGGTTATTCAGGAGGGAGTTTTCGTGCTTTCTCTGACTCCCTAAGGACTTACAAAGAAGGGGAAGATTGTCCCTACTGCGGGTCAATGCTGCATTCAAGTGGGGAACTTTTAAATACAATTCAAATCTCAGTGGGCTGGCAGCCCCGTAGAATCACTTAAGATGTTGGCCATGTGCTTTCTAATTATTCAGTACTCATTTATGTACTCTTGTCAGGTGAGGAGAGACATGAAGAACACAGATCCTATTTGGCAATAGCCCTAACTAGTCTGCTTTTAGAATATATTTGTTCTAAGTTGGGTAAAATTCCTCCCCAAAAGAGTGTTGGGAGATTTGGCCAACATCCAAAGCTGGAGAATTTCATTGAATGGTCATTGGAATGCGTGGCCCTTCTTTAGTGTCTCTTTTTATTGCTATGACAAAATTTCTGATGAAAGTAGCTTAAGGAATGGTTTGTTCTGGCTCATGGTTTGAGGGGACACAGTGACCATAGTGAAATGAAATGGTGGTGGCTGTATGAGACAGCTGGTCACATTAGAGCCACCTTTACTAAGCAGAGGGAGGGAGCTGGATACTGGTACTGAGCTTTCCTGGGGTGGTGGCACCCACATTCAGGGTAGGTATCCCCTCAGTTAATCTATGGGAACTAAAACAGGGCAGGGGAAGGAGGGGCAGGGAGGATAGCCTGAGCCCAGCCATAGTTCACCCTATGCTCTGGGCAGGCAGTTTTGAGAGGTCTGCCAGACACCTTCCACTCTGCCCCAGGTGGGCATCTAAGCCACTGACCCCCACTCAACTGGGGATGGAAAAGGGGCAGCCCCTGACCTGGGACTCCGAGTCAACATGCTGTAGCCCCAGGGTTATGGGAGAGAGGGCTAAGATGGAGAGGTTCCCACTCAGCCAAGAGTGAGCACAGTGGGTCTTGATGAGCAGAGACAGTCAATGGTTTTAGAGCTTTATTGTAGAAAGGCAGGGGGGAAGAGAAAAGGTAGAGAGAGAGAGAGAGAGAGAGAGAGAGAGAGAGAGAGAGAGAGAGACAGAGACAGAGAGAGAGAGACAGAGAGAGAGACAGAGAGAGACAGAGAGAGAGAGAGAGACAGAGAGAGAGAGAGAGAGAGAGAGAGAGAGAGAGAGAGAGAGAGAGAGAGAGAGACTGGCCATGGCCAAGAGGAGAGAAGGGGGAAAGAGAAAGAGAGAAGAAAGGTTAGAGAGGAAGAGAGAGAGAGAGAGGAAGAGAGTGAGGAGAGAGAGGAGAGCAAGAGGAGTAAGAGTAAGAGAGCAAGAGAGTGAGGTGGGGCCAAACAGCCCTTCTTATGGTGTGGTGTTATCTTTACTGTTGCTAGGTAGCTGGGGAGGAGTCTAGCCTGAAAGTCAGAAGCTTGGGACATAGCCTATGTGACTACTAACCATGCTTCTCTTGTGGAGGCTGTAGGGGCAGTAACTTGGACAGGAGCCAGGGTTCTAGGAGACATCGGAGAACCCTTTCTGTCAAATGTAGGTTAATTATCACCACCTGGTCTTGGGATTCAACATCTAGCCTCAACTGGAGAACAGGCTGCCTGTGCATAGCGAATGCCGCACATTAATCCTTTCTGAAAACCCGTAGACCTGCTCAGAGGTATATGTCCATGTTGAGTCTAAGTCCATAAACGTTGAATATGAGGATGGACATTCAGAGCATAAGAGCCCAACACCATTGCATCAATGGTGCACAATGACATCACAGCATCACACCATCATGACAGCATCACAGCATCATCACAGCATCACACCATCATCATAGCACTACAGCATCATCACAGCACTACAAGCACCACAGCATCACAGCACCACAGCACCACAGCACCACAGCACCACAGCATCACAGCACCACAGCACCACAGCACCACAGCACCACAGCACCACAGGACCACAGCACCACAGCACCACAGCACCACAGCACCACAGCACCACAGCACCACAGCACCACAGCACCACAGCACCACAGCACCACAGCACCACAGCACCACAGCACCACAGCACCACAGCACCACAGCACCACAGCACCACAGCACCACAGCACCACAGCACCACAGCACCACAGCACCACAGCACCACAGCACCACAGCACCACAGCACCACAGCACCCCAGCACCACAGCACCACAGCACCACAGCACCACAGCACCACAGCACCACAGCACCACAGCACCACAGCAACACAGCACCACAGCACCCCAGCACCCCAGCACCACAGCACCCCAGCACCCCAGCACCCCAGCACCCCAGCACCCCAGCACCACAGCACCACAGCACCACAGCAACACAGCAACACAGCAACACAGCAACACAGCAACACAGCAACACAGCAACACAGCAACACAGCAACACAGCACCATAGCATTTGGATTAGGATTTTCAATCCCCCACTTCTTTGAGTATTGGAACATAGCTTCCTACCTTCCAGGGGATCATTTGATTTTAGATGCCATTGTGACAGATGTTATCATTACATCTTATATCAGTGGTATACTTGGCAGAACCGGTGCCTAGACATATTTTTATAAAAGTTTATCTACTGTTCTGGTCAGAGAGATAGGAAAAGCTGTGTGCATAGAGTTTGTTTGGATTCTGGTACTAGCTGATATTCACCTATTGAACAAATGATATATGTCAAGGCTTTCATGATGACCTTCCCCAGAAGCAAACTGGCACTGTGCCCAGCCTTGAACACAGTCAAAAAAGCATTGCCTTTCTATCCACTGGCTTAGAATGCCAGAAAGGGCTCTGTCTGTGGTATGACTTTGTAGCCTTCACTCAGCTTTAGTGGGTGAGGAACATGGGGGTGGGAGGAGAAATGAGGCAAAATCTTTCTTCTGTCTGTTTCTCTTTAACCCATGGGACTTAATGGTGAATCCCAAAGACAATTTTAACAATAGTTTATTACAAGTATTCCCCAACTCCTGTCTAGATGACCTCACTACATCTCTTCTTAAAGATTTTTCTTTGGTATGGTAGGAAATGCAGCTTCTGAAAACTAATTCCAATTAGCTAGAAAAGAATTCTTTCAGTTATGGGCTGGATCCCTGGACAGAGTGAACATGGTGGTGAAGGGGGAAAATGTGACTTGCATGGATGCACTTTCTCCTTCCTGGTCCCCATGAGTCACTAAGCCACAGTTTCCCTCCCAGTGCTGGAGAAGTAGCTGAGAGTTCTACATCCTGATCCATAGGCAGAAAGAGAGATTGCTCCTAGCTTGAGCTTTTGAATCCCCAAAGCCCACCCCCAATGACACACCTCCTCCTACAAGGCCACACCTCCTCCAACAAGGCACACCTCCTCCAACAAGGCCACACCTCCTAATCCTTTTAATCATTCTCAAACAGTTCCACTTCTTGGTGAATAAGCATTCACACATGAGCCTTGGGGAGACATTTTTATCCAAACCACCACAGGATACCCATTCCATTTGGAATTTCTTATATGGAAAACCTGTTCCTATTCATTTATTTGCTTATTCAAATAGTGATTTTAATCAGTATGGGCTTTTAAAATCTATTTCATATTTCAAGTCACAATGCAATACAAGTTGTATATCTTTGGTCCAAAATGCCTGGGATCAAAAGTATTTCAGGTTTCAAGTTTTTTGTTTATTGTATTTCATAATATTTTCATCTGTATAATAAAACAACTTGGAATGAAACTAAACCTAAATGTAAAATGAATTTGTCTGTTTTATATGTCACTTATACGTATAACCTAAAAGTAACTTTGTATAATATTTTAGTGCTCCCAAGTTTTGATTACTACCTGCCTGGTAAGGTCAGCTCTGGAATTTTCTACCTGTGGTTTCTTGTTGGTACTTGTCAATATGAGGTTTGGGGAATTATCTTTCAAGACGGCCTGGGTCATAATAAGAAAGAATGGAGTTAATCAATAGCATTTACAACAACACCAAGGCATTGAGTCTGGGGATTAGTTCTCCCCTGGGAGAATTTATAATCCAAATTCTCATTATTGGTTGATGGTCACATGTGTCTGATGCCAGGACCCACTTGGGATTTTCTTTCATTCTTTTCTGTATTTAGGAGAGATATGGCTTTGCTTGTTTGTTTGTTTGTTTGATATGCAGTTTTGAAAACTTGTGAAATTATGCATAACAAAGGAAAATGTTATGGCATCAAAATCTTGATCTGTCTGCCTTAGTCCCTGGAGTGTTAGGAACACAGGGGACAGCTGCCACACCTCCCTTAGGACTGTTTTCTTTGCAGTATTTTGGACTTGAGCTGGTGGCAAGAACAGAATTACTGGAAATAGACTCCTAAGTCTTCAGAGGATCCATGTACTTAGTGGATTGTGGGCTGACACATTCAGAGCTTCATGAGGCACAGAAGAGGCTGACCTGATAGAACCACATCTGTTAGCAGAGGGTCAGAAGTGATGACTGTACCCAAATAAAATGGTTTGTATATGTTTGGCACAGGGAGTGGCACTATTAGAAGGTGTGGTCCTAATGGAGTGGGTGTAGCCTTGTTGCAGTAGGTGTGTCATTGGGGGTGAGGGCTTTAAGACCCTCATCCTAGCTTCCTGAAAGCAAGTATTCTGCTAGCAGCCTTCAGATGAAGTTGTAGAACTCTCAGCTCCTCCTGTAAGATGCCTGCCTGGGTGCTGCTATGTTCCCACCTTGATGACAATGGGATGAACCCCTGAACCTGTACATCAGTCCCAATTAAATGTTGTTCTTTATAAGATTTCCATTGGTTCCTAGTATATTTTCACAGCAGTAAAACCCTAACTAAAGCACCAACTTACAGACTGGAAGATGTCACAGTTCTTGGGGCACTGGCCTAGTATGCACCGTGGTTTTTCTTGAGGAGGACATGGTCTACTTCAGCCTGAGTGTTCCTCCAGTCCCACCATCATACCTTAAAACCAGGACTGGGGAGAACCAAACGGCTTCAAAACAGCTTGAGAGAGCTGTCTCGAGCAGAAAGCTAGCTGTCTCAACCATAAAGTTTTTAGAGTGGTAAGAAAAAGATGTCTAGAGCAGAGCACAAAACACACACACACACACACACACACACACACACACACAGAGAGAGAGAGAGAGAGAGAGAGAGAGAGAGAGAGAGAGAGAGAGAGAGAGCTCTATCTGAAAAGCTGTCTAGAGTAGAGCAAAACAGAGCAAGGGAGAGGGAGAGGTGGAGGAAGAGGAGGGGGAAAGGGAGGAGGAGGGGAGGGGAGTGGAGTGGAGGGGAAGCGGGAGGGAGAGGGAGGAGAATGAAATCTGAAAAGCCATTTCCAGCAGACTACAAAGCCAAGGGCTATTTATAAGAGCTGTCTAGAGAACCATCCTGAGCAGATCATAGGCCACCAGCTTGGACCAATGATTTGACCTCAAGGCATTTGTTTTCGCTGTTCCTAGACACCCCTTCTCTCAGAACACAGCCCTAGCCAAGGTTGATCCTTGTGCAACACCCAACAACTCTCTGTCTTCCCCCTCTCTGTCTCTCTGTCTCTCTCTGTGTCCATCTGTCTGTTTGTCTCTGTGTGTTTCTGTCTTTTCCTTTGTCTGTGTCTCTGTGTATGTGTGTGTCTGTCTCTGTCTTTCTGTCTCTCTCTGTGTCTGTATCTCTGTTTCTCTATCTCTCTCTGTATTTTCCTGTCTCTGTCTCTGTGCATGCATAATGTTTAACAACATGGATCAGGAACTGAGGCAGGACCCAATGACCTGTAGTACCAAAAATAGACACCAGAGGGAGGAAGAGACCACCAGCTTCAGGAAAAAAAAATGGAGAAGGACAATTTCCCCCCTTTTTCTCAAACAGGGTATCTCTAAAATGGCTAAGAACTCACAAAGTGGACTCTGCATTTTCAGTGGTCTCCTGCCTCAGCCTCCCAAGCTCTGGGATTACAGTCTACCCTTTAATTATGAATCTGTATAACACAAACCAATAGTCAGCACACAATCAAGAGTGGACACACCTCCAGAAAGAACGAGGAGTGGCCAGCCAGCCCAAATGGTAACAGTCTTTCCTGCATTGCAGCAGGCTGTGGGGGCTGATGGAGCTGAGTTCTTCTGTGCTTGTCCATCCCACAAGGACTCCAAGTCAATCCACCACACCCAGTATTAATTACTGCCCTTCCCAGGAGCGAGTGACAGAGAGTCTGGATGTCCATTGGCTGAGGACAGACAGGAAGCTGTGATGTGACCATGAGCTTTCTTCAGCCATAAAGAAGAGTGACGTTATGTTTTCTGCAGCAAAATAGATGGAACCAGAGTGAGGCTTGAGAAGTGAAATCGGTCAGAATCAGATAGGCAAATACTGCGTGCTTTCTTCCATTTGTGGCTTCTAGATCCTAAAAGAGATGTGTAAAATCATATATGTACATGTGACACAAAACTGGAAATTCAGAAAGGAGGAAGACTTAGTTTTCACATTTACAAATACTTTGTTATTATTACGTGTATGTGTGTCATATGGTGTGTGTGCATGACTGTAGGCATGTGTCTGCAGCACGATGCATGTAGAGGTCAGAGAACCACTTCTGTAAGTCAGCTCTCTCCCTCCACCCTGGGTCTGAAGGCAGATTTCTAGTTGTCAGGGTTGTGCTGTGTGGTGGCTAATACTGATTGTCAACGTGAATATATCTGGCATGAACTATATCCAGAATTAGAGGGCTCACCTGTAATCCAGATCTTGAGGATAGAAGACACAAGTTTCTGACCGGGATCTTGGCATGGAGATCTTGAGGCATAGTGGCCATGAGAAGCTTAGGCCCAGGCAAGGTAGGACAAGTCTTTAATCCCAGGAGACTAAGGCAATGGTATCTCTGAGTTCAAAGTCTGCCTGGGACAAAGCAAATCCTAGATTCAGGCATGGTGGTATATACCTTTAATCTGGGCCACACCTTCAGCTGGAGACCTACGTGAGGACATTGGGAGAAGGAAGTTTCACTCTTCTTCGCCTGCTTGCATTTACTTACCAGCACATCTGTTGGCAGCCCCTTCTGCAGAAGACCAGCTCAAACAACAACCTCATGGGACTGAGCAACTACTAAATACTTGGCCTCCCTGTTCACAGCTGACCATTGTTGGGTTATTTGGACTATAGACTGTAAGTCCTCACAATAAATAACCTCGATATAGAGAGACAGTCCATAAGTTCTGTGACTCAAGCGAACCCTGACTAGCACAAGCTGCAAGCATCTCTACTGGCTGAGTCATCTCTCAGACCCAGAGGCTGCATTTCTAAACTTGCACTCCATTAATTCCAGTTAGACTTGAAGTCTGAGGGCCTGTCTCAACACTCTAGGGTCATGGGATGCTCTTACTTTAAGAGCTGTCACATAGGATGAACATATACATTTCTGCTATTTTATTTTATTGTTAAGATTTCAGTGTCAGGAGATAATTCTTAGACCAGTTCTCTACTTCTACCAACGGGTCCCAGGGATGGAATGCAGGTTGTACCTATTTATGATTTTATTTACAAAAAGAAAAGAAGAGAAAGAAGTAATCCCTATCTTTTTATGTTTTAAAAGCTTTAATTTTGATACTCTGCTTAGCATTTGAACCTGGTTGAAATGACATAAACAAAGCACCTTTGTAAGCTTTTGCTAAGACACCGGTGTCTTTGGTGTGTGTTGTCCTTTTCCTAAGAGTCCCTTGGATACTTGAACTATCCAACTGTTTTTTTTTTTCTGACTGGTCCTGGAAAGCCTTTTTTGTGGTATACACAAAGATCAAGCTTTTATGGGGTGAAGGTCTCTAAGGAAGAAGAATACTCCTCTGACAACTGTAAGCAATGCTGAGCCATCTCCCCACAGCTGCTCACATGGGGAGACATGCAGGCACAGGAGTGACTGCCACAAGGTTTCTGCACTCACAGAATCCAGCAGCAGCAGGTGTGGACACACAGGGAAGCCCATGGTTGCTTGGAGTGTTCAGGGAAACAGGAACTAGAGGCTCTGTTGTGGGTTCTGCAGGTAGGGGTGAAAAGGTGACTCACACAGGCTTAGGCTGGTTGGTTTGAATCATTCCCATGTGCCCTACACTTAGAAACCCTACTGCCAGATAACCAGACCTTGGGTTATTATGATAGAGGGTAAAAGGCTGACGTCAGGTGTTCTGGCTTCTGAATTACGTGAAATATAAAGGCCATCACCCTGCTTGAACTGCAGTGAGGGGTTCCCTTTCTCATCCCAGAGGACCCCCATGCCAAAATGTCAAAACATAAGATACAAAAATAAGGAGGCATAATTAATAGAAGCTCAAGAATTCAATTTTAAAAAATATATATTCATTTAGCCCTTAATAGCACACTTTGAAATATATGTTTCACATACTATAGGCAACTATTTTCTGCTTTGGCGGGCATGCTGGTAACTGTTTGTAATCCCAAGATACAGGAAGCTGAGGCAGGAAGAGCACTAGTTTTAAGTTAACTTGGGTTAAATATCTAGATACCATCTCAAAAAGGAAGCACATTAAAACTTGCTGTTTTGAAACTTAGAATACGCAAGATACAATTTGCAAAACACATGAAACTCAAGAAGAAGGAAGACCAAAGTGTGGATACTTCGTTCCTTCTTAGACTGGGGAACAAAATACACATGGAAGGAGTTATAGTTCAGACCTGAGACAGAAAGAAGGACCATCCAGATACTGTCCCACCTGGGGATCCATCCCATAAACAACCAACAAACCCAGACACTATTGCATATGCCAGCAAGATTTTGCTGACATGATCCTGATATAGCTTTCTCTTGTGAAGCTATGCCAGTGCCTGGAAAACACAGAAGTGGATGCTCACAGTCATCTATTTGATGGAACACAGGGTCCCCAATGAAGTAGCTAAAGAACGTACCCAAGGAGCTAAAGGGGTCTGCAGCCCTATAGGAGGATCAACAATATGAACTAACCAGTACCGCAGAGCTTGTGTTTCTAGTTGCATATGTAGCAGAGGATTGCCTAGTCGGCCATCAGTGGGAGGAGAGGCCCTTGGTCTTTCAAAGATTATATGCTCCAGTACAGGGGAATGCCAGGGCAAGGAAGCAGGAGTGGGAGGTTTGGGGAGCAGGGGAGGGGTGTATATGGGACTTTCAGAGAAGAAATTAGAAAAGGAGGTAACATTTGAAATGTAAATGAAGAAAATCTCAAAAATAGTAGCTGCTTTAATAACATGTTGATGTTTTACTAGGATGCTTTCTTACTTCTGCTGTTTCATTTAGAATGAGGTGCCGTATTTGACATTAGCATATATTGAATGTATAATGAGCAAAATTTGAACACTACGAGATATTTTTCTCTATAGAGAAGAAATCAGCAGAGGAAATTTATTTCTTTAAAAATAAGTTGGTTTCAGGAGCTCTTAAGAGCATTTGCTGCTCTTCCAGAGGACCCAAGATCAGTTCCCAGTTCCCCAGTCAGGCAGCTTACAGCTACTTGTAACCCCAGTTCCAGGGGTTCCACACCATCTTTTGACCTCCTTGGATACTAGCACCCATATGACTATGGAAAGCACTCACAAGACCCCTAAGTCCCTTTTCTTGTACTTTCTAGCTGAGTCTAGAGGTACTTCACTCATGGCTAGGACTGAGGGGTTCAGCCTTAACAGTGTAGAGTCCCATCTGTAGCTTGTGTTTTCACTCACAGTCAGTCTAGAGAGTCACACAGTCAGACTAGATCTCTTCACCTCTAAATCATGTTTGTCCTTCAGAGAGCAGCATGGCAACAGGCTTGTCAGTATGAAAAAACAAGACTGGGTGTATGGCTCCAGGCTTGTCACCATGACAAGACAAGACCGGGTGTGTGGCCAGCCTGCCCCTGTGTGTTGTCTGACCCTTTCTTTCTTCTCTGAGGGGATTCCTGCTCCACCTCAAGCTGCAACATGTCTAACTCTAACCAATATGAGACTGGACAATAGCAATCATGACCAAAGCAACAGCCATCTCCCACAGGTTGCTCTGAGGTTCACCAAGCAGATATGCACTGTGCTAAGCAGACTTAGAGCCCCTGTTGAGGAGCCTTGTAACTGTCTCCTTCATGTCCTTGTTCCTCAGGCTGTAAATGAAGGGGTTCAGCATGGGGGTAACCACAGTATACATGATGGTGGCTACTGAGTCCTGGATGGAGAAGGAGCCCGGAGGTCGAATATAGATCCCCATAATCGTGCCATAGAACAGGATGACCACAGACAAATGTGAGCTACACGTGGAAAATGCCTTGTGCCTGCCTTTGGCAGAGGGGATCTGGAAGACCGCCATGGTGATTCGGACATAGGAGACCACAATGAGAATGCAGGGGGCCATAAAGAGAAACAAGGTTCCCAGGAAGACATGTTTATTGACTCGTGTGTCTGAACAGGCCAACTTCATGAGCAGGTAAGCATCACAGTAGAAGTGAGAGATCTCTGGGATGGAGGAGCAGAAACTCAGTCTACTTAGGAGGAGTGTGTGCACCAGAGAGATGAGGCCAGAGCACATCCACACAATGGCTGCCAGCCCCACACAGAGCTGGGGGGTGATGATGGTGTGGTACTGTAGTGGGTAGCATATGGCCACGAATCTGTTCAGGGCCATGGCAGGCAGCAGAAAGGTGTCCACATTGGCAAAAGAAATTATGAAATACAGCTGAGTCAGGCACTGTGCATAAGAGATGGTCCTTGTTCCAGCCACATGGCTATCCAGGAGCCTGGGGATGAGATTGGTAGTGAAGCAGATATCAACGAAGGAAAGGTTGGCGAGGAAGAAGTACATGGGGGTGTGCAGGCGGGGGTCGAAGATGATGGCCAGGAAGATGAGTGTGTTCCCAGCTACCGTGACCAGGTACATGCACAGGAAAGCCCAGAAGAGGATTTGTTGCTGCTGTGGGTCATTGGTGATGCCAAGCAGGAGAAACTCGCTGACTCCAGTCTCATTCTCCCTCCCCTTGGACATCTTCCAGAGGCTCAGGCTCCTGCATGGGGTAGACTGGACACTGGAACTCAATGTGTGATCAGACTCAGGTCATAGCTCATAGGTAGGAGCTTTCTACCAGATCTCTCTCTCTCTCTCTCTCTCTCTCTCTCTCTCTCTCTGTGTGTGTGTGTGTGTGTGTGTGTGTGTGTGTGTGTGTGTGTAGGTCACAGGAGAACATTAAGGAGTCAGTTCTCTCCCTCTACCGTTGGTTCTAGGGATGGAACCCGGGTGCTCAAGCTTGAAATGTGCCGGCTAGTTTTACATAAACTTGACACAAGCAGAGGTCAAAGGAGAAGAGAGTGCTGTAATTGAGAAAACTCATTCATAAGATCAGGCTGTAGTCAGGTATACAGCACATTTTATTAATTAGTGTTTGATGGGGGATGAGGAGCATTGTGGGTGGTGCCATCCCTGAGTTAGGGGGCCCTGGTTTCAATGAGAAAGCTGGCTGAGCAAGCCAGAAAGTAGCATCCTTCCATGTCATCAGCTCCAGCCTCCAGGTTCCTGCCCTTTTTAATAGTCCAATGAACAGTGACGTGGAGGTCTAAGCCAAGTGAACCTTTATCTCCCCTAGTTACGTTGGTCATGGTGTTTCCTTACAGGAATAGTAACCCTAAGTATGGCAGATGCAGGAGCCATGAACGGGTACTGCTTACTGGCTTGCTCAGCCTGCTCCTTATAGACCCATGGCTGCCAGCTCAGGGAATGCCCCACCTACAGTGGGCTAGGCCCTCCACCACTTATCACTAATTAAGAGACTCACAGCCACGGTTACCTTCTGAGCCACCTCACTGGCCCCTGTCTGTGCAGCTTCATCAGGTGTTCCTCCTTGCGCAAGCTCCTTGCTTACACCTCTATTAAATTTTCTCCTTCATTGAGTCATTTATGGAATGTTTTCCTCATGAGACCATGCATTCCCCAGAACAGAGACACATCTGTCTCAGGCACTGCTCAGTGCCAGGAACAATGCCTGGCACATAGCAGGTGCCCAAGAAAGTAGCCAAAGGATAGAATGTTCACAAAGCTCTTGAACACTAAAATCCAGCAACATAAAACTGCAGCTGCAGTAGAAATGTCTGGTTGTAATTAAGCAGTCCATCCAAGAAATTCAACCAGGCTGGAGAGATGGCTCAGCAGTTAAGAGCACTGACTTCTCTTCCTGAGGTCCTGAGTTCAATTCCCAGCAAACACATGGTGGTTCATAACCATCTGTAATGTGTTCTGATGCCGTCTTCTGGTGTGTCTGAAGTCAGTGACAGTGTACTCACATATATAAAATAAATAACATCTTTAAAAAAGAAAAGAGAAGAGAAGAAAAGAAAAGAAAGAAAACCGAGGGGCTGGACAAATGGCTGAGTGATTGAGTATTTCCTGTACTTTCAGGGGACCAAAGTACTATTCTCAGCAATCAATGCAGGAGGTTCACAACTGTCTGTATTTCCAGCTCCAGGAATTCTAGTGCCCTCTACTGGCCCCCAAAAGCACCTGCCTCAACATACTCCCTCACACAAATTAAACAACAAAACAAAACAAAACAAAACAAAACAAAACAAAACAAAACAAAACAAAACAAACAAACTAAAATAGACATTTCAAACATGATGTGCACTCCTACATAGTTAGAATTGAGAACTGACCCTGACAGTGCTCAGCCCCGGCCAGTGTTGACAAGTCTAAGGTCATGGTCTATAGGAGTTTCTTCTGTGTCACTGTGAAAGAGGATGGCATGTCCAGACTCTGAGTGACACAGGGCCTGTGACTACTGGGATCAGAGGTGGGTAAACTTGTTTCTGTCACCCAGATCTCTCCTCCATGTATATTTTTATGAGCTTCTGTCTCACCTGTTCCCTGAAGGCTTCTATGTTGTTGTGGTTTCCAGGGTGATCTGCTGAGAAGTGTTAAAACTTGAAGAAATAGGGCATGGTCTTGGAGCCATGTCTTGGCTGGTTAAGAGCTCTGGCTGCTCTTGGCAGCTCACAATATATACTTCCAGTTTTAGGGGATTAAGAGATATGATACCCCCTTCTAGTCTGCATGGGTACCTTACACAAGTGTGTACTACATAGATGGCAGGCAAAACACTCATACATACAAATATAGATAGATAGATAAATAGATGATAGATAGATAGATACATAGATAGATACATACATACATAGATGGATGATGGGTAGATAGATAACTGATAGATGATAGATAGACAAATGAGAGATGATGAATAGATAGATGATAGATACATGACAGACAGTACATAAACAGATGATAATTAGATAATAGATAGATGATAGGTAGATAGATGATAGATAGATGGGCAGATGATAAATGATACATAGATGATAGGTAGATGATAGCCAGGGAGAGAGAGAGAGAGAGAGAGAGAGAGAGAGAGAGAGAGAGAGAGAGAGAGAGAGAGAGAGAGAGGGAGAGAATTTGGGGTTAAACTGCTGGTAGGTCTTCTGGCCACTGGGTTGTGTGCTTGAGGGAACCCCAGTCCATCCCCTCTCTTATTTCTTGTCCTGGTCAACACACATGGCTTTGTTACATCACACTCTTCTACCAGCATGTGCTGCCCCACCATAGGCTACAAACAAAGGAGTCAGTTGTCTCTGGAGCAAAGCCCTCTAAAACCATGAGCCCAAATCAACCTGCCATCTTTGTAAGTGGACTGCCCCAGATGCTACTAACAGCGATGGATGCTGATGAATACAGATTTTTAATGTCCTGCAAATCATTTCACACAGGCTGATAGCTAAAAAAAAAATTCACAGGAAAGCTGGATTTCTGACTCTTGGGAAATCTTAGCCTGAGAACAATCATCCACTCATTCTCATAGGGCATCAATCAATCAGGAAATTGGATGCACTCATATCAATGAAAAACCACTATGCTTTAGAAAGTGCCCTGTAACAGCTCTCTGTGCTGACTTCCTTTGTGTCCCTGCAGATCCTTCCTCTGTTGTAAGTTTATAAATGTCCCCAGTAGACTAGGAGGCACAGCAGAGATGGGGGACTTCCCAGGCAGCAGAGCAAACATTCTCTGCTCCAGGCAGTCTTCTGATCCCCATGGTCCCCTGCTCATCTGGCCCTGGAGTCACTGGGGGCAATGTCCACAGTGTATACACTTCCTGCCTGTTACCTTTCTAGGATCTGCCTGGTGCTCTGGGTGGTGGAGACTCTGAGGCAGCTCTAAAAGCTGAGCTGTTTGTTATGAAAAGGCAATTTTAGATATAAACCATTCACTTCTATCACTCGAAACAGAAACAAAGTGTAAGGCATTTTTTCCTGGTTTTTCGCTACAGGGTTTCTCTGTATAGCCCTGCCTGTCCTGGAACTCACTTTGTAGACCAGGCTGGTCTCCAACTCAGAAATCCACCTGCCTCTGCCTCCTGAGTGCTGGGATTAAAGGCGTGCAGCACCATGCCCAGCTCGGGGTTTTTTGTTGTTGTTGTTGTTTGTTTGTTTGTTTGTTGCTTTTTCCTTTTTTGTTTTTTCTTTTTTGTTTTTGCGTTGATATAGCCTAGGCTGGCCCTGAACTTGCTATATAGCAGAAGATGAACCTGAACTCCTCAACTCTGCCTCCACCTCCTGGGACTGAGATAGCTGCCATCACACAGTTTGAATTCTAAGAGAACACCTTTAACTTTTATTCAGGTTCAAAGTGAAATGGCAGAAATGAAGGGTTCTCGTCCTGTTGCTCACTCAGGCACTGAGCAGGTACACATGAAGTGTGCTGTTTTGTCCCCGTCAGACCACCAGAAAATTAGGACCAAACCCTGCCCTGTGGTAATACTGATGTGTTCCAGAAAGCTCCAAAGAGACTCAAAACTGACAAGTTCCAAGGAGAGGAGGTTGGGCATGGCTGCACCTCAGTAGAGCACTAGCCTACCATCCATGAGGTTCTGGCTTTGAACCATTGCACACCACAAACCAGGAGTGGTGGTTCATACCTGTGATTCTAGCACTCCAGAGATGGAGGCCAGGAGGGTCATAAATTCAAGGTCATACTTGATCATATAATTGGAGACCAGCCTGGGAGATATATGACACCCTGTCTCAAAAGTGCATTCATATATACACATACACACAAGTACAAAGACAGGCGGGAAAGAAAAAAGGAAGAAACAAAAGAACGAACGAAGGGAGGAAGGGAGGGAGGGAGTGGACGAAGAAAGAAGGAAGGAGGATGAAATGGAGAAAGAAGAATAAGAAAGATAGCAAAGGAAAATTGAGATGTATAAAAATTATTAAGAGTCTCAGGTTGCCGGGCGTGGTGGTGCACGCCTTTAATCCCAGCACTTGGGAGGCAGAGGCAGGCGGATTTCTGAGTTCGAGGCCAGCCTGGTCTACAAAGTGAGTGCCAGGACAGCCAGGGCTACACAGAGAAACCCTGTCTCGAAAAACCAAAAAAAAAAAAAAAAAAGAGTCTCAGGTACCAGCTGGAGAGATGGCTGGCAGCTCTTCCAGAGGTCCTGAATTCAATTCCCAGCAACAACATGATGGCTCACCACCATCTATAATAGGTTCTGATGCCCTCTTCTGTTATGTCAGAAGACAGTGACAGTATACTCATACAAGTAAAATAAATAGATTTTTTTTTTAAGAGTCTCAGGTACATGGTGATTGGCTTACTGGGAAAACGTATAGACAATATCACATGATAAAAAACAATTTAAAAATATTTTCTTTAGAACTCAGCATTACCTACCATCATTTAATAATCTCAAGAGAGACATTAGCACACTTTCTGGTTGATCAGAACCTTGTACTTCGAGTGGAGCCCCCTCCTGCTCTCCACATCCCATCCTCTGCACTATGGGGCAGACAACGGCAGCAGAAGCTGGTGATCCTGCTCCCACCCTGGCTCCTGTTTAATCTAGAATTTGAGCAGATGGATGGCTCTTGTCAGTTATTCCCCTCATCAAGTGTGGGTGACAATAGTGGAAAACAAGGGGAGGGTGTGCTTACAGTGTCTGACTCCATCCTGGTAAACGGAAGTGAAGGGTTACAGCTACCAGGCTGTCCCACAATTTATTTGATCAGAGTCACTACCACAAAGAACACTAAGAGAATGCAGTAAAGAATATAAGGCCCTTCCCACACTAAGTAAAGTCACATTGTGACCAAGGGGAGAGTAAAAGGTGAGTAGGGTGGAGGGAGAGGTATCGAGAAGACAGAGGGAATAATTGGGTGGTTAAGTACTGTTCTCGAATGCACAAGGCACTGGGTTTGAGTATCAGCACCACAGAAGTTTATCAAATGAAAGAAATCAAGGACAGAGAACACACAGGGCTGACATGAAACAAAACATGCGCTGAAAAACCATGCTTTGTGCAAATGTGTCAGTTTACCTGGTGTCATTGAGCCTTTGAGCTTTTGCCAGCCAAGGCCAGTTGTCCCACTTGGAAGTGCCTATATCCTTCACCAGACCATCTCCTTTTCTGCTACCATGCACATGTCTCTGTTCATAATTTTATACCAGGACATAGGAACCTGGAAACCCAGGCTCAAAATCCCAGTCCATTCCTGTAGCATGCTGGACCCAGACCTAGATGTCATAGGTGACAGAACAACTCCCTAATTAAAACTACACTCATCCTACCCAACTGCTGCAGATCCTCTGGGCCCCTTTGTCTGTGTGGAACGGGTCTCTAGTCATGGGTGGACAAAGTGTCGGATGAATTGACAGACAGATGTACACAGGAGAGGTTGTGTTGGATCTGAATGTATTTTGTCAAATCGAACATAAGACTGTTTATGTAGAAGACAATAAGGAAGTTGGGTGACATACCCCTAAGGCACAAATGAGGTAACAGGATGCTTAATGACTCTTACACAGAACAGAGGAATGAAAACGCAAAGACTGGCAGGAACTGGGCAATAAAATATCTGAGACAAAGTTAGCCCTATCTAAGGTCAGCTATAGTCTAGTGTGAGATCTTTTCACTCCTAGGGCAAGGGCTTTTACACCCAAGTCATGGTTCTAACTAGGGAGTTCCGTTCTAGCTAACCATCTCATGAATAATGCAATACTCTAAAACCACAGCCTGATCTACTTCCTAAACCATTGTAAATTCCTGTATATGGGTGTAACTCAGCTATAATTCTAAGTTATCTATTCTGGTTTCTCCTACGGTCAGAAACTTCTTTCTTCCTTGGTGATGGTAGATTCCTGTGAATGGCAGTGGCCTAACGTTTACTCAAAGTGATAGTGTAATACCAGGGGCAGTACTGAATTCCAAGCCCAAGGTCTTGCTCAAGGACATTCTAGGACTGTTGGAACACTGGCTTTAGCTATGTCAGAATTCAATCTTAAAAGGCACTTACAATAGGATAATACTAAGAGAGAGCACGTGGATCCATACACTAGACTAACGCAGGAATGGAAAATTAATGTATGGGTTAGAGAGGACGCCAGACTCCAGGAGTGAGTTTTCATGATACCCTTCTGCCTCAGTGAGTGGCTTCCAAGCCTCGGCTTGTCAAGCTGACTCGACCAGAGCGCGTGGCACCCAACTGCCTGAGCTGGTCTGAATTCCTTTCCCACAATTCTGGCCCTGGCACCCACTCATTTCTCTGAAAGCAAACTGATGTTCCATGACAGCCCACCAGAGCAGAGGTGTTTGGCAGGGGTCCTGGCCACATGAATGGTTCCACCTGCCAGCCAGGGGACTCCTTGCTGAAACCTATCTGATGCTTCATCCACATGGCTCCACTATCTCCCCAAAGTGGTCTGCTTCCTTTCCATTAAGATGTTTAAAACCTCTATAGATTGGGGCTTAGGGTGGCCCTGCAGTATTATGTCAAGCGGTTTAAAGTACACTTTATAAAGTCATTGTGCAGAAGACAAGGTTAATCTGGAGGAACTTTGGGGGTGTGAGATCTACAGTTACTTAGGTGAGTGTGGACATAATTGGACCTCTGCACCAGTTCCAGGGATGGCCAAATACACATTTTCTAGGAGTTATAGAGTTGGTGAGGCATAGTGTTCTCAAGCCACTATGAAACAACATCCAAAATATTATCTAGACAACTAAATATATCAAGACTCTCCCCCACCCATCAAATCCTTACCTTCTTCACTGCTGACTGGTGCCAGGCAAGAAAGCAAGTGCCATGAACCTGTGCGCAATTAAGGAAAAAGTTGACCAACAGTGGCTACCCCTGTGCAGGTGGTGGCCCCTTGTGTTCTCACGTCTCTGTGGTGAGGGTGCTGTACCTGGGCTCCTGGAGGAACAGTTTGCCTTCCTCTGGGCTGGAACATAGTTTCACTTCATGCATGTTAGTCGTTTTATGATGTCTACAAGCAAGAGAACCCCCAAAGTGCCTTATTACAGGTGATTCAGGAGGGAGTTTGCCTTCTTTCTCTGACTCCCTAAGGACTTATAAAGGAAGGGGAAGATTGTCCCTACTGAAGGTCAATGGTGCATTCAAGTGGGGAACTTTTTTTTTAATTTTTAATATTTTTTATTACATATTTTCCTCAATTACATTTCCAATGCTATCCCAAAAGTCCCCCATAGCGCCCCCACTTCCCTACTCACCCATTCCCATTCTTTTGGCCCTGGCATTCCCCTATATTGGGGCATATAAAGTTTGCAAGTCCAATGGGCCTCTCTTTCCATTGATGGCCAACTAGGCCATCTTTCGATACATATGCAGCTAGAGACAAGAGCTCCGGGGTACTGGTTAGTTCATCGTGTTGTTCCAACTATAGGGTTGCAGATCCCTTTAGCTCCTTGGGTACTTTCTCTAGCTTCTCCATTGGGAGCCCTGTGATACATCCAATAGCTGACTGTGAGCATCCACTCCTGTGTTTGCTAGGCCCCTGCATAGTCTCACAAGAGACAGCTATATTTGGGTCCTTTCAGCAAAATCTTGCTAGTGTATGCAATGGTGTCCGTGTTTAGAAGCTGATTATGGGATGTATCCCTGGATACGGCAGTCTCTAGATGGTCCATCCTTTCATCACAGCTCCAAACTTTGTCTCTGTAACTCTTTCCATGGGTGTTTTGTTCCCAATTCTAAGAAGGGGCACAGTGTCCACATTTTGGTCTTCATTCTTCTTGAGTTTCATGCGTTTAGCAAATTGTATCTTATATCTTGGGTATCCTAAGTTTTGGGATAATATCCACTTATCAGTGAATACATATTGTGTGAGTTCCTTTGTGATTGTGTTACTTCACTCAAGATGATGCCCTCCAGGTCCATCCATTTGGCTAGGAATTTCATAAATTCATTCTTTTTAATAGCTGAGTAGTACTCCATTGTGTAAATGTACCATAATTTCTGTATCCATTCCTCTGTTGAGGGACATCTGGGTTCTTTCCAGCTTCTGGCTATTATAAATAGGGCTGCTATGAACATAGTGGAGCATGTGTCCTTCTTACCGGTTGGGACATCTTCTGGATATATGCCCAGGAGAGGTATTGCTGGATCCTCCGGTAGTACTATGTCCAATTTTCTGAGGAACCGCCAGACTGATTTCCAGAGTGGTTGTACAAGCTTGCAATCCCACCAACAATGGAGGAGTGTTCCTCTTTCTCCACATCCTCGCCAGCATCTGCTGTCACCTGAATTTTTGATCTTAGCCATTCTGACTGGTGTGAGGTGGAATCTCAGGGTTGTTTTGATTTGCATTTCCCTGATGATTAAGGATGTTGAACATTTTTTCAGGAGTGGGGAACTTTTAAATACAGTTCAAGTGTCAGGGATGGCACCCCTGTAGAGTCATTAAAGATGTTGGCAATGTTCCTTGTAAATATTCTGTGCTCATTTATGTACTCTTGTCAGGTGAGGAGAGACATGAAGAACACAGATCCTATTTGGCAATAGCCCTAACTAGTCTGCTTTTAGAATATATTTGTTCTAAATTGGGTAAAATTCCTCCCCTAAAAATTATTGGGAGATTTGGCCAACATCCAAAGCTGGAGAATTTCATGCAATGGTCACTGGAATGGGTGACCCTTCTTCAGTGTCTCTTTTTATTGCTATGACAAAATGTCTGATGAAAGTAGCTTAAGGAATGGTTTGTTCTGTCTCATGGTATGAGGGGACACATTGTATCATAGAGAAACACAATGGTGGTGGCTGTAGGAGGCAGCTGGTCACATTACAGCCACCATTACTAAGCAGAGAGTGGGAGGTGGATACTGGTACTCAATTCACCTGGGATGGTGGCGCCCACATTCAGGGTAGGTGTCTCCTCAGTTAAACATTTCTGGAAACATACCTGTAGACATGCCCAAAGGTATGTGTCCATGTCGAGTCTAGGTCCATAAACATTGAATGTGAGGATGGACCATCAGAGCATCACAGCCCAACACCATTGCATCATGACACAATGACATCACAACATCATACCATCATCACAGCATCACAGCATCATCACAGCACCACAGCAACACAGCAACACAGCATCACAGCACCACAGCAACACAGCACCACAGCAACACAGCAACACAGCACCACAGCAACACAGCAACACAGCATTACAGCAACACAGCACCATAGCATTTGGATTAGGATTTTCAATCTCCCAGCTCCTTGGGTATTGGAACATAGCTTCCTACCTTCCAGGGGATCATTTGATGTTAGATGCCATTGTGACAAATGTTATCATTATATCTTATATCTGTGGTGTACTTGGCAGAACCAGCACCTAGACATCTTTTTATAAAAAAAGTATCAGCCACCAAACACAGACACTATTGCATACACCAGCAAGATTTTTGCTGATATAGCTGTCTCCTGTGAGGCTTTGCCAGTGTCTGGCAAATACAGAAGTGGATGCTCACAGTCATCTATTGGATGGAACACAGGGCCCCCAGTGTAGGAGCTAGAGAAAGTACCCAGGAGCTGAAGGGGTCTGCAACCCTATAGGTGGAACAACAATATGAACTAATAAGTACCCCCAGAACTCGTGTCTCTAGCTGCATATGTAGCAGAAGATGGCCTAGTTGGCCATCATTGGAAAGAGAGGCTCCTTGGTCTAGCAAACTTTAAATGCCCCATTACAGGGGAAAGCCGGGGCCAAGAAGTAGCAGTGAGTGGGTAGGGGAGCAGGGCGGGGGGAGGGTATAGGGGACTTTTGGGATAGCATTTGAAATGTAAATGAAGAAAATATCTAATAAAAACTAATTCAAGAAAAAGTATACCTACTGTTCTGGTCAGAGAGATAGGCAAAGCTGTGTGCATAGAGTTTGTTTGGATTCTGGTACTAGCTGATATTCACCTATTGAACAAATGAAATGTGTCAAGGCTTTCATGATGACCTTCCCCAGAAGCAAACTGGCACTGTGCCCAGCCTTGAACACAGTCCAAAAAGCATTGCCTTTCTATCCACTGGTTTAGAATTGCCAGAGAGGGCTCTGTCTGTGGTATGACTTTGTAGCCTTCACTCAGCTTTAGTGGGTGAGGATCATGGGGGTGGGAGGAGAAATGAGGCAAAATCTTTTTCTTCTGTCTGTGTCTCTTTAACCCATGGGACTTAATGGTGAATCCCAATGCCAATTTAAGCAGTATATTATCACAAGGGTTCCCCAACTCCTGTCTGGTTGGCCTCACCACATCTCTTCTTAAAGATTTTTCTTTGGTATGGTAGGAAATGCAGCTTCTGAAAATTAATTGCAATTAGCTAGAAAAGAATTCTTTCATTTATGGGCTGGATCCCTGGACAGTGAACATGGCGGTGGAGGGAGTAAATATGAATTGCACGGGTGTACTTTCCCCTTCCTGGTTCCTATGAGTCACTAAGCCATAGTTTCCCTCCCAGTGCTGGAGAAGTAGCTGAGAGTTCTACATCCTGATCCATAGGCAGAAAGAGAGATTGCTCCTGGCTTGAGCTTTTGAATCACCAAAGCCCACCCCCAATGACATACCTCTTCCTACAAGGCCACACCTCCTCCTACAAGGCCACACCTCCTCCAATAAGGCCACACCTCCTAATCCTTTTAATCCTTCTCAAACAGTTCCACTTCTTGGTGAATAAACATTCACACATGAGCCTTGGGGAGACATTTTTATCCAAACCACCACAGGATACCCATTCCATTTGGAATTTTCTATATGGAAAACCTGTTCTTATTCATCTATTTGCTTATTCAAATAGTGATTTTAATCAGTATTGGCTTTTAAAATCTATTTCATATTTCAAGTCACAATGCAATACAAGTTGTATATCTTTGGTCCAAAATGCCTGGGATCAAAAGTATTTCAGGTTTCAAGTTTTTTGTTTTTTGTTTTTGTATTTCAGAATATTTTCATTCGTATAATAAAACAACGTGGAATAAAACTAAACCTAAATGTAAAGTGAATTTGTGTGTTTTATATGTAACTTATACGTATAGCCTAAAAGTAACTTCGTACAAAATTTTAGTGAGCCCAAGTTTTGATTGTCACCTACCTGGTAAGGTCAGCTCTGGAATTTTCTACCTGTGCTATCTTGTTGGTACTTGTGAATATGAGATTTTTGGATTGTCTTAGCATTTTGATTTTCTTGCCAGGGTGCTCACTGTTGATTAATGGTTCTGGATGTGACTGTTTGGAGTTCATTCAGATTGATTTTGTGGGCAACTCCCCACAGCCTGTTCCTTTCTTCCCTCCACTGACCTTATACTCCAAGATTCCAGGAACCTAAAATAAGCCATCTCCCCGTCCCCCACCGAAATCACAAAGCAGCAATGTTGGACCAGAAATACAGCATAATTTGAACACTATGGCATGTTTGAATCTGAGTAGGATTGGAGCAGGGTTAGTAGCACCATACTGGAGAATAAACCTAGGGGTTCTAGAACACTTGGCTAATTTCTAGGCTGAGCTACATTCCCTGATGTGGTGGCTTGAATAAGCAATGCTCCCAATAGGCTCGGGTATTTGAACAATTGGTCCCCAGTTGGTGGCACTAATTTGGAAGGTTGTGGAACCTTTAGGGGGTAGATCCTTGCTGGAGGAAGTATGTCATTGGGTGTGGGACCCCTAGCTTCTTTGTATCCTTTGCAGGGATGAAATGCCATCTCTGTACATCTTTCTCTGCATGTAACCCTTCTGAAACTTTTCTCCTCTAAGTCATTTTTGGTTTGGTCATGGCATTTCATCACAACAACAGAAAATTGATGAATGTACCAGTCAAGGATTGAAAATGTTCAAAATTGCCCCAGCAGGGCTCTGAGACTCACACATACTCTAGACAACTAGGTAAAAGACTCAGAATCCACTGAGTAGGTGAAACACATGAGCCAAAAAAGGCTGTGCCCAAAACTGAATCATCTGCTGACAGGGAAGTTCTGGAAAGCTTAACTTCTGCCCTGCAGCACCAGCAGTACTACAGAGGAACCATCATAGTCAATGGGAGGTCAATCCCCAGCCTGTACCAAGAAGAGCTCCCTGGGACATTGACAGACAGCTATGGGCCTAGCTGTGGAATGCATACTTGGGAGAGACAGAAGCAGGTGATGCATGGGGCTCTAGATGTCCTGACTCAGGCCAATCCCTGATCTCTGGTTTGTCCGGATACAGGGGTGTCTGGAGAACTGTACACAGAGAGGGAGCGTCATCTGTTTCAACAACCACCTGAGGTCAAAAGTTTCTCCTGTTGCCATTGGTTTACAAATGGTTGCCCCCAAAGGCTTATTAGTACAAGACAGAGATTGTCCATATTGTGCTCTCAGCATCTAGGCTGAGGGAAAGGGGGCTCTTGGGCCAGACCTGAAGTCTACTAACTCAAGCTCTAGAAAAAAAAAATTGCCAAGGTCCTTTGTGGAGGCCTACTTCATTTTAAATGTTTATTGTTTTTTAAATTAGTTAATATTACCTATAAAGAAGGATGAATTTCATATGACCTTTTCACAAATGTACATAATATATTTCAATTATAAACACTCTCTTACTCCTTCTAAGCATAATGTTCTTTATGACAAATCATAACTTACCTAATAAGGGGGAGGTGGAGAGATTTATTTTTCCTTTTTTGACTCATGACCCATTGATGAACACACTGACTGTCCTTACCCTCCTCTTTAATTATTGTAATATTGGAGAGTGGGCCCATGAGTGACACAGAAGACTTGTGGAGGTCAGGGGCCATCTTTTGAGCATCAATTCTCTCTGTCCATTGTGTGATCCAGGGATCCACCCAACTGGTCAGGTTATACAGCAAGCTATCTCACCAGTCCCTTATTCCCCTTGTTACATATATTCCTTTGTCCCTAAGGTGCTATAGTAATATGGTGCACCTCGGCTTTGAGAGACTCTCTGCTTCCAGAAGAGACTTGAAGGGACAGTGCAGATGGCATCTGAGACACAGATGCTGTCTCAAGCTTCTACTGCCCATTCCTGTCTAGTACCTGTGCTCAGTAGGAAACACCGAAACTCTCTCTCTCTCTCTCTCTCTCTCTCTCTCTCTCTCTCTCTCTCTCTCTCTCTCTCTCTCTCTCCCTCCCTCCCTCCCTCCCTCCCTCCCTCCCTCCCTCTCTCTCTCTCTCTCTGTGTTGTGTGTGTGTGTGTGTGTGTGTGTGTGTGTGTGAGAGAGAGAGAGAGAGAGAGAGAGAGAGAGAGCTCCTAAAGAACCACATCCTGAGCTGTGATAGGTGATAAGACACAGGAAGAGGCACCTGAACAGCAATGTACTGTGACCTGTTGCAGCTTGGATCCTGGAATCGTGACACAGGATGATGAAGCAATGAAAAAAGGGCAGACACATGTAAAGGAGAGCTGGTATCAGGTAGAATGTGCGCACTCTGATGGAGGACACCTACTACCGCCGCACCCCAGAACCTCAGTGTGTTTATTATGCACTACATAGGGGCAGTGGTTACCTAATCTTCATAGGAGGTCTCTGTAGGTGAGCAGTCTCAGGCAGTTAACGTGCCAGAGGAGAAAGCTATAGTTGCTAACCTTTGCACACGCTGGTCACTCACTCACACTTGAATTCCCAAGGAAAGCTTTGCCCTCCCTATTGAGCCTTACCTACCTCTGCATGGAGTCCTCTACATGGCTGTCCCTGTGCCAACAAAACATGTTTACTCAGGGTTTCCTCTGATCCCTATAGCAATGAAGAAACCCTCACAATAGAGATGATCATTCTATAATTAATAGCCCATAGTTGTTAAGATCCAGGAAAACTAGTCTTTCTATTTAAGTCACCAGGACAACTGAGGCCTCTCAGGACTTAAAACTCTGAAGAGGATTCTTTGTAAGTCCTCTGAAGTCCCTGGTTCACTGTGGGAGCCTTGCCTCAGATGGACCTTTCCTCAGATAATTTCAAATATCTCCAAACTTCAAATGTTCTTGGCTATAAAGTAAATACTGTAAAAACCAGCCCTTTAAATACATAACAAATTGTTGCATTGGGGATAATAACCTCTTGTAAATTTCAGATTTAAAAGGGTAACTGGGATCATGTAGCACTAATTCCAGGAATGGTCACAGTGACCTGTAGACCTATATACATTGGTTTCTCTGTAAAGATGAACAGAGCATGATGTCTAGGAGTCCTCTCAGTTCTAAAGTTTTAGAATACTAAGATCGGAGAATTATCTTCCTCAGGGCTCCTTTAATGTCACGATTCCTCAGGCTGTAGATGAAGGGGTTGACCATGGGTGTTACTACTGTGAAGATGACGGTGGCCACTGTGTCCTGCACTGTGTATGTAGATGAAGGGTGCATATAGATGCCCAGGATCGCCCCATAGAAGAGGGAGACCACAGTGAGGTGAGACCCACACGTCGACAGGGCTTTCCTTATTCCATGGGCAGATTTTAACTTCAGAACCTTAGAGAAGATGTAGGCATAGGAAACAATAATGCATGTAAATGGAGTCAGAAATACCAATCCACCAATGGTGAAGACCATCAGGTCATTGATGAAGGTGTCAGAACAAGAGAGCTTCAGGATAGGGTAGGGGTCACAGAAGAAGTGGTGCACTGCATTGTGGGAACAGAAGGTGAGTCGAACCATGAGGAGAGTATGCAAGAGAGCATGCAGGTTTGTGATGACCCATGATATGGCCACCAGGAGGACACAGAGTCTGGGCCTCATCATCATGGTGTAGTGGAGAGGGTGACAGATGGCCACATAGCGGTCATAGGCCATCACACTCAGGAGGAAGCCATCCATATTGCTGAATGTGATGAAGAAATAGATCTGGGTCATACACCCCGTGTAAGAGATGGACTTGCTTCCCAACATGTGGTTCACCAATGCCTTGGGGACAATGACAGATGGAGCACTAATGTCGACACTGGAGAGGTTGGCCAAGAAGAAGTACATGGGTGTGTGGAGATGAGGGTCACAGCTGATGGCCAGGATGATGAGAAGGTTCCCAGAGATGGTGACCAAGTACATCCATAAGAACATCCCAAACACAACCTCTTCTTTCTCTGACTGTCTAGTGAGTCCCAAGAGGATAAATTCTGTGACAATTGTTTGATTGTCCCCATCCATGCCTGTGGAGAACAGTTTTGTTATGCAGTCAGATCATTCGCTAACATTTGAGCAAAAACATAAGATTTAAAATGGTTTAGTGATAGGTTGAGAACAAACTAAAACTAAATTGTCTCTTTTGTAATCTTAAACAAAATCCTGGTTAGTTTCATCACATTTCATTTATAAGTGAGTGTAGTTTTGTAAACTACTCCTGCTGGCTTGTTCCAAACTTGTTTGCTTTTTTTCACAATATTAAACTTAATATAATGATTGAGGTAATATAATTCACCTTATGGATAAAGAAACCTATTCAAACTGTCATGTAAAAAAAAAGAAAAGAAGAGGAGCTAGAGAAAGTACCCAAGGAGCTAAAGGGATCTGCAACCCTATAGGTGGAACAACATGATGTACTAACCAGTACCCCGGAGCTCTTGACTCTAGCTGCATATGTATCAAAAGATGGCCTAGTCGGCCATCACTGGAAAGAGAGGCCCATTGGACTTGCAAACTTTATATGCCCCAGTACAGGGGAATGCCAGGGACAAAAAGTGGGAGTGGGTGGGTAGGGGATTGGGGGGGAGAGGGTATGGGGGACTTTTTGGATAGCATTGGAAATGTAAATGAGGAAAATACCTAATAAAAAATTAATTCTAAATAAAAAAAAAGAAAGAAAGAAAGAAAAGGAAAGGAAAGGAAAGCCAGGCAGTGGTGGCGCATGCCTTTACTCCCAACACTTGGGAGGCAGAGGCATGTAGATTTCTGAGTTCGAGGCCAGCCTGGTCTACAAAGTGAGTTCCAGGACAGCCAGGACTATACAGAGAAACCCTGTCTCAAAAAAACCAAACCAAACAAAACAAAACAAAAACAAAAACAGCTGTCATGTAATTAATCAATTACATATTAGAAAAGAGAATTGAAAATAATGTGGTGATTTTCCTTTTACCATATAAATATAAATATGCATATGTGTTCATGAGTGCATGAGTATGTGCCTGTGTGCGTGTGTGTAAATTATATGTTATTGAGACAGGATGTCTTAGTTAGGGTTACTATTGCTGCAATGAAACAGCATGACAAAAAAGCAAGTTGAGGAGGAAAGAGTTTTTTCAGCTTACACTTCCAGATCATAGTCCAACATTGAAAGAAGTCAGGACAGGAACTCAAACAAGGCTAGAACCTGGAGGAAGGAGCTAATGCAGAGGCCATGGAAGGGCCCTACTTATTGGTTTGCTGTCCATGGATTTCTCAGCCTGCTTTCTTGCAGAACCCAGGACCACCAGCCCAGGGATGGCACCACCCACAGGGCAATAGGCCCTCTGCCATTGATCACTAATTGAGAAAATGCTCAGGATTGCCCCCACAAAAGAAATGCCTCAAGGAGACATTTCCTCAACTGAAGCTCCTTCCTCTCTGATGACTCTAGCTTGTGCCAAGTTGGCACACAAAAATCCAGCCAGTACACATGGTATGGCTATGGTACCCAGATATCAAGGACTCAAGCAATCTGCTATCCCCCCAGTCTTAGGGTGATCAGCACTGGGGATTGCGGGTTGAAGTACCCATCTTGCAATCTCTCTGCTGTTTCACACAGCTGCCATTTGTTGACAGTTTAACCACATGGCAAACAGTTTATTAAATGCTGTCCTATGAATGTGCAGTTGTATTTGTAGCTATGCTATTTTCTGCCACCAACTGGACCTGGGCTTTGATAGGTTTGTCTACTGGTTTTAAACTCTCGGCACTATGTCTGTCATGAAACCATTGTCACCCTAGCTCACAGCTCTTGGTCTCCTGCTCTAGCTCCACAAAGCTCTTCCAGCTTCCTGCATCCCAAGAAGAGCAGATACAATTGAATGAATTTCTTTTAAGGGTTTAATTATTTATTTATCTATTTACTTATTGTGTTTGTCTCTGTGTACATATGTGCAGCTGACTGTATTGCCTATGGAGCCAAAAGAGGATATTGTATCCCATGAAGCTGATTCTACAGGTTATCTTGAGCCACCTAACATGGATGCTGGGAACTGAACTTGGGTCCTCTATAAAAGCAGTGCAGGCTCTTAACCACTGAACTATCTATCTCTCCAGCCCTTGGTCTATTTTTCTCTGGAAGAAAAAGGATTGCTGACTGGCAAAGAGAAAATCCATGCAGTGCATTTTAAAAGATACTCCCAGCAGGAGAAAAGTCCAGAGACACGGGGTCAGGTAAAATATGTCTACACTATCTGTTAGAGAAGTCTTGTTTCCGCAGGAAAGGAGACGTGGTTTCCCTTAGAAATCAAAGGACTTGGGAGGGGAAAAAGAAACAGCAGCAGGGGAAAGCATACAGAGAGCCCTTGTGGGGGTTGGCTGAAGATGTACATCTTGTGGAGACAGTGAGGTGCCGGCCACTGTGAGAGAAATTGGTGAAAGCAAGAATACAGTGCAGAGATGTGAGCTCATCTTACCTGTACTAACATCTAGAACCACAGTTGACATCTAGAAGATGGTGCCAATGGGCCACAGGTAAAGGGAGGGGCCGTGGATGTTGAGAGGTGAGGGGTCAGGGGAGCTTGTGGGATAGGTCTTGAAGCAGAAAGGGGGTGCGCTGGCTGCTGCTTATACTATTCTGGTCTTCATGGTAGATGACATTTTTGGAAAAGAGAGTAGGATGGTAAGGGGTCTGTTTATTATTATGGAATCATAAATTTTATGGTTTAAAGCTAGACCATGGTTCCTCATGCTGTGATTGGAGAGTCACGATGTATCTTATAAATCTTATTCATCTCCCTTGAAGGTTTCTGAGAGAACACAAGAGTGTGAGAGAGTGCACAAACACATGAGAGAGAGAGAGAGAGAGAGAGAGAGAGAGAGAGAGAGAGAGAGAGAGAGAGAGAGAGTACCTTTGGCATGTACATTTGGTTGACTTATGTTAATCTTTTAGGAGTCAAAGGCTGTGTGACTGTGTTTGAGATACCTGATATGTCTGCATCACTGGGTGCTGATAACCCTGAATCTCCAAGTGCAGGATGTTACTCCCTGGAATAGAATCAAACAGTATCCCTCTGTGGGACTATGAATGGCATCCCTGTAGCTTTAGTCAGAAGCACATTCCTTGTGTGATCACAGATCACAATGGATGGACATAAAAAAGAAATATTAAGGCAGAGGTTTGGAGCATCTTACCCAGAGACTATCTTTTAGTGTCTCTGCCTCTCTGGGTCTCTTTCTCATTCTACCTCCATCTCACTCCTACTCCATCTCCCTCTTCTTCCCCATCTCTCCCACTCCCTGTTACTCTCACTCTCTTGTCTCTCTCTTGCACTTCTTTCCTCTCTTTCTTCTCTTCCTCCTCCTCCCTTTAGCCCCCTGGCTGTGAATATCTGGCCAAGCTTCTCAGTAAACTGTAGTCTCTGCTTCTCACCCTGCTAAACCTAACTTGCCCCCTTCGTTTTCCTGAACTTTTTCAGAACTTTTGTCTTGGGGAGAGGCTGCCCTGTTCTTAATGGGCAGCACATCTTGACAGAGAAAGGTCTGAGCGTTGACCAAGAAGCTTTGCTTCTGATCCTGGACCTGATTTACCGCACGCATTCCCTGAGTTGTGTCTCGGTGACCCTGTCTGCTACTGGGATGGCATTGCCCACTTACCTGCCCAGCTTGACTCACCTGCTGCTGTCTGTGTTGTCCGTGGCTTTCACACAATTCCCGTCTCTGTAGATTCCATGCTTGATGCTAGATTTGGTCCAATTCATTTGTGGGACATTCACCGCTGGAGAACATCTAGGAAGAGATGCATGGCTCTCTACGGTCAAGCTATGATGAGTAAATAAATAGACCCACGATCCCTAGAGATCAGGGTTGCCATGACAATGACAAACACACTGGGACACCCCTAGGAGTCATTCCTTGGAGGTCCCCACTAGAGACCAGTACTAAGTGCTGACTGTTTACATTCTGTCTGAACACTGAAAATATTGTCCTGAAGTCATTTCTTGTGAAATACTGTTACAGACATGGCCACCTTGCCTCTCTTTCCTTTGCTGTCCTTTGACAAGCCGATGAGAGGAAGGGCAGAGAAAAGGACGCACTGTCATGATGAAGTAGCCAGGAGTCAGCTCAGAGATGGGGATTGTAGTGACACTAAACAGAAACTGAAAACCCTCAGAGATACAATTTTGCTGTTTGTATTTTTTTTTATCGGTATAAGTGTTTGCCTTTGCATGCCTATGCAGTGATGGAGGAGCCAGGAGTGCTACTGGAGTTAGAGAGAGTAGTAAGCATCATGTGTTCTTTGCCCTTCCTCTCACTGGCTTACTTGGACATTACCACCTTTCTAGTGCCAAGTAAACAGTAATGCTGACTCCATTGTCACTGGACAATTTTGTTGATTTATCATCCATTAATGTGAGCATGCTGATTTCACTATATTTATTTATTTATTTATTTATTTATTTATTTATTTATTTATTTATTTATTTATTTACTTACTTACTTATTTTATTACTGTGCTGAGGATTTTGAAGACAGGGCTTCACACATGCCAGGCAAGGTGCTCTGTCCCTCCAGCCTTGTTTTATCCTTCCTCCCTCCCCACCTACCTTCCTGTGTATGTGTAGGGGAGGGGATGCACATAGGCAGGTCAGAAGACAGCTTGCAGGATCTGGTTCTCACCTTCCACTAAGCATGTTCTGGGGATCCAGTGAGTCCAAGTTATCAGCTGAGCAGCATCTTTATTAGCTAAGTCATGTTTTCCCTGCCCTCTTATCCAAATATACAAAGCAATTGTTTTAAGTTGTTGTATCAAGGCCATTTATGGTAGCCCAGATATGGTTATAAAAGAAATACCTGCCTCCCCTAAATGTTAAGAGTTCTTCATGTAACAGGATACATTTTACATGCAGATTCTATTTTTCAGTTTTTATGACATCCTTTATTTTTTTCCTTCAACAATTTCATAGGTGTAAATACTGAGCTTGCGGCATTTTCACACCTCAGATCCTCTCGCCCTCCCCACCTTCCCACCTCCATGTTCCCACCCCAAACCCTTTATCCTAACACTTTGCTTACTACATGCTGTCTACCCCTACACACACTGCTTGATTATTGATTCATGTAAGAACCTCGATGTGGGAGGATATTCTTGGAATGCATCTCTGCTTATCAAAAATAAATTAACTCATTTATATTTAGTAGGATCACCATCCAAGGGCTTGTCTCTGCCATTAAGTTTTCCTTCCCAAGGTTTATCCTTTGTTTCTCAATTATTCTTATTATCAATTTTTGTTATTCAGTTGGTTCTTTTTTGTGTCACTCTACTTTGATTCTCTCTTCCCCTTTTCTGTGTATTTTAAATTGGTTTCTTGATTATTACTTCGAAAGCTGTAACTAACATTTTAGTCTTTTTACAACTTTGCTGAGTAACACCATCTTAAGATTCAATGTCTTGGGTTCAAATGAGTTCATATATGCCTCTGTCTCTCTCCTTTTATCAAGACTACATATTACATCTTTATATATTGTTTGACAACTAATATCAATTTATAGTTATTATTTTATGCATTGGCCTTTTGAATCACATAGAAATACAGTGCTGTTGACCCAAATACAATAATCATCGTCCTGTGTGTTTACCACCATCAATGTCTAGCACACTTTCATTTTAGCCTAAAGGTTTCCTTTTACTATATATTGTACAAATTTACTGAAAATGCACTCCTCAACTTCTGCTAATCCAGAAATATCTTAATTTTTTCTTCATTATGTGAAGGATAGCTGTTTCCAATTAATAATTCTAAGGATTTGCTTTCTTTTAGCTTGTTTTTTTCTTATTTATTTACTTTTGTATTTTAAAGATTTTGTCTTAAGTAGGTGGGAGTGACCTGGTACTCCTTATGCAGCCTAGGCTGAACTAAACCTCATGAACGCCTGTCTTGACCTCCTTGTACAGGGAGTACAGACGTCCATCACCAGGTCTGTCAGCCTATACATATGCTGTCCACATCATCCGGCCTACATGGTATCTGATGAGAAACATGGCTGATGTTTACTGAGGATCACTTACTTCTTACAAGGAGCCACTTTTCTTGTTTTCAGTTTTTCTCTGATGGCTTTCTATCTTTGATGGCTATTTTGAGCAAAAGACCCTGGAGATAACTGCTCTCCCATTTTTGCATCTTTATGCATTTATGAACTTTCTACTCTAATCTGAAGAATTTTTAGACTGCTCATGGGTTTGATTAT
The DNA here is from genome assembly GCF_978045245.1 of Mus caroli. Classification (NCBI taxonomy): domain Eukaryota; kingdom Metazoa; phylum Chordata; class Mammalia; order Rodentia; family Muridae; genus Mus; species Mus caroli. Next base: position 72,068,636 of record NW_028227268.1, read on the forward strand.
AATAACCTTATAATGTGTGTATATATCTAAATGGAGATAAATGTAAATTTTGTGTATTAGTTTATTCCTGTAGCTATGTGTAAATCTGTATTGGTATTTAATTTCTGCTCACTTATATTTAAAGAAAACACATCTGTATGGCGTAAAAGGGCCTATTTCAAAACAAGTGCCAGTTAGGCCCCAAGTATTTTGAATTTTCCTCTTGTCTGTAAAAAATGTTGTCTTTCCTTGTCTTTCACACTCTTAATTGTTTGGAGGGATCTTTGGCAGACAGATTTATCCAATATTATTCTACATGGATTTGCTAACTTCATAATTATAGTATCATTATGAGTTTGGGCTATTAAAAAGAATGAATTTATGAAATTCCTAGCCAAATGGATGGACCTGGAGGGCATCATCTTGAGTGAAGTAACACAATCACAAAAGATCTCACACAATATGTATTCATTGATAAGTGGATATTAGCCCAAAACTTAGGATACCCAAGATATAAGATACAATTTGATAAACGCATGAAACTCAAGAAGAATGAAGACCAAAGTGTGGACATTGTGCACCTTCTTAGAATTGGGAACAAAACACCCAGGGAAGGAGCTACAGAGACAAAGTTCGTAGCTGTGATGAAAGGATGGACCATTTAGAGACTACTGTATCCAGGGATCCGTCCTATAATCAGCTTCTAAACGCTGACACCATTGCATACACTAGTAAGATCTTGCTGAAAGGACCCCAATATAGCTGTCTCTTGTGAGACGATGCCGGGGCCTAGCAAATACAGGAGTGGATGTTCACAGTCAGCTATTGGATGTATCACAGGGCTCCCAATGGAGAAGCTAGAGAAAGTACCCAAGGAGCTAAAGGGATCTGCAACCCTATTGTTGGAACAACATGATGTACTAACCAGAACCCTGGAGCTCTTGTCTCTAGCTGCATATGTATCGAAAGATGGCCTAGTCGGCCATCAATGGAAAGAGAGGCCCATTGGACTTGCAAACTTTATATGCCCCAATATAGGGGAATGCCGGGGCCAAAAGAATGGGAATGGGTGGGTAGGGAAGTGGGGGGCGGTATGGGGGACTTTTGGGATAGTATTGGAAATGTAATTGAGGAAAATATGTAATAAAAATATTAAAAAAAAAAAGAATGAATTGATGAAATTCCTAGCCAAATGGATGGACCTGGAGGGCATCATCTTGAGTGAGGTAACACAATCACAAAGTTACTCACACAATATGTATTCACTGATAAGTGGATATTAACCCAAAACTTAGGATACCCAAGATATAAGATACAATTTGCTAAACGCATGAAACTCAAGAAGAATGAAGACCAAAATGTGGACACTGTGCCCCTTCTTAGAATTGGGAACAAAACACCCATGGAAGGAGTTACAGAGACAAAGTTTGGAGCTGTGATGAAAGGATGGACCATCTAGAGATTGCAGTATCCAGGGATCCATCCCATAATCAGCTTCTAAACGCTGACACCGTTGCATACACTAGCAAGATTTTGCTGAAAGGACCCAAAGATAGCTGTCTCTTGTGAGACTATGCAGGGGCCTAGCAAACACAGGAGTGGATGCTCACAGTCAGCTATTGGATATATCACAGGGCTCCCAATGGAGAAGCTAGAGAAAGTACCCAAGGAGCTAAAGGGATCTGCAACCCTATAGTTGGAACAACATGATGAACTAACCAGTACCCCGGAGCTCTTGTCTCTAGCTGCATATGTATCGAAAGATGGCCTAGTCGGCCATCACTGGAAAGACAGGCCCATTGGACTTGCAAACTTTATATGCCCCAATATAGGGGAATGCCAGGGCCAAAAGAATGGGAATGGGAGGGTAGGGAAGTGGGGGGCGGTATGGGGGACTTTTGGGATAGCATTGGAAATGTAATTGAGGAAAATATGTAATACAAAAAAAGAAAAAAAATATTAAAAATTAAAAAAAAGAAAGAAAGAATAAAATAAATAAATTTCAAATGTTATCTTATTAGACAGTTGAATTCTTTAAATATTTGTGTATTAACTACTTAGTAGAGTATATTTTGAGAAAAAATCTTTTCACTTTGCAGTTTTTAAATCCATATATTGATTTTAATTTTATTACTTAAAAATTATTCAGAAACTTTTTAAATTCTGTCTCCTTTAGTAGTTTACTGTTTCACATTTTGATTTAAAGTCACGTGAAGTTTATATATGTGTATTACAATGTGAGATAAGGGTCTAATTACATGATAGTATCCAAGTTTCTCAAATATTTTATTGAAGAAAGTAGTCTTTTCTGTATTGTACATTCTGCAACTGTTACTAAAAATGTATTGACCACAAATGAATACATATTTTCCCAGTAACATTGCATTGGTTTATGTCTTTTTTTTGTATTGGTATTACAATGATGTGTTTTTTTATGATTAAAAATATTATGCGTATATAAAAAAAAAAATGAGTTTGGGGAGGGTCACCTCTGTGGGATTTTATTTCCTCACACCTTCATGCCATGGCAGGGATATAGCATATCAGGGTGATTTATCATTGATGATGTCAAACTTTATTGCTTGGTAAAAAGAATGTTTTATCATTTCCCCTTCAGTAATCTGTTCTTTGGTTGCAAGTCACTCAGTCCAGCTGCTTTTCAAAGGGGAGGAGAGGACTAAGCTCCACACCCTGCTAGAGGTGACAGGGGTGTGGCACTGACACTACCAGGACCTCTGCTGGAAGATCCTGTTTCTTCTTCCCTGTTCCCATGTTGATCCCGTTGCCTGCTTTCATCAGGATGGACTTACTCGTGTTTATTTCCTATTTTGAGTCACAATGACACCAAGCATCCCTCTCTCACCGTGCTTGGGATCAGAACTGTTTGGTGTTTCAAATTCTTCAAATCTTGAAATATTTGCATGCACATAACGAAAAGCCAGTCTAAACATGAAACTCTGTGTTTGCTTCATGGATCCTCTGTATATGTATATGCAGCCTGAGATAATTTTATAGAGTGTTTTTAGTGTGCCTGCTTCAGATAATACAAGGTTACCCGAAGAATTTATGTATCATGTTGGCATTCAAAAAGTTTCAGGTCTGGAGGAATTGTTAAAATTTCAGATTTTGAGCTAGGAATGCTCAGCCTGCCACACTATCTGTTGTCTGTTAGCCATGGGAAGCACCTTTGTTGTGGCTGCTGTGTCTTTTTGGCATGCTTTATCCCTCTTTTCTTTTCTCTGGTCTTTTTTTTTCTTTCACCCCTTCTCCCTTCCCCCTTTCCTTCCCAGTTCTTGGAAATCACTCTCTTTCTACAGAACAAGATGCACCAAGATCTTATCAGCCACTTTCCCCCCACTGCCTGTGGTCCAGACACACACACACACACACACACACACACACGCACACGCACACGCACATGCACGCAAGCACGCATGCACGCGCACACACACACATGAAACTTAAGGCAGACGCTGGACAAGTGTTTGAAAACAGGTTCAGACATATATATGAGGACTCAGTCTAGAAAGCCAGGTTCATCAGGACTTAGGACTCAGGAAGTAGACAAAGCCAACTTCCAAGGCTCAAGTGACAAGAGGGTAATGCCCAGAAAAAAGTCATTTACTGAAAATCCATTGACTTCACATAAAAGAAGAAAGCTTTGACCTTACTCTGAGACATCAGGAGTCAAACTACCATAGAATAATAATTTCTAGAAGGTTGTAATAGCCAGCCAATGGCATGGAGGCTTCTTCTGCTTGTAACAGACATAGGCCTGGCAGGCTTATAGCCTTGGTGATTCCATGAGACTCCAGTGGCCCCGATGTGACACAGTCACACGTCCCTCTGGGAGAGCAGTGTCTGGGGAATCAAGCACGGTTGAGAGATGACCATTTGTTTCAACATCCATTGAGCTAATACCAAACTTTTTTTTTCAGTTGTTTAATTGGCACACCAAGAGTTCACTCCCCAAAGGCTAATTAGTAGTAAGTAGAAATTGCATGTAGAAAAGAGAGAATGCAGAGTCTCCCAGGAGTCTAGGCTGAGAGAACAAAGTCTCTAGGCCAGGTCTCTATTAACTCAGGTGCTAGGAGGTAAGTCACCAGACAATGTGGCTGCCACTGGAGAACAAGATGCAACTTTGGTACAGGTTCTGCCTCTGAGGGAAGAGGGCACCAAGGACTCCACGTGGGACCTTGTTCTTCTTACTCACGAGTTCCTCACAGACAGACAACTAGGACCAGGGAGGCCTACACCTCTGGAGAAATCTCTCCCTTCTTCCTGTGTCTCCCTGTGCAGGGAGCTGGAGAGAAATAATTCAGGAAGATAGAAAGATAAACAGAAGTGTGCATTCATGCAAAGAAGAATGAAAAGCAAGATATTTGTGTAGACAGAATTAACCAGCATGCAATGGGCCCACCAATACAGCTATCCGGTGAATAATGAGTTTCTAAGACAATTTATAAGAGGCACATGTGAATAGAGAATGGTTTCCCTTTGTCTCTCTATCCTTTAATAACTTCATTGGCTTTCATCTTCATCTTCTATCTTCCTTTTCATTCAACTTAAAAAGATATTTCTTTCATTTTTTTGAAATTATAATAGAATTACGTAAATTTCCTTTCCCCTTTCCTCCCTCCGAATTCTCCCATATAAATCTTCTTACTTTCTTTAAATTCATGGCCTCTTTTCTTTTATTAATTTTTGTCACATGCATATACACTTATGTGCACACACACAAATACACAGCACCTCTCTAAATTACATATATCTTTTATATTTTTATATATGTATATATACTGCTCACATATGTATACACATACATACATATATGCTTTCAGGGCTGACCATTTGGTATTGGATAATCAAGTGGTGTGCTCTTCCTACTCCCAGCATCCCTTAGTTCCCTGTCGTTCTTTGTATAGGGTTGAGGCCTCATGGGCTTTCCCCAGTCACTTTGGTACGTCTGTTGTTGATGCCCTTATCCATCTTACTGCTTAGGCAATCGTGCATGTGAGACTTTATGGGTGTAGCTTCTGACTTTCCCAGGAGACACAATCTCACAGAAAACTCCGTTCCTCTGTCTCTTAAAACATTCTGTCCCCTCTCACCCAGTGTTTCCTGAGCTTCCTAAATTGGACTCCAGATCTGCTCAAAAAGAGGAAAATCATTCCTGGTACTTGAAACCTAACCAACTACCCACAGATAGTGAGATCACGATTCTTGGAGCCTACAACCAACACTACTAAACCTACGTAATTCGTGACTACACTCTCACTATTTGTTTTTATACCATCAGATACGTTGTTCACATCCAACTTTCGAAGCTCAGACACCAGTAGTACTAGTTATTCAGCACCCTGAAGCAAGAGGATTTCTGAATGCAAGAATTTTAACCTAGCATGGAAAACACAAGAAGACTCATCCCTAAAAATCCTGGGCTCTGCACACAGCTCTTTCAGTTGCTGTTTCTCTGGGTCCAGAATTCAGTGAAACATCTTCCATTCCACAGTGGCTTTTCAGGGCTTGAGTTCCCTAGATTCTAATGGTCATGGCTCTAAGATTTGTTGTCTGTTACTTCTCAATTTTCCATTGACTCAGACAGAATAGCCCAACTCTCCCAAAAGCTTTGCCTGAGCATGAAGTCCTATTATATAAAGTTACAAACATCAACAATGTTCAGTTAGCCTTTACTGAATGCACTCTTTAGTATTTGCTTTCCTTTACTTAAGTGTCTTAGTTAATGTTATTATCACTGTGATGAAACACCATGACCAAAGAAACTCAGGGAGGAAAGGGTTTATTCAGCTTACACTTCCACAGCACTGTTTATCATTGAAGGAAGTCTGGGCAGGAACTGAAATATGGCATGACCCTGGAAGCAGGAGCTGATGCAGAAGCCATGGTAGGACTGCTTACTGGCTTGCTCATGATTTTCTCAGCTTGCTTTCTTATAGAACCCAGGACCCAGGAAAGGCACCATCCACCATGGACTGGGATCTCCCCAATCAATACTATGAAAATACAGATGCCCCATACTCAGGAGTATATGGGCAGCACAAATTGGACTCTGTGGGTTATTAAAACAAACAAAAGTGAAGATATGAAGTTGGGAGGGAGTGGTGGGTAGATCCTGGAAGGGTTAGGGCAGGAGTCAGGGATGTATATGGTCAAATTAAATTGTATGAAATTCTTAGAGAATATAACTATCTTTTAAAAAAAAAGAAAAAATGCCTTATAACTGGATAATGTGTAGGCATTTTCTCAGTTGAAGTTCCCCTCCTTTCAGTCAACTATAGTTTATGTAAAGTTGACATAAAACTAGACAACACAGCTTGGGTCTTGGGAACTGAACTGTTTTGACCCTTTGATTGGCAGCTGTCAGACCCTGCCCTGCTGTGCAGGAATCTTGAACAAGAGCTGTCCATCAGATAATTACCATTTATTTAATTAGATAGATAGATAGATAGATAGATAGATGGATAGATAGATGGATAGTTGGTTAGTTAGTTAGTTAGTTAGTTAGTTAGTTAAAATAGGATCTTGTGTATCCTAGACTGGCCTCAAAATTTCTATGTAGCTGAGACTGGCTGCTGAAGTCAGAACTTCTCAGGAGACCATGTTTTAGTCATGGCTATTCTAAACAATTGATATTGACTGTGAGATAGCTCTCGGTGGCCATAACAAACTTCAATGAGTCCTAGGTGACCTTGCCTCAGTGATACAGCTGTTCTTACTCCAGCCTCAGAAAAGCACATCTGCCAGAGACCAGAAACTCAGAAGCAAGCTCACTATTGACTGAAGAGAGACTGTACATACAAGATGTGTAATCAAAGGAACTAGACTCCTTATATGAGAAGTTGCTATTGGTAGAGTTGAGAAGCTGTGCACACACGTACTGCAGCAAGAGAAGTAACACGGTTTTCTTGTAACCCACTTTTAATAAGGGTTCAACCTCTCCTCTAGTCCACCACCCAGGAGAGATAGTGGAAGAGAAAAGTGAAGACCTGTTCAGAAATAATTCTTTGGGGGTGACCTCGATCTTCTTTCTCTGCAGTTCAGTCCCGTCGTAAACACCAAACATGACCTAGCAGCTACAGTACAGACCAGTCCTCTAGACAGGGATATCAAAGTATGGACCAGAAGCTATATAGTCTAGTTCTTTCAGCAAGGGGACACCAGGCAGCAGCTGTAGTTCAATCCTGAAGAAACAGCCATGTTTACCAAGTGGCCTAAGAATAGGCCTCGGAGGTAGCAAGATGCTGCAGGAACCCCAGGAGCAGTTCTTGGGAGAGTTTCTCTCAATGGCAGCGATACCATGTGTTGAGCTCAACAACACTGTGTAAGGTGAGCCAATACATGAGAGTATTTAGCAAAGAATAGAGAGGCAGAGCAAACCAAACCAATGATCAGTGCCCACTGTCTGTGGCGTCATACTTATAATCCTTTATCACAGGTCTTTTTGTATACTTGCTATATCCAAACCTCCTTTCACCTGTGTCTGCTACAGGAAAACAATCTTTCATGTTTTTGCATTTTCACCTGTGTGCCCCAGCAAAACATCATTTGACATAACTAACGTTCCAAAGAACTAGAAGTTTTCACATCAGTTTTCAGCCCCACTGTCAGACAGGTGGGTTTCTCTCCTGTACACCCACCTCCATGCTGTGCTGTAACCCTCAATAAATCCTACTTTTTAAAATTATCTGTTTGTGGCCCTTATCTCAGCCAGAGTGAGCTGAACTGGATATGAACAGATGAAATTCTGACCTTCAAACTCCAGGCACTCAACGGCACTTCTAGTGATCCTCGAGGTTAATAGTCTCAGGAGACTCCCATGACTGTCAGCTCTCAGCTTCTTCAGCAGCTGAGAAATTCCAGAGTGGTCAGACCAGACACCATGGAGAGCAGGAAGGAGCTGTTCTATTATTGGAAGGCCAAGAACCCACTCAGGAGAGAGACAACTCTCCCAGGAGAGTAACAGCATTAGCTATTTTCCTGTAGCTGTGATAAATTAACACCATGACCAAGACAACTTAGAGAAGAGAGTTTATTTTGGCTGATGGTTCCAGAGGGATGAGTACATCACAACAGAGAAGCACAACAGTAAGCTGCAGGATACAGAAGCTGAGAACTCATCTTCAAAGGCAAGCATAGTGCAGAGAGACTGAACTAGAAGGATCACATAGCCCCCACCCACATACTTCTTCCAGCAAGGCTACACCTTCCAAACCCCACAAATAGCACCACCAACTGGAGACCAACTGTTCAAATATCAGAGCCTTTAAGGGACAATCTCATCCAAGCCACCACGTTAACTATCTGGTCTAGGACTCTGATTCGTACGTTATTTTAACAAAGGCTATTGCATGTTGTAGTAACAAACGTGGGAGGGGACATCCCTGCCACCAGAATAGAGAATACTTGAGGAAGTTGTAGTCAGTTCCAAGTGCCACCCAGAACCTGCTGGAACTACACTCTGAGCTTCTGGGGGGCCAGGAGAAGAATTTAGTGGGGAATCCTGAAGCCAATTCACTGTAAGGCTTTTCTACATGAAGAAGTAGTATTTTTACCTTGCCACTATTTCTGTGAGTGTTGGATGATGGGACCCTGTTGATGCCTGAGGAGGAACAAATAGAGCCTGTGTGTAGGAAAAGGATACATAGGAAAGGAAGGAAGGAAGGAAGGAAGGAAGGAAGGAAGGAAGGAAGGAAGGAAGGAAGAAAGAAAGAAAGAAAGAAAGAAAGAAAGAAAGAAAGAAAGAAAGAAAGAAAGAAAGAGAGAAAGAAAGCAGTGAGACCAGGATCAAGATCACTGAAGTCAAAGGCAGAACAGTCTGGAACGAGCTAATAATGGTGACACTAACAAGGGCCCATAAGCTAGGAGACGGGGGCAGGGGGGGGGGGCGATGAAGAGAGGAACCAGAGACCATGAAGGGAGATCCCCTGAGGACCAACCACTTCCCTATCCCAGGAGATGGAGGGCAGATGTGTCTGGACATGAGGAAAGAACCTGACAACTAACATGGTGGGCACCTGGTGTTTAGTACACTCTAGGAGAGGGCTGGAGCTCTGGACACCTTGGCCCATAGACCAGAGTAAACTTGGACTCTGAAGACCCTACATCCAATTATAATCTGTAAAAGAATTATACATTCTTGCTAGCCTATATAAAAGACACACAACCCAGGTATTTTAATTATAAGCTGAAACCTGGCTTGGGCAGGTTTTAGAGCTATTCTACCTTACACCTCAGCCATATGTCCTTTGTTACTTGCTGTTTCTCCTGGCCATGTGCTCATGGTTCTTTCATGGTGGCCTCTTCTGCCCTCTGTGTCCTTTTTTTCTCTACGTGTAAACCCCAGCCAGGTAACTGAAAACCCATCTATCTCTATCTACTACCCAATCACAGGCTTTAACATTTTATTGACCAATTAGCTTGGAGAGCAAGGTTACACAGCTTGTATTTGAGGGTCTCCCCATCTCTAAGGATCTCCTCATCACAGGCAACCAAATCTCAGGGACCAGTATTTAGCATTTGAACACATAGCAGTAACAGACCAACCCACTCCAATAAACCTGACATCAGTTCAAGTCCCATTACCCCTCAGCACTGCTGAAACTCTAGACAGACACTTCAGCTTGGTAAGAAAGTCTCTGCTTCCTGCAGGCCATGAAAAGTTGATGGGACATCATGAATTTTATGGATGAGCACAGCCACTGCCCAGAGTTTCCTAGTAGTCCCTAATCATCCCTATGAATACATCCTCATGCAGTACTCATGCTGAAGAATAAAATGTTAGGTGGGAAGAGAAGGCAAGAAGTGATGTTCTGAGCTGTGGAATGTAGGAGAGGGACCCAAGGCTGTGACAAAGGGAAATTACCAACACCACAGCCACTAGCGGCTCTGAGCATGGAGAATTCTCTAACTAACAACTTCTAGTGGTCTAGCATGGGTGAACTAAACTTTCTGTGGGTAGTTTACCAGATTAATCACAACCTACTTGTTTGAGGCCATAGGGGCAGGTGACTCGATCATCTATCAAAATCCCTGATCATGTAGCAACTAGTGACATAAGGAAATGTTAAACACATCACAAATCAGAGTAATTGCAAATGTTCTCAGGGCTTTCTTTTCTTCTTTTTGTCTGTAAAATGAGCAACTTAGAATCATCCCTTTGAAGAGATAAATTTTGGACTCTTTGAAAGATATGATGTGGCATCATCCAATTCAAAAGCCTGATCTCAATTATTTACCATTACCCTCAGGCACAGTAATGCTAAGCACTGGACTTGTCTGGATCTCTGTTTATAAAACTGAAGAAATACATGGTGTAGAGGAGTCCTCTCAGCTCTAGAAACTTCAGATTCTAGGTTCTGAGAATTATTCTCTTTAGGGCTCCTTTGATGTCATGATTCCTCATGCTGTAGATGAAAGTGTTGGCCATGGGTGTCACCACTTTGAAGATGATAGAGGCCACTGCATCCTGCAGTGAGTAGGAGGAAGAAGGATGCTTATAAGCCACCAGGATCACCCCATAGAAGAGGCATACTACAGTGAGATGAAACCCACATGTGGATAGGGCTTTCCTTATCCTGTGAGCAGAGGGCATCTTCAAGACCTTAGCATAGATGTAGGCATAAGAAAGAACAATGGATATAAGTGGGGTCAGGAATATCAAGGGACCCTCAGTGAAGGCTGCAACATCATTTATAAAAGTGTCAGAACAAGAGAGCTTCAGGACAAGATAAGGGTCGAAGAAGAAGTGGTGCACTGCATTGTGGGAACAGAAGGTGAGTCGAACCATGAGGAGAGTATGCAAGAGAGCATGCAGGTTTGTGATGGCCCATGATATGGCCACCAGGAGGACACAGAGTCTGGGCCTCATCATCATGGTGTAGTGGAGAGGGTGACAGATGGCCACATAGTGGTCATAGGCCATCACACTCAGGAGGAAACCATCCATGTTGATTAATGTGATGAAGAAATAGATCTGGGCCATATACTCTGCGTAAGAGATGGACTTGCTTCTCAACACGTGGTTCACCAGAGCCTTGGGGACAGTGACTGAGGAAAAGCAGATGTCAACACTGGAGAGGTTGGCCAAGAAGAAGTACATGGGTGTGTGGAGATGAGGGTCACAGCTGATGGCCAAGATGATGAGAAGGTTCCCAGAGATGGTGACCATGTTCATGCCCAAGAACATTCCAAAGACAATCTCTTCTTGCCCTGATTTTCCAGAGAATCCCAGGAGGACAAATTCTGTAGCTGTCTGATTGGGACCATCCATGTTTTTGCAGGAGAAAGTGAGATCATGCAGTGAAATTTTATTCACCAATACTTGGAAGAAAAAGGCAGTTTGCAAATATTTACTCACTGGTTGAGAATTTACTGCTAGCCAGTTGCCTCACTGTGTATTTTTTTTTTAGCAAAAGAGTGCTCCATTTTGAGAGGATTGAATTCTAGTGACTATAGTTTTATTAATTCTGCTCTTGTTTGCTTAATTTTATATATACATGTATATATATATATATTTATGTTACACTATATTATATATGCACATTTTATACAATAGTTAACTCAGTCTAGGAGCTGATATAGTATATACCACTATATGTATAAGGAAACTGAGAAGTGGACATCCAAGTGATTTATCAAGATTGGCTGATCAATATCAATGGGAGTTCAAAATGAGCTGACGGTCCTGTTCTTGGTGTTATACATATACACCTATGGGCATGTATGTACACACATACACAAACACAACCACATGTGCATTCATGAGCATACGCCATGCACAACATACTCATGAGAAGCACATACTACACACACACACACACACACACACACACACACTTTTTCTCACAAGTCCTTTTGTCTTACCAAAAGTGTCTAGGCTCAAATAATTCTCCTGCGTCCATAGCCAACTGGTTGGGACTGTAGACAGCTACCACAGCCCGGCGATTTTTATGTTCTACTAGCTACCATTTATTGAATTTTCATCAAATGAAAAACACTACTAAGTGTCATATATAAACCTGAACATTTTTCTGTGGCTTTTCTATTTTCTCACAATTTGGAGAGCCGCTAGGCTTTGATGGGCCTGCCTGGAGTTGATCCTCAGCATTCTCTCTGCTGCTAAGATGTCTTTACCACATCTCACAGTGTTTTGTGTGCTGACCTGAGCTGCTGGCCAGACTCCTGTGTGCTGTGTCTCTCTCCTTTCCGCACTCTAAAGATGGTTCCAAGAACATTTTCTATTGGCAAGGAAATTTTTACAGGTGGATAAAATTAAATTCATGTATATCTCAAAAGATAATCCCAAGACTAAGAAATCACCGGGGCAGGAGGTGAGCAAAGCCTGAGGAGCAGTACAAGGCTGTTCAAGCTGGGAGGGGGAGGAGAGTTATCCCACAAGTGATCAAAGGCCTGGGGACAGAGAAGAGAGATGATGGGCAGCAACGATAACATGAATAGCCCGACTTCAGGGACAGAACATGATATAGGAGATTGATAATATTGGTTATAAGATATGCATATTGTAAGGACAGGGCGGTGAACTGCTACTTTAGGGGCAAAATTGAGCAAAGTGCTGAGATGTGAAATCCAAGTTAACTTCTACAATGTTGCAATGGATATAGAACAATGTAATAAACGAATAAACAAAGCTAAAGCATGGGCTAGGAAGCTGGCTCTGTAGATAAAGCACTTGCCATGCAAGTGTGAAGACCTGAGTTCAAATCCCCAGAGTCCATGTAAAACCCCACACCACAGTGCACATTTCTGCCTCCGTACTCTCATGGTGAAATGAGGAACAGATTTCTATATGAGTGCTACAGCACACATGCATACCATACACGTATTAAAGTTTAAAAAGCTAGAATATGCTTCTGATGGGTCACGGGGTCAGTGGACTAGGGAGTGATAGGTAGTCCAGAAGGACAAACGAGATTCCTTCGACTAGAGATGCTAATGTTCTAGACTCCAGGCAGTTCGCCATCCAAGACAGAAAGAGAGATGCAGTGAGATGCTTGCTCCAGTGGGGCAGGACCACAGCTAAAGGTAAACCCAGAGGACGTTAAGCTGCAGTTTTTTGTGTATTTTCCTGTGTATTGAGAGATAGACAAGATGTTCAATTGCTGGGAGCAGACCTAGAAAATATCATACATTAAGTCCTAGTGTGCAGGTTCCACAGGACACTGGTGCATTATGGTAGGTTAGGTCATGCATGGATGCCTCTTACTTTGTCTCTTAACCTTCGGCTTTCGGATTTCAATCCCACTCCACCTTAAGCTTCCTTGTGGAGAGGAAAGGCTGCCACCAAGAGTGTCAAAAAGAACCTAAACCTAAATGTGCATCTGTTTTGCTCCATTAACTTCTGTGAGTCGTGGGAGTGTCGAGGTGTGTGGGGTGTCTGAGATATCAGGTGTGCAGATGTGCCTGCATCACGGGGTACTTGAGACCCTGAACCTTAAAGTTTGTCTCTGGACTCCAGCAAGAGTCAGCATGCCACTGTCCAGTTTCAGTAACATCTGAGCAGTCACACTGTGACACCCCTTCACAATAAAGCCACATACCCCAGAGGGTCAACACAGAGCAAATACGAAGGGTCAGGATAAAATCATCTCTCTCTCTCTCTCTCTCTCTCTCTCTCTCTCTCTCTCTCTCTCTCTGTATGTGTGTGTGTGTGTGTCTGTCTGTCTGTCTGTCTGTCTGTCTCTGTCTGTCTCTGCCTCCCTCCCCGCCCCACTCTGCTTCTGAACAAGTTATCTAGCAGCTTGTCGTACTGGTCCTAACCTGATAAAATTGGCTGTGTTCTATGCTTCCTCTACCCACATTACAGCTTCCATTGTGTTCCTAGTGCAAAGCAGTTGATGGGGAACAGGCCTGCATATACTGCAATGAGGAGCTCTTCCTCCTCTGAACTTGGTCAGAGGCAGAGGGGTTGAGTGAAGTTCTTTCTCAAATGTCATCGCATGAGCTCAAGCCCACAGGAATCTGTCTGCTGTTGCAGTGATGGTGCCCTCTCCTGCTTCCTTAGCCCCCTTACCTGGGTTCTATGACTTTAATCAGATGTCTTCAGGGAAGCTCTGTCTCTGCAGGTGCCATATTTGAGGCTAGGTTTTGAGAAACTCGCACATACACACATATACACATATACATATATACATATACACATATCTGTATATACACACATATATATATACATACATACATACATACATGTAAATACATATATACATGTATGTGTGTGCATGTATGTAGGCACATGCTCCTGTATTCATGCAAGTGTGTGTATATATAAAATATCACAATATATAAATATTATGTATCACATAGCAATACAATGAAGATTTTGTCAAGTAACAGCAGAGGTTAAAGGGTTAGTACAAACTTGATACCAAAATCTAACAAATATATTACTAGAAATTAAACCACAAGTCAATTAATTTCATCATTCTCAATATGAACTAAAAACAAAATTGGAGTCCTCTATCAAGAACTAATCAATTACCAAACCCATTTGCCTTGGCTTCTATAACAATCATATGAAATGATGCAGAAAACGCACTTGACAAAAATTTTAAAATATTAGTTACTGTAAAAATTCCCAGTAAATTCCTAATCAGATAACTACTCACCTTGATAAAAGATCTCTACAAAAGATTTAATTACAACCAATAAGATGCCCAGTGTTAATTTTTATTTATCACATATCTCAACTGCTTTTTCTCCATCCTCCTATGGAGATGCTAGGCTAGTTCAGCCCCCTGTTCATATAACTGTTAGACTGTGCTCATCAATGTGTATATATATATATATATATATATATATATATATATATTATGTATATATATATATATATATATTACAGTATTTGATTTGGCATCAATAAATCCATTCACTATTTGTAGGAAGTAATTTATTTCCTACCCACAGTGAGTCTTCTAAGCTTTCAATTCCATGCATTTCTAATAATTTATCCTTTCCTTTTTCATCTTGTAGAAAACAAGAAAATGACTTGTAGGGCCAACTTAACCACTCAGCAGGACATTTGTCACAAAGTGTGAGTTTGATCCTCAGAACATGTGAGGTCAAAGGAGAGAACTGGTTTCTGAAAGATGGCCCCTGACCATCATATTAACACCATGGCACACATGCCATGTACACATGTGCATACACACACACACACACACACACACACACACACAGAGAGAAATTCTTTAAAATTATCTTGTAGATATCAACATTAGCCTTTGCACACATTCCATTAAATTTTATTGTTTCTTTTTTGTTTGTTTGTTTTGTGAGAGGGGCTCACCACATAGCCTCTGATGACCTTGAAATCACATCTTTTTGTCTCAGGCTTCTAAGAGCTGGGGTTAAAGATCTTACTACATATGAAGAGGCACAGTAAGGAAACTGTAAATACCACTACTGCATGGTATGGTTATGGGAAGGTTTCTATTGATGCAAGAAAGAATAGCCAGAGGCATCTGGAAGGTTTCAGAGCAGAAAGAGAAAGAAATATACTGAGCACGGCCAGCAGACTCGACATGGCCAAGGTTATCTGTGAGAGAAGATAAATAATTAGAGAATAGAGAGAGCCGAGTGAGGAGAGCCAGAGTGGAGAGCAGCAACGATGTGAGAATAGCTGGGTTGTGAGAAGAATGAGTAGAAGGCGTGGGACATCCTTGAACTCAGGGAGTTCAGGGGAAGGGAGGAGGTTGGAGGAGCTAGGATGATAGCATGGCTTTTATATTATGTAGCAGGTACTTGTGATACTGAGGAAGCCTGGAGGCCAGCAGGCACTTTGATCTGCTGACAGGCACCGCAGATGCCCATGTGTTTCCTTAGCCAGAAGTTAGGGAAATGACACCTTTCAGCCAATGGAAACTGATTTTACAAATTACCTTTTCTCTAGCTCAGGAATCCTCCAGTGAAGCTTGAGTTCTTTCTGGATACACGGACTGCCCTTTGGAGTTTGGGAACTAGGGGTCTCCTTTGGACCTAACACTCAATCCATGATTGGCTTTATATTTGATAGTATTGTTCCATGTACTTTAAAAAATATTGACTTTCAGTTTCCATAACCAGCACATCGAAAAATGGTTTAGTTTTCAGTGTTGACCTCACACACTATGATCTTCAAAACCTGAGAGTTGGCCATCCTTTGTGTTTTCCTTGTGGGTTTTGTTTGTTTGCTTGCTTTGGTTTGGTTTTGAAACATGCCTTGGCATTTTCAATATTCAGAAAATGCTATTCATAGTCTTATTTTCCATTTCAATCTCTGTATCCTTTTGTCCTTGCACCATTGAATCAGGTAGGACTGCCAGAGCCATGCTGGTCTAGGATGACCTGACCAGAGACCTTGCCCCAGAGTTAGAAGAGAAAAGATTAAGTCTTTCATCTTAAATATAATGTTCTCTGCAAGTTTGTTTGTTTGTTTATAAAAAGATCTTATGAGACAGAGGACATCCTTTTGACTTCCTTAAATGTCTGGCTGCAAACATTGGAATAAGAGGGAAAGCTAATAGATCCTAGGTTCTGATAAGCTGTTGTAGCCCTAGTCCCTCCAGTGAGGCTGACAGCCCTGACATTCTCTCAGAGGCCCTACTGATCACTCAAGTCTCCCACTCACTAATTTTGGAAGGCAGCGGGCCTCAGCCACCTTTAGCACCAACTGGCTCAGTAAGTGGAATGCTCTCTATGCTTAGGACCAGGGAGAATGCTTCATGTATGCCAAGCGCTTTCCTACCTAGAGCTACAGCCTTCTACTTCATCAGGGAGTCCCAGGTTTCTACACACTGTGAGCAGGCTCTGGAGCTCTGAAATAGTTAGTTATGATTGATTCTCTGCTTTGTGGTTACCATTTGGGGTGATCAATGCCTACAAGTTCCTGTCCACCGTTTGCACTGGTGTCTGATTCAGTTCTTCCTGCCCTGGTCTGTTGGATGTTTGGACTGCCCTCTGATTTGACTCAGGCATTTGTAATGTGTGTTTATATAAAGTAAAGATACATGTTCATTTCTATGCAACTCTAGTGCTAACCCTTACAGTGCCAGATGAAATTGGCATTTTTATTATCATCTACTGCTTTTCAGTTAGAGACAAAAGGAAAACCACATCTCAGTAATGTTGAAATTGTCTGTTTATTCGAAAGATGCATTCCCTTGTACAATGCCATGTCTACTCACATTTACTGTTAACTTCATTCTTCTGTGTTCCACACAGTGTGCTCTTATTATAAGTGTGATCTCCTTGCCCATTCTGTTTTGTACCTGGACATTGTTCAGGCATATGAAGACTATTAATTGCTATTTGTTAATTGAAAATACTCATAACCTGCTGGATTATTTCTATATTTGATTTAGTTTTACATGGTTTCATTAAGTATCTTTTATTACGCCACCATATCCTCTGCCTACAACAATAATATTGCTTACTGTCTGCAGCCTGGTATTTATCTCTATGCGAAACCCATCCCTGAGGCATCCAGATGCCCATGCTGAGGAGGAAAAGGACAATAGAGGTAGGAGGGGAGCAGAGAGTCTGCAAGGCATACATTCTGATATGTAAAATGTAGAAGAGAGGTTTAAGCCTAAGGCGGGTGCCATTTTCCTACCAGCGGATAAACTAGATGTTCCTCATCAGAAGCCGGCAAGAGCAAATCAGAGGGGTTGGCTCTGGAGTCCTGTAAAAGCCCCGAGGTATTGTGGGAGTGAGCATCTGACAGGCTGGGCAGGATCACCTTAAACCAATTACAACTAGTTATCCCAGAGTTTCTTGTCTGTGAAATGAGCTCCTCAGAAGAAGCCCCTTTCAGAGATGGCAAATCCCTGCTTTTATGAAAACGAGCATCTGCCATCTTGAAATAAAATACAACCACAAGCATTTGGTATTAGTCACAGGAAAAGTTGTGCATGAATTCTATACCAATCTGTGCATCGGTTTTTCCAGAAAGATGAACAAGTGCATGATGTCCAGGAATCCTCTCAGGTACTAAGATCTGAGCATTATCTTCCTTAGGGCTCCTTTCATATCCTGATTCCTCAGGCTGTAGATGAAGGGATTGACCAATGGAGTCACCACTGTAAAGATGACGGTGGCCACCGTGTCCTGCAGAGAATATGAGGATGAAGGACGCATGTAGACACCCAGGATCGCCCCATAGAAGAGGGAGACCACAGTGAGATGAGACCCACACGTCGACAGGGCTTTCCTTATCCCACGGGCAGAGGGTATCTTCAGGACCTTAGAGAAGATGTAAACATAGGAAACAATAATGCATGAAAACGGTGTCAGGAATATCACTCCACCCACAGTGAAGACCATCAGGTCATTGATGAAGGTGTCAGAACAAGAGAGCTTGAGGATAGGGTAAGGGTCACAGAAGAAGTGGTGCACTGCATTGTGGGAACAGAAGGTGAGTCGAACCATGAGGAGAGTATGCAAGAGAGCATGCAGGTTTGTGATGACCCATGATATGGCCACCAGGAGGACACAGAGTCTGGGCCTCATCATCATGGTGTAGTGGAGAGGGTGACAGATGGCCACATAGCGGTCATAGGCCATCACACTCAGGAGGAAGCCATCCATGTTGATGAATGTGATGAAGAAATAGATCTGGATCATACACGCTGTGTAAGAGATGGTCTTGATTCCCAACATGTAGTTCACCAGAGCCTTGGGGACAGTGACTGAGGAAAAGCAGATGTCAACACTGGAGAGGTTGGCCAAGAAGAAGTACATGGGTGTGTGGAGATGAGGGTCACAGTTGATGGCCAGGATGATGAGAAGGTTCCCAGAGATGGTGACCAAGTACATGCCTAAGAACATTCCAAAGACGACTTCTTCCTGCTCTGACTTTCCAGAGAGTCCCAGAAGGAGGAATTCTGCCACCATAGTCTCATTGTCTCCATCCATGTCTATGAGGAAGAAAGTATCACCAGCCCGTTAGGTCATTTGCCAACATTTAAGCAAAAGCAGTTTCTATATTGCAATGCTTTACTGGTTGCTGGAGAATGAATGCAAGCATGCGTCCCATATTGTAGAATTTTACAGTGAAATCCCTGCTAAGCAGCAGGGTGCAATTCTTGCTTCCATAGCTTCTGAACTCCACTCCTCTTTGCTAAGCCCCACATGCAGGACGTTTCCTACATAATATTTACCTGTGTCTAATAATTGAGGTGATGCATTTGTTTATAGATGATGAAATTCAGGACGGGGTCAATAAGTCATTAAACTACATTTGTGAAGCCAATGGAATAAAAAGTTCAAGACCAGCTTAGTGCTTTGTTCTTTAGCCTGAATTTTAATAGCTTTCATCTATGGAAATTTTAACCAAGGAGCAAGTGCCATGTCAGATCTCTAGACTATAATCCTCAAGATTTTTTTCCTGTCTTTTCTACTTTCAGGAAAACTGTTAAGTGTGTGGCCTCTGGTCGACCTGTTGGCTGGTTTTTCTCCGTGTTGTATCTGTCACTAAGATGCTATCACAGAGTCAGGCCTGCTTGGCACATACACTTGAGCGGCAGAGGAAGGTGGATCTCTGAGTGTGAGACCAGCCTGATCTACAGAGTGAGCTCCAGGACAGCTAGAGCTGCCCAGAGAAGCTCTGTCTTGAAAGCAAAATGAGACAAAAAGCTATGATACTATCAGGGCTGTTTCTCAGGCTCTAGGGTGAGCATTACATTACCCACCTCCTCACTGCACTCCAAAAAGGAAAGCCACGTGCTATCATATCAGAGTATTTTCCTGAGATGCAAAGCAATTACCAACTCATAAAAAAAAAAAATCCAATGCAGCCTTAACTGGCAAAGTTAAGCCAGGCTGGATAAATCCTCTCTGGTGAGTGGGAACATGTTGGCTGCAGTGCTCCTGAGATAATTCAAGGAGCTTCCCCTGGAAATGAGAACACAGCCTGCCTCGCTGATCAAAGGCAAAGAAAAGCAGAGCCTCTGTGTCAGTGGCTCTCAACCTGTGGGTCATGACTGCTTTGGAGGTCGAATGACCTTTCCAAGAGGTTGCATATCAAATATTCTATATATCAGATATCTACTTTATGATTCATAACAGTAGCAAACTTGCAGTTATGAAGTAGCAACAAACATAATTTTATGGCTGGGGGTCAGCACAGCATGAGGAACTGTATGAAAGGGTCACAGCGTTAGGAAGGCTGAAAACCACTGTTCTATGTGATGAGCCCTGACTGCTGGGATAGGGAATTAAACAGGGGATATCTGGGGGAACTGGTTATAGGAAGTGCTTATTCTGGGCATGGTGACTACTTCTGGGGGACTTAAATTCATGAAGTTAAGTGGAAAGTGCCGAGATAAGAAATCATTAAAAATTTATTAGATTTGTTTATTTTATTTTGTGCAAGCATTTTTTGCTTGGAAGTATGTGTGTGTTCTATGTGCATGCCTGGTGTCCTTCAGGGTCAGAAGAGAGCATTGGATTCCCTGGCACTAGAGTTACAAATGACTGTGAGTCACCATGCCAGTCTTCCATAAGAGCAGCCAGCGTTCTTAACGACTGAGCTCTCTCTAGACCCCCAAGAAGTACTTTTTTAAAACCTAGAATAACTCCTAGAGCCACAGAATATGGAGCATGGTTAGAGAAACCTAGACAATGGCCCTGTGGCCTTGATGGCTAATGGTAACCATATATTCTGAAGGGTGAAGTTTTGACACATGCTGTCAAGACAGATGTAAGAGTGCCTAGACTCTAAGGAAAGACAGTTCCCATAGCAGAAACAAAGAGAAGGGTGGAAACGCCTTCCGAAAGGGATTTGCCCTACACACTAGAAATTGGTGACATACTCCCATGCTCTCCTACTATAGTATTTGTGACAGGAGGTGGCCTAGTGTAGGCAGGATTCTTGCTGGAAAGTGATAGTGATACTTCAGCAAGCTGCACTTCTTTAGAAAAACTGTGTGCTCTGATGTCACACTCCTAATCCCTCCCACTCTGACTGGATACCCACCAGGTATATTCTGAAGTAGAATTCAGCATCCGCATAAACTTCCTCCTAGAGACAGTGCTGCTATTATTGACGGTGACTCTTCATTTGTGAGACTCGAGCAGTTGAGATCTGCTTCCATCCTTCAGCTTCTTGTGAGCCGTGCTAACGACCAAATCTGACATTAGCTGTGTACCTGAGCTTGGATCTCTGGGAGGTACAATTAAAACCGAGTAGTTCCTAGACTAGCCTAGTTCCCTATATGGGGCTCAGAATAGTGTCCAAAGTAGCTTAAGTCTGAGACCCCTTTGTTATGGTCACAGTCAATAGGGAAGCAGCTGGCACAAACGCATGTCTGAGAGGGGAATGGAGTCTTTTCCCAGGATAAGCTGTTAGGAGCCTGTTGCCAGAGCATCACAGCCCGTTGTCCCCTCCTTATTCACTACTGGGACAAGAAATACTTTTCTTTTAAGCTTGACTAGACACAGAAATGTTTGGTGGAGGGTTCCTCCAGGAATGAATGACTTTGGGTGAACTATTCACTAACCTGTGTCCCCAGCCCTCTCACCTGCTGCTCTCAGAGGCTCCCAGAATCCCATCTCTGCTGGTCCCACCCTGGACTTGGATGATGAGAAATTCATAATGAAAGGTGAGATCTAAGGGAGTTCTTTTTACAAAGACATTTAAAGTGAGATGTCTTTTATAGTAGTTTAGGTGATGGAGAGAAAATAAACCAATGAAGACTCTGTCCCTGGAGATCAGGACTTCCACGAGGGTGGGAGGTTTGTCGGCGCACTGAGGCATCCCCAGGGCTGATTCCTCAGAGGTCCTCATTAGGGACTCGTGCTCAGTGCTCATTGTTTGCATTGTCAGTTTGAACCAAAGGACTGAGAATGGGGAAAACTCAGTTCCTGCATAAGTACTCGGCCCATAGTTTTGTATTTTTATTAATGTCGCCATTTAAAAGGACACATTCTCTCTCTAAACAGCCCACATGCACATGTTTGTATACAATTTATTTCCATTATCACTCAATTAACATCCTCACACATTTCCACTGTGGTTTTCCCTTTAGTGTGTGAGGTGGAGAGACATCGATTCACTCCCGGTATGACCCCAGTACCACACACAGGTGTCTACAGTACAAACAGCAAACTCACAACTGACTGGTGCTAAAACTTGCCATGTACTGTACACGGAAGGGTGTTCAATTAATATGACAAATGTCAGACAGCAACCCCAGCCTTTTATTATTAGTATCTGTGTGTGAGTGTATATGTATCTCTATGTGTGACTGTGTATGTCTGTGAGTGAGTGTGCGTGCATAGGTATCTCTGTGTGTGATTGTGCATGTCTGTGAGTGTGTGTGCCCGTGTGTGAGCATGTTTGTGTATTTCTGTGTGTGACTGTGAATGTCTGTGAGTGTGTGTGTGTGTGTGTGTGTGTGTGTGGCCTTGTGTGCTGTTTTTCAGGTGATTTCTACCCTGTCTTTTGAGACAGAGTCTCTCACTTGCTGACTGAGCTGGGCTAGCTGAACAGTGATCTCCCGGGACCTTCCTGTCTCATTCTCCTTCTGTGCTGGAATGGCAGGTGCCACCCAGCAGCTGGGTATATTGTGTGGTTTCTAGGCGTTGAACTCAGATCTCTGTGCTTGCAAGACAACCAGGCTTTCATCACATCTCCTACTATTTTCCATTTTGCTTAATGTAGAAGTCAATACTACCAGGGAAACTAAAAGGAAACCCCACCGATTCACTTCTTGATATTGTTTCTGCTTTCTCTAATAATCCTTCGTGTTCTAAGAAACTTTTAAAGAATTATCAATCTGGGTTCACTTGTGTGTGGCACAAATTAGAGACATGGTTGTCACACAAACAAATGAGATTGCACTGGTTCCTGCAGGAGAGGGACAAAATTGAGGTGACATCCTTCATACATTTAAGGGGGCTTTTAGCCTTTTAAATAATAATCCACAGCTTCCTCGAATTCATCCATTTCCCTTATTTTTCTTATCTGTGCTACCAAGGGGACAGTTAGATTTATTAACAGTATTTCATAATATTTAATTATAAAAGTAAATATCAAACACATTGTGGTAATATACTGGCAGTTTTTTTATGAAGCCCAAATTTTTAGAAAAACATGTCCTGTGAAACTGTAAGTAGGCCTTCTGATTCCAAAACATCCCTATTCAAAACAGTATAGACAGTCATATTAGCGCCAGGGCAAATATCTCAGCTGGCGCTGGGGAGATGTAACTCCAGTTTCAGGGCATCCAGTATTCTCTTCTGGCCTCATTATACATGGCACGCATGTGGTACACATCCAGACATCCAGGCAAAGCACCCACACACAGAAAACAATAATAAATTCCAGACCTGTACACACTTCAACATCATGTCTCCTGGCAGAGACTTGCTGGCTTGGGTGGCAACAATCTCATGCCAGGCAGATATAGCTGTGCAGTTGAAGATGTTTGGTCCCAGGCTGCTGCTTCAGGAGAACAATCGAGTCCTGCATTGGTAGACTTCTCACAAAGCGTAGTATCTGTATAGGTTTTCAATGTGATCATATTCTGTCTAAGGTTGACAGTACCTGGGTGAATGGTAGCCTGTCAGAAAGCTTCTCCTACCAGCAATTTTCTCAACAGCTAACGCACATCATCATTACAGTTCAGGGGCTCCTCCAGCCTATAACCCTGCAGTAGCATTCCCTAGAGTTCTGGGCACGTCATCCTGAAGAACAGCTAACACCTATTAGCAAATGTCCCAGAACAACACACCCCAGGACCACCCAGCATGGTCGGTTCGATGACTCCATAGCCATCTAGGACTCTGGAGTCTTCACGTTGTGCTTTTTACACAAATGTCTTTGAATGTGAGGATGCTTTGAAACCACTGAACTGGACCACTCCCTAGGTATAAAGAAGAAAGGTTTATTATGAATATGAAACTGCCCTGTAGCTGTCTCTCAGGTGGTCTTTTGGGAGAGTGCAAAGCTTCCATGTCTACCTCTTGAGAGCAGAGAAAAGTGGATGGTGGGGGCAGGGGTGGACTTGCATGTTTTAAAGAGAACCAGGAGCTGTCAAGGGGAGGGGCTGGAACAGCCTGGATGTTTAGAGGCAGAAGAGCCTAGTAGCTTTGATATACACCATAGGTGTATGCCAATAGAGAACCAGGTTCCTCATGACAGAGGCAAGGGGAGATAAGGGAAGAGGTATTTTCTGAGGAGTGCTTCTGAGAAATGCTGACAGCAGGGATCTGCCAGCCAGAAACCCTTGAGTCCAGGCTGAGGCTGAGCCCTGACTGTCATAGTCAATGTCCCTGCCATTTGGGGGGATTTGGTGGTTCCCTTTGGACCTAATAGCCTTGACCTCAGGAAAAGCCAACATCTTCTATTCTGGCTACAGTATTCAGTATACAGGAACTAGAACGTTCCTGGAAGTCAGGAGGACTAGGAATTATTCAGAAGAGGGATTTTTTAAAGAGATCATTATGAAATGTCTCATGATCCAAGTTGTCTTTCTTCACCCTCCCCACAATGAATCAGCTGAACATAGAGCTCACCTTCTGTTTAAGGTTGGATGAAACTATCTCAATTGTAAATTGAATGTGTCTCCCAGTCTCATAATGAATAATAGGTTCTATGAAATAATAGGGATTTGATTGGTTAGTCTATCTTCAAAGTAAGGTTCAGAGCTGATGCTGATAGTCAATAGCTTATGTCATGTTGAAGGCATGCTGGGGTCACCAGCAGAAGTGCTGCAAGGCTCTGTACCACCCAAGCACCCACACTGAGACTACAGGCCCCAACTCCAGAGTGGGGAGCGGGGTGGTGGATTTGGTGGATGGTCAGGATTTCCTGTTGCTGTGATGAAATACTTGGACAAAGGCAACCTAGGGAAAACAGGGGTTTTTTTTCCTCTAGCTTATGGCTTGCTTAACTACTGTTCTACAGCTATGAAGAGACACTATGATGAAGGCAAGTTATAAAATAAACCATTTAACTGGGGGCTTGCTTACAGCTTCAGAGGGTGAGTCCAGGGCCATTTTGGCCAGGTACATGTTGGTAGACAGACCTGATGCTGGAGTAGTAACTGAGGACTTATATTATCTGATCCACAAGCAAGAGGCAGAGACAGACAGACAGACACTGGGTATGGCATGGGCTTTTGAAACCTCAAAGCCTGCCCTGAGTGTCACACTTCCTCTTCCAAGGCCACACCTCCTAAATCCTTCCCAAACAACTCTACAAACTAGAGACAAAGCACTCAAATATACAAGCTTATGGGGGCCGTTCTCATTCAAACCACCACCCAACTCCAGGAAGTCATGGTGACAGGAAGTCATGCACACTGGCCAATCACTGCATCTCTGAAAGGCAGAGGTACATAAATGTATGAATGCTACGTAGTGCTCAGCTCCCTTTCTCGGCTCTCACATCATCTAGGATCACCTGCCTAAGGAATAGCTGCCGCTCATCATGGGCAGACACTCCCACCTCAAGATGTCCCTGCACAAGCATGCTCACAGGTCAACCTAATCCAGACAATCCCTCAGTGAGACTACATTCCCAGGTGACTCTAATTGTCAGATTGACATTTAACACTAAGCCTCACAGTGAATGTGATGTTCATGAAACTGTTTGTACGGTGGTACTCATCTGGTTGGAGCTTGTCCTGCCCAGTTTTGTCAAGGTTTTTATTTTATTAGCAGGTCTCAGCATGGCAGAGTCTTTAAAGGGGTGTGTGTGTGTGTGTGTGTATTCAGTGCCACTTTCTTCTTTGTGACACATCAGGTCCGTATCTGAGGGGGTCTTCCTTTGTCTGTTTTCAGGTTTACTCTGGCGCCCTTGCCATCCTTGAGAATAGAGACATCCTTGAATCCAATTACATATCTCCTCACTGGTGTAGCTGCACCTGAACTTGCAACCTGGTCCACAGCACCCAGAGCAGCAGCTTCACCACACGGGAGCCCCTTTCAGCCTGAAGGTTTGGGAAACAGAACCATGCTGGGCTTACATTCCTCTACTCTGATGTCTTTCTTTACAAGTTCCGCCAAATACGCACAGTTACACAAACCTTCTCACTTGCGCCCCCTGCAGACCCAGGAGGACAAATGCATCCCCCAGTGATACCAGTCATCGTTGTTCATACAAAGCAACACAGATGGTAGCAACCCATGCTCCATTGCTGAGCTTCACATGTCTGATCTATGAGCCCAGTGAAGGCCAAGATGAAGAAGTGTCTTTCTGTGAACTCAGTTGGGTACACGCCAGCATCCTCTGATGGACAGGAAGCAAATGCACTTCTAAGCTATCAGGGACTTCCTGCCAGGGCACTCAATGGATGGCAAGACCTTTTTTTCAAATCATATTTTGTCACGCACTCTGGTCAGTCAGCTTGACAAGCCCAGAGGCTTGGAAGCTACTCACGAGGCAGAAGAGTTTCATGGAAACTCACTCCTGGAGTCTGGCGTTCTCTCTAACCCATACATTAATATTCTATTCCCACGTAAGTCTAGCGTATGGATCCACGTGCTCTCTTTTAGTAGTATCTTATTATAAGTGCCTTTTAAGATTGAATTCTGACATAGCTAAAGCCTTCGCCAGTGTTCCAATGTCCTAGAAAGTCCTTGAGCAGACCATGGGCTTGGAATTCAGGAAGAATGTTGCCTATTCGGTGATATTCAGAATAGCCTCTGGTATTACACTATCACTTTGAATAAAAGCTAGGTCACTGCCCTACACAGGAATTTACCATCATCTAGGAAGAAGGAAGTTTGAGACCTAAAGAGGAACCAGAATAGATACTTAGAACTATAGATAGCTGAGTTACACCCATACACACGTATTTACAATGGCCTAGGGGGAAGGTGGACTATACAATAGACTAAAATAGGAACTATGGCAAGGGCACGAAGCCCTTGATCCTGGCTTCTAAGATTAAGTGACTCTTAGGTGGAGCTCCTGTTGATCCCAGTTGTTAACAATGAATTCTATCCCGGGTGGTTCCTGTTAGACCTTCTGTGTTTGCATTCCTCTGTTTTATGTAAGAATCCAGTAACCTCTTTGTACCTTGCTGGTGTGTCACCCAACTTCCTTATTGTCTTCTGTATAAAAAGTTTGATGCTCGATTTGACAAATTACATTCAGATTCTACACAACCTCTCCTGTGTGCATCTGTCTGTCATCCCATCCGACGTTTTGCCCACCTGCTCCAGAGACCCGTTCCACCCAGACAAAGGGGCCCAGAGGGTCTGCAGCAATATTTCTCCTTCAATACCTTTGGAAAGATGGGTTCACAGTATCTTCACTATCATCGTTGCAGTTGGAGTAGGTGGCGGGAAGGAGGTTTGCTGACACATCTTCATGGTTCAGATGCTTTCTGCCTGTTCCTCAACCTCCCCTCACAGACTTAGTGCCCTTGGCCTTACTAGCTTTTCTTTCCTCCAGATGAATCTTTCATCTTTCTCCGCTCACATCCTCAGTACTGTCCAGTGGTTCTTGGTGCTTTAAGGCACGTACGGTGATGGGCTCACAGCGTTGCCATCTGTAGATCATGTCTGTGAGAGACGTTTTAACACCAGATGCAAGAGGCAGGATTAGTCACAGTCGGGTTCATGGCATCTTCCTATGCTCCAGGAAGGAGATAGCTGACTATACAGAGAACTAAGCTAGTTTAAGTGTCTACATATGCCAGATCTCTTCATTGAGCATCCATAGGTTTGTGTGAGGTCCCGGGATCCTTGGGAAATCCATAACTCTGTGACATTTGTATGACACTCTTGTTTACAAGTTATAAACAAGGAAGAAGTAAACTGAAGTAGGTGGTAATGATCTTGCTATGGTTTGAATGAGAAATGGCCTCCGTAGGCTCTGGTATTTGAACCCTTGATCCCGCAGTTGATGGCGCTGTTTAGGAAGGTTAGGGACACTTTAGAAGGTGCAGCCTTGCTGGAGGAAGTGCATCACAGGGGACAGGCTTTGAGGGTTTATAGCCTCGCTCTACTTCCTGTTCTCCCTTTACTGCTTCCTGTGTGTGAGTGAAAATGTGATCTACCAACTTCCTTCCTTGCCATTATGGACTCTTCTTCTGAAAGCCAAAAGAAACTGTTTCTTCTCTAAGTTGCTTTTGGTCATGGTATTTTATTACAGCAACAGAGAAGTATACACAGATCCCATCTCTCAGCACAGGGAGTTTCAAATCTCTTTTCTTGTTTCCTTTGTAGACTAGGATGGGAAGATTATATCTAAGGGTATCATCAGGAGCACTCAAGTCCAACATAGCAATTCAAACAAATTTTTATGTGCAGCTCCTGCGCCTGCCTTAGTTGATGTTTTTGGATGCAGAGATTTTTGTTGAAAGTATGGTCCTGGTCAGCCTTTTCAGAAATAAGAGAAATGCCATTTCATAGGTAAGACACTGAGAATAATAACCGCTCCCACCTCACATACATGTGGTATGTGATAAGAAACTGTCCTTCTCAGAACTAGGGCAGCTCTTGTGGGTTCATTTGGATTCCCGGAAATGCTACTGTAAACTATGCATAATTTTTGCCCTATGCATAATTCAGAAGTGTGCTGTTTGATTGCTAATATTTGGGATTAGTTTCTTGATATGTTATTGGTATTTCTTGATTGATTTTCGTTTTGGTCAAAGACTACAATGCGTGAGCTGTGTGTGTGTGTCATACACATATGAGTATTTAGGTGTGTGCCCCTGCATGTGCACATGTGGAAGCCAGAGCAGGATGTAGTGATATGTATAGTAAAGCCTTTATGTCTGGCTTTGAGTGAAATGCTTAAGCAAACACTTTGATATGTTTGGGTTAATCAGCAAAGGCTGAGAAAGTTTTTTTTTTAATTAGGTATTTTCCTCAATTACATTTCCAATGCTATCCAAAAAGTCCCCAATACACTCCCCCCCCAGTCCCCCACCCACCCACCCCCACCCCTTGGCCCTTGCATTCCCCTGTACTGGGGCATGTAAAGTTGGCAAGTCCAATGGGCCTCTCCTTCCAGTGATGGCCGACTATGCCATATTTTGATACAAATGCAGCTAGAGTCAAGAGCTCTGGGGTACTGGTTAGTTCATAATAATGTTCCACCTATGGGGCTGCAGTTCCCTTTAGCTCCTTGGGTATTTTCTCTAGCTCCTCCATTGGGGGCCCTGTGATCCATCCAATAGCTGACTGTGAGCATCCACTTCTGTTTGCTAGGCCCCAGCATTGTCTCACAAGAGACAGCTATATCTGGATCCTTTCAGCAAAATCTTGCTAGTGTATGCAATGGTGTCAGCGTTTGGAAGCTGATTATGGGATGGATCCCTGGGTATGGCAGTCTTTAGATGGTCCATCCTTTCTTCACAGCTCCAAATGTTATCTCTGTAACTCTTTCCATGGGTATTTTTTTTCCCAATTCCAAGAAGGGGCACAGTGTCCACACTTTGGTCTTCATTCTTCTTGAGTTTCATGCGTTTAACAAATTGTATCTTATATCTTGGGTATCCTAAGTTTTGGGGCTAATATCCACTTATCAGTGAGTACATATTGTGTGAGTTCCTTTGTGAATATGTTACCTCACTCAGGATGATGCCCTCCAGGTCCATCCATTTGCCTAGGAATTTCATAAATTCATTCTTTTTAATAGCTGAGTAGTACTCCATTGTGGAAATGTACCACATTTTCTGTATCCATTCCTCTGTTGAGGGGCATCTGGGTTCTTTCCAGCTTCTGGCTATTATAAATAAGGCTGCTATGAACATAGTGGAGCATGTGTCCTTCTTACCGGTTGGAACATCTTCTGGATATATGCCCAGGAGAGGTATTGCTGGATCCTCTGGTAGTATTATGTCCAATTTTCTGAGGAACCGCCAAACTGATTTCCAGAGTGGTTGTACCAGCTTGCAATCCCACCAACCATGAAGGAGTGTTCCTCTTTCTCCACATCTTCGCCAGCATCTGCTGTCACCTGAATTTTTGATCTTAGCCATTCTGACTGGTGTGAGGTGGAATCTCAGGGTTGTTTTGATTTGCATTTCCCTGATGATTAAGGATGTTGAACATTTTTTCAGGTGCTTCTCTGCCATTCGGTATTCCTCAGGTGAGAATTCTTTGTTCAGTTCTGAGCCCCATTTTTTAACGGGGTTATTTGATTTTCTGAAGTCCACCTTCTTGAGTTCTTTATATATGTTGGATATTAGTCCCCTATCTGTTTTAGGATAGGTAAAGATACTTTCCCAATCTGTTGGTGGTCTTTTTGTCTTATTGACGGTGTCTTTTGCCTTGCAGAAGCTTTGCAACTTTATGAGGTCCCATTTATCAATTCTTGATCTTACAGCACAAGCCTTTGCTGTTCTATTCAGGAATTTTTCCCCTGTACCCATATCTTCCAGGCTTTTCCCTACTTTCTCCTCTATAAGTTTCAGTGTCTCTGGTTTTATGTGGAGTTCCTTAATCCACTTAGATTTGACCTTGGTACAAGGAGATAGGAATGGATCAATTCGCATTCTTCTACATGATAACTGCCAGTTGTGCCAGGACCATTTGTTGAAAATGCTGTCTTTTTTCCACTGGATGGTTTTTGCTCCCTTGTCAAAGATCAAGTGACCATAGGTATGTGGGTTGATCTCAGGGTCTTCAATTCTGTTCCATTGGTCTACTTGTCTGTCGTTATACCAGTACCATGCAGTTTTTATCACAATTGCTCTGTAGTACAGCTTTAGGTCCGGCATTGTGATTACACCAGAGGTTCTTTTATTCTTGAGAAGAGTTTTTGCTATCCTAGGTTTTTTGTTGTTCCAGATGAATTTGCAGATTGCCCTTTCTAATTCGTTGAAGAATTGAGTTGGAATTTTGATGGGGATTGCATTGAATCTGTAGATTGCTTTTGGTAAGATAGCCATTTTTACAATGTTGATCCTGCCAATAAATGAGCATGGGAGGTCTTTCCATCTTCTGAGATCTTCTTTAATTTCTTTCTTCAGGGACTTGAAGTTCTTGTCATACAGATCTTTCACTTCCTTAGTTAGAGTCACACCAAGGTATTTTATATTGTTTGTGACTATTGAGAAGGGTGTTGTTTCCCTAATTTCCTTTTCTGCCTGTTTATCCTTTGTGTACAGAAAGGCCATTGACTTGCTTGAGTTAATTTTATATCCAGCTACTTCACCGAAGCTATTTATCAGGCTTGGGAGTTCTCTGGTGGAATTTTTAGGGTCACTTATGTATACTATCATATCATCTGCAAAAAGTGATATTTTGACTTCTTCTTTTCCGATTTGTATCCCCTTGATCTCCTTTTGTTGTCTAATTGCTCTGGCTAGGACTTCAAGTACAATGTTGAATAGGTAGGGAGAGAGTGGGCAGCCTTGTCTAGTCCCTGATTTTTGTGGGATTTCTTCTAGCTTCTCACCATTTACTTTGATGTTGGCTACTGGTTTGCTGTAGATTGCTTTTATCATGGTTAGGTATGGGCCTTGAATTCCTGATCTTTCCAAGACTTTTATCATGAATGGGTGTTGGATTTTGTCAAATGCTTTTTCAGCATCTAACGAGATGATCATGTGGTTTTTTGTCTTTGAGTTTGTTTATATAATGGATTACATTGATGGATTTTCGTATATTGAACCATCCTTGCATCCCTGGGATGAAACCTACTTGGTCAGGATGGATGATTGTTTTGATGTGTTCTTGAATTCGGTTAGCGAGAACTTTATTGAGGATTTTTGCATCAATATTCATAAGGGAAATTGGTCTGAAGTTCTCTATTTTTGTTGGGTCTTTATATGGTTTAGGTATAAGAGTAATTGTGGCTTCATAGAATGAGTTGGGTAGAGTACCTTCTGATTCTATTTTGTGGAATAGTTTGTGAAGAACTGGGATTAGATCTTCTTTGAAGGTTTGATAGAACTCTGCACTAAACCCATCTGGTCCTGGGGTTTTTTTGGTTGGGAGACTATTAATGACTGCTTCTATTTCTTTAGGGGATATGGGACTGTTTAGATCAATAACCTGATCTTGATTTAACTTTCGTACCTGGTATCTGTCTAGAAACTTGTCCATTTCATCCAGGTTCTCCAGTTTTGTTGAGTATAGCCTTTTGTAGAAGGATCTGATGGTGTTTTGGATTTCTTCAGGGTCTATTGTTATGTCTCCCTTTTCATTTCTGATTTTGTTAATTAGAATACTTTCCCTATGCCCTATAGTGAGTCTGGCCAAGGGTTTATCTATCTTGTTGATTTTCTCAAAGAACCAGCTCCTCGATTGGTTGATTCTTTGAATTGTTCTTCTTGTTTCCACTTGGTTGATTTTACCCCTGAGTTTGATTATTTCTTGCCGTCTACTCCTCTTGGGTGAATTTGCTTCCTTTCGTTCTAGAGCTTTTAGGTGTGTTGTCAAGCTGCTAATGTGTGCTCTCTCTAGTTTCTTTTTGGAGGCACTCAGAGCTATGAGTTTTCCTCTTAGAAATGCTTTCAATGTGTCCCATAAGTTTGGGTATGTTGTGGCTTCATTTTCATTAAACTCCAGAAAGTCCTTAATTTCTTTCTTTATTCCTTCCTTGACCAAGGTATCATTGAGAAGAGTGTTGTTTAGTTTCCACGTGTGTGTTGGCTTTCTATTATTTATTTTGTTATTGAAGATCAGTCTTAGTCCATGGTGATCTGATAGAATGCATGGGACAATTTCAATATTTTTGTAT
The DNA here is from genome assembly GCF_978045245.1 of Mus caroli. Taxonomy (NCBI): domain Eukaryota; kingdom Metazoa; phylum Chordata; class Mammalia; order Rodentia; family Muridae; genus Mus; species Mus caroli. The sequence continues at coordinate 72,101,280 of NW_028227268.1, forward strand.
ATGTTGAGGCTTGTTTTGTGACCAATTATGTGGTCAATTTTGGAGAAGGTACCGTGAGGTGCTGAGAAGAAGGTATATCCTTTTGTTTTAGGATAAAATGTTCTGTAGATACCTGTCAGATCCATTTGTTTCATAACCTCTGTTAGTTTCTCTGTGTCCCTGTTTAGTTTCTGCTTCCATGATCTGTCCATTGGTGAAAGTGGTGTGTTGAAGTCTCCCACTATTATTGTGTGAGGTGCAATGTGTGCTTTGAGCTTTACTAAAGTATCTTTAATGAATGTAGCTGCCCTTGTATTTGGAGCATAGATATTCAGAATTGATAGTTCCTCTTGGAGGATTTTACCTTTGATGAGAATGAAGTGCCCTTCCTTGTCTTTTTTGATGACTTTGGGTTGGAAGTCAATCTTATCAGATATTAGAATGGCTACTCCAGCTTGTTTCTTCCTACCATTTGCTTGGAAAATTGTTTTCCAGCCTTTCATTCTGAGGTAGTGTCTATCTTTTTCTCTGAGATGAGTTTCCTGTAAGCAGCAAAATGTTGGGTCCTGTTTCTGTAGCCAGTCTGTTAGTCTATGTCTTTTTATTGGGGAGTTGAGTCCATTGATATTAAGAGATATTAGGGAGAAGTAATTGTTGCTTCCTTTTATTTTTGTTGTTAGAGTTGGTGTTCTGTTCTTGTGGCTGTCTTCTTTTAGGTTTGTTGAGGGATTACCTTCTTGCTTTTTCTAGGACGTGGTTTCCGTCCTTGTATTGTTGTTTTTTTTTTTTTTTTTTTTTGTTATTATCCTTTGAAGGGCTGGATTCGTGGAAAGATAATGTGTGAATTTGGTTTTGTCGTGGAATACTTTGGTTTCTCCATCTATGGTAATTGAGAGTTTGGCTGGGTATAGTAGCCTGGGCTGGAAATTGTGTTCTCTTAGTTTTTGTATAACTTCTGTCCAGGCCCTTCTGGCTTTCATAGTCTCTGGTGAAAAATCCGGTGTAATTCTGATAGGCTTGCCTTTATATGTTACTTGACCTTTTTCCCTTACTGCTTTTAGTATTCTATCTTTATTTAGTGCATTTGCTGTTCTGATTATTATGTGTCGGAAGGAATTTCTTTTCTGGTCCAGTCTATTTGGAGTTCTGTAAGCTTCTTGTATGTTCATGGGCATCTCTTTCTTTAGGTTTGGGAAGTTTTCTTCTATAATTTTGTTGAAGATATTTGCTGGTCCTTTGAGTTGAAATTCTTCATTCTCATCTACTCCTATTATCCATAGGTTTGGTCTTCTCATTTTGTCCTGGATTTCCTGGATGTTTTGAGTTAGGATCTTTTTGGATTTTGTATTTTCTTTGATTGTCGTGCCGATGTTCTCTATGGAGTCTTCTGCACCTGAGATTCTCTCTTCCATCTCTTGTATTCTGTTGCTGATGCTTGCATCTATGGTTCCAGATTTCTTTCCTAGGGTTTCTATCTCCAGCGTTGCCTCAATTTGGGTTTTCTTCATTGTCTCTACTTCCCTTTTTAGGTCTTGGATGGTTTTATTCAATTCCATCACCTGTTTGGTCTGGTTTTCCTGCAATTCTTTAAGGGATTTTTGTGCTTCCTCTTTAATGTCTTCTACCTGTTTAGCAGTGTTCTCCTGCAATTCTTTAAGGGATTTTTGTGCTTCCTCTTTAATGTCTTCTACCTGTTTAGCAGTGTTCTCCTGCAATTCTTTAAGGGATTTTTGTGCTTCCTCTTTAATGTCTTCTACCTGTTTAGCAGTGTTCTCCTGTATTTCTTTAAGTGTGTTATTAAAGTCCTTCTTGATGTCTTCTACCATCATCATGAGATATGCTTTTAGATCCGGGTCTAGCTTCTCCGGTGTGTTGGGGTGCCCTGGACTGGGCGAAGTGGGAGTGCTGGGTTCTGATGATGGTGAGTGGTCTTGGTTTCTGTTAGTAAGATTATTACGTTTACCTTTCGCCATCTGGTAATCTCTGGGGTTAGTTGTTATTGTTGTCACTGTTTAAAGATTGGAGCAGCCGGGCGTGGTGGCGCACACCTTTAATCCCAGCACTCGGGAGGCAGAGGCAGGCGGATTTCTGAGTTCGAGGCCAGCCTGGTCTACAAAGTGAGTTCCAGGACAGCCAGGGCTACACAGAGAAACCCTGTCTCGAAAAACCAAAAAAAAAAAAAAAAAAAAAGATTGGAGCAGACGCTGTGTTCCACTCACCAGAAGTCTTAAGATCCTGTGGCGGGTGTCGTGGGTAGCTGGCGAGTGTCAGCCGACCCTGCGCCCTAGCTACCCCGGTGATGGTCAGACCGGAAGAGGCTTGTGGCCCTACTCAGGCCGGTTTTCTGCCTCCCCAACCAAAGCAGTCTCAGTTCCCGCGCGATTGGACTGGAGCAGAAGCTGTGTTCCACTCACCAGAAGTCTCAAGATCCTGTGGCGGGTGTCATGGGTAGCTGGCGGGTGTCAGCCGACCCTGCGCCCTAGCTACCCCGGTGCTGGTCAGACCGGAAGATGAGAAATTGTTTTGAGACTGACCGAATCTTGAAGAAATGTTGTCTCCCTGGAAAGTCTGCACTTGGTGCTACGTGAGAGCTTGCAGCTGCACAAACCTTGGTCCTAAGACCCTCCTGGCAGACCAGGAGTTCTGACTTTTGATTATGGCTAGCTGCGGTCAAAAGGGACTGAGATCTGTGTGGGTGGTATGCTCTCAGGGGCAGCAAGGACAAGATAACTTTGGTAGTTGGCAACTTTTTCAGTTAATAATGCCTGAGTAAAAGTAACTAGAGTGAGCTAGTTGGGGTGAGTCTTTTCCAAGAAACATGAACCCATCTGATCTTTCAGAAAATGAAGGTTTCTCTAAGGTCCTTCCCTTTGATTCCTGAGAGTCTCTTACGTCCCAGGTCTCTGGTGCATTCTGGAGGGTTACCCCAGCCTCCTATTTCCTGAGGTTACCTGTTTCCATTCTTTCTGCTGGCCCTCAGAGCTCCAGTCCTTTTCCCTCACCAATACCAGATCAGGTTCCCCTCTTCCCCCACTAACCTTCCCCATTACTTTCCTTCCCAGGTCCCTCCCTCCCTCCCCACTTGTGGGACTGAGGCATCCTCACTTGGGAACTTCAGTTTGTTGACCTTTTTGAGTTCTGTGGACTGTATCTTGGGTATTCCGTCCCTTTTTTTCTTCCTTTCTTTTCTTTCTTTCTTTCTTTCTTTCTCTCTTTTCTTTTTCTTTTGCTAATATCCACTTATTAGTGAGTATATACCATGCACGTCCTTTTGGGTCTGAGAATCTCACTCAGGATGATATTTTCTAGTTCCATCCACTTGCCTGCAAAACTTAGGATGTCCTCGTTCTTAATAGCTGAGTAGTATTCCATTGTGTAAATGAACCACATTTTCCGTATTCATTCTTCTGTAGTGGGACATCTAGGTTGTTTCTAGATTCTACCCGACAGTAGGGAGAGGGAAGTTATAGAGCTCACCTCTAGCAGGAAGACAGAGCATCAAGTGAGGGATGGGGTTGCCATTCCATAGTCACATCTCTGACCCATAATTGTTCCTGTCTGAAAGAATTACAGAGATGGAATTGGAATGGAGCCTGAGGAAAAGAAGGTCTGGCAACAGGCCCAAAGTGGAATCTAGCTCAAGGGGAGGTCCCAAGACCTGACACTAGTACTGAGGCTAAGGAGCACTCACAAAAAGAAACCTATCATGACTGCCCTCCAAAAGACCCAACAATCAGCTGAAAGAGTCAGATGTAGATATTTGCATCCAATCAATGGACAGAAGCAGCTGACCCCTGTTGTTGAATTAGGGAAGGCTGAAAGAAGCTGAGAAGTGTGATCCTGTGGGAGGACCAGCAGTCTCAATTAATCTGGACCCCAGAGATTTCGAATACACTGGACCACCAAACAGGCAGCATACACCAGCTGATATGAGGCCCCCAACACACATATAGTAGAGGAATTCCAGGTCTGTGTTCATTCAGAGATGAAGCACCTAACCCTCAAGATACTGGAGGCCCCAGGGAGTTTAGAGGTCAGGTGGGGTGGGGTGGGGGCATCCACGTGGAGAAAGGGGGTGGGGAGGAGGTGTGGGATGGGGGTGGGGAATGGAATATGGCATGTAGAAAAATAAATTAATTTTAAAAGAAAAGAAAAGAAAATGAAGATTTAGCATCTTGATGAGCTTCTCTCTCTGCTGTGGCACCTACGGCCACCATTAACAATAGCAGGATGTCTGGTGCCTTCCACTATCCATCGCCATTTTATTGCCTTGAGACAAGGTTTTTCTCCAAATAGGAGCTTGCTGTTTCAGGGAGGCTGGCTGGCCAGCAAGCTCTTGGCATCCACCTGCAGCCATCTCTCAGTGCCAGGGCTATAGGCATGCACAGCCTTGTTTGGCTTTTCATGTGGGTGCCAGGGTTATGAAGACTCCATCTCAGGTCCTCAAGCCCACAGAATCATCTGAACCATCTTACCCATTGAACCATCTCCCTTGCCCCAAGCTTGTAATGTCAAGTGACCTGTGTCCACTTGAAAGTACAATGTAGTTTAATGTCAAGTGATGTCAAACTGGCTAATAGTGTGCTCAGTTCTTTCCTACCCTTGCTGACTTTCTAGTTTATGTGTTCAATTCCTAGGAGAATTTTATTTCGGCTAGTTTTTCTTTCACATGCATGTTGAGCTTAAACTTTGAGTGTACCTGTATTTTTAAATTGTACTGTCTTTCTTGTGAACACAAACTTCTTTTTTATGCTGGGAAATACATTTTTGTCTTAACACAGCCACATCACTTTTTTTTGTAAATTTGCTTTGTTTGACATATGTGATTCTGTCTTTAACTTCCAATCACTGATAGAGTTTCACCAGATACTTTATCCAGTTTTTAAAGTTGTTTTTAATGATAAACCTTTTAAAATTACTCTAGATCCATATTTTTAAAGAGCCCCTCAAACTGTGTATACATATTCAAATGAATCATATTTTTCCATTAATTTCTTTATTTATTCACTTTACATCCTGATCACTGCCCCTGCCCCCATACCCTCCTCACCCAGTCCCTCTCCCACCCTTCCCCTTCTCCTCTGAGAGAGTGGGTCCCCCTGGGCATCTTCCCACCCTAGCACATCAAGCTTCTGAAGGACTAGGCACATCCTCTCCCACTGAGGCCAGACAAGGCAGCCCTGTTAGGGGACCAGGTGAATCCTATACCCAGTAGCCGAACTGCTGCCTTTTAGTCTGAGCGTTTAATACACATGCACTGAGTGTGGTTACTTATAAAAACTGTTTTCTTGTGCCACTGGGTATTTATTCTATAGATTTTTCATCATACCTTTCACCAATGTCACATTGCCAGCTCGCCTCTCTTCCTCTCTTGCTCTGTTTATTTTTAGGCTACTTTATTGGTGGCTATCTTGAAATTATAACAACTGACTTGTAATAAAGCTAACTTAAGATTTATTAAAATATAATTTTTATTAAAGATATATTTCTTCCAGTCATGGTGGCACATACCTTTAAATCCCAGTACTTGGGAGGCAAAAGCAAGAAGAGTTCTGTGAGTTCCAGGCTAGTCTGGTCTACATAGTGAGACCCTGTCTCAAAAACAGATCTATGTCTGAGTACTATGTTATGTTAGTGGTAGTAGGCTAAGCCTCTGGAATTGTGGGGGTCATTGATATTTCTGCTTGTGTTAGAGTGGACCTGTCCACATGTCAATTTTTCAAAGTAGTTTATTGATTGGTGACCATCAATAATTGGCTTCTGTGCGTAACATTGATGTCTATGTGTTCATGTGTGCATGTGTGCATGGAAGCCTTAATTATATGTAGTTCATGAAGGAGTTTTTCACCTTCTCTGCAGTTAGCTAGTGGACAGACATAGCACTGGTTACACGTAGGGAGAAATGTAGGAAAATGTTGCTGTTTCTTTAAATCTTGTAATGAATGCTATTCAGGGAGGGGAGTCTCTGCACCCTATGTGAGAGGCAAGGTAGTTACATACATCCTTGCCTCAGGGATCTGCCAGGCCAAACAAAGCATTGAGCCCAGGTTTTGGTAAGACACCAACCAGCCCTTCTAGGTATGTGGACTGCTATCCCTACAAACACATGTGGGCTGAGCAATGGAGAACGGTGGGTAGTTCATGCCTACCAACCTCTTACCAAAGAACTATGGCCATTTCTCATGAAGTGATGCTGGGTTTGGTCATTGTTGAGCAGGATATGGAGTTCTGAAATAGTGTGAGATTTCTGCTTTACCATTTGTGGTGGGCAGGAGATTGACCCTTAGTGATTTCCAACCCACAATTTTGTGCCTGGATCTAATTTTAAACTTTTCTATTCAAATCAACTGAAATTTTTGCATACTCACTGAATTTGTTGTAAAATGTTATGTATATACACATACATATATACACATATATACATATATAATGTAGTATATGAACATAGATTATAAATGTCCATTTTTGTGATAATTTAATATGAATATTCATGTTCCTGATAGATATTTTTGCTGGTCTTTTATTTATTACAGCTTCTTTCCCTCCCAGTACTGAAGGTAAAAACTGGAGCCTTAAAGCTCAGACTGGTATTGAACTTGCATCTTCCTGCCTCAGTGTCCTATGTGTTGGAGTCACGTGGCTGGCCTACCACACCTGGGTCTTCCCATGTTTGTGTTGTATGAATTGCAGAGGGAAATGTGAGGGGTCAGCCTTGACCTTGGCACTCACGAGCTGGTGTAAAAGTTGTTCCCTGGGAGCTCCATGAGGCTCCTAAAGAGCCAAGTCCAAATGGTGTCCTGGCAGCAGAAACAAAAGCCCCTCTTGGTGGAAGCTATTGATAAGTGAATGTAGAGGAGCCCCAAATTCAAGTGCCTTTTTCAGAGCTCCATGCTGACACCCTGCATGTTGATGGATACATCTGAGTGAATGCCACAAAACCTGTGATCACGGTGATTACACATTAAAGTCACACTCTGTGCCTGGCACGCTGCACAGAAACATACAAAAAGGTATTCATTTCTTGAGTAACTTTTGAGGTGATTAAAATAGGAACCATACACAGTCTCCTTCACAACCATTTAAGTGCCAGCTTCGAGGCTATTCGTGGACCTAGAGAATGTTCTGGGACAATTTTCAGACCTCTACCTCCATGATTGGCTTGTTATGCCGCTCACCAAAGAATCAGAAAAGGGGCCAGAACTGGTCCCTAACAGCACACCGTTCAATAGTTGAGGATCGTACAGAAATGACCACCGTGTATGTTTTCACCCCAAGCTGGTGTCTGGGATAAAATCCAACACTTTCATCTTTCTAATTCCTTCATTCTTCCCAGCGTTTGGTAGTTTTTGTGTTTCTATTTCAATAAGGTCTTGGCTGCTTCTAAGTGTCATTAGTGATTCTATAGACCTAAACAGGTCAATTTCTTTGTTTTTCAATATCCTTGAGCTGTAGACAGGAAATGTGTGCAGCATGATATCACAAGGATGTGAGCTTTAAATAGGATGATGCAAAGATAAGCCAGGAATGGTGGAACACACCTTAAGTCCTACTACTCAGAAAGCAGAAGCAGGTGGATATCTTGGAGTTCGAGACCAGCCTCATCTACATAGCAAGTTCGAGGGTAGCCAGAGTTATATAGTGAGACCCTGCCTCAAAACAAATTTGATGCAGAGATACTCTTTAACATATTACAATTATTCAATAAATATTGTAGTATATTTTATTCAACACTATGCAGGAAAGATCACTTGCAAGCTTCCGTATTGCATGGGACCCTTGGATGGAATATGCAGTCTCAAGTTCTTGCATCTACTAGCATCTTCTAATACTGCTAGGCACAACCATGCAAAGCACAATGAGGTGTCACATGAAGTTAGCAAACATGCTCACCTAAGCCCCAGATTTGTGTTTATCTCTAAAATAAGGTCACACAACTTGTTCCACACAGAGACAATAAATTCATGATTTTATAGTTATGAGCATTCAGCATTGTGGCACTTAAAGATGGCAACATGAGTAAGAAATACAATCATGAAGATTATACTCACCTCAGACTCAGTTGCTTCATTGTCAGTCTTCTCTGTCCTAAAACTGTCTAGTTGTAGAATCTTGAAGAAGTGAGTCTCCTACACATGAGTTTCTTAAGGGCTCCTTTGACATCACGATTCCTCAGGCTATAGATGAAGGGATTGACCATGGGTGTCACTACTGTGAAAAAGGCAGTGGCCACCGTGTCCTGTACTGAATATGTAGACGAAGGATGCATGTAGACCCCCAGGATCGCCCCATAGAAGAGAGAGACCACAGTGAGGTGAGACCCACAAGTAGACAGGGCTTTCCTTATTCCCTGAATAGATGGGAACTTCAGCACATTGGAGAGAATATACCCATAGGAAACAGTGATGCATGTGAATGGTGTGATAGAGGTCAGCCCACCCACAGTGAAGGCTGTGATGTCATTGATGAAGGTGTCAGAACAAGAGAGCTTCAGGATAGGGTAGGGGTCACAGAAGAAGTGGCGCACTGCATTATGGGAACAGAAAGTGAGTCGAACCATGAGGAGAGTATGCAAGAGAGCATGCAGGTTTGTGATGGCCCATGATATGGCCACCAGGAGGACACAGAGTCTGGGCCTCATCATCATGGTGTAGTGGAGAGGGTGACAGATGGCCACATAGCGGTCATAGGCCATCACACTCAGGAGGAAGCCATCCATGTTGATGAATGTGATAAAGAAATAGATCTGGGTCATACACTCTGCATAAGAGATGGACTTGCTTCCCAACACGTGGTTTACCAGAGCCTTGGGGACAGTGACTGAAGAAAAACAGATGTCAACACTGGAGAGGTTGGCCAAGAAGAAGTACATGGGTGTGTGGAGATGAGGGTCACAGCTGATGGCCAGGATGATGAGAAAGTTCCCACAAACGGTGACCAAGTACATCCACAAGAACATTCCGAAGATGACCTCTTCCTCCTTTGACTGCCCAGCAAGTCCCAGAAGGAGGAATTCTATGGCTGTTGACTGGTTCTCTCTGACCATATCTGTAGGGGAGAAAGTTCCATTGCGAGGTATGATTGGATGTCAACACGTAGGCCAAAATCATCAATATAATTTGGAAGAGCTTAGCTGTTAGTTTTGAATTTACTAAACCCGAGTAGTCTAACGGAACATTTACAGAAGAGTCTGGTTAACTTCGCTTTGATTGCAGTGACCGTGTTCTTCCTCACTCCCGTTTGCATATATAAGTCCTTTCCTATGCAAAACTTCCCTTGGTCTAATAACTGTGTTATCATATCTCACGTTATAGGTGAAACAACAGAAGCTGGAGGCAATGAGGTCGGTGATTTATCCAAATGTTGTTGTTTTTTCACACTGTACTGTGAGTAGCTAACATTTATTGAAATTTTAACCAAGAAGTAAATCCTTTATCTGATGCTACTCTAGAATCCTGAAGATTTTACCCACAACTGTTCTAATTTTCTTGGAAGCTGAAACCTTTACAGTGAAGAGACCAGACTGACAGTTTTGCTCAGCATCTTACCTGCCCTTACATTGTCATGCCTCGGCTGCAGGGATGCAGTGAGCTGGGTAAGAGGCTTTCTTCCCTTTCTTTCAGGCAGAAGAGCAGACACCTGAAGCAGCTGGATTGTCTTTCTACTGGAAGAAAGAAATTTACAGACAGAAAAGGAGCAAATGCAGACTATCTAAACCTAAACTCCAGGACTGAGAAACCAGCACAGCCGGAAAGGGCTGAGGGAAGTCTTTGACTGCTGTGTCTAAGATCCAGGGTGCTTAAACACAAAGAGAGGAGAGCTGGTCTCTCAGTGACCAAAATCCTGGGGAAAGGAAAACAGAAGAGATGATGTGTGTGATACTGCCCTGCCTGCTGGGACACAGGGTACACTGGTGTGCCTGACATCAACATTTTGAGAAGCCTGGTTAGTGTGTAGACACTTTGGGGGTAATGAATCCACCCGTGGTGTGAGCTCCACCAGGGAAATTACCAAAATGCTGAGATTTGAAATCATCAGCACAGGATTAAGACCCAGATCTGAGATGAGGTGGGAAGTATCTTTTTAAAATTGGAAAATGTTCCCAGTGGAATGTGGCTAACATGCACCTTAGAATGTGAGGGATTGGGGCCAGGAAAAAGGCTCGGAGGGTATGAGTGCCTGTCATCAACAAGGCAACTCAGTGAGCTGAGTTCAATCAGAGGACCCATGGGATGGAAGGAGAGAGCCAACTCCAGCGTGTTCTTCTCTGACCTCCACTTGTGTACCTTGGCATGTGCACACAAACATTGTAAGAGTATTTTTAAAGAGAATTTGAGGAATGAGCGAGAGACAGGTGATATCAAGACACATGGGAGACTACATGTCTGATATACATTAGTATCTGTTCTTCTGGACAGATCCCATAGTGGGGTCAGAGATAGAGAGAGGTAGTAGGATTTCAGGGGAGGAGTCTAGTATTTGAAATATCACGTGGAACTGTCACTAGGCTGAATGCTGTTGTTACACTGCCTCTAGAATGATTGGCTCTATGAGGCTGAGTTGCTGGACAATAAAATCATTCCATGGTTTAAACCCCTAGCAAGTTGAGCCTCCAAAGGAAGTCACACAGTACAGCACGCCATGTACCTAAGTCTTCTTAATGCTTGGGTGTACTTTGGGCATCCTCTGCACTAGAATTCTGCACCATCTCCACCCCACAGCCTCTTCACTGGGAGATGGTGTTTCTAGTACTCCATTAAATGGTGATTTCAGTTTCTCTGACTTCCGTACATTGACTCTGCTCTCATCCATTATTTCTCATGAGCTGAGCAAGTGTATAACTATCTGAGACACCAAGCACATCTGCACCAGTGTTTGTGATCCTGGACCGTAAAATTAAGGCTGCTTAATCTGTGGGCTCAGGTTCAAACCAAGACCCCTCTGTGGGGCTGGGCAGAATATCTAAGTGGCCTGCCTTGGAGACACTGTGTTGTATAATTGACAGTAAAGAGGATGATCGGGGCAAACAGTGGACACAAACATGGAGATTAAAGGGTGAACAAGGCTGCTTTGTGTGCCCGAGATATCCAAGCAAAGGTATAGTGAAGTGGGCTCTTGCCTCTGAGCTCCTAGCCCTGCCTGCTGATAGCCGTGGGCTGTTTAGCAGTTTGTACTTTTCTGTTTTCACCCTGGATGTGTCTTTGCTGTACTCTCAGCAGACAGGGCACCCTGACAGAAGAGACCTTGCATATATGAGGGAGAACAGGCCTTTTCTCCCTTGAGCTTGGTCCGATGCAGGGGAACTGGGTAGGCCTCACTTTGTTTTTTCTCCATATCGTTTCATACGTTTGCATCCATGTGAATCCATCTTCTATCGGGGGTGAAGGTGCCCCTCCCTCATTGCTTGCTGGGCCCTCTCACCTGCTCTTCTATGCTGCTGTCCCAGCCTTTACCGAGTCTCCATCCCTCCTGCCTCTGTGCTTGAAGCTGGAGGACACAAAGTCACAGTTGGGGTTGAAAAACCAAAGGTGTCTCCCTCACTGGGGAAACACATGGCTCCCTCTGGTCAAGTTTAAGTGATTGGAAACTAATAAGCAGCGCCTCCGTCCCTTGAGATCCAGCTTTTCATAAAGATCACTGCCAAGTCAGAGCGCCCCTCGGGCTGAGTCCTCAGCAGTCCTCATTAAAGGCACGCGCTGGAGCTCACTGTGTACAGTTCCTTCCTGGACTCAGGAAACGGGCCTGTAGAGGCTCTTTCCACTTTTTCCCTTGAGTGTTTTCAATTGTTTGCTTTATTAATGTATTAGTTTTAGTGAAATAATGGATTTCATTCTGATATTTTCATATATGTATGTGTGTGTACATATATAATGTGTGTATGTATATATGTGTGTGGTATATGTATATATGTGTGTTATGTATATATCATATATGCATATGTATGTGTATATATCACATATGTATATATATGATAGAATACATATCACTGCATTTTGCTCATGTTCACCTCACATATGATCCCCTGTGTCTCCATCTTACCTCCTTGCTGATTTCTTCTCCCTCAATTTGTCTTCATCTCCTCTTAGGTTATACATATATGTTCATACACATGTACACAGGTCATACACACACACACACACATACATACATACATACACACATATATTTGAATCTATATCCACACAAGAGGAAACATGACATCCTGTGTGTGTGTGTGTGTGTGTGTGTGTGTGTGTGTGTGTGTGTGTTCTTCCCCTACTATCCCCCCTTGTTCTTCCCTTCATACTGTGGCTAGACCCTTCTCTCTTCCCCCATAGCCCTCTATTTCCTTTAGGAAATATTTGAAGAGGATACATTTTGAATTATACTAAATTGTGACTATTAATTTTTAAAAGTGTTTTTGAGTCATGCTTTTGTTGCTGTTGCTACAAAAACTTTGCCTAACACAATATCACAGAAATTTATTGCTATTTGTTTCTCCTAGAAATATATCATTTTAACTTTTTAAATAACTATTCTAGAGTTAATTTTTTTAATTTAATTCGAAGCTAAGCTGTGTTGAGTTTTTTTAATATGGTCAATTGATTATCATGGATATTTGTTGAAAGATTATACTCTCCCATTGGCTTGATTGGGAGACTTTGTCTCACATCTACTTGGTCACATGTGTGTGGACATACAGACGAACTCAACATGTCCCATGATCCACATGTCTATGCCTCTGCTAACCTTCTGTGATTTTCTAATGAATCGTGAGATCTAGTGATAGCAATCCCCAACCCTGTTCTTTTCCAAGTTGTGCAACTTTAGTTCATTTCCCACAGAAAAGGTTAACAGCTGTTTGTCGGTCTCTTGGGAAATAAATTCTTCTGTGTAATACAGCAATTTGGCTCATGGAAAACCCATGTGTTGTTTTCTGAACCAATGGTTTCCTATAGATAGGCCAATGGTTTCCTGCAGATAAGCCAATGGTTTCCTGCAGATAAGCCAATAGTTTCCTGCAGATAAGCCAACCTGCAGATAAGCCAATGGTTTCCTGTACATAAGGGGTTTTCCAAGATTTTTCTTTTTTTTTCCATTTTTCAGATTTCCTTTTCATTTGTTTGTTTTCAGGATATAGGCTTTACATTTATTAACTTCGATTTCATATTTTAATTTTTTGAGGCAGGGTATCACTGTTTAGACTTGGCTTGCCCAGAACTTGCTATGTAGACCAGGCTGGCCTGAATTCCAGAGTTTCTCCTGGTTCTGCTTCTCAAGTGCAGATTAAAGGCGTGTGCCACTACACCAGCTCAAGTGATTTTATACTACTTTAAAGTCACTTAAGAAACTGGGAATTGGGGCTGGAGAGATGGCTCAACAGTTAAGAGCACTGACTGCTCTTCCAGAGGTCCTAAGTTCAATTCCCAGCAACCACACGGTGACTCACAACCATCTGTAATGGACTCGGATGCCCTCTTCTGGTGTGTCTGAAGACAGCTACAGTGTACTCATAAAATAAAATAAATCTTTAAAAAAAAAAAAAAAGAAACTGCGAATTTTCACTTATTCACCATTGCTGTATAGCAAAATGATGAATTTTGAGTTTTGACTTATATCCTGCCACCCTCTGGAATAGTTGGCTTCAGCTGTCACTTGACACATCTCAGAGTCACCTGGGACGAAGAAAACTCAACAGAAGAATTGCCTAGATCAGAAAGAGCTGTGAGCATGTTGGTATGACATTTTCCCAATTTCTTATAGATTTAGGGACTGCGGGCAACACCAGTCCTAGGCAGATGGAGGATCTCTGTGGCCACTGCTTCCTTTTCTGATTTTTAGCTTCCTCTGATGATGGAGTCTGACCTACGAGATGAAACATATGTTTTCATATCCAAATTTCTTTTGTCCATTGTGTTTATCACAGCAACAGAAACTGAACCAGGACACCTTCCTAACTACAGAACTAGATATTTGGTAAAGTTTCTTTCTTTCTTTGTGAAATTAAAAAAAAAAATGTGTGACAGGAAGTCACTTTGTCTACAGACAAGATGAACTTTAATATTTCTTTCTTTTTATCTTCTCTTGCCTTATTGCACTGGCTAGTATTTCTACCAGTGTTGTGTAGGACATTACCTTCCCTTGGAGGCACATTTATGCAGAGAGAAACATTTAGTATTCATCTTAGTTAAGTTTATTCCTGTATTTTGTTGCTGTTGTTTAGATGGGCTGTTGTCTTTTCTTTTGCAGTGCTGGGAATCGAACCTAGAGCCTTAGGTGTGCTAGGCAAGTTCCCCACCCTTGAGCTACATTCCTAGCTCCAGCTCTATGTGTTTGATAAAGGCTCTTTGTTAGGTCAAAGAGTCTTTTGATTTGGAGTGTATTGGGTATTTCTATTATTATTAATGTTCTCTTGTTACTATCTTTTCCTGTACCAATGCCTATGGTTATAATAGCATCTATTACAGCTGTAGCTTTGGCAATTGACCAGTTCCTCTAATGATGGAGACCCTGATACAGGCTCCATTTTTGCTTTCTTTAGTCCATATTAATGCTGATGATACTGGTGGTTGTGTAGTTTGATTTCTTGTAACATTTAAAATTTCAGTACTAATATTATGCTGACTTCATATATGTATATATGTTATACTGACTTCATATATGTATATATGTTATCCTGACTTCATATATGTTTATATGCGGGAAGCGGGTGTGGCGGCAGGCCCCATGAAACCCACTTGTTTACTGCCTTGCCCGAGCATGCGCAGTGAGGCTGCATGCGTGGGCTGCCTGCCAGGTTGGACAGTTCCTCGTGAACGACCTAAGCCTATCTGTGAACGACCTAAGCTAGTGACTGGAGCTTGTGTGTGTGTGAATTTTGATTGGATGAGGTGGGGTGGAGCTAGAAGGAGGTGAGCCCGTGCAAGTAGTGAGTTGTGGTTGTTTAGCCCTTGCCCTAGGTAGAAGCCAGAAATAGAATAAGAGTAGTTTAGCCCTTGCTGTGAGTAGAAGTAGAGTAAGAGAAGTAGAATAGGAGTAGTTTAGCCCTTGCCCTAAGAAGAAGCTGCTGGGGAAGAGAGCTATAAAAGGAAAAGCCCGAAGTAAATTTGCTGCGTGAACCCGACTTGGTGTCTGTGTCGTTCGTGTCTCCGCGGGCCTGAGACTGCGGAGACTAGGACATATATATATGCTATACTGACTTCATATGTGTATATATGTTATACTGACTTCATGTATGTATATATGTTATACTGACTTCATGTATGTATATATGTTATACTGACTTCATATATGTATAGGAAAGTTTTGTGCTACTGCATTTTCTGAGTTTATGAAATAACAATATTAACACCAACAGAATTACAACAGGTTTTGATTTTAGAAGATATAAAATGAAAATTTCATTAACTGAGTGACTAAGAGTTTATTTTTATTTAATTGGACACTTTTTGCTGAAGTTTTTCCTTTTTCCTGGAATTTTCCCTTTTCACCCAATTTGTCAAACTGATCATAGTAGAGATGGGAATAATACTCCTAGCTTTCTGAGTGCTTGCCTTTGTGCATGCCCTGGGTCTGATGCACAGAGTCACAAAAACCAGATGGAGCTCCCCTGTAACCTCAACACTGGAGAGGCAGAGGTGGAAGGATCAGAAGTTCAGGGACATCCTGGCTACAATGCAAGTTCCAGGGCAGCCTGGGCTACATGATGCACTGTTTCAAAAAATAAAATCTAATTTCCTTTCAAATGTCTCTAGGATTCAGTTACACACTGTATTATTCCTGACAGTCATTCTTAATTTTAGTTGTCTGAGCATGGCAGAGCTGACTAGGTTATACTTATGTGAAATATTTTTCTAACTTGGTGTTCTTAGCTATTTGAAATTCCCTGAGGTTTCTGATTCCTATGTCTCTGGTTGAGCAGTGACTTGACTGGCGTCTCTTTAAATGCCTGAGCAAAAGAGAAGAAGAAAAGGCATTGGAAGGGTTCAAGTGTTAGAAACCCTGATCCTCGCTCCATCTTGAGAGCACTGGAGAAGAGTCAGAGCAGTAAGACAAACACTTTAGGTCTTTACCTCAAAGAGTCACATGTCAGCTTAGAGAAAAGGCAACACAAACAAACAAACAAACAAACAAAAAACAAAAACAAAATCTAAAACTAAAACTAAAACACCTGGCGTGCCTATTTAGTGCAAAACAGTGGTTCTCACATTCTTTTAAAATTTACATCTCAAATGCTGTCCCCTCCCTTTCGACTCTGAGAAAGTAACACCCCTCCCACCCAGTATCTTCCATCCCTGGTGCATCAAGTGTCTACAGTATTAGGTCAGTCCCTAGGAGTTCCCTGGAGTCCACATTAGTTGGCACTGTTGGTCTTCCTGTGGGGTTGCCATCTCCCAGAGGGACTTAAAGCCTTCCTCTAACTCTTCCATGAGGGTTCCGACCTCCGTTCAAAGTTTGTCTGTGGATAGCTGCATTTATCTCAGTCAGTTGCTGGGTGGAGCTTCTCAGAGGGCTGCTATGCTAGGCTCTTGTCTGCAAGCACCACACAACAATGATAGAGGTTCTCACACTTAATCACACTTCTTTGTTCCCTGAATTCCTCCTCATCAGGAGTTTTCAGAGTGATACAATGTTCCCACCTCTAGCATAGCCCCCATCCCAGATTCCCCATCTTCCCGAAGCCTGACAGTCCCTCCTTTTCAGATCTCTGGGCTCAGTACTATCTGCAACTCTGAGATGAACTGAGAAGCATCCAGGTAAAAAGGTGCCAGCTGTTAGCTAGGGAAGACAAGTGTCCAGTGTACTTCTTGATGGATTACATTCCCCAGACGGAAAATGAGCCATCGTGATTTATTTCATACAGTATCCCCCTAAAATCTCCTAAAAAGGCCATTGGTAGAAGCCGTTACAGCATAAATGGCTGTAATCAAAGTATGCTTCTGCCATTCCCTCTGAGTTCTGCTAGATCAACCAAATCACTCAGACACACATTTTGGTAGGAAACACTCCATGAGTCCCTCTGAAATGGAAGCTGCTCTCCCTACATACACAGTGAGCTGATGAGTAGGGAATGCTGGTAGTTCACAAAGCTGTGGACTTTTGCCTCATACAGAACTTCCTGACTGTTCAACTGGCCAATCTAGACTCAAAGTTCTGAAATAATTATGATGTTTTCTGATACTGCTTTTGATGAGAGATGAGCCTCTGGAAATTTCTGGTCCACCATTCTGCCCCTGCGGCTATGTCTAGCTTTTCATTTCTAGTCTACAGAACCTTTGACCATTCTGTAGTTTGATTACAACCATATTGTAATATGGTTTAATAA
Organism: Mus caroli; assembly: GCF_978045245.1. Classification (NCBI taxonomy): domain Eukaryota; kingdom Metazoa; phylum Chordata; class Mammalia; order Rodentia; family Muridae; genus Mus; species Mus caroli. The sequence goes on from NW_028227268.1 coordinate 72,118,561, forward strand.
ATGTAGGAACTTCAGTTATTGTAAACATCTCTCAAGCAAAATTTTTATGCTACTTTCCTTTGCTGCTGTTTGAAAATTAATTCACTTTAATCAATTCTATGGTGTTTGCTTTGTTGAAATAAATAGTTTTTATAATGTTTAATCATGTTTGATTAGATGCAGCTGAATTCAAACTTCATTAAATGCTGATGAACATCTGGCATATATAATTTTTCACTCATGATTTACAGTCCCAAATCATAGTGTCAGCTGCTAAACTCACCCTTAAAGATACATCTGGGAATCAAACTTTATCAGTAGAACAACCCTTCTGAGCCTCACTTTCACTTAGATAGATAGACAAACAGATAGACAGACAGACAAGTAGATGATGTACAGATAGGTGATAGATAGATAGATAGACAAGTAGATGATGTACAGATAGGTGATAGATAGATAGATAGATAGATAGATAGATAGATAGATAGATAGATAGATAGATAGATAGATAGAGATAGATAAATAAACAGAAGATAGATATAGATAAATACATGATATATAGATATAAATAGATGATAGATATTGACAAATGATAAGTAGAGAGATGATAGATAAAAGATACATAAATAGATACATAGATAGGAGAGAGAGAGACAGAGACAGACAGAGACAGAGATTATATGGTGGTGTTAAGGTTGACCCCACCATACAAAATAAGTCAATAACACACTCATAGTTTGTGAACATGTGTCAGTCTCCAGTTCAAAGAATACTCAGAATGACATAGCATTAAGGAGAGAAATGGCAGTGCATGCCTCTTAGACCAACTGAGCATCTCTGATCTTAGTTCTAAAATTTAATAGTTCTGGAATCTTGACAAAACTAGCCTTGTAATTATTAGTTTTCTTATGATTTGTTTCATGTCAGGATTCCTAGGGCAGTAGATGAAGGGATTGACCATGGGTGACCACTGTTAGGATGACAGTGGCCACCATGTTTTTCACTAGGAGGATGAAGGGTGCAAACAGATGGTCAGTATCACCCATAGAGGAGAGAGACCACAGTGAGGTGAGACCCTCACGTCGACAGGGCTTTCCTTATTCTCTGAATAGATGGGAACTTCAGCACATTGGAGAGAATATACCCATAGGAAACAGTGACGCATGTAAATAGTGTGATAGAGATCAGCCCACCCACAGTGAAGGCTGTGATGTCATTGATGAAGGTGTCAGAACAAGAGAGCTTCAGGATAAGGTAGGGGTCACAGAAGAAGTGGTGCACTGCATTATGGGAACAGAAGGTGAGTCGAACCATGAGGAGAGTATGCAAGAGAGCACGCAGGTTTATGATGACCCATGATATGGCCACCCGGAGGACACAGAGTCTGGGCCTCATCATCATGGTGTAGTGGAGAGGGTGATAGATGGCCACATAACGGTCATAGGCCATCACACTCAGGAGGAAGCCATCCATGTTGATAAGTGTGATGAAGAAATAGATCTGGGTCATACACTCTGCGTAAGAGGTGGACTTGCTTCCCAACACGTGGTTCACCAGAGCCTTGGGGACAGTGACTGAGGAAAAGCAGATGTCAACACTGGAGAGGTTGGCCAAGAAGAAGTACATGGGTGTGTGGAGATGAAGGTTACAGCTGATGGTTAGGATGATGGGAAGGTTCTCAGAGACGGTGATCATGTACATGCCCAAGAACAGCCCCAAAATGATCTCTTCTTTATCTGACTTTCCAGAGAGTCCCCAGAACGGAATTCTGTAGCTGTCATCTAGTTCTCTCAGGCCATGTCTCTTGGGGGACAAAGTGTAACTGAAAGTAAAAGGAAGATGTAATTGATCAGGCTCCATGTACTAAAGAGATTTTAGCTTAGTGTGGGGGGATGTTGGAAATTATGATGGTCACCTCATATGTGCTAGGGTGATGCTATGCCTCCCAGCTGCATCCTCAGAGCCTAAGATAATCCTGTGGAGTGCATTTGGCTGAAATGCATAGCTGGTCAATCTCTATAATACTTATTTATGTTTGGTTGCATGAGCTTAATTCACATATCATATTTAATGGACATTTAGTGTGCACATTTCTCTCATGTACTATTATTTATTGATCCTCTGATAATTACATTATATAAAGAATTCATGAAGAGGTCTAGAGGTGGCGAGAGAGAGAATCAGAAGTGAACAGTGTTCCCCAGTCATGGATTCCATGATACTTAGCCAACATAGAACAGCTAAGGCCCCTGTTTAGTTCTTCCCTGTTCCTTCCTCCACATTTTCATTATGTCTCATTTATAGACAAGCTGAGAGCCACTCACTGCCCTTCCTTTCAGGCATACATCTTCTCATGTCACCGTGTTAAAGTCTGAAAGTTAGAAATAGTGTCATTTAACAGAAGGAAGGACGCGAAACAAAACCACATAGCCATAGCTCTCATGGCTATCATCTGTCCCTTCAGCTGAGGACAATGCTGTTTATGCAACTCTGATTGCTTTAGGTTCCTCTTTACCCCTCGCTGCACTTGGTATTTCTAGGCTGCGAAGGACCAGTCTGACGGTTTATTCCCAACCTTGTAACACAGCATCATAATGTCCTTGTGGACAGAAGAACTGTTGTCACTGTGCAGAATTCTACTCAGAGACTTCTTTGTCTTAAACAAAGTAAGAAAATTAGTTAGATGTGGCACTCAGTTCTACATTTGGAAGGAAGATGGGAACTTTATAGGAAGCATGTGCTTGTGTGGACATGTGTGCTATTGAGATAGTGGCATCTTAACTTCCCCAGGCCCCCTTCACCAGCTGCTTTCTTCTGCAGTCAGATGCCTTTATAGAAGCCTTGTCTCGGTAGACTCCCTGTTTAAGCCTGGATGGTGAAAAGTCACAGCTCAGCCTTAGAACTGATAGACCTTTTTCTCACTGGAGAGCACTCTAGTAAGACACAGGGCCCTCCACAAGTCAGTTAGAAGAATGGCAGTCTTCTCGTCACTCACCCTAGAGGGACTGATTGAGTGTTGACCCCAACTTGCCAGAAAATAAACCTCTTGCTTTTGCATAGGAAGAGAGGGGGGGAGGGAGGGAGGGAGGGAGGGAGGGAGGGAGGGAGGAAGGAAGGAAGGAAGGAAGGAAGGAAGGAAGGAAGGAAGGAAGGAAGGAAGGAAGGAAGGGGAAGAGGAGGAGGAAGAAAAGGAGGAGGGGGAAGAAGAGGAAGAAGGAGGAAGAAGAGGAGGAGGAAGAAGAAGAAGAAAAAAGAAGAAGAGGAGGAGGAGGAGGAAGAGGAAGAGGAGGAAGAGGAAGGAGAGGGAGAGGGAGAGGGAGAGGGGAGAGGGAGAGGGGAGAGAGAGAGGGGAGAGGGAGAGGAGGAGGAGGAGGAAGAAGAAGAATGGCAGCCAATTAATAGATCCTCCCTCCCTGGGGACTGTGAGTTCCTTGAGGACGATGTGAATCAAGTTGCCAACTTTGAGGGCCACCAGGGCTGACTCCCTGTAGCTCCTCACTAGAGGTACACATGCACCCTGAACTCGGAATACTTCAAGACGAGAACAGTTTGGTGCTCAGACTTGTTACTTGAACCCGGACATGCAACATTCTTCTTCTGAGTTTGTTTTTCCATCTGAGAAATCAGAAGATGGAGAAGGTGAACACAGTTCAGTTTCATGATATCAAGGCGTTTTTCTCTTACCCTTTTAGTCAGGATCTCACAAAGCCCAGGCTGTGCTCACACTCACTATACAGATAGCCCAGAACTGCCAGTTATCCCATCTCCCGTGCGACTGTGGTTGTAAGGGTGAGCACCACAGCTGGCTTACATGGGGCTGGGAATGCATGTTAGACAAGAGCTCTACCAACTGATCCATGTTCTTCTCCCCTACACGTTTTTATTATTTCATACATCCATCTATGGTTCCATAATATAGCCAGTATTTGTTTGTGTTTGTCAAGTACATATTTATGAAATCGAATTCAATCTTACATGAATATCTGTTTACCAAAGTGTATTCTTGGATTGAGTTCTCAGAAGGAAGCAGTCATGGTGATATACAATAGCCATACTGAAATTAAGGAAAGTTTCTAAGATTCAGAGCCAAGTTAGAGTTGGTCCTCTCTGCAGGATTCAAAGGGGCTCCTAGCAGAGGTGTGGCTCTGGTGCAGGAAGAATTCTTCCAGGTGGGTGGAACCCTACCTTGGCCCCTGCTACTTTGTTGAAAGTCAGCTCCTTTTCACAGTAGGGAAGCCCATCTTCTAAGGTGCCTGTCCTTGAGTCCTTCCTGCCAGGGGCCACTGCTATCACAATCCTCCCTCTCCTGGAAATCCAGCTGCCGAGCATTAAGCAAGACAACAGGTCTGACTTCCCTTTCAGACCTTTGACATATGGCTGGTTCTGCTCAATCAGGGCAAAGCAGCTACCAGAGACTATTTCCCAGTCCTGGGTCCTACTTACCCTCATCGTCCTCTGAGGCCCATACCACACGTACCATATGCCTGGTCCTGTGCCCCGTGTCCATTATAAAGCTGATGAAATTGGACGTCAGAGAACCTCACGGCAGCTTTGTTCTGAACACTCTGGTAATTGCTTAGACTTCATTCTGAATGGCCCCTAAGCCTTCAGGATTAAGGTTCAGTTTGCTGATTTATACTAAGAAAGTAATGACTAAAAACAGAAAGCCAATTCTGTGTTTTAATCCCTGTGACAATGAATCTGTCCCTGACATAGAAAACCAGAAGCTGCTAGAGAAGCAAAGAAGTTTTTTGCGTTTCACTGTGGGTTTCCTGGGGAAACACAAAAGGCTGAGTTAGCAATTCCCTTGAAAATACTTTCTTAAAATTATAAAACATGTCTTAAGATTTGTTTTCTTTTCATCTGTATGTGTATGTGTGTCTGGCCTGCATGGATATCTGTACACCATGTGTGTCCCTGGTCGTCAGTAGGTCAGAAGAAGGCATCGGATGCTGGGGTACTGGAGTTATAGATGATTGTAAGCTGCCATGTGGGTGCTGGAGATCCAACCTGGGCCTTCTGCACGAGCAGCCAATGCACTTAACTGCTGGGCCATCACTCCAGCCCTAGTAAAACATGTCCTTCTCCTGGAGTTGACACCTGTGGTTTGGTTTTTTTTATAGACCTACTTTATAGCCATATGATATATGCTGGATTGATTTCTAATTAGAGTCTTCATATGATCAAATCATTTTTTAAAGTAATTTTCTTAAAAAATTAATGACAATGGAAATTTAGCCTCCCTCTCTACAAAGTATCTGAGGAACAAGGAGAGTAAAGATTTGTACTTTCAACCACAAGTTTCCTTCCACTCTTTGAGGAGGGTGAGGAAGCTCTGTGAGGGGATGCAGACCAGGAGATGGGGACTAAGTGCTGGTTGCAGTTCTAAGTGCACTCAGTTCGGCTGCGGATCTTGGAAGGTCTCAGGTTCTGATGCACTGGGAAAGTAGGGTCCAAAATATTGACCCCCATCAAGCTCCTATGTGCTGCTGTTCTGTGGATCATATTGTGAGCATTAAGACCCTGAGGCCTGGGACCTAGGAGATGGCTCAGTGGGTCAGGTCACTTGATGCTGAACCAGAAGATATGAATTTGATCCCTGAGACTCATATATTGGGGGGAGGGGAGAACCCACTCCCCACAAATCTTCCTCTGACCTCCATGCACATACCATGGCATCTATAGATGTGCACTCACTCGCACACACACACACACACACACACATAATACCAAGTTAATTAGTCTTTCAAATGGACCTTGATGGTTATTCTGTTTTGATTAGTCTTGATGGTTTTAAGGGCTGTGTTTGAGGAGTTAGTCTGACCTTGGGGATCAGGTTGTCCTATGGTGACAGTGAAGTTATGAAGGGACTCATGAGTCATCGGTTAGTGTGTGTCCTGAGAAGCAAGGACTTTATGGAGGGGTGGGAATCATATAGCGGAGATGGGAAGTCCTGGTTGTCAAAGAGTCCCCCGGTTTCAGTGTGTCTTGGAAAGCCCTAATGTCTGTTCTAAGATGTTGCCTTGCCCTTAAAAAAGAAAGATATCCTAAGGATACTAGAACAGACTTCCACAGTCAAAATCACCTCAAGAGACAGCGTTGGGGGCACCAGCTTGTCCTGACCTCTCAGAGAAGCTAAGTATCAGGGTGTCCTTGAAGAATCAGAATGGCAGAGTCTGCGAACCTGAATTCTCTTCAAGGTGAGACCTGAGGTCTCGGTTGGGCAGGATACACTTGGAATTGAAATGCTCTGGAGGATCGAGGTCACCTTGCCATGTCATGGTACCCTCAGGGTTCTGAATGAGCGTGGAGGTGATAATGGCTGAATGAGGAAATCAGAGAATACTCTGAACTCTGGGGCCTGGAAGCTTGCTGGTGAGGCTGAGTGAATCCCCGGTGGGCTTGGGTCAGGGAGGGGCCAGCAGGTGTGGGATCCGATGCCAGGTTTTATGGAGGGTGTGGGTGTGGATCACCTAGTCGTGCTTGAAGGTTCTTGGGCTTCAGTGTGTCCTGAGGGTCCTACTGTCCTAGGGCTACCAAGGTATCCGAGAGGACTGGCATGCACTTGTGATTTTTCACCCTCAATGTGAGTATGAGCATCGCTCACTCACATGCTGGGGTGTCATGCCTTCTTTCCACCCCATGTCCTCCTCGCCACTCCCCCTCCCTACAGTGGGGTTCAGAGGAGGGGTGTCTCGGTAGGAATGTCTCCCCCCCTCTGTCCCCTGCCTGCTCCCAGAAGGTGGATTTAACAGGACAAAAGAATCTGGTCCCCTGGGAATATGAGCTCTTGGCCTCAGCCCCTGGACCCTCTGACAGAGCACCTTCTCTCATCTGACTCATTATCCTCCCCCCGAGCCGGGGGGCTCTGGTGACCAAGAAGTGATTGGATGGGCTCATGGGGCCAGGAGGAGGTCTCTTCTCCAAGACTAAAGGAGAGAGAAAGGCAGCGTGAGAACATAAATAGCTTAGAGAAAACAGAGCAGCATCGGGAAGTAGAGGCAGAGAGAAAACTGGGCAAAGCCAAGAGAGAGAGAGTGAGATGTCAATTCAGAGGAAGGATGCAGGGTTAGGAAAGGGGAAAACGGTGAGAAAACAGGTATCTAGCTATATCTAGCTATACTTCAGACACACACACACACAGAGAGAGAGCAAGGGTCAGACTCAGAAAAAGGTAGAAGGTAGAAACAGGGAGAAGAGAGAACAGAAGACAAGACAAGATAGACAGAAGCAGAGAAAGACTTCGGGGAGTCACAGACTAGAGAACAGCAGGCTAGACCATCTTTGGTTTGGGTGGCTAGCCATGGAAGCTCAAAGAAGGAGCCAGCAGGAAAAGCAAATGAAGGGTCATGCCTGTGGCCGATCCCTGCCTGAGCCACGAGTGGCCTCTGGGACTCTGATCTCCACGGTAGGTGAGTGAATCCCCAGGATGGGCTTGGGTCCCCGAGGGAGCAGCAAACGTGGGTCCGTGGGTCCACATTGGCTTTGGAGAATGGTTTGTACTTCAGAAGGTTGACAGGTGGAAAACAGAATTGGAGGTTTGGGGACCTTAGGAAGTGAGACAGCAGAAATCCTTCGCTTTACAGGTTGGGAAGTAAGGCCCTGGCTGAGGGAGCGGTGGAAAGGCACCGGCTCAGCACTGGGGCAGCAGCAAAGCGGAAGCCTTCTGCTTGCCCAAGGTCCCTCCTCCTCGGAGGGAGCTGGAGGAATAGGGCTTTCCTCCCGAGAGGGCAGTGCAGTGCCTGTCTGAAGACACTGGGTCCTTAGTGGGGGCTGGGGGAGCCACAAATCATTAGTTTCCCCTGACGACAGGTGTCTCTACACCAGACCCCTCCTTTCCTTGGCACCCACCTTCCCAGGTGTCTCCTCTTCCCTCTCTGTTCTCTCTGCCCTGGTGGCTCTTAGACTAATTAATGTGAAGGCTTAGGGAGCTTTTGGGGAAGAGAGGCAAGCCTTTCCCACGAGCTCAAGTTCTTGCAGGCTGGTGGCATGGCCAGGGCAGAGGGAAGAGACAAGTCAAGAAGTTCACCCCAGGGTGGAGAATGTGTTTGCATGTAAGGGGGAGGGGGAACACTTCATCCTCTTGAGAGGGGGCGGGGCGGGACGGGGCGTGTGGAGGAGGAGAGACAGATGAAGGAGGTGCGTGGGAAATGAAAACTGTGGCAACCAGAGAAGTCCTTGATAGACAGCAAAGAGGACCCCCTCAAAGTGTGTCCTGTGGGTTATATGTATGCAGGAAGGTGACACACAAATGTGTGGGCGTGCAGCCAGAGCAGCGGTAAAGGCTGAAGACAGGAGCTGTGATTTTGAAAGCTGACACGGTTCTTGTGGAGGAGTCCCATGGGAAAGCAACGTCTCAGGACCGAAGCAGAACACGGGGGACCCCGCAACATTGATGCGAGGATGGGCTGGTGGTCCCATTAATAAGGGGGGGTCTCCCTCCATTTTTCTCTCTCCATAGACAGGAGCTCTGAGGCTTATAGGAGGCTCTCTGGCACAGGGCTGGGGAGACCTAAGCTTTGCCCACAGAGAGGCCGCCCCCACTCCCGGCGCCGCCACAGAACCACCTTCAACCCAGCACAGCTGGAACAGCTGGAGTCAGCCTTTGGGAGGAACCAGTATCCTGACATCTGGGCTCGAGAGGGGCTTGCCCAAGACACTGGCCTCAGTGAAGCCAGAATCCAGGTGATGATACCCTAAGGTTCTCGGGAAAGAAACAAACATTGGGGGGAAGGGGGGTTGTCTGGGCCTAACCATGGGACTTTTTTTTCTTATGAGACACGCTAAACATTTTTTCCTTTTTCATTTTCTTTTTTTTTTTAATTAGGTATTTTCTTCATTTATATGGGACTTTTAACCCTAATTTAAATATTCACCAGTCAACACTACCTCCAGTGCACCTGACCCCAGCTCTAAGCTCATCCACCTTGATGGATATCAGATGTAGATCTGCAGAGGCATAGTTCAGGGGTAAAGTCCCTACCTAGCCCATACAAAGCCTTGGGTCTGACCTTCCAGCACTGCACAAACAAAAATACAGTCAAGACCCACACTCCAGCCTTTAATATTGGCACAACTCCAACAAACAGGCAACCCTAACTGTTCACACGTGTAGCTCTCTTGCCTCTGGCCAGTCTTATATTTCTATAAACCTCACATTCCTGACGTCTCAGGCTAGGGTTAGATGACCTGAACTCCAAACTCTTTCTTAAACCCAGCCTTCCCCGTGCAACAACACTTTCCTGGGCTTCAGTTCTCAGCCCCACTTGAAGGACACTTCCAGCCCTCTGGGGGAAGAAAACTGACATGGCATCTTATTTGGAAGCTGCCATTTCCGACTCTGAGGTTATCAGAGCTGGGAGTGTTGGCTGCAGGTTGGAAGCAAGCGACAGGTTTCTACTTCCTCAGCAGCCCTGACTCAGACAAGCCTCATGGAGAGCAAGCTGTCCTTGCTCCAGTGACACAACAGATGCCTACTCCCTGTCGTTGGGGGTTATGAGACATTGTCACCCATTTGGGACAGGAGTGCCAATGTGATGTGTCTTCTCTTCCCTCCCCCCAGGTCTGGTTCCAGAACCGCAGGGCTAAGCAACGGAAGCAAGAGCGGTCACTTCTCCAGCCGATAGCCCATCTGTCTACAGCCACCTTCTCTGGCTTCTTGCCAGAATCCTCTGCCTATCCCTACACCTATGGGACACCACCTCCACCAGCGCCCTGCTTCCCTCATCCCTACAGCCATGCTCTCCCCTCCCAGCCCTCTACGGGTGCCTCACTCGCTCTTCCTCCCCAGCCTGAGGACTGGTACCCTACCTTGCACCCAGCCCCCACTGGTCATCTGCCCTGTCCCCCACCCCCACCCATGTTTCCCCTCAGCCTTGAGACGCCAAAGTCCTGGAACTAAGTGGCGATAAGTCACCCTCTCTCCATAACCCTCTTGAAACACGAGAAAATTGGGGGCCCTCTTTTCTCCTAAAGGTGAACCTAGAAACGTGTGGGGTGGGGTGGGGTGGGGGTGCAGTTCAAGATTGGAAATGGAAAAAGAGGTAGGGGGAGAGTTTGAGGAGCTGTCGACAGGGTGAGGAGCTGAGACACTATGAGGGGGTTAGCTGGTAGGAGATACAGGCTAAAAAAGCTCAAAGAGATGGGAGGGTAATGGGGAAAGGGCCGATGGATAATCTTGGTGAATGGTAGCCAAGAAAGAACCCAAAGCTTTCTCACTGAGATCCCAGTGGGAGACCCTGAGCTGTGACCCAGTCCCTCGGAAATCACCACCCGACTTCCCTTTCTTTTCAGCAGATGTGCTGCCACCGGGCCCTATTTTATGAGCATGGTTGCTCATAGTCTTTCTCCCCTTAGTCTTTCTTACCTCCAAAACACCTTTACCGATCTGAACAGTGAGCAGTCCCTGGTGCAGAGCACAGGATGCCATCAGCGTGGTCTGCCTCTGCCTTAACCTTTAAAATCGGCTGCAGGTTTAAACATACTCTGCTCATGGCAAAGAAACTGCTTGACCTGAGGCAGACTTGTCCACAAACCATACCAGGCTCATAAGCGGTCGTTCCCAGGAAAGGATTTTTTTTTTTGTTCCACCGAAGTGCCTTGGTCTCAGCCCCTCCACCCAAGAAACACAATATAGCCTGGTTGATGACGTCATGGTGTTTTATGTGGCTCACCAGACAAACTTTGGGAAAGATGATGAAGTCAGATCCTAGATGTGCAAGCTCTCTGGGTGGCTTATGCTTGAAATTTCAGTATCCGGGAGGGTCTTCAGTTGTGCAGTCTGAAGTACACCGTGAGCTCCACGTCAAGCTGGGATACAGAGCGAGACCTTGTCTCAAAAAAACAAAGTCAAAAACATGCGTTCTGTGGATTCCAAATGTGTTCTCTGTGTGTGTGTGTAGGTGTGCGTGCACAGATTTTTATTGTCCTTATTAGCAATTCAGCCTAGCAACAAGTGATGTAGCTTTACATGGTATTAGGTCTTAAAAATAACACAGAAATGATGCAGGCATGTCCGACATTTTGGCTTTGTGAAGCGCTGTATCTGCAAATGTATTGGGAAGCATTCATAGCTGTCCAGGGACCCTTGAGGCCCTTGGATATGATGACAACGGTAAACTTGCACAGGTTATGCAAATTGAATGCAAATACTTGCCCCTGGGAATTTGCATAGGTTATGTAGATAGTATGCAAATACTTGAATGTTCTTGGATCTGGGTCTCTGAAAAAGGGTCTAGAACCAATACACACAAATGCTGAAACATAACTCCACTAGTCCTGAGACCATCAAAAATATTAGTTTCAGAACATCCTTGGAGGTGTTTGTTTGTTTTATCTTTTTTGACAAATGAGAATGATGTCACTTTTACTCATCTTTAAATTTTCCTTGATTTCTAGTGAGAGATCAGATTTGGGGGCTCATCAAAGGTTTACGGTTTTTTTCTTCTCTGTAGCCTCTGAGTTGGGGGTATCTGTGGGTCGATGGAGCCGTCTTTCACTGAGAGAATGCTGGGGGTGCTGCTTGTATATATGGAGACTGCTTTCCATGGTCTGTTACTTGTTTTCTGCCTTTTTCAACGCGGGTTCCCTAAGAAAGTTAAACCCTAATTCCCTAAACACTTATTGTATATAAGGACTTAACTTTTGTTTTAAGTATCTAGAATTGTGCCCGTTTTGTAGAACTGGTAGAATTTAGAAGGGTCGTTTGGTTCGTTTTCTGTGCTCTATGTTTGGCAGAAGAACCCAGCTGATGAGCTCTTGGCTTTCAGTGGCCTCTCCAATGTTCTCTTCATCATTTGGTTAACGACATTATGCTTTGAGTCATCTGAAATTTAATTTACTATGTGTAGTGATATAGTTCTGTGTTTACTGTTTGTTACCCCGCCCCACAATCAGCTAACAAGTTACTCCTGTACCATGCTGTAACTTTCCCTTAGCTTTGTAAGGTCACATGTTTCCATTCACTGGTTCTCATGGGTATAGGGGCAGCTGCGGGCCACCAAGTCCTTTCTCTGCCCTGGTACCAGAACCACAATGACCAACAACTGAAGTGTGAGAGTCCTGGATAACGTTAAAAGTTTTCTTAACCAAACACAAGGTGCCTCGTGTCATTTCTTTCAGACTTCCATGTCTCTCAGCAAAGTTTGGTTTAGTTTTACTTTATTCAGACACAATCTCACTCTGTGCTGCAGGCTGGCCTTGAACTTGCTGTGCAGCCCAGACAGGCTTTGAACTCTCAGTCTTCCTGTCTCAGTCTCCTGAGTGTTGCTGGTGTTACAAGTGTGCACACCCACATCCCAACAAGAAAGCTCTTTCTCTGATCAAGCAAGACATACCTTAAAGGTACTTTATACAAACATACTTGTTCTTTGTAACTCAAATGGGGATTTTACATATTCCTAATATATGTGTGTCTACATATTCCTAATATATGTGTGTGTGTCTACATTTAATATATATATGTGTGTGTGTCTACATATTCCTAATATATGTGTGTGTGTCTACATTTAATATATATATGTGTGTGTGTCTACATATTCCTAATATATGTGTGTGTGTCTACATATTCCTAATATGTGTGTGTGTGTCTACATTTAATATATATATGTGTGTGTGTGTCTACATTTAATATATATGTGTGTGTGTGTCTACATTTAATATATATATGTGTGTGTGTCTACATTTAATATATATATGTGTGTGTGTGTGTGTGTCTACATTTAATATATATGTGTGTGTGTGTCTACATTTAATATATATATGTGTGTGTGTCTACATTTAATATATATGTGTGTGTGTCTACATTTAATATATATATATGTGTGTGTGTCTACATTTAATATATATGTGTGTGTGTGTCTACATTTAATATATATGTGTGTGTGTGTCTACATTTAATATATATATGTGTGTGTGTCTACATTTAATATATATGTGTGTGTGTGTCTACATTTAATATATATGTGTGTGTGTCTACATTTAAAAAGCCTCCTACTAAGAAGTTTCTCTTTAAGAAAGTCTTCAGTTTCTCATATCATAGAGCCTTAAAGTATGAAAAAAAAAGTATTTTAAAATTAACAAATGACCCTGGCATGATACATTATCATATATACACACATAAAGGAAAAATATTAACTCTTCACACACAGGGATAGCAAGCCCCAGTATCAGGAGGGAGACCCAGGATGTGCACACAGAGGAACTCTGACCTCTGTGGAGCATGTCTACTTATACATTAGTTCTAAGACCTTTTGAATATGCAAACAATTTATAAAAGTTGCTCAACAGTGATCTTGGCCATTATCAACACCAATCATCATAAGCAACTGTTTCCGATTTATTTATGGTCATCAAAAATATGAGTATGTACACAGATGTTCCTTCCTTTCTATTTTTCTTTTTTTTTTTTTTTTTTTTTTTGGTTTTTCGAGACAGGGTTTCTCTGTGTAGTCCTGGCTGTCCTGGAACTCACTCTCTAGACCAGGCTGGCCTCGAACTCAGAAATCCGCCTGCCTCTGCCTCCCAAGTGCTGGGATTAAAGGCGTGTGCCACCACGCCCGGTCCCTTCCTTTCTAAAAATAAAGATGAGGCACCATATATGCTAATTCCTTTCCTGTGGCCCATGTCCATCCTGTTGCTCTTATTGTTACCACGTGGCCCCTCAGTCATCCGTGAAACACACAAGAAAGAGGCAGAGTTGACTTGGTGTTTTGTTCAATTGTTTGAGAAGCACAAATATCACTGTGGCTTATTGGTTTTTGGTTTCCCCCCACTCTGTGGCTTATTGTTAAGAACAACGTTTGAGCTGGGCGTGGTGGCGCACGCCTTTAATCCCAGCACTCGGGAGGCAGAGGCAGGCGGATTTCTGAGTTCGAGGCCAGCCTGGTCTACAAAGTGAGCTCCAGGACAGCCAGAGCTATAAAGAGAAACCCTGTCTCGAAAAACCAAAAAAAAAAAAAAAAGAACAACGTTTGATAAAAAGTAAAATGATGCTTCTCTCAGATAGAAAAACAAACAAACAAAAAACAACAATGAAAAAAACATATTTTCTCAAAAATTAAGTGATCAGTGATTAAGTGATAATGAATAAGTAATTATTTGGGCCAATCCAAAAAAGAGACACATTAAGAGGAGTGAAAACAGCCATTATATGTTGGGAAGGATTGTTTATTGACATTCCAGGGACACCATTTACATTAGTTTGAGTTATTTTTGCATCACTACTCGCAGAGTTGTAAGGTGGTCCCAAAGCTAAAGGCTTCAGAGACTCCATGGAATGAAAATCAAATAACCCAGAAAGGTCTTGAGGCACATTTTTTGCATCAAGGCCTTTTTTCCCTGTGTTCCTTCTGGTGCAGGACTTTATGCCCCTGCTGTGGTTACTGCATGGTAGGATCGCTGTGCAGAGGGCTATGTGCAATTAAAACCGCAAGGCAGAAGAGGAAGAGAGATGGCGTAAAACAAATTCCAATGCACAGTGCCATCTGACTCACTTACCAAGAGTGTCGTTTAGGGTAGCTTCAGTTTCAATGTTACAATAAAACTGATACCAATTTTCACATATGTTCAAATAAGTTACTTATGATGTGCCTCAAGGTGGGTTTAAATAAAAAAAGAGTTAAGTCTATCTCAAAATTGTGGTCAGGGTAGACATCGATCACGTGGTAAATAAAAGCAAGATCAATGAAGCAGTTGGTTCATGGGGAAAATAAAAAAACCAAAACCCCTCAGACAAACTAACCAAAGCAAGGGAAACATCATCCAAATTAACAAAATTAGAGATAAAAAAAGAGGTGTGTCACAAAGCATACCAATGAAATCCACTGAATCATTGGAGAATATTTGAAAACCTATTCCAAAAGATCTGGAAAAATCTAGAAGATATGATGGATAAATTCCCAAACACACACAATCTCCCAAAGTTAAATAAAGAGACTCTAAACAATTTAAACAGATCTGCAATGAAGCTACCAAAGTCTCCCAATAACGAGGCCAGAACTCAGTGTCAGAGTCTACCAAACCCCCAGAGACGAGGAACACCAATCTGACCGGACTGTGTAGAGTCTCAGTGGAGTTTTAATTTATATTTATTTCCTTGATGGCTAATGATGTTGAGCACTTAAAAGTAATGAGTAGCCACATAATTCTTCTGAGAATTCCATCCCATTGAGAAAGAAGAAGGAACCAAGAGGAGATAGGAAGGGTAGTGAGCAGTAGGTGGAAGTAAGAGCAAAGCACAGTCACACCTATGTATGAAAATGTCAAAAATAAGTCAGGCGGTGGTGGCACACATCGTTAATCCCAGCACTTGGGAGGCAAAGGCGGGTGGATTTCTGAGTTCGAGGCCAGCCTGGTCTACAAAGTGAGCTCCAGGTCAGCCAGGGCTACACAGAGAAACCCTGTCTTGAAAAAAAAAAGTCAAGATAAAACATTGGTTTTTATGCCACTAAAAAAATTTAAATATAAGTGTGGTGAGAATTTTGGTTTCTTAAAAAAAAAAAAAAAACACACAGAGAGAGGGAAATAGGGACATGCTTTCATTTTAACCCCAGATGTGGGAGCATAGGGCTGCTTCAGATTGTCTCCAGCAGCTGACAATGATTTGTCTCATGCTCTAGCAGGGATGTGATTTTGCCAGCTGCAGATAGTTTCTGTGATTGTGTGATGTTTGGGATGCTGGGGAGTTTTGAGAGGGTGTGTAAATGCTAGGGCCTGGAGCGGTGGGGTTGCTGTGGTTGGTGGGTTAGTGGTGGATATTTGGTTGGCTGTTTTTGGTTGCTGTTGGATGCTGTAGTCACTGGTTGTTAAGTAGTCATGCACAAAGAAGAAAGAAGGAGGAGAAGGGGAAGAGGAGGAGGAAAAGGAAGAGGAGGGGGGAAAAGAGGAGGAGGAAGAGGTGGAAGAGGAGAAAAAGGAAGAGGAGGGGGAAGGAGGAGGAAGAGGAGGAGAAGGAGAAAGAAGAAGAAGGAGAAAGAAGAAGAAGAAGAAGAAGAAGAAGAAGAAGAAGAAGAAGAAGAAGAAGAAGAAGAAGAAGAAGAAGAAGAAGAAAGAGGGAGGGAGGGAGGGAGGGAGGGAGGAAGGAAGGAAGGAAGGAAGGAAGGAAGGAAGGAAGGAAGGAAGGAAGGAAGGAAGGAAGGAAGATATCCTGACAGAGAAGATCAAACTTGTGCCAAGTAACTCAATGCCCTAATCAACAGGAAGTAATTTAACAATAACATTTCTCCCTTTCCTTTCTATTCTTTTTTCTCTAATATACAGGGTTAGGAGGGTTGAAAGGGTGGAAGGGGGTGGAGAAGGGTGAAAGAAAGAAGAACTCACAAAGTAGCAAAAAGACAGATACAAGTTAAAAAAGGATTATGAGAAAACAGTCTGGGGGTTGGGAGATGGTTCCCCCACCCCACCCCACCCCACCCCTGTTAAGAACACTTTGCTCCTCTTGCAGAGGACCTGGGTTCGGTTCCCAACACCCAGGTTATGTATCTTACAGTAGCCTATGACTCTCAACTGTAGGGAATACAACACTCTCTTCTGACCTACTCATGTAGCACGCATACATATTCATAAATAAAGAAATGAGCCTTTAAGAAGCTGGGTTTTTTTTTTCAAACAAACTCACTGCTTTGATTACAAGAGTCAATTTTAAAATGTGTTGAATGGATGGCCAGGTAGATAATAAGAGGTAGTCAGCATGGAACGCAGAGGATGGCTAGAAACACAGGGGCATCTTGAGGTAAGCAGGCAAGCCCAGAAATCTTGGGGAATGTGTTCCATCCAATGTCTAGTGACCTACACTCCCTCCAGGTACAGCACCCTTCAGGAAAAGTGAAGAAGCCGGGTGTGGTGGCCCACGCCTTTAATCCCAGCACTCGGGAGGCAGAGGCAGGTGGATTTCTGAGTTCCAGGCCAGCCTGGTCTACAAAGCGAGTTCCAAGACAGCCAGGGCTATACAGAGAAAACCTGTCTCGAAAAACCATAAAAAAAAAAAAAAAGTGAGGAAGCAGTCCAGGTTAATCCCAATAAGCAAATGAAAGGTCAAAGTTTAGTGTACCCATCTTTGCTCAAGATTTTAAAATGCTATAGACACTTTAAGACTTTATTTTTATCTTTTGAATTTTTTTGAAGACCCTGGGAGCCCTTAGACCAGAGCAAGGTAAAAAAGAGGAGATTGTGGAGTTTCTTGCATACGTTAAACTGACTCCCAAAAGGGCTTGCATCTCTCCAACTCTCTGGAATAAGCCAGAGATTGGAGTCATCCGACAATGATTTTTAAAGGTTTTCTACAACTGTCCAATGTTGGCAAAAATCCTGCTAAGGTGGATGGATAGCCAGTATTCCATTCTTCATATCTGATCTTCCTAATTGTCCTCTACACCTCCAAATGATAGCTGATGTAAGCGATGCAAGAACGAGGTTCGGTCCCTTTTACCCAGAATCCCCTCTTACCCTTCCCGTTTTCCCTTAGTCATCTTAATATCACTTTCCTCTTTCTGCTATAAATTCCAACCTTCCTGGGATCTTAGTTCCAGTTCACACCAAAGTCCCTTTTCTTCCCAAGTAAAACACCCTGAATTAAATGTTTCTCCGCTTTTTACTATTCAGCTCTGTCTTTGATGAAGCTATTGCACACGCTGGGCCAGCAACACTCTACGGTTTCACACCCGGCTCTAAAATAGCGCATCTTAGAAAGGCACTTCGTTTTCGTTGCGGCAGATGAAGAAAATGGGCGCGCGGGGGTGGGGGGTGGGGGGTGGGGGGTGGGGGTGGGAGTAGACTCTGCCCTACCTGGGTCAAATGGGGCAGAAAAAAATTGCACAGGGTTATGCAACTGTTCTCGGGGCTTCCGGGGAGTCCGTTAACGGCTACCTCTCTAACAGGCCCTGCGAACCCTGAGGGTCAGAGCTGCGTTGGCGTTGATGGCTCCTGTGGCTTTGCCTCCCAACCGTGGGCATCAAGGAGGGGTGGCTTTGCCTCGAAACTGCAACCGTGGGCATCAAGGAGGGGTGTGACCAGAGCTTCCACTTGGATGACTCCCCCCGCCAATGGTTCTAACACCACAGCAGGTCTGCCGGACATTTACTTGCCTGGAATTTTTAAAGTTTTTGAAGCATTCATCTGAGTTTTATTTTCTCTGGGAATAGTTGATTTTGAAAATCATAAAAGAAAGGAGGAAAAATAACAGCCAGAGGCTGTCACCAGACTAGGTATGCAAGGTGATTTTTCCCAGAAGAGAGCTCTGAGGTGGAAGACTTCAGTGAGAGGCACTGTCTGAAGGCACAGGAGGACAGGGAAGGCTTGAACCCACAACCCTTAAGTCTCCTGACAGGGACAGGTTTTTTTTTTTTCTTTCTATTTTTTATTTTTATTTCTGATAGTCTGATTTACCCTTTCAACTTTTCTTGAGGACTGCAGATAGCACAAGGTTAATTCCAGACGAAGCCAGAGTTCTCTTCAGTCCAGGGATACAGAGACCTCGAGGATCTTTGTTCATGGGCTCCTTATAAAGGAGGTGCTGCTGCTGTTGCAAGCAATCACAGGACTCTGGAATTAGACTCCTGGGATCCCGGCTAGCGCGGGCAGTGCCAAGTGTCCTCCAGCAATCAAAGTGTCTTCTGTGACTCTAACCAAGCTGTGTGCCCTTCTCTTTATACTGTGGGGTTTCCTGGACATGTATGGATGTTCCGGGGCTAATCGGTCTTCCTCCATAAAAACACAGAAATGACCTACAAAGCCTAACTGTGGAAGAGAATGCAGGGCCATTTTATTTTTAAGGAGTGCTTGACTTTCTGGAAACCTACAGAACTGGGGAGGAAAAACCCTGTTCTCCTGTAATAGGAGTGGGGGGAGGGGAGACTGGAAATGTGCCTCCTCAATTCTTCCTTCCTCTCGGTGTTCCAGGGAAGCGGTGCTGTGAGGTCCCACCCTGTGGCTATAACCTGCAGCAACCCAATCACGTTCCGGAC
Source organism: Mus caroli (assembly GCF_978045245.1). NCBI lineage: Eukaryota > Metazoa > Chordata > Mammalia > Rodentia > Muridae > Mus > Mus caroli. Next base: position 72,137,499 of record NW_028227268.1, read on the forward strand.
TTTTTTTTGGCTTCTCACACTACCGTCCTGTCCCGTGTTCCAGAGACCTGAAAGCAAGTCAGCGACAGTGTCTCTCCCACCTGTCCACTGGATGCTGGCCAGTGAAACCAGACTGATGGCATCTCGTCTATCTGCCCTCTCACCCTCGCTTTGGACCAGGACTTATCTGGAGAGGACTGTGAGGGCGCTGCCTTGGGTCCCCGAGGATAGAGACAGAACTCTTCCCCACTCCCGTGTATGCAAAACCCACACTTTGTCTCCAGAGTTTCCTGTGAAAGTCTATGCCACCAGATTCCCTCTATCTTAGCTGGTGCCCCAAACTTAGATTGGGAGTTCATGAGCGCGTGGTCTGGAAAGACGTCGTCAAACTACAGAAATTAAGCACAGTTGGAGAGCCTGCCGTTGCAGTTCATAAGGCACTGCCATGAAGACAAGAAAACCAAAGCACAGACCTTCTGGTCCTTGGGCTCCCAGACAGGAGAGGCATCCTGACTGCTGGGGCCCCACTCCCTTTGGCTTATATTTGGATGTTGTGAGGTGGCCTCCCTGCAGAATCTTCATCGCCCTTCAGACTCTTCCTTCCAGGCTCCTTCCACCATGTCACAGAGGGAAAAAGTCAAGACACAGAACCACTCCCCCATCGCTGCTGTGTACCACAGGAAGCCAACTTCATCTGCCCTCTGGTTTATGACCTTGGTGAGCTTCCACGGCGAAGTCCTGTGCATCATTACTTCCCAGCCTTCTTTCCCAAGCAGAAGCAGAGACTCTGGATTCTCTAGCCCAAAGCCAATGAGCTACTTCCTCAGTAAGCGAATGGTCACAGACTGCATCTCACTCCCTCCGTGGGGTGGAAGATGTCTCTTAAGTTCATTTAGATTCTCAAATACACAGTGCTTAAATTCAAGGAGCAGGGGATGCCTCTGTCATGCAGTTTATTTTTAAAGACGTGCGTGTGTGCAGGCGTGCCCATGTGCATGCGTGCGTGCATATCCATGTGCGGGAGGGCACACACGTGCACAGGCAGAGAGACTAGAAGAGGGTGTTGGGTGTCCTCTGCCACTTTCTGCCTATTCCTCTGAGGCAGAGCGAGTCACAGCGATCCTCTTGAGTGGCGCACTCAGTGGGGTTTGAGACCTGCAGGGGTACACAGCTTATTGTGCAGATGCTGAAATAATAATTTAAAAATCTAGTCCTTGTGCCTGGCATCGAGTGTTCTTAGCTACCGAGGCATCTCTCCAGCCCTGTTTTTTTCCCCATTTGGAGAAAGGGCTTTATGTCTAGCCTCAGACCAGCTGCGGGATGAGACTCATGTCTTCTCCTTCCAAGTGCTCAGGTGACAGGTTTGTGTCACCGCACCCAGTTTATACAGTACTAGGTATGACCCAAGGGCTCTGTGCGTGTTACTGAGCTACACCCCAAACCTTGCCATATGGTTTTCACTGGCTCTGTGGGCCTTGTCCATGCAGCCAAGTACCAGGTAGTGGGAGTTTCCTACTCAACCCTAACCAACCAATGAAATTATTTATTTTGGGAATAGCCTACAAGGTCAGATTTTTCTTACTTAAATGTTGAAAACTGGCCTCCATGTCTCTGTAAGACACAGGAAAATGTCACAGCTAACATGATACAACAGAGCCACCTAGGAAAAGAGAACCTCAGCTGAAGGCTTTCCCTGATTGGACTAGCCTGTGACCATGTCTGTGAGGCATTTTCTTATTCATTGGTGTGGGATTGTCTAGCCCACTGTGGGTGGCACCATCCCTAATAAAGTGGTCTAAGAAAGTGGTCTTGGGCTGTATAAGAAAGCTGAGCAGAAATGGGGGGGGGGGTCCTGCTTTGAACTCCTGCCTTGGCTTTCCTTTATTATTCACTATGTCTATAAAGGCAAACCAAACCTTTCCTGCCAAATGCTTATTCTGGTCAGTGTTTTTACCACAGCAACAAGAAACCAAACCAGGGCAAATGGTCTTATATTGCCAAATGCCAGGCTATATACCAGTCCCCCGATGGTGTGTAACAGGCTTTCAGGGAGCTATTAGCTTCCTTGAGTTTCCCAGGTTTCAGGAGCCCACCACAGGAGGCTCTCTGCAGAACTAGTTAATGACAGGACCCTGGTTATTAGCTTCTCTGCCACCTGGACACAGCCTAGAGGCATCCTGAAGGATTGCCTAGTTCAGTCTCCGCTGATGCCATACCGTGAAAGATGGTCTTTTTGGTGATTGATGTGGGATGGCCCAACCCATTGTTGGCTGCACCAACATTAGTCTGATGGGCCTAGGCTACATAAGATGAGCATGAGCTAGTGAGTGATAGGAATGTAGCCTGAGGCTAGCACAGGGATATCTGGAGCGCAGAAGGTATAGTGTTTTCTAACCTGACAAGCCAGGGTGTTTGCAGGTAACATTCAGAGCTCTTCTTTCTGGTCCAGGAGCAACTATCCAAGATCCCAGGAAGCAAAGAGCCTGTCCTACAGAAAGTAGTAGGACAACACTGCCCTCTGGTGGTCACTATGCAGAACTGCATCAGGGGACACTAAAGCACTTCCTTAGACATTTACTGACATTTATAGTCTTACTTAGACATTTATAGTCTTAACTATAGACCATGCAACCAGCCGAATGGCAAACATCCTACATTCAACTAGATGTGACTAATACAGAAAACATCTTGACATAGTTATCATTGCTATGAAGGAAACAATCGCACTGTAGAAGCAGCGACTCATGTTCAAAGACTCTTGAGGAAAGAGTCAGATAGACCTGGACACTCTAACAGATCTCTGATCCAAACACCTGGGATAGGACAGCCCAATTCTTTTTTTTTTTTTTTTTTTTTTTTTTTTGGTTTTTCGAGACAGGGTTTCTCTGTATAGCCCTGGCTGTCCTGGAACTCACTTTGTAGACCAGTCTGGCCTCGAACTCAGAAATCCGCCTGCCTCTGCCTCCCGAGTGCTGGGATTAAAGGCGTGCGCCACCACACCCAGCTCGACAGCCCAATTCTTATCACGTCAAAACCTCTATTGTGGGGCTGGCGAGATGGCTCAGAGGATAAGAGCACTGGCTGCTCTTCCCGTAATGAGATCTGACACCCTCTTCTGGTGTGTCTGAAGACAGCAACAGTGTACTTATCTATAATAATCTCTTTTTAAAAATCTCTATTGTGTGACTTTTCATGGAGTTTTATGTGTATTCACCCAATATAACAAAACAAAGAAACGATTCTCCCGAAGTCTGACTAAGCAAGCCAGTGAGTTTACTGGGGTTTCTTATCGGAGCATAAGAAAGGGGTTTCTCCAGCTGGAGTATGGGTAACTCAAAGGCAAATAAGTCAACAAAAAGTCCAGCTTGGTTCAGCTGATGCCTCGTGAAACTGGCACGGTGGAGGCTTTCTGTACAATTTGCAATCACCTCTCCCCGTCAACTGTCCACTGCTTTTATAACTTTGGAGAAGGCACCTGTGAACCCTTCAACCTTAAGCTCCCTATGCTTCGCAAGTTTCCTTTATTTCCCACATCTTATGAACCTGCTGCCTCCCTCTGAAGGAAGAACACTACATTGTAACCTTTACTCCCGCCCCCAACTGCCCAAGCTTTGAAGGAGACGGGAGGTCTGCTTATTTTCCTCCAACTATAACTGAGCTTTGGACCACTGTGGCGCATCCATAACTTGGAACCCGAATGGGTTATGAGTCTCCGCAATATACCACCCGTGACGAAAGGCTTCCCTCCACGACTGAGGTTGACAATCGTAACCAATACGGGCATAAACACAAATATTCAGAAGGGAAATTGACAGGTACCTCCCATCCACTAAACAAAACAGCAGCTGCTTCGCCCAGTGCGGCCTATGGCAACCTCCTCCGTGGGCTTTGCCTTATGGTATCAGAAGTGAATGAGCTTCTAGGGAGTGGGCCCGAATCCAAACAGAAAGCAGTTAGGTGCGCCAACAACAGTAATGCCATGACTTCATGAGCAGGCGATTTCTGCCTGGCGAGTTGGTAGTGCAATAAGCCGAGCAGGACCACCCATGACAATTCTTCCCGAGGATCTTGCACAATGTCTTCTAAAAGTCACCCAGCAGGAAGGAAACGTTCCCCTTAATCTCAGCCTGATTTCTCAACGTCCTGAAACCAAAGCATATGGTGTCTTTGGTAATAGAGGCTTGGCACGCAACCACCAATAATGGTAATAGGCTTTATAGTTTATGGCCAAGAGATTATAGGGGAGTATTATGGGGATGGTGGCACATGTCTTTAATTCTCACACTCTTGAGGAATAAAATAAGCAGGTCTCTGAGTTTGATACTGGCCTGGACTCCATAGTAAGTTACAATCCAGCCAGGGTTACATAGTAAGACTCTGTCTCTTTAAATGAAAGAAAAAAACAAAAAACTGTACGGAAGTAACTGAGTCCTGACATCAGGATCTTCATCCAACAATTGCTGTTCTTTAAGATGCTTTTCCAAATTTATAAAGCCATCAAAGGTTAGCATTATATATGCATATATATGTATATATATGTGTGTATTGTGTGTATATATATACACATATGTATATATATGCATATATATATATACACATATATATATACTTGCAGAAGATGGGTAAGATCATGGAAGGCCCCAGCACTGTCCATTCTAAGCAGTCACAATTGTTCTTAGCTCTGGGGTGGGGTGGGGGTGCATTAGCAAGGGCCAACACACCATGGTAGGACCACATTGTGTCTTTTGATTGTTTCATAAGAAGGGCAACATTGTGTACAGTGAGATGGTTGGAGGGCATTAGTCTAGCCTTCTATAATACACTGGCATTTCCTGAAGCCATTCAACGTTTATTCAGTGTCATCCTGGGGTCGGCTGCTGCTCTTGTGGGGCCATTGCACATCTTCCCATCTCTGAGACTCTGTGAGGAGCTTGCACTGCTCTGCCCGAATGAGGCCAAAGTAGGCAAAGCTTTCCTAGTTTGCTTTCTATCACTGGTAAACATGATGACCAAGAGCAACTTGGGGAGGAAAGAGTTTGTCTTACACATCCTGACCAGAGCCAAGGACAAAGCCCAGAGGCAGGAACTGAAGCAGAGACTGGAGGAACTCCGCTCACCGTCCTTGCTCCACCCAGCTTGTTCAGCCTGCTTCTTATACAGCCCAGGACCACCTGCCAGGGATGGCACTGCTCACAGAGGCCCAGCCCAGCCACATCACCAACCAAGAAAAAGCCCCAAGGCTCGTCTACAGGCCAGTCTGATGAGGCATTGTCTCTACTGAATTTCCCTCTTCCTAGATGACCCTAGTTTGTGTCAAGCTGAAAAACAAAAAAACAAAAACAAAAACAAAACCAATAACGGGAACAAGGTCCATGTTATTGCCTGTCATGACTGCCTCATGGTCTCCTGTTGTGATAGGTTCCAGACCCTTGCCTTTCTATCAACTGTACTGTCTGGGAAAAGGCCCTGGACCAAATGACAATTCCCTGCCCCCATCTCCCATATAATATAGCATATTACACTAGTACACAGTATATCATCAAGTCCGAAGTGTACACTGCACACTCTAAGACAGTAGTTCTCAGCCTTCCTATGGCTGTGACCCTTTAACACAGTTCCTCATGCTGTGACCCCCAACCATAACATTATTTTCATCGCTACTTTGCAACTGTAATTTTGCCACTGTTATGAATTAAACAGTGTCCTTCCTGACCCAGTGAACTGGACACCAAACACCACTTCTCTTGGGGCCTTACCTCAGCACACCTGCCCTTCCATGGTCTTCCAGTCCCTGATACCCATGGGTATTTCAGCAGGTGATGACCAGTTCCTCTCATGTCCCATGTAAACCAGTCCATGGGGACCCGATTTCCCTTGTATTGCCTCCACTTATGCGGGCTTTGTCTTGGGGGAGGGGGGATGGGTAGTGTAACATCGCTCAGATTTCCCACCCAAGGCAATTCCTAAGCTTTGTAAGTGTTACAGAAAAGTCAAAGCTAAAACCCACTACTTCAAGACTAATTAAAGTGTCCTTCTGGGTGCTCAACAACCAAAACTTGGAGGCTTAAACAAATGAGCATAAAGAAACTTTAAAAATAATTTTTTAAAAGCTTGGGTTTTTTTTTTTTTGTCCCTTGTCCTCTAAGCCACCTGTCCTTTTGATCAGAGAGACCATAGAGATCCAAGAGGATGAGTTGTAGCCAGTGAACCACCTGCAAAGAAGAGGAGCATCATCAGAGGCGGAAACATTCCCTACGCTCCAATGGAAGCCACGGGACCAGAAAAATCCTGACTGTCATATGGCACAGTGGTAGAGTTAAAAATTAAAGGAGCCATGGGGCAAGCTATAAGTCCCTAAAAGCAACATCCAAAAACCCTGGAGTGGTTAATTCCTTAAATTAATTCCTTAAATTCTTTAAAGATTACTTTTTTTGCCACCTAGATGGTTTTAAGGACCCAGTGGTAAAGTATAACAACAACAACAATGACAAGACATAGCATTAGAAAACAAAACTCTACCAGGTCTTGGTAAATTGTTCAAATAGACCCAGACTAACCAGGAACCTTGGTGCTCCTTTAGCTCCATAAAGACATCCAAGCAATCAGCTTCATATACGTTATTTATTTTTAAATTATGTGCACATGTTGCAGTGCAGGTGCCCACGGGGTTCATAGAAGGTTATTGAAACCCCTAGGGCTGGAGTTACACTGGCTGTGAGCTACCATATGAGCCCTGGGAACTGAACCCAGGCCCTCCGCAAGAGCACCAAGCATCCTTAACTACTGAGTCTTCTTTCCAGCCTGTATTTCAGCCTCTTTAAAAGAGACTTTATCAGATCTTATCGAGTACACTGACAGGTGTCAAACTCCAAAAGATAAATAAAAACTAAAAATCTGCTAACCTTGTTTATTTCTGCAGACCGTATTTTCTGGAAAGCAGCAAAGCCCCCAGGAGATTGCTTTGGAAGCAGTGAATTAGTCAAGAGCCTACACTTTCTCTGCAAATGGAACCCTGAAGTATGAGTGCTCTGCCCCAAATGGGATGTGTATGTCACCCCTCCTCCCGAGGCTCAGAGGACATCTGGGGAAAGCCAGAGCTATGGTAAGGACAGCTGTGAGACAGTGTCTTCTGGAGTGGACACAGCCGAGGGAATCAGAGTGGCTGTGGCTGCCTGCACAAGTCCCACATGAAATCAGGCCCATCAGCATTGCAGCATGGATGGGAGAGGCTTGTGAGTCTTCAAGCCTAGCTGAGAGGTATCTGCAGTTTATGGCCTCTCCTAAGTTGCCATGCCCCAGTGGATCGACCTACACAGAGGCACACAGGGCCAGCACTCACTGGACTCAGTGGGCTATAAAGAAGAAGATGTGAAGGTATGAGGGGATCTCGGAGAAGTCGGAAGAGAAAGAGGAAACTGGTTATCATCAAACTATATCATATACATATATGAAGTTTTCAAAGAATAGGCGAATAAGAAGAAAGGAACTCAGGGACCACCAATACCAGAAAAGTACACTTAGAGACTGTTGGAGCTCTAGATTTTAGAAGTATCCAAAAATGCCAGGTAGCTCCTGTGTAGTTTAGATTTTTAAAATCTTAATTTTAATAAGACTTTTTAAAAATGCTTTAACCTTCCTTCTTGCCCACCACCCACCAGAGGTAGTGGGAAAGAAAGGTTATTAGGATATGGGAAAAGTGGACTTGGTTAGAAATTGGTCATTAGAACAAATCTAATCTGTGTTGTCAGGAAATCAGCAGTTTAGTTCATAGAAATCAGTAGCAGCTCTATCTACTCACAAACAGTTCATGAATATACTAGTAGACCAGTTTAGTAGTGTTGAGATAGCAAACAAGAATCAGCAGTGGTGGCATGACTCAGCAGAAACAGCCAGGTCTCTGCGGAGTCAGCAAAAGTCAGCAGGAGGAACCAGGACCACTAGGAACACCAGGAGTTCTTTGCCATGCATCTCTTCATGTGAAAATCAGTGAAGATGAAGATGTGCAACCAATGAAACATTGTAAAGCTAGCTATGCAAGTAAGTCCCTGTCTCTGTCCGTTGAGTCTTATTTATATCCCTCTAAACATTACATGTCCTCTACAGGTCTTGTCTCACCATGTGTCTCAGTAAAACTTCGTGAGTCTGTATCAGCTGACATCACTCTGTCAATCGGCCTGAGTCCGTGGAAACAGCAAGATGCTGCCAGAACATCACCAAATGTCTTTTGGTGTGCTTTTCTCTATGTTGTCATAATAAATGGAGCTCAGCTATGCAGTGTAAGGTGAATCAATATATGTGTGTTGTTAGTGAAGAATCTTTCATCAGGTGTCTTTTTACGTGTTTGCTTTAGTAAAACTTCCTTTCCCCTGTGTCCGCTTTAGTGAAACGTTCCTTCATGTGTCTGTTTTAGCAAAACATTCTTTTACTTGTATCTGCTTCAGGAAAAATACCTTTTTGACATAGCTGACTTTTTAAAGAAAGCAGAAGTTGCTGGGGAGTGGTGGTGCACACCTTTAATCCCAGCACTTAGGAGACAGAGGCAGGTGGATTTCTGAGTTCGAGGTCAGCCTGGTCTACAGAGTGAGTTCCAGGACAGCCAGGGCTACAACAGAGAACCCTGTCTCAAAAAAGAGAAGAAGAAGAAGAAGAAGAAGAAGAAGAAGAAGAAGAAGAAGAAGAAGAAGAAGGAGGAGGAGGAGGAGGAGGAGGAGGAGGAGGAGGAGGAGGAGGAGGAGGAGGAGGAGGAGGAGGAGGAGAAGGAGGAGAAGGAGAAGGAGAAGGAGAAGGAGAAGGAGAAGGAGAAGGAGAAGGAGAAGGAGAAGGAGAAGGAGAAAAGGAGGAGAAAGAAGGAGAAGAAGAGGAGGAAGAAGAAGAAGGCGGCGGCTTTTGGGTTAAAGGTGTGTGCTAGGACTGAGCCACACCACAACAAGAAACAGGTTTTTCCAGTTCTCAATCTTGGGGTTCATAATATGATCAAATATTCTTCAACAACTCAGAGCAAGACCATTATTGCCTCAAGGTCAGTTTGTGGTTAACCACAATACACCCCAAAAATATTTGCTCCAGGGCACTGTGACAGTGAAATACTACTCAACTGCCCATGTAGAAGTCCTTATAAAAACAACAATCTTTAGAATGCCTCTGTGCAAGTCAGATTTTCTATCCCTACAACTGGGGGGTAGAGGCAGAAGCACCTTGAGTTCAAGGCTCATCTTGTCTGTATAACAAATCTGAGAGTGGCTACTTGAGACCCTCTCTCAGCCCCTATTAAAACTGGATGATAGCCGGGCGGTGGTGGAGCACACCTTTAATCCCAGCACTTGGGAGGCAAAGGCAGGTGGATTTCTGAGTTCGAGGCCAGCCTGGTCTACAAAGTGAGTTCCAGGACAGCCAGGACTATACTGAGAAACCCTGTCTCAAAAAGAAACAAAAACAAAAACAAAAAAAAACTGGATGACAGAGTTCAGAGGGCATATCTGGAGGATTACCAGAACTCAGAAGAAAACTGGGAGAATATTGGAGAATCGAAGGCAATTAAAATAATAATAGGGAGAACTCAAGAGTCAGTGATGAGAAGACCCCAGGAGTTAGTCTCGAGCAACACCAGCATTTTATAAGCCGCCAAAGGGCTCATCAGGAAGACAGTTCTGCTGCAGGAGAATTAGCAAATTCCTGTCACTGTAATGAACGCTTACAGTATTGGGTTAACGGGAGCTACAGAGAGTAGGAGCTAAGAATATTCATTCACGCTGGTGCCATGAGACCAGAACAAGAAAGAGTATCTCAGAAAGTAATGGGAGGCAAAAACAGAAAACTACACCTTGCAGAACCTTGAGTTCTGTTTGCAGTTAAGACAGTCAAAAAGAAGTTCCTGGTTGTCCTGTGTTAAGTCTTTACAGGACAAGGCTTCTCATAGTTATTAAGAAGTTTATGTTTGTCTTGTGTTAAATCCTAGTTAGTAAGTTTCTGTTTGTCCCTAGTTAAGTCCTTGTTAAATAATGTTTCTATTTGTAATTAAGAGTAACTTTGTGTTTCTTTGATCTGATGTGAACTGCTTGCAATTCCATTCAATATGTATCCTTGCCTCTGTTCCTCCCTTTTTCATTGTATCCTTTTAACTCTGGCCCCTGTGAACACCTTATTCTGTAAGAGGAATTTCAATGGCCTGGGTGACAGGGGAGGGGGGTGATACCCTCCCCTACCCTGTCCCTTACCATCTGAGGTAGCACCTGGAGGGCATGAGACGTAGGAGAGCCGGTCCTGCCTCCTCACTGGCTGCAGCACTCTGGAGAGCAGGCCCTATAGCTCATTTGGGCAACACAGTGAAGATGCCCTGATGACAAAGGTGCTGGTGAGCTGACCCAAAGGCATGGGAGTAGGAGAGGTGATCCTGCCTCCTGCTGACTGTGGCCTTGCTGAACAGTGCTGGAGGGTTTACCCTGGTGATTCAGATAAGGGGCAACCATTGAGCTCACCAGCTCAGCTGCCACCCAGGCCCAGATCCAGGGCTCTGGTTGTCCCTCCCTAAAAATCTGTATCATGTGTGAATTGTTGGGGCACATGAAAGGGCCAGTCCTGCCGATCCAAAGCTGTTACAGGATCTTTAACACATAGGATGACAACAGGATAATTGGGAGGAGTCTCAGTGAGGGTCCAACATTGATGGTGTCATAGAAGCCAGAGATCTTGAACCAGACCAATGACTCATTGCAATAAATATTTGCAAATGAAGATATGTGGATATAGGGATGTACTGTATTGTGTGTCACACTGCCATACTATGGCTTCCACAATCATATTTTCTATGCTTTCGAGTGTGTGTGTGTGTATGTGTGTGTGTTGTACATTGTACTCAGACCAGAGGTCGATATCAGGTGTCTTCATCTACCATTCTCCATTCATTCATTCATTCATTCATTCATTCATGTATTCGTTTGTTCGTTCATTCATTCATTCATTCATTCATTTTTATTTTAAATCCCAGAGCGCCAGGTTTCAGCTAGCCTTTCTTTCGCATTTTCCTGTAACACCCTCTGAGTCTAAATCAATATATAATTATTTCCACAGCTCACTGTCTACTCTTTATCCTACTAAAAACCACTGCTTACCAAGTGATGTCCCTTTTGTTCTTTGATTTATTTCAAAAGGCTTACAACATGATGTTAGTATGTAACTGCCAGTCTGTTTCTGGCCGCTGGCCGCTGGCCGCTGGCATTACCCCATCCACACAAATGGAATTAAAATGCATACCACATCTAAGACTTCACAGAGCCTTTTGGGAGTTTGGGGAGGGGGGCTCTCTACTGCAGCTGCGCACCAAAGCGGTCAACTTTATATCCCAGAATCCTTGAGTCCCGAGGTAAACTACATTTCCCAGAGGCCTCTGCATCAGCCATCCTCATTACTCCCCCCTCCAGCCCCGCCCCCTGTGAGCTCCATCAGGCCGCCGGGTGTCTGTGGCTCGATTCGCTGCTCTGATCTAGCTCCCCAGTCTGAGTATCCAAGCTTGGCAGCTGCGAGCCTTCATGAGGCGTGGCGGGAGCTGGGGGGAGGTGAGCGGCCAGGCTGGAGGACACGGAGGCCTGTGGCGACTTCAGCGTGGGCCGCCATGAGTCACTCTGGTCCCCTTTCTGGAGTTTTCTCTGGGGATGTGGAAATTGATCCCTTGACAGCAGCAGAGCAGTTGGGTGGGCTGCACATGGAGTGGGCCCGTGGACAGATTTGAACGGGTGGAAAACGTTTGTGTTCCCACTGTGGCTGCACTCTGGCCTCAGTGCACTCTGATCTGAAGGGGGCTGGCACTGCCAACTGAGCTGTGGTGAACAGCATAGGGTGATGCCTGACTCGCGGAGGCATAGTGAGTCTCCTCGGTGACATGCAATCCAGTGTCGCCTGAGTCTTGTTTCTGGAAATCTAGAGACCAGAAGAGTGGTGACTTGTCAATTCTCTGCCGCCCGCCCCCAGCTCCCGCTTTCCGTTCTGGAAGCAGAAGCGCCAGGCTCAGCTGGTGGGACGCATTCAGAGATGCGGCTTCTGAGGGGTGCGAAGCAATCTTTCTTTCTTCTTCCCTCAGATCACATTTTTGGATACTGTACCCATCTTTGAGAAAAGCCCAGAAAGAGAGCATGGCTCCAGAGCAAAGGGAAGGGAAGTCTCAGGTGAGCGCATTGCCGTCTCAGTTCATGGCAGAAGGAGTATTTTATATGGTTTTGGTTTTCCTTCCAGAGTGAGGCTCTCCAACCAGTACAGCCTTCACCAGGACTTGGTGCCCATGGAGGAGCTGGTTGTCTAGGAAGCACACTGCACAGCTCGCTCACAGTATTTGAGTTGCTGTTGGCTGATCCCGGTTTGTTGCGCTTACTACATTGACAGCGACATGCAGATGTCCGTTATCACTAGGGACACAGCTGGCAGAAGTCCTTTCTGGTCTGCTTCCCTCATGTTTATTTTTCTCAGCCCTCACCTGGATTGCCCATCTATTTCTTTTTGCCCTTAAGATTGTTTGCGGCGCTCCTCCATCCCGTGGTTCCCCTACTATACTCTATGGATCCTAGGTTTGGATTGTACCATTCTTGTGAAAACTACTCTTGACCTGTCATTTGGAGGTGCGGGAATATAGAGCTGCCCCCATCGAGGTGAGCTGCTGCGTGGACAGGGGAAAGCCACACTGCAGGGAACACAGTGTCAGGAGCCTCACTCTGAGAGCAAGGAGACAACTTATCAAGAAGCCATAAAGAGGGTTTCGTGGGATATTTGGCAGAAAATTAGTAAGCACAGTGTGAGGCTCAAGACAGTTGATTTTTACCCTACCCCCTCTGTTACCATCTATGGGCCTTGAATCAGTAAGTCTAACTTCTGTGTCTCAGTTTCCTTACCGATAAAATAAAAATAACAGCATCCCCTTGTAGGATCGGTCAGGTTATCTTTGGACCCATAAGAGGCTGAGATTTGGGCAACTCCATTGTCTTAAGCCTTTACATTCCATCCAGGAGAGTCAAGTTGTGTTCATGCCCTGAACCTCCATCCCTGTGTGTGTGAGCCTTCTCCATCTCCTTCACTGAGACTATCCCCCACCCCCACCCCCACCCCCGTGGTATCTGCTCTAAGGTGGAAATCTTCAGTTGCAGTGCTGACCTCACATTCTTGTCTCTGGAGTGAGGACCGAAGCAGGAGATGGTGTGTGGGCCTTACCAGACCAGCTACACAGCTTTTTTTTTTTTTTTACATTGTTGAAATGATTTCTACACATGCCTGTGTACTGATTAGATCGGAAAGTCTTTTTTTTTTTTTTTTTTTTTTTGGTTTTTCGAGACAGGGTTTCTCTTTATAGCTCTGGCTGTCCTGGAGCTCACTTTGTAGACCAGGCTGGCCTCGAACTCAGAAATCCGCCTGCCTCTGCCTCCCTAGTGCTGGGATTAAAGGCGTGCGCCACCACGCCCGGCTCGGAAAGTCTTTAAAGCAAAGATTATCGTTTATATTCTCTTCATAGAAAGTTATTTTTCCTACAGGCATTGCATGCATATGAAAAAGCAGAGTAAAAAATCTTGCTGGACATGGTGGTGCAGGGTTTTAATCCCAGTACCAGGGAGGCAGAGGCAGGTAGATCTCTGCGAGGTTGGGGCTAGTCTGGTCCACCATACCAAGTTCCAGTCCACTCAGAGCTTCATAGATTGTCTCAAAAACCAAGAACCCAAGAGACCTTTTGCCAGAAGAACTTCTAATTACCATGATGTCCTTGCGCTTATTGGCCACAATCCCTGTACAGAAAGCCAGGATCTGACTCACTGCTGTTGTTTGTGTGTCTGTCACCGGTTGAATTGATGACTAAATGGTAGATGACCTAGCCTCTTCAGAACCCTCAGTGACATCATTTCATGATCGCCTGTCCACCTTCCACACTGTCACCTCCCTCGTGCTGTATGAGGCTGCTGAGTTGGAACGGCTTTTCCTCACAGGTGTCGGTGACATTTGAAGACGTGGCCGTGCTCTTTACCCGGGATGAGTGGAAGAAGCTGGTCCCCTCTCAGAGAAGCCTGTACCGTGAGGTGATGCTGGAGAACTACAGCAACCTGGCCTCGCTGGGTAAGAGAGTGCCCTGTGGGCAGAGACTCACAAGCGAGACCTCGGTGCCTTCTTCCCCGAATGAAGACTATGGTCATTAAAACACTCTAGCTGAGGTTTGCTGTAGGGCTGTACAAACCAGATCTCTATTAAATATTGAAACTTTTTTTTCCATTTCCAGGTGTCTAAATGCCCCAAATAGGAGAACATAGGGGGTTGATACTCATACTGTTCCCTGCTGTCTGCAACTTGACAGTAGAAATTCCTCCAGTGTTGATGCAGCAGTTTTCATGTTATATTTATTCTGTGTTGCCTGTAAACAAAGTCTTCCCTCAGCCCCCCTCTCCTGTTTCCTGCCTTTCCCACTTCTTTTTCCAGTCAAATGCTGTGCACACTATTCTTGAAAAGAAATCAAATGGTTTCTCGCTTTAAACAGTCCTCTTCACAGATACCTGTCTGTATTTATTCTATCTGCACACCCAACAGCCCTTTTCGAGAATGCTAAAGCTGCCCGTTTATAGAATTTCCATAATGTGCAATTAGTTCTCCCATTTCTCTCCTGTGAACCACTTGGCCTCTGCCTGACATATCCTGTCACATGACAAGGAAAAGCTTAAGTACCCAGTAGAGGTGTAGCTGGGTTCCCCACGCATCTAATGCTTGTCCACGTTAAAACAAGACCAAATATTTTTAGTGTTATTGCTACTTTTGTTTGCGATTAGGATTCCCATTTACCAAACCAAAGATGATCTCCGTGTTGCAACAAGGAGAAGAACCCTGGAAATCAGAGAAAGAAAGTCATGGATGCTCCCCTCTTGGTAAGTGGGTGGGCCTGAAATACCCCAGAATCTCTGCAAAATAAGAACAGAGGGTAGGGGGCTGGTGAGATGGCTCAGTGGATAAGAGCACCCGACTGCTCTTCCGAAGGTCCAGAGTTCAAATCCCAGCAACCACATGGTGGCTCACAACCATCCGTAACAATATCTGGCGCCCTTTTCTGGAGTGTCTGAAGATAGCTACAGTGTACTTACATATAATAAATAAATACATCTTTTAAAAAAAAAAAAAAAGAAAGAACAGAGGGTAGCCTCAGTGCCTGGAGACTGAGCTGTACCAGCAAGTTGCTTTTCAGTGACAGGAATCCTAGGGGGAAGGACCAAGGGATGAGAAGATAAAGGAGATAGGAAGGCTGGGGTCAGGAATGTCTTATTCCAAGCAAGTTTATTAGGAAATACTGCATCTAATGTATACCGTCTGTGGGGGAAATTGGACAGAGTGAGCAGACAGCTATGACACAATGAGATGGAGTCAGTGGGAAGCTAATTGAGCAATTTGCACAAGGGGAATGCAGGGTATCTTAAGAATGTCACAGATTGAGTGCACAGTGACCTTGGGGCTGAGAACCACAGCCCCTTGGCGTCAGAAGAACTGGCTTCTCCATATCTGAAGCTGACGTTCTGCCAAAGCCCGGACCCCAGGCCGTTACCGGCTCTGCCAAGCACTTCCGATAAGGGACTATGTTCCTTTTCCATTCATCAGGCTCTCCAGAAAGCCTTAGACTGGCCTGTCCCTCAACAAGAGACCTCTTCAGGTACCTGATCCTCATGGAATGATGGGAAAGGAAAATCCCAGGCTCCCAGCCCCTAGCTTCCCCTCCTGTCTATGGTCCCTTTTGTTTCTGAGGAGAGCTGCCTTTCATGTACAAGAAGTCAGCATATTTAAGGGTATATTGGAAGTAATTTTTTTCTAGCTGCACAGAATATATATATATATATATATATATATATATATATATATATATGAAATCGAGACAAAGGAAATGAGCTTGGGTGGCCTCACTAGATTTTGGTACTGTGCTAAGAGCTTTGGCCTGTGGATAACAGGGATAGCTAAGAAGTTTAAGGAGAATTTTATGATCCCGGATATTTTAGTGGGGACAACAAGGGAAGCCATTGAGAGGGAGACGGGGGGGGGGGGGGAAGGAGCTTGAGTAGGAAGAGAGAAAATGCAGAGGTGGGGGAGGAGAGCCAAACATCTGAATTCTATAGGGAAGAGCTCCTGGGAGAGAAGTTAGAAAGTTCAGGTAAGCCAGCCTTGCCTGGAACAGGTGGGACTGAGGGATGCTGGGAGAACCTGGATATGCAAGCTAAGCACCTCAGCTGCCTGTCCTGGGTCTGAATCCCAACCCTGAGGAGACATAAACACCCAGAGATGGGCCCAGCACTGTCTCCCTGCCCTTAACAGGAAGAGTTGAGGGCTTAGAGCCTGGAGTGGGGGAACTGGGAGACAGGGCTGAGGTTGGGTCAGGTCAGACACTGAGGATTAAGGAAGAGCTGGAAGGTTGACTATTGTTCTTATAGACCCTGTTCTGATAGACCCTGAATACGAGAGCCCTTCTTTTTCAGTCTAAAGTGACAGTTTCTGATATAGAGACCACGGCTGTCTATCTTTGAAACCTTTGTTTGGAGAAATACAGAAATTCTGTGGAAACTACCAAGGCAACTGTTTTGTAGTGCTGGAGAGCCAGGCCTTGCACTTGCTAGGCAGGTGCTCTACCAGTGAGTTACACTTCCAGCCATATCCCTTCCTCTGAAGGGACCTATTTTCCTGTTTGTCTTCTACCTTGTGATATTAAAAATCAAACAAACAAACAAACAAAAAACTGTTTTCATTTTTATGTGTTTGGATGTTCTGCCTGCAAAAATGTCTGCGCACCACATGGGTGCAGGGCTCACAAAAGCCACAACGGAGTGCTAGCTCCCCAGGGACTGGAGGTTTAGACAGTTGTGAGTTGCCAGGTGAGGTGCTAGGTATTGAATCCAGAACTTCTGAAAGAGCATCCAGCGCTCATAACCACTGAGCCCCCTCTCCAGTCCCCTGCCTTGTCATTTTTTATTAAAATGTAAGCATCCGAATCTTCCACTTCCCAGGGCCTGCTGGGGTGATGGGTGATTTTTCTCTTTAGTTATGATAAGCGACAAATGTGTCTGGTTTTAAAAATCAGGGGAGGGGCAAGCAAAGGGGGAAGGACACTGCCCCCCTAATTGTCGGGTGGAGATAAAAGTGGAGCCCCGCCCCACCCTGCTTTGTAGCTGGTCCTTCTTGCCTCTTGGTTGTACGGCTGTTGTAGGGATGCTAGCAGCTTGCTCCTTGGAGCTGGCTGCTGAAAGGTGGGTAGCTGCTGCTGCATGAAATGCACTTCAGTTTCCCGCTCAAGCCTTCCTGTTGATGCTGCACAGGCTCCGGGGTTTTGAAATCTAATGGACAGATTTTACAGATACACTTGCCATCCAGGGAGGGAAATAGAATCATGGTACTTCACACCATGAGAGATGTCATATTGTCTGACGTTCACTTTTTCTCTTCTACACTTGTTTTATAGTCTGGGCATTCTCTGCCTTCACATGATGCTGAGATTGAGGTCTTGCATGAAGTGAAGACTATATAGTTTAAAGCTGTTGGCTGGAGTAGTCTCTTAGCTAAGTTCTAACTTAGCCTGCCTTCCTGGCCTGCATCCCCGCCATGTGGCTAGCTCTTTACCTCCTGCCCCACTTTAGTCTTCCTTCTGCTTTCTCCCTGCAGGTCTCAATTTTCCTGACTCTGCTTGCATCCCTCCAGTGTCCCCACCTGCCTGGAAGTTCTGCCTCCTTACATGTTGTCCCAGCCATTGGCTGTCAGCTCTTTATTATAACCAATCAGCAGTAAGACAGCATCTGGTCCATCTCTTTGGTTGCCTTAGGCATTGCGGGCTATCTGACCATCTTCTTTTGGGCAGGTGGGATGGGCAAGCATTTACAAATAGAAAACCTAGAGATAGGAAATGACAACACTCAAATACTGCCAGGACATAGCTCTCTGCCAGTATATAGTAACAATCAAAAATGCAGAGACACACCTTATTACAGTGTGAGGAAAGGTCACCCCAACATAGTCCCAAAGACAGAGAATTATCTGGCCCTGGATGTCATCTGCTACTGAGAAATTCTGAGCTATATCCTGACTTTTGTGGCATTTTCAGAACACGGGGTTGTAACATCCAAGAGTAGCATTTTCATTCAAGATGCCTATAAAAATTCACTCATATAGTTTTTCAAATTTCCTGTATTCCTCTTATTCTTTATAACAATACTCTTGTGTGCCAATTCTATATATGCTTCTTCATGAAATCAGTTTTAAGAGATGTGATATCATCAGCAAATACAGGCAGTCTTTCAACTTCTCTAATTTAATTGTCCAACTGCAATAATTAATAGTTCCTTACAGCTGGATAGTAGGGAAATGGATATATTGGCTTCATTCTTGATTGCAGTGAAATATACTTAATGTCTCTTCATTAACAAAATGATTGGCTTTAGGACTAAAATGTTTGAATTTTATCATGCTGTTGAGGTATTCCTCAAGTCCTGTTTATCTTTATTATCTGTGTGACACAGAGTCTCATTGACTGCTTCTTTAAATACGTATAATGTACTTGTGCACTGTACAATAATATTCTAGCAAATGATGAGCTGCATATACAATGGTGTGCCATGAGAGTATAACACGGATAGCCAGGTTAAGAGCACTTGTGTCCTGGACACTCACAACACCATGTGATTCACAATTGTCCATAACTCTAGTTCCAGAGACTCTGATGTTCTCTTTTGACCTCTGCAGGCGATTAGTATGCATTTCTGTACATACAGATGCACATACAAGAAGACATACAGAAAGTAAAACACATAAATCTAACTTTAGAAACATAAAGCAACACAATGCAAGCTAGTTAAAGTGGCCACGTGCTCCTTTAATCCCAGTGCTCACGAGACAGAAGCATGTAGATCGCTGTGAGCCCTGTTCTCCACACTGAATAAATAAAACTTAACAGAATGTACCATCTATGTGTTTGCAGCAATGCTGATGTAAAAAAAAAATCCTGGGTTGCTAGAAGTATAAAAGTATAGTATTAGAATTATTACAGTACATAATATTTGATAATAGCAGTGACTTTAGTCACTGTGCTTTGGGTTTGTATTTTAATGTTGTGTATTAAAGTCTGCTTGTCCTCATGGGAAGAAAGCTTAAGGAGGCACTGTGATGCGGGGCAGCAGCTGCATACCTCTTTTGTCTGCCGTATCCTTTGATTGCATCAAGACACAAAGTCTGTCACATGCACTGTCTACACCATCTAGATTTGTGTCACATATCCTCTGGGAGGCTTACATGAGAATGACCCGCCACATTTCCCAGAGCACATCCCTGTCATTAAGTGACATATTGCTGCATCTTGTAATAAGTGCTAGAATAAGAGGAGGGCTGTGGATTGTTAGACTCAGTCAGGAAAAGATGCAACAGAGGAGTTACCTGCACTGCATTGGAAGGCTGGTAAGGACTCTAACATGTAGAAAAGAGAGGTTAATACATCCAAAATGAAAAAAGAATGGCAGAAGCACCATAATTCATGAGTTCCATACCAGGCTACACTTCCCAGTCTGTGCCTCTCTAACCCTCTCCTGGTTACTCTAGCTCTCACCTCCTTAAGTGAGCTTGTTTATCCTTTTGTTCACTCCAATTGATTGGCACTCATCCAGTATCTTATAAAGTGTTTATTTTCCATTTCTTCTTTCTTGCTAATATCTATAGGCATGTAGTATTTAATTAGGTAACATTAACATTCTTCCTATAAATTTAATCTGAGCTAACCACAGCTATCACTGTAATTTTGGTTTTTCTTCCAGGATGTCATAGCAGTCTTCAAACCACAAAATCAACTCAAACTAAAGAGTCATTGTTTCAGGAATTAAAGAGAAAACAACTCAACAGGGATGAGGCCTGGGACTTCACCTCAGGAAAATCCGGCAGACCTGACAACAGTTTTAGGACACAGGATACAAATGAAAGCTTAGAAATAATTTCAATCACCCATACAAAAATTCTTACTATAGATAAAAGCCATAAGAATTTTGAATTTGGTCCAAGCGTTGGCCTGAAGTCAATTGGTAAGCAAAAGATTGCAAGAGAAAAAACACAAAGAAATAGCCTCAAGGAAAATTCAACTTTACTTAGTCAACCAAAACTCAAGACAGTAGAGAAACGCTATAAATGTAGTACTTGCGAAAAAGCCTTCATTCACAACTCATCCCTTCACAAACATCTGAAAAACCATACTGGAGAGAGACTATTTCAGTGTAAAGACTGTTTGAAAGCTTTCAGCCAAAGTTCTGCCCTTATTCAACATCAAAGAACTCACACTGGAGAGAAGCCCTATATATGTAAAGAGTGTGGAAAGGCCTTCAGCCATAGTGCATCCCTCTGCAAGCACCTAAGAACTCATACTTTGGAAAAATCCTATACATGCAAAGAATGTGGAAAATCTTTTAGCAGAAGGTCTGGCCTTTTTTTGCACCAAAAAATCCATGCCCGAGAAAATCCTCATAAATATAACCCAGGAAGGAAGGCATCCACTTCCCTTTCAGGATGCCAGAGAATTCATTCCAGAAAGAAGACCTACTTGTGCAACGAATGTGGCAACACCTTTAAGTCTAGCTCATCCCTTCGTTATCATCAGAGGATCCACACCGGAGAGAAACCTTTCAAGTGCAGTGAGTGTGGTAGGGCCTTCAGTCAGAGTGCATCGCTTATTCAGCATGAAAGAATCCACACTGGAGAAAAGCCCTACAGATGCAATGAGTGTGGGAAAGGCTTCACTTCTATCTCAAGACTCAATAGACACCGAATAATTCATACGGGAGAGAAATTGTATAATTGCAATGAGTGTGGCAAAGGCTTAAGTTCCCATTCAACTCTTATTATTCATGAAAGAATTCACACTGGAGAGAAACCATGTAAATGTAAAGTTTGTGGGAAAGCCTTCCGACAAAGTTCAGCTCTGATCCAACATCAGAGAATGCACACTGGAGAAAGACCCTATAAATGTAATGAGTGCGGCAAGACCTTCAGGTGTAACTCATCCCTAAGCAACCATCAGCGGATCCACACCGGAGAGAAACCGTACCGATGTCAGGAATGCGGGATGTCATTTGGTCAAAGTGCAGCTCTTATTCAACACCGAAGGATTCACACAGGAGAGAAACCCTTTAAATGTAACATGTGCGGGAAGAGTTTTAGGCAGAGCTCCTCACTTATTGCCCATCAGAGGATTCACACAGGAGAGAAACCCTATGAGTGTAGTGCTTGTGGCAAGCTCTTCAGCCAGAGATCCTCCCTAACCAATCACTATAAAATTCATATCGAAGAGGACACCTTGAACACAGATTTGCATGAGTAAACAATTAACCAAAGTTCCTCAGAGAATATATTCTTCATATTGACAATAACTATAGTGACTATGAGGAAACTTATTAATTTAGTCCTATGGGATATTGAGAATACAAGAATAAGACTGTGGTCATATAATAATTAACAGAGAAAATTTCATACCTGCCAGTCACTTTTTAAGACCAGACACTTAACTGTAGCAGACATTGACAATGGCCATTTATAAGGTAACAGAAACACCTTTTTATCTCATCCACATAATATAAAATATGCAATATAGAAACACTAGAAAAATCTGAGTTCAAGAGTGTTGATTTGTCATTAGAAAAAGGAATACCAGCTATTAGCATACTTACTACATGTAATATTTTAATAGTAAATACTTAAAATATATGCATTTTTAAATCAATGGGCAGAATTAAAGAAAGGAAAACAAAACAAAAAAACTACCTCGTACTGTCTTTTCCTAAGCTACTGTCAAACTGCATGGTTTTTATTAAAGAGAAAGAAAGAGAACTGTCTTTAATTTTGTTCTTCTAATTTCCTAACTTCCCACATTTAATACACATATTCTAATTTTGGGCTGTGAATTATTCTCCTTCATTGAGTTGAAACATTAACTATGAAGCCATGTCCTGAGTAGTTACCCTTGGCCAATCTAAACTTATTTCATCCATGCACCATCAGAATTGGAACACATATTGGATGCAATGATGCATGCCTATAACTTAACATTTAGGAGGCCAGGAAGACAACTGCATAGATGACATCTAGGTATTTAACACATATAAATAATAGTAATAGTATTTAACAAGTGTTAAATACTTGTCTTAGTTACCCTGGAGCAAGCAGACTAGCTACAGTTGTCAAGATGAATTGAGAGAGAACAATTAGGCAAGACACCCAACCTCAACCGCCCCCTACACTCACACCATACAGATGAACCCCCAAACCTGCACACCACACACAGACATACATAGGACAAAATTCCTGGCCTCCTAAATGTTAGGTTATAGGTATGCATTGTGCATCCAGCACGTGTCCCAATTCTGATGGTGCATGGATGAAATAAGTCTAGATTGGCCAACCTGTATAATGTGTGCGTTTGTGTGTTAGTCAGGTTTCTTCTTAGTTTTATGTATATGAGTGTTTTGCCAGCATGTAGATGTAACTTGTGTTCTCAGTGTCTGAGGAGGTCAGAAGAGGACATCTGATATCCTAGTTATGGTTGTGAGCTGCCACACGGGTTCTGGAAACCAAATCCAGGTCCTCTGCATGAGCGGCCAGAGCTCTTAACTGCTGAGCCATTTCTCCAGCCCCAGAAAATTTTATCATCCACATCTGTACAATAGACAGAACGGTAACAACATCTGGACAGGAAGGAGAAGGCAAAGTTAAGAGACTGCCAAAGCTCACAACTGTCTGTAAATCAGTCCTAGGGCATCTGAATTCCTTTCATGGCTTCTGCAGGCATCAGGCATGCATGAGGGAGACATACATACATTTAAGCAAAACACTTATATGCATAAAATAAAAGTAAAGAGTACTGCCAGAAAAAAAAAAAAAGCCCAGAGGAAGTGTGGATCCAGCATCTGTAGGAAGAATGGGAGAGAGCCTTCCTCGTGTGGAGGGATCCTGCTAAAGAGAATTGGTACTTGAAGTGAAAGCTGAGTTAGACCATCAGAGATCTTGAGCAGCACCTGTAGTCTAGGCTATAAGAAGTTAGACATGAAGATCATGAAGATAGAATGACTGATTTGAAAAGGTGACTTAACCCCCAGCTTGAGAAACTGTCTCTTACACACAGGGAGAAGTTTGGGGGTCTGAGAAAAAAATATTCTTAGTGAGCAATGGAAAGCCTAGGTCTGCTCTTAGAGCCAGACAATTGGCCAGATAGTTTGCTACAAATGGTAAAAGTATTACTCAGCCTAACATGTTTTTCAAAATCAAGTTGTAGTCAGCCATTCAAAGCCTTAAGATATAACTTAATAGGTCTGTCTTTCTCAGGTTATAAAGTTATTTCATTACTATCATGTCCCATAAAAATGTAAAGACCTTTCTCATTTTGAAATATAAGTTTCCATGAAAGTCCTGAATAAGAGTTAAGAGAAATGTTTATTTCTAGCCTCTGTACTGTTCTAAGTTACAAAGCCTTTGACCTTTTTAGTACCAGAGCTTGGCCAATTAATAGCCTACTTTTTGAGGGTTTTTTGGTTTGGTTTGGTTTTTGTTCTCTTTTCCTCCCTCCCTCCCATCCTGTCAGGACTTCACTGTTCAGCCCATTTCCAATGCATGATCTTCCTGTATCTGCCGCTTGATTGCTGGGGCCACAGGCAAGGGCTGTTACACTGAACTCTGGCTGTGGGGTTCTTAAGAGTGTGCTCCTGCTCAGAAATTTAAACGTCTATCATATGCATTTTTATTTAGAAACAACATGGTTAGGATGAGAAGAAAAAAAAAACTACAAAGAAATAGTTTCCCTGTTCTGTTAGTAACAATGTTATTATATTGTTGGATAAAATATTGTTGGATATAATGGGGGAGAGCTGATCTGGCTGTGATCTAACAGCATCAAAACAAGCCAAATTAAAAAAAAAGATTCATAGTTTTTTATAAAATATTACTAAAATAGTTGTTAAGAAAAAACATTCATAAGGACCAGGAAAATAATAATGGAGGTGGTGGGCGATCTATGGCAGACAGGACAAGTATGTTTCAAGTTAGTGGCAGAGATGCTAATTCCCAGGATCGAACTACTTGGAAGTGTTATGGGTGGGGCTTAGGTCATTTGGGATGTGCCCTTGAACTGCCTTGTGGGACCTCGCCATTTCTCCTTCTGCCTCCTGGAGAAATGTAACTGAACAAAGAGGGTGTGGTCTAATAGTAATACACTGGGTGTGGAGCCATAGCAAGATCTGTTTTCTCGGGCTCTTCTCTGCGACCCCAGGACTTAAGAGAAAATGATCTTCCTTTTCTCTGGGTATGATGGGATCAATTCTTGCAGGAGAATCTCATGCTATGCTCAGAGTAGAGAGCAAGGTGAGCTTTCTGCTTCTGTCTTCTCAGATGTCGAGGTACTATATTGTGCAGAGTATGTGTAGCATATCTTTGACTGTACTATTAACTATTAAGGTCACACATGTTCTACTAGGTCAGCAGTCTTTTCTTTACTGTAGTTCTCTTTCCATTTCAATTACTCCTCTAAATAGTCTCTTCATCTTAGAAACAACAAACTCTCTAGTCTTTAAAAAAGGTATCTATCATACTTATATCATCAAAGAATATAATCTATAGACCAATTCTGTTAAATGTGTGGCTAATTTCAAACCAATATAAAATCATATCTAGAAACTATTTTTCTCAGATTTTGGAGAACTATTTATAGATATCTATCAAACTTGTTAATTTTGTTTTTCAAAGATTCCTCACTGGTAGTGTTGTTTTTGGTCAGCCTTTCTATCAGTTACTGAGACGATAGGCCAAAAATAACCGTGGTGGGACTGAGCTAGAATTGCATGCAGGCCTGTGATTTCAGCATTCAGGAGTCTCTGAACTTGTATCAGTCCTTCTGCCTCTGCCTCCCCAGTGCTGGGATTGCAGATGCTGGTCAGTAAGCCCAACTAAGAAACACATTCTCACCTGTAATTGCTTTTTACTGGGTTACTGTGATATTTTGTATAAATTGTCAATTCTTTAAAAAAAAAAAAGTCCGTGTGTGGGTGTGTGCACATGAGTGCAGGTATCCATGGAGGCCAGAGATTGGATTGGATGCCCTAGATATGGAATTACAGCTGATTAGAGCTGCCTGGAGTACGTGTTAAGAACAGAACTTGAGACCTCTACATGAACAGTCATCATTCTTAACTTCTTAATCTCTCAAGCCCTCAATTGTGACATTTTTCATTTTCCCATATTTTTAGATAGTCCAGACAACTATGAAAAAAAGCCAGACACTACCAGTAAAGAGCAATAAATTTTTATTCAGTATGTTGGCAATAGGGGTAGCCACTTGCATTAAACAAGAGCTCATCTCTGAATTTAAAGAAAAAAAAAGCCAGCTGGAGACTTAAAGCCAACAAGGAGAGGGCATAGTGGACACCAAAGAGGAGCTACCTGCTAAAGACATGTCTGTAGTCCCAGAGCTGTGCACCACAAAAGCAGTCAAAATGGCAGCAGGCCTCTTCTCACAACCCCTACCATGTGAGGTGTCCAAAATGGAGGCTCCTGTTAAAATGATGGTACCATGATATCTCCGCAGCTTGCTGCCATCATGGGAGGTATTCACAGTGGTGCACGCCTTTCCTGCCTCAGCAGCCTCAGCAGGAGCTGGCCCTCAAGAACTGTTCAACATGGCTACACCTTTCCTACCTCTGCCTACTGCCTTCATGAAGAGCTGTCCACGGTGGCAACACCTTCTTTCCTGCCTCAGCCCACAGCCTTGGTCAAACACCACTGCAGATGTCCATAATGCCAGCACCTCCTCTCCAACCCACAGAGACGGTGCCTCAGTCAAAGCCACCAGCGGCTGGGAAAGACATCTAACCCATGGGCCTGATGCAGGGAAAAGGGGGTGAAAAAAGCCGCCAATTCCTGAGCTCCCTCCCCCAAACAAAACATCAATCCTTGAGCAGAAAATCCAGTAATTCCTGAGCTCCCCAAGTTCAGGACTTGAAATCCCACCAATCATCACTCTAGAAATCTCTGCCCTGGAAAGCTCCGCCCCCTAAGAAATCCTATATAAGTACTGCCACTTTGTCTAATTCCCTGTTGCTTGTTCCCTAGAACAGAGAGCAGCCATCCCTGGATTCATCCCTTCACACCCTGGTCCATCCAATAAACCTCTTTCATGAGATTCTTATGCCTGGTCAGAAGTGAAAATGAAAAGAAGCAATGAAGAGAAGAAATGATGAGGAGAGGGACTGAGGCTCCTGAGCTCCGCTGAGGACGCCATGCCCTGGTTGCTGCATCGCCTCTGCTGAGGAGGCTTCCTCTTAGAGCTATTATAGTTCCTCAGCTCCCATGTCTCAGGGTGCCCTTCTTTTGGGACATTGTCCCACCTCAGAGCTGTGTGGTTCCTGAGCTTCCGAGTCCCAGGATATCCTCCCATCAGAGCAGAAACACAATGTCAAAGACCTAAGACGGAAGGTGTGGGATAAAAGGAATTTGGGCACACACGTTTGGCTAGTAGGATTTTTGAGTCTCGTCAAAAAGTGGCCTCCAGATGCCTGTCCGACATTTGGTTCAGGACATAGTCTTTGTTGCATGGAATAGAAGTTTTACATGCTGAAGTGAGGGGGAAAGGACCAAAAGTATAGAAGAGGGACTAGTTGGGAAGGATGGAGGTCAGTGAAAGAAGGGCACATGAACGAGGGTCGCTGGGGGTGAATGTGATCACACTGCACTGAATTCAAGTATCATGATGTCAGATTTTAAAGAAAACGTTAAAAAACAAGCGACCACACAAGAACCCAATATTACAGTCTGTAACCTATCTTTCTATCCTAAGATAGGATGGAAATTATCCTAAGATATTCTCCAAGTTCCAAAGCCGTGGATGCAGCCGAAACTACCTTAGCACCCACAAGTTTCACTCACAGAGGTGGCTGGTTTTCCACAGTAACAATTCACCCAGTCAGTGCATCATTTACTACCTGGTCACAGAGCGCCGTGAAGTATCTACATTACATTAGTAGCTTACCTCTCATCCTAACCTCATGCAAGGGGGTGTCCAGGGTTCTCTTAATTTAGGAAAGGAAAAGGTTCTAGAACCAGTTTCTTTAAGAAAATAAGCTTAAGGTGGCAAACCTTGCCTGAGCACTAGGGGAGCAATCGCTGGCCCGCAGCCCTGCGGTTGCGCCTGCGCAACTGGAAGCCCTGTCGAGGGCTCATGGTCTTGTGGGAAATGTAGTCCCGCGCGCCGAGTGCGGCTGCCTGTGCCGCCAGCCTCTGGCTTCTTCAGTGACTGTGGTGAGTGCGCTTCCTCGGGCGGGTGGTCCACGGGCGGGAGGCGGAGGCGTTCCCACTGGGAGCCCGGGGCTCTGGTGCCAAACTCTGCAGCCCGAGGGCAGATCCGGCCAGGCAAAAGGTGATCCTTCGTCCGCAAGGAGCACGAAGTCGCAGGTGCGCAGCTCACGCGCGCGCCAGGCCGCAGGACACCCTAACCGAGACCCCCAGCTCGGTATCCCCCGTACCCCGGCGTCATTCGCGCCCGACTGCTCTCCAGCTCTACCTGGCCGAGCAGCTCTGGTTCGGTATGCACTATGAATGCGTGGTAGACCCGCTCTCTGAAGCTTGGCAGGGCGCGGGACCACAGTCCGGGGCTCTGTCCATTGTGTACACCGCTGCTGGGGACCCGCCCTCTGCCTGGGGGCGGGGGGGGGGGGCGAAGGAGGAGCTTGTAAAATGGGTCCCGACTAAGCGAGAACGTGCCCACCCTCTCTTTAAGTTCATTATTGGTCATTATTGGTCAACTAGAAAATGTACGAGCGAAATCATTCGAAATTTGTCCTAAAGTCCATGTATTGTGTTATATGTATAAATAGAAGCCTTTTGCTTCCAAAAGAAAAAAACAAAAACAAAAAAAACAGGATGTTGGTGCCTTTCCTCCATTCACTTTTAAAAATGGAGTTACAAAAGGCATTTTGTAAGATGCTTGAAGTGCATCTAAACCACCACCCAATGGAGATGAGAATAGCCTTAAGACACTAATTTTTAAGAGCAGTTAAAGCTGTCATTTTCACGAATGATAGGGAAAGTATGACTGACTGCCAAAGCTCATGTTCCCTTTGGACCTTTGGGCTTTTTTGGTTTTGTTGCGTTTTGTTTTTATTTTAACATTGTAAATGGCACAGTTATGTCATTCTTTGTTTTGCCTCTTTCCACAAAACCTTGTAGTGAAATTTCTAGGTCAATGTTATAATTAGACCTTTGGGCATCTCCTGTCTTATTCTTTCCAGAAAAGTAGCAGTTTCTAAAGATGGTTGCAGTGTTAAGAGTGACTGACGCCCCACATCAACTGGAAGTGCTAGTAGTCTCTTAAGCTTTGGAGAGGTGCAAGCTAGGTGTGGTAGTGTGTGCCTTGAATCCCACAGAGGCAGGGGGATGAGTTTGAGGCCACCCTGCTCCACATAGAGTCTGGGCCAGCCAAGGCTACTTAGTGAGAAGACCCTCCTTCAAATAATACCCTTATGCTAAACTCCAGCTCATTTTATTCCTAACTTTTGCATCTGTTGCACAAACAGATGAATCTACAGAAAAGTTGCATATTGCTATAGTCATATAAACCGTTTTACATTTCACTTGTATGTATCCATGGCTGCATGTATGCATGGGAACAGGTGCACATATATGCACATTCAGGTGAAGACCTGAGGTCAGTGCCGAGAAGCATCCTCCATCTTCCTCCAAGCCCTCGGGCATTTCATCCTCCTGCTTGCTTTCTGGTCCTCATGCTTGCCCAGTGCTAAGCCATTCCCCAGGGCCAGCTCCCTCCTCCTCCACTTCCACCATGTTTACCATAATTAGAGAGGCCTTCTGTTTCACTTCATCACGAAGATGTTCATTTATACTTTCTAGTAGAACTCTCATTCTGTTTTTGCATCTCTATTCTTTTCCAAATGACAACCCTTGCTATGTGTTATTGTATATTGAATCCTTTCTTGATAGTGCCAACTTTCTCATATCCTCAGTCCACCCAGCCCACCCCTCTGCCGTTACTGTAGTAGGGGTCAAATCCAGGGCCTCTACTGAGCTATAATAACTCAATGAATTATTCCTGAATTCCTATATATGCATGCTTTTTTTCCTGAACCGCTTGCACTGCTAGGATTTGCAATTGTGCATTGGTGTTCCCTGTTGGTCTGTAACATCCGGGGGCGGGGGGGGGGGTAGGGGCGGTGGTGGTGGTAGAGTCTGCCTGTTGTATTTACAGCTGTTCTCAGATTGCTTAGCATGCCACTGTTCTCATAGTTGATGTTGACAAGATACTTAATTTGTCAGAGGTTCTTCAGTAATAGTGTTGGTTTGTATCAACTTGACACAGATTAGAGTTATCCAAAAGGAGGGAGCCTCAACTGAGAAAATGCCTCCATAAGATCTGGCTGCAGGGCATTTCTTAATTAGTGATTGAGAAGGGAGGGCCCAGTACATTGTGTGTGTGCTATCTCTGGGCTGGTGATCTTGGGTTCTATAAGAAAGCAGTCTGAGCATGGCAATAAGCAGTGTTCCTGCATGGCCTCTGCATCAGCTCCTGCCTTCAGGTCCCTGCCCTGTTTGAGTTCCTGTCCTGACTTCCTTTGATGATGAACAGTGATATGGAAGTGTAAGCCAAATAAAGGCTTTGCTCCCCAAGCCTTGGTCTTGATGCCTCATTGCAGCAACAGTAACCCTCAGACAGCTGTGTTCTAGTTAATGTCATTTAAAATTCTGGTGGACAAGTTCTTTTTCATGACTGTTAGTGTTGAATTGAAACAATGTGCATATGCTTATGTGGTAGTGTTACAATTTGATTATATTGTATCTGGTCAAATGAGACAAATTAGCATAATCCATTTCTTTGTGTTGGGAGCATTGAAGATGCTTTCTTCAGCTGAGTGTAACCTTGGCAGCTGGGAGCCAAAGGCAGGGGATCAAGGTCATTGTCCATTACACAACATGTTCATGGCCAGCCTGGGCTGTGTGAGACCCTGTCTCAAAAAATGAAAAGGGAAAGTGAAGAGCTGGCTGGGTTGGGAGAAGTGCTTCTGTGCATGTGTGACAACGTGAATTCAGAGGCAACGCCCATGCAAGAATCTGGGAGAGCTTTAGATGAACTCCAGTGCTGGGGAGGTGAAGCACAGAGGCAGGAGGATTACTGGAGTTTGCTGTCCAGGAGCCAAAATCCAGGTTCAGAGACTGTCTCAAGGAATAAGGCAGGACACCAAATACACACACACACACACACACACACACACGTATCTCTATATGTCCACAAATACATGTGAACATACCACACATACATATACACAATCAAAAAAAATGAAAATTCCTTGCTAATTTAAAAATAGGCTGATGTGAATTAATTATAGCTGACCTTTTGTGCTGTGGAAGGTTAAAAGATATGTCCCTTGCTTAACTTTATCCCTGTGCCTGGTAACTAACCTCTCTCTGTGCCTGCCTACCCTTCTCAGTGTCCGGTATCCACTACATACTTTCTGCTTCAATGAGATCAACATATTCAGCTTCCACATGAGTGAGAACATCTGGTGTTTGTCTTAACCAGATTTCTTTTAAAAGGCTAGAGACATGGCTTAGTGGCTAAGATTCCTTGCTGCTCTTGTAGAGGACCCAGGTTTTGTTCCCAGCACCCACACTGTGACTTAAAACTATCTTTTATGCCAATTTCAGGGGATCAAATACCCTCTTCCCACCTCCTCCAATACCGGACACAAACGTGGCACACATACATACATGCTGTCAGATCACTTACTGATACACAAATAAAGCAAAAAAAAGTTATACAACATGATTAGCTAATAATTTTTCCATAATTAACTTTAAAATACTGTCATTGAGGTTTATAACCTGATTAGGAATGTATCAAGTGTATAAATTCAGGTCAAGGACTAATAGTTTAGAATCCTGAGCCATCCTTCTCAGGAATAGAGCATGCCTCTCCATTTGTTTATATACTAAGTAAGCTTGAAAGTTTATAGGTAAAATATTTAACTGTATATGTGTCGACATCACATGCTTATTTATTTGTAGGAATTTTATTTTTGTTGCAGCAGGAGTCTCTCATGGCTTCCTTGCCGTCCCTAGAAACTGCACATTTTCTAAGAAGGCCTCCCAGGAAGAAGGAAGGCAATGGCTGTTAGGCCTCTGCCATTGGCAGCTCAGGTGAGACATCATTGTCAGACATCTTTTACTCCCACAATGAGAATGGACTTGATTACAGAGGACAGAGATGTGTCAGAGTATTGGGTCCCTTCGCTGTCCCTCACCTGTGTTCTCAGCTGCCACTGGAGTTCTTGAATGGCACTCAAAGTCTAGAGAGGGGACCAAGGTCACAGGAGAGGTGGATCGGTGCTTCTAGGGCTTATGGATGGTCAAGAGTCAGAAAAGCCTAGGAAAGGGACGGTCAGGGCTATGAGAAGGAGGAAGTGTCCACCCATCTCATGGTCTGGGAAAGGATGTCACAGAGGATTTGCTGTGATGCAGGTACATGTTTCAATATGGAGTCCGTCTTAGCAGTTATGTGTCATGTCGCTCCTCCATGGTGGGGATTGAGAGTCTGCCATGTACACAGCATGGTTAAATCTTACAGCACTGGCTTCTGTTTAGCAACGGTGAAGACTGCATCTCTCTCTCTCTCTCTCTCTCTCTCTCTCTCTCTCTCTCTCTCTCTCTCTCTCTCTCTCTCTGTGTGTGTGTGTGTGTGTGTGTGTGTGTGTGTTTAGATGTACATGCCCATGCTTATGTTTGCAGAAGCCAGAAGAGGTCAGAGATATTTTCCTCTATCACTTCATGATATTTCTATGTTTAGACAAGGTCTCTCACTGAACCAGAAGCTCATCATTCAAGCTGTGTTAGCTAACCAGTAACGTATGAGTCCTTTTATCTGAGTCCTCAGGATCTTAACTCAGCTCTGCTTGTTTGCTTTGCTCCCTCTTAGCTACTGCTCCATCTTCCCCAGTCTTCCTACAGCCTCTTAAACATTGCCACAGGGGGACCAAGCTTCTAACACTTGAGCCTTTGGGGTCAAACCACCTCAGGACAAACTTATGTGTACCTTGGTTCCCTATCCTTGGTTCCTGAGATCGTCAGTGTTAATTGTCACCTTAACAGAATCTGGAATCACCTGGGAGATGGGCTTTTGGGATGCCATCTTGATTTGGTTGAAGTAAGAAGATCCTCCCATAGTGGGCGGCACCATTCCCTAGGCAGGACCCTGGGCTGTGCGAGGAGAAAGGGAGCTGAGCAGTAGGCATTCATCCCTCTCTGCTTCCAAAAAAATGTGAATGTCACGTGACCAGCTGCTTCTTGCTGCTGCCACCTTGTCTTTTGCAGCATGATGGTCGGCACCCCTGAACGGTGAGCCAAAATAAGTCCTTTCTCCTTTAAGTTGTTTTTGCCAGAGTATTTTGTTATAGAAACATGAAAGGAAACTACCACAACTCTCAAACCACTCTGTGTTATTTTCTCCTCAGGCTCATAATGTCTGTCATTTGTTACACATATTTTGCTTTGGTCAGAAATGTAGCCTATACCTTCATCCTTCGGTCCTGCTTGGTGTCTTCTCAAGGAGAATTTTGTATTTTCAGGAGTTACTGACATACAAAGATGTGTCTGAGGACTTCACTTGGGAGGGGTCGATGCAGCTATATTCTGCACAGAGGAACCTGAATGGCAGAGGGATGCTGGAGAACTGTAGCGCCCTGCTCTCCCTGGGTGAGCACCCCCACCTTCAGCCACCTGCAATATGGAAGACACAGGTTTGACTTGAAAACCCTGCTCTTGTAGGGCATTGTTCAGGATAATGCTTTAGTGCCCCTCTCTCACAGTGGAAAGTCTGTAGATAATGGAGAACATGACAAGGGGGAAATTAGAACAGTGCAGAGGGTGCGTGCTGACTGAGGTCAGAACCCAAACCTGGTCTCCCTCTTCCCAAGCAGGGTATCAGCCGTCCAAACCAAATGTGATCTTGGAGCTGGAACAAGAACTGACCCCGAGAAAAGGAGAATTCCCAGGTTGCATCTCTCTGGGTAGGTGTCAGGATGCAAGGACTGTCATGTGTGTGTCTTACTAGGAAGTGTGAACAGGATTGTGGGGTCTCTAGAAAGACCAGCTCCTACAGATGTGTATTTTATGAAGACAGTGCCACTGTGCCAATGAGAGTTGTCCTCTGTCACTCAAGCTTATGTCCTGGTCTTGCACGAGGGGATGGCGCGCGTTGTGAGGCTTGAGTAACTACACATGTAGCACTTGTACAGTGCCTGGAGCCACTGAGCACTGGAAACGTTAGCAGTGGCTGTTTCCCCTCTGTCTCCATCTGTGTTCAGTTAAGTCTGTCCCTGACTGAAACACCTCCCTTTACTGTCTTTGTTCCTAGGCCTAACCTCTATTCCTAGCTTCCTTCCCCTTGTATATGTAAACATTTGAGAGCTTTCCTTTCTTCCTTCCTTGATAGGAATTTTGAATAGGCTTCATATTTTAAAAAGTGAGAAATGACTGTTACTTTTGTTTGCCATTCTAACAGCTGTACATCTTACACATCCTATTTTCTTCTCTAAAAGTCTCATCTGTGTCCACCATCAATTTATTCCCTGCCCAGTAGCTCTTCATGCTTGTGCCTTGGTCAGTCTCCCTCACAGCTGAGAGTTCTCTGTGAGGTGATATCATTAGCTTTTCTCTGCAGAAAACACATTTTATATCTTGCCTTTCCCACATTTCTAGCTCCATTCTTATAAAATATATTTTTTTAAAGCTAGAGAGTGAGCATGGGACCTAGACATGTCTCTGTTGGTAACATGCTTGCTGGGTAAGCATGAAAACCCGAGTTCTACTCCCAGTGTTCACTCAGAAGCCATGCCTGTAGAGTATAGGCCTCACACACCCGTAACTCAGCAGTGAGGAGGCAGAGACAGGAAGAATCCTGGGGCTCTCTGACCAGCTACTGTAGACAAGTGGGTGAGCACCAGGTTCAGTCAGAGACCCAGTCTCAGACAATAAGATGGAGAGTGGTGGAGACACCCGACATCAGCCCTGCCTCAAAAACAAAAGGATGAAGTACTACATTAATGGCGATTGTCTTGCCATTGTCCCTTCCATGTGACTTGTTGGAAAAATGTCCTCAGAAGATGCTGGGGTACTCAGGGGTGGCGTGTTAAATCAGTGAGATCAGAAGTGGCCCAGCAAAGCCTGTGCTTGTGCACAACACACAAGTGTCTGCAGCCAGAGATTCTGGGTGAGCGTCAGATGTGTTCATTTTTCTCTCATTTCTGTGGATTCAGACTTACAAGATTATCAATGCACCAAGGAAGCTGGGGAGAGACTGGCCATTGTCTCACTGTCATTTATGTGCTGGCCTTTCCCTGGGGGCCTCTGCAGATGCTTAGAGGCATCTGTTTGTGCAGTTCAGCAAGGAAACAGGAAAACAGACACTCTGAGTATAGGTATAGCAGTTACCCTGAATGTACTTTCTGAAGAAAAGGGAGCTGTTACAACTTTTATAGGTATAGACAAAAGGAAATGATAAACAAACAGTGTATACCTTGGTGGGGGAACCATCTGTAAATGAGTTTTTGCAAAGTGGAAAAATCCTGGCTACTGGGCTGTGTTGTTGTTATTCTGTATTCTTATCTTTATATCACCATGCAGAAGTTGCCCATCTGGTATTTGCATGAAGAAATTCACAAAAAAAATCTTTATGAATGCTTAATTTTTACAACATGAATAAAATGTCCTGACCACTACTGCTGGCTTTTAGTGAGTTTCCTTGAGAACAAGACTCTAAAAGATGACTCACTGGGTTGAAGGGTATATGCATTTAGAGGTCTTGCTGCTTGTTGTACAACTTTAATCCCGTTTTATGCTTGTAATGCTCACTTATCTGATATAATATGATCCCTTTAGGGAGCTTAATTGCTTTCATTATGGATTTCTGTGGCGTTGATTACTCTTGCTACTTACGTTTATTGTTTGTAAATAACAAACAGTCTTAGGCAGTCTTTCTGGCACTGGGATTATAGCAAGAAAACAACGAAGGCAGAATTTCCTTGAGCTCATGTTCTAGTTAAGAACATAGTACATTAACAGAGAAGGGTGAGACGTGGCAGAAGGCAGAGAGAAGAAAGCAGTTAATGAGGCGGGAGCAGCACCGACAGTGAGTGGGTGGAAAGAGAAAGCAGCCTAGAGCCAGGTTAGATCCACTTTGAACAGACTCTGAACAGAGATGCTTAAATAAAGCCATAGGTCTGTAGCCAGGCTGTTTTCTACCAGCACCCTAGTGCCCAAGTAATGACGCAGACTTAATTATTTACTAATAAATGCCTAGGCCATAAGCTTGGTCCTGACTAGCTCACAGCTTTCACAATCTGTTCATTGTATTGTTTTCTATGTGTGCCATGTGGCTGGTTACTGCTCCTCAGTTTCATATGTCCATCTCCTCCGAGTCCAAGTGACGAATGTCCCATGCCTGACTGACTCCTCAGAGCTCCTGTCTTTCTACTAGAACTCCCCCCTTCTATTTGCTGACTTGCTAATCGGCCATCAGCTTTTTATTGACAGTTGATGCTTCCAAAGGGTTCACAGAGATTCTCTCTACCTAGGTCTAGGATAGTATTCTGGCGTGGGGAACAGCAAGGACCAAGGCTCTGATGTAGGGGATTGCTCTTCTAAAGGGGAGAGAGCCTTGAGCAAAAAGAGTCCTCAAAATATAGTTCTTTAACTCCAGAGGAAAAAACACATATTTTCTGCTTGGAGATTTTCTATTTCTGCATTGCTTTTCTCTCTCTCTCTCTCTCTCTCTCTCTCTCTCTCTCTCTCTCTCTCTCTCTCTCTCTCTCTCTCTCTGTTATATTGACTTGGGTTGATGTATGCACATGTGTGTGGTATATACACTTGTGTATGGTGTGGGTGCGTGTGTGTGACACATGCATTTGTGTGTGGTGCATACACACATGTGTGTGGTGGTATGCTCACTGGAGGCCAGAAGACATCCAGTGTCCTGCTTTACCAGTCTGCCTTGTTCCCTTTAGATAGGGTCTCTGAACCTGGAGCCAGGCTGGCAGCTAGCAAGCCACAGCAGTTCTGTGTGTGACTCCCGTAGCACTGGGACTATAGGCACAAACGCCCATGCTCAGCTGTCTATGTGGGTGCTGGGATTGGACCTCAGTCCTCACGCTTGCAGAGCCATCTCCAGGGCTCCTGTTCCCTTTGTCAGCAGTGCATGGACTTTTCTTGCTTTAGGAATGTTAGCGTTTCGGTAGTTTTGGAGTTTGTTGGTATAGACATGTAGTGATGTATTTCTGTACTCCCCAGATTTAGCACATTTGTCTAGGGTTCTTTTTTGCTCATCCCGCTGTCATGTGCTGAGGTTTCTAGAGGCATGGATGGAAGTGTTTGCTGGCGGTTCTAGAGATCAATCCTCACCTCTCACATCCGAGCACAAGCTTTCCCACTCCGCTGCATCCTGAGCCCCATGCTTTGGATGACGATTTCCCACCCCACCCCTTTACCTTCTTTCAGACTTTTCCATCGGGAAGGATCCAAAAGCTGCCTCAGCTGTTTATGATTTGAAGTGCACACTGTTATTTCCCTGTCTTCTGAGACGTCTGTCTGTCTGTCTATCTGTCTGCAGGCATGCGGTTTCATTATATGCCTAACTCGCTGCCTGCCAGAGTCAATATTTGATGATATTTGTTGAGTGAATATTGGATGGCATTAAGTAGAACTTCTAGAAGTCAGGTTGCTGTAGGTTTGAGAACTGTAACCATATCTGTGAAATTGATACCAGCGCAAACTGGAAAATGATCAGGATAGAACCAAAGGCCAGAGTGCTCCCACACAGATTACAGAAGCCTGCCCGGGGATGAGGAAGGAGCTGGGTCATGGAAAAAGGAAAATCAGAAAGAATACAGCAGTGTCAAGTAAGAAAAGATAAAGTGCCTGTGGGCCACTGGGAAGTAACTGGGAAGCCACGTGTGACCCAGGGAAGAACGTGTTCCCTGCTAAGGGGCTGTGCTGGGGAGAGTACAGAAGCAAGTGCAGCCTGACGTTTCATCAAGGCTAGACAGAAGGGAAGAAGGAAGAGAAGAGGCCCTCTGCTGTGTTCTTCGGGGAATGGATCTGAATTATCCTCTAGAGAAGGAGAAACTGAAGAGCTAGGAAAGAAAACAGGATGAAAGCCAGGGAGGACAGTGAGTGCGGTGCAGAGCAGATCACTGTCAGGTCACCTGTTCAGTGGTGTCATGGTGGAGGGGAAATGTCTGACTGCAGAGGTGTGTCTTGGTTGCTGTGCATTCGCAGTGATGGCTGAGTTCACGTCTCAAGTCACATGTCTCTCTCCTCACCTTTGCAGGCCTGGCGCGTTGTCTTTGAGCATCCTGTGCTCCTGAGAGGATCTCCTAGGCCGGGTTTTAAAACTTTGTAGGTAACCTTTTTGTTTTTCTTTTTCTTAAGAGTTAAGCCTTCAGAATTTACATTTAAATTAGGCATCTAAATATAATAAAGAATATATTGAACCTTACTAAGCTCTTTAATGGTATTCTCAGTTTTAAAAAAACCTGTTAGCAATTTTGCAGAATAACATGATTTATTTTTTCCCCCTTTTGGTTTCCGAAATGTATATATATACACACACAGAAGGATTTATAAAGCATATGCTATTTGACACAATGCATATTCTATGACACCTTTAATGAATTAACGCTTTACTATTTTTTTTCTTATATAAACACTCAAAGATGAGTACCATTTAACAGATGAGGAGCCTGGCACACACAAAAGTTAAGAAGCCTTCATAAAATCACACAGCTAATAGTGGTTGGAATCAAATATGAGCAGGATAGGTAATCTGGCCCAGAGTTATTACCTAACCACTCTGCCCTCCTGCTTTTCTTTGTAGTTGGTGATGATGAAAATTAGTGAAGAATAAAGAAAGCAGATGCCCAGGGTCCAGAACCTAGACCAAGACCAAGCATCCCAGGCAAGCACTCACCTCTCCCCAGCACTGAGCACTATTCTGACTTGTGATAATTTCTATAGTAGTCACGGTTCTCTAGAGAAATGGAAGGAGATTTATTAGGGCGGTATACAGGCTCTGGTCCAGCAATGGCTGTCTCTTAAAGAAAAGGCCAAAAATCCGTGAGTCTGGGTGTGCCAGCTGCTCTTCAATCTGTACTGGAATCGCAAAGAAGTAGGTTCTGATACCAGTACAGGGATGCCCTGGGAGCAGGACAGCTGAGCTGTTAGTGAGAGTGAGAGCAAGCAGGCAGACGCTTCCTTCCTCCACGTCCTTTTGTGTGGACTGCCACCCACTGCGGCCCATATTTAGGGGGGAGGGACCCTACTGCAGGTGGCCCAAATTTGTCTTCCCACTTCAAAGGATCCAATCAAATAACTCCCCCCACAGATATGCCCAGCTGTCGGGGTTTAGTCATTACAGATGTCGTAAAGTTGACAACCAGGATTAGCCATCACAAGTCTATTCCTTGTCAACTTGACACACAATCACATCGTGGCCAGTTACCAATTGAAAATGATAATGAGGTCGTAATTCCACTTAACAAGATGTAACCACACCAACTTTAACCATAAATGTATTATAGGTGGCAATATCCCCTGAAGAATGGATGGTCTTTTAGTGTCTCATAACTTACATATGATAACCATTAATATTATCTCAATTGATATTATATGATAAAGAAATAAAAGAAACACAAATATCAATTAATATATATGTATATATGCACAAACTCATCCTTAACAAGATAGAAAAGAAACACTCATGTCAATTGTAATTTGTTTTTCTATCTCGTGGCCTAACTACCCATTCTGCACCTCAGCAGGTCTTGGTTCTTTTCCTGGAGGAGTGACCCATACCTTCATTCCTGAGGGTCTGGACCCTTTGTCCCCCTGCCTGGATTGGGTTGTTTTAGTTTCTCACTGATTTTAATCACCAACCCTGGTAGCACCAAGACACACCCTGAAGGATCTCCTGCACTCCAGACTTAATCTTTCTTACCTCCATTGTAGAAAAGCAATTCAATTTCTTCCTGGTAATCTGGACCAGCCGCCCCTCCTAACGCTCTTCTTCCTTTCCTAGCCTGTTGGCTTAAGAGGATCAGAAACCCAAAGTGGCCAGGGGATGAGTTTGAGATTCCAGTTCAGTGGAGTTCTGTTGTGTCCTGGCAGGAGCGCAGCCCCATCTGGAACCAAAACTTCTGAGCCAGCAGAACTTAAGGTCATAGGAACCATAGGAACAGGATGCAAGCTTTTTTCAAGCGGATCACTAGGGTTGATAATGAGTGGAACTATTCCCATTCCTCCCTCCACTTGATTCCTGGACCAGTGAATTCTGTGGAAGTACTACATATTGGGTGAAGACTAAAAGCATACACCTTCTTCCAGCCGTCCAGGCTGCTGCTCCCTAATTGGCACTATAACTGTGTCTTCAAAAGGCAATCCCATCCTTCTCTCAGACCAGCTGCTTAAGGATCATGGATTCCATGAGCATAGGCCCACTGTCACACTTCTCTGCCAATGTGTTCCTCGGTTAGAACCAATGCTATATTGAATAGCATCACAGTGAACAATGCTTTCTGTCAGTCTACAAATGGCACTGCTGGCAGCATTCCATACAGGAAAGGCAAACCCATAATCAGAAAAAGAATCTATTCCAGTAAGGACAAAATGTTGCCGTTTCCATGATGAGAGTGGCCCCAGTGCAGTCAAGTTGACAGTCAAGGTCAGCTGTCACAATTCCCTTCTCTGGCTCTTCTTTACGGTGGCACCATTTGTCTGTGCTAAAGATTTTCTCCTGGATTTTTTTTTGTTGGATTTTGGGTAGCAATTCACACTTCTCAAAGAACTTGAATTGGATAACTGGATGCTGCCAGAGTGAGATGGAGCAAGAGACCACTGCCAGCTCATATTGCGTGCTAATACCACGAGATAGACATTCTCTGCAGAGTTCTTTAGGACATATATTTGGTGGTAATTCCTGCTTGACTTCTGATTTCTTTTTATTTATTAGAGCAGATCAACACGGAAAGGGAAAGCCCTGTTGTGTATATTTCTTGATTCTCGGCCTTTGGTTTTCTGTTTCCCCCATGTTAATCTCTGCTGTTAACTCTGATTGACAGCCCTAAAGCTGGTACTCAGGCTCCAGTTTCCTGTCCTCATTCCTCACTGCCTCCTGGACTTTTTTGTCTGTGATACGAACTGGGGTCTTAGGAATTTGAGCAGCTTCGGGGTCCTTTCTTCTGCTCAGTTACCTGTAGCAAGCAGTTCAGCAGATTCTCTTCACCTTCCTCTGCTCAGCACGAATTCTCAACTTCATAGAAAGAAATTTGAGGCAAGAGTAGGGATGTTTAGGCCTATTGCATTTATGAGTAGAACTGTCTGCTTAATGGCTAAGAGGAGAAGCCTGGAAGACAGCGTCATCCTCCATTAAGAGTTGGAGCTTCAGATATATTCTGTTTTTCTGTTGTAGATGCGGGTATTAGCTAAGAGCAATTTACATATAGTGTCTTACTCACTATCGAGAATTTTATCCTCCTTTACATCTGTAAAAGTCCATATGGAAGTAAACAAGTAAACCATTAAGGTAGTGTTAAAATTCAGTATAAACTTGTATGTGTGACTCGAAGGGCAACAATATTTTCATGCTTTGATATTTCATTAGGTTGATTTAGTGTAGAGTTGTAAGAAATTACTAGTAGGAATGCCAGATGGATAGGCATCTTGGTTTCTTTAACTGACATAGGGCAGAAAGAAAGTATTTCAGCTTACACTACCAGGTTACAGTCCATCATGGCAGAGAAAACTCGGTAGAAGAAGACAGAGACTGCTGGTCACATGAACACAGCACAGGGCTTGCCAGTACTCAGCTAGCTATTCCCCTTATAAAGGATTCTCTGCCCAGGGAACAATCTCATCCACAGTCTATACAGGTCTTCTGACATCAATTAATGTAATCAATATAATCCCCCATGGGCATGTCCTTAGGTCACCCAACCTAACAATTCCTCATTGAGGCTTCCTTCCCAGATAAATCTAGATTAAGTTAACAATGACGATGCTCCCAATTTTACCCCTTGTCAATATGATACCAAAACTAATCTATTTTAAACCATAACCTACCCCTGTCTCCACAGGCTCATTACCATGCTATAAAATGTATTTAATCCATCTCTTTTCTAAGACATAACCTAGATGCCCTTGTGTGCTCAATTTACCCTACCACTGTCCACAGTAATTACTCCACTGTCTTGGAATACAGTTTATTCACATTCTCAGGACATGGGCAGAATAAAGGCAGATATTTCAACAAAGTATAGCACTAATGGCCCTTAGACCAGTCCCTGATAGAATCCTTGTTTTCCTGTGAAACCATATGGTCCATCTTTATCTCACTCTTGTAAGCTCTCCCCAGCATGAGTTAAACTCTGCTTCCTGCATTCAGTGTACCAGATTCTTCCACATTCAGCCACAAATGTGTCCAAAGGCGTAAGAATAGCAGTCAAGTAACACACTAAAGGTCCCACTTCTAGTACCAACTTCTGTCTTAGTTACTTATCTGTTGCTGTGATGAAATACTCTGACAAAAGCAGCTTAGAAAGTGTTCATTTCACTCACAGCTCACAGTAAAGTCCATTATTGATAGAGAAGACAACAGTGGCAAGTGGCTGAGGGAGCTGGTCACATTACATCAGCAGTCAGAAGAAGAGAACAATGAATGCATGCTTGGTAGTGGTCAGCTCCCTGTCTATCCTCCTCTTATACAGGATCCCCTGCCCAAGAGCAGGCCCAGATGAGCATTCTCACATCGATTAGTAGAATCACAATAACACTCCAAAGGTCAACTCAGTCTAGGTAATCCTGCATTGATATGGCCTTGCCAGGTGATTCTGAATTCTGTCAAGTGGATTAAGTAATCATCAAATAGAGCACAGCATCCTCACCCGCTTTCCCTAGCCAGTCTCTTCTGGGTATTGTCCCCGAGTTCTACAGTAGCAATTGATCCGTCCCTCCTGGATGAGGTGTCCCCTTCTCTCCACTTCTGCAGTGGATCTGTCATTGTCTTGGTTCTTCCACTTTTGTGGACTGCTACATTGTTCTTCACTTTTAGATTTCTCTAGGAATTGAAGACCTTTGTTCAAAATCTCTTCAGTATAGGTAACAGTTATTCTACCTTTATTCTCTTAGGCCCTCCACCACATGTGGCTTCTAGTCACTTAGCACAGGAATCAATATGCATCTGAATTTTTTTCCTTTTTCAGGCTGGGAGACAAAACTTGAAACAAGAGAATCAACTCCAAAGTCCACCATTACTGGAATTTTGCCCTATGGGGTCATAATGGACAGGGAAGATCTCTGGCATTCAGCTTTGGGGGCTGTCTGGGATCCTACCTGTTGGTTAAAGGGGCAACAGGAGAGATATCTGGGCCAAGTGACAGTGGCCCAAAAGGAAATCTATAATGAGAAGAGTGTGTGTGGAGGTAATACACCTGAGAACCCTTCCATTGAGGGATCAATGCTTAATACACCACAAAGCATTCCTGTGACACCTTGTAATTGGAATTCATCTAGAAAAGATTCTAAACAAAATTCTGAGTTAATGAAAACTTCAAGAATGTTTGTACAAAAGAAACTACATGGCTGTGATGAGTGTGGGAAAACCTTCAGGCAGAGTTCATCCCTGCTTAAGCATCAGAGGATTCACACTGGGGAGAAACCTTACACATGCAATGTATGTGACAAGCATTTCATCGAACGCTCCTCCCTCACTGTGCATCAAAGGACTCACACGGGAGAAAAACCCTACAAATGTAATGAGTGTGGGAAAGCCTTTAGTCAGAGTATGAACCTTACTGTTCATCAAAGAACTCATACTGGAGAGAAACCTTATCAGTGCAGAGAGTGTGGGAAAGCATTCCGCAAGAATTCATCCCTTATTCAACATGAAAGGATTCATACTGGAGAGAAGCCCTACAAATGTCATGATTGTGGGAAAGCTTTTACACAAAGCATGAATCTTACAGTGCACCAGAGAACTCATACTGGAGAAAAACCCTATGAATGTAACCAATGTGGTAAGGCCTTCAGCCAAAGCATGCATCTTATTGTTCATCAGAGAAGTCACACTGGAGAAAAACCCTATGAATGCAGTGAATGTGGGAAAGCCTTTAGTAAAAGCTCAACTCTCACTCTTCATCAGAGAAATCACACTGGAGAAAAGCCCTACAAATGTAACAAGTGTGGTAAGTCCTTTAGTCAAAGTACATACCTTATAGAACATCAGAGACTTCACTCTGGAGTGAAACCTTTTGAATGTAATCAGTGCGGAAAAGCTTTCAGTAAGAATTCTTCCCTTACTCAGCATCGCAGAATTCACACTGGTGAGAAACCTTATGAGTGTATGGTCTGTGGAAAGCATTTCACTGGAAGATCATCCCTAACTGTACACCAAGTTCTACACACTGGAGAAAAGCCCTATGAGTGCACTGAATGTGGAAAGGCATTCAGCCAAAGCGCCTATCTTATTGAACATCAAAGGATTCATACTGGTGAAAAACCCTATGAATGTGATCAGTGTGGGAAAGCTTTCATTAAGAATTCATCCCTTATAGTGCACCAGAGGATACATACAGGAGAGAAACCTTATAAGTGCAATGAATGTGGAAAATCCTTCAGTAGGAGTACAAACCTTACAAGACATCAAAGGACTCATACATGAGAAAAGTTCTCGCCAACTCCTTCATTTTGCTTAATCTTTTGATACCAATCAGATGTCACACTGATGTAGATACTTAGTAAATATAACTAATGTGGTGGTAACTTTTTAGTTGAAGAACAATATAGCAGAGCACATGATAAAATCATAGAGAGTAACCATGTGAAAGTGGAGAACCCTTGATTCAGATTTGAGTAGCTATGACATAAAAGATGAAGCTGTATTGTGTCACACTGGGAAATCTGATTTGCGCATCACAAAGTTCACATTGAATGGACAATGTGATAGTGATTAACTGGACAGCCAAAAAATCTGATTCAACCCAGTTCTAACCTCCCATGAGCCCTTTATCTAGTAATGAGAGATTTGGGATATACAAAGTCTGTAGGATCTATATTATCCAAAATGCCCAACACGAAGATTCAGTGAATTTTTTGGTAATTGCTGTTGTATTTGCTATGGAGATGCTTTTATTTCATAGTATTTTGGGGGTGTTTTAGGTTAAAGTTTTCTACCTCTGACTCTTACTGTCCTTCAAATCCCTGAATTACTAACTCTCTTAAAATGTAAGCTAGTTGCTACTGGGTGGCAGATAAATTGTGCATATTTTAATGCCATAGCATGCTGTTTTGAATTCTCAGCTAATAGTCATTAAACTGTTGTTAAATAAATTTACTCTATTTAGATGACAATGTGACTTAAATATAATCTTTAATTATCTAGGAATCAAATACATATCTTTGTGTCTTATTGGAGAGTCACAGAAATCTACAGATGAATTGAACACTAATTGTGCTGGACAGTATTATGGCAACTTGATTGTCAACTAAAGTCATCTAAGAAGAGGGAATCTCAATTAAGAA
The DNA here is from genome assembly GCF_978045245.1 of Mus caroli. NCBI lineage: Eukaryota > Metazoa > Chordata > Mammalia > Rodentia > Muridae > Mus > Mus caroli. Next base: position 72,182,094 of record NW_028227268.1, read on the forward strand.
AATGCCTTTATAAGATTGGGCCATAAGCATACCTGCAGGGCATTTTCCTAATTAGTGATTTATAGGGGAGGATCCAGCCATTTGTGGGTGGTGCCATCCCTTGGCGAATGGTCCTGAGTTCTATACAGAAAGCAGGCTGAGCAAGCAGCACTCCTCCATGGCATCAGCTCTTGCCTCTAGTTTCCTGCCTTGTTTAGTTCCTGTCCTGACTTTCTTTGGTGATGAAAAGTGATATAGACATGTAAGTCAAATAAACCTTTTCCTCCACAAGTTGCCTTGGCCATGGTATTTCCTCACAGCAATAGAAACCCTAAGACACTAATAGACATAGGAATTCACAAATTAATAAAACATCTGCCATTCTAAACCTACTCAGAACCACCACTGGGATAGTTTATACATCATGATAATATTAGGTTTATTAAGCACATATTGACTGAGTCCTAAGAGATAAATATGTGGGAAAATCCCTGCAGGCTTTCTGGATGGCAGGGACGGGTTAGTCCAAGAAGAGACAAGGCATCATTCATAACGATGAATTTTATGACCTATAACAATACTCAAGTTTTGGGGGAGGGGAAGTCTAGGAAAAACAAACAATATTGAGGAATATAGGTGGAGCTTGTCTCTATAGTTAGCAAAAGATTACCAGGTTGCAAACTACATTTCAGCATTTCAGGAAAACAGCAAATATCTTCTCCCTTTGGAAAAAGCAGCTTTGCTTCTCCAGTCTTACTTCAGGGCTTATCTGTGTGCTTACCTTTTGCCCTCTGCAAGCTATAATCAGAAAACTAAGATTAAGTTTATATATTTTTCAATTTCTCAGCAGCTATGAATGTGGCAGTGTGATGAAGGGAGAAATGATACCAAATTGATAATGACACAGAACTCAGAAAATTGTTCATTGATTAAATATGACTATTTGAACAAGAGGAGTCCAGAGGGATTTGAATTTCCTATTTTGGGTTTCATAATTGTAAACATAACAACATGTTTTGTGGGACAGTGATTGAGGCAGAATTTTAGCAGCACCATTGAATCTGGAGTAGTGGCACCTAAGCTTTGAAGTAGCCTTTTGTCAGTGATTGTTATCTGAGATTTTATGGGGTTATTCTTTGAAGGAGTCTTAGAACCTCTGCATAACTTGGTCTCCAGACGGGCCTGGCAAACCTGAAAGTCTCATATGGCAGAGTTTGACTTGGATGATGGGAATTGCTTAGGTGATGGGTCTTTCAAGACAACCATAGGTCAGAATAAGATTTGGTACATGGAAATTGCTAGAGGTACCTTTTCTGTAACGATGAGAAGAGCTTCTAGGAAGCTATCGGTGTTCAGTCCTTGAGAGGCTGATCCCTGTTGTGAATAGCCCTGGGGCTAATTATATTTGATGTTAATTCCATTCTGTGAGTGGCTGTGAACAAGGAATGAGTCAGCACTCAGGTGATTTCCTGTAAACCTGCTTCTCACCTACTTTGTAAAATAAAAGAGAGCTGATGATTGGGCAGATAAAAGGGAAGGTGGAGTGGAAGGTGGGGGAGAAGGAGGAAATGGAAGAAGGAGAGGATGCAGAGGAGGAGGAAGAAGAAAAGCAGAGCAAAAGCATGTGGCCTGGAGAAACCCCAACTTCTAAGGGGTTTCATAGATATGGAAGATGGTAGTGTAGTGGTAGATCCGCCCAATCTAGGCACACAGCATGTAATCATATTAACTGAGTCGTGTTTTCATTGCTGGGGCATATTTAGGATGGAGAGATTTACCGCAACAAAATGGAGCCCAACGTATTGATTTGAATTCAACTAACCTGAGATAAAGGTTCAGTACTAGATAGGGAATATTAGTCACTGACTCCAAGTAAAGAGAGCAGTGATAATTGCCTGCTATGATCAGGTATTAATTAATAGAAGTCTGTGGCTCCAGGTAGAGAGCATAACACACTATAACAGGTATTAATTAAATAGAAGTCTGTGGCTCCAGATAGAGAGCATAACAGATAGATATTATAATAGGTATTAATTAAATAAATGTCTGTGGCTCCTGGTAGAGAGCACAGCAGATAGATGGTATAATAGGATGGCTATTCTAGGCAGAGAGCTTAACAATAACTATCTGCTTCCTATAGGCAGATAGTGATGGAAGTTTAAATTAATTGCTTTAAAGATGGTATAAAGATATATTGCTCTAATAAGTCTTACAGGAGACTCATATTCTGTCTAATGTGGGCTCCCCTGGAATTTTGGGTTTAAATCCTGGTTTGACAAGCTGCTTCTTATAAGTAGGAAAGGAGAGGAGAGGAGAGGAGAGGAGAGGAGAGGAGAGGAGAGGAGAGGAGAGGAGAGGAGAGGAAGGGAAGGGAAAGGAAAGAGAAAAGGAAAGGAAAGAGGAAAGGTAAGGAAAGGAAAAGAGGGAAAGGAAAGGAAAATAGAAGTGTAAATAAATTGTTTTAAATATAATAAAGTCTGTAGAGACTCATGTTCTGTCTAACGTGGGTTTCACAGGAATTTTGGGTTAATATCCTGACATGACAAATTAGAAAGGCCTAAATAGGCTAAAATGTGTGTGATTTTTGAGTATTGTGGTGGTTTTACTGTTCCTCTGGGACAGAGGGCAAGCTACAGGTTTTCCTGGTTACCGGCTGAAGGCTATGCTGATTTGGGGAAAAGGGTTTGTCTGTCTTTGTGTTTTTGGAAAAGGTGATTAAGGTATTTATACCTTCCAGAGTTCTATGGATCAGATTTGATAGAGGGAGACCCCCTGAGAACTAGATTACAGAGAATCAAACAAAAAGGTTATATTGATGATACTAAAATTTTGTTTTGAGATTTATATATTACAGAACATAGAGTCTTGGTGAATTTCATCATCAGATATGCTGAACTGACCTACTGAAAACTGCTGATGTCTTGGTTTTTCATCTGCATCTAGTCAGAACACAGACATCAGAGACTAATACAATCATTGGTGTGGCCATCTTAAGGCCAATCAACTCCCCAATTTCCCTACTCTTCCCTCTCCCTTCAAAAATATCTCAACACCCATATTCAGCTTGAAGAAGTTATGAAGAGTCGTCGTCCCAGTTCCCAAAGCTTTGGGGCTGGATGTGGTTATTATAGGTTGCCTTTGATACTAAAAATTTTGAAGGACAAGGCTTGGACCCAGTCCTTCTATTGCTGTTATTATAAACAGATCTGAGATATTTAAGCCTGTGAGTTAAGGGCCAAGTAGGAAATTCATGGCTCTAAGTTTATTGTTAGGGGGTTTTCAGTTATTTTAATCAGAAATGGCTGAGAGTAGGTAACAGAGAAAAGTCCAGATTACTTCACCTAGATAGTTGGTTTTCAGAAACATCAGAACTTTACAGAATGTGACATTTAATGTTATTTATTCACTTGTTGTTGAGACCAGTCTGCTCCTGACAGCTTTCCCTGTCTTGGATTCAAAGAAGAAACTGAGCATCTTTGAGTTACTCCAGTTGTGGTGAAATAGCCACTAGGCAAGAATTGCCTCATTCATCTACAGACATAATACTGTCCAAAGAAAGGACACAATTACAGGTTAGGACAGCTTGATTCTGCCGAGACAGAGTAGGCTAGTCCTTAATATTCCTGTTTCTCTGTCAGATGACCCTGGCCAGTAGGCTGAAGACCGATGCTCCAACGTGTTGAAGTAAGGGACTGTCCAAGTGACCAGCGGTCTCTATAAATTGGCTAAGTTTTGGTAGCTGTGCTAGGCTTCCTATATATTTTCAGTTAATACCAGTTGTTCTTGGATTTCTGATGGGGTTGAAAAACTACATAGTCATAGGCTTTCTACTTTGCAAAGAACAGATTTGAGAGGATGGTTTTCAGATGGCATTCAATCTAAAACCAACACATAGCCAGGTGCAGAACTATAGTCTTAAGTTAGTCTATAAGGATAGATGACAGAGGTTCTGTTTAATTAACAAGGATGATGGACTGGGTGTTAGTTCCTTGTACTTTATAAATTACAAAATAATAATAGTTATGTTCAATTATATCTGAGATAAATAATTTTAATTGGACAGAAAGGGGGAAATGTGGATAGCCTGTAAACCTGCTTCCCATCTTAATTTGTAAAATAAAGTACAGCAGATGATTGGGCAGATAAAAGGGAAGGTGGAACAGAACGTGAAGGAGGGAGAAGAAGGAGAAAATGGAAGAGGGAGAGGATGCAGAGGAGGAAAAAGAAAAGCAGAGCAGAAGCACATGGCCTGAAGAAACCCCAAGTGCTAAGGGGTCTCATCAATGTGGAAGATGGTAGTATAGTGGTAGATCTGCCCAATCTAGGCGCACAGCATGTAGTCATATTAACTGAGTCATGTTTTCATTGCCAGGGCATATTTGGGATGGAGAGATTTACCACAACAGATCCCCCTGTTGCTGAGAAGCCTAAATCTATCCTCAGTGTCTCTCTGTATTCGATCAATTGTCTTGCATAATGCAGAACACCCCCAAGTAATGGTCTTCATTTGTAAGTGTTCCTGCTTGGGTGAAATTGTATCCTAGGACTCAGAACAAAGTCCAGGAACCACACAGCTATGAGGGGAGAAGCTAAAATGGAAGGGCATTCTGAGACATTGGATCCCAGGGACTACACAGCTCTTGGATTTCCCAAGGAACAATGTCCCAATGGAAGGGGCATCCTGAAACATAAAAGCCCAGGAACCACACAGCTCTGAGAGGAAGATTCCTCAGTAGAGGCAGTGTAGCTCCCGACGGGGATGGGGGGTAACCACAGCTGAGCTGAGGTGCTCAGGAACCTCAGCCCCACACCCCTTCTTCTATTCTTCCCTTCTCTTCATTGCTTCTTGGTGGATGAGAGTCACACCAGGCAGCCCATTCATAAAAGAAATTTATTTGAGGGTTATATAGGATTTCTTATGGGACAACTTTTAAGGATAGGGATTTCCAGAGTGAGGTTTCGTGGGATTTCAAGTCCTGAGCTTGGGGAACTCAGGGATTGGTGGGTTTTTCTGTCCATAGATTAGTGGTTGTTTCTCTTCAGGGATTTGTGGTCTACCGATGTCCACCCTTAGCGTGAGGGGTGTCCTGGGAAAGGTGGGAATGGGAGCGATGCTAATTCAATAATAACTCGGAGTCAGTGGTGGATGCAAGCTGTCACTTCAGGTGCTCTCTCTGTTCCAGGAGACTTAACCATTCTTCCTTCTCATTCTTTTTCCTTCCCTCTCATGCTTTAACCTTCCCCTGACCAGAGAGTCTGAACCCAGTCTTTTATTTACTAAAGTTATATCATCAATGCTTTGATCATTATTACTAATACTTTTAGAAATTCTTAAATTTTCATTAACTTTATGAACCCCAGATCATTAGTTTCTACCCCTGCTTCCTTAAAACAGAAAATAAATACAAAGCAAAAGCACATTTCCTTATATGTTTACACAGCCTGCTCTTCACAGGTAACTGGGCACTGCTCTTGTAGTTTCCTGGTGAGAACAGCAGTCTATTTAACTGCATTCATGTAGGAACAGAGAGGTGACGTACTACTAGGTTTAAGATGATTTCTTACCGAGTTTTAAAGTTTATGCAAGAAAAACAGCTAGCTCTAGTATATCTCTAGGCATTCTCAGATCCTATTCTTCAAGTAACTAGGAAAATTAAGTACTAACTTTTTCCTAGCCATGCCTTTTCTTTTTGAGACTGCTCTAACCCTCTATCCTTGATGTCTCCAAGTTCACCCTGGCTAATTAATGCAGCAGTCATTGGACCAGAGGGTACATCTCCTCTTAATTCCAAATTATGTCACACCTCTCCTTGTGCAGCCATTCCAGACCCAACAGTGGGTTTGTTTGTTTGTTTGTGGGAAGCTCAGGGATTGGTGGCTTATTTTCATCTCCCTTTTCTTGCATCAGGACCATGGGTTAGGAAGCCCTTTCCAGCCACAGGTGACTTTGACTGAGGCACCACTTCTGTGGAGCTGCTCAAGGAGGCTGGAGAGGAGGTGCTGCCAGAGTGGATGGCTGCTGTTGTAGAAGGCAGCAGGCTGAGTCAGGAAATCATGTATCAGCACCAAGGACAGCGGCAGGCTGAGGCATCACTGTTTTGACAACTTCTGTGGCAGCATCCTAAGGTGGCCATAAGCTGGGGCAGGAAGGAAGGTCCTACCTGTGCCTTTATGGCTCTTGTGCCACAGCCTCCAACATTTGGCTGCTAAGAAGGCCCACATCTGGTTCTTGAACTTGTTGCAGAATATTTGATCACACTGTGAATGCCAAGATTGTGCTATTTACTGAAAAGAACTATTTCTGGTCGTGGTGTGGCTCAGCCCCTTAGTACACCTTTAATCCCAAACTATGAAGGTAAAGTTAGTTTGTAGAAAGAAGCATCCATGTTAAAAAGTGATATCTAATTCAGAGGCAAAGAGATCAATCAGAGAAAGATTAGACAGAATCAGATATGCCCAACTCTCATGATAAGAGAGGGGAAGGGGATGCTGCTTAGAAGCTAATTAAGGGGCAATGCAGGGAGGGGAAAAAGACAGAAGGCAATTTACCAGATGTACAGAGAAAGTTGCAGAGGAGAACAAGCTAGACACCAGTGAAGACAGAACAATCCAGAAAATGAGAAGGATCCAATAGATTAGGACAGATTGCCAAGTACAGCAATTCAGGAGAAGCTGAGAGAGAAGCCAGATTGAATCAGTCAGCTTGGAGAAGAGTTTGTGCCAGAACAGCTAAGTTGAACCAGCCAGCTAGTGATCAGAAAGAACAAGAAAGGATGAGCTTAGTCAGCAGTAAGTCCCAGGCTGAAAAAACTCTAGGCCCTGGGTAAGATTATAATGACGGCTAGAAGCCTCAAGGACTCGGCCTAGATTAGTAGAAGGGGGCATCAAGCATCTGAGGCAACAATTACTCTGGCAAATAAAAAAATACTTTTACCTGAAGAAAGGAAAAAAGGAAGGCAGCCTGTGTAGCAGAATTTTAGCATACCTGTATCTGGCATGAATTCTGGAGTGGTAGGACCAGAAGCCACCAGTAGTCTTTGAAATAGCCTTTGTAAATAATGGCTGTTACCTGAAATTTATGGAGTTGCTCTTCCTGAACGAATCACTAAAGCTTGGCATAACCTAGTCCCAAGACATACCTGGCAAACCAGAAAGTATTGTATGTCTGAGAATTGCTAATATAATGGTTCCCTCAGAAAACTCCTAGATGAGATAAGATGTTTTGGTATGTGGAAATTGGCTTACTAAAGGCACCCCTGTGTAACAATGAAGAGGCTCTGCAAAGTGGGGAGTTCAGTCCATCAGAGAACCTGAAAGGTTCAAAAACTTGGGAATAAAAACAAGTCAGTTCTCCAGAAGGCATGATGGGCTTCTCAATGAGCACTGACAATGGTCTTTGCTCAAGTGTCGCCACTGGCAATGGCCTTGACTCAAGTGTCGCCCTGACTTAGGGAGGAGAAATCCAGAGCTGAGTGAGGTCCCGAGACACTTAGCTGGAGGAGATAACAAGGCCAGAACTGAGCTGGTTTCCAAAACTCTTCAAGGTATCACCACATATAAAGAAACTAACATAGCAACCAATCAAAATGGTGCCTACTGTCACTGCTTTGCCCCTAGCAATCATATCAGAGGTTACCTACTCCTTCTGGGAAATTCCCCCTGCTCCTGCATAAAAGGGGCCTGCGAGCCTCTCAAGTCATGGTTGACCCCTTAATGCTGGTTATTTCGCTTTATTTGCCCTGGCATATTATTTGAGTCTGGGGTCTTCCTTCCGCGATTCTTGGACCCTAACACATGCTACTTCTGAAAATCCTAGATTCATCCTACAGTGGCTCTTTCTTGAGATCATCCAAGGTAACACTGAACACCAACAGCCCTGAAAGTTGACTCCTTTGGATATAGTTGAGGTAGGGCACTTGCCTATATTTACACTAGTTGGCATGAGTTCATCTCTGCCCACCATATTTGACTAGAACAATAACTTAACTACAAACATTTCTACTCACAGACATAGGATGGAGAACCCCTGGTCCCTCCTGAAAAGTAGCCCCCACTTCAGGGTGCCCCAGGGAGTGAGCCAACTGATAGCAGAGCAACGGGATCAATGAAAAATGGCAACCCCCACGCACAAAAAAAACAGTACATCTAGGAAATTCTGGGGGGTTAGTTATTTGAGAGCAGCCAAAGTAACAGGAAATGAAGCTAAAGGAAGGTGTTTCACCCTAATGCAAAGATCTTATGGATAGGCTCTGCAGCACAGCGCTAAGAACTAAGTAGTAACCAGTCTTGAAGAAGTCAGATTGGTCCTATATAAACTTTAATTTGCATATCCAGAGCTCAAAGGGATAACAGACAGGAAAATAGTTTTGGTGTCCCCCAACCCCTTTCTTTCTTAGCCTGGATCCTAATGAAAGAAAGTGCATGAGGAAAATGGGTGTGGCCTGGTGAAAGCTAGGAACAGTAAGGAAAGCTCCTAAGGGAATCCTAGCTAGAGCCATTTGAGGAGAAAGGGGTCACTACAGTGTGTTTTCAGTTGCTTTAATCTTTAAGACAGTCTCATCCGGGCTGCTGTTAAACTCAATCTGTCGCCTGTCTCTACTTCCTGAGTTGCAGTTGTAGTAGGTGTGGAAATCACATACTCATGCAAGCACTCTACCAATTGAGCTACACGTAGTAGGTGTGGAAATCACATACTCATGCAAGCACTCTACCAATTGAGCTACACGTCAGTGCTGTTTAGAGGCTGTGCATGTCTCTCTGTGTGATATACACAGCAGGCGCCTGTGAGTGCACCACACCCACACACATACACACGGAAGGCTACCCATATGATATTAATTCCCTAATGACTTCACTTAGCCCCTGCAGGAGTGAATCAGATAAACGGAAGTTTCACTACTTTCATCAAAGATTTTGGAAGACGTGTCTCCTCCTAGCTAGTCTAGACACACAGGGTGAATGCTTCATATTCCTTCATTACCGGGGGTGAGATCTCTGGTCCCACCTGCTTACTGGGGCCTCGCTCAAGGTGCTCCATAATTAGAGACTGTTTCCTCCTTTCTTAATGGTGTAAACCTTACTGCTCTTGGTTGTTTTAGATAATAAAGTGCTTAGGGAAATGCCTAACACAGCTAGTCCTACATGCTATTTAATTGTCGATACATCTGAAAACTGGTGTCTAAATTTACTAGTCTGCCATCCAGAACCCACAGCTCCTAGGGGAATCACTAGGCTCTCAAAGCAAATGTCATAGAAAATAACCCATTGGGTTAACTGTAACCCACAAGCTTCCCACCAATGCCATGGAGATTTTTTTATTAATTATGAAGGATTTAGTCCCTGGGGGAACTGTTCCCAACTAGCTCTTATAACTTAAACTAACCCATTTATATTAATCTAATCTCTGCCACATCGCTGGTTGCCTCTCCTCAGTTTTCCATGTCTGTCTTCCTCCTTGTCTGGATAGAGACCCTTCCATCTCTCGAGTCTGACCGAAGAATCTCTCTTCTGTGTCTCATTGAGGAATCTCACTCCTCAGGCTCCCTCCCAGAGTTCCTAACTCTGCCTGGAAGTCCCACCTATCATATCCTGCTTTGCCATAGGCTGTTCACCTCTTGATTAAACCAATCAGAAGGTGTTAGAGGCTTTTACAAAGCAACTAAGACAGGTGTGGCTTAACAATTCCAGTGTCTGGGATGTACTCAGATCTCTGCTGGTACAGAAATCACCATTTGAATAATACAAAGACAATCTTACACCCTGAACAAAACCGATCATCCCAGCCTTACAAGAGGTGTATACTGGAGGGAGGGTATGCCACACACTGGCTGTTGCAGAAAACTCCAAGTCTACTGTCCTTTCTCTCCCTCAACTACTCCATAGTCTGGATTTTTAATTTATTTTGCTGTTGTTTTGGATGAGTTTTGATTGTTAGGAATCAAGCCAACAGATGCTAAGTCACTGTTCTACGACCATTCCTAGTTTTCACCCTGAATCTGTCCTGCCCAGAACTGGCCATAGTCTGCACAGATAAGTTCATCTGTCCACTTGAAACTTCCATTGCTTTCCTATCACACACAAAATAAATCCACATTTTTACCATGGGGTCAGAACCTCAGTCACACACAATGTCATCTTGAGCCCTTTTTTCTTTCCTTGTCCCTGGTGAACATGCTGGTCTTGCTAAGCATCAAGTACCCTAAGCCAAATTCTTTGTGGGGAGCTCTTCCTGGGACAGTAAAATTTCCCAAACACCCTGCCCCTTCTCACTCTGAAACCCCTAAGTCAGCATTGCTGTCCTTTCATTTACTCCTAATGAATATTTTCTGTTTGATGGACCACCTTCCCTAGTCACACAAAAACTGCAGTGCAGGAGTCACTCCGTTTCACCACTCTCTGCTCTATGCCTGAACCTATATATGTGTGTGCCCTAAGTGAGAGAATGACATCGTTAAAGCCCAGGACAGAGCCACTGACATTGTATCCTAAAGGGTGGCCAGCAATCCCAGAAGTGTCAATCTCAAATCATATATTTTTAATTAAATTTGTCTCACTTTTCTCCCAATAAGAAAGTTCCTCCATGAATACTTAGTACATATCCAAAGGCAACTAGACATCTTCAGGGAAAGATTCTGGTACATCACTCAATACTCACAGGCCCCAGCAAAATACAGTCATCAGAAGTAAATCCAAACTTCTCTATATACTATCCCGTGCTCCCAGAGACACTTGTTTACTCTGCAGAGACTTCCAGCGCCGTCGTCCTCCCCGTCCCCCCCCCGCACCTCCCCCTCCCTGTAATCCTGCTACTCAAACCCTCACTGCACTCAAGGTCTACCATGCCTCTCCAGTCCAGCTCCAACAAAGGCTGTAGCACTTGTTGAGAGCTTGATACTGTCTTTCAAGACCTTTCTCTGTCGTTAGGCGCTATTACGACGTTTCTGGATGTTCTCTGGCTTTGCTTGCAGATCCTAGAGTCTAGTTACCTTGATAACAGCATCCTGGACCTTTCTTCACTGCTGGTCTCCACAAGACTAGACCACTTGTCTGCCCAGCGATAGGCTAATGCACCGCAGAGCCTTCTGGGAATTGTAGTTTCGGCCACAAAGTGACTAGGCGCAGGCGCGCTTTATCGCTTTTTGCTCCTGGTCTCCCTCTGAGAAAAGGAGTCCAAAAATCTAAGCGCTGCAGCAGAGAGATTTGTGGGAATTAGGTTTCCCGGCTCCTGGACAAACGCGCAGGCGCGGCTCCGCGTCAAGGAGCAGGCTCCTGCTCATTGTGTCCTGACTACTCTGTCGAGGCTATGCTCCGCAGTGGACAAGCTTCTAAGGGAAGCCCCACGGTGATCTGCAGTGTCCAGAGACTGAAGGTCAGGTCTGGGAGTTGAGAACGGAGGGTACCTAGACTAAGGGTGGATTGTGGTCCGTTTTAGATGGCGTGGATCCCATGTCCTTAACTTTGCAGTGCATGTACTGAAATTTGATTCCACACATGGAAAGGACCAGCAGAACTGTTTTGTAGTCGAGCTAAGGGATCCGAACCTGATTGCACGTTGAGAAGGGTTGGTAGCTCATCTTGCAGCAAACTCAGAAATACAGTTGCATACAGATGCTGGTTATATTCCCGGCGTGGCTCCAAGTTCTCTCTGAGGAACTTGAGAAAGGGACACCTTCACTGCAGCCCCTGCACTTGACGAAACTGTGGAGGGTGACTTATGTGAATGATTTCTTCTCCCGGAAACCCGCCCCCCACACTATCCCATCCGAAACAGCCCCCCCCCCCCCCAGAGAGAGAGAGAGAGAGAGAGAGAGAGAGAGAGAGAGAGAGAGTGAGAGAGAGAGATCTGGCCTGTTTAACTCCCCTTCCCTTTCAGGAGAAAGTCACCTCTTTGCCTCCTCCTTCCTTCTAGTTGGGATAGAGCTGTCCCAGGAGGAAAGGCTGTCTTAAGACGCCAAAGCATAGCTGCAGGGGAAGGGACAGAGAATGGGTAGAGTTTGAGAACTGGGCCCCCGCAAGCTTTCTGCAGGGAAAAGCCAAAGCCACACAAAACGGGAAGGCATGCAGGATCTGACTACAGGAAAGATGCGAAGGAGAACTGGCATGGGGAGAAGTCACTTTACAGATTGGGTGAGGACAGCTACCTTTAGAGGGAGTATGAACTGGGAGCAAACACAAAGTGAGCCAGGATGTGAATGGTGAGGCACATCCCTGTGAGCTTTGACCCGGCCCTCTCATCACAGGAGTACAGATGCGTCTAGCCAGAGAACCCCCGCAGTTGTAACCTCCTCCCCTGCCTCCTCCCTGCTCAATGCTCCTCAGCTCACCAGAGAAAAGAAATGGCTGTCAGCCAGTTCCCGGTCCTGGTCCAGGTGAGTCACCACTGTCCAGTGTTGTCCCTCTGTACCCCCAGTTGTGTCCTTGACTTCATTCATTGCTCTAACCAGAAGCTTCCTTTCCAGCCGTCCCTAAAGACCCCAGCTGCTCCCTCCCACCACACATCTCCTCCTAGTGAGCTTTAGAGCTTTCTGTAAGGCATGAAAGTGGCACATCTGGGCAGGATTCTAGGTTAGTATAAAATGAAAACCTTTCTACTTGTGTTAGCCAGTAAGATGGTGGTCCAAAATGGTAAAGGCAGGAACTGACATAGGATCTAAAAGAAGGAATTTGAAATGTTTCCCGTGAACATGGGGTGTCCTAGACGCCACGTAGTTATTGATGTCTTTTAAAGATAACGTGTAACTTTTGTTTAAGAAGAATATATAAGTGGTACAAAAATAATTGAAGAACTCTACTTCTATAGGCTAGGGGGCTAGTTTTGTGGTAGAATACTTGGTTGGCATGCATAGGGTTCTAAGTTCAGTCTCCAGCACCACACACACACTCTCACAAAGCTGGCACATATACACACACAAAGCTGGGTATGGTGGCTTACACCGAATTCATAATACTTGGCAGACTGCAGCAAGATTGAAAATTGAGGCTAACCTGGGCTACATGGAGAGCCTGTCTACAAAGAGCTCAGATCTAAAAGGCATTCTGAGTGGTACCAGTCTCTTTAGGTAAAACCTGTTCTAATTCCTTTTCTTTTAAGTCTTTAACTATCTGGGACAGGGATTTATGGGAGGTCAGAAGCTGGAAGAACCACCAACCAGTTCCAGCTTGCTGACTGCTCATTCTCTTCTTGAGTTTGGTAATCAAAGAGCTTTATTTAGAGGTTGAAAGTTCAAGATTGGGCAGCCCCAGGTTGCAAGGGCTCTAGGCTGCATCATATGTAGCCGATGGCACCACATGACAGGACCGAGAAAGGTGTGGGGAGTTTTGCATGGTGAGAGGAAATGAGAGAGGTCCAAGGTGCTAAATTCACTTTATAACAATGTGCTGCTCTTAATAGCCACTGCAATCCAGAGAGACCTGCCCCATTCCTCCCAATCCTACAAGATGTGCATTGAACCCTTTAGGGAATGGAGCTCCAGGAGACTACTCATGCCCCATATAAGCCCCACCTCTTCAAGGTGTCCCACTTCCCAACACATTCACACAGGCACTTGGACCTTGGAGGGATAAGCTATATCAGGCATGGCAGTTAAACACTATTGTGTTGTTCGCATGCTGCTGTAATTTGGCTGCCATCAGGCAGAAGCGCTTAGGGATAGACAATGTATCAGCTTCATTAGCTGTGTCAGAAACCAGAGATGAGCAATGGTTCTTAGTAAATCTACTCATGGCTTCACCTCCAGCAAGTGTTTCTTGGCTCCTTGCTGTGCACCAAGGGTTTGGGTACATGTAACAAACTTAACTAAGCTATCTTAAGCTAAAGCAGGCATTTATCAGAAACACATTACAGAGATACAACAGACTTTGGCTATGGAAATGGAGTCTAGAATATGCTTAGAGTCCCTCCACTTAGATCCTTTGCTTTCTTTTCTGGACTTCCATTATTTGGACCTTCTTCAGTGCACACTACCTCCCTGGCTTCTTAGCTCAGAAGACCACACTGTGCAAGGTGCTGTTTTCCATGCTATATTCCAGGTTTCTTAGAGAGACTCTTTCTGTCCTTGGTCAGAATTTCCAAGGAAGGGATGAGTTGTAATCAAAGAAGACATAGATGGTGTCACAATACAGAAGGATTATTTCCATAGTGTGTGTGCGCGTGCGTGTGTGTGTGTACATTCACACGTGTGTTTGGGTGAGCAGATGAGAAGGAAAGCTTACTGAAAACAGTGAGCATATGCCATAGAAGGACTCTGCCCATTCTGAGAAGTGCGTCATGGAGCTGTTTGGTGTTCATGTGAACACACAGAGGGCATTTCTGAAAACCAGATAGTCTGGGTGAGCCATTCAGCCTGGCCTCCTAATTAATCCAGGGATGCAGAAACACAAAACAGGTGAGGCTGCTGCTGGTGAAACGTGACATAATATTCCACAGGAAAGATTACTTGAGTGTATGGGAGTGTATGCTAAAATAATGATTTAAAAAGAGGACATTAGGTGTATCAGTATGGTTTGCTGTCATTATAAAGTGTTAGCCCTGTACAGTATTGTGTGCTGTATGCTTTTACACTTCTGCCAGTGCCCTTTGTTTATCTACACCACCATGAGTAAGAACATAGCAATATGTGTTGGGCTGAGACGTTACACAGCTACATTAGGGCTGTGGAGAGACTGGGAGATGTGGGCCCAGTGAACAACTGCACAGTCTTTAATAACGACTTCTCTACAATTGGTGCCAAAGTTGGAGACAAAGTTTGTCTGCAGCACAAGGCTCAGCCACTAGGAGATGCTGAGGACATGTAGCTTGTCCCTGAACACCAGCCTCCTGCAGGAGACCTGTAAGATGATCCAAGAGAGCTGTGGAGACAGCCAGCCTGAGCTTTTCTGTGGTATGCCCAGGTTGGTAAGGAAGTGTTCTGTGTCACAGGACTTGGTGACCTTCAAGGATGTGGCCGTGCTTTTCACCCAGGAGGAGTGGGGTCGGCTGAGCTCTGCCCAGAGGGCCTTGTATCGGGATGTGATGCTAGAGAACTACAGTAACCTGGTCTCACTGGGTAAGCTGGGGCTCAGTGTCACCTGTGGGGGACTTGCTGGGGTCCCTGAGGTAAGCTGGACAGCATGGGGCTCAGCGTCACCTTTCCAGGACTGATTGGGGCCCCTGAACAACAGGTTAGGTTGGAATTGGGCTCGCTCATGATCCTGCCTTCACTCCTAATGTATATCTATTCCCTTGGTGTCCCCAGAGCTGTGTTGAAGTTTGGAGATGTGTCACAAGTGAAAGGGGTGTGGGAACAGGCTCTCTGTGTCAGGTCCCAAGCCGTCTTGTCCCTTGCAAACACGCTATGCTACCTCTCTAATCCCCATTTCTAGAATATTCTGGGGACCAGCTCTTATCTTTACAATGACTTTTATCACAGGATGAACAGATTACGTCATGGTTTTCTTTCTCCTTCACTAGCAGGTCTCTTAGGATCCCGACCAGATATGTTCTTTCCCCTGGAGGAAGTGGAAGAATGTGTGTCAGAGGAGGCTCCTGAGGGCTTTGTTCTGGGTAAGGGCCATGCATGTGGGAGACATTGGAAGGAGCCCAGTTGGTGGGTGCAGTTGCATGAAGTCTCAGCAAATGTGGCATGCCTGGGTCACATGGTCCCAGCAAGCATATCCAAACTGGCATTCTGTATGGAAGTCTGTCCATGTCTGAGCCCTTCCTTCTTTCCTTGTTTCCCATAAATTAGTGGTCTGTGGCCGGAGAGGTGGCTCCACTGTTAAGAACACTCACCCTCTTCCAAAGGATCCAGCTTCCGTGCCTAGGTCCCACATCAGGCAGCTCAGAATTGTCTGTGACTCCATCTCCAGGGGATCCTGCATCCTCATTTGGCTTCCACAGGCACACTGCACACATGTTCATATATATAAATAAAAATGAATTTTTAAAAATTAGCAGTCTAGGTCCTGGAGAGATGGTTTTGCAGTTAAGAGCACTGACTGCACTCCCAGAGGTCCTGAGTTCATTTCCCAGCAAGGACATGGTGGCTCACAACCATCTGTAATGGGATCTGATGCTCTCTTCTGGTGTGTCTGAAGGAATGGCTGTGTACTCCCATACATAAAATAAATAAACAAATCTTTAAAAATATCTGCCCCGCAGAAAATTAGCAGTCTGCTTGCCGCACTCCTGTGTTGGAGTGGCCTATTCTAAATCCAACACACAGGAGCTGCCTGCACGTCCCCATTGAGGGGCCTCTCTGATGTTCTGCACATACCCATCTTGAGGGGCCTCTCTGGTGTTCTGGAAACAGTTCTGCACTTGCTGAAGTTCCTTTCTTTCTAGTGAAGCAAACATCCATGTCCTCCCATCCTTGTTCTTTAGCCACATGGAGGTATAGTCACCCAAGTTTAACTGTCCTCCTGTGCCAGGCTCGGTCCTTGTTACAGGTGCCAGAAGGGCCAGGATTATCATATTCTTTGCTGCACTGCTCACACGTAGAGCAGCGTGTGCCTGCTAGTGAGACTTGCTGCCTGGAAATGGGGAGAACGTGACAGCTCAGTGGCTGTTGCTTGTCCTGTGGTATCCCCTGGGGCTTCTGACTCAAAGATGGGGATATGCCACCATACTTGACCTGTAAAGTATCTGTTAAGACCTCTTACTATTTTTTTTCCACTGTAATCTAGTGAAATTTGGCAAAGGTTTCTATTTTATAGTTAACATCTAACCACCTCAAATGTCTAGGACTCAATGTTTGATGGAATTTAACTATAACTCAAAATTTCAGTTATTTACAAAAGTATTTAACTTACCACTGATGAAGCTCAGTGGTAGAGCTTGCTTGGTGTCCTAGGTTCAGTCCCCAGTACAGGGAAATAAAGAAAACCTTTAACTCACTCCTATAGAATATTCTGTAGATTTGATCTTTGACAACCAAATGCCATAACTCACTGAGCTATCTTACCAGCCCAAAATCTCCAACGTTTTAAGTACTGACAGACCACCACACCTGACTTCAGGTGACAGGTCACAACCAAAATTCAGACACTGAAACTCTCCTATATAATTAATTACCTTTGGTTTGTGAATAAGATATACACAATCATAAGGGGTGAGTCATATTTAATCTTGGGTCCCATCCTGAAAACATGGCATTATGCAAGTGCACACGGTTCCTAGGCATTTCAGTCAAGGGCTGCTCAGATCTTTCAGATTAGCATTTTCTCATCATGGTGCCTCTTACTCTTGGCTTAGCATAGACCGTTGGTTTTAATTAGCACACACAGCACTAGGTTTCACTACAGTATTTTCAAACAAGATTTGTTTTGTTGATTCCCATGTTCTTCTCCTCCACCCGTCTGATCGCCCCATACCCACCTCCCCACTCCCACCTCTCTTTCACGTTTATATTGCATTATGTCCTCTTGCCCGCTCCTTCTCAGCCATCTTTCACCCTCTTGTGGTCTCCCTTCTTGCTTATTCATAGCCTATACCAGCACTCACATACAACACAAAGAAACGTGACAATCTGGGACGTAATGGGCGAGAGCATGTAACATTGCGTGGTTGGTTAGTTGATCTTTCAAGACAGGGTTTCTCTTTGCAGCCCAGGCTGTCCTGGAACTCTGTAGACCAGGTTGGCCTCAAACTCAGAGACTGGCCTGCCTCAGCCTCCTCCTAAGTACTGGAATTTAAGGTTTGTACCACCACTGCTCTGTAATTTTTCTGAGTCTGGGTTGCCTCCACTTATATAATACTTTCCCTCTTCTTCTTGTAGTAAAAAGTATTTAATATCCTGAGCTCAGAGCTCCTACCCCACCTTTAGTTATTGAGTTCCCAGATAGAATACACACACATCACCTTTATACCTATGACAAACCCTAAACAGCACAATAGCTGGGCAGCTGCTTACCCTCCATGCTATTAGCATCTACTTTCCTATCAAGAACCCCGAGATATTACTTACTATTAACTATATTCCATTTGGACTGCTCTTAACTCAATTGGCCAGCCCGCACGGCCATGTTTTGATGGCTCAGCTAACCCTTGGCGGCTTCTCCTCAGCTAACCCATGGTGGCTTCTCCTCAGCTAACCCATGGCGGCTTCTCCTCAGCTAACCCATGGTGGCTTCTCCTCAGCTAACCCATGGTGGCTTCTCCTCAGCTAACCCATGGCGGCTTCTCCTCAGCTAACCCATGGCGGCTTCTCCTCCTCCCTTTCCTGTATCCTCCTCTTCGTTGTCCCAAGCCCAGGAAACCTAAACCTCCACCTATGTCTCTTCTACCCAGCGGTTGGCAACTTTATTTACCAACCACAATTAACTGCGGGCAAGGCCACTCAGTGTCTTCCTCTCTCTAGGGCAACTACTCTTGGGGACACCCAAACTAGCGTTAGAATACAAGGAGCACTAGGCCATCCCACTACACCTTCCATTTTGCTGAAACTTGCATGGTTTCATAACATTCACTCTGTGTATTTCCCACGTTTTCATTATCATTACCTATGAACGGACATCTCGACCGGTTCCATTTTCTTACTATTGCAAATTAAGCACCAGTAAACACAGATGGGCTATGGCAGGACGCAGAGGGCTAGGGGATCTGTTCAGGCATGAGATAGCGCTGTCATATGGTAATTCTATATTTAATTTTTTTGAGAGATCCTCACTGATTTCCACAAGGCTGTGCTTTGCGCTCCCAGCAGCAGCCAATAAGGCTTTCTCTGTGCCCAACTCCTTGCCAGCACTCATTCTTAGACAGTTATTTTTACTCACAGAAAGAAAAACATCATGCTAGATGGCTTTGCGTTTTACATTTTCTGTCCTCTGGGCCATGAGCTGACAGAGAGAGCTGGCAATGAAGTGACACACAGGGTGGTCTGGGCGAGAGACATTTATGCTTGCTGACACGTTTAACCCCTAATGTCCCACAGAGCAAGAATAATGGGTGCCCTCTGCAGCTACCCAGTGAAGACAATGAATTTGCACTGGTGCGGCTCTTGGATGGAAGGTTGGAATTAGCACAGAGCCAACTGAGCCCAAAGCTGATGCGTCCCATATCACTTTTAATCAGGCAGAATCCAATGGATAATGACCAGACTTCCCATCTCAAGTCGCTGCTGGTCACTTTTATACCCTCCTCTTCCTGTATTCATCCGTTAGGTCTCTGCATCTCATACTTTTTAGCTTCCTACTCTCTTTCTTGGTCTGTGAATGTATGTGTGTGTGTGCAAGTGCACACGTCTACAGAGGCTGGAGGATGTCTTATTGCCTTGAGATAGACTTCCTCACTGAACCCAAGCCTGCTGTTTTTCAGCTATGCAGGTGGCCAGCAAGCCCCAGTGATTTTCCTGTCCCTCTCCCCTTCCTCCTCAGTGCTGGAGTCTCGGCAGCTGTGGCCACACTCAGCTTTTACATGGGGCTAGGAATCTGAACTTGGGTTCACAAACATCTACAGCAATCACTCTTACATACTGAGCCACCATCCCTACCCCCATTTATCATTTTAATTGTGTATTATATCCTCTTCTCCTCCCTCTTTGTTGCATTTTTTTGTCTTAAATTTACTGGGGAATTTTCTAGAGCTGATATATTGGTCTTCCACGTTGCAATTTTATTTTTTCACTTAGCACTATCATTTCTTTTTTTTTAATCCTTAAAATATATTCATTTTGAATATTGTACACTGACTATAAAAATAACATAATTTTTGAAGTTTTATGTGCTAAAATTATGTGTTCCTTTGCCTGAAAAAAAGTCTTACTTTTACTCTCCAGTATTGGAAATTGAACCCAGAGCCTCATGCATGCTGGGTAAGCACTCTGTCACTAAGCTGTGTACCCAGTCCTAAGGAGTTCAAACAGTGGTAAAGACGCAGTACTCATATCCTACCACCCAGCTTAAGATATGAGAATAAGAAATGGAGTCCAGTGTGGCTTCTCACCACTCTTCCTCCTAGTATACCAGAAAGCCTCTAGCTCGGTATTAAATATTTATTATTATCATTGTTGTTATTATTATTGTGATGATGATGATTAATAGTGGTGGTAATAGTTTGTTTTTTTAAGACAGGGTTTATCTATGTAGCCTGGCTGTCCTGGAACTTTCTCTGTAGATGATGCTAGCCTTGAACTCCTGTCCCTGTCTCTTCCTCCAATAATAATATGTGCCACCACGCCTGGCTTTGTTTTACATTATTTTAATTGTGCATAGTGTTTGGGGTGGAGGGCAGATTGCGTATGTGTGTGCAGTGCTCCCAGCGACCAAAAGAGGGCGTCAGATTCCCTTGAAGCTAGAGTTAACAAGCAGTTGTAAGTCACCCCAACACACACAACCCCTACCGCTGTCGCCACCACCATCATCAAGGCTACTAGAAACAAAACTTAGGTCCCCTGGATGTGGACCCATCTCTTTAGCCCACTAGGTTTGTTTTCTGCCAAATGTCCTGGGTTTCTTTTCTGAATCACATTTTCTTGCTGTGGCAAGATACCCGAGAGGTGTGGTTCAGAAGGAGGTAAGACTTATTCAGGCTCAGTTTTAGAGTCTGCAGTCCATGGTGAGCTGACTCCATTGCTTTTGGCCCTACAGCAAGACAGAAACACCATAGGAGGTAGGGGAGGAGAGCCCCTGCTTTCATGGTGGCCTGGAAGCTAAGAGACAAAACAAGAAGGGATCAGGAACAAGATGCACCTTTCAAAGACAAACTCCCAGGAACATGCTTCCTCCAACCAAGCCCTTTTGCCAATAGCTCATTCTACTGGGACTTCAAATTAATAAGGTTTTTTAGTTGGGGTTTCATTGCTACGTGACCACAGCAATTCTTATAAAGGAAAACATTTAATTTGGAGTTGGCTTACAGTTTCAGAGGTTTAGTCCATTATCTTCATGGCAGGAAGCCTGGTGGCATGCAGGCACTCACAGTGCTGGAGGATCAGAGTTCTACATCTAGATCCACAGGCAGCAGACGTTAACTGCGTGCCACACTGGGCATGGCTTGAGCATAGGAAACATCAAAGCCTGCTCCCACAGAGACACACTTCCTCCAACAAATCCACACCTACTCCAACAAGGCCACACCTTCTAATAGTGCCACTCCCTGTGGGCCTAGCATTCAAACACGTGAGTCTATGGGGGGTGGCCACTCCTTGTCAAACCATCACATAAGATTAAGACTTGGGGATGAGAGGCTCAGAGTGCAAATTCTTGCTGCACAAACATGAAGACCTCAGATCTGTACTTCTTAGGTAAAGCTGGACATGGCAGCACACATCTATAACCCTAGCATTGGAGGGCAGCGGTGGAAAGATGCCAGGGAGCACCCAGGGAGCACTCCAGCCAGTCTATTAAAACAGCAAACTCCTTGGAGTGTGAGTCTAGCCATTGTTATTGCCATACTGTCTCATTATCTTACAAGTCGTTATGCAATCTTCCCTGATGCCGCTTTAGCACATGAGACACTATATACTCTAAGCCAGAGAAACACAAAGAGTACCTCCCGTGAACACTACTGAAAACTGGCATAGATAACAGGGTCTTTCATGCTTCACTTGTCTTGCTAAAGGCATATCGGGTTTTTTAATTCTTGCTTTATAATCTCTTGGTACCTTGTTTTCTGTATTATTTCCCTCTTTGTTGGATTTAGTTTTCTCTTTTACTAATCTCTTCAGACTAATAGTCAATATCTATATATCTACTATATTTGAAGGCTTTAGCTGTCCTGTGATCTCGTTTATATCTGTATTTATAGCACCATTCAGTTCAGAAGACTTCTAATTGGTGTCGTGATTTCTCCTTTGATGTGTCAGTAATGCAGAAATGCATCACTTTCTCTTCCTCAGATGCCGCAGATGAACCTCACTTGGGTCCTCGATCTACGTGTGAAACTCTGGTTCCAGTTACAGGTGGGCAAAGAGTTGGCAAGAAGGGGGTGACAGACAGACACGGACACAAGGAAGTGTGCTGAATCTGAATGTATTTTGTCTCAAAATGAGCATCAGTTTTGTATAATACAGAAAACAAAGGAGTAGGGTATCACAGCAGGCAAGGTACATCGGAAGTATCTGACACAAAACAGGAATGCCTACAAAGGACTGGCAGGAACCAACTGGGATAAAATTCAATGTTAACAACTGGGATCAAAAGCAGCCCTACTTAAGGTCAGCTTAGTCTTAGAAGTCAGCCCTTGCCATAGTTCCAATTCTAGTCCATTGTATAGTCTACCTTCCCCCTAGGCCATTGTAAATTCCTGTGTATGGGTGTAACTCAGCCATCTATAGTTCTAAGTATCTACTCTGGTTCCTCCTTAGACCACAACCTTCCTTCTTCCTAGATAATGGTAAATTCCTGCATATGGGAGTAACTTGGCTATTATTCTAAGTGATTGTGTGGGGGAACTTTCTACTAAGTAATGTAGTCTGCCATACCCGACTCTAATGAAAATCCTAAGTATACTTTGCTAAACTTGCCCTGAGATTTCTAACTCTATGTAGTAGATAGTAATGCCTGATTTCTTTCACTATCTCTCTTACAATACTAGAGGCAATTCTGAATGTCACTGAATAGGCAACATTCTTACTGAATTCAAAGCCCATAGTTGGCTCAAGGACTGCCTAGGACTGGTGAGGAATCTGACTTAGCTATATGTCAAAATCAATCCTTAGAGGCACTTATAATAAATCAATATTAAGGGAAAGCATACCAATCCATTTACCAACTAAAGCAAGGACAGATTTAGAGCATTCGTTATTACAGGATGTCACAGTTCCAGGAGACTAAGTTTCCATGAACTTTTCGCCTCGGGATCAAGTCCAGGCTTTTCGGCCTGTCACAAGGGTCACTACTGG
This sequence comes from Mus caroli, assembly GCF_978045245.1. Classification (NCBI taxonomy): domain Eukaryota; kingdom Metazoa; phylum Chordata; class Mammalia; order Rodentia; family Muridae; genus Mus; species Mus caroli. The sequence goes on from NW_028227268.1 coordinate 72,204,890, forward strand.
AGTAGATGTAGCACTCAGATATTGGCTTTGAACGTTTGGATGTTCATTCTCCCTGTACACATAGGTGGAGATGTTCCTGTTACGTGCCAGGAGAGTTACCCCTTTGACAGAAATCCATTTACTCTAATGCTGTGGGGTTTGTCTGATACTATCATAAGCACCATCTTCCTTTAAATTTTAAATCTTTTCTATTCTTTTATGTTTACTATTTCAGTGTCTGTGTTTTCCCATGTCTTTGCTAATGGCCTGTAGCTGGGCCCTGTCTGTTTAGATTAGCCACACGCACTCTGTGTGGGGTTGGTCTCTGCACTCCTGTTCCTACTGTTCATTCACCCACTTTAAATCCCCTGTTATCTTTCTTCCCTTCTCTTGGATTGTTTTTGATTTTTCCACAGTCGTCCTGTGTAAGCTCGTTGATTTATAGTCTTTAGACTTTTAGTGGAACTGTACTGGCACTTTCCATATGTCCTTTGGCTTTCAGTCATTCTTCTCTGATGTGCCTAGATGGACTTTAGATTTGACCATGTTCAGTTACAGTAAGGGTGTATCTCCCACGCTCATGATTTAAACCTTAAAATGTACCTGTTTGCTTTTCCCCATTATTTGTTCTTTCCCTGAGCCCTTTCTCCCTCTCTCTCCCTTGCCACTCTCCATGTATTCCTGGCTGGCCCCTTCTCCTCCTCCTCCTTCTCTTCCTCCTCCTCCTCTTCTTCGACCTCCTCTTCTTCTTCCTCCTCCTCCTCCACTTCCTCTTCTTCCTCTCTTTCTCCCTCACCCCTCTCTATCTCTCTCTCATTTTCTCTATCTCTACTTCCTTCTCAACTCCCCTTCCTATGCCCTACATAAACTCTATTCTACACTGTACCCATCTTATGACTGGCACCTCACGGGGAAGGGATGCCTCAGTATGGGCTGCCGAGGCAACCCACCCACCTCACCATACCACACTCTACAAAACATATCTTGGCTTTCTTTTTATAAAACATGACATCCTCCCTTTTAGTCCATCACCTATCAGAGACAGTAGAAAGGAAAGGATAATAAAACAAAGAAGGATGAAAACCTGTTTGGAAAGAACCCTTTGGAGTGAGTCAAATCTGCATTGTCAGGTTATCAGCAGCTTAGTTCACACAAGTCAGCAGCAGTAGCTCAATCCACTCACAAACATCATTCATGAATCAGCAACGGCAGTTTGATCCAGAAGAAAATGTGAGGCTCTGACAATGGGCTCAAGTCCATCAAAGTGGTAAGAAGCCACCAGAACATCACTAGATGTTCTTTGGTGCATAGTAGAGAGCTACTAAGTCATGAGAAACACTGGTCAGCAGAGTGGCAAGGTGAACCAATGGCACACAGCACCATCCACTGTCTGGTGGATTGTATTCATACCCTTTCCAAACACCACATCTTCTCTCAAGCATCTGCTCCAGCACAACATCACATGCCCTTTTTCCAGGCAGCTTCCAGAAAAACACCACATGTCTGTTCTCAGCAGAACATCCTCTCACGTGGCTGCTTCAGCAAAAACATCCTCTCATAAGACAGATTCCAGAAAAACATCACATGACACAACTGAGTCTCAAAAAAAAAAACAAAAACAAAAACAAAATTTCCAATTCATTTTTTTGATTAATTTTTTTCATACAATATATTTTGATCATGGTTTTACTTTCTTCCCCCTAGATCCTCTCCATCTAGAGATAATTTTTGAGACAGAATCTCTTTCTTAAAAGATTTAATTTTTTGTATGTGTGTGCACATGTGTGTGTGTGTGTGTGTGTGTGTGTGTGCCTGTGCGAGTGTGTGCTTGTTCACCTATGTGTATGTCTATGTACCTACCACATGCACACTTGGTGCATGCAAAGCCAGAAGTGGGCATTGAATGCCCTGGAACTGGAGTAATAGACAGATGTTAGCCACTGTGTGAGTGTTGGGAATTGAACCTCAATCTTGTAAAAGAGCAGCTAATGCTCTTAACCACTAAGCCAGCTCTTCGGCCCCCAAAACTTACTCTTTAACCCAGGTTAGCCTCAAACTCATGGTGGTCCTTCTGCCTCAGCCTTTCACATGTTGGGATTACAAGCATGAGTCAGCTTTTGTGGTCTATATTGGATATTTTTGAGCTTTGAAAGTCAGATAAAATCTCTTTAGTCACAGACAAAGTAACTGTTCTCAGAATTCCAAGCCAGGTCTTCTGAAATTGGGCTCTCAACACTTCTGCCTCATCATAGCTTCAGCCTCTACCATCCTCCTGCGGTCATTTCTCTGGCTATTTCCCTTCACATTACCACTTTAAGTCTCTAGCTACCATTTCTTTGTTAGCATTGCTAATGTCTTTTCATTTATTCCGTCAAGCTATTTCACCAGAGTAAAAGTGACATTTCTGTTTTCAATATCTTTCAGGGGAAATTACAATGGCCACGAGTAAGAAATTCCTCAAGGCAGATATCCCTGAAAAAGAGTCGGATCGATGGATAACAAAGGAAAGAGCATGTGCTAACTTGTTAGATTGGCAGTGCCAGGAAGGTCAGGAGGTGAAGTTGCAGCAAGTGGTCCTCACCCAGCAGAACACTCCATCAAAACTGGGTGAGCAGAGCGTCAGAGCAGAGGGCTCATCGCCCATTCAAAGTCAGAGGTCTCAAGCAAGCAAAACAGCTTTTGAATGCAGCGAATGCGGGAAAGCCTTCTCTAAGAGTTCCACCCTTAAGAAGCATCAGAAACGTCATACCGAAAAACTCAACCCAAGTCAGAAATCACCAATGAAAGAGAAGCGGTACGAGTGCCGAGAATGTGGGAAAGCCTTCCACCAGAGTACACACCTCATCCATCACCAAAGAGTCCACACTGGCGAGAAACCATACCAGTGTAAGGACTGTGGCAAGGCCTTCTCAGTGAGCTCTTCCCTTACCTACCACCAGAAAATCCATACCGGAGAAAAGCCCTTTGAATGTAATGTTTGTGGAAAGGCCTTTATCCGGAACATACATCTTTCCCACCATCATAGGATGCACACTGGAGAGAAACCTTTCCAATGCCACCTTTGTGACAAAGCTTTCGTTTGCAGAGCACATCTTACCAAACACCAACACATCCACAGCGGCAAGAAGCCCTATAAATGTAACGAGTGTGGCAAGGCCTTCAATCAGAGTACAAGTTTCCTGCAGCATCAGAGGATCCACACTGGAGAGAAACCCTTTGAATGCAACGAGTGTGGCAAGGCCTTCAGGGTGAACTCTTCCCTTACTGAGCACCAGAGAATCCACACTGGGGAGAAACCTTATCAATGTATCGAATGTGGCAAAGCATTCAGAGATAACTCATCCTTTGCGCGCCATCGGAAAATTCACACTGGAGAGAAACCTTACAGATGTGGCTTGTGTGAGAAGGCTTTCAGGGACCAGTCAGCCCTAGCACAGCATCAGAGAACTCACACCGGGGAAAAGCCTTACACGTGTAACATATGTGAGAAAGCCTTCAGTGACCATTCGGCCCTTACCCAACATAAGAGAATTCACACGAGAGAAAAACCGTACAAATGTAAAACCTGTGGGAAAGCTTTTATCCGAAGCACACACCTCATTCAACACCAGAGGATTCACACGGGAGAGAAACCGTACAAATGTAACACATGCGGGAAAGCCTTCAACCAGACTGCAAACCTCATTCAGCACCAGAGGCATCACACTGGAGGAAAGTGATAGGGAGCCAGTTAATAAGTGCTGAGGGGATGATGTCGTTAATTATTGAATAGAAGAGAGTACCTAATCACACTGAGGTCTTTTATCATCATGGTTGTAGTTACTGGGAGCCAGGTTGCATAATGCTAAGGGTCTTGAGAATCTTATGAATGGTGAACACACCTTACTCTTCAGTCTGCCACAGTTGGATAGCAGTGCCTTTTTATTGGCCTGAATTACTGACTATTAGAACCAAAATGAAAGTTCATTAAAAGCATAAATGTCAGTTTATCAAATTTACAATTTGTTTCTTTTTGTTTGTTTGTTTGTTTGTTTGTTTGTTTGTTTGTTGAGACAAGGTTTCTCTGTGTAGCCCTGGCTGTCCTGGAACTCACTCTGTAGACCAGGCTGGCCTCGAACTCAGAAATCCGCCTGCCTCTGCCTCCAGAGTACAGATTAAAGGTGTGTGCCACCACTGCCCGGCTTGTTTCTTTAAAAAAAAAAAAAAAAGATTTATTTATTTATTTTGTTTATATGAGTACACTGTAGCTGTCTTCAATTGAACTCAGGACCTCTGGAAGATCAGTCAGTGCTCTTAACTGCTGAGCCATCTCTCCTGCCCTACAATTTGTTAAGATAATTACAAAATTATGAAACTTAAGATTGAGAAACAAAAGAAAACAAAACAAAAGGTTGAGAAACAATAGAACAAAAAAATTAGAGCCGGGCGTGGTGGCGCACGCCTTTAATCCCAGCACTCGGGAGGCAGAGGCAGGCGGATTTCTGAGTTCGAGGCCAGCCTGGGCTACAGAGTGAGTTCCAGGACAGCCACGACTACACAGAGAAACCCTGTTTCGAAAAACCAAAAAAAAAAAAAAAATTAAGAAAATGAATTTTCTTAATTCACTTAAAAAGGAATTTAAGAAAAATTACAAAAATTAAGAAAATTTTGTTCTAGATTTTCATATGTAAGAAAGTTGCCGACTTTAACAGAACCCTTTGTCTCTCCTCACCCACATCCCTGATGCCTGGTGTACTGCAGGTAACTCAAGCACGAGTCAATCAGTTACATGAAGCATCTCATGGTTCCGCTTCTGTCTCGGCTACCCTCTGTCAGATCCCCTGGGTCTGCCAACCCCGTTGCTTCTTACCTGTGTTCTGGAAAAGGTCATCTGACTTGTGTGACCATTGTGTGACTGAGTCCCAAATCTTACCATCATTCTCATTATCACCACCCTGGACCTCATTCATAATGCAAGTCAGAATTGCAGAATTAGCAAGATCCATGAGTCTAGAGTTTATACCCAAATCCAACTTTCAGAACTCAAGGTCTCTTTCTGGAGGCAAAGGTCATCAAAGGTACTGTATCACCCAGTTGTACCCACCTCAGCTAACTATGATCCTGGTATGATACCTAAGTAGGGGCTTTTCCATGATAGCCGTTACCCTTTAGCCATTCCAAACCATAGTGAAGTCATTGTCCACAAGAGTAAGAGACCTGCTTTGTTTCAAGTGGGATGATCCCCACCATCCAGCTATGGTTGCTATTCCTGTCCACTTCCACTTTTGTGACTTGCCATCTCCCCATATACAATTGACACGAGATGTGGGTTCTAAGGTCAGTTCTCAGATGCTCTGACCTATTTTCCTGCTCCTGGTCAGTCCTCTGTAGTTACTGCCTTAGAGTGTATCTGCCACCTCCATATTATTGAAGTGTGCATCCAGGTCCTCACCCAGCTTTGAGTTAGATTTCTGAAGTTACTAATTCTGTATACTATAAAAAGCAGAATGCTAATAATTTCGGTTTACATATTTGAAAGTTCATTTCCTTTCATCCATGGGACATCCAGCCACTTAAAGATTCTATTGACAGTGGTAAACAACATCACACCGTCCCATGGGTCTTGAGATAAAAGATGGTACCATTGACATTATCTGACAATGGCCAGACCCAGGCCCAAAAGGCTGTGACAGGCTAGCCCTGCGGGCAGGTCTTTCATCTTTAATCCGTCAATATGTTTTGTAGAAATCACATTCACAGCCATGCAGTTCCTGGGGACACTCTTCCATACCACAAGGGAGAGAAAGGATCTATACTACTGTGAGGTGGTAATGCATTTCACAATGAAAATGGAAGAGCCAGTAAATGTATTCCAGAAGGGGAGTTCTTGGTTCCTGGTTTGTAGAAGTGATGTTTATGAAATTAGACAGTCTTGTCCCCTAAAACAGTAGCTGAAGAAGAAGATATTCTCTCTATTCTCTATTCTCTCTATTCTCTATTCTCTCAGTCAGACTCTAGGTTGTTGAGCACACCTGGAAGTTTTGGGCTCTCTCAAAACCTAAACTCAGTTTTCAGCAAATAAATCCCACCTGTGCAGGCAAGCCTCCCCTGTAGAGGGACTGAAAATTCACACCACACGTCTTCACTTAGGTATGTCAAGGGTGTTTCAAGAGGGTACTTGGCACTTCCTGGGTTCTCACACATCCATCTGCAATCTCACCTGCAGATTGTGCATTAGTCTGCAGCACCCTGTTTCCTGCTACTGATGCCTGCTTTCAGGACTAGCCATATGACCTATCCCATCCTTTGTCAGATAAACCCTCCCTGGCCTTCCTTTACCTTGAGTCTCTTGAGAGTTTCCAAGTTCCTTTTCGTTTTGTACTGGGTTGCTTTGAGACAAGATCTCTGTAAGCCAGGCCTGTCGAAAAGCCACTATATAGTCCAAGATGGCCTCACATTGATGGTGATCCTCCTGCCTCAGCCTCACAAGTGTCCAGCTTGAGAGTCACATCTCTAAGCTTGCTGTTCATCTTTTTGTTAATGACAAAGGTGCCGCTTCCAGATGGCTGAAGCCTGTATCAGGCTAACAGTCTCGACAGCCTAGAAGGGTGGCATGCTCTGAGCTTATCTTCCTCAGGTGTAGCACATGACATTATATTCATTCGTTCATCTCCTTCTCAAGAGGCAGAAAGGCAGTAAATAGCCAGTTATACCTGGGCCAACTTGAATGTCTACAATGCTGATTAGCTGGACAGTGACTTTATGATCTATCAAATGATTAGCAGTGCCTTGACTAGGAGAGTCATTGCCTGGGTACCATTCTGTTCCTTCTAATCTGAAGCAACATGAGCTATCTATGTGGCTGATGGAGCTACGTCAGCATTACCTTTGACAGCTAGTGTGCATTCTCGGGACCCTTGAGATAAGTGTGTTCTCCTGGTGCAGGAACTATTTTAAAAGGCACCATCCCGTGCTATACCCGGCTACTCTCTGCCCTGGCGGTCTGGCACTGGCGGGCATGGCCAGCCTGTTCTCATCTTGTGGATGCTGACTCAGAGCTCCAAAATCTCTCCACCCAGCTTGCTAAGCTCCCACTGGCAGGTCACTACCACACCAGACCCATGCTTCAAAATTCCCATGGCCTTTGGGGTGCACGGCAAACCACGCTTTGCTGCTGTACTTTTCTCTCTGGAACCCAGTTGAGCCACCGCATGAAGGAAAACACTACACAAACTTAGTTCAGAATCAATGGTAATTCAATCGCTGGGCCCAATAACGAGAATCCTAATCTTGTAAGCCGTATTAAATCTAAATCCTCCAGTGGTGAATCCTAGTGGATTCACCATCTAAACCATGGAGACACTAGTAGCTACATCTTGCCCTCCCACTGTCCCTATCCAAAAGCCTGTATCTCTCTCCTGCCTCTTCTTTCCCTCTCTCCATCCCAGAAGTCCCTTCTACTAGCCCAGTGATTGGTTTCTTTATTCATTAGAAGAGTCACCTGAAGTCCTGAGTGAGTGATTCACTTCTCATCCAGACAGCCCCTCTTAGAGAAGCTGAATTAACAAAATACAAACAGCACCAGGGCTATCCACAACATTCTCCAGCTAGAGTGGTACCACGTATGCCTTTAATCCCAGCGTTCGGGAAGGAGGCAGGCAGATCTCTATGAGTTTGAGAATAGCTAGGGCTATGTAGAGAGACCCTGTCTCCAAAAAAAAAGAAGTTTCTCCCAGGTGCTCTCTTCTGATCTGCCTGATTTTAGACTTCAAGCTACTGAGAATGGCTTTTCTCCACCCTGCTGATCAGGTTAATCTCAAGGCAATTGCTAGGGAGAGCAATTCTTTCCATCTTGAGATACCACCGTCTTAATGACTGACCACTTGTGTGCCCTAACCATGGCAGAAGGACCAGTACTCAGGGCCTTTCAAGATTAGAACTTGTAAGCTGGCCATGGCACTGATTCATCAGCTCTCATCAAACATCCCATTCACCCTCTGCGCTTCACCCAGTGCACACAGATGGCTCCCAACACGCAGAATATGCCCTTCAGTTTCCCTTCATCCGTATGAGTTGCCCAGAGGGCATTCACTTCAGAAGTACCTGTGGCATTCTGATTGAGGGAGGCTAAAGTTTCCCCTCCTTTGTGGACTCCCACCAACAGCCGCTGTCCTGTCCTGCAGAGGGAAACTCCCCTTTCAAATGTCTCCAGTCTTCCTCTTTGTCAGGGTTTCCTCGGTTGCCCTGATTTTACACCTGGGTTCCTTTCCCCTGTTTATCTAAGCTTGCGTGACCCTGGCCATCATAGGTTGCATGTCTGACCTGCCACCTTCTTCAATATCCACTGACGGGCTGGTGAGATGGCTCAGTGGGTAAGAGCACCCGACTGCTCTTCCGAAGGTCCAGAGTTCAAATCCCAGCAACCACATGGTGGCTCACAACCATCCGTAACGAGATCTGGCGCCCTCTTCTGGAGTGTCTGAAGACAGCTACAGTGTACTTACATATAATGAATAAATCTTTAAAAAAAAAAATATCCACTGACTACTTTCCAAATGACCTTTGGTGGCTGAAGGTTAGCTCAGAGGGGACAAGCACTTGCTGTTGTTCCCAAGGACTGGAGTCAGGCTCCCAGCACCGACATCATCGGATGGCTCACAAACTGCCTGGAACTCCAGCTCCAAGTGATCTGATGCCTGCAAGAAGACTGGTGTTGTTAGCTGTAAGAAATTAATTAACTCAGCCCAGGTCATCCATCTAGAAAGTGGTAGGCCTTACCTAAGCTTCTTTTGTTTGTTTGCTGTTTCTGTGTATAGGTGTTTTGCTTACGTGTTTATGTGGCTTATTTTGCACTTGCCTGGTGGATGTGGAAGCCAGGAGAGGGAGTTGGATTCCCTGGATGAAGTTACTTCATTGCCAACGGTACTATGAAAGCTATTAGCATTTCATTTCTGTTCATCTAACACTCAGACAGGCCCCACCTCCAAATCCCAAGAGATGAAAACTATTTTGGGAAATCTTCACAGTTAGAAATAAAAGCATTCAGAAAAATAGAGTATTTCACTTTTGTTATTGATCTTCTTTGTTTCTTCAGATAAGGGTCTCATGTAGCCCAGGTTGGACTCAAACTAACTAGGTAGCTGAGGCTGGGCTTTAAACTCCTGATTCTCCTGCCTCTACTTACCAAATGCTGGAAACACAGGTGTGCGCCGACACGCTGAGCAGTTACGGGTATTTCTGAAGCTGTTTCACACTATCAGATAATGGGAGAATATTTACATACAATTGAACATTTTATTACATTTTTTGTTTTGTTTTGTTTTGTTTTGTTTGTTTTGTTTTGGTTTTGGTTTTGGTTTTGGTTTTGGTTTTTTTTTTTTTTTTGAGACAGGGTTTCTCTGTATAGCCCTGGCTGTCCTGGAACTCACTTTGTAGACCAGGCTAGCCTCGAACTGGGAAATCCGCCTTCCTCTGCCTCCCAAGTGCTGGGATTAAAGGCATGTACCATCACCGCCCGGCATTTTTATTACATTTTTAGAAGAAATTCTGCAAACTGATAACTAGAGAAGCAACAGAAAACTAAAGTCAAATGGGGAAATGTTATAGCTGTTAACTAGAATTTACTCAATACACTGAAAACTAATACTTGTGATAGCTTATTAGGGTAAGTTTGCAAGAAGCAGGCATGTCTTAAAACCAGAATAAGTGTGACAAAAATTTCACGCTGTTGAAAAAGTACAAACACATCACTAATATACAATAAAAAACCTCTTACCTGCAAGTTTCAGCAGCTTCCATGGGAAGAAAGGTTATAAAGAGGTGAGTGAAGTGGGCCTCAACCAAGGCACAACCTTCCTGTGATGCAAGCTACTCACACTGGACAGAAGAACTGATAATAAATACAGACTAATTCTCCAATCTAAACCTCTGATTTTCCTGGACCCGCTAATGTATACCAGGAGGACCAACTCAAGGGCAGGTGATTCAATAAAACCTTCAGGTATAGTCTTGCTTTTATTCCGGAGGAGACAACTGATTCTAGCAGAATCCCTTATAAGATTCACAAATTTGAAGAAAAAGCCATAAATCTTTATTTCCATTTGATTGGCCAGCTATCTAGTAATGTGAAGCTACGACGAGAACTCTTAAGAAGTTGCCAGTCCCTCAGTGAGGACAAAAAAGAAAAGGAAGGAAGAGGCAAGCAGAGGAATTTCAGGAGGAATGAAATACCTTTTGTCGAAGTCACAGCTTGGATACACTGCGGAATCCAGGAAGGAAAAAATCTCATTGTTACACTAAATATGAAAAGTTCCCAATATCAGAGGACCTACTGCTCTATACAAAGTTGGTCATGATATGGAGAACGTCAACAATAGATTGCTGGGGAGAGAGCCAGTAGGAGGAAGGTGGAAGCCATTGTGTACTAAGGAATTCCCTTCAGAGGACAAGGATGGCTGGACAGGAAGTGGGGGCTTCGGCAGGAAGCCAGGATTCTAGTCAGTAACCTTAGCTGAATCTGTGAAGTGCAGTCTGGAAAACAAAGCCCAGGAAAACCATAGATGAACATGAGGAGGAGGAAGAGGAGGAGGGAGAGGAGGAGAGGGAGGGGGAGGAGGACGGGGAGGAAGAGGGGAAGGGGAGGAAGAGGGGAAGGGGAAGAAGAAGAAGAAGAAGAAGAAGAAGAAGAAGAAGAAGAAGAAGAAGAAGAAGAAGAAGAAGAAGAAGAAGAAGAAGAAGAAGAAGAAAAGAAGAAGAAGAAGAAGACGACGAGGGGGAGGGGGGAGGGGGGAGGCGGAGGGGGAGGGGGAGGGAAGGGGAGGGAGGAGGAGAGGGGGGAAAGAGAGAGGTAGAGGAAGAAAAGAGAAAAAGCTTTTAATTAGACGTCAAAACACTGCATATTAGAAACACAAAGAAAACCGTAAGTGCAAGAAAACCTTTATTCAGACCTTGGCTAACTGACTCTAGAAGAGGTCACAGAGGAGAAAAACACCATGAAAACAGTCCTATAGACAAGGCTTTGCCAAGACAACACATTTCATACTTTTGAGGACTCAAACAGGACAGAAGCCTCAGTCCAGAGCATTGGATCGCACTCAGCAGTAAATGTAGACGGGTGCTCTGCACCATGGGAAACTGGGAACACACCAAGGGAGGACGAGCTAAAGCACATTCTAAAGAGAAGCCTGTTGTCTTTAAAATGCTAAATAAAGTATTATGTCTCAAGGTCACAACTCATTATAGCTTGGAGCATCTGTCCATTGAAGTGCAGCTCCCTTTCAAAAACTAGTTCTGTACCTTAAATCCTGGAGAACTCATAATAAATTCAAGCACTTAACTCAATGCATTAAAACAAAAACAAGGAAAGGAAAGTTCCCTAAATTTTAAAAAATCTGTTTAAAACAAAAACAAAAACAAAAACAGTGAAATAAATTAAGTCCATACATGGTCTTCCAATAACTTCCTCCATGTGCTTCACACCCACCTTTCATGTTGGTGCTCCAAGAATATATGCCAGCAAGCTTTTATTCTCATTCTAATCATTAAAAATTAAGCTGGGCATAGTGACACACACCTTTGATCCAAACAGTTGGGAAGCAGAAGCCAGTAGATCTCTGTGAGTTCATGGTCAGCCTGGTCTACATAGTGAATTCCAGGACAGCCAGAGTTACATAGGGGGACCCTCACTCTAGATGATGATGATGATGATAAAGAAGCGCAGAAACAAGACAATTCACGGACACCCTGACCAAAGCCCAGCTATACTTTATCATATCTTACCCACACTATTGTGTTGCCATTTCTTCAGCTTGGAACAATCTAGAAAAACATACACAGCAAAGAAAAACTGCCAAACCTTTTGGATGACTCTGGGGAAAAGAGCAAAAGGGAAGCGACATCACAGGAGCCTGCCCCAGTTCCCTGTATCGTTCCTCTCTGTGCTGCAGGCTCAAACCCGGTTCCCAACGCCCTCCTACAGGCTCTGATCAGGGAAACGATATTTCCCCAAGTTTCCTATTGTGGCAACTGAACCTCCTCAGCTCTAATCCTGGATTTCTTGTTGGGGTTTTCACATTCTGGCGGACATCCTGGCCAGCCCCTAGGTTACGGTGTTGGATCAAGATAAATCTTACCAAACTTGGGCAAGCCCTGACTTTACCACGGGTTTGAATGCCCGCCCAGATGGTGTCAATTTAGTCTCTGTCTTCAGGAAGAATGCTGGAAGCGAGTATTTCCTACTGTGGGTAAGAAGGAAGGGCTGATGAGGCTGGCATGCCCAGGAAAGCACAAGTCCAGCGCAGATCATGGTTTAGCTCTTTCTGGAGGCACGGCCATCCATGCTGGGCATGATCTTTACACAGTCCTGGCCTCCGATGGTCTCTGAGGATCTTTCACAGCTTCCTCTTTGAAGCCACAAACAGCAAAGGAAGGGCAGGGAGCAACCTGTGGCACCCACACTCAACCTTGCTACTTGGCGTCCTCTGAGTTCTCGCTTTTGGGCGGGGCTGCCATCGTGGAGGTCTTCTTAAGGCTGCGCTTCCGCTTCTGCACGTTCTGCTCTGGATGGAACAGGATGACGTAGGTTTTGGGCACATAGAGCATGCCGAGGGACACTGACGCGCTCAGGCTCAGGGACACAGTCAGTGTGGTCGTTTGGATGTAGATCTAAGCATGGAGGAGGGAACAAGACTGGACTTAGCCATGATCGATCTCTCTCTCTCTCTCTCTCTCTCTCTCTCTCTCTCTCTCTCTCTCTCTCTCTCTCTCCCTCCCTCCCTCTCTCTCTCTCCCTCTCCCCCTTTACCTTCCCCTCCCCCTCTCCCTGCCCTTCTCCCTCTCCTTCCGTTCCTTTCTCCACTACCTATAGACTGGAGGTGAGTTACTTCTGTCAAGTGAATGAAAATCAGAACAAAAGAAAAGTTAGTAGGAGAAAGGCCAGGCACAGTGTGGGTCTGGTGTGGGCAGGAAGATGGAGTGGCTCGGACTGAGCAGACTAGTAAGAAGGAAGAGAGAATCTTGAGAGATGGCTCAGTGGTAAATGCACTTGCCATCAAGTCTGTAAACTGGAGCTGGACTCCCAAATGTTCTTACAATCTACACAATTTGGACTGTGGTACATGCACACGTGCTCTCACACACACACACACACAAGCCATGAACATTTAAATTTTCCTTTAAAAAAAGGAAAAGGGGCTGGACAGATGGCTTAGCAGGTAAGAGCACTTGCTGCTCTTGTAGAGGACATGGTTCGGGGCAACACTAGACAGTTTACAACCACCCATAATCCCAGGTCTAGGAGGGAATCCTGTGCCCTTACCCGGTCTACAAGAGCACCTGCATGTATATCACACACACACACACACACACACACACACACACACACACAATTTTTTCAAATTACCAAAAAGGAGTTGGGTGGCATTTGGGCAAAGGGTCCCACTCTTAATGAATGAACACGTTCTCAATATAGAAATGAGGGAATAGGCAAGGCCTTCAAAAGGGAGTGAATACCACACAAAAACATGTCACAGGTAAACGAATGTTCTATAGTGCTAAATAAGTGACTAGAGAAAGCCAAGCACTTGGCCAGCAGATTAATGAGGGGGAGAAACTATAGGAAGAAATCAAATGAAAAGAGAAAAAGGGAGCACGGAGGATGAGCAGCAAGGAGGAACTAGAAGAACAGCGAGTGAGCAGAAGGCAAGAAGAATGGCTGGACGGGCAGACACAGGGTTCCAAGGGAGAGAGCTGAGTGCAGTCACTCCAACGAGCCATCAGAATCGGTGGCCTAGCTCCTGGACAATCCAGACCTTCAGTAGGGAGTGAGGGGTGAAGAGAGAAAGCCGGCTGGGGGATCCAGTTACCTTCTCAGCTGACTGGGCGGTGCCAAAGAAGATGGGGACGAAAGCCAGCCAGATAATGCAGGTGGTGTACATGGTGAATCCGATGGGCTTGGCTTCATTGAAGGTCTCTGGCACACCTCGGGCCTTGATGGCATACACCGTACATGTGACCATGAGCAGGAGACTGTACCCCAGGCAGCCAATGAGGGACAGATCAGACATGTCACACTTGAGCACACCTCTGGCTTGCTCAGGGTCCACCGTCCTCTGTTCCTCATAGTCAATCACGCTGTGTGGAGGTTGGGCCCCCAACCACGCTATCACTCCCACTACCTGTGGGAACCAACACAGAGTCAGGGACATATCCTCTTCTATTGACGAGTCTGCTCCAGCCCCTCGCCCAGGTCTCTGACAGGTTAGATTCCCTGAGATGTTCTTGGCCTATTGAGTTGGATGCTTAGTCCTAAAAGACTCTCCATGAAGTAGGATCATCCAGAGGTGTGTCCTGACCTGTGATGGGGTTGGCAGAGAGGCCAGATGTACTTGAGGCACATATGGACCAACCACATCAGGGCTGGGTGGGTAAGCAGTAACTGGACCACCCGGCATTGAACTTTTAGGGGCAGCCACGCCATGCCCCTAAGCACCTTCAAGGTTCTAGAACCCCCTCAGGGGCCTCAGTTTCTCCATATGCAGGACAGCGAACCCACATCATCTATTATGAGGACATGATGTAGCTTAGGGAAACAGCTAATGCTGGTGCCACCAATAAGGAGCAGTCCCCAAAGGGCTGTTCTGTCCTCAAACCCAAGCCACTCCATGGACATGACAGCACCAGCTTACACACAGCTAGCAACATGGCAAGGCCGGTTCCCAGGAACCCCCTTTTCTCTCCAAAGACAGGAAAATGTCATGCCATGAGCTTACAGTTAAATGTGTGATGAAGCAAATATACCCACATCATAGGCCAGGAAAGACCAAGCCCTAACAGGGAGAAGATGGAGTTTCAGCTACTTCCTAGTGACAACAGACAAACCCTAAGCCAAAGGAAATGGAGGCATAGGAATCAAGATGTCTGCATAAAGGTGAGACCCCAAAGGAGCTGACCCAAGGGTTATTTCCAATTGTTCACTGTGCAAGAGTGCCAGATGGATGCACAGGCAGGGCTGAAATCTAGCCAGATATCCAGTGTTGAGTCCCTATGCAGGTAGGCCTGGACTGGTAGCCAGTAAACTGTTCTTCCATGGTTCCTGCACTGACTTCACTCAGTGATGTACTGTGACTGGGAAGCATGGATGAACTCACTTTTAGTCATGGCGTTTCTCACAGCAACAGAAGAGAAACTAGAGCAGGACCTTATGCTAATTTGTTCACTCCAAAGGAACGTTGTGGTAGCAGCTCCAGGAACTAGGGCCTAATGAAATAAACCTGCCCCATCTGACCAGCCCAGCAGCCTTGGAAGCTTCTCCTAGGGTAGGGGAGAAGTCAGTCAAAATAAACCAGATCCTGAGGGTGATGGCCCACAGGAGCATCAGCAGCCCCAGCACACGCATACTGAAGCCACAACTCACATGACTGCTACAGAATCTGCAACCCTGCTGTAATAAGCTTCTATAAAATGAGGAAAAAGTGAGCAATGGATAAAAACTGACGATGACAGCCGGGCGTGGTGGCACACGCCTTTAATCCCAGCACTCGGGAGGCAGAGGCAGGCGGATTTCTGAGTTCGAGGCCAGCCTGGTCTACAAAGTGAGTGCCAGGACAGCAGGGCTACACAGAGAAACCCTGTCTCGAAAAACAAAAACAAACAAACAAAAAAAAAAAACTGACGATGAAGAGGAGGAGACTCCAAGGGCCCAGTTACACCAGTTGTTACTCGCAGGTAAATTGAAGGAGCAATGAAGGTGGGTGTAGTGGCCTCGCCTTTAATCCCAGCACTTCAGAGGCAGAAGCAGGTACATCTCTATGAATTCCAGGCCAGCCTGGTCTACAGGGTGAGTGTGAGGCCCACAGGGCTGCATAGAGAGACCTTGTCTCAAAAAAAAAAAAAAAAAAGACAATGAAATACTGCTGCATATCCATTGATAGAACCATCTAGAAAAGCCAAAAGTGTGAGGTATCCAAATTCATGAGGCAAGACAGATGGGTCTGAGGGAGCTGGGGAGCACAGACTCTCCTGTAAGCATCTCTATCCAATGAGTGAGGGGAGTCTTGGAGCACCTTCTCAGGATGCTCAGGGCATGGCATCTGAAGAAAGATCCAGCATCTTCTAAGCACAAAGAACCCATTGTCTGAACCAATGTCATGGGAGGTGAACACGGGAATAAAAGGCCAGGAAGGAAGGACTCATCTGCCCAGGAGAATCTGCCTTGTCAACATGGGCCAGGCTGTGTCAGCATTCAGAGTGCATGGCTGGGTACACACAGTCACACCAGCCACCACAGACTCTTCATCAAGTCCTTCACCTCCTAGTTCTCCCTCCATAGAAAGCGTCCTGCCTGTGGAATCTGTCTAGTATTGTAACAGTAGCATCTAAGGAGAACCTCCGTGAGAACTCTGAACCTCGGTTTTTAATTCATTTTAATTTCATTGCATCATGTGATGCTGGCCCTGGTGGAATGAGTGCTGCACTCCACGGTGACTGAGGCTTCAGGGATACCTGTGAGTCAGGCTGTGGAAGAGCTCTGTTAACTGAAGCAAATAACAGCCCGGTCAGACAGGTGGGCGCTCAGTTTCCTCTACAAACGCAACAATGGGAAGAGAGGTTTAAATGTAAGCTGCTCTCAGTCCTGAAGAAAAAGAGGGTGCATTTGTTCTGCTGGATATTTCAACAGAGTCTCAATGTGTCATCCTGACTGGCCTCAGTCTCACAGAGATTCCCCCTTCTTCTGCCTCCCAAGTGCTGGGATTAAAGGTGTGGACCACCACATTTGACTTATTCTTTTTTATTTTTAAACACAGGATCCAAAAGGGGAAAAGTTGACTCTATAAAGTCTCTTCTCTGAAGATTTTAAAACAAAACAAAAAAAAGACAGGGTCTTACAATGTAGTCCAGGCTGGCCTGGAACTCTGTATGTACACCATAGTGCTCTATCTCCCAAGTGCTGTGTTTAAAAGTTTCTGCTACCACATTGGCCTGAAAATTGCTATGTGCCAAGGATGGCTTTGAACTTCTGCTCCTCCTACTTCCACCTCCTGAGTGCTGGTATAATTGTGTCACCATGCTGGGTTTATGCTGCACTGGGGGAATCAAACCTAGGGGGTTTGCATGTTAAGAAATCCCTCTGCCAAATGAACTGCACCCCTAGTCTCTTATTTTCTGAGTTTTAAGGCGAAGGACTCTATGCATCCCTTAGGCACTCGGCCATGTTACTGGGGAATCTGGGGACCCACCTGCAGGGAAGTAAGGCCGAAGGTGATGACTAGCTGCGAGGTGGGGCTGATGAAGGGTGGCGGCGTGACAGAGCGCTTCCCTTGCTCGAAGATGCGGTAGATGCGGTTGGTCTTGGTGAGCAGGGCGGAGTAGCTGAGCGTGGTGCCCAAGCCGAGCAAGAGTCTTCGGGAAGCACAGACGGCTGCACAAGGCTCGGCTACCATGAGGAAGGTGATGGCGTAGATCAGGAAGATGCCGGTGAGCAGCACATAGCTAAGCTCACGGCCAGAAGCGCGGACTATGGGAGTGTCGTTGTGTCGCATGAAGGTGGCGATGATAGTTGTTGTGGCCATAATGCCCAGGACAGCCAGGAGAAGGGGCAAAGCGGCCCACGGAGAGGACCAGGTCAGGCGCACCACGGGAGTGGGACGGCAGCCAGTGTGGTTGGGTGTCGGCCTCATGTGCCCTGGACAGGCCTCACATGTGAACTCATCCACCTGGAAGCGGTACCCGTCGCAGGCCTCACAGTGCCAACAGCAGGGCACACCCTTCACCATCTTTTTCCGTTCACCAGGCCCACAGGGGAGGCTGCATTGAGAAGGGGGCACCTCATTGGGGTCGCCTGACCACTGTAGAGCTTCCATCTGGGGCAGATAAAAACACAGGCTGCTGACCTCTGCCACCAGGAATTCAGAGCCCTTTACCTCCACCTGCAGCTTAGTCCAATGCCACTTACATCCAGTCTAAGGGCCTCTGCCCATTGGCCCACAGCCTGGTACCCTCCACTGCTGGCACTTCCATTGGTTGCCTGGTACTGGAAGATGTCATAGCGCCCGGGGGCATCTCCATTCTCATTGAACATCACTGGGGTTCCTGCGCTACCTATAGGGAGAGGCCAGTCATCTCCGGTTGCTTTTCCAGCCCCAAAAGCCATCTTCCTGGGAAGTCTCAAAGACTAGCCAGGATTAAAAAGAAGGACCAGACAAGCTCCTGGCAGCATGTTCAGCAGTGCTCGTTAGCAATGAGTGCAGCTTCAGAGATGGAGAGGAATGCTGCCTCACAGCCGTGAGAAGGACTTGGAACAAACGTGCCTCCTTGGAGGAGCTAGAGATGGCTCAGTGGGGTAACAGCCCCTGCTGCTCAAGCATGATCACCTGACTTCAGATCTCAGCACTCACTCCCGGTGCTCAGGGGCAGAGACTGGAGGATTGCTGGGTCTTGCTGGCCCTAGCCTAGCTTTAGTTTTAGTGAGAGACCCTGCCTCAAAGTAATAAGGTGGTGGGGAGTGATAGAGAAGGACACCTGATGTTCCTCCATAGTCATGCACCCAAGGTGTGCACATCAACATAAATCTCACAAAACCAAAATAGCAAGCATCCCAAATACCTGATAGAGAGTGTACAGTTCTATGCAGGATAGTAGCTGAATATAAGGACAAATCCCACAAATCACATATATGTGATAGGATTTTCCCTGTCCAATTACATTAAAATATTAGTGCAGTGGGTGGCTTATGATTGGACAGGGAAAGGGAGTCGGAGCTAAGAGTTACAGGGACTGGAGCAACTGGGGAGATGGGGAGAAGCAAGATGGAAGGCACTGAGCACAATGATACAGAATCCGCATGGCTTTGAATAGCCACAGGTAGATTTAATATCATAAAGGATAGAATAAATTGGGGTTGTTGGTGGTGGCACACACCATTAATCCCAGCACTTGGGAGGCAGAGGCAGGCAGATTTCTGAGTTTGAGGCCAGCCTGGTCTACAAAGTGAGTTCCAGGACAGCCAGGGCTATACTGAGAAACCCTGTTTCGAAAAAAACAAACAAACAAAAAACAAAACAAAACAAAAAAACCAAAAAAAAAAAAAAAAAGAAGAAAAAGAAGAAAAGAAAAAAAATAGAATAATTGGGATAACTTATCTGATTTAGGTGGGTACCTTTTATCATTTTCAATCGGCTCTGAAATTATTATATGGGCATTTTGTGAATTGAGAATTTATTGATATATAAATCTGACTGGTTAATTGTAAGCTTCAAGAGTTTTGTTTCTGCCAAGTTGCTGGGTGTTGTGGCAGCTGACCACGGGGTGGATGGTCATTGCATGGGGCTGGCATGGCAACAACCCACCAAGGGAACTCGGGAGCTCCGGCCCAGAGAGACCTCTGAGTCGAGATCACCCAGCTGGAGCCATGTGGCCTGTCAGTGCCTGGCGTAGTGCGGGAACTTGCTGGTCTTTTTAATATTTCCCACAACACATACACACAGGGAATTTCTTTGGTCTGCTCAGATACATTCCTCAGAGCCTGGACCTTTCACAGCTTCTATTGGTGCAGAGAACATGTCAGATCCATGCCTTTTACTCCGGCAGCTCAGAGCCTGACTGGGGCTACATGTGGAAGCCTGTAACTCAGAGTGGGTTGTGCATCCACAGCAGGGTGCTTCCTGGGGTCTGGCCTGGGCCCCAGGCACATCACAGAGCCTGGCTGGGTCTTTTAACAGCTACCTGCAGTGGACAGGAAGTTCTATGTGACTTGTGGGGTCCAGGTAGATGGATCAAAGAGCAGTTCTTCAACATTGAATTTTGCAAAGTGGCTCTGAAAGATGAAGCCCCTGGGTGGGTTAAAAAGCAGAGGCCTACACTTGACTCAGATATCCAGAGTCCAGTCTTGGTGTGTTCTCTTCCATCCTGTCCCTTTTCCCACTGATGGGCTGCGAGTCAACCCATGGAAACTGGCTTTTTCCCACCCTGTGGGGCCAGGCACCCACTCACCATTGAAGCGGACTGCTCGGATGTAGTGCAGCAGGGTCCGGCCATCAGTAGGCTCCATGGCTGGGCACAGACCTGTGTGACCTGGGCAGAGTGCTTGGTGCATGCTGTGCAGAGCGTGAGCGATGGCATACACAGCATCTATCACGAACTGCACCTTCCCCTCCTGTTCATAGGTGGAGTCCTGGCCGATGCGTTCCTCGCCTGTCCTAGGAGGCCCAGAGGAAGTATGCCTGGCCCCTAGACACCAAGCCTGAACTCCCCACCCTCTCCCTTGTCACCTTCCCCATCCTGGTTAGTGCTCACCTGTGCATTTCCGGGTGGAATCATCTGACTGGCCACCCGAGCTGGTTAGTTTGCAGTTAAAATTCTCTTCCCAGAACTCGGCAAACCAGATGTTTCTGCGGTTGTTCTCCAGGGAACGAGTCATAAAGTATTGGTCAAATCCTAAGAGGTAGGAGGGTGGTGGCCATCTGAGCCAGGTGTGCTTCTCTCATGTCCTTTGGTCACTGGCCCACTGTGTGTCCAGGAGTGGCCCTGTGATCAAGATCTGGATTCTGAAGGCGGAGACAGGGGAATCCCACAGAGCAAGCTGGCTAGCAAGACTAGCCATATCGGTGATCTCTAGGGTTGGACCCACACACCCTGCCTCAGTGAATAAGGTAGAAAAAGAATTGAAGATGATTCCTGAAATCAACCTCAGGCCTCCACAGGCACACACATACACTTGTGTCATGTCAACACCGTACACACACACACACACACACACAAATGGGAAAAAGGGGGGGAAGGAACATGGCAGCTCCGGCATCCTTAAAGAATTTTTCACTTTATGTCACGGTTAGGGGATGCTATGGCTATGTAATGGGCAGGGCTTCACTATCCACCTTGTGAACGTGAAACCAGAGGCACAAAAAATACAGAGCTTTAGACAAAAAAAAAAACCTAACTAGAATCCAAGGCTCTGAGAACACCATTGGCTCACTGATCCACAATGGCACCACCCACTTCCAGATCTCTTCAGATGAAACTCCTTGATTGCTAATACTCTTCTCGGACCAGCTTGTCCACTTGACAATTCTTTAGCACTCTAGCTAAAAGAAAGGGTGTGGAAGTGGACAGTCCACAAAAGATGGAAGCCTGTGGGAGGGCAAAGTGCATAGAGACTGGGTCCCTGAAGCATGCTATCAAGGCTGCAGAGTCAGTTCCCTATTCAGAGAAATAGGAAAGCCCCTTGCAAAGTGAACCCTCACCAGTGGATTCCTCTCAGAGTTCCCAGCTGGGAATGGAGTTGGCAAGGAGACAGACAAGGTAGGCCTGGCTCACTTCATCACTTGGATCAGAAGGACAGTCTAGTCTACGTCCTTGGTATCTCTGCTGCCAACCTCCCCACTTAAATTACCTTTGGTACAACCAAAATTATGTGCATGGCATTTTAAAGCAACAGCAAAACACTAGGGGCTCTTTGCTCTGGACTCTGAGCTGAGTGTCTGTTCTCTCATAAACCTCATTCAAACAACTGCTTGCTGGGATGAGACTACAGAGTCTCAGAGTTACTCAGCATGTGGGGCTCCTGGAAGAGAGCGGTACCTGTGAGACAAATGTGGAAATGAGCATCCCAAACAGGAAGCACCTGGGAGGATGAGTGGGGTGGGGGACTCACCGTCGATCGAAGCCCTTTTGGGCAAGATGGTGATGGCCCCCACAGCCTCTTCCTCTAGGTTCAAGATGGGAGAGATCTTGGATCCCCAGCTGTCTGAGCCAACCCACAGGAAGTGGCCAGTCAGGTTTGCCTGGCGTGTTGCCTCCAAGACCCTCCTGGTAAGAACAGAGTTAGAAATGAGTTACAACCTGAGATCATCCTCCAGTTTGGTCCTAGCCGCCTCCCATCCTGTATCCCTCCATCCTTCTCCACATCATCCATCACATCCTTGTTTATCAGGGCTCTGCCCACTGTATATATGAGTGAGTGTGTGTGTGTGTGTGTGTGTGTGTGTGTGTGTGTGCGTTCGTGCGTGCGCATGTGTTGTATTGTTATATATATATATATGTATGCGTGTGTGGTGACCAGAGGTCAACTTCAGGAGACCTCTACCCCTTACTTATTATTTATGTATTCATTTATTTCAGACAAGATTTCTTCAATGCCCTGGAGCTTCTGATTTGGGTAGAATGGTTGGACAAGGAGCCCCAAAGGTCCTTCTATCTCTGCCTCCCCAGTCTGGGATTACAGGCAGCAGGATCCTGGGGTTGAGCTCAGGTCTTCACACTTGTGTAGCAGGCACTGTACTGGCTGAGCCATCTTCCCAGCCCTCTGTCCACCTAACCCACTCTACACTGGCCCTTGGGTGATGCTATAGCTTGCATTTGCTTTGAGTGTTTGTTTCTATCTGGTGGAAGCGTGCACTTCAGTGTAAACGCTGGGAGGTGACGTGACCTCTGAGAAGTGGAGCTTATAAACCAGCCCTGATACTGAATGCCTTTAATCCCAGCACTCAAGAGGACAGCTTGGTCCACATAGCAAGTTCAGGGATACAGAGTGAGGCCCTGCCTCATGAAAAATAAAAAAGAGGTGTGGCTTAGTGCAAGGTTATTGGGTCACTGGGGACGTTGCTCTTGACCTCTGGAAGGGTGAGGTAATTCTGTGAAGGTGAATAGCTATCAAAGAGTGAACTCTGTCCCTCTTCGTTCTGATGTTCCTTCTCTCCATGCACTCTCTCTCTCCTTCTACTCCCTCTTTCCATGATAACATTTGTCAAAATGTGATGCAAGCTAGGTCCTCAGCAGAGCTGGTGTCACGCTGCCTGAACTTTCACCTCCAAGAGTTGATGTTAAAAATAAGTCTTTTCCTTAAAAAAATGCCCCTGACTTGGATATTTTATTATAATAAAGACCAATGGATTAATGCAGAGAGCTCCTTTGGGGAATGTCTGGGGCACTCAGAAGCCATTCTGTCTACAAATTCATCCACCAATGTCACGCTCAACTTCCCAGGCTGGAAAAGAGCCTTGGCTGGCTTAGGATAATGTAGGTTTCAGGGTTTACTGGGGCAGAGTCCCCCACTGTACATTTTCTGCTCTGGGGTTTGCCTACCAGTTCTCTCTCCCACAATGAACAATAAAAATAGTCATGTTTTCCTGTGTTTCCCAGGCCAGGCCCGGAGAACCTTCAGCCAGTCAGGCCTGTCTCATTCCCAGAACAAAAGACTCCAGAGGGCGACAGGAAGAGCTTAGGGAGATGTGAGGAGTTGCTCATGGCCGGGTGTGAGGGAGAATAGGTCTCTCAGGAAAAACATCAAAGAGCACACATGGTGACTGAGAGTGCCACCTGACCCACCTGATGTCATCTTCATTGGCAAAGATGATGATGCCCCGGGCGTTGGGTGTCTCCATGAGCCTCCGGATCACTTTGTGGAATTCTCCTGGCTTTGGCTCCCTGGGAATCTTTATTGATTGGGCAATACAGACACCTCCTGGATGGCGAGGATACCAAAGTCAACCCTTATCTCACCTACCCTCCCTCTCACATAACCACCTGCCTGCTGCTTCTGTGACTACATGCTACAAGTGTGTGACTTATACCCTGTGTAGGGCTTAATTGTGGAGTTTGGAGGATAGAGAGCTTGCCTGCATCCTAACAAGCAGACTATAAGCATGACCTGAATCCCTTAAAGTAACAATGCTCTACATGTGTATCTCGACCTCTTTGGGGATTGAGCAACCCTTTCACAGGGGTCACCTAAAACCATTGGAAAACATTTTTACATTATAATTCATAACAGTAGCAGAATTACAGTTCTAAAGTCGCAACAAAAAATAATTTAATGGTTGGGGTCATCAAAACATGAGGGTATTAAAGGGTCAGGTAGCAGCTTTTGGGATGCAAGACAGCCTTAAAGGAACCTCGCCCTCCTGGAGCACTATCCTGCCTGGCCACAGAGAACCCCTCCATTCCTCTATATTCCATCCCATGGATCCTGGCTAACTCCTTTGTTAGTTGACTGTTGCCTGGAACCCCCATGCCCACTCCCAACTCACCAGCCTCACGGGAGATCTGCACAAAGGCCTCAACCCCGCTCTCGCCATAGTTGCCCTCAGAGGCCAGTGTAGACACGTAATTCCATCCCAGTGCCCGCACAATGTCCACCATGGCCTGTGCTTGGTAGGAGTCAGGAGGCACCACTCGGGAGAAGAAGTCATAGCGTGTGGAGTCACTGAGCTCTGGGGCTGTGGAGGCATAGCTGATCTGGGGTATCTGAAGCAGAAAGGACAGACAGCTAGGCTGTGGCTGGAGGGTCCAAAAACCAGGATGGCATTGGGGACTCAGGACATGGGTAAATCACAGACAAGTTGGAAATAGCTTTGGGGAACAATAGGGACTTGTGACACAGATGAGGGACAGGTTTGGGGGGGGGAGTTAGAGGCCAGATGGAAGGGCCACACACACATGCTAAAAGTATGGGGCTAGTGGGCTATCTGTGAATGCATCTGGTGACCTGATGGTTGGAAGGGCTCAGAGCAGGGCCACTCATAGTTGCAAAGTCTACAAGATGAAGAGGATCCTGGAGTTTAGGGAAAGTCTGCCCTGGTCTAGGGGAAAAGGGTTTCTGTTGCCCTGAAGGAGAGGCAGTCTTTGTCAGTGGCAACCCCCTCCTAGGATCAAAGTAGATTAGAGCTGGAGAATCGGGCTAGACAGTCCAGTGGAGAGGCTTGATAGAAACTAGGTTTGATCTATGACCATTAAATTAACAGCAGGGATTATAGGACTGAGCCACAAGCTACAAGAAAGTGGGACCTGCGGTGGGGGTGGGGGTGGGGGTGGGGGTGGATACAGTTGAGAAAACAGGAAGAGGAGGCTGAACTTCTTGGGCAGGAAGCAGATCTGCATTAGATCAGATAGCTGAGGTGGCCCTTCCAGAGATAAAGAGGGACCAGCAGGTAGCCCAGGGTGTGGACTGGAAGTCTTGGGAAGCGGGGGAGGGGAGGGAGTTGGTGGGGTTGGGGGGGAGGGGGGCTGTTCTAAGATGGGGTGAGTGTATCAGTAGTATAGGGAAGGGAAGTGGGAGAGTAGAAAAGTGGGAGGAAAGGTGGGGGGAGATGGAGGAGGGGTGAGGTTTAACTAGAGAGGGTCAGGGAGACAGATGGAGGTAAACAAGAAAGCAAAAACCAGAGGAAAGAGGGCAGAGAAAGGCCTTCTGCTGCTATAGACATGCCATCTCCAGAGGTATTCCAATCCCTGGATCCTGAGGTGTCCAGACTGCAAAGAACACAATGTCCCCTGGAGATGAAGAAGCCTTGCTGATAAGCAGTATAGAAAAGAGAAGGGAGCTCTGGACGTCTTTAAGAGCCCAACCCACCCCCTAATCCCCCACCCCCTGCGCACCAGAACAAGTTAAGGCAAGCATTTTGAAATGGAATTTAAATGTCGATTAAAAAAAAAAGGAGTGGCACTCCCCCCTTCAATACTCTCTGCTTTCAGGGATAGCTCAGGGCCACTTCTAAGGACTTCTAAAGAAGGGCCTAGTTCCCCTGAAATCTAAGTACCTTTGTCACCTATGGGTGCTCACGGGCAGAAGCACCTTGCAAGATTGCACAAGGTGTCAGCAGAACCTGAATGGGTGGACGAGTGGGGACTAGGTTCAATCTGCCCTTAGCCAACCATGTCAGGACACAGGCTTCTGGTAAAAGTGGCACCCTTCACACAAAGATGTCAGACCAACCAAGCTGGGAAAATTGATCTGCCTCTGTGGACAACAGCTTTTTAATCTGAATGATTGGGAGAGACTGAAACAGATTTTTCCAGAAGTTAGTAAAGGTATCGACCACCTGGGAGGGACGACGGGTGGCAGACGCCCGCCCTCACCGCAAACAGGCGCAAGACATTGGCGACCATGATGGACACGGAGCTAGCTGAGGCGCCCACCACCGCCACTACGCGCTCAGGAGGCGCGGCGCGCAGCGGGGGGACGCCCCCAGGGCAGCGCACGCTGGCCTCTTCGCCGTCTCCGCGGCCTCGGATGAGCGCCTGCACGAAGCTCAGCGCCTGCTCCAGAGCGTAGGTGTCCCGCGAGCAGGTGTCGAGCAGCCGCGCGCCCAGCCGCACACCGGGCAGGAGCTCCGGGTCAGCGTTGATGCGGTCCAGCGCGTAGAGCATCGCCTCCAGCCGGTGCACTCCCTGCTCCTTCTTCAGCGTCCCGCACGCACGCCCTGCGGTGCCCCGGGCGTGCACCGGGAAGAGGCCGCCCAGCGTCAGGCCGCCTGCCAGGCGCACAGAGCCCGCACCGTGAGCTATGCCCGCCTGCGACAGCCACCAGGCTAGCCACAGCAGCAGCACCCGGAGCCGCCCCATCTGCTCCTGGGCTGCGGGAAAGGAAGTTACCGGGACGCCTTGAGCGCCGGCGGACGAAGCTGCCACCCCGTGCTCGGCTGCCACTTCGGGATTCTGGCCAGACACCGAGAGCGCAGGAAAAGTTGGTGACTTGGTGACTCGCGCACCGGCAACTCAGCAGTCTCTCCCAGGCCTCCAGAGGATTGCTCTCATTCTCCCTGAAAAGTCCCCCTGTTGATGGTCCGTCCGGATACTTCCCCCACAGTTCTGGGCAGCTCTTCCTCTGGACCCACCCCAGCGCACCCTAGGCTACCTCCCCAGTGGTGCTTACCTGAGCCAACCTCTGGCTAGTAGGACGAGTCTGTGACAGCTGTAAAATCAGAGCTACAGTCTAGAGGATTTAAGGATTCTGGGGAGGGATGAGGGTGAGGGCAGAGACCCCCTCCAGAGCTTGAGAGTGGAGGAAGGCTGGCTCTCTTCTCTCTCTCTCTCTCTCTCTGACTCCCTGGGTCTGCTTCTCCCCTAGACTGCCTTTAAATTGTCTGACCCAGCAACACCAATAAGCTTGGCCACTCATCCTCAATATGCTGATTAAAGAGAGAGATAAGAGTGAAAGTTGGAGATAAGAGATTTACTCAATACGTCCCGCCACACTGAGAAGAGGAACAAAGAATTCCAGGGACTCCCCTGGTCGGTCTTCAGAGACTTAGGTTTAAACAGAAAAGGACATGCATAGCCAAGTGGTTCTGGTTGCTGGGATTCAGTCTCTCCTGCAAGGTGGTCTGACAGGTTATGAAACTGTGTAATCTCTGTCTGGGAAGCAAGCTTCCTCTCTGACTGCACCAGGCTTCAGGGAGAGCGCACAGGTGTCTCTAAAACACCCTCTCCTAACAAAAGCCCTGCAGCCGGTCTGACGCTGCTCTGGTCTGATGCTGCTCTGGTTCTGCATTTCTGTACCTACCTAGACGTTCACCAAACGTGGCTTATTCCACTCATAGTGTCTCCCTACCCCACCCCCTACGTTCTCAAACTTTCCTGTCTTTCTGCCATTTCCATTCTCTGTCCTGACCACTAGAACCTTTTCTCTTTTCAGATATTGGTATATGTATTATCTATCGTGTGCGAGCATGCATGCTTGTGTGTGTGTGTGTGTGTGTGTGTGTGTGTGTGTGTGTGTGTGTGTGTGATATGTGGCACATGCACTCTCATGCCAGAGTTAGTTCTCTCCCTTTTGGTTTGAGACCGGGACAAGGTGCATAGTTTGCATATCAAAGCAGACCTGACTACTTCAGGGATCTCCCAGCATCCTCCCCCAGTCCCTTACCTGACATACCCTGCCTCCCACCCTGAACTTTCCAGCCCAGGGGCTGGGCTGCCTTTTTCCCAGAGGTTCTTCCCTATGTAATCCAGACATTTTGGTCTCTTTCTCTCTTCCTTCTGCTCCTTCTCTTCTCTCTCTGTGTTGGAGACCGACATTGAGCCATAAGCCAAAGCTCCCCTTCCTTCCTGAGAAACTTCGGACCTTTTGAGAGATGTTGGGGACTGACACTGAGTCATAAGCCAAAGTTCCGCTCCCTCCTGGAGAGACTTCCGTCCTTTTGAAATGACAGCTGACACAACATCGAGATCAGATAATAGTATCTGCAAATTTTCTGTGAAAAAACACAGAATGTCCCCTGAGCTAAGAGTAGATAGCACCTTCCTGGGCAGTTACGCAGAATCACCCCTTCCCAGACCTTGATAGGATCTACTTGGTCTCGCTCTTCTTTCCCACCCCTTTCTCTTTCAGGCAAGGTCCCCCTCAGACCCCATGAATAACTGGGTCCTGCAGGTCGGGACATCTGTGCCCCCAATCTCGCTTTCTATTCTCCCTCACCCCCCCTTCCCCCCATGGCAACTGCCCTGCACTCAATCCTCCGGGTCTGTGAACTCACCTAAGAGCAGCTTCCCAATAAACCTGCCTTTAACATTTCACCAGCGGCAGAGAAATAACCTATCACCTTTCACCATGTTGGTCCTGAGGACTGAACCCAGGTTGTGAGTCTTGGCAGCAGGCACTTTTACCAGCTGAGCCATCTTATAGCCTAGTAGTTCTTTTTAATGCAGTTGTATAAAGGCCACCCCAACTTTCTCTGAGGAAAACTGTGGCAGATGATAGGAACTGAGCCAGCCAGAGTGTACCAGCACAGTGAATCTGAAGAACAGATGCAAGAGCCTTGGTAAGGCTGGAAACAATGCTGAGCAGACCTTCAGCAGCAGCAAACACACCAAAGCCTTGCAGAGAATCTCTCCATCTGCAGACAGACAAATAGACAGACCTCAGGAAATGCCTGGCTGGCTGCCCTAAGGCCCTAAGGCTCTGCAGCTGGCCTTTGTCAGCAACTAGATTTGCATTTCAGAGTGGTGTGAAACACCAGCCCACCCACTGGCTTGGAGCAGGGAAGATGGGGTTAGTTTACCCTGCAGCTCCCATGTGGGTCAGGAGCCCTCAGTTGTCTCCCCACATCATTTCTGAAAGTTTCCTAGCTCTCTGGAACTGATTCACACCGGGAAGATGTTCAACCCAAAGATATTTTCCCATCATTGTCAACAGAGGACAGAATTGAGCTCTCTGATGCTGGACAGCAAAGGCATTTTGGAGACAGTTGCTGAGCCCCAGCCTCCAGGGATTAATGGGCTCTTCAGTGCATTAGTCAGGGTGGATTAGGGTGGCAGCAGAGATCTGGACATGAGTGGTGGAGAGAGCAAGCAGCAGAAACATAACCACTATCCTCCGATTTCTCTTGCCACACCCAGAGCAGTTCAGAGAGATGAATTCTGGTGCTCCCCAGCCAGCTTGTTTCTTTCTTTCCCGTTTGCATTCAGTTATAGTGCCACGCACATTCAGGGTGGGTGTTTCCCCCTCAGTTTAACCTCCCTAGAGAGCCCCTCACAGTTACACGCAGCGATGTGTCTCCCGGGTGATTCCAAACTAGTAAGTTGACAGGGAGGACTAACCATCACCTCATCCCTCATCCCTCATCCCACTGCTGCTTTGGCAGCCTGTCTTTCCGCTAGGCTCCTCTGCCAAGCCCAAGGCAACTGGAGACCTTTCAATGTAGCAGGATGGAGTATTAAAACAATCTGCCATCAGCACTTGTTGACACCCAGCTATGCAAGCTTCCTTCAATATGGCTGTGCACCATTAAACATGCTCTTTGGTTCGATCGCCATGTGAATGCATTGTGCAAAGACTGACTTGGCAGCTAGGAGTACTCAGTGCTGCCACCACAGGGTGGCCTGGTGGCAACCAGGGAAGTAGCTCACTAACGGTGAATGAAGCACCATATAAATGGAGTTTTCTTTTTTTTTCCCTATAATTCACTGTTTTGAATATATATTAGTTGAAATATAATTTACAGGTCCAAGATTCGTAGCTTACTCTTGGAAATTTTACATTGCAGTAGTATAGAAACTGGAGGCTGAGGTGGAGGTACTCTCTCCTGTAAAGTTACTTAGCTTGATGAAATTCAGTAAAACAGCGAGTAGAGTCTGCTTTGATAAGCTTTAAAACTAGTTTCTGAGAGTTTTTTGTTTTTGTTTGTTTGTTTGTTTGTTTTTTGAGACAGGGTTTCTCTGTATAGCCCTGGCTGTCTTGGAACTCACTCTGTAAACCAGGCTGGCCTCGAACTCAGAAATTCACCTGCCTCTGCCTCCCAAGTGCTGGGATTAAAGGCGTGTGCCACTACCGCCCGGCTTAGTTTCTGAGTTTTTAAAAACTTTATTGATTCTTTGTGAGTTTCACATCATGCACCCCAGTTCTGCCCATCTCTCCATCTCCTCATATCTACTCTTCACCCTTACTACCTCCCCCCAAAATAATACACACACACACATACACACACATACACACACACATACACACACATACGCACATACACACACATACAATCACACATACACACATACACACACACACATACACACACACATACACACACACACAGACACACATACACACACACATACACACACATACACACACATACACACACATACACACACACATACACACACACACAGACACACATACACACACACATACACACACATACACACACATACACACACATACACACACAGACACACACACAGACACACATACACATACACAGACACACATACACACATACACACACACAGACACACACACATACATACATACAGACACACACACACAGACACACACACACAGACACACACACACACCACAACCACCACCAACACCACCAACACCAACACCACCACCACCAACAAAACAAAGCAGAGAAAATATCTCACCAGGCAAGCTGTAGTGTGTCACAGTGTGTCCTACAGTATTTCCCTCTGTCCACACAGCTTCACTTGAAGATGTTCATTATAATGAGTCAACGGTCTAGGTTGAAGTCTTTGGCTTCTGTGATACCATCAATATTGGATCTTCATTGAGACCCCTCTGGGTTATCCTGTTGTTGCTCTGTGCCATGGAGAGCCTGCAGTTTTGGAATAGCAGGGATGCCCCTTTCATGCATGTCAACTGTTCACAGATAATATCGATTTTGGGGTGGGCTGGCTCAGAGCCCAGGATCTTGCACTGGGTAGTAGCTGAGCTGGTCAGCTTACCAGCTTTCCCTTACCCACACCACTAGAGTGAACTCTCCAGCACTCTTGCAGCTAGGCCAGTCAATGCCTCCCTCCATTGGCATGAGGCAAGGTCAGCACTCCTGCTCTCATGTCCTCAGGATGGGTCATCTGTACTCATTCCTCCAGAGCCAGCTCCACTGAGCTGTCCATTCAAGGTTCAGGGTGCACTCTCCCAGGTGCTGCAGCCTGTGAGAGACTGGGCCATTTCTCACACTCTCACACTCATACTTCCACCATCAGGGCCAGCTCCACTCTATTGGCCAGGTGAGATGCAGGCCCACTCATCCAAGTGCTATAGCCAATGAGGGGCCATTAGCTCTGGCTCCCTCTCATGATCCAGGGTCAACTCTCCCAGCCACTGCAGATGGGGGAGGAGGACATAATCCCCGCACCCACCTCACACCAGACAAGTGGCAAGGCCAGCTCTCCCATGCTCTTAACCTGGCGGGGGATGGGAGGGTGGAGTTCACCCGTGCCCCCTCTACCAGTGCCAGGCGACTGTGCTGCCCAGAGGAGATTCAGGGCCTGCTCTCTGAAGTGCAGCCAGTGAGGAGCAGGGCCAGCTCACCTGCTCTCATGACCCTGAGGCCAGTTCTCCTGACTGCCTCAGGCAGTGAGGGGCCCAGTGAGGGCATTGCCCCTACATCCATACCACCTCATACCAGACAAGTGTCAGGGCCACCTCTCCTACACTCTACCCTCTGGGCTGCCCCATCCTCTCTCCCTCGAACAAGGCCAGCCCTATTGTGCTGCCCAGACAAGACGCAGGGCCCATTCTGAGTTCTACAGCCAGTGAGGAACAGAGCCAGCTCTTCCACTCTGATGTCCCTGGGGGCCAGCTGTCTCTACTGCCTAAGGTGGCAGGGAGTGAAGAGGTGGGGAGAGCATCACCTGCATACCCATGGCACCTCACAGCAGATGAATGATGGAGCCAGCTTTTCCGAGAGCTTTCACTCTTGGGGCTGGGTCACCTGCACCCTCAACACCAGGGTTAGTTTTGCTGTGCTCTCCAGCCAAGGTCCAGGGACTGTTCTGAGTGCTGTAGCTGGTGGGGGTGGGGCTAGCTCCTGACTGCAGGAGTAGTGCGGAGCAGTGTGTGTGTGTGTGTGTGTGTGTGTGTGTGTGTGTGTGTGTGTGTATGACATCTGCACCTGTGCTACCCATGGCAGCCAAGTGGCAGGGTCAGCTCTCCCACACTCACATCCTCGGAGCTGACTCATCTCTACCCTCGAAGCCAGGAGCAGCTCCACTGTGCTGCCCAGACCACTCTTGAGAGTGCTGCTATAGGTGAGAGATGGGGCCAGCTCTCTAGAGTGCCGCATCCAGTGAGGGGTGGGACAAATTATGCACAGTCCCCAGACATCCACGTGGTCCCCATTACCAGGGGCATCCCATGCTCTCTAGTAGTAATATGTGCCACGGTGTGTAGTCACAGACTCAGTCTTCTTGTTAAGGTGTAAAGCCTGGACTTATTAAATGTTTGACTTGCAAAGATTTTTGTTCCTGTCTGTGGGTTATCGGTTTACTTTCTTCATAATACATAACATTTTAAGATTCAAAACATTTGTTAAGATTCAAATTACATTTTTCTTTTATTGTTTGTGTTTGGATAGCACATCTGAGATCCCATAGGCAATTCCAAAGTCATGAAGATTTATACCTGTCCTGGTTAGTTTTTTGTTAACAAACAAGAGTCCTCTGAGAAGAGAGAATCTCAATTGAAAATGCCCCCTGTGGGGCATTTTCTTGATTAATGATTGAAGTGGGAGGACCCAGTCCCCTAGGGGAGGTGCAGCCTTTGGCAGGTGGTCCTGGAGTCAACAAGAAAGTAGGTTGAGCAAGCCACAAGGAACAAGCCAGTAAGCAGGTTCCTTCTGGGCCTCTGCATCAGCTCTTGCCTCAAGTTCCTGCTCTGACTCCATTCACTGATGGAATGTGACCAGAGAGAGAGAGAGAGAGAGAGAGAGAGAGAGAGAGTTCTAAGCCAAGATCAAACCTTTCCTCCCTACGCTGTCCCACCCCACCGCTGCTGCTTTTAATCACAGTGTTTTATCACAGCAATAGAAACCATAACTAAGATATCACTAAACACTCCTGTGTTTTATTTTTAGTGTTTTGTGATTCTAGCGCTAACATTTAGATCGTTGATCCATGTTGAGGGAATTTTTGAGTGTAATATGATGTTGGGTCCAAATTCAACCATTTGCATATGGGATATCCAGTTGAATACACAGCAAGGTGGATGACGCATGGGCAGAAACCTGAATGAAGAACAATGTTGGTGTCTGGGAGGTAGAAAGAACAGTAGCTGGAACCCAGATGAAGACCAATGTCAAAATGACAACAGCAGTAATATCAAGAAACCAGAAAGGGTGTCCCTGCTGAAAATTTGTGTGTGAAACTCCACAGGAAAAACTGGGAGTGTGAGGGGGGTAAAAGCAAAACAACACACTAAGCTGTAAGCAGATGTGGAAGCAGGGCATTCATGCAAAGCAAGATCCCGGTTTAAAAGTAAAAATCTAGCGCTACGGTAGACTGCCTGCTTAGCTCACACAAGACCATGGGTTCCAGTTCAGCACGGAGGAGTTAAAAAGAAATGGCCAGAGCATTTTTCAGAGAACAGGCACACACAGTGTGGTGAAGGAGACGAAGGAACACCAAACACATCTCCCCTTCATCTGGTTGTGTTGGCATTTAGTCTGGGATCCGCCCCACAGTTACCTGGCGATAGCCAGGTATGCATGACTCACTATAACAGGGGTGGCTTGCCTTCTCCTGTCTCTCTTGTTCTTGCTCTCTTGCTCCTGTTCCTTATTCTCCCTCCCCATTCCCCTCTCTCTCTGTCCACATGCTCATGGGTCAGCCTCTACTCCTCTCTATACTCTCTCTCTCTCTCTCTCTCTCTCTCTCTCTCTCTCTCTCTCTCTGCCTTTCTCTCAACTCCCCTCCCCATGCCCTGAATAAACTCTATTCTATAACATACTGTCCTGAGGCTGGTCCCTCACGGGGAAGGGATGCCTCAGCATGGGCCTGTGGAGGCACCCCCTTCCCCCACACCTGACCACACATCCACCAAACAGATTTCATTCCTCCTTATCTTTTTATAAAACACAACAGGTTGTATTGCAGTCTGCTGTGTCAGCTCACAGCATTGAGCTGCTTCACTCAGAGCAGAAAAGACCCATGTGAAGCCTTTCCCGGAAGAACAAACTAACCCATGATACTCAGTTATGTTGCAAAGGAATTTCTCTGTTCACAAAATATCACACAATAGGAGAAAATGACAACACACACTGTGAAATTGATTGTAGGTAAAATAAAAAAATAAAATTAAATTAATGTTCAGGCCAAACCAAGAAGTAGAGGGATAGGAAGAGCCAGCCCAACAGTCACAAACTGACAGAGACAAACCTGTCACAACCAGTCTTGTTTGAGCCAGCGATGTACTTTAGCGGATTAACGATTTGGGGGATGTATGATTTAGGAAATGTATTTCTGTAATTCACTACATTAACAGATTAAAGGCAAAAAGCATGATTATCTAAATGGATGCTGAAAAAGCAATTTGGTAATATCTACTTCATTCATGATTTAAAAGTTTAGCCATCTGGGGATCTTCTTTAGCTTGAGAAAACTATTAACTAAAAGCCTACAGAAAGTACCACAACTAGTGTGGAGTCACTATAGTCCTTAAACTAAAGTGGTATGTTTTAGCATGTGTATTGAATGCTTTGTCTGTCGGTGGTTTGGTGGTTTGTTTGTTTATTTATTTTTGGAGGGGGTAGTTCCATTCCTTCTGGTATATTTGGAATAGAAGTATATCTGGAATAGAAGCAGGATAGAATCTTACAGCGTTCGGTGACTTTCAGACCTTTGCAGAGCCTTCTGACGATGAAATTCTCCCATCTTTGTTCAGCAGAAGCCCTTCAAGTTGGTTCCCGGGACACTGTGATATGACCTTTAGCTGGCTGTCTTCCTTCCAGGCACCAGGGTCTATCTTGTGAGCGTCCCCACCCCTCCCCCTGGGACTTCCTTAAGGCGTTCTTTGTGTTAATTGCTACCTAGAGAACATAATTTGTATCTAGTTGAGACCGAATAGTCATTCTTCAGAACTTTTACAGTGGACAAAGACAGGAAAAACTTTTTTTTTTGTAAAAAACAGACATTTCCAACTTAAGTAATGAATAAATTATTTCTACCTGTTTGCTTTCCCTGAAAATCTGAGCTGTCCATGACAGTAATGACTAATATGGCAGGTTTTTGCTTAATACAAAGTATGAGCCAGCAATGAAAAAAATGTGTATGTTATGTATCTTTTGTAGCCTAGAAAAAGCATAATTTTCTATTAAAAAATGAAAGAGGACAGTCCTTTCGCTATCTGAAACTAAGCAGTCAGAGCCTTATTCTTCAACATTTTAATGCACACTCACTTTTTCCTCTTTAGTAGTATTACCATTGTAATTATGAATGAAGTCTGCACAAAAACCCGAAAGCTGGTGGCAATTGAAAAGTTGATTCTCAGTCTTTAGGCGCCTGTGTCTCACTCTGCACCATACGGGGTGGGTGGGAGTGTCACAGTGCCTTCTGGGAAATGTAGTCCACAGTGTAAACCAGGTGGCTCAAGCGCACGCGCAGTTGAGCCTAGTCGTACCCGCTCTGGGCATTGAGCTTTCTGGGCTTTCTGACAGAGCTGGCACGGCCGGGAACCTGCTGGCCAGGGCTGAAAGCCTGGCAGAAGCACGCAGAGGCCTCCGCTGCTGGTGAGGGCCTCGGGCCCTGACTCCAGGTTCTGCCGCCCGAACAGCGGTCAAAGAAGCCTCCGGCTTCAGGTTAGCTAGTCAGGTCGGCCTTGAGCAGATCGCCTACAGGCTTTCAATCCTGGAGGTGAAACTTTGTTTCTGTCAGTCTTCGGTGCTGGACAGTATCTTAACTGAATTTCACAGTCCATTTTCCCCCCTGTTCCTTTGCTCTAAGGTTTTACTGTTGGAAAGGAGCAGAAAGGATGCTGGGCACGGAGCCCAGAACGTGTTAATATCATTCCCTCTACAGGAGCTGTCCTCCACCCCCTT
Source organism: Mus caroli (assembly GCF_978045245.1). NCBI lineage: Eukaryota > Metazoa > Chordata > Mammalia > Rodentia > Muridae > Mus > Mus caroli. The sequence continues at coordinate 72,240,889 of NW_028227268.1, forward strand.
TTTCTCTAAAATGTAAATTGAGTTCTGGCTAGTGCTGCTAGTTCTGGCTTGTGTGTGTGCGTGTTCTTGTTAATTTAAGTGACTTTGGTAATACTTTTGACCAGAGGCAAAGGCCCATGAGGAAGAGTGGACTAACTTCTAATTGGTGGAGTCTGCAAAGGGCATGCATTCTGCAGGTGTGTCTTTCACTTGCAATGTCCAAGTGCAGATATGTGGAATATTTGTGCTTTTTTTTCTTACCTCCGGGAGTTGCACACAACGGTGCCCTTTACCTTGTTAATAATGAATTTGATAGCTGCGACTGTTTAGTTCAGTTCATCTTTATTCATAACCTCAAGTGAAAAGGTCATAGGCCCGTTGACAGTGTGCTTATACTTGGTACTCCTGCCCAGGTTCCCTGTCGCTTGGGTTCCCTGTCGCTTGGGGAGGTTGGGTTGTGCAGCTGCCCAGCAGGTGTTTTCTAGCCTGGTGTGGCCCAGTGAGGGCTGGAGGGCAGCCAGGATGAGTAGACCTCAGGGCTTCTTTCTCTGCCTCAAGGGTCTTCTCAGGAGCAGCTACAGAGGGAGAAAATGACCACGAGGTTGCTGCCAGCCCAGGTTCAGGTGAGTAAAGGCAACTTCTCTTTTTGAGCTGCCTTTGGGCTGCAGCAGGGAGGGGGCGGGATTTATTTTATCCTTTTTTGAGCTTCTCTGGGCTTCCTTATACAGGCAGAGGAGATGGAATCAGGCCAAAGGCTGTCAGTACAGTTTTTAAAAAATATCTTTTTCCACTTATACCTTTTTTTTTTGGTTTTTCGAGACAGGGTTTCTCTGTATAGCTCTGGCTGTCCTGGCACTCACTTTGTAGACCAGGCTGGCCTCGAACTCAGAAATCCGCCTGCCTCTGCCTCCCGAGTGCTGGGACTAAAGGCGTGCGCCACCACGCCCGGCCCACTTATACCTTTTGACTAGTGGAAAGCTTAACCCCTCCCTCCCAATATGTTAGCCTACTTGAGGTTTTATGACTGATTGTAGGACTGGTCTCATTATCACTTGTCTCATCAATGCTTATCAGCCTCATTCCCCATGTTGCCATAAAGCTAAGCTTAAACAATAGAGCTTTGTCCCTATACCAGCCCCTACCTTCACACCCAGATCTAACTTCCTCCTCATCTCTAGAAGTGATTCTGGGCTGCATCCAAAGGAACAGAAGGAAAAGGTTATGTACCATAAATGCAGAAACAGAGCACAGAAACTGATTCAATTCTTGCTTATTTAGACTTGTCCCCATGCACAGTTCTGCATGCTGCAAGCAGTCCTCCTTTGTTGCTTGCTTGGCTGAGCTTTTTGAAAAGATCCCAGGGAGTTTTAGTCTTCTTAATCTAAAGGCTATTACATTAGCATCTGTGGCGATTCCACTCAAGGAAAGACGTGGGTTACCAGTTCCTTGGGGGAAGCCTTTCTGAGTTGAGACTAACAAATGACTTAGCCACTAAGAAGATTCACACGCTCACTGGGAAGATGGTTCAGTTGGTAGTATATATTTGCCATGCAAGTCTGAGGACCTAAGTTTGAAGCAAGGCAAGCCTGGCAGAGAGAGAGAGGGGGGGGGTGCTGTGATGTTGCTCATAGATCTAGCACTTTCCTAACTTTCCTAGCTGAAGGCTCTGAAACCCAGAGCCTTACTCCCAGCACTGCAAAGAAACAGATGTGCAGACTGTCTCTGCATTCATTTCCCATGAGAGTCAAATAATTAATTTACGTGTGCCCTTTGACAGAGCAGGAAAGATGCCAAGCTTGGTGACCAGCTTGGGGTCATAGAAATGTGTCTTTGGCATGCTAAAGAAAGAGCGGGTTCCTAGCGTTTCCACTGTAAAAACGCTGCGAATGTTGTCCATGGAGGCCCAGCCCATGATTTGCAGAGAATTAGAAACATGGACACCAGCACACCCTCTCTTTTCTGGTGACGAGTACATTTCGTAGTCTCAGGTTCCAAGCTCTGTCTTCCTGATTTTGTTTCGTGATTCCGAGTGTCCTCTTGTAAGGTTGTGCTGGCTCGTCTTATGTCAACTTGACATACAAACTAGAGTTATCTGAAAGGAGGGAACCTCAATTGAAAAATGCCAGTATGAGATCTAGTTGTAAGGCATTTTCTTAATTAGTTATTAATAAGGGAAGACCAGCCCATTATGGGCGATTCATCCTGGGCTGGAGGTCATGGGTTCTATAAGAAAGCAGGCTGAGCAAACCGTGGGAAGCAAGCCAGTAGGCAGCACCCCTCCATGGCCTCTGCATCAGCTCCCGCCTCCAGGATCCTCCACTGTTTTAGTTCCTGTCCTGACTTCCACCAATGATGAACAGAGCTGTGGAAGTGTAAGCCAAATAAACCCTTTCCTCCCCAACTTGCCTTTTGGTCATGGTCATACTCATCACAGCAATAGAAACCCTAACTAAGACAAGGGTACTGTCTATGAGCTTTCTGAGGGCACAGTATCACCTACTGTATATGTGAATTTATGCTGGAGAATGAAGGTGATGTCCAGAAATACTTGCTTGGTTTGAAACACTCAACACCCTCACAGGATTGCTTCTCAGTCAGGCTACCTGTGGGCATGGTCTGGGTTAAGCAGGAATGGGTTTGCTGTTCCAGGAGCCTGTGACGTTCAGGGATGTGGCCGTGTCCTTCAGCCAGGATGAGTGGTTGCACCTGGACCCTGCTCAGAGAACCTTGTACCAAGAGGTGATGCTGGAGAACTACAGCAACCTGGCCTCGCTAGGTAAGAGGCTTGCTGGGTAAGGGGTTAAGACTCTGCCGTGGAAGCACGCGACCCCTACCCACCTCCTGGGAGGACACGGACAGGGTTTGGCTAGGTTGGGCCTGTGGATGGGTTCAGTCATGGCTGCTCTTTCCCAAGGCTATTCTGAGAAGTCTGAGTTGACAAAGGGTTCCTTCTCTTGTGTTTTTCCTGTTGCTATGGGTCCCCTGAGATCTCCCACCAAGAGGAGCCCTGAGCCAGAGCCCTGACTCAGATCCTGAGACTTCTGGCTATCCTCTCGGAGCTCAGTTTTAGGCTGCTTTCTAAACAAAGTTTCTCCTCCTGTGCATGGTACCCTGCCTCAGGGTCTACCTGGGCTGGATCTCCGTGCCAGTATGGCCACTCATGTCTTCTTGTTCATGAGCAGGGATTCTGTTTTCCAAGCCAAAGGTCATCGCTCAGTTAGAACAAGCAGAAGACTTCCAGATGGTGGAAAGTGGAATGTTTCAAGGTGTGTACCTCGGTAAGTGTCAGAAGGAGTGGGACTTGAACCTGGCACTGCCTGGGCACATTAAGGGGATTATGCTCGGAGGACTCTGGCTAGGGACGTCCTTTGATGTGCCAGCACATGGGGTTGCTGGCAAGGGCATTTTCAGAGGGAGAGGTGAATTGTCCAAGCACAGGTTGTACTTTGTCAAATGCCTCCATGTTGTCATTTGAAAGCATGTGCTGCCATGTGGTATGTGTTGAATGTTTATCATTCTTGATCCCTCTACTGTTCCTTCACATTTTTACTTCAGTGGTTTGCACATAGCTTTCATGACTGTGGTGCATCCCCTGTTCCAGCTTGTGAACACATTACTAAATGACCTCACAGTACCCAAAATGTGTTGGTGTCACAGTAAGGAAAATAAATCAGAGGACTTCCTCTTGCAGTCGTTTTACCAAAACCAAGCCCAGATTGAGTTCTCTACTTCTTTCTCCCCATGTCTTCCACCTCTCCCTTCTGTAGTTTGTCTGTTGTGTGAATCTAAATCTGTGTCTGCCTGAATACTCTCTTATGAATTTGTCACGGTGCCTGTGAGAGTCCCTAACAAAGGGCTTTGAAGCCGTAGTTGCTTAATCTGCTCTAATCTCCCTGGCAGTGGGTGCGTGCATGCTCCTCAATACCCGCCCAGATGTTTTAAATCCAAGAATGAAAGACAGACAGACAGATAGACACACACACTTTTAATATGTCTTGAACAGTGCAATGGCTGGGGACTTCTTTTTTTGGTTTTTCGAGACAGGGTTTCTCTGTGTAGCCCTGGCTGTCCTGGAACTCACTTTGTAGACCAGGCTGGCCTCGAACTCAGAAATCCGCCTGTCTCTGCCTCCCAAGTGCTGGGATCAAAGGCATGCGCCACCATGCCTGACTTGGCTGGGGACCTCTAAACCTCTCTGTGGCTACTCTCCCTTCCAATATTCCTGAATTATTACTCACTAAAACCTGTTTTTCTCTTCTGGCCACCACAGACCCAGGCCTGTAACCCTCTTGGGCCATGACCCCCGACTCTTTCATCTTGGAAGTGTGTCTCTGTCTCTCTCCTACACTTCTCAGCCTGGGACCTTCTCCTCCCTGGCAATGGTGATTTTCTTCCTCCTCTTTTGAATTCCCGTGCAATTTGGGAACCCAATTGACCTAATATAAACAATAAACTAAATCTACAACAGAGCGTTAGCTCTGCATTTATTGAATATGACAGGAATATGAGAAAAGAATGAGGGATATTTTACAGAAATCTACAACAGAGTGTTATAAGGGATAAAGCTTTACTAACTCCAACTGACCCAGATGACAGACCAGTGCTATCATGTGACACCTGAGTGCTGTTCTGGACTCTGGGGCAGGCATTTATTTTATAGGTTGTTCTTCAACCTATTGTTTTCCTTTCTCCAAGTGACTACCACATCATGCATTGTTCTCTGGGTCAGGAGCATGGGATTAGACTAAAATTATACATTAGCTTAGGTTTTAAAAGTTGGTTGCATGGAAAATCCAAGGCAAGTAAGGACAGTTGTTACACTGTTCTTGGAAAAGTCAGACCAGGCTAAACAAGCAGGCTGAGCCCATAAGTGGTCTCTAGGTGTCTTAGTTAACTCTGGCTATGAAGTCAAACAGAAGTTCCAGTTCTTTTCACTGTAAGAGGCTCTCACAATAATGTATCACCCTTCTGTCTTGGACTTTCGAATTTTTTGTCTGCAACTCAATATCCATTGTTAAGAACAACAAAATATATGCATATGTAAATACACGACAATGTAGGTGTGCCAAAATGGCGACAGTATAGAATTTAAGCAGATTCGCAGATACTTACCAAGCCATTCTTGACTGTGACATTTGCAAGCCATATATAGCAGATATATGGCTCCTGGTATCTACAGCTGAGTTTGTTAGACTCTGGTTGCCGTGTTGTAAGTGCCCACTTCCTGTTCTGCTTTGGATTTTGACTTTGTTTCTGGTACCAGAGGTTGATTCTCTTGGGCTCAGTGACTTCCCAGAATTTACTCTGTTCTGGCAATAGCTGGGCATTCTGAGTCAGTTTCGTCTTGGGTTGCCATTCATGAACTGTCTTTAGATTTTTTACTTTGTTTTGATGAGGTTATTTTCTATCAATAATTTTTTCAGCATTTATGTGTATAACATATGTATAGTTTAAGTCCTTTCTCTTCTCCTTTAGACATGGGTTTTACAGTAGAATTCTGACATTGGATTTTTTTTTCCCTATCGATAGCATCCACACTTGGCTCCACTCTACCGTCTTTGAGCAGTGAGTGTTGATAACAAGCCCTCTGTCTGATTCTGTATCTCAGTTTTTTCTATATTGGTAGCTTCTTTTATAATCAGGAGGGTGAATGCTCTTTTATAAAATATATTCATTTTTTTGAATCAATGATTTCATTTCTTATAGTGTATCCTTGCTATCCTGGCTCTTATATAGATTTTACCTGTTTTTTTACATTAGTTAAATTTTGTGCAGGGGTAGTTGGGGGATGAGCCATAGCATGAGTGTGGAGCTCAGAGGACAGCTTTCAGGCATTGTTGCTCTTGAGTCTAAGACTGAACTAAGTTGTTGTAGGCAGCATGATCCCCATCCAGCCATCTGGGGCCCTAGATTTTCTCTTCAACTTCATTATCTTACCACTCAGTTTAAATATCAGTATAGTTACCGCCACTACATATTGATTTGGTTTTGTTTGTTCTCATATGCTTTTCATAAGGCCATGGTTACCCCTTCAGCAATTTGGTTACGTGGCTACTGAATGGAGAGTTTGCTCTTGCCTGGGTAGTCCCTGTAATTCCCAGAGCATTGGCCTCTGCTCGTTCTATTGAGGGAAGGCACATTATAACATTTACATGCTGACAAGGGCCAGAGTGGCACTGTTGAGACTGACACTGCTTCACAGAGTTCTTGGGGCAAGGGCAACTCTCCCTCCTCCCTCTCTCCTCTTCCTCCCTGCTGATTGCTTTTGGGATTAACCTGAGTATGCTGGCCCCTGACCTGGATGATGAATTGAATAGCAACCTAAGCTGTGCTTAGCAATACCTGAGGCTTTGTTGCTAAATCAAGACTGGCACCCTTTCCTACTGTTAGAGCTGCCATCTGATATCCTCAGCCCACTTACACACACACACACACACACACACACACACACACACACACACACAGACATACAGGCACACACAGACACACAGACACATACATAGACACACACACAGACATACAGGCACACACAGACACAGACAGACATACATAGACACACGCACACACACAGACACACACACACAGAGACATACAGGTACACACAGACACATAGGCACACACAGACACAGACAGACATACATAGACACACACACACACACACACAGACATACAGGTACACACAGACACATAGGCACACACAGACACACACACACAGACACACACAGACATACAGGCACACACAGACACACAGACACACACACACACAGGCGCACACACACACACGTTTCTTCAGATCTTTCCTTTCAGGCATGTCTACCCTCCTCTATTTCCTTTCCTTTGTCCTTGTCCTAACCTTTCATTAGATTCTGAGTTTGGATTTGTTAGCTGCGTCATGTGATTTTTGAGTTTGGATTTGCTGACCGCGTTACATGATTTTACATTATTTTCCTTTATTCTCTGTGTAAGAGTTACTTACGTGTTGTTTAATTTAGGATGGAAGAGCTTGTTTGAACCCATAGTTTCCAAAGAAGAAAATAAGGAAGTCTTGAAAAACCAGAGAGTGGATAAATTTTTTAACTTCATATTGGGAAAAACGTGTATAAACGAGGAACAGTTAGAGGAGCAACCAGGCACTAAGAAAAACCCTTTCAGCGAGATGCTGCTTTCTGTTAGAAGAGGCTGGAGACGAGAGCGAGGCTTTCCAGGGGTCGGACTCGTGAGAAATCCCTGTATAACACTTCCATTTCCTAGGAAACCTGGAGTTGCCTCCAGAGGGAGAAAGCCCCACTCACAGCAGTACTCAGTTCTGGGATTCAACACAGTACGCAAGCTTTATAAATGCAACATCTGTGGGAAAGTCTTCTTCCACAGTTCCTCCCTGAGCAAACATCAGAGGACTCACACTGGAGAGAAGCTCTACAAATGTCAGGAATGTCGGAAAGCTTTCAGCCAAAGCTCATCCCTGGCACAGCACCTGAGAGTCCATACTGGAGAAAAGCCGTACATCTGTAGTGACTGTGGGAAGGCCTTCAGCTTCACCACCTCTCTCATTGGGCATCAGAGGATGCACACTGGAGAGAGACCCTATGAATGTAAGGAATGTGGCAAGACCTTCAAAGGCAGCTCCTCCCTTCATAATCACCAACGGATCCACACTGGAGAAAAGCCTTATAAGTGTAACGAGTGTGGGAGAGCCTTTAGCCAGTGCTCATCTCTGATTCAGCATCATAGAATTCACACTGGGGAGAAACCATATGAATGCAGCCAGTGTGGGAAGGCCTTTACATCAATATCACGGCTGAGCAGACACCAGCGCATCCATACCGGAGAGAAGCCCTTTCACTGTAATATGTGTGGCAAAGTGTTCAGTTACCACTCGGCCTTGATTATCCATCAGAGAATTCACACTGGAGAGAAACCATATGCATGCAAGGAATGTGGGAAAGCCTTCAGCCAAAGCTCAGCACTTATCCAACATCAAAGAATCCACACTGGAGAAAAGCCGTACAAGTGTGCCGAATGCGGAAAGGCCTTTTCCTGGATCTCACGGCTTAACATCCACCACAGGATCCACACAGGGGAGAAGCCGTATCACTGTAAAGAGTGTGGGAAAGCTTTCAGTTCCCACTCTGCGGTCAATACGCACAGAAAGATCCACACTGGTGAGAAACCTTATAAATGCAGTGACTGTGAAAAAGCCTTCAACCAAAGCTCGGCCCTTATTCAGCATCAGAGAATCCACACCGGAGAGAAGCCGTTTAACTGTAAAGTTTGTGGGAAAGCCTTCCGACAGAGTTCCTCGCTTATGACACATATGAGGATCCACACAGGAGAAAGGCCGTACAAATGCAAAGCTTGCGGGAAAGCGTTCAGTCAGAGCTCATCTCTTGCCAACCACCAGAAGACTCATTACTGAGAAAAACCATAGAAGTAAAATGCATGCAGTAGATCTGCCTTGAGACATTCCTTCCCCGCTGACTGTAACAGAATTCATCCAGAGAGTGATGAGTAGCAGTTAGTCGGGGCTGAGCATGAAGTTAGATTTCAGCAAACATCAGGCATTTGTGATGCAGTATAAACTCGTGAGTGTTTGGAAAACTTACATGGAATATTTGGAAATGTTACGTCGTATGTGGATTCTTTGACGTTTCACTGATGGTGGAGTTGACACTGAGATGAACTGATATTTTCTTTCTAGTGATGCAGACTTAATAGCCACCAGCTTTTTTAACATCACTGCTGATTTAGGTAAAAGTGCATACTTGAGACCAGCCTAGGATCTGTGTTGTCTGCCTTTGAGTGTGAGTGCAAAATCGCTGAATTAGAAAACATGAGAAAAGAAGTCTGTGTAGGTAACGCACAGCTGCTTCAGGGTCACTTCACTAAAGTGTGTTTTTTAATACTCTGGAAACAAGTGCTTGTTTATTATTTTATTTTTGGTTTTTTGAGACAGGGTTTTTCTGTGTAGCCCTGGCTGTCCTGGAACTCACTTTGTAGACCAGGCTGGCCTCGAACTCAGAAATCTGCCTGCCTCTGCCTCCTGAGTGCTGGGATTAAAGGCGAGTGCCACCACGCCTGGCTGCTTGTTTATTGTTAACAATTTTGGTTCATTTTTCCTTTCTCTATTGCTGGATTTTCTTGGGCCTGCCAGCAACATGAAGACTTCCAGTATAATTTAGAGCTCAGGCCTTTTGCTGGGGCAGTCTCCCAGATGCAGTTTAAACTTAACTCAAATGTACTAGCCTGAGACCGGCCACGAGCCTAGTTCTCTGCCCCCATCTCTCTCCAGTCTCTGTTCTTTTCCATGTCCACTTCTGAATCTCTCCCTTCTTGCCTCCCCTGTGTTAGCCCCAGCTATTGGCCATTAGATCTTTAACACAACCAATTTCTTAGGTTGTTTTAGGCAGGCTAGGAAGGGCAAACATTTACAGTGTAGAATTCTAGTGATGGGCATAAAAATGACAATACCAAAATCCTGCCAGCACTTAGTTGTCTGCTGGTACAGAATTAACAGTTGAAGACACAGACACACGCCTCAATACAATTTGAGGAAGGTCAGCCCAACAAATTCACTAAGCTGAGAAGAAAATCACCCTGAGTATGTAGGTGTATTATTTCTTGAATTCTTCCCACAATTTACCACCTCTGGTTCAGACCCGAAGGCACTCTAAGGCACAAAATGCCTGCCGTCTCCACTTGCTTTTCTCAGAGAGCAATTACCGTTGCTGTATTAAATTGTGAGGTGAGGTTCCTCAGACAAATGCATTTCAGATTTTATTTACACACACACACACACACTCACACACTCTCACACACACACACACACACACACACACAGTTTGTTAGAAATGAGAAATTATGTCACAGTGTAGCACAGTGCTCCCTGTAGCTGATGTGCTCTGTTTATATAAACTTCTCGAGTCAGCTTCTTAAGCCTATGAAATTTCTAGAGCTTCCTGAGCTTTGTGAGCCTCTTTTTTCCCTGTTTCCATTCAAGGTAAGCTCAAAGCACATAACAGCACCCTCTCCATTCTTCCTCTTCTGCAACCTTCCCTGTGCCTTAGAGGAATACAGATGTCTGTCTGATTATTTTCTTCCATTCATGGCTTGAGGCTCAGTATACCACAGCAACAATCAGTATTCTTAGTGCCATGACAAACTGTGACCCACAACAACTACCTCCCACTGGGGAGGGGTGTTTCCCAGGTCAGGAGAAATTGCAATCCCATGGTTAAAACAGTTTGCTACATAGTGAGAATTTTTGTTTCTTTTAAAACATAGTACTGTTTTGGGAATATGTTTTTGTTTTAATCCCAGGTGTGGGGTGTGTGGCTGCTTCAGACTGTCCACAGCAGCTGACATGATTTGCCTCATGCTCTGGCAGGGTACATGATTCTGCCAGCTGCAGATAGTTTCTGCAAGGGTATGGCGGTTGGAATTCTGAGGACTCTTAAGAGAGTATATAAATACAAGAGCCCCTGAGAGAGGTGTGGCAGCTCACGCCTCTCCTGCTGTTTGCTGTTGCTGGTTTCTGGTTGGCGATATCCTGACTACAAAGATCAAAAATGCCCCCAAGGAGCTCAAAGGTCCTCATCAGCAGGAAGTAGTCTAATGACATCATCGCCCCCTTTCCCCTCTATCCTTTCTCTCCTACCTAGTGTTGGGGCTTTGGAGGGGATAAGGGTGGAGAAGGTAAGAGAAAAAAACGCACAAAGAAGCCAAAAGTCAGGTTATAGTACCACTTTTGCTTAAGGCCCTGGTTCAATTCCCAGCACTCATGTTGGGTGATTCCTAACTTGCCTGTAACTTCAGCTCCAGGGCATCGAAGACTTTTGGCTTTCATGGACATCTAAACTCATATGAGCATACACACACTTAAAAATTAAGTTTTCTCCCACAACCAATGTTAATAGCTGTGGTTTTCTATTCCCTTTATCTCAAATGGTTCGAAGGTGTGTAGTACCTATTAAACAAAATAATAGCAGTAGTTTCCCTTACTGGGGACTAGGATCTCCCCAGCCACAGGTTTTGCCCTGGAAAATAGAAGTTTTCTCCAGTGAAACAGGCTTTAAATGAAGATGGAAAATCCTGACTGTACTCATACTATGTTTGTAGCTGAACAAGAATATTGGCATCGGCTCTACCCCAGGAGCCTGCACAGCTGCTTTGGGGCACTTTGACAATGAGCTAGCAAGCACATGGAGATATCTTCCAGCTCAGGTCAAGCCTGAATCTCCATGCTCCTGCAACGAAAGAATATGACATCTCCAGCATCAGGAACTTTCATATAGTTCTGGAAACAAACAAAAACAACAACAAAACCAGAAACAATTGCTTTTGAAGGGTAAGAGGTTATGAGGGCCTCTATGGCCAGTGATACTGTTAGAGAGGCAACACATACCTGAAACTGGGATTTTTTTTCACTCAACAGACTGTGGCTTCTAAGAGAGCCTTGGTTTAGCCATGAAGGGCTATTTAAACACCTTCACTGCTGAGTTTTTGTTGTTCTTCAGGCTGATTTCCCAGATCAGAAAGATAAGCTTGAGAGAGTTACAGTTATGTATTTCTTTTAAACAAACAAACAAAACAAAACAACGAAATCCTAGAGGTTAGAGGTAGGTAGGATCTCTGAAGGTCCATTGCTGTCCCAACCAAATGGAAGTTGATTTTAGGATTCAGCAGCTAGCTGGATTAAAAAAAAAATCAAAAGGCATTCAATCAATTACTTTTATTTTTTAATCCTCCTGCTTTCTGAAGCCATCCTGGGATGCACATCAAGGCCCATGTCACATTGTTTCCTGCATATTGTATACAGTAAAAATAACTACAATGATTAGTGATGTGGGCTAGGGTTCTCCTAGAGTTTTGTTTTGTTTTGCTTTTTGTTTGTTTTAGTGTTGCTATGTAGTCCTGGCTGTCCACATGTAGTTAGTCAGGCTGGCCTGGTACCTGGATCCTAAACCTTAAATTCCAGTTTTGTCCTGTCACATCACTTCACCCTCCTAGCAAACAAGTCTGAGGGACTGACTGAGAGAGCAGGGACAGGTTTGCTGGATTTGCAGTACAACACAACCTGACTCAGCTTTCAGAACTCGCCTGGCCCCGGTGCCTTCTGGGAGGTGTAGTCAGAAAAGACCTCAGGCATGCCGGGAGAAGTAGTTCTCTGGGGTTTCTCCGGGTGGCGGGGCTGCTCGCGGCGTTTTGGGGGGCTCCTGGCCGAGGTGATCCTGACTGTGCTAGGAGAGAGCGTCTGGGGCCGACATTCTCGAGACTGCTCGTGCTGAGAGTGGCGGGAGCTAGCGCCGGCGTCCGTGAGTGGGGTGAAGAGGGGCGACCGGGGCGTAGCGGGCGGTGGGCTTCCAGGCGAGCCCGGCGCGGCCTGGCGACTGCTCTGCGGCCTCTGGCTCGGGGATCTTTTGCCACGAAGCGTGGCTGGGACCAAACTGAGGATCCAGAGGCCTGTGCATCTTCTGTAGCATCTTAGCTATGCAGATCTTAAAGTCAACAGCCGATACCTAGCAGTCTAATCTAACTTAAAGAATTAGCGCATCTAATAGCAAGTTACAGGCCCCTTGGCCCTTCATTGTGCCTATGGTGCAGAAGAAGAAACCAAGGCACATTGTGGCCCGAGCATTCGCGGAATCTTGATCGGAGCCTTAGACTGAAAGCAGAATTTCCTTCCCATTTGTGATGCTTGCTGTCTTGACACTTTGGGCAGGCTGTGAACCTCCTGGCTGTCCACCTCAGCCACGTCGACAGCACAGCCCCACCTCTGCTGCACAGAGGACTGGTTCCAGGAATTCCCAAACACTTAAGTTCTTGAGGTAGACAGACACAGCATTTGCAGAGAGCTTGGACACGTTATCCTTTGTACTTTAAATCAGTCCTGTCCAACCTTTTGACATTGCCACGAATTTTGTACAAGGTGCTAAAGGGCCTGTAGGTGGGTGTGGAGGGATCAATGTAAGAAAGAAGAAGTGTGATTAATATACAGAAGGGATGTAGTTTTGGCAGGTTGGCTTTGTCAGTGTTCCTGTCATTTGGTACCATTATGGGTGGGTTTTAAAACTTAATTTATTTTTATGTGTGTATGTTTGTGTCTGTTTGTGTGTCTGTGCCCATGAGCACACAGTACCTAAGGAAGCCAGAGAGGATGTTGGATCCCCTGTAGTTACAAGTAGCTGTGGATAGCCCAATGTGGGTGCTGATAATCAAACTTCTTTGTGAACAAGGGAAGTGCTTTTAATCAACAGCCACTTCTCCAGACCCCCTTTGTGGGTGGCTTTACCCTCCTGGCTCCAAGCCTTCCCTTTGTACCAGAACTCCTTACTACACCTTTTTTTTTCTTCCCAGGCATATTTGGTCAGCACTCGGCTCTCCTTTGGCAGGAACACTAAGAAGGGAAATGGCTGTGGATTTGCTGGCTGCCCGAGGCACAGTAAGTGAAGCTTGTCTTTGCATAAATTGCTTTCTGACTCAGATGTGGATGTGTTTCCATTTTCTGCCCCTGCCAATTTTCTCCCTTGCAAAATTAGCATTTAACAGGGGTATGCAAACTCCAGTTTTGAAGCTGACCTGCAAAGAAAAGATACAAAAGCCTCCCTTCTCACACTTATCAAAGGATTCTGCCAGGTCCAGCACAGATGATAGCCACCACCTCATAAGACCTCCCAGGTGCTTTCTTTTTTTATATGGGGAATCCTTCAGATGGAGTGCCTACCCCATTGTGTTAGCCAAAGACAGAGCTGTGAAGGTCTCCCTACCATTGGATCTCTCCTCTGGCTCAATCCCAGAATTCTCTCTTCTCCCTCATGTCCCACTTCCTAATTTCCTGCCTAAGCCAAAGGCTTATTTATTATTTATTTTTTAATTATTTTTATTTTTTTATTTTATGTTATTATTATATTATATTTATTATTTTATTATTATTATTATCAACAGGTACCACATCCATACAAACATGACATAATTTAATATATCTTCTGTGGTCTTCAGTTGCCAGGGAAATTTGGCCCTTTCTTTTGGGTTCTTAACTTCATTAATAGAAGAACCTAGACATGTACTCAGAAGGAAGCTTGAAGAAAATGTTATTAGAGGCTGAGAAAAATAACAGTTCAGGCAAGCAGTAAGTCTTGGCAGCTGCCAGGAGGAGTGAGATAGGAACAAGAAAGGCAGGTTCAGCAGCAGAGATCAGCAGGCTCATGATGGGCAAACTGTACATGTTAGGACTGGTGCTTCCTCCCAGACCCATGCTCTCAGAAGTAAGACTGAGACTCAAAATATAGCTACACATACCTTGGCCATGTAGCTAGGCTCTGCTCTGAATAGATCATAACTAAAATAACCCAATTATTTTAACCTACATTCTGCCACCTGGCTGGTTACCTGTGCTCAGGTACCATGTGTCTGTCTTCTCACATCTTTCCAAGTGGATCTCTCACCTGGCACTGTCCCAGAACTCTCTCCTCCCAGATGTCACACTTCCTATGTTCCGCCTAAGCCATAAGCCATCAGATTTATTATTGACAGGTAATCCCTACAGACATAAGATATTCTCTCCACAGCAGACAGATGTGTGGTGGGGGAAGTAGATTTTGAGAATGGGTGAGAAACCCCAGAATTCCAAGGAAAGCATGTTTAGGATTTTGGCCAAAAAGAAAAATAAATAAATAAATAAAAAGAAAAGTTACAGTTTTTGGAATAACTGAAAGTTGGGCAGGCTCCAAGGTGGCACTGCCCAAAGGCTTCTGGGAAGGCCGAGCACATTATTTCATTAAGGGATAATCAGTCCTCCTTGTCTTTAGCATGTCTTCAAGTGAACCAGAGTTTGGTGGTGAGAAGGTGGATAGAGGCAAACTCTGGCCAGGTGATTGACAGGCCCAGCTTAATTACCTCTTTAATTTTTTTGGAAAAAAAATTTATTTTTATTTTATGTGTATGGATGTTTTGCCTGCATGTATGTCTGTGCACCATGTGTGCCAGTTGCCCGTGAAGGCCAGAAGAGTTTGCCATAGTCCCCTGGAACTGGAGTTATATATGGTTGTGAGACACTGTAGGTGCTGGGAATTGAAACTGGATCCTGTGAAAGAGCAGCCAATGCTCTTTACCACTGAACCATCTCCCCAGCTCCTGGATTAACTTTTAAGGGAAGGACACAGTAGTTTGTAAAGTTCAGGCTGACTTAGACTTGTCACGCCTCCATCCAGGGCTAGAAGTGGAGCGTGTATTCTCTCCACCAGAAGCAGGAATCTATTAATGAGCCTTAGTAAGGCCAGAGCATTTCCCCCTTTCACTGGGCAGTTTAAATCGTGAGGAGTGGCAGAGTTGATGTTTGCCTTTGTAGTTTTACCAGAGGAATGCGAGGTGCGGCTTAAAGCCAGCGGAGCAGGATGTTTCTCTTGTTGTGTCAGGAACAGTTTGTGAACCCCCCAAAACCACCACGGAGCCGTTTCCAATGTAATAACATTAGGGTCTCTTTATTACAAGCTTGGGCTTGGACTATCCTCCCACCCAACTCTGACGCAGCAGGACAGGAAGGGAAGGCAGAGCAGACTCGAACCCTCAGTGGGACAAGGTTTTATAGGAAATGGAAGTAAGTGAGGGAGGGTTTATCCTGACAAGTATATAACAAAATGTCCATTGTAAGCCGACAGGTGGGCGATCTGAAGCAAGACCGTATACATTCATGAACAGTGTGAAAGTACATCTGAAACAATCAGGCTAATCTTTGATTAACTGTTGCTGCTACGAAGTAGCCAGGGAGTAACTCTGGCCAACAACAAGCTTTTCGGTCCTTCCTGGTATGTGGGTACAGCTTGAGTTTTGCTGTAGTTAAGGGTTTTTTATTTGTTTGTTTGTTTGTTTGTTTTTTAAAGGAGGCCAGTCCCAAGATGGAGTAGGTTTGGCCTCTCACTAACGCTGTTAATCCCTGTAACTCTGCCTGTTTCTCCCATAAGGTTAGTGCTACAGTAGTGACAAACACCAGCAGAATACAGTGCGTAGCAGTCCCAGCTCAGGCCTGGGCTACTCTCTGTCCAAAGTGGGGATACTTCACGTGAGTTTTCTCATCCCAAGGTGGACGGTGGACCGATAGTCTTCATTTTAGGCAAGGCAAGTTAATGGAAGAGTTTGTAATTGTAGTGTAGCTATTTCCTTCTGAACTGTAAGCACAAATAAACTCTTTCTTCTAGAAGTCGCCTTGGTCATGGTGTCTTATCACAGCATAGAAAATAAATAAGACACCACTTCATAGGGTTACGGGAGGGAGCTCTTCTTGGCTGGGAAGTACTGATAGCACATTATCCAAAGAGTATGTGAGGTGAGAGGTAATACTGCCATCTTGAAAAAGGGCAGTTTGCTGCATCTTCCAATCAAAAGTGCGTGGTAACTTGAACCCAGCAGCTCAGTCTATCTCAAGTGGTTCTCCACCTTCCTAATGCTGTGACCCTTTGATACAGTTCTTCTTGTTGTGTTGACCCCCAGCCATAGAATTTCTTCATTGCCGCTTCATAACTGTAATGTTGCGCTGTTATGAATTGTAATGTAAATATCTGATATGCAGGTAACTCATATGTGATCCCCAACGTGGTCACAGCCCACAGGTTGAGAACCACTGGTTTACCTCACAACTACAGGGAAGCCTCTGCCAGAGAATGCTAGGAGAATGATCATTATGTAGCGTTTGTGACAACATAAAAAGATGAATACTCATCTGCAGAGTGTGGAGACGGCTCAGTGGGTGAAGTGCTTGCTTCACGGGCTCAAGGACCTGAGTTCAGAGCTCCAGCATCGTCATAACACTGCGCACTAGAGTGCAGGGAGTCAGGACGAGAGGAGCCTGTCTCACTGAGCAGCTGACCTTGTGAGCCAGCCAGCTCCAGGTTCAGTGAGAGGCTCGATCTCACAAAGGGAGAGAGCAATAGGGCAAGACACCCACTGCCTGCCTCTGGCCTCCACACACATGCACGCTAGAAATACATGCATATGTGGATAGCATATACAAGCAAAGAATAATGGTAAATTAAAAATTAAAATAAATTTTTTTATCCATAAGGATCTGGTTACATAGTTTACAGAATCTGAGGACTGAAATGTATTGCGCAGTTGAAATGTATTGAAGCAGTTTTGTGAGAAAGAGGCTTTCATAAGAGTCACATGTCACAGCCGGGCAGTGGTGGCGCACACCTTTAATCCCAGCACTTAAGAGGCAGAGGCAGGTGGATTTCTGAGTTCGAGGCCAGCCTGGTCTACAGAGTGAGTTCTAGGACAGCCAGGGCTACACAGAGAAACCCTGTCTCGAAAAACCAAAAAAAAAAAAAAAAAAAAAAAGAGTCACATGATGTCACTGTCATGTGTGAACCATGTATGTAGTCCATGTGTCTAAAGCTTCCTAGTGACAATATTAAAGAAATACACAGTAGCAAGTAACTTGATGTTTTGTTTAATACATTATATCCAAATATCATTTTACATGTAATCAATATAAAATTATAGAGATACTGAGTGCGTGTGCAACTGCATGTGTGTATATGCGTGTGTAAACCAATCAATGAAGCATTTATATACACAGCACATCTCACTTAGAGTAGGCATGATTTGTGGTAATGACCTCTCATGGCTGCAGCACCTCATATTGAGCTGAAAAGTCACAGACAAATTACAAAAAAAACCAAAGCACAAAAATTTAAAAGCAAACCAGAAAACATGACACACAGAGAAGTGATGGCCATTGGCTTGTCATCAGAGTCACTAGAGTTCAGAAAAAGTCAGACGATGTTTCCTATAAAAGAAACTGTCACCTAGTCTGTTTCCAGTGAAGACAGTCTTCAAGATGGAGGCAAGACAGAGACACTCCCAGACAGAAGGGAATTCGGCTTGTTTGTTGCCAGCAGAACAAGAAATACTCAAAGAAGTTGTGGTAGCTAAAAAGGAAATTTTGCTGGCTGGGAATCCAGGCTAGAACATTAGAAAGGTAACTGTGTAAGTCTGAGGGCCTCTTTAGAGGGCTCGTAACTAAGATCCTGCACACAGGTCCAGGGATACTGGAGGAAGGCCTGGTGTGCTATTAAAGAAGATAAATCATAATGGAATGTTGGCCTCCTCATTCAGTCTTGCTGTGTTCTCTCCTTTGCCCTTAAATGAAAGCTGTACAGGTGTATGCTTGGTACAGTCTCATAAACTGTACCAACTGGGAACATCCAGCAGCCGTAGCATAAAGAAGAGATAATAATGTCCTGTGTGCTTTTAAGTTTCTGGTATTCTGTGAAAGAATATGTTTGCTGTAGAGAAGAAATAAGGATGTGTGCTATAATTCTTAGAAACTGCTGATAATTCAAAGAAGTGTATATTAGCTACTCTTCTGTATTGCTAGGACAAAATTTCTGACAGAAGCAACTTAAAGAGGAAGGACTTATTGGCTCATGGCTTTAGGGACTACAGCCCATCATGGCAGGAAAAGGAACGCTGGAGCAGATTGGACTAGGACGGTGGTAATGTTCACTACAGCTTGTTCACATCTCGATAGGTCAGGAAGCCGAAAGCTCTAACTGAATCAGAAATGTGTTACCTCCCAACCCACCCCAGTGACCCACTTCTGCTGGTTAGACCACAGCTCCAAAAGGATACAGTCTCTAGGCTGGGCACCAAGGGAGTGTTCAGATACACAAGTATGTGAAGACAGCTCACATCCAGGCCTTTAGGGTATAATGTTGAAGTTACTTTAGAAATTTAGGTGGATTCTGACTGTTCTTGTGGTTACTGGGGACTGGTCCTAGAGCCTCATGTTTACCACGCAAGTGCGTTGCCACTGAGCTCTCTCTTTAGCCCTAAATGGTGACCTGGAATAACTCAGGGGCTGAGTGTGTAGTTCATGGGTAGAACATGTGTTTAACATGACTGAAGCCCTGGGTTTCATCTCCAGCACTGAAAACAGATCTGAAAGAAAGGAACAAAAAACGCATAAAAAATCATGAGGATGATAAAAAATTAATGAACGATTGCTTTCCCCTAACCACAAACACCAAGGAATAATTAGGAAGTGTCCCAGGTGTTTCGTGTATACCCTGCATAGGTGTATACATGTACAAAACTTTTCAAAAGATTGTTGTATAGCTTGCCTTTTCATATGGATCAGTAGTATTTAAGATGAAGTCTGGTGCCAGGGGTACAAATTTACCTCATTTTTGTTTAATGGCTGTATGTATTTCATGTAACATGTATATTATCATATGCCCATCCATTGCCTTATTAATAGACACATACATTAATTATCCTTAAATTTTTACCTCTATGTTGTTGTTTTTTCTGTGCAGCAGTTTACCACAGATTCAGTGTTTAAAACAGCACAGATTGGTTGTCTCACAGTTCTGGAAGTCAGAAGTCTTACACTATTTTATAATTAAGCTATCCACAGGGCTGGTTCTTTAGATACCAGGAGGGAAAATCTGTTTCCTTGTCCTAGCAGTTAGTTATGTCACAGTAGCTGTGACGACGTAGGCTTCTCTTACAGCCGACTCTTCCTAGTAAGGACCATCGTCAGTACAGCTCTACCTGTGTGTTAATCTACATAGTCTGCTCATGTCTCAGTCCTCTAGGTAAACAGAATTACAGAGTCCCTTTCCTTGTGCATTCACAGGTCCTGTAACCAGTGTGCCAACAACTGTTAAAGTAGAATTAATAATGTAATAAAGTAGAATTAATAACTAAGTAGAATAATTAATGTTGCATTCAGCACCCAGAGAATGTCCCTACCTAGTACTGATATTGTTCCTTGAAGCGGAAGGAGTCAGCCCCCGTGGTAGGTGTGCAAGGCTAAAGTGACATGGCCTCCCCATGTTGACGGATTCTCAGTAAAATACTCACCCACAGTTTTGTTTCAAAGCTAACTACTTTCATGTGCTATAATAAGAATCTCTTCCTGAGCCGGGCAGTGGTGGTGCATGGCTTTAAACCCAGCACTTGGGAGACAGAAGCAGGCGAATTTCTGAGTTCCAGGCCAGCCTGGTCTACAGAGTAAGTTCCAGGACAGCCAGGGCTATACAGAGAAACCCTGTCTTGAAAAACCAGGAAAAAAACCCCTCTTTTTCTGCCTTGCACTCTCTCATATCTGGGAGCTGTTTCTTTTGGAGGAAATTACTTTGCTATCTATCTATCTATCTATCTATCTATCTATCTATCTTCTATCTTTCTATCTATCTATCTATCTATCTATCTATCTATCTATCTATCTATCTATCTATCTATCTATTTGAGACAGGGTTTTTCTGTATAGTCCTGGGTGTTCTGGAACTTACTGTATAGACCAGGCTAGTCGGATCCACCTGCCTCTTCCCGGGATTAAAGGCATGCACCACCACGCCAGACTGAAATTACTTTCTTAATGACTATTTGGCACATACATAGTTTTACAAACCCTGCAGTTCTTTTGATTTTCATATTGAATAGAAACCCATGCTAGTAGCTCTGAAGTCTGTTTACTTGAGCCCGGTACCTGGTTTTACCACGTTCCCCGGTATTCTCTCAGGAGGGTTACCTAACCTGTTCATTTACCTTTTGGTTGCGTCTGTATGAGCCGTAATTCAAGTGTGGAGGTCAGAGGACACCTTGTGGGAATTGGCTCCCTTCTACCATGTGCTCAGGAAGGACCAAACTCAGGCTGGCAAGGCTTGGCAGCAAGTGCCTTTACCTACTCAGCTAACCTGCTAACCTAGGTCATTTAACTGTTCTAGACCTGGTTTTCCATTTGTAAAGTACTTTAACTGTAGCCTCCTCCCTAGAGGGTTTTCATAAGATTTAAAGGAGACTGTGCATGCCAAGTTCCTACCACCATTCCTAACATACTTATTTTTTAAAAAGATTTATTATTATTATACATAAGCACACAGTAGCTGACTTCAGATGCACCAGAAGAGGGAGTCAGATCTTATTACGGGTGGTTGTAAACCACCATGTGGTTGCTGGGATTTGAGCTCAGGACCTTCCGAACAGCAGGCAGTGCTCTTACCCATTGAGCCATCTTGCCAGCCCCCTAACATACTGATTAAACAATCTTTTTTTTTTTTTTTCTGTCCAGGGATTTCTTCCTGTTTGGTTGGTATTTTCCTCAGCTTCCCTACATTGCTCCACATGTGTTCTGATTTATATTGTTATCCTTTCTTTTATTTAGATTTTGACTGAGAGAAGGGTGTGCCTGCTTAGAACACTTTAAAATTCTAGGTGTAGAGTTTTTTAAAGTATTTATTCATTATATATATATGAGTATGCTGTAGCTGTCTTCAAACACACCAAAAGAGGGCATCAGATCCCATTACAGGTAATTGTGAGCCACCATGTGGTTGCTGGGATTTGAACTCAGGACCTATGGAAGAGCAGTCACTGCTCTAAACCACTGAGCCATCTCTCCAGCCCCTCTGGGTTTGGATTTTATATCCTGCTGCCAGGGATTTTAATGCCCAAATCCCCACAGCTTTGATTCTAGCAGGTTCTCAATAAATACTTGTTTACTTAAATAATTAATAACTATTTCCATAAAAGAAATGATTCAAAATTCTTAGTATTCTGAGATAGTTTTAGTTCTTGGTATGTACCCATTGTCTGGGGTAAGCAGGAATGGGTTTGCTGTTCCAGGAGCCTGTGACGTTCAGGGATGTGGCCGTGTCCTTCAGCCAGGATGAGTGGTTGCACCTGGACCCTGCTCAGAGAACCTTGTACCGAGAGGTGATGCTGGAGAACTACAGCAACCTGGCCTCGCTAGGTAAGAGGCTTGCTGGGTAAGGGGTTAAGACTCTGCCATGGAAGCACGTGACCCCTACTTGCTACCCGGCTTTGCCGGGAAAGGGTTTTTTCTCTAATGAACAGTCCAGTAGAAGATATCTTGAAGCTGCTTCTTTGCGCTCAGAATCCTCTGTTTTCCATTCCATTATGCTGCAGAGAAAAGTCTAATCTCTGTGGAGTTGAAAGTACACTTTTTCTCTTGACATCTTTTGTGTTCCCGACTTTCTTTGCCCTTCCTTGTACCCTACCGTCAGTCTGTTTACTGCCTGAGGCCAGTGAGTAAATCCCAGTTCAGAATCTGAAATTCATAGAAGGCATTTAGATGTTAAAAACCGTACAGGAATGCCCTGTCTGAAAGAAGTTCATTTTTAGGACCGTGCGTTAATTTTGAGTTGGTCCTTCCTTCTTGCCCTATGCCCTAAATCTCCAGTGTCCCCCTGGGAAGTGAGTTGTTACCTGTGTGTCCCACCTTGCAAGACTGAACTTCTCTGCTTTCTAGGTCAGGTGAGTAATATATGAAGTGGCTCTGGGATTGCTCTTCAGGCCGTTCATCCCAACTCCATTCTCTTTCCCATGAGCAGGGTTTCAGGCTTCAATACCTCCTGTGATTGGCAAGCTGCAAAAAGGGCAAGATCCCTGCATGGAAAGAGAAGTCCCTGAAGACACCTGCCTAGGTGAGTGAGCCGTTGGCAAATGGAGACACAGAAATCTATCTGAGTATGTCGGGAAAGGGCAGTGGCGCAGTGCTACAGTGATGTTTTTGTGAATAATGAGCCCTTTGGAGATGCTTAGGGCCTCTTGTGTTTAAGTGGATAGCTTGTTGACGTGCAGCCATCTAAATGCAACGATCATCTATTTTCAGTTACGGATCGAGTAAAGAAAGCTCGGCGTTTCTTAACGTGAACACAAGCTAAATCTTTTCACGTAGAGTTAGAGCTAAACTTGAGGTGGGGACACTCAAGAACAAATTGACTTCATAGACTTACAGATTTGCATAAGATTCCTACAAAGAGAATGCAGTCTTCTGGTGCTAACTTAAAGAGGAAATGAATAAGTCATTTCTCCTCTGGCCTAACAGAAAGGTGGGAAGGGACGAGAGAGAGCAAGAAAGCATGCCGTCCTTTCAGCCTGAGGGGAGAGTGCTGCACATGGCTGGCCCGTGCTATTGTTTTTCATTGTGATTGATGTGTTGAACTTGCGGCTTTTGTAATATTTAAGACACAAACATCAACTTTTTGACAGACCACTTTCCCCTTTCACAGGCTGTGATGAAATTACAGTTGAGTGTGAAGTCACAATTTTAAGAAAAACAATCAATATAGGTGGGGTTCAGAGGGCCATGAGGGGAAATGCAGTGACCGTGACTGAGAAACAGGAAGCAGAGGGAGCTGCCTGCGTGTGCGGGGTGCTGCGTGTGCGGGGTGCTGCGTGTGCGGGGTGGGAAGGAGGAAACAGGGACTCCTGGTGCTTAGCCTCAGCTTGTCCCTTCACAACATTCCGTATGACCTTAAGTGGTCTGCTCTGTCCCTCCCTGTGTGGAGTTCCTGTTCTCTAGAACTGCAGTCCCCTCAGCTTCAGGACTGCTTTGTCTAGTCTATCCTCATACCCTGCTCCTTAGCCCATTTACCTCTGATCATCCCACTTCCCTCCAGATCCAGGTCCATGTTTGGGATCAGGCTGCATGAATCCTCTTTTCCCTGTTACTGCCAGTCTCGTTGGCTTTCTGATGCATCCGTGTCTCTATTCTAGCAAAGGAGGAATTAATTCTTCCAATCCTTTTCAGATTTCGAGATTTGGCCAGAGATAGAAGCATTGCCACCCAAACAAGATGTTCTTACTGAAGAGACATCTAATGGGCTGATAAAGAATGGATCCACTAAGTGTGTTTACTGGAAAATCAGCTTTGGAGAGCTCGTGAAAACTGAGCGCCGAGATACAGCACAGGAGCAAGAAAAGAAAGTACATGGGCCAGGGGCAGCGTCACCCAAGGAAACCACCAGTGAAGACGGAACTCCCACAGGCCGCGAGCCGGAGAAACCCTTGTTCATAAGTAAAGCACTTGTCTCACAAGAGGATGATCCTACAGAAAGTGTTCCTGCTATGTATCACACTTCAGAGAAAGATTTACCACAGAATTTTGATCTAATGAGAAGCTTTCAAATCTACCCAGGACAAAAACCTCACGTCTGCAGTGAATGTGGCAAGGGTTTTACCCAAAGCCTTCATCTTCTAGAGCACAAGAGGATTCACACTGGGGAGAAGCCTTACAAATGCAGCGAGTGTGGGAAGAGCTTCAGCCATAGATCCTCCCTCCTGGCTCACCAGAGAACCCACACCGGAGAGAAGCCGTACAAGTGCAGCGAGTGTGAGAAAGCCTTCGGCAGCAGCTCCACTCTCATCAAACACCTGAGGGTGCACACCGGAGAGAAACCTTACCGCTGCCGGCAGTGTGGGAAGGCCTTCAGCCAGTGTTCCACCCTCACTGTACACCAGAGGATTCACACTGGGGAAAAGCTCTATAAATGTGCCGAGTGTGACAAGGCCTTTAACTGCAGAGCAAAGCTCCACAGACATCAGAGAATCCACACAGGGGAGAAGCCATATAAATGTGCTGAGTGTGGGAAGGGCTACAGTCAGTTTCCATCCCTAGCCGAACACCAGAGACTCCATACTGGAGAAGAGCTTTGCCAGTGCTTGCAGTGTGGGAGAACCTTTACACGTGTGTCTACCCTTATCGAACACCAGAGAATTCATACTGGACAGAAGCCATATCAATGCAACGAATGTGGGAAGACTTTCAACCAGTATTCCTCCTACAATGAACATCGGAAGATTCATACTGGGGAGAAACTTTACACGTGTGAAGAATGTGGGAAAGCCTTTGGCTGTAAATCAAACCTTTATCGGCATCAGAGGATCCATACTGGAGAGAAACCCTATCAGTGTAATCAGTGTGGAAAGGCCTTCAGCCAGTATTCATTCCTAACTGAACACGAGCGAATCCATACTGGAGAGAAGCTCTACAAGTGTATGGAGTGTGGGAAAGCCTATAGTTACAGGTCAAACCTTTGTAGACACAAAAAAGTCCACCTTAAGGAAAGGCTGTATAAATGGAAAGAATATGGGACACCCTTTATCTATAGCTCATCCCTTACTCCGTATCAGAAATTTCTGAAAGGAGACAAGCCTGAGAACTTTAATTCATCGCTGTAATCCAAGACAGCAACCAGAAGAATAGTGAGTAGAATGCAAATCAAAATAGTGTCATCTTTTTTACTTGTACAGCAAATAGTTACCACGAAGTCATGGACAGTGGATGCACAAAGAATGCTGACATCAGCAATTTAAGGACTATTACAAAGAATGTTAAAAATTCGTAGAAAAAGTTTGAAAGGCCTCATTTAAAAAACAAAGCGCATGAGTAACTGTTGCATATAAGCATTGTTTCATGAGAGGGCCATCTCTTTCTAAGAGCTTCTGTGTTATGATTTTTCTTTTCAAGATAGTCCTTGATGTAGTTAATAGTGTGAAGAATTGTGGGGACTCAGTCCCTAAAATGGTGAGTTATAGGGAGAAGTCCTTTTCATAAAGAGCCACTACAGAGGAAAAGAATACTTTGACTTGTTGTGTATCAACAATAAAGCTCTTTATAAATTGCCCCTTATACAACATACATGTGTGTATGTATGCATTTATATTCATATATACACATAGAGGACTTTTATGTATATATGGCCATGTCACCTAACAATGGGGATACAGTTAGAAAAGGCTTCATTAGGCACTTTTATGTTTATAGGAACATCATTGCATTTGTATAGCCCTAGATAGTCTGGGTCAGCCAATCAATGTGATCTCTTGAGGTGATCAACATACCATAATTTTTTAAAAAAAGTTTTTTTGAGGTTATAATTACAACATTTCTCCCTTCCCTTTCTCCAAACCCTCCTATACACTCCTCCCCACTCTCCTTCAAATCCATGGCCTCTTTTTACTAATTGTTATGCATGCATATATCCATACTTTTTTATAGTAAGGGTTTTTATTGATTGGCTTGTTTATTTTAGATAGAGTTTCACTATGTAGCCTAAGATGGCCTTGAACTCATTATGTAGAGCAGGCTGGTTTTGAACTTGCAGTCTTCCTACATCAGCCTCCCACGTACTGGGATCAGAGGCATGAGCCATCATGCTTGGTGTAAATTTTATTAGTAGAATGTGTATACTCTAAGGATAAAAGTATAGTATAGCAAATGAGTAAGCTGGTAATGTAGTTTGTCACCATCACCATGTGTCATGTACTGTATATAATTGCGTGTGCTGTGATGTCTGGCTGCCCGCACAGAGGGTTTGTTTGCACAAATGGGCAATGCATTGTACCTAAGGTGCTATAATAGTTAATAGAGTCACGACAGCTCTTATGTAATTGGACAAATAGGGATTTCCCAGACCAGCTGTAGTCTGATGAGACCACTCTAACATATGTTGTCATTGGCTAAAACATCATCATAGGCAAATGGCTGTATGCACACACTCACATATATGTACATACATGTGTGTGCCAAAGTGGATACATAACACATACAAAGAGTTTAGGACTTTTTTTCTCTCTCCATAGCCCTTAGTGATTAAAAAAGACTCAGTTTACTAATTTAGAACATACTGTTTCAAATTAAAATTTTCCCCTAGGGGCAGCTTCTTTCTAACTCCCCTGTATCTGTAGTGGGATCTGGTTTAGGATCTAGCTGAATAGAGTCTTACAGTACTATAGAAGTTGGCCTGAGCAGACAGGTGGGCAGACTGTCATCCAAACAATATATTACGTATTGTAGAAGGCCAGTGTTGACAAGAGTCTCCTGCTATGAACCTGTTTGCACTTTAGAGTCAGAGAAACTTTTAATTTATAACCTTTTAAGAATCGAGGTCTTCAAAAGCCGGGCGTGGTGGCGCACGCCTTTAATCCCAGCACTCGGGAGGCAGAGGCAGGCGGATTTCTGAGTTCGAGGCCAGCCTGGTCTACAAAGTGAGTTCCAGGACAGCCAGGGCTATACAGAGAAACCCTGTCTCGAAAAACCAAAAAAAAAAAAAAAAAAAGAATCGAGGTCTTCAGCTCTGCTAATCTATGATAGTTATAGGTTCATTTCTATCCTCAAGGCTCAAGAACACTATTTGTTTTGTAACCTGTTCAAATATTTTTGCTGGTAATGTTATCAGTTACCTTTAGTTTCTCCTAGCTTTGGTCTTAGTAGTGGAGTTGAGAACATGCCCCCTTCCTTCTATCTCTGATTCTATACCTGCTTCTATAACTGCTTAAATTCTCAAAGCCAACGACAGTCCAGATGGAGGTATCGCTTTGGTATGTTTCGGTGTGTGGCTGCCTTTTTATTACACAACTTTTAATATTTTTTTTCCTTGTAGTGCTGACGACTGAATCCAGGGCCTTGTGCATGCTCAGGAGGTGCTCTTCCCCTGAGCTGTGTCTGCAGCCCTTAGGATTTCAGTATACAGTTGCAGATGAATATTTTATAGTAGACAATCTACTCATTACCTTAATATTTTATAACTACCCTAGACCTAGTTCCTTCGATCTTTGACTTATCCCACTGGTTTGTCATTTTAGAATTACTCCAGGAGCATTAATCAGACCCTTCTGTCTGAGCAAAATATTAGAATTAAGCAGGCATTCAGCACTTAATTGACTTCTTTTGTCTCATTAGTAGTTGTATGTGTTTAAATGTATTTGCAGGAAAAATAAGATTTGAAGGGAGCCTCTGAATGTTTTCTTGTCCCTAGTGAGCATGCTCAGTGCCCAGTGTTTGGTTCACAAATGCCATTTGCCTCCAGAGGGACTCAGGCCTCCTGGAAGAAGTGAACAGTGGCGTGTTTGCAGTGGGAGGGGAAGGCAAGTGCACAGAGAGGATAGTTTTGTGATAAGACATCATTTTAGGGTTATTGATATGAGTAGACACAGGGACTAACTTGAAGGTGCATCCTTTGATCAAACTTTAAGACACTTCAAACAAGGGCTGGTGAGATGGCTCAGTGGGTAAGAGCACCCGACTGCTCTTCCGAAGGTCCAGAGTTCAAATCCCAGCAACCACATGGTGGCTCACAACCACCCGTAATGAGATCTGGCGCCCTCTTCTGGAGTGTCTGAAGACAGCTACAGTGTACTTACATATAATAAATAAAAAAAAAAAAAAAAGACACTTCAAACAAAATACTCATGACAGGGTTGGATATAATATTTTCTAAAGGTTATGGGGGGGAAACCTTTTTATAACATTTGAAGAAAAGCATCTTTTAAATATATACAAAGCAATAACAAAAGCCATTTAACGACTGTCATTGTCATTAAATCTAGCAAGAAGTTGATTGATGGTAAAGTCTACTACATGAAAGACAATTAAGGAACATTTCCTCGTCCCCAGAGAGTACAGCTCTGAGTCGCAAGAGAAACATCTGCTTTCATCCTGAGATCTGGCAGGCAGAGGCCCCCTCCTGAGCAGCAGCCGCTGTAGCTTCTCATGAGGCCGCAGAAGCACATTTTATTATTTATGATATACTGCCAAAACCAGTTAGTGGACATCTATGGAAATCTCTTCTCTAGACATACCTTTCTGCTTACAAAGGATTGAGAGTAACATGTTAGATTATATGGTAATAGACAAATCTAGAGTTTGAGATGTTGGAAATGATTATTAAGTTGTACTTTTCAAATAGCCAATATGTTGGAACTAAAAGATGCCTGAGACAGCCACATGCAAGGTTTGATCTTTTATTGAGAAATAAAGTCAGAAAAAAAAAAACACCCTGTAAGACATTTGAGGGATATTTATGGAAATACAAAGGTGAAAATAGGTGTTAGATAATGTGGTATGGTTACTTTTCGTAGACTAGGTAAAGTATTGAGTTTATATTTCCCTACCATGTGCATGCAAAAGTTTAAGTTGACAAGTCATAATGTCTGCAGGTTATTTTAAATTGAAACTGAGAATTGATCAGTGACTGTTGAATTGTGATCACCCCTTAAACTTGTCTGTACCTATGTTTAAATGTAATAAAAATTGAGGCAAAATGATTTATGAAGTGGTGAATGTGAGCTTTTTGTTTCAGGCTTAGAGAAACTGGGTTGAGAGTTCATCCTCTATGGGAATATTTGTCATCAGTAGAAATGACAGATTGGCTCCCTTTTAAACGGAGTAAGCATACCCTGCCTTCTCGCACATTGAATGCAGCTAATACTCAGGCCAGCTGTTAGGATACCCTGAAAAATAATGACAGCAGATTAAAGAAGGAAACTCATTTGAAACAAAACATCGGGCACTTTGGGCATCTCCATAGGCTATGGTGGTGGCTGAATAGGCCAGTCACATCTTTAAGCACTGGCCTCTGACCAGAAGAATCATGAGCCAACAGTGCTCAGCAAGGTCTTCATGACTTTATTTTTTTTAATGTTTCTCTCTACTTGCGCTTGAAGGTGGATGTATTCCCATTGCATGAGTCAGAGAGAAGAACCTGAAGCCTTGGGTTTATAATCAAAAGGTCAGGAGGAGACTCTTGGGATAAAGTGTATCAGAAAAACAGAAGCTCAAGAAGTGATTTGCAGACTTGTCCATACGATCGTGGTGGTCATCATGGTCCATGTGTACAAAGATCTCACTCTAGCTAGTACTCCGTTCGTGTTTGCGTTTTCCAGAGGTACAGAGCCAACAGAATTCAGTCCGTATTTAAACAGAACTCATTAGATTGGCTTACATGATGGATCTGGAGTAGTCCAGCAATAGCTGTCTTACTCCAGAGAGGCTAAGAACCCAGGCTAATACTCAAGGCCTGGAGGATTCCTGGACAGCCACTGGTATTAGTCCTCATTGGAGAATCCCACACGCTTTCAAGCAAGCTAACCTAGTCTTGCATATGCAGCAGCAAACACGATGTCCCAAATAAGATGAAAGGTGAGGACTGGCCATGAGGTTGTCTTCTGACCTCCATATGCAGGCTGTGGCTTGCATGCACACATGTGCTCCCCACCCCCACCTCCTCTCAGAAAAAACCAAACCCACTCCGATTTCTCTTGAGACTTCTTTAGCCCAAGCATAATGTAGAAATTCATTGCTCAACCTCAAAGGACTGAAGACATTCCCAGCTGATTTCTAATTTATTTCAGTTTTGGGGCTAATAGTTTATATTATTTCTATTCATTATTTGCTGATATGTGTTTTGAGGTTCAGGATGTTGCTTGTTGTGGTAAATATTTTATTGTCAATTTAGGAAGATATAGTCATATATTCTCTGTCTCACTCCCATCTCTTGTTTTGAGTTTTACATCTCTGTCGTCTTTGGACTCTGATAATCTTCCTGTAAAATCTCAGACTTCTAGTTGCTGAGTCCTGGACTTTGACTTCAGAAGCCTTTCTTACCTCTCCCATCCAAACACTAGCCAGGCCTGGCCCTGCTTACCTTCCAGATGAGATTGGACACATTCAGGATAGCATGGCCATAGACTATCCTCTTTTCCTTATCATTACAGAAGAGACTGGAATGAGCTGGACGTATCTATCTCATATCTCATATGATCATATCCTAGTTAAAAAGTTTCCAGTAACACCTTGCTCTTGGACACAAGCCTTTGTTTCAGAGTTCAAGCTGGGACATATTTTAAAATGCCAACCTTTTCCCTCCCTGCTAGTAACACAAGGAGATTTTTCTTCTACTTTCTCTGTTTTAGTTTCTCTTCCTGAAACAACTCAGTGGAGAAGGATTTATTGTGGCTCACAGTTCAGGGTACTGTCCATCACGGTATGGAAGTCAGGGTGGCAGGAGCTTGAAGCAGCTGCTCACATCAAATCCACACCCAGGAAGCAGAGAGCAATGAATGCCAGTGCTCTGCTCACTTGATCCTTTCCAGACAGTTCAGGATTCCAGCCAAAGTAATACTCTTAAGATGGGTCTTCCTGCAATTAACCCAGTGAACGGTCCCTCAAAGACACGCTTACAGACTAAATAGTCTCCCACAGATCTGCCTGGAGAGATGGGGAGTGGGAGTCGGGGAGCACGTGGCCAGAAGGAAGACAAGAAAGAGGACAAAAACAATGAGTACACAAGAAGGAACGTATGACCTTGGTGTCAATAAGGATATTGATGGGAGAATGTTAAACTGATCTGGGTGTAGGAGCACACGCCTATAATCCCAGCACTTGGGAGGGAGAAGCAGGTGGGTTTCTCTCCAGTTTGAGACCAGCCTGGTCTACATACTGAGCTCTGGACTATTCAAAAGACAAGGGCTGGAAAGATGACTAAGAGCGCTTGCTGCTCTTCAAGTGGACCCGAATTTGGTTCCCAGCATTCAAAACCAGGAGGTTCACAACCATCTGTACCTCTAGGGCCAGGGAGGGTATCTGAGGCCTTCTTTTGACTTCTGTGAGCAGCCTCACACACGTGTCATTCACTCACATACATAAATAAAAATCTTTTAAACCTGGTATTAAAAACTTTACCACAGTTAACACAAAGTGCCTAGATGTGGTAAATCTAAAAGCAAGGGAATAGATGTGTCATTACGCATTCTGCCAGAGACAGGTCATACAGTACTACAAGTTCAAGGGGGGAGCCTCTAATGGTCATTTCTAGAAGTAAAATTGGTCACCTCATCATTGGATGACATCACCAAGGAGTCAGTATCAACTGAACATTTCTGCCTGTCCCAAAGTGACCCTCAAAATAGTGACACGACCTGTGGTTTTATAAAAGAGACAGAAATAGAAACTAACACCTACAATCAGGGATTATTATTAAGATTTATCAAATTAATATCAAGAGACAGTATGAAGCTAGGAATTATTAGCATAACAAATTTGAGCTTTTGAAATATGGGGCACTCCTGGTGTGTGGCACCCAGCAGCTGACAACTTTGTACTGGCATAGCCCTGCTGGAGTTCTCACACAAGTAGACAGAGGAATCTGCCTTTGAATCCCTTCCCTCCCAACTCCCCAACATGGGGAGAGAATGGCATTTTCTTTGGAAGTGCAGTACTGCTTACGGGTTGGCTGACTAAATTTTAAAAACACACACACAAGTTAAATTCAAATTCCAGAAACATTTCAAATTATCTTTTCAGTCTGTCTCTTATTCATACTACAAAGCGTCCCTTGTTTCTCTGGAATTCAAATTTAGCTCAGTGGCTAGTGTTTTCTCCTGGAGACCCTAATTATAGGAACGAGGATCGTGATGATTGGGATGGACTCTTCCCTAAGTCATATCCCATGAGAAGCTGGAAGGATGATCAGGTTGGGGGCTTTTCCCTAAGTCATACCCCATGAGAAGCTGGAAGAGGACGCTTCTTCCCCACCATGGGCTGCTGACTTGAGCAGCCAGTCAGAGCTCCTGGATGTCCTGCTAACCCAGGAACCTGGGGCCCATTCCCAAGATTAGCTTGCCAGCGTAACACATCTCTCCTGCCCAACTTTATGCTGGGGATGAGTGCAGTCAAGGTAACAAACAAGGTCATGATTTGCAAAACCACAGACACTTTAATAAGTTACGAAAAATAAGGAGTCAGTTTTTGCTATACAGAACGAAAATGCATCGATGGCTGTTGTCAGATAAAATTCTGTGATTTAAGTTGAGCACCGTGTTTGGCCCCACTTGGCAGCCACGTGTCACACAGGAGTAAATAGAGTCAGAATGTTACCTCAGACCAACACTGGTACTAAGCACCATTTATATACTTAAAACGGACCAAGAAAGAAAACTTGTAAAATACAAATGTGAGGCGTATATACAAGATTCCACGGGGTTTCCGAAAGGGCCTCTTCAAATGTGGCCTGACCTCCCTAGGAATGAAGAACGACTCCCAGGTGCCTCAGATTTTTCTGGGTGATGCAGGACAGTCTGGGTGACAACGTAGTGCCGGAAACCTTCAGAGGACACCTCCCTGCCTCTGAGGACACTTACCTGCCTCTGAGGACACCTCCCTGCCTCTGAGGACACCTCCCTGCCTCTGAGGACACCTCCCTGCCTCTAAGGACACCTCCCTGCCTCTGAGGACACCTCCCTGCCTCTGAGGACACCTCCCTGCCTCTGAGGACACCTCCCTGCCTCTAAGGACACCTCCCTGCCTCTGAGGACACCTCCCTGCCTCTGAGGAACACTCCAGAAATACGCTTCTTGGGAAGCTGACGGTTGTTTCCAAGCATTCTCCAAACCATCCTCCCATGCTCGGGTATGCACAGCTTCTCTGAGCTCAGTGGACACTGTGTTCCTTAGCCACACGGGTATGAGCACCACTAACTCTGGAGAGGCCTAGTGGTACATGGCCCAAGGCACGAAGGATGTTGTCTCCCTCAAGGCTGTCTTGCTGGGGCTGTCCCATGTGGGGCTTCTGTGAATGGCTAGGATCTGACAATGGAGTGTTACTATCCCACAGCCCTTAGAATGGGTAAACTCAGTCATCTCAACTAGTACTAGTCTAGAACATTTCCTCTACCTTCCACCACAGACTCAAAACAAGAAGTACTCAGCTCTTCAGCCCAGGAGTAAACCCTGCTGACCTGGATTCAACAAATGCGGGCCAGCCATGGGATTCACTCCCAGCTTACAAGGAGGCAGGAGAACAGAATTGCTCTCAACCACATACCAGGAGGGATGATAGCAAAAGGATATTTCCCAGTTTGGTTCTTTGGGAGCTGGAGCAGTGGGGGTGGGGTGGGGTGGGGTGGGGCAGAGGAATGGATGGTAGGAGGGTCTGGCTACCTTCTGGGAGGAAGGTTAAGCATCATCTCTATCACTGGTTCTCCTGGTGTCTCTGCTCTGACTTCTTTCCATAGATCATTCACACAGACACCTCTCCCCAACACACACACACACACACACACACACAAGTTCACACAAGCATACAGAGCACCTCAAAATTGAATGGAGGAGCAGCCACAATGGTGTCACCCCAAGTCTCAGCACCCTAAGTTCTGCGAAGGGCTGGGGAGTGTCAATGACGAAGAAGACTCTTCCATCTACAGTTGATGAGGACACAGAGGAGAAGCCTTAGGATTCTGGCCAGGCGGGGCCCGGCTAGCGCACTAACATGCCCTTAGGTCTTACTATGTGGGGGCACTGGAGTAGCATGCTCACAAAGCGCCAGCAACTATGCCTCTGCCCACCACCCTCCTGTCACCCCTCCCTTCCTCCCTCCCATTTTCCTCCCGTTCATATCTGCCTCACTGTAGTGTCTATTCCTGGTTGTCAACTTGACTATATCTGGAATGAACTACAATCCAGAATTGGAAGGCTCACCAGTGTCTCTAATCTGGAGGCTAAAAGATAGAAGTTTCTGACCTGGACCTTGGTATGGAGATCTTGAGGCATAGTGGCTAAGGACTCCAGAAGATGAAGACAGGGAGATCTCCGAGTTCAAGGTCATCTGGGATTAAAGGTGTGGTGGCACACACCTTTAATCTAGGCTACACCTTCTGCTGGAGGCCATATAAGGACATTGGAAGAAGGGAGTTGCCTCTCGCGCTCTTTGGCCTACTTGCCATGTGGAACTGAGCAACTGCTAGATCCTTGGACTTCCATTCACAGCTACTACTGAACCATTGTTGGGAATTGGACTGCAGACTGTAAGTCATCAATAAATTCCTTTACTATATAGAGTCTATCCATAAGTCCTGTGACTCTAGAGGACCCTGACTAATACACTCACCAAACACCATTCTACCCCAAACAAAAGTCATCTGAGCTTCTAAAGAAAAAGGTGAAGTGGGGCTCCCACCTCCCACCCTGTACGTCAGATTGCAGACCAGATTGCCAGGTTCTAGAACATCTAAAGGTTGGAGGTGGGCAGGAGCAAGGTCAGACCATAGGCAAAACCCATTCTCGGAACCTGAGGCCCCACATCCTGGCACTTTACCACCATGGTGGCAGTACTGGGACTCTAGGAGAGAGAGAGTCCTGGTTCTTGGACCACATGCTGGGTCATCCCAGCAGAGTGGATGACTCCATCATTCTTCCTCACTGGGTCTTTTAGCCCAGGCTATCAGAGAAGAATAGTGCGACTCTTCTACCACAGCCATGGGTAGGGGCAGCAAGTAAGGCCAGGGTGAAGTGGAGAAGAGAGAAGTGGCCCTTGCTGCCTTTGACCCAATGGCTCCTGTTCAGAACTGCCCTCGAATTCCCCCCATTACAGAATCTCATCAATTTCCTGGAAAGAACTAGATAGATGCACAGCCCCTGCTCAGCAGAGATCAAAACACCGCACACTTTTCGAGCACCAGGTTTTGAAACTGCACCAGATAATTAGTTAGTAGTTAAAACGGAAACCTGTGGTTGGAGCCAGGCGGAGCTAGACCTGAAACTCCCAGGTGACCTCAGCCCCACAACTTAAATAAAGGATTCTGAGTACAGGAAACAGAGGTATCTGGAAGTGCAACCTATGACAAGGCTAGGCTTGTAGGGAAGATATATGTCACACTGGCAGCCATGGCCAAAGCCCACAAAGCCCACCAACAGCTCTAGGTGGGCTTTCTTTTCTGATTGGTTAGAGCCCTATATTACTGGTTACCACACTTATCCTATCCTCTGCCTTGGGGTTGGTTTGACTCGTGACCTCCACTTCGTTGTACTCAACCTGGCAATTGATCTATAAATAAAACACTATGTCACCTGTCACCTAAGAGTCCCCAGTGGTCTCATCCCTTTGTCTGGGGACTGGTCATCATCAAGGAAATGAAGGTTCTCAACCATTGCTTAGTAAGTTGGAACAAAATTTTTCTCTCTGGGAGTCATCCCCCTTGACCTCCCATCACTGATAAGAAACTAGGGAACATGAATATTCCTGTCCACTCTCCACTTAAGATCACCGCAAGATTTAGGTCATTCCTTTTGTTTTGTTTTGTTTCTCAAGACAGGGTTTCTCTGTGTAGCCCTGGCTGTCCTGGAACTCACTTTGTAGACCAGGCCGACCTCGAACTAAGAAATCTGCCTGCCTCGATTGAGGTCATTCCTAACCTGGAAAATACATGTTAGGCTGATTGTCACATGCCCCACCCACCCCAATATATTCTTTTGTACCATTTTCCATGCATTCCAAACCTTCTTGGAAGCAGGGTTTTTGGCTTCATTTTCTACAAACACAGGATTTGCTAACCTGGGGAACATATCTATAAGCAAGGGGAAAGGCTGTTGATGCGAATCTTTCTATTTTATTAGAACTTTCCCGGCTTCTCTTTCCTCTGCACTGCATTAATGAGCTCCTGGATTCTTTGGTTCCTTGTCTTTACATACAGGCTTGGCCGTCGAGGGATCAGGTTGGGAGACTGGACCTCTTCATCCACACCATGGATTTTGTAGGGGACATCCACAGCATTGGTTTCTGGGTGATCTTCAGTGGCATTGGTGCTAGAGACATTGAGGGGAGCCTCCAAAGGAGGCCCCGAAGAAGGCTGCACCTGTGTAGATACAGTGGGCCCCGGGAGTGTGGGCATGAACACATCGATGTCATTGTGCTTCCCGGGGGGAGGCTCCACACCTCCGTCCTCTGTGTTGCTGAGGTTTCGGGGCGGGTTGCAGGACTTGCAGCAAAGCTTGTTGTAGCTGGGGATGGAGCAGTATCGAGACAAGACTTCCATCCTACAGAACATTGACTTGTCGCCTTGGCACTGGTCCTCTGAAAGACAAGAGTGGGAGACATAACCAAGGGACAAGGTGAGGGGGAAATGTACCCACCGCAGAGTGCAGGTGCAGA
This sequence comes from Mus caroli, assembly GCF_978045245.1. Lineage (NCBI taxonomy): Eukaryota > Metazoa > Chordata > Mammalia > Rodentia > Muridae > Mus > Mus caroli. The sequence goes on from NW_028227268.1 coordinate 72,277,376, forward strand.
TTGCTGGAGGAGGCGTGTGACAGAGTCCAGAGGTAGCACAGAGGCAGTGAGCTGGTGTGGAGAGTCAGGATAATTGCGGTGTCTGCGTCTCTGAGCAGGACAGCAGCCACAGACCCCCACCTGGACTGCTCCCCTCCTGCGAGCAATCCCCAGCTGAACCCACTTTTCCAGGCTGTCTCAAAAGTTGAAACAGAAACGGAATCTTTCTACTCTTAATAGAGCCTCCAAGTTCAGCCTCACGGATGGGTCTTCGCTGGGATCTTCACACAACACCTCAGTGGAACCTCAGTGTAGTTTTGTGGCAGGACTTGACTCTATGGTCATCTACAAGAAGTAACTATAACAAAAGTCAACCTAAAAGAACCAGCTCCTAAAATCGAACACAGCCCTTCAACTGTAGCCTCACTGTGTGCCACCTCTTCTGACCTGACCTTCCAATGTGTTTCTGTCACAGACTAAAGATTCAGACTTGTGCGGGCCTTTGGACATTTGCCCAAACTTATCTGCTGCATCCTGTCCTGGCAGTGCTGACCCAGCCTGAGGCCTGGCCACACTGAACTTCTGGCAACTTCCAGACAAACTCGATACCTCCGCATGAGGCTAATCCTTCTCAGGACATCCTCATTCCTCCCCAATCAAGAAATTGATCATCCATGCGCCAGTTTACATGGAGAGCGCTGACTCTCTCTTTAGAATTCCCCTGCCTCTCTTTTCCTTGGTCAATCCCCAGATCTATGTGTGACTCAGTTATTCAGCCAATTGCCACCCCCTCCCCCATTCATTGGTCTTTTTCCCAAATGTCACTCTCTATTCTCTTTCCCCCTGTAACTCATTCTAAAACCTAAACTGAGATGATTTATGGAACATACTCAATATAAAATAACAAGTCACGGTCACAGGGATGCTCCACATCCCTCAGACAAGCACAGGCTGACCTCTCCTAGGAGAGAAAACTCCCCAGTCTGTGGCTTCATGGATCCCTGCCTTCTTCACTTGCCTAGCTGACAAGTTCACATTCAGTTGTTAGAAAAGGTGACCAGAGTCTGGCTTTTTCATCACCATGAGAGTCCCCAAACAGAGCCTCAGGCGATATCTGAACGAGTCCCAAAGGTGAGTCAAAGGATACATTCAAAAATATAAAACAGAAACATGAAAATAATGAGCACGTCCAGATTTGGAAAACTCTGGGTTTTAGATCAACAAAGCCACAGTCCAGAAAAAATAGAGAGAGGTATACCACCAGAGGCAGGGCTGAGCTTTGAGCAGTCCAAATAAGCAGGAAATGTGTCCAGCTGCAGGTGCCACGGACAGACGGGAAGACGTCCCGAAAACAAAGCAGCCCATGAGGAGAATCCCAGGGTGTCTTAATACTGAGAAGAGAAATGTGCTCACCACATACTGGGAAGCACAAAGGCTTCAGGCTTCAGGTCAGCCAGAACACAACAGTTAGGATGACTGGTAGCTTCTTCAGAGAAAGTGTTTCCTGGATGCCCAGTACATGAAGAATGTGAAGAGCATTTCATTTGATGTTGAAGTTGGGGGCCCAGGGTACCACTCACTCCCTTCCCATCACTATCTGCACTTACTGGCAGCTACTGAGGCTGAACGTGTAAAAGCATTGACCATAGTCCTAGGGACATAAGGAGGGCTCTAAATAAGATGTTCCTGTGTGACAGGAACATCTCCCACAAAATAAGCTTTGACAAAGAAAGAAGCCAGCCCCAGGAGGCCGCTACTCCTGTCACACAGTGGTGCTCTGTCCTGTTCCTGTATCTTTTCCTTTAAACAACAAAATGTCACTAAGCAACTGTGTCCTCATTTGGCTGACTGTCTCTCTCATCAGTCTGGAGTAGCTTAGGTCTGAAATTTTCCCCCAAAGGCTCATGTGTTAAAAAGGCTTGATGCTGTTAAAAGATGGTAGAACCATTTGTAGGCAGAGACTGGTGAAAGGAAGCTAGGTTATGGATGATGTGGCCTTGAAAAAGATACTGGACTACAACTCCTTTCTGTCTTTCCTTTTGCTTCCCAGCTGGTAGGGGGACAGATGTCCTTTGTCATGTGTTCCCACATTACTATCACAGACCCAAGTGACCATGGACTGAAAACCATGAAATAAATCATAAGCCAATATAACTTCTTTTATCTCGGGTATCTTATCACAGCTCTGGAAGCTAACAGCAGCCATGCTGAATCAAGGATTGCCTATAGCAATCAGGGAACTATATATGGCCATGGGCTAGATTCATCCTTTCACCTGGTTTTATAAATAAAGCCTTAATGAAACACAGCTACATTTATTATCATTGACCACTTTTCCACCATAACAACTATGGCATAGCTGTGGCAGAGAAGATAGGTTCCAGTGCCTAACATGTTTGTTGTGTGACTCTCTTCAGAAAATGTTGCTCGACTCTGGGTCAAGATCATCCCTGGATTAGCGGTTGGCACAAAAACAGTGATCAGTTAATGGAGAAAGCTCTGAGCATCTCGACCCCCTTCTGCAGGATGCTGCCCTTCCACCAGCGTGCCAGGTAGACTTCTCTGAATCCTCAGACTAAACTGCAGAGCTTTAGTTTTGAAAAATTAAAACCACCCAATGAGCAAATAAAAAAACCCACTGGTTAAGAACTTGGTATATTAATATCAACGTAGAAAACCACATCAGTCAGCCCTGTGTTTTATTCCTGGGATGTAACCATCTGCAAGATCAAGGGGTGGTTATAATCCTTATTGAAAGTACACCAGTGGCTGTGTCTTTTTAAACAATACCAGTAACCAGGAAGCTCTCCAGGATCAAAGAGCTGAACTGTGTGTCCTGAGGCTCTGGCTAGCGAGAGGTTACAGAGATACGTTTGATTTTATGATATTTGATCTTCCATTCCATTCCCAGTAGGAAATAATAGCAAGGACTCTCAGATTTTTGTTTTTAAATAGGATCTCATATGTAGACCAGGTTGGTCTTGAACTCACAGAGATCTGCCTTCCTCTGCCTCCTAAGTGCTGGGATTAAAGATGTGAGCCACCAAGGCTGACCAAAATTATTGGCTTCTAAGAAATGATGGTAAACCACTGAGAATGAGCACATTGTTCCTAAAGTCCCCTTAAAAGCTAAGCACGGCCAGTCCTAGCCAGCACTTGGATAGGAGACATTAAGTCATCTGCGTGCCTCTTCTCTTATCTTGGTGGTATCTGAACTCCACCTGGATTATCAGTTGCTTCCTGCTAGCTTTCTTTTCTTTCTTTCAAATATATATATATATATGAGTACACCATTTCTCTCTTCAGACACACCAGAAGAGGGCATCAGATCTCATTACAGATGGTTGTGAGCCACCATGTGGTTGCTGGAATTTGAACTCAGGACCTTTGGAAGAACAGTCGGGTGCTCTTACCTGCTGAGCCATCTCACCAGCAGCGCCCCCCCCCCCTAGTATTCTCGAATGCCTTTCTAACACGTATCATTTGTTTTAGGAGAAAATTGATACTAGGCTCATTCACGGAAGACAAGCACCATAGATAACCTCAAACATGAATACCGAGGAAAAGTGAAGTCAATTTAAAAATCAAATTCGAATCCCCCAATCCCCAGGAGGAGAGTTCTGCACAGAACTCTAAGTTAGAGAGACAGTAAAAGCGTGACAGATGCTGGGAAAAGCCCAAGGCAAGAATTTCTCCCTGGTGTCATCAGGGATAAAGGAGAAGCAGTGGGTATTGCTGGGAGCAAATGCATCGTGGTAAAGGAGTTGTGGTTTCACGAGCCCATTTATCATTCTAGAGCCCATGAAACTGATTTACAAAGTGAGCGGCATTTTCCCCTTAGATGGGCCTTGGATGTGCCCCGTGCAGGTGGCATCCTGGGCCATCAGGAGCCCTAACGCAGGGTTCCTGTAGAAGACAGCTAATCTTGACTCATCTCTGGGGAGATGGGCAGAGGGATAGAGCGCTGTTGATACCACTCTCCTAAAGACTCTAGTTTCTCTTCAGCTATGATTCCTTTGATTGACAGAGCTGTGGGCAGTGGATCCAGCCATGACTCCTGGAACATCTTTGGAGTCTGGGGCCTGGGTTGCCAATCCCATTTCCTAGATGTTGGGCCATCTCCTATTGTTCTTTCTTGTGACCTCCTGGACTTTCTTACTGCTCCCTAGCACAGACAATCATGAAGCAGGCGCCCCACCTATAGGACTGCAGGTGAAGAGGTCTCTGCTGAGTTTTGATCCACTGCCTAGTTATCGTCAGTATGTGATAGGACACAAGCCCTGTGGCTACTGAGGACAGACCCTGAGAGGCACAGGCAGGCAGAGCTGTGCACATCTATGCACACACACACACACACACACACACACACACATACAACTACTGCTCTGCTTCTCTAAGCTGACTTCCCATGACCACACCTACCCCCATCTCTTGGCTGATGGGCACCTACTCTTTCTGAACAGGCATCTCAAGGCAAGGCAATCACATGACAGTGGTTCAGCAGACATAACCTAGACCCCACACTTCTGCTCTGATCCCAAAAAAGGGAGAAGCCATCATCCCGGGCAGCACCTAGGAGCAGAAAACTGAGACATCTCTGCAAGGTGCTCACTTAGTACTGACAATGCAACCCTAAGCCCTTGGAGTGCGGCAGCCCTATTTTGAACATGTCTTTGGGATATGTGTTAGTGGAAGATGGGCCCTAAACATCTATGTTGGGCAGAGTGGTGGGGTGGGGTGGAAGACAGCAAAGTCACTGGAACCAGAAACCAGGTGGTGGATGCTACAGGATGCTGCTACCTATAGCACCTGAGCACTGCCTGCCAGGAAGGTGATGGGAACAAGCCACCAGCCGAGCAAACCCAAGCTCCCAGTTGAACTGAACTTTTTTTATTGAGTTTATTTGTGAGATGCATGACAAGAGGTCTTTCCATCATTAGTAAGAATAAAAGGTCATTTTCACAGTCACTTTGGCACACGCTAATGTCTCATGGAGAGAAAGAAAGAAAGGAAGAAAAAAAACAACAGAAAAGCAACGACGACAACGGAACCTACGTAATTACGTCATTAAATACATACAAAACACTAATAAAATATCCCTGATAAACCAAAGTGCGTACAGACAGGAGGCAAATGCCCAGGACCGTGTCGCGCCATCTGCGACCACACAGATCACTCACATTGCCTCGTCAAAGTTGGAAGTTAACAGTCGTGAGAGGATTAATTTGCAGTTACACACCAATTATTTACATAACAGTAATTAGTGCCAAGGGGAGTAGGAGGAGGCTTGGCTGCATGGTCCAGCAGGAACTTGAATTATTAACAGATGAAGGTGGCTGGGGCCAGGAGGGGCTGGTGGGACTGTCAGTTGGGAGTGCTACATTGGTCACGGCTAAGGACCCAGGTGTATCACCCTCTGGGTGTAAGGCCGCGCTGTGGGAACCCCTTGTGGGAGTCTCCACAAAACAGTCAGCGCCAACTGGCCAGGTGGGCATCAGAGGGGGACCCCTTTTGTCAGAGATAGACGGAGTGCCTGCTAAGTCCCTTCACACACAGATGGCTCAGGTAGGAAGCAAGGCCATCTGGATTTAGAAACCTTACTCTTGGCAAAAGTTGGGCAAAATGGGTGGGGTCCCCCTAGATCTTCAGTGCCTGCCCCCTACTTGGATCACATCCCCCATCTAAGGCTGGAGTTAGCAGCCAATTCTGTTAGCTTTCAACTTTAAGGCATCTTCTACATAGTGTTTCTAAGCAAAAAAGCAATAAAAATTGAGGTATTCTGTAGTTGTTCACACTGGTAGGTGAGGCACATCCATATCTGTCAGTCAGTCAATCATCAATCAATCAATCACACTTTCAATCCTCTGAACGGGTCATATGCACAGGACAATAAAAAGGCCATTGGAGCAAATGGACAGAGAATGGAAGTGGTGGAGTCCATGATGTCCCATCTCAGGGACACGCCTCCCTGCCTCCTCCTCCGTATGATTGGACCCCCGAGAGGACAGGGGCTACGGGGACCAAGGGCCATGTAGGTTGGGTGCAAAGGCCGGACGGAAGCAGGCCATGGTTTCACAAGTCGGAAAGGACACACTCAGCAAAGGGCAACAGCAGCAGAGACAGCAGCAGCAGCCGGGAAGCCCCTGACACCGCAGGAAACTTGGGGTCTGTCACCCCGGCACGGGAGACCGGGAGAAAAAAACTGCACACCGCACACTGTAGAGACCCCAGTGGTCTCAACTCAATGGTGGGTGGCATCTGAAAGGGGATGGGGCTGGCTTCTCTTTGGAGTGACCCGCAGCTTCAGCCTGGAGGAATGTGGCCCAATGAGGTGGTCGCCATAGCGAGGTGGTTACACTCGCACAGTGGCCTCAGGCCCCTCCGGCACCACGACAGATCTTTGCCCCTTTACAAGCCATCACAAAACCAGGTCCTGGCCTCCCTACAAGAGGCCAGTGTCCCCAGACCAGGCCTCCTTGAGGCTGGCCCTCACTTGTGGCCAAGTGGTACAAGCTCAGAAGGAGCATGCCGAGCACACAGGCCCGGAGAAAACAGATTCACCCGAGAGAGCGCTCAGCAGGAGTCAGGGAAGCTTTCCATAGAGAAAGAGGAGGGGAGCCCAAGGCAAGCTCCACAAGGCGCAGGGCATGCACTGGAGGGCAGAGGCAGAGTTATAAACGGGTCGGTTACTTGACGAGATCTTCTGGATAGGCGAGTCAGGATCAGGCCGGGACAGCCACTGAACCACGTAGCTCTTCTTGGAGGGATCTGAGCCGTTTCCTGGAAGGAAAAGAGGAGGTCGCATGCAGCTGCCAGGACCCCACGAAGGACCCTCACTGCACACACGTCAAACAAGCATGAATGCACGCACGCACTCACGCACGTACGTACGCACGCAAGCACATCTAGAGCAAAGCGGCTTGCTCCTAGGCATCCTGAGGCCTGGAGCAATAGGGGGCATGGTTCCTTCCGGGATAAACTGATCTAGTCTCCTGCCTCTCTGCCAGTCATCCTGGGACCCAGCTGTATTCAATGTCTCGCCAACTGCCCACAGCCCTCAGGCTGGGCCACTTCCCAATCCATGTCCCGTTCTGTCATCCTCTGTACCCCATCTTACTTCCAGAGCTCCTTGTCACTCAAGCACTGTACTGAAGAAACATGGTGAGGATGGCAAATCCTGACACCACCACCACCAAGAATGTCACCTGACCTCTTGTCCTCTATCCTCTGTAGAAGAGAATAGTGAGGGGATAACATCTAGCCTTGAATTGCTGTGTGGACCAAAATGTTGAAACACATGTAACACTGGACCAGGAATCTACACAGTGCTCTGATTGTTGTTCTCAATACAAAACACCCTCTAATCTCATGGGCACACACTTTCTATACCGGGATCTCTATTGTATGAGTCACAACATGTTGGCTAGCACTGTCCTGCTGTGCTGTGGTTCACTGTGGATCACTGGAGCTGAAGGCTGTAACATCATGCATGCTATGAAGGCAAGAATGGGCAGAGACTCCTCTGTGCACACCAGGGCATGTCCAAGGATACCCATATGTCACCCCCACCACCCCAATCCCATTTCCTTCTAGGGAAAGTCTCAGCCCTGGCTGGAAGTGCTCAAGTTCAAGTACACCCATAGCAAACCCAGCCATTTTGGAAGAAGAACAGAATTTGATTTCACCAGGCTTCCATCTCCCCTTTCCTAGACTGTTTCATGCTGGGGTTATACAGGGGTGGCACAGGGCTTACGGAGACAGGGTGCAAGCCTGCAGATCCTTGCCGTCTCGGGTCGCTCCTCCCGGCAGACACCAAAATTATCATCTGCAGTGCGACAGAGCACTGGCCGTTCCTGGGTGCCGTTGCCACAGGTTACCGAACACTGTAGGTACAGAACCATCAGTCAGGGTCACCTCCCATGCTGGACCTCAGACAGCTCGTGCTCCTCAGGCATGTGACTGGTGACCCATTGGACATGGTGTGGGGCAGAGTGTGGGTTTTGTCCCATGGAGGCTGCCTAGAATGCACACGTCCATCTCTCAGGGCTACTGTGACACCGGAACTTCTGGGTCCTCCCTTCTTGCCACGGTTTGGATGTGATTTGAGTATGTCATCCCAAACCTATGTGTTGAAAGCTCTGCCCCAGTGGGGTGGTAATGAAGAGGAGATCAAAACCTAGTGGGAGGCTTCTCCTGCCGGTTTAGACCTTGGCTGCCTGTCCTCTATGGACTCATTCTCCACGTGTAGCATCATGCTGCCATATACCATAAGGTCCTCACTCATAAGGGTAAAGTTGATGTCACTAACACTGTGGCCTTCAACATCCAAACCCATGAACTAAAGAAGCTGCTTTATACAGTAGCCAGAAACCCTCTACACTGCTAGAAAGCCCTAGGAAGAGTCCTCAAAAGAGTAAAACCAGATATGACCCATTGATCCTGGGAATACACCCAAAGGATGCAAAGTCAACATACCACAGAGGCATCTGCACATCTGTGTTTGTTCTGTGCTGGCACAGGAAATGCACCCAGCCTACCTGACCATCAACAGATGCATAGAGAGAGAAAAAGATGGTACATATATGCATGTTTGTGTATGTGTGGGTTCATATATGATGTGCAGGTGATGCACATGCATGAATTTGTATGTGCATGTGGAGATCTGGGGCCAACATTCAGAGTCTTTCAGGCCACCCTCCAGTGATTTGGGGGTTTGTCATTAGAAGTCAGACTTTGCTGACACGGCTAATCTAGTTAGCCAGCTTGCTCCTGGCATTCCTTTGCTGAGTCAGCTCTGGACCTCTGGGCGGGCTGCTATGCCCACCAGGCATTTACATGGATAGTGGGGAATCCAAACTCCAGTCTTCGTGCACAGCAAGTGTTTTAAACACTGGAACCATCTTCCTAGATCCTACACAATGGGATATTCAGTCATAGAGACACATGGAGAAAAAGAAAACATGACATTTGCTAGAAAATAGACTTAGAGATCATATGAAGTCAAATAAGCTGGGCTCAGAAAGACATTCTGATGTAAGATATAAGACAGTCTTCCCATATGTGGAACTGTGTGTGTGGGTGTGTATGTGTGGTAGGATGTGTGTGTGGCATGTGTTTGGTGTGTGTATGTGCTATATGTATGGGGGTGTGGTGTATGTGGATGTGTGTGGTATGTGTATAGGGTGTGTGTATGTGTGTGTGTGTGTGTGTGTGTAGCGTGTGTATGGTGTATGTGTAGTATATGTGGTGCATGTGTGTGGTATGTATGTGTGTGTAAGGTCCTGACACTCTTGAGGAATACTATTTGGGGAAAGGAAAAAGGGAGGGGGAGGGCAATGGGGACGTGATGTGACTTAGAAGGAAATGCGATGGCACATGTATTGGAGGATATCAGAATGAAACCCTCTACTTTGTGTGCCAACTTCACAGTAGAGAGGATAATTAGACAATGGAGGAAGGCAATGCCGTTTCCAGGAGAGGATATTAAGCATATCCGCCTACAACTCTCCCTGCAAAAGCACCTCATTATAGCAATGGAAAATGGTTGCTGCAGCTCTCCAGCTGAAGGATGCTGAAGGCCCAGGAGAACCTGTAGTGGGCTGGGGCTCCTGCAACATCTCCCATCCACTCCTGGGAGCTTTGGCAGTCCCTCCTCTAACCTCTCTAGACACAAGGCTCCGGTACCCTCTACCCCTACCTCTACCATGGCTTCATGCCCCTGGTGAGCAACCAGAAGTGCACTCTTATCTGACTCCTGGCACTGGGTCTCATTCGGCCTCACTCTCTGTGTGTGTGTGTGTTCAACTCAGCAGACCTGCTATTCTCAAGTGCTTCACATTCCTAAGCAACAGCCTGTTTTGAGAAATGGCTCTTGTGCAGTTTCTGGGGACCTAACCCCTGGAAGGTTCTAGGTGATAAGGAAGTTCCTGCATGCATGGGGCCTTGGGATAGGCTGCACTAGTTTGCTAGATAGTTTAAACCAGCAGTGCAATTTATGCATGACAAATATCTGCTTTCCTTCTGTCTAGGATCTGAGGTCCATCCTCATGTACCTCGGTCCCTGATGGAAACCCTGGACCTCCATGCTGTGGCTCCCACTGGTGCCCTGAAACCTGAGCTTTGGTCTGGAGGACAGGGCCTGTATCAAAACTGGAATGATCCATCTACCTCAGTCTTATGCGAGCTCAGTTTGGGATCAAGGGCATAGAGCCAAGAGAACAGCTTACCTGGGACCAGGACCCAGCCCGCCACCGCCCAGGGCAGAGCTCACGGTTGCAGGCCCGGCGGCTCTCGGGACGGTGATCGTTGCAGTGTTTGGTGTGCACGGAGCGGGTGGTGTTGTTGTGCAGAGGTTGTATACAGCGGACAGAGCGCACCTGCATGCCAGTTCGCCCACAGCTCTGAGTACAAGGCTCCCATTCACCGGTGACCCACCTGCCAGGGCAGAGTGGCAGGTGGTCAGGGAACCAGTCTGGCTGTGGCTCAGGTGGGCAGTGAGAACAGAGGGGTGAGCCCCTGCCTGTAGCTGAATCTCCTTGCTTCACAAAAGCATCTGCCATGTGTGCAGGCTTGCATAAAGGGGAAATGGAGGCTCGGATACTCTCCTGCCTGTCAGAGTCGGAGAGGCTCTGCTGGGGCTGGTGGCCTGAAGGGTTTGCCTCCTGTCTATCCCCCACAGGGCCCTGGGCATGACCATAGTCTCATCTTCTGATGGTGTCAATGAACCCTCCCTAAGCAAAACTCAAGAGCAGTATAGACTACCTGAGCTTCTGTCCTTGCATGTCCCTTACCCCACCATCTTCCCTAACCTGGGCCAAGATATGCATCCTGCCAAGGTCTGAGGGTCTGAGGATCAATCCTGCTGCTTAGAAACATCTATTAAGCATTGGAAGCCAGCCCGGGCCGCCTAAGCCTGTTTCCCCACCCACGTGTTGTTAATATTTCCTGTCTTTTCTGATATGTACCCGGAGCTTCGGTTCAGTTGGCAGAAGTGGACCTATACCTTTAACCTACTGTATGGTGGGTAAAGAGCTCAACACCCTACAATGTGCCCAGCCCAGGGCTTCCAGGACGTCCAGTTTCCTCCCTCCCTCTGGGGCGTGCCCCTGGGCTGTGGCCCCGCCCAGCACTCACACAGGCTGGGAGCACTCCTGAGGGTTGCAGGCTCGTCGGATGGCCTTGGGCTTGGCAAGGGCACTGCAGAAGGCTCGGTGCACCATCTTGCTGTCCAACCTCCGGCGGCAGCCATACTTAGTGAACTGGGACCCTGAAGACAGAGAGCTTGAAGGAGCTCAATGGGATGGTGGGACCACCAAGGGGACTTGTGGGATGGTGGGACCCCCCAAGTGGGCTTGGAGAAGTAAGGCATCTACCAGCCGAGTATTACCCCAAACTTATAATCCTCCTGCTTCAGCCCTCCAAGCTAAGATTACAGGCTTGTGTCACCATGCCTAATTCCTCCTTGCCCTTAAAATGATGTGAAGGGTGAGAAGGGAGCCTTGGAAGGATATAGCAAGGACCCCGCCCTGCACCCAGCAGAGAGGGCAAGAATGCAGACTCCCTTGATGGCTTCTGAGTCACAGGGAAGGCTCTGCTCCCCTCTATGACTTAACCATTATTTTCTATCTTGGGGTCTGGCATCAATGAGGCAGGGGCACCTAGAGTGCATGACTCCTTTTTACCACTGTCTCCTGCATCCTTTCTCAGTGCGGGTGCTACTGGGAAATATCTAGGGTATCTAGAAGATAGAGGTTAAGAGGGGGTGGGATTTTTAAACCACCTACAATGTAAGTTACCCTGTCCCAGGATAGAGAATAATGGAACCTGAATTTCCATAGTACCTAGTGTATATACAAGAGAATCTAAGCACAGCCAAGCGGCCTTCCCTAGTTGGGGCATCTGAAAGCATCCTGGGACATAGAAGAAAGGCACTGGCCTCTGGAGGGGTTGAGGGACAGTGAGGAGAAGCTTGTGCAGAACCCCCCAGGGAAGCACTGCGTGTTCAGGGAAATCACTCGCTGTGGATTAGGCAAGGATGGGAAAGGCCTGGTCTCCATCCTGCAATGCCAGCTTGGGGTGGAGCCTTCAAGAGGTAGAGCCCCTTAGGTCATGGGGAGACTGGGAATCCAGCCCTTTCCTCCCTCTCTTTGCTTCCCAGCCACCTGCTAGGCTAGGCAGGGAAGACCAGCAGCTTCCTCTGCTGTCTGTCTGCCCCTGCCATGATCTGGGCCAGAACCTCTAAAATCATGAGTGGAAATAGAGTTTTTCTTTCTGTAAGCTGATCATCTCAAGGCTCATCACAAGCACATATACTTTACTCAAGACTGGTACAGCCTGGACACTATCTGGAGGCTTGCCTGGACCTCAGAGGCCACAGGAAGAATTTTGGCTTTTGTCTCACAAAAGGAGCTACTGGAGGAATTACAATACAGGAGGGGGGCAGGGTCTTGTTCATATCTTCATTTTATTTTTCTGTGTATGTGTGCGTATATACATGTGTACACTCTGTGGAGTGCCTGAGGCTGATGTCGGCAATTATCCTTGATTTCTCTTCCATTTGAGTTATTGATACAGGGCCTCACAATCAAATCTAGAGCTTGCCAATGTGGTTAGTATAGATACTCAGATTGCCCTGGGGATCCCCTGCTCTCTTGCCCTGCAAGGCTAGACTTACAGGAGGGCTTCCACGTCCACCCTGCTTTTACATATGTTCCGGGGATCTGAACTCTGGTGCTCACACTTGCCAGGCAAGTGCAGTAGACACTGAGCCATCTCTCCAGTGCACATTCATTCCTTTAAAAGGTCGTTCTTGGACCCCGAGTGGATCTACAAGGGTCAGCGGGAACATGGGTCTGGACCAGATGGAGGTGGGGTGTGGAGATGGAGCATCAACAAGGCAAAACTGTTGGGGTTCGTCTAGTGCTGTGTATACAAATGCTAAAATCTGAACCCCAAGATCTGGCTGCCCTCAGAGTGGATTCTGAATACATAGACCTTTGTTATGTAAACCTTGCTCTCCAGTTCCTCCCCCAAACCAAGTTCTCATGGGTCATGTATTTGTATGTAAAGCTATTGGTTAAATAAAAGTGTCTACAGCCAATTACTGAGGAGAATGGAGGTAGGCAGGACTTGAGTTACTGGGCTGGGGAGAGAGAGAGAAAGAGAGAGAGAGAGAGAGAAGGAGAACAGGAGGAAGTCCCCAGTAGATGTGATGGATCAGGAGCACATGGTCGAGTGAATTGCCCCCTGAGGACAGATTGGTGGAGCAGAAATAACCTGGCCCACCTCATAAGCAAGTACTTGGGGCGCTCAGCTGTGGAATTAACAGTCTAGTGTATAGAAAAATAGATTAGAGGTAATTCCCCAGTAATTGTGCAGGAGCTGATTAAATAAATCAATAGAACTCAGTCTTGATTATTGGAGTACTGGCCAGGTCTAATAACTAAAAGAGCTATTAAATAGCGTTTCCAACACATACCAGAGAGCTAAGACTGCCATGGCTGAGAAGGAGGTTCCCAGGCTCCTTGTTGAATTCTCTGAGGCCACTAGAGACCGCTTTCCCTCTACCTATTCCAGGCCCCAAATCTAGATTGGTCAGGTTTGTGTTTTTTTTTCTGAATAGACTTAGGGAAAGGGGACCCCCCCCCAACCCTCTGAGATGTCCCCAGTGTGGCTGGAGTCTTGTTAGTATTGCTTGCCCAAACAGCTCACACCTTCCATCAGGCTAGCCTCCCTCCCCATGTACTGCTGCTGTCCACACTGGTGTGACTGATGCCCCACAGGCCATTCTGGCCATATTTTGCCTGGTGTCTCAAGCAAGCACCCGACATTCCCAACTATGCCCAGACCTTTCCCAGCATAGGCTAAGCCCTTGGTCATGCCAGTAGAGGCTGCTTATGTGCTGCTCCAATGGGCATTTCTCATCCTTGGCAAAGGACAAGCTCACTGCCCCAGAGCTGTAGTCAGGAGGGTACTGTTGGCCCAGGAAGCTTCCCTCAGAAGCCCATCCAACCAGCCCCAACCTCCCCTAGGCTCACACTGAGTCTCAAGCCAGGGCTGTTCCACCTCCAATCGATCCTGGGAACCCCAGCAGTGAGGACCCCTCCTCACCTCCACCGCAGGGCTTGGAGCAGGGAGACCACTTCTTCAGGGCCCACTCGTGGCGCACAGAGTCATCTTCCAGGACATTGTTGTCGTCAACATTGAGGGAGTCCTCGTGAATCATGTATTTGTATGTCAGTGAGATCCGGGTGTCTCCTTCAGGAATAACCTGGGGCCACCCCAACATGGTCATGAGTATGTCTGCTCAGCTTCTTATCCTCCCTCTATAGCCAATTTAGAGGCATCAGGTAGACTGACAGCCAGGGGAGATAGACAGCCCCAGACTTACGATGGTTATCTTGAATGGCTTTTCAGCTTTACAGTGGTGCTTGAAATTTGGAATTTGGACCTTTTCCCTGGCTAGTGGGATGTGGAGCAACCCTCCTGTGATGCTAACAGCAGCGATGGATCCTGGTAGTAGTTTAGGTGTAGCCAAATGAACTTTTGTGTGACATGAGTGGGTTTATGAGAATCTAACCTCTAAGGAGAATCTATAGAGAGCTAGGATCGCATAGGCTGCTGGTCACAACAGAAAAGCATTAAGTTACATCTTATTGATTTATTTTTTCATGCATGTACTCATTCAGCGCCCACAGAGGTCAGAGAGGGTGTTGAACCCCTTGCGGAGGAGCTATAGGCATTTGTATGCTTCTTGCTGTGGGTGCTGGGGTCCAAATTCTAGTCCTCTGATAGAGAACTTAAGTGCTCTCGCCTTCTGATCCACACCTACGGACCTCCCTCTCTCTCATTTTTGAGACTAAATTGTCCCAGCTGGCCTGGAGCTAGCTCCATAGACCAGGTTGACCTGGAGTTTGCTATGTAGATGAGGCTGGCTTGGAGCTTGCTTTAATCTTGCTTTGCCTCCTGAGTCCTGGGACTACAGGTGCATGACACCATGTATCTGTTTGCTTGTTTGTTTTAATAAATAAACTATACCACTTAAGCAATTAATTAAAATACAACTTTAAAAGGGACTTGAAAATCCAGGTCTCCCCACTCCACCAGGAGTTCCCATAATCAGGAGCAGCCTATGGTCCTACACCCAGGGGATCTGAGATCCAGTTTTGCTTGGACACAAAGTTCAGTGTAACCTGTAACTGGTTTTTGAGCTCTCAGGTGTGAGAATTTCAGCACATCTGCAGAGATTAACGCATCTGATGGCATAACTGTGAATGTCATTCAAATAGACAAAATGGAAATGTCTAGAGAGCATACTTTGCCCAGGGTCACTAAGAGGGGTGTAGAAAGCAGGGCCCTGACGTGTGGGTCCATGCCCACTCATGGCTGACATGGAGAAGGAGACCATGGCAGGGAAAGAGGCTGCTCAGAGCATAGATTTAAGCGTACAGGCAGAGCTTGAGCGTCCCAGGTCTCCCACGCACGGGCTAGGGCTGTGTGCACCCGCAGGGGGGCCTGTGCACCCGCAAACTGGGGCCGTGGGCAGCACTCACCAGCACGGTGATGGTTCCGTGGAGTGGGCCTATGGTCTGCAGCGTCTCCCTCTCCTCCTCGTTCCTGTACTCCCACTCCACACCCATGGCAATGAAGGATCTAGAATTGGGGTCCAAGTGGTTCTCTTCATTTAAGATGAACTTGCCTGTCTCCAGGTTCTTGACAGCTGAGAATGGTAAAGGGGAGCACACAGTCACTGCAGCACACAGCTACTGGTCCTACTGGTTGGCAGGGAGGCCATAGGGGTTTCCTAGCTGTGCTCCCCTCCCTCCATGCACCGGAGGGGGGGTGTCTGTCCTTGTTACCAGTAACCCGACTTGTTTTGGGATTCATATCCTGCCCTTGATTGCTCTATGAAGACCAGGTTAACTACTGCCTAGCCCAGTGCCCCTCAGAGAGGGTGGACTTCCATCCTTCTGCAAGCTGGAGCAACATGACCTCAATGGGACCCAGGGCCATCAGTAGCTGCTGCCAGAGGAGCTCTCTGATCTCAGGTTCTGATCTCGCCGTGGAAGATACATGTAGGAAGAGCCATGAAGTGTGATGAGTGGAGAGACAGGTGGCCTGGGACTGAGGCACATCTGTCAATCAAGGCTGTCCATCTCAGGACCTGGCCACACAGCCCAAGCCTCGGAGCTTGGGTACTCTGCCCATCCCAGAGGACAGGTCTCACAGGTGTTGGGACAGACATTAGGCTGTGACTCACACAGATGGTGGCTGGTGGTGTCGGCCTCCTGGATGAGCAGGTGTCTGGCTCCCGCGGGGATCTCAAACATCTTGATGTAATCTTTGTGGGTGGGAAAGCCAGATGAGAAGACAGGAAGCCATTCCAATGCACATGCCCTGGGAGAGGTCTGCTCTCCAAGACAGCTTCACTACAGCAAAGCTTCTGCTTTCGGGTAGGAGAGGGGTCAACTGGAAAGCTGGCTACTCCCTACCCTGCATTCCTGCTCGCCTCCAAGTCCCAAGTGGCTCTCTGCTGCCTCTTTCACTGAATGTTCAGGTTCCAGCCATGCTGGAAGTTAGTCTAAGATACCTCATCTAGCAAGCAGGCCCCAGGGAAGCCTTCATCTGCAAACCATGTTAGAACCCCGTATGTGGGGCTGCCAAGACCAGAGCTGAGCACCTGACCTGCAAGGCCATTTCTGGCCCGTGCCTTCTAGCCAGGGACTATAGGTTTGCTCTGTAGCCTTACACCAGAAAACAGAAGAGGCCTGTCTGCATGTTGGACACAGGCTGACTGAGACCACAGGGGTGTGGTCAGTTGCTGCAGGCCAACCCAGAGGGTGCAGGGTCCTATGGAAACTCAGCCTCAGTACTGGGCTGCTGTGTTTTTGATGTGGCTTGAGGGTGTCCCCTATGCGCTAGATTCAGGGAAGTCCTGATGACAGCCCTCTGTGGGCAGGAGAGGGAGGGATCAAACAACAGGCATCTGGGTAACCTGAAGGGCGGAGAGATTTGCCCTCTGTCAGCCCCTCACCTCAGATGAAGGCTTTTAAAGTCCACCTGTAATCCAGTTTTCTCTCCGTCACACCCACGGGAACTCAGACTCAGGATCCCCCAACCCGTTCTCTTTCCCCTTGACCCTCATAGCCCCGAGTCCCAAATAGTCATGGGCCTATAGAGGGTCCCAAGGGTGGGGACACTTGGGTCCCAGACCCACAGGTGCTACCAGCATTCCACCCTAGGTAGAAGGTGGGCTTCTCACCTTGTTTCCTGGGTGACCTCGTGAATGTGCCCTTCACCACTTTACAGTGGGTATTGTCGCCTCCACACACGCCACACTTGTCTTCCTGCTTGCGGGACCCGATCACCCCATCACATCCCACTTTCTGCAGGGAAAGAGAGGGCAGGGGACATTTGAGAGATCACCCTTGTTCATGCATGAGACCCCAAGACCTATAGTACCAGTTCCCTACCACAGCCAGGATCTGTGCATCCCTTCTTAGCAGCTCCTGATACAGGGGAAGAAGGGCTTTAGAGAGAGGCCGACCCCATATGACCGTCATGGGCCATGTGCTCTCTCTCTCTCTCTCTGCTTCAGTTCATGCAGAGCACAGAGCCTGTCTCATCATAGTATTTCTGTCCTCAGCCCTTCCATGCTGCCTATCTCCAAGAGCACCCACATAGCCCACCCTGGAGGCAGCCCTGAGGGGTTCCACTCAAAGCTTAGGCTGTTTTGTCTCAATGTAGCAACTCTTAGGTGGTGGGATCTTTAAGAGGTAGAGCCTAGTGAAAGGGCATTGTTTTTACATTGTTTTTACATCCTGCTCACTCCCTGCAACAGCCCAAAGATGCTGAGGCTTGCCTTGTAAGCATGGAAGGCTTAGTCTGACCCTAGATCCCACATTCTAGAGGACTCATCACCCGTGAGTCTGTGCACCGGAACCAGAATGTCTGTGGTGGAGGATGGTGCTACTTGTTAATAGATGTAGGAAAGCCCAACACCTTTCTCTAGGCAGTGGAGTCTGAACAGAACAGGAGAGGATCCCAGAAGGTGGCAACCCTGAGCCTTGGTCTGCTGCCTCATGGCACTCACCCTGCAGTCCCCACGCACACACAGGCTGAAGGCGTCCTTGTAGGAGCAGCGTGTTCCATCGTGCACCATGCGCTTCATAGACACCACCTCCCCTGTCTCCTTGGACTCACAGTAGAGGTGGCATCTCTCCTTGGCTGGAAGAAACATGATAGGGTGTTAGTCTAGAGCTGTCTAGAAAGATCCCCAGAGAGAAAACTCCCAGTGTTCTTAGAACTCACCAGGCCCATCCCTAATCCCTGCGAATCTGTGCTCTGGGAGGACACAGAGAAAGAGACAGGGGATGGCAACTTTCTTCCTACCCTTTTGGCTTCTGAGACTTTGACTCTGGTGCTATTGGCTTTAGGAAGAGATTTTTCCCAATTGGTCCAGCCAGGATGTGAACCTGGCCCAC
The DNA here is from genome assembly GCF_978045245.1 of Mus caroli. Taxonomy (NCBI): domain Eukaryota; kingdom Metazoa; phylum Chordata; class Mammalia; order Rodentia; family Muridae; genus Mus; species Mus caroli. The sequence goes on from NW_028227268.1 coordinate 72,295,837, forward strand.
GTCTTCTGTCCCCACAGCCCTACTTGGAGGAACCCCTCAACTCTGTAGAGGGTCTCTACCTAAAAAGCCTTTCTCAAAACCTTTCCTCACTGTTGGTGGAAGTGTGAGGGAGTGCAGCCACTGTGGAAATCAGTGTAGACACTCCTCCACAAACTAAAGCTATGATTCTCACATGTTGTGCTGTACCACTCCTGGGAACACACCCCAAGGACTCTAAGTGAGTACACCACAGAGATGCCTGCACGTTCAAACTGTTCACAAGACCCAAAGTGTGGAATCTTAGGTATGTGTCTACTGACAGAGGGGTGGATTTTAAAATGTGATATGTATACACATGGAGTTTTATTCAGACATAGAGGAGATAATTACATTGTCTTCAGGAAGATGAGGGGAATTTGAGATTCATCATATTAAACAAATTAAGCCTGACTCAGAAAATCAAGTCTCACATTTTCGCTCATATTCAGAATCTCTCTCCCTCCCTTCTCTCAAAGATATCTGCTTATTGTGGTAAGAATATAATGAAGGGGCAACATAATCAAAAGATGACAGACATGTATTAAACTGTCACAGTGAATCCCATTATTTTGCACAGTGAGTGACGCTGTAAGAGTCAATCCAATGTAGCCAGACCCTCTTGGATTTGGGCTCAAGTCACTTTCTTTGTTCAGGATTAATTATCAGAAGCAATTGATGCACTGGGTCACCAGGCTTCATGTCCCCCAGCCCTGTCAGCTCTGTTGTCCCTCAGCCTTGAATCAGCACAAGCCGGTGACTCCAATTGGCACCCAGACTCACTCCCAGCTCCCATTCTCTGTCCAGTGCTTGGGGGGAGTGAGATAGAAATTGTATGCTTAAAACATACAAATGGAAGAGAGAGGAACACAAATGGAATAGAACCAGTCTCTTGTATTCATGTCCTCCATCTAAGGGCTCAACCCATAATAGACTGGAGATGTTTGAAAAAAGAATTGCCTCTGCACTGACCTTGTATGGACCCTTGCTCGTTATTCTCTAACTAATACAGATGAACAATGGTGCTGGTTTGAATGAGAATGGCTCATGTGTTTGAATGCTTGGTTCTCACCAGGTGGAACTGTTTGGGAAGCATTAGGAGCTATGGCCTTGCTGGAGAAGGCATGTCATTGGGGATGGGCTTTGAGGTTTCAAAAAACTCATGAGACCCCCATTGTTCTCGTTTCTTTCTCTCCCCTCTCCCCCTCTCTCCAGCCCTCATGGTTATGGATCAAGAACTCTCAGGGGTTCTTTTGTTTCACCATCATGGACTCTGAAATCATAAGTCAAGCCAAACTCTATTATGAATTACCTTATCACAGCAGTAGAAAACTAACTAAACAACAACCATTTGCATAGCATCTCTGGCGAGTTAGGTAGTATAAGTCATCTGAATGTATCTGGAGAAACGTGTATAAGTTATACACAAACATTTTCTACAGGAACTTGAACATCCATGGAGCTGGGTATCTTAGTGAGGGGACACTAAGGCTACAATGTCTTCAATTTCATAAGACACAAAATAAGTGCCATTTAAAGCGTCAACTGTTTGGTTCAGTTTCTGCCACTTGCAATGGACAGTCCTCATGTGAGAGCGGTTGCTGTGACAGTCAGTTTTAACTACCAGCTGGACACAGTCTAGAGTTTCCTGGGGGAGGATCCCAGCACAGGATGGTCTAGACCAGGTCATCCTGTGGGCATGTGTGTAGGTGTGGGCATGTGTGTAGGTGTGGGCATGTGTGTAGGTGTGGGCATGTGTGTAGGTGTGGGCATGTGTGTAGGTGTGGGCATGTGTGTAGGTGTGGGCATGTGTGTAGGGGACTGTCCTCATTGCCTTCACTGAGAAGGGAAGAACCAGGCTGAGAGCAGGTAGTGTCAGTCCCTGGGTTTGGGTTCTGGATTGTGTCAAAGAGAGAAAGAGTTGAACGCATGCACACATTCATGCATTCTTTTTCTCTCTGCTCGTGACTCTGAATGTATCAAGTGCTGTGGCCTCGATGTAATCCCTGCTATAATAGATTGTAGCCTGGAACTGTTAGCTAGAACCAACCCTTTCTCCCTTAGGTTGTTTTTGTTGGGGTACTTTATCACAGCAACAGAAAAGAAACCAGCTCAGTTACCTATCAGAAGTCACCTGATTGCCTCACGGGCTCAACTTCTGCCCCTACCCCACACCTGAGGTGCCATGCAACTCCAGTCTTGTTCCCTGCATGGGTATTGTAGGACTTTGTGCCCTCTGAACCTCCATCCCAGCATCCGTTCCACGTCTGGTGTTCTGGTTCCCTTGGAACTGAAGCCCTGTCCCCAGCCCAGAGCCCTTGCTCAGGAGTGGGACCCTGGAGCCACACTAGCCAGCACTGTGCCCTGCTGCTGGTCCAAGCATCACCACAGATTTGCCTCCTGCAGGATCAGAGGTGTACAACAGTGCATGCCCCTGCCTGCCCTGCCCAGCGTCCTGAGCTGACTCCCATCCGTTTGCCTGCCCTGCCCAGCGTCCTGAGCTGACTCCCATCCGTTTCCCAGAAGCTCACCATCCCGGTGCTCGTGAGGCAGCCAGTGGTGCTGGACGTCACCGTGCTCAAAGTACAGGTCCCACTGCTGACACTGCTCCTCCCGGAAGTCAGCCAGGGAATTGGGACAGTCCTGGGGGTTGCAGAGCTGGAAGTCATAGGCCAGGCCCGAGCAGGTGCGGCCCCCATTGGCAGGACTGCAGGAAAAAGCAAAGGTTCCCCTTCTTGGGGCCTCTGGAAAAATACCTGCCCCTGGGTGGCATTTTTAGGGAAATCCTTGAGTCTCAGATACGGAGTGGGAACTTCTATTGAGTAAAGAGACACAGCCCTACTAGGACACAGGTAGCTCTCAGCCAGGTAGGCCTTGGGACATCAAGACTAGAAGGAGCTGACAGTAGCCACCAACCCCTCCTCCCCATTTGTGCTCTTTTGAGAAGGTCTCATTAGCCAGGCATAGTGGTGCATGACTTTAATTCCAGCATTTAGGAGGCAGAGGCAGGCAGATCTCTATGAGTTCGAGGCCAGCCTGGTCTACAAAGTGAGCTCCAGGACAGTCAGGGCTACACAGAGAAACCCTGACAAAGAGACAGAGAGAGAGAGAGGGAGAGGGAGAGGGAGAGGGAGAGGGAGAGGGAGAGGGAGAGGGAGAGGGAGAGGGAGAGGGAGAGGGAGAGGGAGAGGGAGAGGGAGAGGGAGAGGGAGAGGGAGAGGGAGAGGGAGAGGGAGAGGGAGAGGGAGAGGGAGAGGGAGAGGGAGAGGGAGAGGGAGAGGGAGAGGGAGAGGGAGAGGGAGAGGGAGAGGGAGAGGGAGAGGGAGAGGGAGAGGGAGAGAGAGCGCATCCCTGGGCATGCCACCTTCACCCTAGCCTCAAAGCTCAAGACTGTTAATGAGCACAGAGCTATGACTACATGTTAGGAGTCTCTCTGCTCCATTGGATCACAAATCCCAGGATGACAAGGTCTGGTTGAGTATCCCTAGGACAAGGCCCTGGGCACACAGAACTGAACCATCATGCTGCAGAAAGTACCTAGAGTAATCCTGGAGTTGTGGAATTGTACACGCATACATCTCTTAACAAACATCTGATATAGGGCTGGGTCTCTCCACCTTAGAGAGCATGAGTCACGTTTCTGTGACTTCCTCACTGTGCAGAGAACAGTTCCAACCCACCAAGGCCTTTTGAGGCTCTAGTTCTCTGTGGTGCTCCTCTCTTCCCAAAGCAAGAGAAAAATCCTTCAGGGCTGCTCAAGGGATCACTATGCTCCACCTTCCCATCAGGCTCTCTGCAGGATAGCCTGGGACCCCAAGCAGAAGGATGGTCTGGGGGAGAAAGGCTTTCATGTACAGATGGGGTGGTCAGACACAGGTAGTTTGTCCTCATCCTCGATAACGTCTTGACCCTTCTCCCTGGCTGTGACTGCTGATCTCTTTGGCTCCCTGGTGGACAGTGTCTAGTTTGACAGAAACAGGGCAACTGTCTCGGGGAACAAAGAATAGGAGCTGCCTCAGTGGCCTGAGATCAGACAGACTGGATATGTCCAGGGACTTTTGAGACAGCCTGCTCCTGGCCCACTTAGGGGCTGGCAGTCAGATTACGGTTTTATGTGACGTTCTAGATTGTATTTGCAGGTAAAGCAAAATCTTTAAAACATCATATAGTCCAACCCAAGATAGACAAGTGACCCCATATGTGTGTGAGTAGCCACAGGGCCTGGGGAGAGAGGAAAGGAGGGGATGGGGAGCTTGGGTGCTGAAGCACCAGTGGCAGTCCCTAACCCTGTCTCTCACCTAACTAGAAACGAGCTACTTGGCTACACCTGCTATGGTCAAGGCTCCTGGCATCCTGGGTTCCATGAGAACCTCCATTGCGGACCCCACCCCACCAATTCCTCATCTCTGCTCCATCTTCTCTCTTCCATTCCCTAGGCCAAGAAGGACTGTCTAAAGTGGACCAGGGGCCCCAGGGCAGTGAGCAGGAGTTGACGTTTCTAGGGTGCTATGGGTTCTGAGTCAGGGAAGGAGCCCTTCCTCTGAACCTAAGTGGGGGAGAAATTAGGACTGGGAGGTTTGCCTTACTCTCTCTGCCAGCTTAGGGTCCCTCAGCAATGTCAAGTCAACTCACTGTGGGTTGTCACACTGGCGGGTCCTGAACTTCACGCCTGTGCCACAGGTGCGTGAGCAGGAGCCAAACGGAGTCCAGGCACCCCAGTTGCCATCTCGTTTGAGGATATCGGGTGTCAGCCAGATGCAGTGGCCTTTGAAGCAGTGCTAAAAGATAGGGACGCAGGCCGGTGAGATGGCTCATTGGGTAAAAGCCTTTGGTGCTTGATAAACTTGAGTTTGATCCCTGAGACCCACAGGGTGGAAGGAGAGGACTGATGTCCTGTGTTGTATTCTGACTTCTGTGGCACATGCCTCACCCCTCCAAATTAAAACAAAAAAACAGAAGTAATTACAAAGAAAAAGTAAGACGGCATTCCCTTGACCCACTCCAGGCATGAGAGTTGCTGGAGAGGCCTACCCCCCTCACTGGGGCAGTCAGTTATGGCTGCCCTGGGCCTGCTCTGAAGGCACAGGGATGCGGAGGCGATATCAAATCTTACTGGCCCAAAAGATCAAAACCCTCAGTTGAGACAGGCCTCACCTTGCCTGTGACAACAAGAGGAGCGGGCTGTGCAGGCCCACCCTTTAGGGCCTTGTCTAGCCTACTCTGAACTTCCTGTGCCCACTGCATATCATGGTCCCAAGATAAATGTCCTCATGTGCATAGATGCAGCAAGAGCAACATGCCAGAGGTCCTGGAGACATATCAGGACCAAGGAAACTTGGGGGGATGGAGGAAGAATTCTAGGAGTACAGGAATGGAGAAAGCACAAGGGCAACATGAGCCAACATGTCTCCAACATGAGCCAACATGTCTCCAACATGAGCCGGCATGTCTCCAACATGAGCCGGCATGTCTCTAACATGAGCCAGCATGTCTTCAACATGAGCCAACATGTCTCCAACACAAGCCTGGGACAGGGAAAACCGCTAAATTCCATCACTTCACTCTTCCCAGTGGAGGACGCTTTCAAAGCCCTAAGGAGTCCATGTCAAGAAGATTTCAGAATTTAGAACAGTAAATTAGTCATTCGGTATACCATAATCCAACAAATGGTTTGTTGTTGATTTAGAATAAGAAAAGTATCGCTTAAAATAAACACAATTAACAGCGTAATTACCACAAATGATCCAAACTAAAAAAAGAAAATTAATTTTTTTTATTTTGTGTGTGTGCGCATGCACATGCACATGTATGTGTGTGTTCCAAATGTGTGTTTGCATGTGTGTGGGTACATGTGTGTATGGGGGTGACGGTGGGTGCATGTGTGTACTCGAATCTGTGTGGGACCTCGAAGTACAAAAGCCAGCAGGATGGCTCATTAAGTAAAAGCACTTGCCACCAAACCTGATAACCTGAGTTTGATCCCTGGCATCCCTGTGGTAGAAGGAGACATGACATGAAGCCTGCAGGGATTGCCCTTCTTGGGAGTCTCCTTTTTGGAGTTTTGATTGCAGTCAAGGGCTCTATTCAGTGCAGTCAGGCTGGGGAAATGGACACATGGCCAGCAGTCACGACTAAGTGATCCTGGCACCTCCTTTGGGGCCATAAGTTACCTCAGCTCTCCCTTTAAAGCTTCCCTCACTTGAACACGGTGGGAAGCAGACATGTTGGCTCCTGTCAGCTGAGGTAGAATTCACAGGCAAGGAGGGACACTGGACTGAATGTTTGTGTCCCCTCAAATTCAAGTGGTAAAGCCTTAATCCCTGTGTGATGGTGTAGGGATGTGGAGATCTTTAAGTCACTGTCCTCATCACAAGGGATAAGAGAAATTCTCTCACTCACATGACACCCATTGATGGCTGTGTAGCTTCAAACTGGGCTGAGCCGGGTAGGGGAAGGAATCCTGGCTTAAGCTCATCTGCATATGCCAGGGCCCTTGAAAAATGATTGGCTAAGGGGTCAGCATATTCTTTCACCTGAACCAATGAGAACCGGGCCTGGACTTCTGGCTGGGCAAACAGAAATCTTTCTACAGATTTGTGGGGAGGGTAGGTGGCTAAGCAGTGGTCGTGACAAGGGACAAACCAGAAGCCCTGGGGCATGTCAAGGCTAAACCTCAGGCTGTACCTGGGAGCCACCAGGCCTCTTGCTGGCTTTATAGCAAACTGACCCAAGGCCACCCGGCATGGGCAGGAAGGGGATGTGAGATGACTGGTCTGCTGGGGTGTGGGAAGATCCAATCTCCCCAGTGTGTGGAGTGATTAGAAAGTAGGGATGAAAGTTGGGGAAGTGTGCCCAGTATGTTGGAAGTCCTGGGTTCTATCCTTAGGACCATGTAAACGTAGCATGGTGGCACACGCCTACAATCCTATCACTAGGCAGGTAGAAACCGGAAGATCGGAGTTCAAGGCCATCCTTAGCTACATAGCAAGACCAGCCTGGGCTACCTGACAGGGTATGTCAAATATGAGGGAAGAAGCAGGAAGGAGAGGGTGGCTGGGGCCTCCTGAGAAGGCCCCTGGATCTCCACCGCTGCAGATACTACAGGGCCTGTCCCTGGTGATTGTGTGCCTTAAGCGTGAAGAGCCCTCACCCCTGACTCACCTTGCCAGGGGCACACATAGTCCCATCCAGCGGGGGACCCTTCTTTGTCTTGCAGAAGTAGGGGTTGTCCGGGTGGCTGCACCAAAGCTGTTTGCAGGGGTCGAAGGTCCGGAACTGGAAGAGAAGATCACACCCTCAGTTTATTAGCCTGCCCTCCCTCCTCGGCTGACCATACAGAATGCCACCCGTTCGCCCTGATCCTACAACCTGAACTGGCCTGTGGACATGCCTGTGTGGGTGGGTGCTGCAAGCTCCATCTGATTCTGGGGCCATGAGGCTCGTGTGCATGCAGTGTGGCTATGACAGGATCTCTGGGTATTGCTGGGTCCCCAAGTCTCCAGCTTTGGAGGCCGCCCACCTGGGGGAGCTTTGACAGGCACCTGAGAGGTAGAATATCCAGTATGCAAATTAAGTGGTCATCCCTATGGCCCTGGGCAGGAGTGGCTGGCTCCTTAAAGGGTCATCACCGCAGGGCCCTGGGGACACTCACCGCAGTGCACATCATGTAACCCAGGCCAAAGTCGAAGCGACACTGCTCGTTCATGGAATAGTGAAGCCCTGGGAGTTGAGGCAATGCCGGCCAGTCGTGGGCGAAGGGATCATCCCGCAGGCAGTCATAGGAACTGTAAGGGGACACGTGGGTGCCACAAGCAATCTTCAGTGGGGGAAGCTGAGGTCCTTTCCGGAGTTACTATGGTGGTCAAGACCTCATAACTCTGGTCTTTATGTGCCTCATCCACCAGTTTAAGATTTCAAGACCTGGCAAGGGCAGCTTCTAGGCATGCTCAGTGTCAGTGCTAGACCCTCCCCGCCCCCCAAGCAGGACACCCTCCTGGCATCAGGCTCTCTCACCCATGCCTTGCATGTCAGGCCAGAGGCTCCATGGTCTGAGAGTTCAAGTTGGATTCAGGCACCCTGGGCAATGTGTCTTCTTAGAACCGAACCCAAGGAAGGAACACCCTCAGGGGCTCAGGGCAGATACTCACTGCAGGTAGCGGCTGAGCTCCTGCTGACTGCAGCGGGACCAGTGGAAGCGATGGAAGGCAGCCTGTACCAGGGGGGCCATGATGCTGCCCAGCCGCACCTCGTCACCGCAGCGGTTGCCTTGCCCGTCGTGCTCCATGCCCAGCCTGTGTGAGGAACAAGGCAGCCTGGCTGAACCCTGACTGCACTTACCTGCCACATCTCCACATCTCAACACCAGGAAGGCATTTCTAACAACCACAGTAACAAACATCTCCGAGCTTTTCTGATCTGACCCACTTTGAGTCTTAAAGCAAAAGCTAATCTGTCAGATATTCACGGGCCAGGCCCCTCACTATGTCTCCAAGGAGGGCCACAATATTCTGAATGAACACTGAGACCAGGGCTGTCTGTAGCTCAGATCATCCAAGTACCCCTTCTTCCTCTGCATACCTCCATCAGCTCTGTAGAACCCAGCAGTGCTTATCTCGCCCTAAGATTCAGACTCTCATATGGTGCCTGGAATATAGACATTTGGGCAGAGTCCTGGCCTTTTGACCCTGGGTTACCCTCCCTCAGAGTTTAGGTGACCCATCTACAAAATGGGGTGAGGCTCCATCCCTGACCTGAGACTTGAATGAGATAATGACACCTTGGTTCTCTGATAGCCCAGAGTACTGGCTCTGCCTCTAGGTGCCTTTTGTCTTTGATTTAATCTCTCAGCAGGAAGCCCACCTCAAGACAAAATGGCAGGACAAGTCTAAGTGGCTTTCCTACATGGCCTTCCCTCTCAGGCACAGGGGAAAGTGATCACTTAGTAGAGCATCTGGTTTTCCCATACAGGGATGGTCAGGCAGGCTACTTACACATGGCCCGTCTCGTGAGCCACCACAAATGCCGAGGAGAAGCCATCTTCATGGTTCAGAGTGCAGCTGCGGACAGGGTGGCACATCCCAGTGACAGGAGCATAGCCTGGGAGGAGACAGAAGGTAGCTCCAGCTGCCGGGCCTAGAGTCCTAGCCCCAGACAACCCCAGAGCAATTCTCCAGAATCCATTTCCCCCGATGGTAGGATGCAGAAGATTCCTGTACTGACCTTAGGCCCTCTGCCCATCACCATGGAGCTTGGTGGCCATGTTGCCTGTGATGGCCCACACTGCAACTGGCATTCATTTCCTAGTGCAGGTCTCTGCCTGGACTTGTCTGTCACCCTGACAGTGTCCTGCCCGCGCTCTTTTCACCCGCCTTGTGGCCTCACTCTGCTTCTCAGCTTCTTGCTGGGTTTTGGCTCCTATCATTTCCACCCTTCTACCCAGTTGGGCTTGGTTGGTTGCTCTTCGCTAAGCAACTTGCGATGTGTGTATCTATGGCTTATTTTCAACCTTCTTCCTAGTTATAAGTGTCGACTTACTGCTATGCTAGCTTTTTACACTGGCTTTTAAAAATTACATTTGTGTGTTGCATGTGCACGTGTGTCACAATGCCTGTGTGGAGCTCAGACGACAACCTGTAGGAGTTTCTTCTCCCCTTCCATCGTGTGGGTCCCAGGGATCGAACTCAGGTCTTCAGGCTTAGTAGCAGGCGTCTTTACCTGCTGGGCCATCTTTCTGGTTCTCTCCACCAGTTCTGGTTATCATTATCTTTACTATGGACTTAAAAGTACATTCTGATTTCTACTGGTAATGTTTCTTCAGCCTATTTTGTGTATCTAATTCTTAATTTCCAGAGTGGCTGGGAGGACTGTTATTTGACCCTGTATATTTTGAAAGATTTCCCTGTGGCCCAGCAGAGTCTGTTCTGATATCTTCACAGGTTTTAGTAAAGAGTGGATAGTCTTTCATGGTTTATTGTAGCATTCCATATACACTACCTGTCATGGTTTTAAAATGTCTGGCCCAGGGAGTGGCACTATTAGAAGGTGTGACTCTGTTAGTTGGAGTAGGTGGGTCACTGTGGGCTATAAGACCCTCATCCTAACTGCCTGGAAGTCAGTCTTACACTAGCAGCCTTCAGATGGAGATGCAGAACTCTCAGCTCTGCCTGCACCATGCCTGCCTAGATGCTGTCATGCTCCCACCTTGATGATGATGGACTGAACCTCTGAACCTATAAGCCAGCCCAACTAAATGTTGTCCTTTATAAGACTTGTCTTGGTAATGGTGTCTGTTCACAGTAGTAGAACCCTAACTAGGATACTACTTAAGGTTAAATTGCTTATTTCAAATCATAATATTACATCTATTTATTTGTGTGTGTGTGTGTGTTTGTGTTTATGTGTGCAGGCATACACATGCTACTGTGAGGTCAGAAGACAGTGCTTTGGAGTCAGTTATTTCCTTCTGTCACAAGGGTCCCGGAAATTGAACTCTTGACCTCTGATTCAGTACCAAGTCCCTTTACCAGTTGAGCCATCTCACTTCATCAGCCCGAAACTATTATGCCTTTGCTCATTTTTTTATCCATCATCAGTTACTAAGAAATGTCCTTTAGCATCTTCAATCATGAGGTTTGGTTATTTTTTTCTCTTTTATATCTGTTGATTTTGTGCAGTTTATCAATTTATTCCAATTTGTTCCTTAGCAGCCAGAGGAAGAAACTTAACCCTGTAGGTCCAGACTCTGGACAAGGTCTCTTCTTCAGACTGTCAGGCTCTGTCTTGTCTATCCTGCCATTCCTGACCTTCCTCGGTTACAACATGGCTACAGCATGGGTTTGGGGGGTTGTGTGGGAGGGAGGGGCGTTGGATGGGGAACTGGGAAAATGATACAGGTTCTAGTTGATTCCTGGAGCCAGGAGGTAGATGCTACCAACCCAGATACTTTCTAGACTAGGTTTCAGCTCTTGGGAGTTCCCTGCAGGCCCCAGTTCTCTTTCCCTGAACCTGTAGGCACAGGACTAACCTTGCATGCCCGAGGGCCCAAAATCCTGCCGTGTGAGAAAGATGGCATGGTCATGGTACTCATCGTGGTCTGTGTCCGGCTTCTGCTGGAGGTAGGCCCATCGGCAGACATTCTCCAGACTCTGAGAGGGGTTTCCAATCTCAATGAGGCTCATGGACTGCAATGGATGGAGAGAGACAGGCAGACAGACAAACAGATTACTATCTGGCAGATTATCCAGGAGCCGAACAGTTTGTTGTGCTGACAGAACCAAGCCATTGGGGATTTGGTCCAGGGGCCTCGAAGCTCCCTGCTAAGTCACTCCCATGACATTTGCCTTCCATTCAACCCTATTCTTCTGAATGGAAGAGAAGGTTCCTCATCACCCTTGCCTGCTACAAACTTGTGGGTGCTACAAACTTGTCTTGTCTCCCCTGGTGGCAAGCCATCCTCCTACGGAGCCCATTCCTTGGTCAGAGGCACGACCCTGTTTGCCCAAGACTGTTGGGCAGAGAGCTGACCCTCACCATGCTACCCAGGCTCTTCTCAGGCATGACAACTTGCTTCCTGTAATGTCTGAAGAGACAGCAAACGAATGCATGTATGTTGAACACAGAGGAATGGTCTAGTAACCAACATAAGTCTAGCCTATGGATAGGGCAAGCTACCACATCTGGCCCGTAGTCTTGCCTTGTTTATGAGGCAAGCAATTCTGAGGTGGTCACTGTCACTTGCATCCAAAAGAATTCTGAGCAACACACTTCTTTTGTGAGAACCATGATCACTCTAGGCAAGGGCAATGGCTGGCAGGTAAAAGATAGCAGTTAGCTGATGGTCATGGCCTCAATCAGCCTGGGAAAAGAGTTCCAGCCAAGTCTTGGAAGAGACTGAAGAGTTCAGCTAGAAATATACAATCAGGCATTGGGACCAGCAATTTGGAGAGGAACAGCACTGGGGGCAGGAGCCAGGTTGATGCAGGGTCAGAACAAATGGGTCAATACTATGCAGACAGAACCCCTCCCCCACCCCCAAGGGGTTCTGTGAAGAGGTTGTGTCCACTGAACACTAACCCATGGCTGGCATTTAAGTTCCAAGGCCCAGACTTTGCAGAGCTGACTTCTTGGATGGGTCTATTGTTAAATGTAAAGTTTACAAAGCTCAGTGGGTACAGTGTCAGACCAGCACAGCAAAAAAAGACCTGGGTTCAATTCCCAAGCACCTCCCAAGCCAATAGTACAAGTAAGCATTGAGCAAAACAGCTTTAACATACAACAAAACTCCATCCCACTCCCCAAATCAATCAACTAAGAACTTCTGAATAAAGGCAGTTCTTCAAGTGGACACCCCCCACACACACCCTGTAGACAGGGGCCAACACTGCAGGTGGACGGAACACTCCACTGCTTTGCAGAGTGGTCCCGGCTGGTTCTCTCCTCCCCCCAAGACGCTGGGCTCCAGTCCTGAGCCTCTCTTGGCAGACAAGGTGATTTCACTGCCACGGCAGGATAATTTATTGAAATATTGATCTGTGTTTTTGTTCCTGCTTTGTTTTCTTCTCTGCCGGTTCCAAGAAAGCAGACTGCTACAGCGTTCCCCAGCCTCAAGGGGTTTGTGCTATGGAAACAGAGCTCAAGGGGTCTAGGTTCTGCTTCCTAGCTTTGGAATCCCAAGAAAGGTCTCTAGAGAGCAGGGAAGAGAGACAGACTTGGGGAACACTGCCCCAGATAGGAGCCGCACTACAGAGGAGGACTACAGGAAGATAGAACTTCAGAAAACAGTATCCATATGCTGTACCTTTGTAAGCCTTGATATGTATGCAGGCACCCCAAGAATTAAAGCATTCGGGTTCTCAAGTGACAAGATGTAGGTGGTGGATATATGGTCATCCCTTAATGTCTGCTGCAGGAGTGATTTTAGTACTCCAATGAAGACATCAGTAAAGGCTCAAGTCTCTTCTATAAAAGGATACAGCATTTGCTGTATCCCCACATCTCTTTCTGTATCCTTTACATAAACTCTAAATGACTTATACCATGTACCGCAGTGTAAGTGTGGAGCACATAGTTGTTATACTGATTGTTTAGGGAATAACAACAAGATAAAAGCCTGCATATGTTCAATACAGATGCCATGCTTCCTCCTGATTATCCTCCATCTGTAGTTGGTGGAATTGGCAGAAGCCAAGCTGTGGGTGTGGAGAACCAACTGTATTTTCTCCCAACCTTTTCAAGGTCTGGCCTATCTCAAGCAGGCACTGAGGACCCAAGGGGAAGTGTTCTTTGTTCTTACTAGGTCTGGAACATTCTAGGGGGTCCCAGAGTGCCCTGTCCAAAGGATGGTCTGTGACAAGGCATCAATATTGTGTATCCAGGGCTAAGGACAGGGCGCATGTGCATTTTAGAAAGAGCAGGATTCTTATGGTGGGGAGCAATCAGGAAGGGGAAGTAAATGTGGCTCACTGCACTGTCAAAGGGGTCAACATCTGGGAGATGTCAGGGCCAGGGGGTGTGCACATGGGCAGAGGATATGTGGGGAGCACCTCACGGCTTAGCAGGGAGAGTGTGCGATCTGGTCACGGTGCTGTGGAGACTCTATCTTGAAGATGGTCTTTTCTGTATAGTTTGTTCACCTGGTGAAATCTCCAGGGAGTGCCTGCTCCCTGATTCCAAGGTACAGGATCCACCACTAAATGTATACATTTGGTCGCCTTCAGGCCAAGAGGCAACCTTGGGGCCCAAGCTAAGCCACCCAAGCTAAGCTAATAGAATCGAGGCTTAAAGGACTGAAAAGCAGCTGATGTGCCTTAGAAGCACAAGGAAGTTTCTGTCTCCTTCCCCATGCCCTTTTCCCTCACCCTCCATACTTTCCACTTGGGACCCACAAGCTGTCTTTCCCCACATGACCTTAAAAGACTCCTCCCAAGGGTCTGGAGATATGGATCAGTGCTCAAGAGTGCATACTGCTCTTGCAGAGAACCTGTAGTCCCAGCTCCAGCTCAGAGGACCTTCAGGCCCCTGTGGACATCCCTACTCTCATGAATATAACCACGCCTACAGACCTCCACACATGCACACAGAATTTAAACACCTTTGAAAGAGCTTTGCTTGAGGCAGAGATATCTAGGACAACTGAACATGTCTAGGCCCTTGGAGAGAGACCCAAGCTGGCTGTGGGCTCCCACAGGGCCATATCTAGATACAATGCTTGTTAGACAGGGTTGAGGCTGTCCCTGTGCTGTTCAATGGGCATACATGATTATCACAAATGGGATGAATTAATGAATGAACAAAAATCAAATATACACATGCTGGAGAGTCACAAGCTGTCTTTCCCCACATGACCTTAAAAGACTCCTCCCAGGGAGGGCCTAGAGGCTGCAGGAACATTCCTAGGAACTCATGGAAAAGTATCACCAGCAGGGACGAGAATCCTTGGCTCTTTGAGAACAAGCCTCTGCATACGTCTCATTTAAAATTCAAAACTGCTTAGGACATAAGCACTGTCGTTATCCTAATTCCCAGATAAGAAACTTCACCTCTTGCCATTAAAGTCGTTGACTCCAAATCCTGAGGTGGAGGTGGAAGTCGTACAAAAGTTAGGAGGAAGTTTGGCTGGAAGTAGGTTTACTTCTAGACAGAAGGGCAGGCTATGGAAATAACCACCAGGTGGCGCTGCTGCTACAAGAATGCAATGCCAAGATCCTGAGGGAGGCCGGCAGGCTAGGGAACACAGCTCCTCCAGGCTGGGCGGCAGATCTGACTTGCAGCCGGGCAATGGTAGCCCTCTAGACACCAGACAGATTCTGGGGTCTCACCCTAAACAAACCAATTAAGGCTTGTGCAGAAAGCTGTATTCCAACCGTTGCTCTCTTGACACTTGACTGTTTACTGTGGAATGCGCTGAATTATTTATGTTCTTCCCTCCTTCGGTCAAGGAGACAGAAAAATGGGATCTGCTGTTTGGAGGCCAGTCTCCATGACTGCCAACAGGAAGGCTCTGCAGGCTGGGCGCCACCACGTGGTGTCTGTGAGCACACACCCAATCCCAGGGCCACGGACAGGGAGCTGGAGGTGTGGGGTACAGGGTGCTCTACTATTCTTGGACACTTTCAGTCCCTCTCTGGGCTCCTCTGACCCAAAGTGTTTGGGTCCAACCTGAGTACCCAGCCTAGGGCTCAGGAACTTTGACCTATGATAGTGTGGGCATGACATCCAGTTTGCAATAGTTATTGTTAACACCCATTTGAGAATCTATAATCCCCTGGGAGATTGGCTTTGAGCGTGCCTGTAAGGGATTGTATTGATTCTGTTAACTGAGGTGAGAAGACACACCCACCATGGTGGCACAATTTGCTGACTGGAAGCCTGGGGAGGACAGAACTGAACAGAGCTAAGGATAGGTTGTTCTTTGCTTTGACTGATAATGTGACATGACCAGCTACCTCAAGCCACTGTGGCTTTTCCCTCCATGATGGACACTAACCCGGAACTATAACCGGATATAAACCCTTCCCTTAAGAAAGCAAGACACACAGTCCATACCCACAAGTCTTTTTCCTTGTCTACTCTGGCAGTGACCATGTGGCCCACTCTAGTGCCAGTGGTTCAGGCTGCAAGGATACCTGGCTTCAGCTGGTACCAAACCCATGCCAGAATGCCCTGGCCCTGGGAGGCCTCAGGCTAGCCCAACAGGCAGGAATTAAGAAAGCATGCACAGGGCTGAGATTCAGGCTGAGTAGAGCTCTCTTCTCAGTTTCAGTATTGCTGACCTCTGGGGCCAGTTAACTGTGTGTGTGTGTGTCCTGAGCATCTCCCAAATTATAACAGTGAAAGTGTCTCTAAACATCAACCTGAGTCCGTGAGTGTGGGCATAAAGTTGTAGAACCATCGGCTGGGAGCATTGGACATAGGGGGAATGGCACAGGGGAGCCAGGGTCAGCTCACCCAAGATCTGTGCTCTCTAGCCTGACAGAATGACAGCAACTGGCTCATCCTCTAGGGACAAAGTGGCTGTCATGTATGACTTTTGGTAGATCACTCACCCCGTGGAGCCACGTTTTCACTGTCATATGGAGATGGTGACAGTGACTATGGGTGTCCCCTTATCATCAGGGGATGCCTGTCAGTCCCATGACAGGATGCCCGAGACAGTGAGCTGAGCAAGGCTCTGAGGACACTATGACGCGTCCTCCCCGGCAACATCACCAAGACGGAGTGATGGAAACATACACTGCTCTGACAGTTATATGACTGTGCTCTTTCCTTGGGGAGAAATACCTCCGGACCACAGCGCCTGGAGCCCCCAAAGGAGGTATGAATAAAGCCATCTGACTCCCAGCGAAGGGAGCCTGAAAGCCAGGTGGAGGTGGGGGTGGGGGTGGGGATGGGGGGCTTCAGACAGTGAAGAGTCAGCAGCCCGTCTGACCTCCATGACTGCAGTCATTGCTGTCAAGCACTGGGGTCCCTTAGACTTCGTCTCGCTGAGAAAACAAGATTCTGTGATGTTAAGTAAGTCATCCAAGGTCCCACAAGTACCACTGGGCTGGCATGAATGCCAGGACCAGGGCCCATCATCTCTGATGCTTCAAAACAAGTTCTGCTCTATCTAGCCTGACTGCCTGCAGCCTCGGGACTCCCCAAGGCTGGTGTCTTCTGTTCCCATCTGTGGCATGCAAGGTGATGTGGGTGGCTCAGAAGTCATGGTACAGGTGCCTTCTAGACCTGCCAGGGGAAAGCAGGCAAGAAGGTATACCCATCGAAGAAAGCCAAGCTACTAGAACAGGATTCAGTGTTGAATAAGAACTCCTGACATGGTCTAAAAATTAGAATTTATATCTTGGAACCTAATTTCTAATACAATAGTATTAAGATGTGGGACCCTAGGAAGTTATCAGGTCAGTAGGACAAAGGTTCCTGAACTAGAGTGGCTCTCAGATAGCTCTGAGGCTTGTCCCATCTGCCACTCATGGGCATGAAGCTACCTGTGAGGACTCCAGATCTCCTGACATTCGGACTTTGGATTTTCTGGCCTTCAGAACTATGAGCAATAAACTGTCATTTACTAAGTATCAGCCTAAGGTATACTCATTAGACCAGATCAAAAGGACAGAGGCGCCCTCCAGTGGTAGCGTCCAGCATTAGCACTGTCTCATCTATTCTAGACCTAAGGGCTCTGGTGAGGAGGTGTGCCTAGGATGACTGGGGACAGGTAATTATGTCTTACCCCTATCAGAATGCCAGGGGGTCTTTCCCAGACTAAAGTATAGACTGAGCTTGGCCCCTAGGGTCTTTGATTCAAGGCTATCTGAAAGAAGGCTCTCTCCCATCCGTCCCAGGATCCTCTCTGCTCTTTCTACAGTGGGACACATAGCAAAACAACAACGGTGCTGGTCCAAGGCTTTAGCCTGCAGACTCCTTTCCTCCCAGCATGTCTCCGCCTTCTACTAATAGACCAGGAACGTCTGACCTTTCACCCAAATGCTGACAAATTTCAACAAGCGGCGCACACCCTGTCTCGAGCTAGCCTTCACAAGATACCTTATGTCCTCGGATTGTCCCCAAATCTCTCATCTCCATTTCCTTTGATTTCCATCATCCAAGGAAATATTTAAAATGAGAACACTCAAGTAGCTTTGGTTCCTTCTCAAAAAAAAAAAAAAAATCAATTGAAAAGCCAGTTGCTATGCAACCCACGAGTGCGGCTGATGCTCGGCTCCCTGGCTGGTGGCATATTGTATAAAATAAGATAATCTCTTTTTTCTGATATATATATATATATATATATATATATTAGAAATGGAGAAAAATGTTGTTTTAGGAAGAGCTTGAGATGACTCGGAGGCCTCCCGTGAGCTAGAGATAAACAGCATACCTCTCATGTAAGGTTGCCAATTTTGCCTCCACTGGAGCCTAATGGGACCTGGAGATGAGGCAGGGGGGGACTAGGGGGTGGGAGCTGATACATTTACAGTGACAACTAGGGATGCATAGTAGGAGCTATGGGTCTGTGCCACTTTTTTGCCAAAGACTAAAGGC
The DNA here is from genome assembly GCF_978045245.1 of Mus caroli. Lineage (NCBI taxonomy): Eukaryota > Metazoa > Chordata > Mammalia > Rodentia > Muridae > Mus > Mus caroli. The sequence goes on from NW_028227268.1 coordinate 72,313,888, forward strand.
TCATAGGCCCTAGAGCGCACCCTGACTGTGGTAAGCACAGCTTAGGACTTCCTGGCTCCAGCCACCTTGGTTTTACAGGGCTTAAACTCTCCCAGAGATGAGGTCGCATTCTTTGTATTAGTCACCAGTCCCGTTGCTGTGACAAACTGCTGACAAAGTCAACTTAAAGGACGAGGGGTCTCTCTTGGTTCTCAGTTCAAGGGCAGGAATGGGAGGTGGTTGGTCACATGACAGACATCCACCACCAGGAAGCTCAGTTGGCTTTCTCCCTGTTCTTCAACCCAGGACCCCAGCCTACATATGGTGCCGTCCACATTCAGGGTGGCTCTTCCAGCCACAGTTAACCAGAGACTTGTTTCTGCAGTGAGTCCAGATCCTATCCCGCTGACAACCAAGCTTTACCATCACAGTCCCAGTAGGAACCCAGAGGTAGCATGCTGAGTACCTTCCCAGAATTCACCTGTCCCATCCCCACAGCCCCATCTAGTCCCTCCCCCCACCCCCAGCTTTGCTTTCCCCATTACTGAGGCTATGTGGGGTGTGGAGGGGGCAGTAGACACTGAGCCTCTCAGCCATCAGATCTCTGCCTGGCCACTGTGCCCAAGGTCTGCCTCACCTCATTGTGTGACTTCATGGTGCTGGCATCTTATCTGTCACTTGACAAAGAATAGCTGTACAGCTCTCATTCCTGTACACCCCAGAATGTACTCAGGAGGCCAGGGCTCCTGAGCTCAGAGTACATCTTGTACAAACATGGCACTATTTGGAGACCCTGACACAGAACCTCGTCTCCGGAGCTATGCAAGGTAGAATCTGTGACCTGTGGCCGTGGGTGCCTTCCACACAAGAGAAGTGCAGAAACAAGGAACTTTCACAAGTAACTGGAGGGAGTGAGCATCTCAGAAAATTTATGGGGTTTAATCATAAAAAAGCAGGGCTCTTTTCTAATAATTCATCTGCAGAAGTTATTGGTGTGCAATCAAATGGGGCTAGAGGCTGGATCCCTGTTTTGCCAGACTCTGTGGATACTGGCAGCTGCCCTGGAGTGGAGCACTCCTGTCCTCTGTCACCTATGGCCCCAGGGGGCACATAGCCTCTCCCCCACCCCATCCCCCTCCGCCAAGATGCTGCCCCTGGACCTGCAGCCAGAGACTGCCCACAGTCAAGCACAATGCTTCTTGTCATTTAGCTCTATGCTGTCCCCCAAGGAGCCTGTTAAAGACTTGTTCACCAGTGGAGGTGCCCTTGGGTGGTAGAATCTTTTGGAGAGGAGCCTTGTGGGAGGAAGTTAGGTCATTGGGGGTCATGCCTTGGAAGAGGGGGTTTGCGACTCATTCTCTTCTCTGTCTTTGCTTTCCAGCCTCTCCCCACCTCTGTTCCAGAGGTGAATACCCTTTGCTTACTCCATACTTCCTCCAGGCTGTCCCACCACTAAAGGCCTCAAAGACACAGGTTGAACAGCCATGAATGAAACCTCTGCAATCACGGGTTTGGACACAGTTCTCCCTCCTTTTAAGTTTCCTGCCTTGGGTATTTCAGTCCAGGGACTAAAAGCTAACACACTTCTGTGGTTTCTTCTATGCTATAGTCTGAGAATGTCCGTTCCCAGCTCTGAGTCCTCTACATGCAGGCCAGAAGCAATCCATCCTCTCTCTAGTCCCTCTGCCCCAGCTCTCCAGACTGCCACACCAGCACAACGTTCTCCCTGTCTGCACTTCTACATCCAGGATGCCAAGATTCCAAAGGTGGATTGGATTCCTGTCCCAGTTCACGAGGGTTTCATCCCAGACACCGGGGCAGCAAGCTATGCTTGCACCATCTTGCCACAGGACACACACCTGTTCTTGAATGTTCCTTTAAAAAACAAGAACAAAAACCCAGAACCATTCCATCAAATATCCAACTATTAACCTGGAAAAACCATCTCTCCTCTCTCAGTCTTTCTAGAAGAAACAGTGTGGTTTGTTGTTGTTGTTGTTTGGTTGGTTTTTGCTTTTTAAAATTTTCCTGTCATGAACAGCATACCCCTTTCTTTCTGTATGTTATATGTCTGTCTTGTACTACCTCAGAAACATATTTGGATTTCTGTGATTCAGGGGATGCTTTTAAAAATTCATGTGTCTTTGTGTAAATTCATTTTGTCAATGTGCACCATGTACATGCAGGATCCCACAGAAGCCAGAAGAGGGAGTCAGCTTTCCTGGAACTGGAGTTCCAATCAGTTGGAGGTGCTGGGAACCAAACCTGGGTCCTCTGCAGGAGCAGTCGGCCCTTTTAATTGCTAAGCCATCGCTCTGGCCTTGGTGCAGAGAACTTTGTTTTCTCAATTAGCCTGACTACAGGTGTTGTTGGGTCACAATGTTTGCTTATGAAATTTCAGTCAAAGCCAGATGGCGTATAAAATAGTGATGCCGTGAGGTGATACCATCTAGTGACACCATGGCATTCTGTCTTAGTTTGAGTGCACTGTGACCTCAACACAGTGACACAATTACTCACTTTCACATTTCTCAGGATCTGTGCCCATTAAGTGATGTGGCTGTGTTTGTCTTTATCACTAAAGTTTTAACTCTGTGGATTTTTACAATGGATTCTCTTGAGTTTTAATCGCAAATGATTAAAATTTTGTCTGCTCTTCTCAAATATTAATTTCTTGTCATTTAAATCTAAGGAAAAAACCTTTAGAATCAGAGTATGAGAAACACTTACGTGTCAACAAACTTATGTGTCTTGATTTTGTGTGTGTGTTTGTGTTTGTGTGTTATACCTGTGGAGGCAGGAAGTCAATACTGGGTATTGTTCTCAATTGCAGCCCCCCTATTTTTGAGTCAGGGTCTCTCCCTGGACCTGGACCTCCTTGGTCTGGCTGTGTTATCTGGTCAGTGATCTCCAGGGCTCCTTCTGTATCTGCTGACCCGGTGCTGGGGTTATAAACACATCCTTCCACCCCCAGATTGTTTTTAAACAAATGCCAGGGATCCACATTCGGGTCCTTGTGTGCATGGAAGGACCCACCTGTTGCTCGTTTTACTGCCACCGCCTCCAAGATGAAAAGTTTCCAAAGCAAGTCGTGTGGAATGTCTGGAGGGCTCCACCGAGAAAGAGGTTTGAAGAACGACGTGTACCCGTGTTCCCACAGAGCTCCACCACACATATTCCACAGTCCCTGGGATGTGATGCCGTGGGGGGTGGGGTGGGGGAAGCACCTGTGTGTGTGTGTGGAGCACCTGCTTTCCTTTGCTCTAGGAGCACCGCCTGCCCAGCTCTTTTTCTGTGAAAACATCTATTACCATTGAGCTGTACCGAACACCTTCAGGGATGCTCGCTTCTTTTCCCACCTTTAAATAAAAGGTTGACTGTCTGGCTATCATCTCTCAGGGTGTTGTTTTAGAAACAAGAGACCCTCCCAGCTTCCCTGCCCCTGTTACCCCTGTTCTGCCCATCTGTCATCATCTTCCCTAGGATCTCTTTCTCAGCCTTCACCTCACATGGCCCACTCTATGGTGCAAACTTCTCACCTTTATCCCTACACTCCAGGTTTCCTTGTGGGATGCCAGGCTTATATGCTGATCTGTCCTGGCACCTAGGCTGGGGTGGCGCCAAGCACCTGGTGCACCTTCGATACTGCTGGCCTCAGTTGAACTCACGAGCTTCTCCCTAAATCAGCATATCTCATCCTGCACTTCCTGTCTTAAGTGTGTTCCTAAGTCTTTTGCTACTGTGGGAAAATGCTCAAAACAACTAACTTTATAAGCAGAAAAGGTTCATTTAGTTCATCGTTTTGGGAGGTTGAAAGTCCAAGAGCCTTGTTGATATGGTCTCTAATGAAGGTGATGCACCATGGCAGGAACACCTGGCCATGTCTCTAATGGGAGCAGAGACAGACAGGAAGCAGAGTCCTGCATCCCTTTTGTTAACATACTCCAATGACCTAAAGAACCCCCCTCCCCCCGCCATATGATAGGTTCCGTGCCCTCAGGTACTGCCTCCCAAGGACCAACACTTGGTAGTGAAACTTCAATGAAGAACCAACATGTGACCCACAGCAGGTCGGGGCCTGTGTCTCTCTGTGTCTGGCTGTGTCTCTCTGCCTGCACCCACCTAGCCCCCAGGTGCTCTGAAGGAGGCCTTCCAACATGTTCTTTAATCTGCCTTCCTTTCTCCATCACTGTAGCCTTGCTACACACTTTTCCATGAATGACAACAGTGTCCTCAGTGTGGGAACCCTGTTGGGAATGCAATCAGATCATGCCACCTTAAGAAAGCCAAACTTCGTGGGAGAGGGCACATGGATGGACCCTTTTTAGGATGACCAATCTGGCTTTTATTAATTCATTTTTGAGATAGGCTCTCATGTATCCCAGGATGGTCTTGAACTCACTATGTAGGTAAGGATGGCCTTGAACTCCTGATGCTCCAGCTTCCAACTCACTAGTGCTGAGGTTATGGGTATATGGCAACCCCATCCCTACCCCTGTTCATACAGTGCTGGGGGCTAAACCCATGGATTTGGGCAAAGTAGGAAAGTACTTTGCCAAATAAGCTACATTCTCAGTCCCCGACCTGGCTTTTTATTTATGTGTGTAAGAGAGTGTGTATGTACATATGTGTGTGCATACCTGTGTATATATACTGCCCAGTAGGACACCGGTGTCCTCCTCTTTCACTCTGTCTATTCCTTTAAGGCAAGAATCAATCTCTCTCTCTCTCTCTCTCTCTCTCTCTCTCTCTCTCTCTCTCTCTCTCTCTCTCTCTCTCCCTCCTCCCCCTTCTTCTTCTCTCCTCCTCCTCCTCCTTCACTCCCTCCCTCTCCCTCTCTGAACCAGACAAGATTGCCATAACCCCCTGGCCACTCTTTCTGTCTTCATCTCCCTGAAGCTGGGGGTGCAGGCATTTGCACAGACATTTCATCTTATTATGTACTAATTTGGATTCAAACTCCTCGTGACTGCAGAGGGATCTGAACCTGAACCATCTCTCCAGTGCCACAAGCCACGTCCATGGCAGAGCCCAGTACCTCCATCCTGGCTTTCTTCTCTCTACTCTCCCCTTCCAGCACAAAGCTGGAAGTCTTACCTCCCCACCCCCCATTCAGTATCCAGACTAGGAGACAGACAGACACTCTTCAGGCCTAATAGTAGCCATGGCTTTGTCAGCACAGTTCAGCAACAAAATGCACAGTTTTTAAACTTTGATCTAGTGTGATGAGGATCAGACAGCAGCTTTAAGGATCAGGCAGTGGCTTCGGGCTATCACTTGATGTTCAGACCAAACCATGGAAGGCTTTCCTCCCTCTCTGCACAGATCATACATACCATAAGAACAGGGAGAAATGGAGAACTTTACAGAAAACCCCAACCAATCAAAATGCAGGGTTGTAGATCCCAGTTCCCATGGATACATCTAAAAACCTTCACACCTCAGGCTCAGGGGACATTGCAGAAGAGGCAGAAAGACTGTAAGAGCCAGAGGATCAGGACGTTAGCCATGAGTCTGTGTCTCCTACTAATCTCAGAAGCTATGCCCATGAAGTCTCACCAACATGGCTGCTGAAACATGAGCTGAACAAGGTTGTAACCAAGATGCTAATATGGAGGGGAGGGGCCGGCACAAGGCCTCCACCTACACGAAGACCCACAGACGGTGAAGGGATAGCAAGAGCAGGAGACATAGCCTTCCCCAGAAAAGAGCACACCACCTGGTTATCTAAGACGAAATGGTCAACCCTGAAAACACACGTACAAGTATAATTACTCAGACTGAGCAAGTTATACTTAGGAGTATATGTCTATATGCACACACATATGCATATAACAACAATTCATGAAAAAGAGGCCAGGGATTTGAAGGAGAGCAAGGAAAGGTATTAAGAAAGATTTGGAGGTAGAAAGGGGAGGAGAGAAATGAGATAATTATAATCTCAAAAATAAAATTTAAAAACAGACAAAAAATATAAACGCATTCAAAAATTAAAGTGCATGATTTTTGTTTGGAAAGCAGAATCAGGGAAAGGTCCAGGGCCTCCTTGTTTCCAGCTTGAGTGATCTACACTGCCTGGTGTTTCTCTCACTCTCTTCTAGGAACAATTAAGAAGCGAGAATACGCCGGGCGTGGTGGCGCACGTCTTTAATCCCAGCCCTCGGGAGGCAGAGGCAGGCGGATTTCTGAGTTCGAGGCCGGCCTGGTCTACAGAGTGAGTTCCAGGACAGCCCGGGCTACACAGAGAAACCTTGTCTCAAAAAAAAAATAAAAAAGGAAGGGAGAATACAAAACAACGTGCGCTTCTATATTTTGAAATCAGCCTCGTTCAATGTCTGTGTTCAGAATGACTCTCCACGGAGCTGTCACGGGCAGCATGTCCACAGTAGAGTACAGACCCATTTCCCCAATTAAATGGAGGTATTCTCATCCCCGTCCTTCACGCCAAGAGCTTGGAGGTTCCCCAGACAGCGAGGATCCTGGCCAGGATGGAAGAGCTGGAGTGACCCAGTCTGGGGAAGCAGGGTTAGCTCCCCTGAAGGCGAGCTTCATATTGCTGCCATAAACACCATGACCAGAAGCAACTTGCAAAGGGAAGGGTACACTTGGCTTGCAGGTTCTGATCAGAGCTGATGACGAGGGAACTCAGGCAGGAGCCTAAGCGGAGGCCATGGAGGAGTACCAGTTACTGACATGCTCCTCATGACGTCTTCAGCTTGATTTCTTGTACCATCTGAAACCACATGACCAAGGGTGGCACTGCACAGACAGGCTAACTTTTCCCATATCAATCATCAATCAAAAGAAATGCCCTAAAGACTTGTCTATAAGCCAATCTTATGGAGACCTTTTCTCAATTGAGGGTCCCTCTTTCCAGAGGATTCTGGCTTGTGTTGAGTTGAGAAAATAAAACTAATCAGACTGTTAGGAGTGCCCACAGCTTTCTGGTGGAGCTGATGCTCCCCCCACCCCGCCCCGTGCTTCCCCTGCTACTAGAAGTGTTCTGTAGGTTTTATTACAGTTGTCACACAGTGACCTGGGAGAGAGGTTTCAGCACCTCCCCTCACCCTGGCCCCAAATCCATGAGTGCACAAGTTCCTAATCAAACCAGCTGCAGTTCTATTCTTCCCAGGCAGTTTTCACAAACGTGTTTTCAAGGGCAGGGCTTGTAGCTCACATGGCAGAGTGCTTGCTTAGCACACATGAAGCCTTGGGCTCAGTCTCCAGCACCACATAAAAACAGGGGTGCTGGTGCATGCCTGGAACCCAACCACTTGAAAGATGGAGACAGGAGGATCAGAAGTGCAGGGTCATCCTTGCAAACTACAGAGTGAGCTTGAGGCTAGCCTGGGCTACATGAGACAAATAACAAACAAACAAACAAAAATCCTACAAGCCCAAGCTTTTCAAAGTGGTTCGAATGTTTTTAAGGTTCAAGTATTCTTCTCTCACATGTCGTCACACTCGGCGCACTTCACTGGCGCACACTGCCTGGGATGAGCTTTAGTTTTTAATCACAGAAAATTCACTGACATTTTCATTAAGACCTAAACACTTGTGTGGTTTTAAAGCACTCTCCAGTGCCACATCCAGTGCACTCATCCCTCCGTATGACAAGGAAACATGACTTCATAATCCACTGCCCTCACCCCGCCCCATCACCAGGACCCTAAACACGCAAAGCTTAAAAAGTCCGAGCACCAGATTAAACATGCCCTCAGTTAGTTTTCTGCTGGTCTCTCCTCTGTGCCTAATGGCCTTCTTTGGAACATTTTATGTGAGCGGAAATAAATCGTTCCTGAAATTGCTTCTGTCAGGCACTTTGTCATAGTAACAAGAGTAACTAATTCACCCTCCAGGACCCTGGGGGAGGGGCTCAGCGTTCAAGAGAAAAAAAAAAAAGATGGGGGCAGAGGGACCTGGTGGTTCAGCATTCAAGAGCAAGAAAGATGGGGGCAGAGGGGCCTGGTGGCTCCCTCTGGTGGTCAGAGAAGAGAGATTTTAGATTTGGTCAGAGGTGGATGGCAGATACACGATCATGCCAGGGATTCCCAAGACTGTTGTCAGAGACATTGTTATACACAGCAAATAATTTGAATGTGCCTTTCATAAGAAAACCAGCCATTCAGAACCTGGACCCCCTGAGCTACCTCGAAGACAGAATCCCAGTCTCAGCTCAACCTCACTTGCTGTTGTACGCTCTGGGATGCCATTTACCTGTCCAAATCCCCCAGGGCCAATTTCAGTCACCTTGGGGCAGCCTTGTTCCTGAATCCACCAAGACTCTATAGTGAGGGCCCCAGGAGCCTGCTCACTGCCTCCCCTGCTCTCTCCTACTAAGACTACACAGCAAGAGGTCCTTGAATCCAGAGTCCTGGCCACACCCATGCTGCCTGTGCCTCAGCCTCTTGGGACCACAGCTCTCTCTGCAGTGGTAAGGAGTCTCAGTGTGGTAAGGTCAGTTGGCCTTACCTCATGGAGTAACAGAACTTGCATTATAAAAAAGGGTCATGTGTCACGGTGAAGGGTGTATGGCGTCTATAGTGGGTGTGGATTCACAGCTTCTTGCTTGTTCTAGGACCCTAGAGTGTCCAGAGAAAGTCAGGGCAGTGTGAAAGAAAAAAATCTCAAAGGATGCCCCATTCATTTCAGAGAGAGGTGGTGTGTTGGACAGGAAAACCCACCTTTGCGTGGCTCAGCAGGATAATCCTCACCAGCACCACATTGATGTGGGCCCCCAACGACTCATCATGGTAGATTTCGTTGACCTGAAAGACAACAGGGAGATATGATCAGGAACCATGTGCCAAACCCGATTCTGGCATCTTGTCCCTAAAGCCCCAGGTAAGAACCCAGGGACCCCACCTGTCTCTTTCTCTTTGCAAACTTACCTCCAATTGTCCATCAATTCTAAAACTACCTCTTGATTCATCCCTCCATGACCTTCTCCAGCCCTGGCTGCTACAAACACCTGCCTGGATTTCTGAAGCGTCCCCCTGAGATGCCCCACCCGATGGCCCACAGAGTCTTCACTTACAGCTGAACTTGAACCAGGGAATTCACTCCCCACCATCTCCCACTGAAGCACGGAGCTCCTTCCAGAAGGAATGAGAGCTGTTGTCAGAGCAGAAGCCACTCCTGGCTGTTGCTGCTCAGTGGGAAATGTTACCCGTGCACATGCTAAAATCCACACTTGTATCCCACAACCCTGCCACCCATGCATTCAATCAACCCCAGGTCAAAATTATTTGGAGAAAAGTTGGCAGAAAATGTATAGACTCCCCGCCCCCCCCCTTCTAAGCAATAGAGCGGCACTTGTGTGCTATGAAGCACTGTAAGTAATGTAGATTACTTGATGTATGTGGGAGAGTGTGTGTAGGTTAAACCCAAGTGACACACATATTACCCCAGCGATCTGGATACCTGAGAGGGTCCTGCACCAGAGCTCTGTGGATGCTGAAGGATTCTGCAGGATGCTGCAGTTGGAGATGTGGACCATTTGGACCATGATTAACTCTACTTTCATCCCATCAGCGAGAGCAGTTATCATCACTAGGTCTCTTGCCCCACCCACTTACCTGTTCCATGTCATGCCTGTCATTGTCTTCTTTCACATTTTGAGTACTATTTTATTTTTGTGTACTTTTAAAAAATGTATTATTCTGGGCCATGCCTGAAGCTGGGTGGTGGTGGTGGTGGTGGTGGTGCACACCTTTAATCCCAGCACTTGGGAGGCAGAAGCAAGAGTCCAAGGTCAGCCTGGTCTACATAGTGGGCTCCAGGACAGCCAGGGCTATGCAGAGAAACCCTGTCTCAAACACACACACACACACACACACACACACACACACACACACACACACACACACACACACACTTCTTAGCAGGCATCTGTAGGCCTCCTCAGATATCCACACCACAAAAGGATGTGTGGGGGTGTGGAGGGAGATGACTTCCCATGCTTTACAGTGTGGCTATCACTTTCCAGAAACTCATGCTAGGCTAACCTCAGACTCAGAGCTGTTAGGCGTTTCCTTGCTATTTGGTTGCCTCCATCTTCCCACCTCACACTCAGAACTTGTTGGACCAGCCCTTCACTGCCCGCTCCTTCACTGCTGGAGTGAGCTCTATCCCTTCTTGTAGTGCAGTCTCAGAGTGAGTCACCCTCCTCCTGGAAGGCCCCCCAAGTCAGAACTGGTACCCCATCCTTCTCAAGCCCCTTTGCCGCTAAGCTTCCCCTCAGGCTGTACTTCCCCTCCTCGGATGCCCCTCCCCCAGCCCCAGAGCAGAGCAGCAAACAGTCACCAAATGCTGATGGAAGACAACCTGTGAGTCAATGAGGAGAGAGGTGTGGACCAGCCATGGATGCCGTCTGTATGCAGACTGGGCTGAGAGGCTGCCCATGGTGGAGAGTCAAACACGGCCAAGCTACACCAGTCAGAGCCCTCTACACCCCAATTTCCAAACATTCTTCTTTGGTAAACTGTAATTGCTCCCTCTAAACAGCAGGAAGATGCCTCTGGAAATCTAACTGGAATGAGGAAAATCAAATCATCATGGTGGAGAGGGACCCAGGGCTTGGGAGGCGCACGGCCCAGTGGCTGCTGCTGTCACCACAGCTGTGGCTAAAGACAGCACCAATCAGAGCCCGGAGCTACCAAGCTACTGGTCCCCAAACAATGCCACCCTCAACCCCAACACACAGGAGCAGCCAGGCAGATTTCTGAGTATAAGTTGGCTTCTGTTCTCCTGTCCTCGTCTCCTTTGGGAAAGAGGTGAGGCTCAGAGCTGCAGGAGCATGGTCGACCTGGAATCATGGCTCTGAGCTGTGCGCTGTCTTGAGTCCCCTGCATGTCCTGTCTGTCTAGCAGTATGGCTGAGGGCCATCAGCTGAATACCCAAGTACCCACTTTAGCTCAGAAAGCAGAGCCCAAGGGCTGGGCCCACCTCACCCACCGCCCATCCCCCACCATCCGCGGTTGCCTCTGTAACACCAAGAGTAGAAGTGCTTCCCACAGAGCTCCGTCGAGGATCTGATTTCTCCCCCCCCCCCCCCACACACACACACGATGGAATGGTGTTTATGAAAACCCAAACTGTATTTTTCATACTTGGCAAACTGGATTGCCCCTCCATTCTGCATGAGGTTTTGGGGAGTGGGTGGACCCCCCCTCCCCGCCCCCAAACCACAGGCACTGTTGCCTTAGCTTTGAGGCTCCGGCAAGATTTTCTTTTTCAGTCCATGCTGAGACAACAGATCTTAAAAAACCCAGACCTTTTACTTAGGGAAGAAAGGAGTTTTCTATATTTTCAATTGCTTATCTTCAATGAGCAAGGCCAGGTCATGTGGGCTCACAGACTCCTGCTGAGAGTCACAGCTGGGAAGAGCCCAGGCCTTGGAAGGTCCTGCTGTAGCAGGAAGGGGCAGGGACAGGGGAGCAAAGACAACCTTGCAGCCTTTTGGGTCTTCTCTGAAGGTGGGGGGGATGGTAAGGTGAGCACAAGCGGCCCCCATGGCCAACGAGAAAAGCAGAGCACACTTCGACCCCTCACTGCCTATGCTTGTGAGAGGGACAGGCTCCCCTCCTCAGAGGCTCCAGGGAGCTCACACAGAGACTCTACATGCTTGGGCACTGAGCAAGTGACAGTGGCGTCAGCTCACAACCATTGACAGCAGATGCCAGGGGTCGCCTGAGCCCCATGGCACAAGGGCAGGATTGTTATCAGTTTATCTGGAGCTGGGGTGCTGCTGGTGTTTCAGAGGGAGCCCAGGAATGCTGACCTGAAGGAGGGAACGGGGGGGGGCTGTAGAATGGCTTCTGTAGCAAGAGTGAACCCCAAGCACAGGACCTCGGCCTCAAGGGCAGAAGTCGTGAGACAGATATATACGAATGGAGTTCCACATCACAGGAGCAAGGAGTGTGCTATGGAAGCCAGTTATGTACCACCCCATTCATCGGATGAGATTTTAAGCCACGATGTGATAGCTTTTTGAGGATGACCTTCAGAAGTAATCAGGTAGGTGAGGGCAGGGGTTAGAGTCCTTTAATGGTATTAGGAACCTTGTGGGACAAGACACCAAAGGGCTACCTTAATCTTCGCTCCCTCCCTCTCCTCCTTCATCTCCCCCCTCATCTCCTCCATACACAACTAGGAGATGGTTGGATTAGCTGGCGATCTTGATCTTGGAGTTATCAGTTTCCAGACGCACTGGAACTCATACTGGCTCTGCTGCTTTGTGACAGTTGCCCCAGCAGAGGCGGCAGGGCCTGCTGTGGTGTGCATTGTAAATGCCCCTTAAAGGCTCTTGTACTGGAGGCTTGGGAAACTGGCAGAACCTTTTGGGTTGGGGTAGGGTGGGGTGGGGTGGGATGTGGACCCTAAGAGAAAGAAGTTAGGTCATCAGGAGCATGCTCCTGAAGATATTAGGACCTGGGTCAGTTTGTCTGTCTCTACTTCTTTCTTTCTCAATTGCTTCCTTCTAGTCGTCATGACATGAACAGCTGTCTGTCACATGCTCCACATCAGGATGTCCTACTGCTGCCTCTTCTAAGATCCTCCTTGCACAGGGGGCCCGGCCTCAGGCTTTTGTACCAACGTCACCTTCCCTAGCACAACCGTGCAGAGAACTACACAGTGATTCTAGTCCTTAGTAGGTGTTTAGTAGAGTTGAGGACGAATTGTTGCATGCATGCATGCATGCATGGATAGGTGGGTCCCCTTTGGAGGCTGTGGAACAGCAGGCTGCCTAGCCTCCTCCCTTCCCCCACCGCAGCCAGCCCCCCTTTGCCATCCTTTCCCAGAGCCTGCATGGTAGGAGCAGCGCACACTTTCACCCAGGTTTCATGGGGGAGGGGAAGCCCTGGGACAGTGCCCTTGAGCCCTGTCTTTAAGAAACTGATCTTGGAGCCTTTTAGCCCTGTGGGGGAAAAGGCTCAAAGCCCCAGCACTTCTCTGTACGCTGGAGACCAGCAGCTGGCATTTTGGGGGAAATGCTTTCTGATGGGCTTTTTGTTTATGCAAAGAGACAGCCAAGTTCCTGCTCTGGAATAAACTGGGAAGGACCTGGCTCTGCATGACAATGTCAAAGCTTGCCCAGTTGGTGGCAAAGCATCCCTGAAATGACAGTGGGCCCTGGATGGTGGCCTGAGATGGGGCAGAGGAGTAGTTGGGTACAAAATGGGGGTACCTGACCACAAAAGGGGGCTCCTTATGAGGGAGGCCTGGTGGCCCCGCTTCTTGGTGGACAGGCTTTGAGCAGACCAGGGGCTGGAATCCCCATGCGTCTGCTGAGCTAAATTTGGGGCAGTGGACAATGTCTAATGTTCACCTTAAAAAAACCTAGAGAGCAAAGTCATCTGGGGGAGTCCCCAGAGGGTGGGGGAGGGCACAGCCCCTGAGTGGCTGCAATGCAAATTCCTGAAGTAAATAGGGAAGAGGCCAGGTTTGGGCGGCCAGGGGAGAGGATAGTGTGAACACACGGGACTTTTGGGGAGACAAGACAGTGTACCCACTAGAATTTGGAGGACTCAAGACTGAGCAATCAGAAGCTGGGGGTATCAGAATACCCCACTGGAAGCTGGGGGAGAAGTCTGCTGGCCTTGGAAGGAGGACTATCTGTATTTATCTTCTGGAGCATAAATGGGCGTGTCAAGGGGCAGGGCGGGACTTAGGCAAGCCGTGATGTATAAGGTAAGGTCCTCATTTAACTCCAAGTACCTGAACAAGGTGACCAAGATAGACGGCCCCCCAGATTCATCCACAGTCTGTTCCACCTCCTCTCCTATGAAACTCCACTCCCCCCCAGGGCCAGGAGATAACTCACCAGGCAAGGGATCTAGGGTGAGGCCCAAGCTACCTCACCCCTAGGTAGGCTGTCAATGCTCAGAACCCAGTGCATGCTCCAGGAATATCCTCAGCTGAAGGTAGCACTAGGGTGGTGCACTGAACAAAATGATGGTTGCCATAGAAACTCTCCCACATTGTTGTTAATAACCAAAGGAAACTGTCCAACCCTTGCTCTGGCTTTCGGGGTGAGCAGAGGGTGGGTCTGAATCCTCAGTCCTAGCTACTCTGGTCTCAGGGGGGCAACATCCGATGCTTCACTCCCCGTGCTTAGGCCTCGGGGTTCTCAGGCATGGAGACATAATTGTCCTCGTGGCTTGTTTGATGTGAAGACTGATGCAAAAAAAAAAAAATGTTTTCAAAGTGTCTAGAAAAATCCTTGGCACACAGCACTATGTTAGCGAAGCTATCCAGGACAAGAGGGTCGGGTAGTGGGCACTGTTGCTTAGTGTCCCAGATTTTGGTCCCTCTTGGCTTCAGCCTTGGAGGCAAGGGAAGCTCTTAACACTGCCTCCCATTTTCCTGGTTAACACTCAAAAGGTAAAAACTCACTTTCCCGTCCCTTAAGTCCTGGTCCAAAGAGTGGAACATGTTATGCTACTGTCACCTGTGCTAAGGGTTACTCCAATGGGACCTGTCAATCACCTAGTTAAGAGACCACCCCTCAGCCAGGCTGATTCAAGCTGAAGAGACAGAGAGATAATTATCCCTTTAATTAGAAAATATACCTGTCCTTCACAGGGACACCTTTGTCACTTGCTGAGAGACAGCCATGAACTTTGCTGACTTTGACCTGTGCACAGTCCGAACTTGGAAAGACACAACTTTTACTTTCTCTTTTTTTCCTCATTCTTTCTCTGTCCAAAGCCTGAGCGTATTCTCTCTGTCGCTAACACTAAGCCTCACCTTTATCCTCTGCCTCCACCATATGGCTGTCTACTGCCATGTGCCTGCCTGCTGACCTCCCTGGCTAAACACACCAGCCTAATGCCAAGGGCATGGCTTGCTTTCTTCCTCTCCTTCATGTCCCTCTTCCCTTTGGCTGCTACTCTCTTGCTTGTGGTTTTGTCCCAAGCTCATAAAACTATTCTTGAAAGCCAGGTGGCAGTGGTGGTGGTGGTGGTGGTGGTGATAGTGCACACCTTTAATTGGAGCACTTAGGAGGCAGAGGATCTCCGTGAGTTTGAGGCCAGCATGGTCTACGGAGCTAGTTTCAGGAGGATAGCCAGAACTACACAGAACAACTCTTTCTCCAAAAAGCAAAACAAACAGAAAAACAAAAACTATCCTTTGAGCCTCCACTGAATCTGTCTTTAAATTCTTTCATTAACAAGACTAGGAACCCAAAGAAGGGACCCTAATTTCCCTGGTGCCCTCGGGAGCAGAAAACACTGTGGTAGATGAAGGAGATGGGAGGGTGTTGAGAAGTGGGAAGTGAGACCAGGGCTGGGGGCTGCTCTGCTCAGTGCAACTCCACCCTTAGCATTAGAGACTGACAGACCCAGAAGCCTCTGGGCTCTGCCTCCTACAGTGATGGGACCACAGCATAAGAGGAGAGTCTGGTTCCTAGATGGTACCTATGAAGGTTAGACACAGGGCCTGACCTATGTTTGAGTAAAACAGTGAGATCTAAGGCACCATGGTTGTCCCAGCCCTAGATAGGTATATGTGCCACCCTGAAGCTCCTACCTGGCATGTCTGGGGGAGGTAGGGACAGCCTGGCAGTGACCTTGAAGAGAGTGGGTAAGTGGAATTATTATTTTTTTATTTTTCTTATTTTATTATTTTTATTAGCATTCTAGCTAGCCTGTAGAGAAGACACACAATCAGGTACTTTGTCAAGCCATAAGCCTAGATGGGTCAGGCTTGGAGTTATTCTAACTTATTTCCCAGCCGTGGTGATGTCCCTTGTCACGTGCTGTCTTTCTTGGGCACGTGTTCATGCTCCTCTTGTGGCCGCCTCCTTCTTTCTTCTTCTCTTCTTTCTCTACCTTTAACCTCAAGCCCCAGCTTTTTCCCTCCACTGCCCAATCACAGGCTCTAGCCTCTTACTGACCAGGTAAACTGGGGAGCAAGGTTCACATGGCTTCACTTGGTGTATGTGAGGATCTGCTCATGGGTGTGTGTGTGTGTGTGTGTGTGTGTGTGTGTGTGTGTGTAGAGTGTGGGACACAGATCTTGAGAGCCAGTATTTAGCATTAGAATACAAGCACCATCAGGTCAACGCACTGTAAGGCTGCAGAACTGAACGCACATGAAGTCCACTCCCCTTCTTCCTCCTCCATTTCTCACCCAGTACACCCAAAGGGCTCAGATGAAGAACAGCTCAAAATAGGAAAGACTCAAACCGTCCTTCCCATTGCCATTCGGGTCCGGTGACCTGACATGAGCCGGGAGAGAAGCTGGCTCACAGCACTGGCACAGAAGAGACAGAGGCCTCTGTGACTAAAGGTCTTACACTAGCACTGTGCATGATGTCCCTGGACCCCAGCAGAGGGATCCTGAGAAATTCTATGGAACATGGCAGCACTAAGCTTTTTGTATGCTCAAGTTCATGACAAGGGAAGCCTGCTCTGGACATGCCCCTCGTGGGTGCTTTCTAACACCCTGACTAGCCAGAGTGGATGCTCATTCAAACACATCTGGAATTGGCTTTCTTCTGCATAACATATGTCTCCCAGTACCAGGTGCATCAGGAATTCAAGGTCATCCTCAGCTACACAGCACGTTCAAGATCAGTCTCAGCTACATAAAACCCTATCTCAGAAATTTAAAAGAACGAATTATAAAGGACATTTAGTAAACACCTACTATGCACCAACCCTTTATTGGGGGCTGAATGTGCAAAATCAGGTAGATAATGGTCTCTGAAAATCCCTAGTTCTAAGACACAACACCCAGAGGAGAAGGGCCTCAGGGATGTCTGACTACAACTTGGTTCAGGGGCAGGGGATACACCATTGGAGAAGTTTGGGCACAATGACAGCCCACATCTGCCCAGACTGAAGCCTGGCAAGGGAGACTGTCATCTCTGTTGTCTGCCTCAGCTGTCACCTCCTTGCTGGAGCCTGCACAAGACAAGCTCAACAGCCACTTCCAGCTGTCACCAGGGAGTGACGGTGCCTGGCCCTCCATGTCCATCTACAGGGACTCTGACTCCTGCTTTGACAACTGTCAGCTCCCCGTGGGAACCAAGGACAGGCAGCTCCTGGGCTCCCTCATCAGCTGTCAGGAGGCATCAGAGGAGGGAGGGAGATGAGGAGTGGCTGAGTGGCTCTCAGCATGCAAAGAGAATGACAGAGAAGAGACAGAAGCAGAGGTGAGGACATCCCACGGTGCCCCTGCCCCATCCCAGTGTTTCCACCCCTGCACAGTCACCACAGGCCTCTGTGCCACCCCAGCTCTTTGGACTGTGATCTCCATGAGTGTAAGATTCTATTCGCTCGCAGTGACCCTTCCTCTACCTAGAACCTCATTAGGGGCCCAGATCCAGAGAGAGAGAGAGAGAGAGAGAGAGAGACCCCTGGGCCTTTGCACGGGCTTTGCTACAGCCCAGACTCATCTGCATTACAAGCTGAATAAGTCATTGAGGAGCCTTCTCTATTCAGTTCCCCCAGGCACGTCTGATACAGTTTCTAGTCTTCATCCAAGTCTTTAAATTTTACTCTTACTCTGAACAATCAGGTACAAAGACAGACTTTGCTATCTCCACATTCCACTGTCCATAACGAGGCATGGCCTTTAGGAAGCACAGGATACAATGGTTTGTGACCCAAGGGGCCTCTACTCATCCCTTACCTGTCCAGGTAACCGACACCTAGAGTGATGCTCACAATAGTCCTTGGAGCCATACTATCCCCACATCTGGGGCACAGAGGGACTACAGTGACAGCTACCTGCTTCCCTCTAAGCCAGAAAGAACAAGCAGGCTGCCCCTCTGGCCTGGTAGACACCACAGCTGTGCTCCAATTCACCCGACATTATGAGCACTTAATTGCAATTTGTAGCTCACATTGCAAAATGATTAGGTTTTCCCCGGAGATTCCCACCTTCATTTAAGAAAAAGCAGACCCGGCAAGGGCAGGGCAGATTATTCCTGTATAAGCGTAAGTGAGCAGAGCCGAGGAGGCCATCGCCAGGGGATGTGGCTTCTCCTGATCTCTGCTATGCCCCAGAGCCCACAGCTACCTACATCCGCTGCTGCCTGGCATCCAGCAGCACCTGGTTATATGGTTCTCTTCCGGGTTTCGTGTGCCAGTGCCCCATGCCACTGTGGTAAGCAGAACTACTTTGACACATGGGACCTTGATCTCAGGCCTTGGGGGCTAAGCCTGAAGAATAGCAGGACCGCAGAGAGCATCCTAAACAGTCTCCTTTGGCCCAGGCAACACAGCCAGGTGAGAAGAAAGCTTTGGACCTCCATCCTTCCTCTCTCTTGCTTTGGCTGGCTCCTACACTAAGTATGTCCCTCCAGTCTGGGCAGTCCCAAGTTTCAGTGTCTCTCTGTTGCAGGAAGCTGAGCCAAACACGTGAACCAGGGCAGGGGGTGGGGTGGGCGATGCTTTCCGAAAGCTGCCTTGCAGTTCACAAGATTTCCTCCCCCTGAGCCTAGCACAAAACATTCCTGCACTGCCGCTGTGCAGGCCCCAGCATTCTTGAAAGTTGGTGAGCAGCTGATTGTTTACAAACCCTGGCAAGGCTTCGGCAAGTCAAGGCCAACTTCTGGATTAAATTAGAAAAGAAAAGAGGAAACATATCCAAGTCTTGGCACAAATAGATTGTTCATTGAACACGAGTTGTTTCAGAACACACTGTGCTGAGGACCGCCATCCTGCTAGGAGAAATCAAAAGGTAGAGGCTCAGCTCTGAAAGCACAGGAGACTCCTGAACCCCATGTGCTCTACAAGCCTAAGGGATGAGTCTGCCCTCAGTGGAAGAGTGCTTCACACAGCTCAGACAGACTGACTGCTCTTGTCCAGAAATCCACTCAATTGTTTTCAAATGGAGTTTAAAGCCAGTTCATTCACTCCTTTAAAAGGAATCCTCCAAGCGACCTCAGAGAACCTATGAGGCAGTTAGGCTAGCCGGAAGTAGAGGTGGTGTGTTGGGTAGCTTGGGGTGTGAGGAGGAGAAAGATACAACTCGGCTTGAGTGTGCGGTCACCAAGATGTCCTTCAGATAAGGGCTACTCCAGCTTCAAGGGGGAGGCAAGGGAGAGTTTGTCTGCTGAGGGTCCGTTCTTCCTCCCGTGGACGTTTAGCTAATATGGTAGCAGGTAAAGCCTCAGGTTTAAGGATGGAGAAGCTGAGTCCAAGCAAGGGATGCTTCCGCAGATCAATGTTGCTTCTGGCTTCAAAGCAGATGCACGTTCTATGCTGAGTGTTCTCCCCACCACCACACCCAAGTACCTCACTGCAGAGGGATACAGAAAGGACCATGGTCATCACTCAGGTTGTTTTCTTTAAGCCTGATAACAAGTATTACTTAAGCACTAGCTCTGAGGGGCCATCTGGTCCCCTATGATGACAATGGAACTGAGACATTCCTCTCCACTGATGGAACCATGGTCATCCTGTGGAGGTCACCGAACCCCTGTGTGATATCTGTGGGTCTGTGATGACGTCAGAGGAAACAAACCAACTGCATTATTGATTCACATATAAGCACAGCTTGAGCAGTCAACCACATGTGCTAAATTCCACAGCTTCCTAAGCTGTGGGCTTTGAGCCCAGTGGGCTTTGAAGAGCTCAATGTGGGGATTGAAAACAACGTGGTATCAATAAAGTATCCCTGGGCATACACAGAACTATAAGGAACCTGAGGGGCTTCTGGCTGTATTCACCTATATTGTACAGCACAAATTCACTGCAGCCTTGCTTTGAACACATGACTTGTGTTGTTCATGCTGTCTCCACACTCCACACCAACAGACCCAGCCTGAAACACTTCCCTCAGACCCGAGACCACCGTACATTAGGAACTGCAGTGTTTTAACTTCACGTACTCTTAACAGAATCAAATGATTTAATTACCCAGAACAAAGACTTCTCTTGCTTTCCTACTGCCACTTCCAAGCCCACATTAAATTGATTTATCTTTGCAGTGTTTTGTGTTAGAATTCTTGATTTAAAATTCTCACATTTGAGTTGCTGACTGGTTCGTAAAAAATATTTCCCAATGACTCTTGGCTTGGAGTTAGGGCTGGTCTTCTAGCCAAGGTCTCAATGTCTGAAATGACCTTAAGCCTACTCTGTGTCAAGAGGCACTTCAGGGCAACCTCCTCTGAGCCCTTCACCTTGCAATGGTCAGTGTGGTCAGGGTGCTTGCTATGAAGCCCGATGACTTGAGTTTAGTCCGTAGGACACACTTGGTGGGAGGTAAAAACTGATTCTTGAAAGTTGTTCTCTGACCTCCACCCATGTGCTCTGTCTCTGTCTCTGTCTCTGTCTCTGACTGACTCTCTCTCTCTCTCTCTCTCTCTCTCTCTTTCTCTCTCTCTCTCTCTCACACACACACACACACATGCACACACACACACACACACACACACGGAATGTAAATAAATGAACTAAAAATAAACAGAATAGCTATAGCTTGCAACAGGAAATATTAAGATGTCAATGTTGAAGCTATAAATTACCACAAAGAAGAAATGAGGCAGGGGCCTTTCCTCAGTAGAGCAGACACTGATGATGAAGCCACACAGACTATTTTGGTATAGAAGACTTGAACATGTGTGCTACCTGTTGGAAGACTTAACTCTTAGGAGCCCAGTCTAAGGGAATAGAAGGATGAGGGAAAGATTCAGCTATAAGGCTGTACAATAGCAGGTGGCACATCTGACCTCCGGAAGGGGAGTGAGTTTTATTCCCCGGAGGCGTCGTGTAAATAATCAGTTACATAAAAAGCACACGCTCCTCACTGCGACAACATTCCACACTCATTAAAATGAAGTCGTGGCGAGGAGCTTCTGGGAGAAAATATGGAGAGATCTATATGAGTTCATTCTAATCTTATGGCATAAATAATATATTATCTGTGTTAAATATAGAATGTTTTAATGAACTGAAAAAAAATACTTTTCCAAATTTAGGGAGGGAATTGGGGGAAATGGGTCTGGCTGGCAGGGAACGAGTTGGTAGGTGGTGTCTCGGGGTAAGCGGGTCTCATAGAGGGATCAGCAGACACCCTCAGCCTCCAGTGGGTCTTCGATGAAGTGGGGGTGGGGCAGATAGGCAAACTCTCACTTTCTACTGTGATCTGAGTGTGATGTCTCTCCTGGGTTCATGTGCTTGAACAAGGGATGCCTAGCTGTTTGTACTCATTGTCTGAGGAAGTTATAGAGCCCATTAAGAGGTGGAGTCCTTTTTGGTCCTCTCTGCTCCTGTAAGTGACCCCTCACCCATATACCAACCAATAAAACCTCTTTGGTTCACTGAGTTGGACTTTGGTGTGGTGGTTATTTTGGTCTGTCCCTTTGGGGGCTGAATAGACATGTGTGTGTTGTGTCTAGAAAAGTCTCTCCTACAGCACCCAGCTCAGTGGGCAACTTGCTGACCAGGCTGTCCTTCAACCATGGAGCCACCTCCACCTGCTATCATATGCCAATAGTCAAGAGACCCAGAGGGCAGTTGCAGTCCACCCAATGCCACATCTGGATATGTATTCTAACAACTGAGCTACATCCCAGCCCTGTGTTATGCCAATCCCCTGTGATGCTACTTTGGTTCCAGCCTTGGGAATCCCGGGACCAGATGTGAACTTATAAGAGGATTGTGACTAGCCACTGGTCTGGCCTTCGAGGGCTATTTGGGGTTGTGGCTTGAGGTCCACATACCCAGAGTTGCCCAGGCTTGCTTAGTAAATGGAGGTCAATTCCAAGTTCAGAAGAGTGTGCAGCAGGCCTTCCCATGATTGCAACACTCAGGATAGCTGCCCCTGGCCACACCGGCAACTTAAACTTCAATGCTGATTAATTAAAAGCCATGTCCCCATGAGTGTGGCTACTATCAAGATGACAAGTGCTGTGGGCTGCGGAGAACTGGGAACCCTCACACATTATTGGTGGGAACATAAGATGATACAGCTCCTGTGGAAAACAGCATGGTGGTTTTTTTTTAAAGTCAAACATAGAATTACCATATGATTCAGTGTTTCTACTCCCATGTCTGTAGTCAAAGGAATGTAAGACAATGGTGAACAGAAATCTGTAACCCATGTTGCCAGCAGCCTTTGTCACAATAGCCAAGAGGTAGAGGCTGCCCAGATGCCCATCAGTGGTGAATGGATAAACAAAACCTATCTAGATATACTATGGATCTTACTGAGCCCCTGTAAGGAGGGAGGTTGGGCATTCCCGTGTGATTCCAGCACTCAGGAGGTTGAAGGCAGGAGGATCACAAATTCAAGGCCAACTATAGAAAAAAAAAAGAAAGAAAAGAAAGAAAGAAAAAAAAGACCAGTATCAAAAGCAAAGCAAAACAACACATGCACACAGACCACAGACAGACAGACATTCGGACACACAGACACAGACACACACACACACACACACACACACACACACACTGAATTCCAACACATTACAATATGAACAACCTTTAGACTAGCACAGTAAATTAAATAATATAATTTCCTAGGACAAGTGTCATACAAATTCACTGATTTACAGGTCCAGAGTGGTTTACTTCGAACACCAAAATCAGAATGAGAGCATCCAGGACCCAGGGGACCGGTCGAGGAGTTAATAATTAATGGTGGGAGATTCAGCTTCGCAAGATAGAAAGAGTCCTGTGCATCGATGGTGTGACCTTTGCGTTTTCACATTAATGCTGCATTAATGCTACATACAGACTGTGCATCTTAAAAATGGTGAAGATAGTCTGTCTACCTGGGCGTGACTCTAGGGCTCTCACATGCTTGGCCAGCCCTCTATCACACCTATATATCCCTAGCTCTCCTTATTTTTGATTCTTTTGTTTTTTTTGTTTGATTGGTTGATTTTTTTCAAAACAGGATTTCTCTGGGTAGCCCCGACTGTACTGGAACTCACTCTATAGACCAGGCTTGCCTCAAAATCAGAGATCCACCTGACTCTGCCTCATGAGTGCCACCTAACTACATTTATTTTGAAACAAGAGCTCACCAAGGCTGGTCTTGAACTTGAGATCCTCCTGCTTCAACTTCCCAGGTTGCTGGGATTATAGGCCGGAGCCTCTGGCTTGCTGTTCTCTCCCCACCCCTTTTTTATTTGGAGTGCGTGGAAGCAAATGCACATTTATGTGCTCGTGGACTTAAAATGAATGGAGGTCATGTGTCAAGCATCCTCCTCAATCCCTTAGTTATTTATATGGGTGTACAAGTATGTAAGTGTGAATGGTGTACATACACATGTGTGTATGTGTATGTGTGCGTGTGCATGCATGCGTGCGTGTGTGTGTGTGTGTGTGTGTGTGTGTGTGTGTGTGTGTGTGTGTAGAGGCCAGAGGAGGAAGTCAGGTGCCCTGCTCTATCACTTCCACAGATAGATGGAAACCTTACCAATTGAGTTAGTGTCTCTCACTGAACCTGGAACTCACTTCCCCAGCTGGACTGGGACTGCAGGTGTGTGCCACCGAGCCCAGCTTTTGGCTGAGAACCTGAACACAGGTCCCAGTGCTTATATGGCGAGCACTTCACTCATCTTCCCAGCCCCAGGTCTGGCTTATCTCTTATTAAAACACTTTTAATTAAGCTATAACATGCTGTCGGATAAAAAAGACTGAGTAGTTCCTTCCTCTCACTGGTGACATTTCGCGAGCTCAAGATGCCGCCTGGCCAGTGGCTACAACATCTCAAAGGCCAGAAGGGCAGCTGCAGAAATCTCTGTCACACAGCAATGTTCTAGAAGATTGTCTTCACAGTTCTCTTTTTCCAAGGCCATCAGAATGCCCCATCAGCCTTGTACAATCCCTCTCCCCGAGTGGAACACTCTCCGAAAGGCAAAGGGAACTAGCATTCTGCTCTACAGTGAAGAAACCTCATCTCCCCTTATCTCCACGAGGAACTCTTGAAGCAGCAGGAGGGGCTTGGATGAGGAGTGAACCCCGCCCCAGCTAGCCCTTGGCTTCTGATGGACTTGACACCCTGCCCATGAGGCCAAGGCCTCGGTCAATAAACACTTGCTGTGCACAAGTGCGTATCTGTGTGACAAGGGAAACAGATGTGACCCAGGCGTCCTTTCTCAACACCTCGGGATTATCTCCTAACATTTTCGTGTTGTTTGTTGTTGTGATGATGATGAGATGGAGATTCAGTTCAAGAATTCTTGTGTTTCCAGTGTTTTTTTTTTTTCTGGAAACTAAACCATCTTGTCATCATTATTTAAAATGGGACTGCAGTTGGACCACAGGGGTGTGCACGAGTGAATGGAAGCTTGTGACCAAAATTTAGTGTTTTAGTTGTCCTCCAAGGAGCTCTGTGATACAGGAGCCTCCAAGCAAGAAAAAGGAGGATTTTTCATGCATCTGCCCCATGAAGAAGTCCCAGTGCCTCCACCTTCGGGCAGGGTGCTCTCTGTGATCTTATCACTGTCATGTGAGCAAAACCACATTTTATCTGGAGTTTGAAAATGCCATTACCTTACTTAGAGACTGAAAAAAAAACACCATTCACTTCCATTATGGAATTTAAGCCAGCCTACTGGGTGCAAGAGGGAACCGACCCTTTTTAATGATGGGAACATCAAGGCTCAGAGGACTGGAACCCCATTCACATGGATATATCAAGTAATAATAATAACATCATTATTATTATTATTATCATTGAATGTATGTTAGTACACTGTCACTGGCTTCAGACATACCATCAGATCCCATTACAGATGGTTGTGAGCTACCATGTGGTTGCTGGGATTTGAACTCAGGACCTCTGGAAGAGCAGTTAGTGCTCTTAACCTCTGAGTCATCTCTCCAGCACTATTTTGTTTTGTTGTTTTGTTTTGTTTGTCTTTCTAATTCTAAGCCCTGCTCTTTCCCTGCGCATCGGACAGCAGTGGATCTGAGGGAAGAGTACGTACTCTAGAGCTGATGAGATCTGCCTATCTACCACTCTGATAGACTTCAAGTGAATATTTCCACAGCAAGCGGCTAGCCTGGGCCTGGCACACAGCCAGTCACACATTGGCAGATCATTAGTTGCAGTAATTATGGTTTTATTTATTTCTGTTGTTACTATTATTATTACAGCCATATCTCAGAGGTTTGTTAACTTCAATAATTATGGTTCTATTATTATTAAATTAAAGGTACTTTTCAAAAATTAATGTGAGATTAGCATTCTCCAAAAAAAAAAAAAAAAAAAAAAGAACAAGTACAAAGGATTGTGCAGAGTAAAGGTGGAGGCTCAGGGCGTCAAGGACATAACCAAGACAATTCAGGGGAGGGAGACCACTCATGGGGTGCAATCTCTTTCCAAGGTTCAGCTCTCTCACTTTCTTCTTTGTATCCCTGACAGGTCTTTTCCCCAGGACTCCCCAGAGTCTGATCTATGTGTCCCCTTAGTTCCCAAGGACTCAGCCCCTGACCTAGAAAGGCAGAGTTAAGCTGTGGACACAGAGCTCATCTCTGTACCTGTGTCTGCCTACCTCTAGCTAGGTCCTGGGAGGACCTTGTTCATTGCAGGGTCCTGTAAGCCCACCCCCTCCCACAGAGCAGCCCCTCCTCATGCCCCATTTGAGAGGCGTAGTCATGGTCATTGCCTAGGCCTTACTCCAACTTCTCATCCCCGAGCATGGCTTTGGCAATCCTACCACCCTGAGTGGAGAAGATCTCAGCCTGTCAGCTTAGCTCTGCCCCATAAGGCCCCACCCTGGAGTCCAGCCTAGTCCTCCAATACCTCTCTATTGTTGTGATAATATGCTCTGACAAAAGAAACTGAGGTGAGAAAGAATTTATTCTGCCTCACAGTTCAAGGGCACAGTTGGTCATAGTGGGGGAAATCAAGGCAGCAGGAGCCTGGGGCAACTGGTCACATCACAGACACAATCAGGGAGCTGAGCTGCTGCTCAGCTCCTATCTCCACTTACACAGCCCAGAATCCCAGCCTAGGGAATGGTGCTGCCTACAGTGGAGGAGTCTTCCAACCTGAATTTATGCAATCAAGATGAATTTCCCACAGGCATGCCCAGAGACCCATCTCCAAGGTGATTCTGGAGTCTGTTGTGTTGGCAATTAACACTAACCACATTACATCCATCTTCCAGCCCAATTCGCCAATGTCCTACTCTCTGATGGACCCACCCATAGACCCATCCAGCCACTGCCCAGTCCCTATCCAAACCCGATCTCCCTGCCCTACTTAAGCCCTGCCTCCAGGAGACGGGTCCCGCCCCTGTTCCCTGCACCCCTGAGCCTTGACTCACAATGTTCATGAGTGTCAGCAGGTACTTCTGCACGTGCTCCTTCCCATGGAACTGGACCACCGAGTCATCCACACCCAGCAGGACCTCAATGTTGTAGTCATCGTCCGTGGCATGCCTGCGCACCCTCCGCCGTGAGCTGTTGATGCGCTCCTCCAGGACGCCTAGGGCTCTGCTGAGGCTGTCCAGGTTGCCCTGGGAGACTCCTGGAAGGAAAGGACACCTTCTTTGGTAGCCACCCATCACCCCTCACCCATTTGGGGCATTACAGAAAGACAGAATCCATTTGGGCACAACTCAGTTACCAGCCAGGTATCAGGATGGCATTAGGGTGACCATTGTCTCATATAAAACTCACAGCACCCTAAATCTGGGGCATTGTACCCATTTAGACGCCCAGAGAAGGGCAATAGTGACAAATGCTCCATGCTAACACCTCAGTGGTTTCAAGTCCAACTTTTACCCAGTGCCGAGCAGAAAGTATCAAGGACCATGGTGATGTCCTGACACTGACAAAAGCACATTAGGGACAGACACAGAGGAAGCTCAAGAGTGATGTGGCAGTGCCAGCCCTTATCACACTTCCCTAAAAGGCTAAGAGCAACCCACTGTCAAAAGGCTGTTGTATCTACAGGATGGCATTGCCTCTTGTTATAAATGGGGAAGCTGAGACTCAGCCCAGGCAGTGAGTACTGTCCAGTGTCCCATCACTCCTAGCTTTTCTCCCAGAACTCTCAACCTTTCAAGGACTCCACTAGTCTGATATCCCTATTCCGGATCAGGACCTTCATGCCTGGCCCCTTCTCCACCAGGGGAACTTTGCTCCCCACCCTGATACTGATGGAATTGCTCAGGTACCTCTTCAGTCTGCCCCAGGAGGGAACTGCCTGCCTACCCCCAAAAGGTCAGTACCTAGCTACACACCGATCATGCTCAGAAGTAGAGCCTGCAGGATCTCAGCTGAGGGTAAAGGTCTGCAGTACCATCAGGACCAGAGCCCAAGACGCCACGCCCACAGCCTCTACCTGTCTGCATTGATTCTTGTCTGTTTCACACTGGTGAGACCAAACATCTGAGGGGAGCCACTTGTGAAGATACTAGGCAGCTCGGCATATGGTCCTGTTCCTGCTACCCAGCAAATCTCTCCACTCAGTCACATAGTGGACACCTTCAGTGCAAATTACTCCATTTTACAGATAATAAACCCTGTGTGTAGGAAACCAGACAGATACTTCATGCTCTGCAGCTTACCTTTAACATAGCAAACTTACAGTGTAACACACACACACACACACACACGCATGCATACACACATACATGTATGCACACATACACACTACCTATAACATGCATATAAACCTGTATACACCACCTATAACACACATACACATATATATATGTATATATATACACACACACCACCTATAATATATATATGTATATATATGCACACACACAATCTATAACATATATAAACCTCTATCTATTCTATCTATCTACTACCTATAAACCTATATACACACACACTACCTATAACATATGTATATAAACCCATATACACACACAAACACTACCCATAACCTATGTGTATATATATATATATATATATATATACATATATATATATATATATATATATACATATGTGTACTGGCTAGTTTTGTGTCAACTTTACACAGGTCAAGTTATCACAGAAAAAGGAGCTTCAATTGAGGAAATGCCTCCATGAGATCCAACTGTAAGGCATTTTCTCAATTAGTGGTCAAGGGGGAAAGGCCCCTTGTGGGTGGGACCATCTCTGGGCTAGTAATCTTGGTTCTATAAGAGAGCAGGCTGAGCAAGCCAGGGGAAGCAAGCCAGTAAAGAACATCCCTCCATGGCCTCTGCATCGGCTCCTGCTTTCTGACCTGTTTGAGTTCCAGTCCTGACTTCCTTGGTGATGAACAGCAGTATGGAAGTGTAAGCTGAATAAATCCTTTCCTCCCCAACTTGCTTCTTGGTCATGATGTTTGTGCAGGAATAGAAACCCTGACTAAGACAATATGTATATATATACATATATGTGTGTGTGTGTTGTACACACATACTATCTATAACATATATATATATATATATATATATATATATATATATATATATATATAAACCTGTGTGTGCTGTGTGTGTCTATGCACTCACACACATCATGTTGGCATAGACATATATATATATATATATATATATATATATATATATATATATAAGTTAAAACACACAACTACACATCTGAAGTGCATAGTCATATGCTCACATGTGCATGCAATGCACCCTTATGCACACATGCACAAACATGGAAGGTCCTGTTCAGGGCTACTCTAGGCATGGGGAACGGGTGAGCCCTGCAGGCAGGGCCCATGCAGAGCTGAGTGTTGCTCCACTCAGCTGCCTGGAGATGATTCAGGGCCATCCTGATGCCTCCAGAGGAGCCGCCTGGGACTTCAACCTGACACAGGGCTTGAGGGATTGCTGATCTATTTTCATGCATTTATTTCTTTGCATTTTCAGCGCGCAGGGACAGCTCACCTTCAGAGCCACCTTGGGAAGCAAAGAAGATGGTAATTTCCACAGAAAAAGTCCTTCCCTGGGGAAGGAGCTAGACACCACCTTCTGCCCTCATCTTGCTCAGGGTCACACAAAGGCAGCCCCAGGGAAACAACAGACTGAAGGGGTACTCCTTGGGGGCCCCAAGGCACTTTTTAAAAATACCTAATTTGGTTGACAGCATTTGAAACTTGGAAGAATTCACATTGAAAATCACGGAGAACATCCAGCTTCTCTTGAGAAATTTAGAGATGGGGCCATCCTTGGGTCACCTAGGTGTACTGAGAGAGGGCATGCTGGGACCCAGGTCACCAGGCCACTTACCAGCCTGATGACTTCTTGGGCCTTCAAGGGCCTTCTGACTCCACTCCTCAAGGCAGCACAGAATGACTCTTTATGCATCGCCTGTAGCGGTCACTAGAGTCACCAGGAGGCTGGAATTGGTCTGAGGCATCTCTTGCAGCAGCAATGCCAAGCTGGCAGAGTTGTTTAGCCAAACCATGTGCGTCAGGCCCTTCCAAAGCAATGAGGCTTTATAAAGCTCTTTTGGAAATGCCAACTTCACCTCCAGCGTGGTAATTATTGTTGCTGACATTACTCTTATCACAATGATTTTTTGTGGGGAGGGGGCCCCCCAATTTGCTCTCCTGTTTCTATGATAAAACACTGACTGAAAACAACCTGGGCAGGCGAGAGTTTTAGGCTATTATTGAGGAAGTCAAGGTAGGACCAGCCAGGAGGAGCTGAAGAGGCGACCTTGGAGGGTCTCTGCTCACTGCCTTGCTTCCTGTTTCTGTTCATCCTGCTTCTTTACCCAGCCTAGGGGTGGGTTGGGCTTCTCTCCATCATTTAGCAGTGCCATAGACCCGTGGGCCAATCTGATGGAGGCAATTCCTCAACTGTGATTCTCTCTTCCCAGTGTGTGAGGGACAACCAAGATTAGCTATCACAGGGGTCCTGGGCATTATATTTTAGAATACCTTCTTCAAACCCCAGCCCGTGGTAGAGAACTCCCCAAACCCAGGATCAGGTAGCTGGATCAGCTCTCTCTAAAAATCTCACTCCTTGAAACTTCAGGCCTGTTCCAGCTAGCTCAGCACACAGCAGTGGGGTCTGCTGCCCCCAGGCCTGGGACCACCTGAACCTTGCCCTACTGCCCTTTTGTGTCCCAGTGAAAGTTGACATCCAGGCAGATACTCCACCTCATCAATCATGAAGACCACCCTTGTTTTCCTCACAATGATCATGACCTTAACACAAGCTAAACTCTGGCCCTGATATTCCTGTTTCTCCTAGGGAGCTCTGGCCAGCAACTAGTTCCTAAAAGGTCCTAGATCAACTTCCTAGTGACTACAGCTCTGGCCTTCAGGGCCTTCCCAGCCATAGTGGGTTGCCAGCCTGACCTAATGACCTAATAACCTTTGCCCCACTTGGCCCTCGGCCCATAGTTCACATGACCTCATGTTCTATCCTCATTATTAATGCAGTCAGGGTGATGAACTTTGAATGCTGCCCATCTCCTGCTGAGGCAGGAGGATACCTGCTACCTGTAGTTTCTCTTTCCACTTTGGCAGCTCCCTCTCCCAGTAACACACACACACATACATGTCGCCCCGGGAGGGGGAGGGTGTTGACAGATGTTAGAGAGAAGACAGAGGCCCCAGCAGCCATGCCTGGTTGGCTGACCCTCCCCTCTCCCATGTGTCTATCACTGGAGCCTATCTTTTGAATGAGTAAACAAAAGATAGTTGGTTCCTGGCATTTCCTTGCTTGGGGACCCTTCCAGATGGCATCTGGAGTTCTCTTTGCTTTGATAAAGATGACACAGCAGAAACCATGTCCAAGAGTCCTGGCCTGAGAGTCTCTAGAAGGCAAAGGAAAGATGCTGAAAGCAGATCAACAGACTTGGGGAGAGGATAAGAGCAGGGGAGCTAAGTTCCTACCCAGACAAGCCTGAGGCAGCCACCACCCAGGGGAATGGGTGGTTGACACTGGGCAAGCCCACCTACATAAGCTCTGTACAGCAAGGGTGCTGAGCCCATGGACTGAGGTCTGCACCTTCAAGCATCCTCAGAGTGACCTCTAGGACAAAGACATGTGCACAGCCCTTCACAGTGATGAAACTGTGCTCAGTTCTCACTAAGAGGAGGGGCTCCTTGTTGTTCTCATTCCCCCTCTGGCTTGTCCCTGAAAGGCCTCAAGAGCTGGAAGCAAGGTCCCCAACACAGAGTTACTGAGATGGCAGGATCTCAAGACATGGGGCCTAGAGGAAGGTAGTAAGGCTCATCAAAGAATCAGTGGCATCGGGTGGAAGTGGGGCAGGGCTCTTGGGACTAGGTTATTCCCCCTGGGGACCAGCTGTTATAAAAGAGGGCATGTGGACCCTCATCTTGGCTTCTTCTCTTGTGCAGCAATCTCTTCCTCTGGAATATACTCTATGATGCCATTTGATATGTTGTGACACCGCCAGGGGGTGCTATCGCCAGAATGTTGCTTGAACTTTTCATTCCTCAGAATGGTGAGCAAAACAAGCATCTTTCCTCAATAAGTAACCCAGGGTGAGGCATTTTGTGAGAGTAGCCCAAAGTGGATTCAGACGATCAACAGGGAGCAATAAAAGAACAGAAAGATTGAGTCCATTGAGTTACATTGACAGAGACGGGGAGCTAGACCTGAGCCCAAGCCAAGATCCAGTCCTAGAATCTTTCCTTAAAGAGTGACGATTCTGAATCTGCTTCCCATGCTGAATCTTCTGTTGGAGTGTGCTTGATCCCCCAACACTGCAACTGTGCTGCTCACTCGTACTCCTAGCACTCAGGAGGTGCAAGCAAAAGGATAAGGAGTTCAAGGTCATTCTTGGCTACAGATGGTGGCAAGGCCAGCCTGGGACACATGGGACCCTGTCTGTAGCAACAACAACGAGAATAATCATCCCTATTTCAGGAGTAGCATGATCTTGCAATAATAATACATGTCACAGCAAAGTTTGGGTGTGTTCTCCAATATTGGATTTTGGTTTGGTTTGTCCTATTGCTCTTTGGATAGGGTCTTACTCTGTGTCCCAGGCTGTCCTAGAACTTATTCTGTAGACCAGGATGTCTTTGAACTTCTACTTCTATTCCCTGTGTGATGGAATTAGAGACAAGTACCACCACATCCAACCTTTCCAATATTATTGACATGGCCTAGGGGATACGCCATGCTCCACCTGCACAAGGGCTGGTTCAGGAGAACCAAAATTGGTAGAAAAGACACTTGGTCTTTCGCCTATAACGCAGAATGTGACAGGGCTGGTGACAGCCCTGTAGTGCAAGGATGCCTGAGGGCTTACAGGAGCCTGTGCAAGTCTATGTCAGTGCCTTTGCTGGGTTGGCCTCTTCACTTTTCTGCTCCTGCACTACATTAGCTCATGACCACACCCTGGAGTAGACTCCAGACTTCCCATAGGGAAGGCAGCCAGTCTAAGATCTTGATGCCTGCCTTCTCACTGGGCTCAGAGGAGTGAAAGAGGAGGCCATTATTTAATCTCACTTTCAGCGGAGTTTGCCTCATACCTGGCCCATAGGCCATATAATCAAGGCTCTGGCTCCAGCCTGTGTCATTGCTGGGAGATGGTGACCTTGTAAAAGGAAATTAGGTTACCTGGAATACATCCTTGATGGGGCTGTTGGGATACTGGCCCCTTCCTGACTCTACGATTTTCAGTGGCCATGGATGAGCAGCTTCCTCCTCCACATACTCCATGACATGAGCTGACACAGTATAGCCTGGACAACAGGCCAAGTGATGATGGCCTGAAACCCATGACCCTAAATCCTGTCCCCCTTCTATACTGTTTCACTCTGGTATTTGCCATCTTGATGGAAAGACTACTGACACAATCTCCATGTGTCACCTCCATCGCCCTTATTAAACACTGGGGACAATATGAGGTAAATCAGGGCAGGGACTAAAACCTATAGAAGCTTACAGTTTCATGATAGGAGAAGACTGTCCTGTCCACTCTCCCAGGAATTATTCTATTTCTCCCGTTCATCTGGTGCCAGCTAAGATGTCTCCTCCTTAAGAAGACCCTTACTCCTTCCATCCTATGTTTTAAGACTCTCCCCTGAAGTGGAAATATAAGGGTTCTTTGGAGAGTCAGTTGTGTTGGATGGTTCACATGTTTTGCTGGGACAAACATGTGAAGGAGTGTTTTCCTGAAGCAGACACAGGAGAAAGGATGTTTTGCTAGAGCAAATATGTGAAGGACATGTAATGAAGGATTCTTTGCTAACAACATGCATGCATTGGTCCTCCTTATGTTGTGTTGTTGAGCTATATTTTTCAAAACCTAGAAAGAACTGCATCCCAAAACTTCTGGTGGTGTGTCGTGGCTTTTTTTTTTTTTTTGCTGCTTCCACTGACTTGGGCTGATTAACAGAGTGATGTTAGCTGAGACAGACTCAGGTAGAGTTTTGTTAAGTCAGACTCACATGATGTTTGGAGGGATATAAATAGAACCTGATGGACAGTGATGGTGGCAGAGCTGGACTTGCTGGTACAGCTAGCTATACAATGGTTGTTGGTCTCTCATCTTCGCTGATCTTCACTTCACTGAGAGAGGCACAGCAGATAATTTCTCCTGGCATCCCTCCAGGTCCCTCCTGCTGACTTGTGCAGAGGATGAGGCCTGGGTGTCTCTCTGCTAGGTAGTGCCACCACTACAGATTCATGTTTGCTATCCCAACTCTACCGAATTGGACTACTGGTATATCCATAAAGTGTTTGTGAGTGGATTGAACTGCCGTTGCTGACGCCTGTGAACTGAACAGCTGGTTTCCAGATAACACAGACAGGAGTTGCTCCAAAGAACTCTTTCTAAATAAACACACCTCCCCTGCATTCTTTCTTTTCCACTACCTCTGGTGGGTGGTGGGCTACAAGGGAGGTTAAAGTGTTTAAAAACCATCATTAAAAATAGCGCTTGAAAAAGTTATTCTCCTCTTTCAACTCCTCCCCAAGACAGCATTTCTTTCCCTTCAGCAGGAGTGACAATTGTGAGCAGCTCTGATATCTTTTATAGATTCATAGTGGCACTTACTGCTTCTCCACCCTTGGATGAAGACCCCCTCAAAGAGAGTGGCCATGGGTGGCCTCAGCTTTTCCAGTGCCCCATAGGAACCCTGGGGCTGAGAGGGTTTGGAGTTATGAAAGAGATGCAGTGGGAACCCAAGACCCAGCAGAAGGGCAGCTGGTGTAGAAAACGAGGCAGGTGCATGCAGGGACAGGAAGATAATATTGGTGGGTGGGAACAGGAGGAGAACATAGTGACAGGTGTTGAAGTGTGAACTGGAATAAGAGCGCTCTATAAATTACCTGCATGAGGGAAACCAAGACAAGAGGGACCAGGCAGCTTAGAACAAATGGGATGGAGAAATTACACATGTATCACATAATTAGCAACAAAAAGAAATGAGGTGCCGGGCGTGGTGGCGCACGCCTTTAATCCCAGCACTTGGGAGGCAGAGGCAGGCAGATTTCTGAGTTCGAGGCCAGCCTGGTCTACAAAGTGAGTTCCAGGACAGCCAGGGCTATACAGAGAAACCCTGTCTCGAAAAAAACAAAAAAACCCAAAAAACAAAAAAAAAGGGGGGGCATCTTAATGCCATTCATGAGATACAATAAAATCAGAGGTATTCAAGGGGAGGGGCGGCTGAGGCAAATAGGGCCTGCAGGAGATGTGAGAGAAAACCCAGTGCACCAAGTGGGTGGGAGGAGAAGGTGAAGGCCAGTTAGGTGTGAACAGTCACGCACTTATTCCAGAAAACAAGTGAGTTAGAGCAAACACTAAGGATGGGCATAAAGGGTTCAAGTTCATAAGACAATCTAGTGTTCAAACCACCAAAAAACAAGACTTGGCCTTTTCATGCATGTGTGGAAGATGCTGAGATACAAAGAAAACAACAACAACTAAGACTGTCTGTGATGACTAACATTGAAACAAAAGCTGGGAATTACAGTAAAAAGGAAGGCCTCAAGACCTTTAGTTCTAAAAAGCATAGACTCAGTAGAAGGTATAAATTCCAACAGTTGGCTGAAGTATAGAATCTGAATAAAGAGATAACTAAAAGAAGCTGGAAAAAGATGGCCAAAGGAAGGTCTAGATGCTTCTATGGGAAAGTGTTTCCCAACCCACAAGGAATAGACACATTTAATTTCACAGGAAATGGGCACGCAGCAGTCAGTAACCTATCTGTTCGGAGCAACAACCAGCTAAAAAATTGGGTTGGGGGAGGGGAGCCTGTTAACCAAAGTGCACAACCATCATAATGCCAAGGAATAAATAAATAAAAATGATGAAGGTGTAAAGACAAGCAAAAGGTAATACACTTTAACACTCTCAAAAATAAATAAATAAATAAATAAATAAATAAAGTCCATGATAAATGGAGAGGAGAATGATTCGCTGTATTGGAAGGAACTCTCATCTAAACTAATCTATGAAGTATTACATGATCTCATAAGAATCATTAGACTCCAGCAAATTCCAGAACCTGCTTAGTTCTGGAATTCTTAGCAGACAACAAGTGTGGATAAGATAAATGAAAAGCAGCTCCTTCAAATTCAGAGTATTTATTATAAAATTGCACTTATTCTAATACAGTATGCTAAAATTGTGAGATGTACTGAATAAAATGTCCAAGGACACACCCAGACAGCTAGGTGAAAAAGGGCTTTGAACATAAACACCCATTTGACTCCTTTCTGGAATCCGTCTGTCTGGAAAGTGTCAGTCAGGGACTTTTATTTTACATTCCCAAAGCTCTAAGCCCAGGGTGAGCAGAAGAGAAACCATATCAGAGCAGTCATTGGCTGGGAAGCAAGAGAGCTTTCTGTGGTAATAAACTTGATATATTCAAGTTGAGCCCCATGCTGCTGTGGAGGAGAGCCAGGGTTCTTCTCATCTGTGCCACAGTTACCCCCAAAGCACTGACACTGATATAGCAAGCACCATCTGGAAGTGGTGTGGGGAGCAGGTGAGTGGAAGGGCAGTGACAGTCTCTTCCCACGTCCCGTGCCCTCTGCTGGACTGGCTTTCGTCTGGAGGCGTCTTTGAAAAGGTCTCTGGGATACAAGCACTTGGTGTGATTAAGGGTGAGGGTAGCATTCTAGAAACAAGAGGATTCAGTGAAGGTCCACTTTCCCAGTTAATCCTAAGGTGCTGGTGGCCAGACATTCACTACTCTAGACAGAGCCTGGGGGAGCACTCTGAGGAACCAAAGGGCAAGAGGAACCCACCTACAAACGCTGGGTTTCTAGTCATCATGGTCATCATGGTCGTCACTCTCATTATGGTTGTTTACCTTTCCAAATGAACAGCCATCCAAGGGCCACCAGCTTTTTGTGAATGCCTCTGACACTGCAGATGGAGATCAAGAAGGAAAATGCACACACACACACACACACACACACACACACACACACACACACCAAAGTAAGGAAACAAACAAAACTACCCACCAGGAAACAGGAAAAAGGCTGTGAGACCACAGACCCTTCATCTGCCTCTCTCTCCCTGACAGCAACCCAGGTCCCCATGCAGCTCTTCCTGGACAGAGCTGATTAATATACTAGAACCTCGCTCCTCTTCCAGAGTCCACTCTCTTCATGGCTCTGCAGCTATGAGCAAGCCCAGTCCCTCTGACTCCAGACCAAGGACAACACTTAGTTATAAGTTTACTATTATTCAGTGCCTTCTTGCTGTGTGACTCCTGGACAGCGCAGGTCATGTGGTATGGAGTCTGCCCACCACCCCAAATATCTATAAAAGTCATGAAGTCATGCTGTCCTCTGGAACTGAAGGCTCCTTCCTTCAAGACCACCACACTCTGCATGGCTGCCACTTTTTCTAATGAGGCTCCTTTTGGGGACTGGAAGGGGACGTGTCTATCCCCTCCCATCATTATCTATCTCTCTGAATGCTCTCCCACTGCAGCACCTCATGGCTGCCTGTGGTCCTGAGCCTAGAAAGCCCAGTGAAGGGGTGAGTTCACACCAGCTTCTCTCTACAAACCTGGAGTCATTTCCAACAGACGAAAGAAATGAATTCTGCAGGGAATTGAGAATGGGAAGTCTATGCACGTATCCTCTGAATGCTGAGAAGAGATGTTACATACTTTAAAAAGGAACAGGAAGCAAACATTCAAATGAGCTCCTGGAAATTACTAAACAAAACAAAACAAAAGAAAGACTAGATAACCTGAGTGAAAGGACTGGAATGGGAGGCTGAGAGCTTCCCCACCAAGTGAAACAGCAAGTCAAAGGCGATCTGAGACTGATGATAAATTGATCATCGAGTACCATCCAGATAGCAGAAGCTTTATAAAGAGCATGGAAAACCAGAGGAGAGGACATTAATCATTCTAGAAAATTCCCCTAGCCAGAGGGTGTTTCCAGGCCAAAAGGATTCATCTAGTACCCAATGGAGACTAAACAGATCAAATGATTACAAAATTTCAGCAGACAGCGGAGTCTACAAGCTTCCATAGGACAAGCGGGAATCCACAGGTGACAGAAGAGGTAGACAGAGGGATGGGTTCAGAGCATCAGACGTCACGGAAGCAGCGTTAGAAGAAGAACATTTGGAATTCTGATGGGAAATTGCTTAATTGCAGTCACACCCAACTGCTCAATGAAGCATGACACTGGACTATATAGACATCTCCAGACATACAAGTTTCCAGATCATGTACTTCCTGAAAGGGTTTCTTCTGAAAAAGCTACTGAGGGAGATGGTCCATCCAAACAAAGAGATGCACCCAGTGAAGTGTAAGATGATACAGGAAACAGGAGACTCAACACAGAAGTGACAGGGGAAGAGGATGGAAGCATGGAACGTGAGCCCCAGCTGCTGAAAGCATGTGGTGTCATACGTTGACTTGAACTCACCATCCTGCAGCAGCAAGACCCTAAAGATAAGACTATTGTCACCAAGACTTCCACTTTCATAAAGCCATCCTTTCACCCGCCCCTAGCCCCCGTGAGAGAGAGGGGAAAGGAGAGGGAGAGAGAGAGTGCGCTAAGCCCCTACCAGTGCCATTCCCCTGAGGTGTCAAAACTATGAGCTTTTGTTTTTATAAGGTTAGCTGCCGCCAGCATTTCGTTATAAGGCAAAACTGACTAACACAATCTGGTATGATCAGAATGAACTCATGTAAATGCTAGAAGAAAATGCTTTCCTATAGTTTAGCAACAGGTTGGCTTTGGGCTCCTAGTGCTCTTGTCTGGTGCCCTGCCTTCACTGTCACTTGCTTGTGACCCATTGGGATGTCACAGATCCCCATTGGCTAAGCAAGGTGATTGGATGAAAGCACAGCTTGTTAAGGCACTTGGTGCACAGACAGAGGAATCACACCACACTGCTGCCCCCAGGTGTCATCCATGCAAATTAGAACACATCGCTCCCCT
Organism: Mus caroli; assembly: GCF_978045245.1. NCBI lineage: Eukaryota > Metazoa > Chordata > Mammalia > Rodentia > Muridae > Mus > Mus caroli. The sequence continues at coordinate 72,352,139 of NW_028227268.1, forward strand.
CCCTCGGGCTCAGGAAGAGCAGGGACCACTTATGTACTACACTGCTTAGAAAAGGGAGAGGGAGGCTTGTCACAGTGCTCGTGTAGAGGTCAGAGGACAACCTCAGGTTTCAGTCCTTGTTGCAGGTGGCATTCACTGCTGGTTACACCAGGCTAGCTCATGAGCTTCCCGGGAGTCTCCTATCTGTGCGGTCCACTTCCCCATAGGAACATTGGGAACGCAGGTGTATGTGTGCTTTACTGCGCTTGCCTTTTTATGCATGTTCTAAGGCCTAGAGCTCGGATCGCATGCTTGCAGGTAAGCACTTTTTCAACTGTGGCATCTCCCTGCCCAACCCCAGCTCTTCTTGCTGGGGATTTGCAGGGGCTTATGGTTAGGCTTTACATCCTGGGCGGCAGCAGCCTCACAGAACGCACACTGTGGAGCCGATCTGGGCGAGGTCATCTGCAGGAAGGTCAGTCCTCTGGTTGTTAACTTTGAAGACATAATCACTCTGTGACTGCAGATTCCCCCAAAGATGGTCATTAAGATAAAATATGTTTACCTAGATGCATAATCAGGGCACGGCAAGAGGCCCTGTTTGGCAGCAGGCAGGTTCTTTGGAGGCTCTGGAAGCAGAGAGCGGGCTCAGCCCCGCGGGGGCCATCAGCACAGAGTCCCACTGGTGAGTTTTATTAAAAGGAGCTCATTATGGTTATTTCAGCCCAGTCTTTATAACTTTATTACCGCACCTGAATTAATTTCTGCAACTCCAACAGATGCAGCTCATTCTGTGTCACTTTTATGACTTGGGGTGTAAAGCGGGGAAGGAAGGGGTGCAGGAACAGCTTTAGTTGCGTGACTTTCGTAGGTGGGGGCTGGAATACTGTCCATTTCTGGGGAATGAGTACCCAGGGGGTCCCAGGTGCCTTTCAAGGCCTTTTATGGACAAAAAGAGGCTCTGGAGAAGGACAAGGGAACTTCTTTACCTCCCCGCCCATGGCAAGGTCCATAGATAATGTTCTCCCAGGGCACCGGGTGGTGCTCCTCGGTGGGGGACATGGAGCCTCCTGGCTTCCCTGTGTGTGTGTGTGTGTGTGTGTGTGTTTGCCTTCTCAGAGCTACAATAGCAGGGTAGCACAGTGAGCTCCTCTATACTGGGTGTCTATCATTGATTTCGTTTTGGTCAAAGCTGTCACCTTCTCCAGACCTACAGAAAAGCCACCTCCAGCCTAGCTTTATTCTGAAGCCCCAGCTTCTGAAGTGTTCATGTGTCCATCCAGGGCAGTGACCTCCAAGAACATTGCTGTTGTACATAGAAAGTTACCACAATGTGTAATTCCAGGGTGGCTTTTTCTTTCTGTTCTCCACAACTGGGATGCTGTGATGATTGGTTTTGTCAACTTGACACAATCTGGAATCACCTGGGAATCAGTGATGGATTAACTAAATTAGATTAGCCTGTGGGCATTTGAGGGGGGGGGGGATGTTCTTGACTAATGGGAAGACCTGCCCACTATGGGTGGCACCATTCCCCAGGCAGGGAATCCTGTATTGTAGGAGAGGAGATAAAGTGATCTGAACATTAATTAGCATGCATGCATTAGTTCATTCATTGCTCTCTGCTCTTGACTGTAGACGTGACAGGTGCTTCACGTTCCTGCTGCTGTGCCTTCTCTGCTGTGACGGGCTGTGACATGGACTTGTGAGGCAAATAAGCTCTTTCTCCATTAACTTGCTTTTTTCGGGTATGTTATCATGGTGACAGGAAATGAAACTACGATAGTGATAAGCAAGTGCTGAGGCTGGGGTAAGGTCTGAGAGCAACTCCCAAAGGTGTACCATCCTGTGGTGGAAGCTTTGTCCCTGTATGGTTATCTGAGAGTTGATGGGACTTTAACCGACTATGGAGGTGTTTGTCACTGGGGCCATGGCCCTTACAGGAGCCATGTCATTCACTGAGACTTAGTTCCCATGAGAATAAGTTGTAATGAAAGAGCAAGCCATGGTCCTGAGTCCGCTGACTAATTGACCCCCAGGGACCCCCTCTGCTAGTAATCTCCTTTGTGATCGCTTGACTATGAGAGGGCCCACACAGACAGGGTCTCCTGAGAGGAGAGCTTTGAGACAAGCAATCTTTCTTTATAAAGAAATGAATCTCAGGCATTTGTTTTAGCCATAGGAAAAATGGACCCAAATAGATGGTGGCATGGCTAATACAGCCCCAATTTCCCCCACCTTTCCATTTCTTTGAATCAACTCACTTGGCTTTCTGTCTTTTGAGAGTCCCAGCATGACCCCACACCATCATATGCACTGACCCCAGTTGGATACTCTGGTCAAAGCACCCCAAGATTATTGAGGTGTGACAGTCTCTCTGCTCTAGGCTTTCACCTCTTGTTTTCTCAAGGAGCCCAGTGTGGGGTGAGGAGAAAACCTGTTAAGTAATTAAGGTCTGAGGCCTTAAAAATGGGCCAACCCCCCTAAATACACGTCCTGGGGACATTGTGCAACAGCAGCTCTGGAGAAGTGTGGGGGCCTCTGTGCTGGATACCCAGTTCTCATAGCACCTTGCAAGTTTTATTTACAGCAGTGATGGGTTGCCTATTGTCCCCAGACCTCACCTGAGGTGACAAAACACCCCTGTCTCACTCTGTCACCAAGCACAGCTGGATTGTGTAGGACCCTCTTTACCCACCTATCTCCTGGTACCATCTTCCAGGAAGCCTCTGCACCCCCACCCCTTCAGCAACCAGGTTACTGGAGTCCCCAAGGGCTAGGGAGGTTTGGGGCTGAGAGGCCAACAAAGCCCTGTCCTGAATGGGTCTCTTCTAGGAGCGTCCTGAGACCAGCCTTGGCCTAGGGGGACACCAAACAGTCTCTCTGCTGAGCAGCATGCCCAGGGGAGGGAACTGGCCCTGAGTTTTCTTTTCAGTGTCTCCTCAGCACAATGCTGCCAGTTGGTGAGAGCCAGTGTAGAGACTGGCAGACGACTGAATGAAAATATTTACCGTGAACTTCAGAACAAAACACAGACGCCCCCCCCATAGGTCCCCATAGAGATTCCTTAGATCTCATCTAAAATGTGGGGGAGCAGGAAAACATTAAGTGGGGTCGACCAATGTTGCAGAACCCCAAACTCCAGGCTTCTGTCACATACAGCCTGTGGAAGTGTGTGGCTCAGGATGAATGATTCCAGTGTCCAAGCCCATGATCACACTGGAGACCCCAATGTGGACATTGAGCAGCTTCCTGGCCCCACAAAGCCCTGAGGCACCTCACAGCCCACATGTCCTGGATCCCCTGAGGACTGACTGCCTTCCTCATCTCCTTCTATATCTCCATTCATGACACCATTTGTCTACCAGCCCCACTCTAGGACCTGCCTCTCCTCTGTCCACAAAGCTGGCTCCTTTCTCCTCCTGAAGTCTCTGAAACCTTCCCCACTCCAGCCTCAGTCTCTCTGCCACGGCCCTGATCAGACCTCTAGCGGGACTTGGTACTGACCCTGTTTGTGGAGTCCTCTCAACCTTCGGTTCTCTGACCCCATGTCATGCAGGCTTGGTTGACAGGAGCTGGAGGCCAATATTTGCAGGAGGTCTCAGATGCCAGACTTGCAGTGGTTCCCCGTCTCCTGCCTGTTCCTCACTCCCCTGCCCCTCTCTTTTCCTCCTGGTCCTGTCCAGAGTCCAGGCAAACAGAGGAATGGGCTGACATGTTCTTCCTGGCTGCTACCTGGATTTAGAGGTGGTACCACAGGTTGGGTGCTAATTCCTCACAAACCTCAGCCAAAGCATGACAATAAAAGATGTCCATGGAGGTAACAGTGGAAGCTTGGTCCAAAGTACATTCCACGTTGGGCATTCGGGCGGGGTGCAGCTCTGATGTGAATTAATTCTGTCCAAAGCTCGTGCTGCGACTTAGTCCCCATTTGGAGCCATTAGGAGGCAGGGCTGAGGGGTCTTCTCAATGTGATTAGGGCCCCACCTCATGAATGGATTCACAAAGGGAAGCTGCTCCAAAAGCCATGCTGGTTTGGTTCCTTGAAGGTCCCCTGTCTCTGGCCGTGTGATGCCCTGCCCCAGCTGGGCACTTTGCCAGCCAGAAGGCCAACGGCAGCTGTGTTCCTCACCCGGGAACAAGAGTGCTATTAGTAACAGAAAGCAGCAAGACAGGGGGCTTTACAAGTGTCTTGTTAAACCTGATGCTTCTGGGTTTGTTATCCACAGCTGCCCCGTAGGTGTGAACAAGGCTTCTGTCAGACAGATGTAGAAACAAGCCTAGCAGATACCGCAGGGGCCAGCAGTGCAGGACGGCCCTGTCTGACTCCAGCAGCAGTACTGACCTCAGAGACTGACAGGTCACTCTGAGGCAGCAACTGTCTTTGGCCCCAGTGGACGACAGGCAGCTGCAGGCATGAGCGCCTCTGGCTTTGGTTTAGACATTGTTGCAGAACCAAACTGCAGTGACCCAGAGGCACAGTCAGCCCCACCTGATTTTAGCCAGCGTGAAACTGAGGTTGGCACTGTGGCACACGCAGGAAAGCAGAGACATGCTTTTATGAATGGCCATATCGCGCGACCCTTGGACAGGCCTCACTGCTGCCTTTTTTGATGTCTTGGACTCATTGGGATCACTGGAATTCATTAATTCATCATTCATTCGTTCATCACTCACTCATTCATTCATTTGCTTGTTTACAGACAGGATATCGTGTAGTCCAAGATGGCCTCAAACTTTGTAGGAAGCTGAGGATGACCCAGAACTTCTGAGCTCTGTGACCCATTCACCAGAGTGCTGGCACTGTAGCTGTGAATGGCTGGGGAGCAGACGCAGGACCTAATGCTTGTTAGGCAAGCACTCTGCCAACTGAGTCCTATCACAGTGGGGTGTTAGTGGGCTGTGTTAGTAAGTAAGGCGTGGAGGGTCAGCTTTCAGGGTTGCTGAGTACCATAGGCCCTGAACAGCTCCAGGGACAAAAGCCCACAGGCTGGACTCACTGGTGGTTGTCTCTCCTTCAGTGTGTGTGTGTGTGTGTGTGTGTGTGTCTGTCTGTCTGTCCATCAACATTGTGTGATTGTTTGATTAGGAATGGCTCCCACAGATTCATGTGTTTGAATGCTTGGCCCATAGGCATTTATGTCACTATTAGGAGGTGTGGCCTTGTTGAAGGAAGTGTGTCACTGTGGGGGTGGGATTTGAAGTCTCCTATACTTAAGCTTTGCCCTCTGTGGATCAATATGTAGAACTTTCAGCTCCTCTAGCACCATGTCTGACTGGACACTGCCGTGCTTCTTGCCAAAATGATAATAAACTAAACCTCTGAAACTGTAAGCCAGCCTCAGTTAAATGCTGTGGTCTTGGTGTCTTTTCATATTAATGAAACCCTAACTAAGACATACTGGGAATTCCCAAAGGTCTCACACTAGGCAAACCTTAGGCATGTTAGGATTTCTGGAGGGGGAGAGTGATCAGCTATTCACTATTCCTCATGTCCCTCTCCGTCCCTGACCTGCCCAAGGAAGGATTAGGTAGCATCCTCTCTCCTCTCCCCCATGCTGAGGACAAGAACAGAGCATCCCTGCCAGATGGATACACCCGCTTGATTGACAGTCTAGGAGACACATAAACCCCTCCCTGGCCCCAGTGCCTCCTGGGATGATGGGTAATGGGTGGCAGTGTGGGCAGCAGCCAGGCTCCTCGGGTCTGCCCTGAGGAACCCCACATTAGAGACCACGGGCAGCTTGCCATTCTCCTGGACCCTTCCTATATCCTGCTCAGCCCAAGACACTAAGACAGTAAGCCGGTAGCATCCCACCCCCTCTCCCAGAGAGTGCCAGGCACTGACAGTCTCTTTCCAAACTATGTCTTGGTGCAAGCTCCATGTGGGACCAAGCAAGATCTTTCTTTCTGTCCGTTTGGCCTCTCCCCTGTCTTCCAGAGGCAGCAGACATTTGAGCCTGGCTTTGTGCATCCTCCCTAGGGCCTGCCTCCTCCCACAGGTGAGTTTCAAGTGCAGAAAGGCTGCTAGCTCTTGAGGCCCCTGAGGTACATCTCAAGACCTTCCCCCAAGTCATTCAGTCCCCTAGGTTCTGAATCCACCCCATTTGTCTTCCTGTGCATATTTGGTACCTGGGGCCCCGAGGGTGGTGGCTTTTCCACACCATTGTGGGTCCCACCAGCCCTTCTCTCATGCTGCCTCCTACCTGAGAAAGACCAGGGCTGTGGTGGAGGAGGTGAGCAGGGGCTCCCCTATTCCCGCAGACCCCGGAGGCGCAGCTGTGATGCTGGCGGCACAGAGCCTGCTGTCAGCTCACAGTGTTGACCAAGCTTAATTTGATACTCCTGTTTAGAGAAGGAAGGAAATCAGAAATTGGAGCCAGAGCTGAGTCCAGCAAATCTGATCAGTCCGGCAGCCTGGGAGGGCTTTTCCTAACAAACAGGGAGGGAGTGGGAGGTCCAGGGGGGCATTCGTGCTGCAAGTTCAGATCCTAGCCCTGCCCTGAGAGTCAGGGGCAAGGGGTGGAGAGAGCAGTCACCTCTCTAGCTGAAGATTACCAAGCCCACTTCTCCAGCCCAAGGCTGCAGAGGACAGGCACAGTTAGGCAAGTCTCCCCAAATCATGATCATTCATTTCCTTTTTCTGCAAAAAAAAAAAAAAAAAAAAAAAAAAAAGCGGATGTGGCCGTGCCAGGGAGCAGCAGGCCAGGTCAGTGGGAGATGATGCCGGTGAGTAAAGAGGTCTGGGCATGGGATGGGAGTGGGGGAGGGGGCACAAGACAGGGTGCCTGCTCTGACTAAAGCACAAGAGACCTTACAGGACTCAGCAGCAGTCCCTGTCCTCCTAAGACTTAGCCACCACTTGCTGTGCAGGAATCCTGTTCCTTCCAGGATGGGACCTTATGTTTAGGGCAGTTCCTATCTACTTGCTTCTGGTTCTAAGACAAGCCACCATAGCACTCCCAAACCTCCACTTCTGTCTTATCTCTCTTTGCTCACTTTCCATGTATTGCTGTGACTTCTACTACAGACCCTGTGCAGTATCACAGTCTTCCGGTCACAGTCATGTGACCACTACACATCACCCCGCACTCACACCCACATGCAATTGCTATGCTGATTGCAGTTTCATACATCCACTCACAGAGAATCAGCCATACCTCCACAGCCACAAACATGACACGGCTGTCCTCACACATATCCACATCCAAACATTCATTGACTATACATACTTGTCACACATGGACATACACAATAACACACTCATTCTAGCCCACACATGTCCATATGTCCATACACACTTGCTCATGTACGTGCGCGTGCATACACACACACACACACACACACACACACACACGCACGTGCTCGCTCCCACTCATGCTCCCTAAGGTGAGTTCCTGGAGAACTTAAGCAACCTCTGACCCTTCTCCAGGTTTCCAGGCAACTACATGGAATTTGGTGAGAAATGAAGAAACTGAGCCACCAAGATCTGTTGGTTCGACGGAAAACTACCGTTATCCAAATGCTGCGCCTGAACAGAGGCTGGAGAGGGCGGAACGAGGCTGTGGGAATGGAAGCCTCTGTGGGTGCTCCTCTCTCTTGAAAGAGCAGCCAGTTGCGCACATGGGAAAGAGATGTGTGTCTCTTCCCTGATCATCCTTTGCAGAAGAGGTGGCTTAGCAAGATAGGGTGGACTCTGTGGCTCACTGTGGCTGTACAGTGGGTGCCTGTTGTCACTGAGAGTGGTTGCCATGGCTCCCGACACACGGATAGTCACACAGGGGCCACCCGTCTTTGGCTCCAGGCCCCAAGCCAAATGCAGCTCTCACTCAGGCCTCCCAGACCACTGGAGTCCCTGCGGAGCCAGCTGCTGGGACTCTGTCTGCAGAAGCAAGAGAATGAGTGTACTTCTAAAAGTCTCTCACTGAGCCAGACGCACTGTTTACATCCTAAGCCTACCCCTCTGCATTTCCAGGAAGAAATACACTCTCTCCCCTGCCTTAAGACAGGCACTCCTCTTGGCTTATCTTTTGTTTTTTTGTTCCTGAAAAATATTTTGCTCCCATAGGAAAAGCCAAGTGTGAGCGTGGCCTCTGGGCAAGGGGATATGAGTGTGTATGTACTCTGGGGCAGGCTGCCTCCAGCCAACCGGGATAGCAGTGACTGGCAGGAAGCCATCCCTGATGTTGGGCCTTCTTTATGTGTAAGAAGGTTGAGAGCCTGGGTTTATGCTAGTGTCTCTGCTCTCTCTCTCTCTCTCTCTCTCTCTCTCTCTCTCTCTCTCTCTCTCTCTCTCCCTCTCCCTGCCCTCCCACCCCCCCGCCCCATGTTTCATGTAGTGCTGGCTGGCCTTGAATTCCTGTGTAATCAAGGCTGGAACTTGTCTCTAGCTCTCAACTGTTGGGATTACAGGTTTGAGTCACCATACCCACCAAATACCTATGAATTTTTAAAAATGTATTTTGCCAAGGTGTGTACACCCGCATGCTTGCACGTGGGTTTCTGTATGTTTAGGTGTGCCCCTGTGTGTATACAGGTGTGCTTGCCCATGGCAGGTGTCTTCCTTTATTGCTCCTCCTCACCCTAGTGTTTGAGCCAGGGTCTCTCACTGAACACAGAGCTCCCTATTTAGCCAGCTTGGTGTCCAAGAAGCCTCCAGGATTCTCCTGTCTCAGTCACTCACCCCCAATCCCAGGATGGGGTTGCAGGCAGGAGTCACTGCACCTAGACTTTATGCCGATCTAGAGATCTGAACTCATATCCTCAGAGGCAGACACCTTACCCACCAAACCAGCGCCCTGGCCCTCTGTCTCTAATTTTAAACACTGGCACGAAATTTAAATGGGACAGGGACACCAGTAAGCCAGTGTGGGTCAGACCGTATTCTCTCAGATATTGTAGGGCCGCAGAGTGAGTTAGCCACGTAAATAAGAACCCCTGAAAAGAAGCTGTCTTCATACATTGACTAATAAAATGTCAATGTCTGTGAAGAGTTTGGACCATTGCTGATCTGGTAGCGCCATTGTAACTTCTCGCTGGCTACCTTTAGCCCTTTAAAGAGACATTCCTTGCCCACCTTTGTGTCAAATCTAACATCCTGATAGACAGATAAAAACCCTTGGAACACATTAACTTCACAAAAGACCATTTGCTAGAGGAAGAGCTAAAGATGCTATAGTGGAGATTCCTCAAATTCCTCCCCCCCCCCCCGATACTGTCCACCACCAGTGCATTTTAAAATGCTTTTATTTATAGCTTTTATTGTTCTGTTGCTACAAAAACTGCTTCCATGTTGGACCATGGAAAGTGGGGTGACCTAGCTCCATGTTCCTGGGCCATGATGACTCGAATTTGGCTCAAGAATGTTCTATCAGACCCTAGGATAGAGACTGGTACCCTATTGGGGAGTGGCTCAGATAGAGGCAAGCTGAGGGCTAAGGTGCTCTCTTTCTTACCTTCCCCAGGCCAGCCTGGCTGAGGAAAAAGGAATCTGTAACATAGGCCCCAAAAGAATAAAAGCACTGGGCAACCCTATGTGGTGAGGACGGTGAGACCATAGAAGAAGGCAGAAGGGAAGGCCAAAGAACGGCCATGTTCTGGCAAGGAGGCTTTCAGAATGTGGAGAGAGACTGATGGGGAGAGACCAGAGATTCTAAGCAGGCTGCAGATGTGAGGGAATGTGGTGTTCTTCAGAACAACCCCGGCTCTAACTGGATGGGGAGGAGACAGCTCATGTGCAAGCGGTAGATGAACCCACAGAACTAACAGACAGAGCTCTGTGGGATGCAGAGGGAGAGGGCTCCTGGTGTGGCTGGTTGCTCCAGGAAACCCTTTCCTGTGCCTGAGAAGCTCACTGGAGCCCTGTGGGAGGAAGAGGAGGCTGTTTGGAGACCTGCAGATCCTAAGGCTTTTGTGGGCATTCACTGCTCAGGAACAGGATGAAAGTCTGAAACCCCGGGGGGCCTGTGATGCAGGGAGGGCACCCGGATGGGTGATGCAGGGAGGGCACCCGGATGTGAAGCTGCCGACTGGGTGAAGAAGAAAAGACCGTCAAAGCAACTTCAAGCAGGCTCGTGCCAGGTGACCAGAGAGCTGGTATCGATCCATTCACTCAGCAACCTGTCTAGACACCAGCCAGGTCTCCATCCTCCCAGAAAGGGGAGGGATGGTCCCCACAGCCCAGAGCATCCCCAGGCCAGGGCCACACCTCTGTTTCCTTCCCCTTCTCCCATGGTCCAGTGATCAGCCTGAGTGTAAGTGAAGTGGCATCACTGAAGACCCTCAGCTCAGAGGGAACAGCCTTTGCTTTGTGACTCTCTGATATCTCTTTTGACCAAACAGCAAAGTCAGGGACCTGGAGATGCCCTAAACCTAGGCACATGCTAGACTTGTTCCAGACAACCATGCCTAACAGATATCATCCCTCCGCCTGCCCCATTCCTCACCATCCACACAGAAACATCCACAATACCTGACTTCAGATGCTATCGTCACTCCAATTACATCTACAATATCTTGCACTTGACATCTACAATATCTTATTAGAAAGCCAGGCTCCCTTAGATGAAGGATCTTAAAGTCTGGGCAGAAATGTCAGCAGCTGACCTAAGATAAATTGGGGTCCCCAGTGTTCCCACAAACTCTTGAGAAGTAAGAGGGGACATGTCAGCCGGTGACCTGGATTCTGATCGATGACTGCCTCCCAGCTGTGTGACATGGAAGCCACCACCCTCTCAACCATGAGCCTCAGTTTCCCCATGTGAAAAGTGGGCATAATTGTCCTGGCAGTGGCCCCAGAGTCAGTATTCAGGGCCCCTGAAAAGCTATGGCAGGATAAAGGCAAGAGCTCCCACCATGTCTTCCTAAGAGAATCAAAGGAGAGGTAGTGACACCTAGAGATCCAAATTCATGTGAGAATGGGTCAGCAACACCAGATCCCTCACCCATCTCCATGACAACCAGGTCAGTGTCAGTCTCCCTACCAACCTAGGCTGCCACCAGTACAACTCTCTCTAGGGTCCTGTCCCAACTCAGGGCTCTAGGGTTCAGCCCCATAGCAAACCACCTTCTGCCAGCTGCTCTTGAAGTCACCTCTAAGGAGAAAGCCATGCTTCTGCTCCTAAGATATCCCTGGGCAGGAAATGGGCAGCAAGCACCATGAATGTTTAATTACGCTAATTGTCCAAGTTCAGTTCCCTCCTCATTTCTTAAGTACTTTGTGGGAAACTGTGATTAAGCGTGAAATGGCTCATTTCTACGATTTCCTTGCTCAGAGTTCTAGGTCGGCTGGGAGTCTGCGCCAGTCTAGGTCAGACATCCCTTGATAACACCTTCTCGTTTTTTCTAATTTCATCTTCTGACCTTTTACTCTTGACGTCCTTACCGGCTTCGTCCTGGGTGTTGGCACACAGCACCAAAGCACCGTAATTACTTAACTGTAGCCCTCTCGTGGAATCTACTTTTGACTTTGTTCGAAAACACTGTAATCAAATCCCTGAGAGTCAGGATCGATGAGCCGGGCTTGCCAGAGGAAATCTATCACAGGACTAAGTGGTTTAGAGAGAGGAGCTCCCTGTGGGGTTGGGGAAAGCAAAGCCGGATGGGTGATGCAGAGGATTGGGGCGGGCAGAGGGGCAGAGCAGGCTGGAGGAGGGACTGAGTGGGCAGGGCAGTGAGCGGTGCCTGTTAGTGGGCGGAGCCTGTAGGTGGGAGGAGTGGGCAAGCAACAGTGTAGGTGTACAGAGCCAGGCAAGTGGACAGAGCTAAACAGAGCTATAGACTGAATGAATGGACATTGCAGGCAGGAGTTGCGGTACAGCAGTGCAGGCAGATGGACCTCGCAGAGGTGGGTGGGTATGCAGTATGGATCACCAGAAAATGTAACCTCAGCGTTTGGGACCCAGTGACTGACCCTCTGAGACTGAGCTACTTCTGTGGTCTTCCGACCACGGACTTACACATGGTTGGCCCCGCACAGTGGGAATGCTGGCTTCAAATATACATCAACTATACATTATGGCCCAGGAAGAGTATGTGCGTAGGCTCACAGGATGAGCCTTGGAGGAGAACAGGGGCTTAATAACGCCAACCTCAGCTTCCATTTCTGAAACATCCAACTGCCAGGGAGCGATGGGTTTGTATGCTCAGCCTAGGGTGTGGCACCATTAGGAGGTGTGGCCTTGTTGGAGTAGGTGTGTCACTGTGAGTGTGGTCTTTAAAGCACTCATCATAGCTGCCTGGAAGCCAGTCTTCTAGCAGCCTTCCCATGAAGATGTAGAACTCTCAGCTTCTCTTCCACCATACCTGTCTGGATGCTTCCATGCTCCTGCCTTGATGATTATGGACTGAACCTCTGAACCTGTAAGCCAGCCCCACTTAAATGTTAACACTTATAAGAGCTGCCTTGGTCATGGTGTCTGTTCACAGCAGTAAAACCCTAACTAAGACACAGGGGATGTGGGCTTGATCAGTGCCTCACACAGCTGGGCGTTGGAGTCTATACACACTTCCTTTACCCATGCACTAATTAAAAAATGCCCACTTCGGGAATGCCCTGAAGGCTCACAGAAGAGCACTGACTGCTCTTCCAGAGGATTTGGATTCAGTTCCTAGCACCCACACAGAGGCTCTCAGGGACCTGATGTCCTCTTCTGGCCTTCATGGGCACCAGGCACACAGGTGGTGCACAGACACATATGCAGACAAAACACACATACAACTAACACAAATTTTTAAAAAAATCTAAAGGCCCGCCTTAAGTACTTGATTGACATTATTTCATTTTATTATACGAGAGTAACCCCATGATAGAAACAAATCCAGCCTGCTTGGCACTTCTGAGTGTGTGTGTGTGTGTGTGTGTGTGTGTGTGTGTGTGCAGATGCTAATGTAGGCCAGAGGAGGGTATCATGTCCCCTGAAGCTGGACATACAGGAGCTAGGAGCCTGATGTGGGTGTTGAGAAAGAACTCCGTCTTCTGTTAGAGCAGCAAGTGCTCTTAGCTGGTCAAACATCTCAGTGCTGGGATGTGACTCAGCTGAAAAGCGCATGCCTAACATTTCTAAGGACCTGAGCTCAACCCCAGCACCACAAAGCAAACAAACTGTCAAACAAATAGACAACAGGAAACCTACTTTTTAGTCTAGTATGATGATCTTGGTAATCCTAGTACAAGGGAGGCCGATACTGGATAATTACTAGGAGTTCAAGGTCAGTCAGAGCTGCATAGTGAATTTTAGACTAACCTGGGATACAGAGTAAGACCCATCTTAATACTCTACAGAGGAAGGGAGGGAGGGAGGGAGGGAAGGAGAGTGGGAGAGGAAGAGAGGGTGGGAGACAAAGAGGGAGAAGGAGAGGGAAGAGGAAGAGAGGGAGGGGAGGGAAAGGGAGAGGGGGAGGAGCGGAGGAAGTGGGAGGGAGAGGGGAAGGGGGAGGGAGAGGGAGATGGGGAGGAAGAGAGGGAGGGGGAAGGAAGTGGGAGAGGGAGAGGGGGAGGGAAAGGGGAAGAATCAGGGAGAAACAAATTTGTGAAATTGGACAGGTATAAATGCTTTAAGCTTAAAGAAGTGGGTTAGGGCTCAAGAATAGGTGGGGTCTAATTCATCCGTTATTCTGACAGTGCTGGTAAGGCTGCAGCCGGTTGTGCACATCACAACTCTGCGAATAAACACGTGTCACTCCTTATCTTTTAATGATAAAACAAACGTTTAAAAAGATTGGTGGACTCATGAAACCGGTTGGTTAGAGACAAGGTGCCTTGAGGCTACCATGTCTGATCACAAACTCCTCACCAAAAGGTGTCCCAGACTCCAGGGTCACAGACTGCACTTTTATGTGGTTCCAGGAAGCACTTCAGCCCCCTGAGGGCTCTGCCACTATAGCAGTTCAGAGTTCACAAGCAAGCTGAAAACGAGGTGTCCAAATCTGATCTGTGTCAAGTCTGTATACAATTTTAATCCAAATTCCCATACAATTCTTGTAAATTTAGCAATTTCTTTCTTTTTTTTTTTTTTTGGTTTTTTCGAGACAGGGTTTCTCTGTGTAGCCCTGGCTGTCCTGGCACTCACTTTGTAGACCAGGCTGGCCTCAAACTCAGAAATCCGCCTGCCTCTGCCTCCCGAGTGCTGGGACTAAAGGCGTGCGCCACCATGCCCAAGACAAATGTGCAGTTCACCAAAAGTAGGACTTTATTCTAGTCTTGCATTGTGCCTCTGAAAAATGTGAGAATTTTATCTCATGGAATAGGAACTGTTTGAGCAATTCCTAGCCAGAAAATCCAAACTCAGAAACGTTTTGGGTTTCTCATGATATCCCAAGAGAAAAACTCCAGGCCTGGGGTTGGAGAGATGGACCTGTGGTTGCAAGTGCTTGCTGTGCAGGCTTGAGGACCCAAGTTCTGATCCAGCATGCAGGTAATGAGTCGGGGGCCCCACCCATGCATGAAACACAGGCTCCAGGGCGGGCAGAGACAGAAGTATTGCTGAAGGTTGCTGGCTTTCAGCCTAGAAGATGTGAGCCCTCGGTACAGGGGAGACTCTGGCTCAAAGGAACAGAGAGAGCATGAGAGAGGATGACACCTAATGTCCTCTCCTGCCTCTGAACACAGGCACAGGCATAGGCGCATACACTCACATGGACACAGACTTAAATAAACAAGAAATCTTTTTTTTTTTTTAAGACAGACAGGAAAGAAAGGAAGGAAGGAAGGAAGGAAGGAAGGAAGGAAGGAAGGAAGAAAGGAAGAAAATTACATCCCTGACCTCTGATGACATATATCTATTAAACACAAGGGTATTAAAATACTTTATAAAATACCTCAGGCTACAGATACAGGTGTACACAAAATCTTTCCCTGAGACATCCCACCATATAATGCAAAACTCTTTTCTGTAAAAAACAAAAGCTGCAATGCAATCTGAAACACTTCGGATAAAGGACTCATAACCTATAGATCTTATAAAAATAGGATTGATGCCCCCAGAAGACAGCATTGCATTTATCCCAGGCTTATGTGGCCCCGTGACACGCCACTCTGTAGTTAAACGAAGAAACAGCCTTCCATCTGGGGAAGCAAGTACATCTGTGAGAGATTGGATCAACCCAAGTATAACCACAACTTAGCAGGCCTGGCTGCTACCATGGCAACCATTTGGGCTTCCTAATAAAGGGTCACGTCGCTCTTAAATTGTCTCAGGCATTGTTTTAAGCAGGAATGGCCAGTATCCAGTCAATTCATCTTCACAGCAGTGCTGTGTGTTAGCCATGACTATCTGCCTTCTGCAGAGTGTTGAGAAGTGACATCCGAATCCCACAGCCACCAACCAAAAAGCTCTGATCCCAAATCGGAAGCCTGGGCTTTCCCCTGATGTAGAGCCCAAGTGTCGTTCCATTCTGGGTTTCAAGGACTCTCAAGTGATTTCTGACACTTTAAGCAAGTTACTGTAATTGTTTTCGAATTAGTCCTCAATTCTTGGTTTGGAAAATAGTACATCTCAGGGCACTGTTGAGAGCTGTGGAGACAGCTCTGGTGTGAGCCTGTGTGGAGTCGGAGGTCTGGGAAGGAGCCTATACACTTGCAGATGGTGGTTATCTTCTCGTGACTCTGATGCCACTTCTGGTGAAATCTGCTACTTAAAAAAATGGCGAAGAGCCACTCCCTGGCAAGTCCCCTGATTAAATATATTTGCATGCTTGTGTTCCTTTCATTAAAGTTTCACAATACTCCCATTGTTCCTAGCGTCAATACTTTAAAATCTTTTATTTATTGGTCTAATTAAAGTCACGGAATACAACATCTTTAACTTCCTAGAGAATGGAAATGCTCAAAACCACTCTTGGCTCTCATGTCTGAACACATCCCAACAGATCTCTGAAACAATAGCAGGGACAGGGGAGATGGACCAGTGCACAGAGGGCTCTGTGCTTCCGCATGAGGAACGGAGTTTGAATGCCCAAAACTCACATAAAAAGCCAAGGCATGGGGCTGGCAAGATGGCTCAGTGGTTAAGAGCACCGACTGCTCTTCCGAAGGTCCCGAGTTCAAGTCCCAGCCACCACATGGTGGCTCACAACCATCCGTAACGAAATCTGATGCCTTTTTCTGGAGTATTTGAGGACAGCTACAGTGTACTTACATATAAAAAAATAAATAAATCTTTAAAAAAAAAAGCCAAGGCATACTCACACATGGGCTTGTTTCTAACTCCAAAACTGTGGTGTGCAGAGACAGGAGGACAGCTTCATCCTCCTAACCACGGTCCAGGTTTAGGAGCCTCTGTTTCAATGGAATAAAGCACCCTGTGTCCTCCTGGGCTATATTGCCCAGCTGCCTTCAGTCACCCTTAGATGTTACCTGACTCTTCTGGAGTGGAACTTCTACCATGGAACCTGGTGTCTTTTCTTACCCCGGTCCTGGCAGGTGCCACATCTACACATGTAAAGAATTGGTTACGTCTAACATCTTCTGTCTTGACTCTCTGACATGTAGGCTCTCTCCTGTCTGCCATGATGTTGGGCTTCTGCATAGACCTCAGTATGTGGTCTCCTGCCTCCGACCTCTCCCCACAGCGACTGGAGCCTCCACTAGACCCTGCCTCATCAGTGAAATCCCCAGAGTGGCTGACAGAGCAGGTACAATGTGAGCCACTCTGTCTGTGGCCTCCTTAGGGTCCTGTTCCCTCACTTAACCTGCCCAGCCCACCTAATAAGACATGTGCAGCTTCTGTTCAAACACTGGTGGGTCCCTGCACCACTCAAACCCCTGTGCATGCTGGGAAACATGGCTTGCTCTGCCCAGAGTGTCCAGCTGCTGTACTTCCTAGATGCTATGGTTTGAATGCACCATCCAAAGTCAGAGTATTGGGAATTTAGAAGCTGAATCTATGTGTTGATGATGTCCCTTTGTTGGGATAATTAGGGTCATTTGGGGTCCTGGTGGGGAGATGCCTATGATAGCATCAGTGATCTTATAAGAAGAGATACACTACTGATCTAGCACACTTCCTCTATCCCACCATGTGACCCCACCCATCATGTTATGGTACAGTAGGCAGGTCCTCATCAGGTACCAATGCTGAGTTGAACTTCCTGAACTCTACAACCATGGGGCTTTTTAAATAAGTTATCCCACCTGTAACAGAAAGTGAACTAAGGCACTGACAGACTCTTATTCGAGCTTTGAAACCCTGGCTTGTTGCCCCTGCAGTTGCTTTCCTCTAGCATCTACAGTGTAGATTCTCCCAGCACCTGGATTTAGTTCCCTTCCACTAATACATGGATGCTAGGAACTACACATCACCTCTTTGCAATGCTCTGTTACCAAGACCTTGAGCGTCAGAGGGGAAAACATGGGTCAGACTGACCTTTGGGTTTGAGTCCTGTCCAAGAGGAGGCTAGAAGCTTGGAGTACATGAAATAGAAGGGACCAAGGGCCTTTGTATGTTGGCCCATATTCCACCAACTGTGACAGCCTCCACCAGTGGGGCTTTGCTCCCATCCTGCCCCCTAGTAAAAGGCCAGAGGAAGGCTTCCATGCTAGGTCTTGCCTGGGGAGAGTCAGACATGAAGATGGAGATGAGAACAAGACTACCTCTTCCTGGAGCAAAGATGGAATCCAGTGTTGACAAGCACCAGTTTGGTCCTGTTTGTGGCTGGGTCCCCCTCCCCAGACAGAGTTCACTTTAGGAACCCATGCTGGACTAGCAGGGCTCCAACCATCCTTCTCTTGCCCAAGACAAAGATTACCCTCTCCTCTGAATCCTTCCCTTCTCTGAAGTGCTCAAGCATCATTCCTACTTCCTGTTCCTGCCAGGGCCTCAGATGCCCTCCTGCTTGAGACATTGTTCAGGTACCCCCCTACTACGTGGTTCCAGCCCCCAAATAGAGACTCTGCTTATCCTTGAGACCAGTTACACCCTGGCTTCCAGCTGCACAGCCTCCTGCAGAATAGTGAACACACTCATCCAAAGAGACACAAACCTCTATATACTTCTTCTTTATACAGGGTTTGGGATCTTCCCTCACTCCAGTCTCAGGACCAATAATCACTACCTTATATCTAAGAAAATAAGACAGGAAGAGGTGGACATCAGTCTCAATTGTCCCAACTACTTCTTCGAGGGCACACAAACTTAGTGTGCCAGTTCTATGAAGAAATCCAACCTCAGAATCGTTCTGAGACTCCAAGACCCTAGCAAGGAATAGGGCTGGATATGGAGACTCTATCAAGGGTTTCTTGATCTACTATGGACTCCCCAGTTCATATGCAGAAGCCTGGTCCTCAATGGGATGGGATGAGTGGGGCTGAGGCAAGATAATTAGACAAACAGGACAACTGCTGGGTGGCTGAAGTCTGATGCAACCAACTGCAGAGCTGCAACACACAAAACACCATGAGACCATTCCAACAGCTGATACAAGACCAACTCAAACAAGCTGGAAACCGCTCAGCCAACCACATGAGGCCAGCTGTCCTTTGCTTCAGCCTACAGTTCATGAGCTCTGCCAAATTGCCTGCTCCCATCATGCATCTGACACTAAGCTACAGCAAACAAGCCCATGTGAGAACAGAAGAGGGGAGTAACCCTAGTTTGGAAAAATCCAGACCTGTTCCTGGAACTCCCCGCCTTAACTCATGAATAATCCTCCCTTCCTTTAAAAAGTTGGCATAAAACAGCTGCTCAAAGTCATGTACAGATCTCTCTCTCTCTCTCTCTCTCTCTCTCTCTCTCTCTCTCTCTGTCTGTCTCCTTTTCCCCTCTCCCTCTCCCTCCCTCCCTTCCTCCCTCTTTAGTCTGTATTATCAACCTTTTCATAGGTCTAGAGAGAGTGCTTAGGGATTAAGAGCGCTTGCTGCTCTTGTAGAGGACACATGGACACATGCTCCGTACCCATCACCCACTAGGTGGCCTCTGAGGCACCTCTACTCAGGTACATATACTCCCCTTACACACATAAACACATAACTGCAATTTTTAAAAAAAAGGGTATTTCCTTAATAAACTCCAACTGTGTTTCCTACTAACTTGCCCTGAAATTCTTTTCTGTGATGCAGTCAAGAATCCCCGTGTCTCGTGAGTTTAGAAGTCTCCAAATAGAATTCCTGCTTCAGCAGAAGCCATGGCGCTCAGGCTGCCAGTGACAGAGCCTTTGGAAGGCGATTTGATATTAGGGGAGAAGCTTTGTGAACCGGATTAGTGCTTGCATAAGGAGAACCCCAACAGGCTTTCCCACCCACTCTGTAAGAACACACATGGTCCCATTTCTGACCTCTATTCACCATACTTCAACCAATGCCTCCCTCCCGACTTGCTACCTCCAAAACTATGAGGTATATGACTAAGTACATGGCCAAGTCACCCAGACTTAGGGGATTTTTGTTATAGGAGCTTAAGCTAAGATGCCATTCTTTCAGCTACTTTGAAGTCTTAATAATTATGAGCCAAACAAGACCTACTAAGTGTGGCTTCACGAGAGTAGGCTGGCATGGGTCATTGCTGTTTGGATTTAGGAAAAACACAACAATCAAACCTGTGGTATTCGACTTTTCTACTGACAGAATTAATGAAGGTGAAGGCTGTGAGGGACTCCTGGGCCCCTCTCTGTGTCGCTGCCCAGAGTCTTTGTTAGGGAAATGTCAAGGGGAAAGGAAGCAGGTTGGAACATCTGTGTCCTCCCGTTTTAACTTCATCTCTGAAATTGCCAAAGCACAGATGCCAGGTGTTTGACAAAAAAGAGGAAGAAGAAGAAGAAGAAGAAGAAGAAGAAGAAGAAGAAGAAGAAGAAGAAGAAGAAGAAGAAGAAGAAGAAAAAGAGAAGTTAAGAAGGCACCTGCCCCTCCGAAGCCTGTGGGACAGACAGCACAGCTGGCTACTTTTACAATCTTATAGATGTTAAAGGATGAATTCTTAGCCAGACCCTCCAGTGTCCTCCTTCTCACCTCACAGAGGCTCTGAATCCCTCACAACAAACACACCCAGCCTGGGTGCACGGAGAACCCTGGTGGAGTCTGTGTCACAGATGCCAACATGGAGGAGCTGAAGCTGGCCTTCCATTCGGGGTGAAGATATTCTCCGAAAGCCTGGAGGAGGCCCCAAGGGAACTGGGGCAGTGCCGGTTCCCTGGAATACACTGCAGGTGAGGCAGCCAGTGTCCCTTGGGATCCCAGTTGTGGCTTCCCCTGATGGGAGTCTGTGACTCATCAGCCATCTACTTTGGATGTTGACACGGCAGTTTTGTTCTGTTTATTTTTAATTGACATTAAAGTGTTGTACCTCATCATAGGCACGGTGTGCTAATGGGACACACCGTGTGTCTGGTTAAGGGGCTTTTCTCTGTCCATCCAGCATACCATGAGTCACGGTCTAATCAGAGAAATTAAACTCACCAGCTCCTTGAGCATTCCTCATTTCTCTAGGTTGGGAACCTATGAAACTGTAGTTCTTTATGAACCGTATAATACGGTTGGACATGGTAGTGCGTGCCTGTAATACCAGCACTTAAGGAAGCTGAGGCTGATGGATCATAAACTTGAGAATGTCTTAGGCTGTCTGGCAGGACTCTAATTCAGCCAAGTAAGTAAATAGATTATAGAAGGTGTTGTGAACTATGGTTACCTGCCTGTGCTGTAGAATATACTAGAACAATGGGGGCTGGAGCAATGGCTCAGCAGTTAAGATCTCTTGTTGCTTTTCCAGAACCCAGCTTCAGTCGCCAGCACCCACACGGCAGCTCACCATTGGCTGTAAGTCTAGTTGCAGAGGATCTACCACCTTCTTCTGGCCTCTGTGGGCACTGCACACATATGAGACATACACATACTGGTGAGACACCCATACACATAAAATAGAAATAAATGTTATTTAAAAAAAAAGAGAAAGGAATACTCCTGGCCATTTTGGTAACTTTTGTCTACCTGGTTCTCTTCCTCCCCACCTTTCTCAGACTCGAGAAATCTTTTCTTTTCCCAGTCTCCCTCCTGCCTCCTTTTTTCTTTCTCCCCTTGACCCTTTCTTGCTACCTAACTCAGGTTGGCTTTGAGACCATGGTCCTCCCAGCTCAGTCTCGAGTGCTGGGGTTGCAGGCACGAGCAGCCGTGCCCAGGTACCTGAAATCAGCACAGAGTGACAGAATTTCATCTTTCCCTTTCCATGTCTGGTTTGATTCAGTCTCTGGGATGTTCTGTATCCATGCTGCCACAGTGATGAGATTCATTTTGTATGGTTGTAATAACATCCCACTGTATCTGTGTACTGCATTTCTTTTAGCCCTTCCTCCCCATGGAATCTGACTTGACTCTGGATTTTGTAACTTGAATGATGGGAAGAAGATAAGCAGATGTCTTTCTGATGAGCTGGCTTGGCCTCCTAAGACACACGTCCAATAATTGCTACTACTACATGTTGACTGGGAGCTGAATATGCCCCACGGGTGATAACCAGGGATATTCATCAGGGACTCTAAATTAGCTACCTCCCTCATCCCTGTGACCAAATACCTGGAAAGAGGCAACTTAAGGGAGGAATGATTTGTTTTGGCTCACAGTCTGAGGGTGTGGCCCACCATGTCAGGAAAGGTGTGGAGGTAGAAGCAGCTCACAACTGTGGCAGTGGGAATATGCTGACTTCTGGGCAAAGTGGGAAGCAGGGCTGGGCTATAAACCTCAAGACCTTCCCACAATTCACGTACAGAACACACATGAGATGTCTGGGAAGGAAGAAAGGGAAGAACAGAGGACCTGTGAGTGGCAGCGACAGGCGAGACTGGGGAAAGCCATGCTTGGAGGATTCCGGAGCGCACAGGGCAGACCTCACCAAAAGGCAACAGAGCTCAGGGTAGACCTCACCAAAAGACAGACAGACAGGTGCTCAGAGATTTGCATGGGGTGGGGTTGAGGGTAGAGAGATGGGATCCTAGGGACATCTGAGGAAAGAGATGCCAGGCAGAAGGAAAAGCCTGTGCAGGGGTGTAGGAAGAAGGGTGAGGAACCTAGAATGTTAGAAATAGGGCGGGTGGGTGAGGAGAAACCTCGGTGCCAGGGTCAGAGATGCCTCGGGCTGGATCACACCAGGACCGTCGGTTAGTTGCCTTTCCCATCACGGTGATGAAGTACACTGACAAACACACCGTAAAGGTTGATTTGGGCTCAGAGTTCCTGAGTAGAGAGAAACATTCTTGAGTGGAAATCACTGGGGACGGCGGCAGGAACTTGAGGGGTCTGCTCACGTTGCATCCACATTTGGGAAGTAAAGAATATGGATGCTGCTTTTTCCTTTGTTCAGCCCTGAATCCCAGACCGTGAACTGGTCCCACCCACACTCAGGGTGCATCTTCGCACTGTAGCTGACCTAATCAAGAAATCCCTCACAGATGTGCCTCTTTAGTATTCTGGAGCCTGTCAAGCTGCCAGCGTTAACCGTCACAGTTTAGTGCATGATAAAAACATTGTCTTCTTAACTGAAGCAGAGGCCATGGAGGGGGTCTAAGTGCTCAGGCACACATGATCCATGGAAGGCATCAAAGAATCGCTGACTTAAGCGCCCACCATAGAGGATCCTGTTTCTAGCAAATCCCAGCAAAGGCAAATCTGAAGAGACAGGAAGTAGTTTGGTGGTTGCCTAGGGGACAGAAAGATAGGGCTGACAGCTACCATGTGGGAGTTACTTTTGGAGTAGTACTGAGGTGACCATAATGACAGTCACAAACTCAGAGAAGACATTGATATTTTGATTAATTGTATACATTAGGGGGAATTGATTGGCTGTGAATTATATCTTACTAAGGCTGTTAGAGAAAAAAGGAATGGTTCCCTGATTAGGATAGGCAGGGAGGGGAAAGGGGCAGAGAGGGGAAGGGACTGGTAGGAAGAAGCAGGGAGGGGCCACTGGAAAGACGATGATGGTGACTAGGCCCAGTGATGGAGAGGTGGAGCTGCTGAGGAGTGTTCAGGCTCTCGTGAACTTTGAAAGACCAATACATTTGCCTACTTGTACATTTTATTACGTGTGTGGAGGCCAGAGGTCAGAGATCAACCTTGAGTATCACTCCTCAGGTGCAGTCTACAGGGTCTCTCACTGGCCTAGAATCCACCACAGATTCAACTGCCCCTGCCCACCCAGCACTGGGACTAAGCATATGCCATCAGTCCTGGCTTTCTCACAGGGTTCTGGATTCAAACTCAAGTCCTGAGGCTTGGGTAGCCATATTTCTTGCATATTACTCTCAAATGTATTTGTGTTCGGAGATTTCTGATTAAACTATTTCTCAGAGTGACAAACTGAGTTCTGGGGCTCGTGCCCAGGCGTGTGCCAACACTCCGAAGGTGGGAAGAAGGAAGATGACATGGGAAACTGAGGTCAAATGAAGAGCTCAGTGGTTAGAGCCTAAGAAAGTTTAATGAGTGCCAAGCTTCTCATGGAGGCAAGAGAGGCCTCATTACATGTCCTGAATAACTGGTGAGGACCAGACTGTGGATTCATTAACAGTGGAGTCATGAGTGACCTTGAAGAAGATGGCTTGGGCAGGTTGAAGTCTACAGAAATGCTTCTGAGACTCACGGGATTTAAGGAATGTAGACGAATAGAGACAGTGACCACTCAGAGTTGTGTCTGTGCCAATAGGAAAGAGAAGTCACGGGAATGGGTAAAGATGGCAAGATGTTAGAGGAATACAAAGAGGAAAGACAGGGAAAGGAGCCTGGACAGGAAATGAGATGGGGCCCTTGGCGACGGCCACCAGCCACCATTGTGACCAGCAGAGGGACTGAGGGGCTCCCCTGAAACAGTAGAGAGCTGGTGGAAGCTTTCAGTTTCCAGCTTGTCCTGCAAATGTCATTAAGCCAGAGCACTTGCAAGAATGGATGTCTGCATCAAGATGAGGCAACTGGGCAAGGGATGGGGAGATATTAGCAAGGTTAGCAAGACGATGGCTTCCCCATGGAGCAGGTCCTAGCTGGGATGAGGGGGTCCAGAAGAAGTGCACCGGTCCTAGGAAAAAAGAGCCAGAGAATGTTATACTGAAAGAGACCGCTGGCCAGAGGTCACTGCCATTTGAACACAATCCCTACAAGTTGAATCAAAATTATCCAAATCACATGTTGATGACATTGGGAACATGGGGCCTTCATTAGGATAAGATGCGGTGATGAGGATGGTGCCCCCCATTACTGATAACGGTGACTTTAAAAGAAGAGGTGCCTCAGCTGGCACATTCAGCTCTCTCCCCATTGTGTTATGTTGTAGCTGCAAGTTGTCACCAGACACTGGTGGATGCCAGCACTATAATCTAGGACTCCCAGCCTCCAGAACTGTGATGGAAATAAACGTCTACCCCTTACAGACTTCCCAGTCTTGTGCATCTTTGTTATAGCAACCGAAAACAAATTAAGACAAAGGGTTGAGGAGATAGCGTCATCAAAAAATAAAAACAAAACAAACAAACAAGCAAACACACACACACACACACAAAACCAAGACAAAAAAACAACAGTCAGTAGGTCTTTCCTAGAAACCTTGAAAGATGTTGCCATGCTCACGTTTGACAAGCCATGATTCCATGCCCCGGTGAGTTCTTGTGGCACATGCCAAGGGGAAGGGGAGAATCCCTCAAAGTATTGGCCTTTGTAACTTTATTCAAGCAGTGCTAGAACAGTAACCAACAGAGACCTTGGTCAATTGCTATGGATACCTGAAAACTGGTCCTACTTGGAATCTAAGCTCTCCACTACTTCTGGAAGTTTCACCAGTTAACAGAAGAGGAACATAGGGCTCTACCCTCCTAAGCAGAGGACAGTCTTGGTGACTGGTTGTGGTTTCAGTGTGAAAGCTTCCCGGAGAGTATCTCCAGTTGAAGGTAGAAGAGGAAACCCAACCGTGGTAGAATATGATGCAAAGACTTGACATGAGTATTGATTGGTCCCTGTCTTTGTTATGCTTCTATTGCTGTGAGGAAACACTGTGAGCAAAAGCAACCTGAAGAGGAAAGGGTTTATTTCATCTCACACTTCCGGGTAACAAGTCCATTTCTGGGGGAAATCAGGGCAGGAGCTTAAGCAGAGCAGGAATTGGAGCAGAGGCTATGGAAGAGCATTTTTTACTGGCTTGCTCAGTCTGCTTTCTTATACAGTTCAGGATATGAACATTGTAAAAACAGAGGTCACATGCCTCTGTAGGCCTTGTTGTTTGGTCCAAAGGGACAGCATGTGAGGTAGAAATACCACAGATGAGCAGCTGATGCCTGCTGCCCCAGCCAGCCCTTTTCAGGCACATAACGCCAGAGAAGAGCTCACTCGGGCTTGCAGAAAATGAGGTAGCATCAGGTCAACCCAGAACGATTCACATCGTCCAGCAGGGCTTGGCGAGTTGGGTTTGTTATTCTGCATCTCTGTGAGTCAGAGCTTTCAGCCTCAGTGTCATCCAGAGAGTCAAAAGCAATCTGATGCTCAAAAGGCGATGTGAAAATCGCCGTGTCGGAGGCCACTCTGCAGTTTCCATTTATGAAGGTCCAGTGACCACAGTCTCCTTGGAGAAGTTTACTGCTTGGGCACAATTCAAACGTGCTCTTTCTTTGACATGGATACTCTGACTTTATTTCAGTTTTGGGGAAGTGCTTATTCAGTTTTGCAGGAGGAGCGCAGTCCAAAGAGATGATGGCTCTTAGGAAGTGTGATTTTTCAGTTCTGAGTACACCAGTGCGATTCAGAGCACACACAGATTAACTGCAGATGCTCCTCTGCCCACAGTGGAGCCCGACTAACCCCTCTGAAACTGCGCTAGGTCATGAAACTATATACCAAGCCTACCAAACAGCCTGGAGTTCGGGCTCTCTCCCTTTGTGATCATGTGACTGACGAGAACCGTGGTTCACTGTTGCTTAATCTGGGGCAAAGAGCCAAATGCAAATCTATCATTGTCTCATTTTTCCTGTTTATGGTATGTATGTGAGTATACATGTGTTTTCGTGTGTCTGCGGATGCCAGAGGTTGGCGTCCTTGATCGTGTCTCCATTTTACGCATTGAAGGAGGGCCTCTCACTTGGACTCATCACTGACTATGTGGCTAGTCAAGCAGCCAATTTGTTCCAGGGCTCCTGAGAACTGGGGTTCTAGGCGGCTCCATCTGCCCCACTTTTATATGGGTGTATAGAATAGGACCTCGGGTCCTCACACGTGTGCTTATGAAGAGCTCTTTACCCACCAGGTCATTTCATAATAAAATATCATCAATCAAAACATTGGTAAGGCAGGGACTGTTGCATGTGTAAAATTGCAATGCACTTATCTACAAGTATTTTTTAAAGATGATTTTATTTTATGTATATGAGAGTTCTGCCTGTATGTATGTTATGTGCACCACATTTATACATGATGCCTGAGGGGGATCAGAGGAGGGTATCCAAGTCCCTGGAACTGGAGTTATCAATGATTGTGAACCACCATGTGGGTTCTGGGGACTAAAGCCAGGTCCTCTGCAAGAACAGTGGTTAAGTGAGTCATCTTCCCGCTATATGTATTTTTTTTAAACAGGAAAAAATGAGGGTCCTTGGGATGACCTGATTCCCCCTTTTGCTCACTGAGAGGGCCTGATGTAACTTTGATGGGTGAGTACATCACATCTAGTCTGCACTCAGAGAGCTACAGGGGAGGGTTCATAGTCCACAGCTGGTACCCATTCCCTAGCCACAATGGTTTATCCAGGGAGTGCACATGTGGTGTAATCAGTGTGTGTGGTATTTAGCATTAATCAACAGAATCTAGAACCACCTGAGAGATGGATCTCTGTGCAAACACTTGAGGGATTTTCTTGGCATCATCAGTTGAGGTAGGAAGACCTCCCCGATGTGGGTGTCACCATTCTCTGGCTGGGCTCCTGATCTATAGAAGAGGAGGAAGGGAACTGAACAGAAGCCATTCATTCATCCTCACTGTACTTCCTGGTTCTGGCTCTGGACATGATGTGTTGAGCTGCTTTTAAGTTCCTGACGACTCACTACAATAGAGTATACTCTTGAATTGTGGGCTAGAGTAAGCCCTTTCTATTTTAAATTGCTTTAGTCAGGGTGTTTTATCCCAGCAAAATAACTGAGACAATAGTCTTCCATGAGATTGGGATAATGAGAAAAACCAACCAACAAAAAATATCTTCCTGGCCTGTAAAGCTCCTACAGGAATCCTGGAGTCACTTATGTGAAGTGACTTATGATAATCTGAGAAGGAGGTCTCCACAGAAAAGAGCCATGTCAAGAGAGAAGAAATGTTTTAGCTCCATCCTATTATTGTAACAAATATTATGACCAAAAGCAATTTAAGGAGGAAAGGATGTATTTGATTTACACCTACAGGTCACCATCCATCACTGAGGAAAGTCAAACAGGAACTTGAAGCAGAAACCATGGAAGATGATGTTTGCTGGCTCACTCAAAGGCTCATGCTTAACTAGCTTTATGATCTAGGCCGGGATCACCTGCCCAGGGAATGGTGCTGCCCACAGTGGGTTGGTTCCTCCCAAATTAATCACCAATCAAGACAACTCCCATAGACATGCCCAGAGGCCAATCTGATCTGAGAAATGCCTCAGTGGAGACTCCATTCTCAGATGACTTTAGGCTCTGTCAAGTTGATAGCTAAAGCTAACTAGAAAGGGGAAGGCACAGGCCTCGGCCATGACATAGTGTGGGCCAGCTATGGCTACGGTCTCACTCCTGTGCCAGTACAGTTCTGCCTGTAGTGTAACTGGATTTGTGTCTCCAGCAACTATACCTTGTTAGATCCTGACAGATACAGTGTCCCCCGCTTTGCGTATTGCCAT
The DNA here is from genome assembly GCF_978045245.1 of Mus caroli. Taxonomy (NCBI): domain Eukaryota; kingdom Metazoa; phylum Chordata; class Mammalia; order Rodentia; family Muridae; genus Mus; species Mus caroli. The sequence continues at coordinate 72,379,921 of NW_028227268.1, forward strand.
GGTACTAAGAAGAGTTTCCAAGCACTGAGGACCCAAGAGCTCCATTCCGAGAACAGTGGCCAGAGGAGCCCCATGGGTGAAAAGCAAATTAAAAGAAACAATTTAAACTCTGCCATAATTGTACTAAGGAAATACAGCAAATGAAGGAACACCACTTCTTCAAGAAAATCAATTAAATTTTGGTAAGAATATCTCAAGAACATGAAGCTTTTATACTTGAGCTGGAATCTGTTCTTTCTTTTCTGTTTGTAATTCTTACTAGTTCACCTTAGAGAAAGTCCCATCTGTTGGAGAAGGATGAGAGGGAAGGAGGGGAGGAGGGGAGGAAGAAGAGAAGAGGATGAGAAGGGAGGATGGGGAGGAAGGAAGAGGGATGAAAGGGAGGGGTGAGGGTGAAAGGGAAGAATGGGAGGAGGGATGGGAAGAGGGATGAAAGGGAGGGATGAGTGTGAGAAGGGAGGATGGGGGAAGGAGGTGGAGAGACATTAAAGAGAGAGATGAGGAGACAGCTGGAAGAGGGTTAGGGAGGAGGATGGAAAGGAGAGATTGGGAAAGCATGGAATAGGGGATGAGGGAGCTCACAGAGGAGACTAATGGGGGATTGAGGAATCAGAAAGATTACTGGGAAAGACAAGAGAAAAATATGAGACGTAGTAGCTGAAAACTTACTAAACTTGAGGAAGACATCAGTGTACATAGGCAAGAAACTCAAAAAGCTTCAAATACAATACGTGCAGAGATCCCAAAACATCACAGAAAAATGGTGAAATACGGAAATGTTGTAAAACAGCAGGACGGAATGACTTGTGATGTACAAAGGAGCCCATTCAGATAACGCTGACTTTTCATGAGAAATCACAGAAGACAGATGACCAAGAGAGAGTGAATGGCCATCCACCAGGAATCCAATGTCTATTAAACTGTCATTCAACGGTGAAATAGTTGTCCCAAATGTTATAAAGAAACTGAGAGAAATTGTTGTCAGTAGACCTCTTTTATAAGACATATTAGAAGAAAGTTTAGGGGGCTGGAGGGATGACTCAGCAGGTGAGATCTCTGCCTGCTCTTCCAGAGGTCCTGAGTTCAATTCCCAGCAACCACATGGTGGCTCACAACCATCTGTAATAGGATCTGATGCCCTCTTCTGGCATGCAGGTGTGCGTGCAGATAGAGTATTTAAGATATAAATAAATAAATAAATCTTTAAAAAGAAGACTAATAATTTGAATATATCTGCACATCCTATATTAATAATTAATGAAATTAATGATAAATTATAAGTATAGCACAAATGCAGTTCCCCTCTTTTCTCAACTGACTTTGAAAGTAATTATAAAAACATACTTATATAAATGTATCATTGGGTCTGTATCATATAGAACTACAATATATTTATTTAACCATAATGGTACAGACATGAGTGAGAGTGATGTTACCACCCACCAGAGAGTAAGTGAATCCACAGGCGTCAAGTAAAGTGAGCTGGAAACAGTCAGTAAAAACAATGTCATTGTATCAAACTATAGGCACATGCTCTTCTTTCTCAGATTCTGTAAGTATCAAATAAAGTGAAGTAACACATTCTTGGGCAAGAATATGTAGTTAGTAGCATTGTGGTCCTTCGAAGACACCAATGTCCTAACCCCTGGACTCTGTAAATACTATTATTTCATGGTGAAGGAAAGTTAGATCAGCTGACTTTGTGGTACAGAAGCCTCCTGGATAAGCCAGGAAGGACCAACACAATCTTACAAGTGGTCCTAGAGATAAAAGAAGGATGCATAAGAAAGACCTGGAGAGGCAGCAGCGGGAGACATCCTTGGCCTGATGTTGTTGGCTTTGAAGATGAAGAGAGAGCCTCATGAGCAAAGGAATGCAGATGGCCTCCAGAAACTGAAAAGGCCAAAGACAGATCCTCGTAGAGTCCCCAGAAGGAGCAAAGTCCTGCCAACTTGATTCTAGGTCAGCAAGACCCACTTCAGATCTCTGACCTCAAAAGCTGCATAAATTATATTAGACAAGCCGCTAACTTTACAGCAACTTGTTATGACAGCAATAGAAAGCTAATACAAGACACAGAGCCATCTCAGAGAGAGGGATGGTGGCCATGCCAGGGAGGAGTGACGTCTTCACCTCACTGGCATTAAGTTCCTACATGTACAATTCTGATAAGTGAAGGTGTATATGACATTGGAGAGACTGTTGACAACATGTCAGGATGGGAAATGACAAAACACTGCCTTTCCATAAAAGCAGAGAACAAACTGGTAAATCTGTCAGAATTGACTTCTAGGGAACGCCAAAATTTAATCAGAAACGTACAAAAGCTGAGGGGTACTGATGAATGAATAAGGAAGCTGCTGGCTTTCGGGGTGTGTTAATTCCTGTTTGCCACACCCTACTCTCCAACTCAAGAGTTCCAGAACTATGGTAGCCAGCCCACGTTACCAACCCAGTTCCCAGTACCACAGAAAACAATAAAAACCTTATTTCCAAAGAATTGTAGCCATGGGCTTCTACAGTGGCTTGATTTGTTTCCCCTGACTAGTCATTTCCCCAGGGCTGAAGTAAGTTCCCTGATATTTGTCAAACAAATTTAAAGGAAAACGTATGTGAGCCAATTGGGGCAACATTCAAACGATAAGGCAAGCAATGTGATAAACAAACCCAGAGGTTTGGGGAAGAAGAGGTTGGAGACCAGGAACTTTGAAAAGTTCCCTGTGTGGACAGGGAATCTAGGAAGCCACATACGCGTAGATAGAAATAGAAAATGACAAAATGGGGTCTGGAGAGATGACTCAGCAGTTAAAAAAAATGGCTGCTCTTGCAGAGGACCCAAGTTCAGTTCCCGGCAGCCACATGGTGGCTCACAACCTCCGAGAACACTAGTTCCAGGAGGTCTAGTGTCCTCTTCTGGCTACCACAGGTACCAGGCACACACACTGCACACGTACATACATGCATACAGGCAAAAGTCACATACATGTAGAATAAAAATAAGTAAATCTTTATATAGAAAATAGTTAAAAATCATAAATCAAATAAACCTAAGAGGCACATAGAATGCCCTATACCATCAGAGGAGAAGAAATATCGTCTTCGTGAACACAAGTCATCTCTGGTATAAACCTCAGTGTCAGGTCACAAAACAAGTTTAAGTGTTGAAACCATACCAAGTATCTTTTCCAAACTGGAGGAAATAAATAAAACTGCAAACTCACAATAGAAGAAACTTCACAAATGTGTGGAATTTCAATGAATAGTTTATGCAAACAATTAGGACAAAGAAGAAATTGTAAGATGAATTAGACAGTCTATTGAGACAACCATGAAAACAAACCCCCAAAGTAACAAAAACTCATACAAAGGCAGAGCCCAGAGGGAAGTTTACAGCTGTAAACCATCATGTTTAAAAAAATAAGCAGGAGCTACATCAAAACACAGCTTCACACTGTAAGAAGCTAGGAGAGTAAACTCAGAGCTAGTGAAAGAAAGAGAAAAACAGGAACAAAACAGAGAACAATAGAAAAATATCGAAAGTTAGTTCTTTGAGAAAGTCAATGAGATTTACTAGAATAAAAGCTTGAATTCCAAAAATGAGAAAAATACTCAGGACAGGATTAGCAACCTTGGAGAGATAAATGAACTATCAGAGAAAATGCTGGATAATCCCACACTGACAAACCGTGCAGGACAAAGTTAAGAAGTTTCTAGGATCCGATTACGATTGACTGAAGGCGAAATAGGAAAATTGAACAAGAGATCGACTAAGAAAGGTATTGTAAGATAACTACAACCAACCTCCTTTGTGAATATAGAATAAAAAATTCTCAGTAATGCACTAGCAAAATGATTCCAGCATTATATTAAAGGGATGATGTGCCATAACCAAGTAGAGTTTACCACTGGAATGTAAGGATGACTCTACATACAAAAATGAGTCCACATCTTCTACCACATTCATAGAAACGAACTGTATGATCACCTCAATTGACACAGAAAAAAATTTGAGCACGTTCAGCATTATTCATGATTAGGAAGAGACTAGGTATGGCAAGAATTGCCTTGGTACGGCAAAGGCAGCCCAGAACAGTCCGAAGCAAGCATCTCATTCAGTGGCGATAACTGAACTTTTTTTTTTTTAAGAAATCCACTTTTACACAGCCATTAAACATGTTGCTGAAAGTTATAGGCAGAGCAATTAGAAAGAAATTAAAAAGCAGGCAAACTGGAAAGAAACATTTGTACGCTTCATTAGTTAAATACTCTACAATACAACCACAGCTAGCAAGTTCTAGAGGGAAAGGTCACACTCCTGAGGGGATTTGTTTGTTTGTTTGTTTGTTTGTTTGTAGCAGTTGAAGTGGAGGTTACTCAGCCCATCTCATGAACCATGTGTGTGGTGTGTAGCTGAGAGGACTGGCTAACTGTCCCAATTAACTTTAACTGTCAACTTGACACAGCTCAGAGTCACCTGAAAAGGAAATCTTGATTGTGGAATTTCTCAAATCAGGGTGGTCTATGGACATGTCTGTGTGTGTGTGTGTGGGGGGGGGGTATTGTCTTGACTTAATTTTGATGTAGGAGGACCCAGCCCACTGTGGGTGGCACCATTCCCTAGGTAGGTGGTCCCAGCCTGGAGTGAATCAGCAGGCCACATTCCTCTACAGTTTCTACTGTATCCTTGACTGTGAATGAGTTCCTGCCTTGACTTCTCTCAGTGATGAACTGTGACCAAAAAGTGTAAGCCAATAAATCCTTACTTCCCCTCAGTTGTTTTGGTCAGAGTGCTTTTATCATAACAACAGAAGAGAATTTAAAACACTGACTTTTAAAAACATCTTAAGTGGTAAAATTTACAGCACCATTTATCTTCACTGAGACTGGCCATTTGGGTGAGGTAACTGGGAGTTAGCATAAAATATTGCGTGCTAGAAAGTATTTGTTAAAGTGTGGCAATTCTGGAAAAAAAATTTTTTTATTATGAGTCTTTTGCTCCCATATTTCCCATGCCATATCAGAAAGATCAAACCATTGATTAGGGATGGCTATTATCTCTGAAGCTTCTGAAGAGCTGAGCAAGGGTGATGGGCAGCGATGGGAACTTGTTTGTGTTACTGATCCATCATAATGGCATGGACCACAAGGCATTAAAAGGCTTGAGAGACGTGCAAAAAGGAGTGGCTGCCTCAGGGTAGCATTGTATGGAGCTCATTGGTGGCACGTGCAGAAGCCAAAGCTTGGTTACCCATATATTTCTTGGACTAGAAAGTCCAATCAAGAGAAGGAGTCTTGGGGCATAAACATCAGTCACACCCTTTTTCCTGTTCTGGGAGGCAACAAGGGGTCTTAGGAAAAGTCAGGCCTGGGGTCTGAGAGCCGCAGGTTCCCGCCCAGTGTTGAGGCCATGGGGCACACAAAACCACAAATACCTGAGGGAGAAGAGGACTTGTGGGTGCAGCATTTCTTTGGGGGACAATGAAATTGTTTTAAAGTTGACCCATTACATAAGTGCATTCCTCATCTGTTCACCAAACAACAAGCTGTGAAACACGTTACAGCTTCTCATCGGCATAGTGACTGTGGACGCAGCAATGTGCCGTTCTAGGTGCCTGGAGTCGTTAGAGACTGTCTGAGGTGTCGAGATGCACTGGGCCGTGTGCAGATGTCTCCGTATTTTATAGGAGAGACTCATATTTTGGAATTCTCAGGAGTCCTGACACCAGTGCCCTGCAGCTATCATGAGATGATTATGTGCTGAAAGACATAAATTTTGCACCTCAAATGTCAGGATGGCAGCTTAGGTGAAGTCCAGCTCAATAAACCTATCGAGGAGGGAAAAGAAAAGAATGGCCTCCCCTTGATCTCTTATTCCTCAGAATCATTTCCAGTCAGCCTCCGGCCCCAGGTAATATTTCCTGGGTTACCGGGGTGGCTGCCCATACTTTAAGCACCAAATAACAAGTTGCCTAGGTCTTTTTTTTAATTTCTTTTTAAAAACTATTCATACATTGAGTAGTTCTTTGGTTTTAAAAATTATTAATTAACTAACCATCTCTCTCTCTCTCTCTCTCTCTCTCTCTCTCTCTCTCTCTCTCTGTGTGTGTGTGTGTGTGTGCATGTGTACACTTGTGATTTTTTGTGTGTGTGGGTTCAGGGTCTATGTGGATGTCAAATAGCAACTCTGCAATTACTTTTCTCCCACTTTTGTGTGGGTTCTGGGATCAAATCCAGGTCCCCAGGCTTATACAGCAAGCACCTTTACCTGCTGGGCCATCTTGTTGGCCCCCAGGTCCTGTTTCCTGCCGCCCAGTGTTCCATGGGACAAGACCCTAGGAGGCCACTGAGTTAGTTGTCTTGTCATCAAGAAGGAGAGTAAGAGCTAAGTGACAAATCTTGCACCACCGCTCCTAGCTGTGCCTGCCTGAGAAGAGACAAGTGTTACACTCAACAAATTTATGTGAAGACCTGCTGCTCATATTCCCACAGCCCACACACACCTTCCATATTGCCCCCACTCGTGGCTTCTTCCCATACGGTCCTGGCCAGATGAACTGCTGAGATATCCTGTGTTCCTGCTCACACCAGGGAGATAGCAGAGACTTCGTGTCCATCCTATTTCAGTAGACGTGATGTTTTATCCATTCACCCACCCACTCCTCATAGAGGCTCAGCTAGCACTGGAAGCCAGAAGGCATCAGAGAAGCCTAGGTTCAAATCCCAGTATCTCCACATTCTAGCTGTGCCATCTCCAAGCCTTTTATATTTACAGATGTGGGCTCTTCTGACTCCCTCAAGCTCTTGGGAGACAATGACAGTGAAAATCATATCCACATGACACCAGAGCCAGGCAGGGTTTGGACCTGTTTCATTTCTGGCCAGTAGGAGATCCACTTCAGCACGCAGCCAATAGAGAAATGACTGCAGCACAAAGAAATGGTATCCAAGCTTCCCCCTGCATCTCTTCACATTATGAATAAAGCTGGTAGATCAGGTCTGAGAAACCTCAATCCTCAGACAAAAGTGGAAACTCTACACCGAGAGAGGGATGAGTCTCTGCTAATAGGAAACAAGTGTCAAGTCTTCCAGGCATCTGTCTGTGACCTGTGCTTGCCCACCAGGCTTGGCTCTCCAGCAGGGGCACCACACTCAAAGCATTAAGGAAAACAGTCTTGCCATTTCTCAAAAGGTTAAACACACTGCATTTATTTAGCTTGTTTTACTTCACATCATGTCTTCTTAGTTCCATCAATTTTGCTGAACAGTAATACATTACTATGTACAATTTATACATACTAATTCTATTAGTGTTAGTTTTTTTAAAAAGATTTATTTATTTATTATATGTTAGTACATGGTAGCTGTCTTCAGACACACCAAGGAGGGCATCTGATCTCATTACAGATGGTTGTGTACTACCATGTGGTTGTTAAGATTTGAACTCAGGACCTCTGGAAGAGCAGTCAGTGCTCTTAACCGCTGAGCCCTTTCTCCAGCTGTTAGTTTTAATTATAAGCTTGCTTATAACCTAGAATCATCTGGGAGGAGAATCTCAGTGAGGATGTCTACATTGGGTTGGTGCGTGGGCATATCTGTGCAGAATCATCTAAACTGATGTGGGAAGATCCAGCCCACTGTGGGTGGCACTATTCCCTAGGCAGGGAGTCTCAAGTTGTATGAGCAGAGAAATCAAACTGAGCACAAATTAGCAAGCAAGCACATAAGCAAGCAAACATGCCCATGAATACCTATGTACTTATTTCTCTCTGCCATTGGTTGTAGATGTAGTGTAACTGACTGCTTGAAATTCCTGCCTTGACTTTCCTTGACTGTTAAACTGTAACCTGGAATTGGATGTGGAAATAAAACCTCCTTTCTCACCCAAACTACTTTTTTTGTCAGGGTGCTTTATCACAGCAACAGAAAAGAAACTAAAGCCAATGTTAATCTGAAGTAGTTTTTTTTATCTAAAATTATGTCTTATAGGTTAATCAGGAACTTACCTGGGCCCTAGCAACTCTCCTCTTAGGTATATGCCCCAGAATAAAACAAGAAGATGGCTACACACAAACTTGTCCATAGTGGCCTCTGAGGAGAAGCTGGCTACTCTATGTCTGTTCTCCCAAAATTCATGCTGTGGCTAAATCCCTATCATGAAGCACCAAGAAGGTAGGCACTTAATCTGGCGTAAGTGGATAGAGCTGGCACCCGGGAGATGATTAGGATTAGATAATGTCATCAGGGTGGATCCTCAGGTTAGGACCCTGATGGCTTTATAACAGAGACAGAAGACAGGGGGACGTGCACGTTCTCCCTGCCTATCGCCATGTGTTCCCTGTGCTGCCCCGGAACTCTGCAAGCAAAAGGGCATTGCCATACGCAGCCCTTTGACCTTGAACAAGAACTGTCAGCCAAAATAAGCCTCTTCCCTTGGAACTTCTCCAGTATGTGCCAGTGACAACAGAAAACAGACACTAATCAGAAAGGAGATGGCCCAGGGTGGAGACACTATACACAGAGGTAGCACCAGGGGCCCTGGGGACAGGGATTTTAAATGGAGGCCTGACCCCAAGTACATTACTGCTGAAAACTGAGCTGGACCACCCAGAGTCTGGTTTTCTGAGTAAGTCACATTTGCCATCGCCAGTGAAACCCTCAGGTGAACAGTTCCACCCTATGCTGCTTCAGAAGAAACCAGGAGTCCTGAGAGAGGTACGGAGGCCGAAGAGACCCGTCCCCTACAGTCCACATCAAGGTTTGTTTGTTTGTTTTGGTGTTTCGAGGCAGGGTTTCTCTGTATAGTCCTGGTTGTCCTGGAACTCACTCTGTAGACCAGGTTGGCCTCAAACTCAGAAATTCGCCTGCCTCTGCCTCCCAAGTGCTGGGATTAAAGGTGTGTGCCACCACTGCCCGGCTGTTTGTTTGTTTTTGTTTTTTTTTTTTTTTAATTCTGAGATTTCTTGGGCCTGGAGAGATAGCTCAGTTGTAAAATGTTTGATTAGCTAGTGCAAGGACTTGAGTGAGATCCCCAGAACAAACGCAAAAAGCCTTGCATGGACCTGCTTGTAAGTCTCAGCACCAGAGAGGAGACAGGCAAATCCCTGGGCTTGCTGGACAGCCAGCCTAGCCGAACTCGTGAGTCCAAAAGCCAGGGAGTGACTGTCTCTCAATCAACAAAGTGGACGGCTGCCCTCTGGCCTGCACAGGCATGCATGCTCATACACACACACACACACACACACACACACACACACACACACACACACACACAAACTTCTGAAATTTCTTACACCGTGATGTATCTTTCATTTTCTTTTGAAAAGAACCACAAAAGATCTGTCAGCACTGATCAGTATCCTCCTACCAACAATGCTGGCCAGAGGGGAGGTTTTCATGGGTTAAAAAAACTTTTATTATTATTGTCACTATTATTATTGCTACTACTGCTACTACTATTGGTGTATATATGTGGTTTTGCCTGCATGTATGTCTGGGCATTACTTGTGCAATGCCCATAGAGGCCAGAAGAGGGTGATGGATCCCCTACGGCCAGAGTTGCAGATGGTTGTGAACTGCCATGTAGGTGCTGGCCTTTGAATCCAGGTACCATGGAAGAGCAGCCGGTGATGTTACTCATTGAGTCATCTTTGCAGCTCTGGGGAACGATGCCGTCTAGGTCCTTTGGATTAACCCCCGGCCCTTGGAAGTTGGAGACTGAGCTCTATTACTCATAGCCTTCTTTTCTCATCCAATTCCCACCTACGTTTTGATATTATACGGTGTTTTTATGATCATTGGATTTCCTAGGTGTTTTCCAAGCTCCTTTGATGGTTTTAACTTACCCACAAATTATTTAAGAGATCTCCTCTAAACTTCTAAATAATGGGGATTTGTCCTGGGCAAGAAATGGGAAGAAATCTTATTAATTTCTAATTTCAAGGCACAGTGGTCAGGAAGCAAGAGCTGTCTCATAATTATTCATTGAAATTTCGTGAGATTTGAACCTGAGCAATAGATTTTCACAATGATGTATATAAGATTTTCACAATGGTGTATACATGATTTTCATAGTGCCATATATATAATTTTTACAGTGCTACATATATGAATTTCACAGTGTTACATATATGAATTTCACAGTGCTACATGTATGATTTTCATGGTGCTGTGTATATATGATTTTCACAATAGTGTACATGAGCTTGAGAGAAACTAGAGACTTTTTTTAGCAGATGCAAAATTCATCTGTGCCCATTAAAACAAGTCTGTTGTGTCTGTTATTCAAAAATTCCTTATCTTTGTTGACTCTTTTCTTTCTTTCTTTTTTTTTACCCACTTAATCTAATACTAATTAGAGGAGGAGGGGAGCCTGCTATCTCCTCAAAAGGATAATAGACTTGGCTCTTTCTCCACCTCAGGAAAGGAAAGTTTACCTCCTCAGACTCATGGAGGTCGTTTTATCAGATGAATATACCTTTGCAATCACCGCCTCGTCTTGGGAGAAACAAACCTTTTCTCATTAAATGTTGACCTGTCTCTCCCTCGCTGAGTCTCCTGTCTTGAGTCTGTTGTCTGGGATTGATAGAACGACATGGCTCAGTTCTGACTGCTGGAGATTTCTGCCTCGTTCCTGCACCTTCAACCTTTCCTTGCCTTTATGCTTTGTTCTGGGTCTGGTGGTAGCACATGGCTGCTTGGTGTGGGTTTCATCTTGTTTATCTAATAAAATACCTCCGTCTTGTGCTGCAGGGCTTCGTGTGCACACATGTATTGCAGACTGAGAAATTTGCATCTGTCTTTCCCCTCTTCCTCTAGGATTTTAGTGTGTCTCAGCTCTTCAGCTTTGCCGCTTCCCTTTCTCACTTCTCCGATATGAAAAAGGCCCCACTGGCCCGAACATACTCTCTGCTAACTGCTCGTTGCCCCATCCCGGTTGCAGCCCCAGTGACTCACGCACACACATGTACACACATGCACACCCATATGAGCCCAGAATGTACACGCCTGCTCCAGTTCAGCCGATGCAGAGGTTCATGTTGGATGCTTTCTCTTTGGGATAAGGATGTGAAGAATGATTTCTGCTACTATGCCCCACATTGATTGTGCATGTCCCAGCTAGAGATGCTCACAGGAAATTAGGGTCCTTGCCGACATGACTTCTCTGTGGGAGCCGTGAGGCTCATGTCAAGCCAATAATAATCTCACTCCAGGAGTTTAGAGAAGGCTACTCCTTAGGCAGAAGCACAGCAGGATTGTTTGAGGACAGATTCAGGCAGATTCTCCTGTGTTGCTGACTGATTCACACCCCTGGGTACTCCCAGGAGATATGTGAGATGTAACTCCGTTCTGGAGAGACATAGGGTCTCTATAGACTTTATCTTAGTTCTGTCACTGGGATGGCAGTCAGCATGTGTCACATGAGCAAATGGAGAGAAAGAACCAGGGGCCTGGACAGGCATGTCGCTCTGAGAGACAGTGCGGCCAACTCTGAGGCAGAGCTAGGGGTACAAAGAAGTGTGCAGGAGGGCACCCACAGGAGTGGGGTGAGATTGAGCAGGCCTGAGCCTGGAACCAATCAGAATGGTCACCTGGGTGAGCCTGCACAGCTTCCTTGTAGCCGGGGCCTGGGGAAGAGGTAGGGAGTACCTATTCAATGGGCAAGAGGCTTCCGATAGAGTGAAAATATTCTGGAATTGAAGAGTGACTCTGGATAGACACCCTGAAGAAGGCAGTGCTGGGTCATGTTTAAATAGCTACCATGCCTAACCGCAGGCTACATTAATTATATATAGTCAGTAAAATGGCCTGAGGAAGTGACTTCACTGGCTGAAAGACAGACAACAGGACAACACAATAAATGGTTGGAGAACCCCAGACTCCAAGCCAAAGACTCAGTAGAGAGCACAGGGTCTATTGGGACAGAGCACGTTTCCTCCTATGCAAGGAACGGCTCCTCAGAATGGCCCAAGGGGGGGGCACACAGGAGATTAAGGAGGGCTGAGTGCTGCCAGGGTCCTCATTTCTCACAGAAAGCTGGGAAATCATCTCAAACACTAGCTTTGTTTGCCCTTTTGATTTATTTTCAATCTCTCTTTCCTGTCCCTCTCTGGGGTGAGGGTGGGAGTTGGGAGGCTAGATGGGGGGCAGTTACAGAGGGGGTGGTTTGAGGTAGGCACACACTTGTTGATGCATGTATGTGGAAGTCAGACAGCAGCTTGTGTTCTCTTCTTCCTCTACAAGGGTACAGGGATTGAACTTCAGTTCACCTGGCTTAGTGGCAGGGGCTGGCCCCACATTGGGTTGTTTTTTTGTTTTTGTTTTTTATCCATGTTAGGGAAATAGAATAAGGTATTCTGCCAGACCATAGCTGGCACTTCTCATGGTCCTCTGAACTCTAGAAAGTTCTAGGTGCACAGATTTTGCTGAGAAGGGTCTCTACCTACACTAGTATTATTTGAATGTGCCTCCTTAAAGAACATAGAATCGTCAATGTAATATACTAATAGTGTTTGGACATGAGGCCTCTGGAGAACATCATAATTAGATGACGAGGGCATTAGTGGCCTTGTACAAGAAGGTGAGGGGTCATGGTTAGCCTGTTTGCTCTGCCCTGAATCACAAGGATCTCTGTTGTGATGCTGAGCAGATGCAGCAAGGTTAAAACAAACCTTGATTTATTCTTCATTATAAATGAACCAGTCTTGAGTATTGTAATGGTTTGTGTATGCTCGCCCAGGGAGTAGTTGCACTATTTTAAAGAGTGGCCCTGTTGGAGTAGGTGTGCCACTGTAAGTGTGGGATTTAAGACCCTTATCCTAGCTGCCTGGAAGCCAGTATTCTGCTATCAGCCTTCAGATAAAGATGTAGAACCCTCAGCTCCTCCTGCACCATGCCTGCCTGGATGCTGCCCTGTTCCTGCCTTGATGATAATGGACTGAACCTCCGGATCTGTTAGCCAGACCCAATTAAATGTTGTCCTTATAAGAGTTGCCTTGGTCATGGTGTCTGTTCACAGCAGTAAATTCCTAAGACAGGTATGTTATTACGGTGGCAGAAAACAGGCTAAGAAATAGACATGAAGAAGTGGGCAGAGAAGTTCACATTTAAACCAAGTGGTAAAATCTCTCAAGTTTGCCTTTGGAGCCAGCATACTGCCTTATCCCTAGGCCAGGAAACAGCCATGTTGAGGTCTAGCTAGGGAATCACTGATTCTAAAGAGGTTCCTAGGATTTATTGTAACCAGGAAAAGGTCACACCTGAGACTTGCCCAACCTGTTAGCAGCATGCACCATGATTTATTCTTGTGTTTCTTTCCTGCATTTATCACGGGCAGAGCCCAGATTGAACATACTCAGTGCTCAGAACAGGAGTAGCACGGGGCATTTCCCAAATGCTTGTCAAGGGACTTATGAACAAATGATTGGATGGGTGATAGATGGATGGAAGGTGGGTTGTTGGATGGCTAGATAGAGATGGATGATGGATGACTGGATAGATGATTGTTGAAATGATGGATGGATGGATGGATGGATGGATGGATGGATGGATGGATGGGGTGGATGCATGGATGGATGGATGGATGGATGGGTGGGTGGGGTGGAAGCATGGATGGATGGGTGGGTGGGAGGGTGGATGCATGCATGCATGCATGCATGATAATGGGTATGGATGCTTGGAAGAATACATGAGAGGATTGCATAGGCATAGGTACTCTAACCCCTGAAAAGTGAATTACTCACACCCACAGTCAACTAAATCAGGCAATAAAGTCAAGGATGGAAGATGTAGCAGGGCCATTTGTTCCCATTCCCTTTTCTAAGCCATTTAGCTATAAAATGATCCAGACTGACCAGAGATCAGCTTGAGAGTGGTGAGAAATGTCCATAGCTTGGCTCAGAAGTAGGTCTCCAAAACCTCAAGGAATCACTATCCCCCAAGCTACTGGACAAATGTCCACTTTCCTGAGATCACAGCAGCTCCATTGTCACTAGGGCAAGCTGCCAGGAGAGGGTTTGCACTTGGTAATATTGAGGGCTAGAGCTACTCTTAACTAAGCCTTGGCCCCAACTTCCCTCTCTCATAACATCCCCTGATTTCTCTCCTTTCTGTTCCTTCTCTTAGCCAGCCAGAGTCTAGCTCAGAGGCCAGCAAAGCTCAAGGCAGTCCCATCCCCCAAACCCATGGAACTAAGGCTCTCCTTTCTCTTTTCAAAAGACAATGGGTTGAGAACCTGCTCTTTTGGAGCTAAGCCTTGGCCACTGTTGAGTCACACAGGATCCAAGCACTGCTGGCCGGTGGCCGGTTCCTACTCCTCTCACGGGACATCCTCATGCACAGAAGGTGGCTCTGCAGAAGCAGGAGTGGTGTCAGGCTGCCCTGTGTCTGACACAGTCCCCTACAGACAACCTCATGGACTGGTGAGCTTCATGGAGCCTCTTTACATGGGCACTTATAAGTCCAGGAACTGGCTGGTCTCCTACTAGATGGTCTGTCCGTGGGACTTGGGGGGAGGGGTCTTGCCTTCACCATACACACCAACTCTGGCAAAATAGCCCTTCATTCCCCTTCACTTGCCCCATGTTCTTCTGTGGCTCAAGCTTTTCTCTCTGAAGTGTCCATCTTCTCCCAGGAAGACCCTAAAAGTCTCTTTCTGCTCTCTGATTATATTGGCCCCAGAGTTCATTCAGGCAGGAACACCAGTAGATTTTATCCATGCGGTGGGCTCAGTGGCCAGCATAACTCACAGCACAGTCAGGGCCTTCCTGTCTCTTGAACTATTGGGTAATGGAGCTGAGTTCTGGGACTTTTTTTGTAAGGATGTTTTATGAGCTCCAGTCCCTGGTTGAGATTCGAGGGGGGGCAGAATTTATCCAGACAGGTCAGACCTCAGTGTCCTGGAAATCTGTCTAGGCAGCACACTTCATATCTGCATTTCCCACATAGATGAAGACATCATTGCTGTTGCTCTGTGCACCAGCATATGCACACATTTGTGTATGTGCATCGAGCACATGCTCACACACACACACACACACACACACACACACACACACACACACACATACACACACACACACACACACACACACACACACACAATGTGAAAAATAAAGGCAGAGATGGAGACAGAGACAAAGAATGTGTCTGAATACCAAAACAGAAGTAACCTTTGCCTGGGAGTCCTAGTCTCCATTTCCAACCAGGGAGACTGACAGCAGGGAGACACACAGCAGGGATAGAGTGGTCCATCTTTTAGAGGCAAGGAGCTGCCATCTTGATGCAGCCCACAGGCACATGTCCTATTGCCATGCTTTCTGATATTTCTGGAGACAATGAGCACTGGGATTTTAATGTAATCTCCTGGTTTTAAAGTACACACTTCAAAGTAATGAAGACATTTTATGAGTCAAATGAAATTAGTCGGGGAGGGGAGAGGAAGGAAGACACAGCAATGTAGCCTGTGAATTGTGGGTGGAGCCTGACTTCAATCCACCACTTCCCTCCCCCAATTTTCCAAAAGAGTAAATTGAGGCCAAGCCAGAGTCAGGACTCAAAACGCCAGAGCCAAGCTGAGCCCCCATTGCCCGCTATACCTCGTGGGGCACCCACATGTGCTAGGAACACTAGGGTCAGACCCTGCCCTCCACGGAACATTTAAGACATGAGTTCTCTAAGGGACTCAAAGTGATTTCTTCAGAGCCTGTTGCTTCCAGAATGTGTGAAGAGCCCATGTCTTTTCCCAGTCCAAAGAATGGGACAAATCTGAGCTCAGCTTTGGTGATCAAGGCTAAAGCCGGACATAGCTTCCAGATTACCACTAAGAACAAAGGCACACAGTTCTGTGACCTTCCCATCAGGCCTTGGGGTGGACATATGGCAAGACTCTCTTATGACTGCAGTTCACTATGTACTTGCCACACTGCAGGGTCTGAACAATGTCCTGGCATGAGGGTCTAGAATGAGTAGGCAACCAGGGAAGATGAAACTCAGTCCCCTGGGCTCAAGTGCCAAATGCAACAACCCAAGCTCTGTCTGCCCAGCCCTGCATTGCCTGGCCGGAGTGACAGAATGGCCTCATGCCGCCCTGGGCAAGGCAGCCTTTCATTTCCAGAGGGCTGGGGGTCCATTCAAACCAAATGGCCACCCTCACTCCAGTCCTCCTGTCTCCATCCAAGGTTCTGTCCGGCCTGGATGGAGTGTCCCCATGCCCTGCCCCTGCTGCTTCTCGCTAATGCTCCACAGATGGGCTTCCTCCACAGCCTCCAAGAAAAACAAGACAACCGCAGATTTCTTTTCACAGAAACGGAACCACTGGAAAGATTTCTTGTGATGATCCCAAAATGAAATAAAAATTCCAGAGGAACATTTTAACTTGGAGACAGCACCAGCCACATTCAAGAGGATGGGTCCCTGGCCGCTGCCTGAGCTCAGTGGGCCCCAGCACCACATTACGAACACCCTCATGCAGTTTGGCTTGCCATTGCTTTCATTTATGTATTTTAAATGAGCACCAATATTTGAAAGTGAAGTTTTATGTAAAACTGCAATTTCCAGCCTCTCTTAAAACTTCAGAGGCTTTTCTGATGCACCCATGATATCAACCTGTACACCTATGTCCAGCCCACTCCATCCACTGGCCATCCAGTCCTTACAATGTCTACATATACCTCCTCTGCTCTCTGTGGATGCCTGATCCCTGGCTCTAGGGAAGGAAGACATGAGGAACACATCTCCTGTCATTGGGAGAGCTAACTTTTCCCAAGCTCAACTCCTTCTGAACTCAGGTGTTGCATTCCAGATCCACATGTCCCAGCCTATAACTGCTCATGGCCACAAGAGGACATGGCCACTGCCTCTGGCTGAGTGAACATATTCAGCAGCCATTATTCCTCTTGCTCCCAATCTGAGTCCCCATGAGCCCGTCAACATATACCGAACTTCAGTCAACTCATCTCTCTGAATTTCGTTCCTTAAATCCAACTGGAAGCGCATGGTCAGCTCTTTGACCTCCTATCTCCACCACGTGCCAAGTTCACTTGTCCTACCCAGCATGGCCACTCCATCCCTGGCACTAGCCTTGCCACATGAACTGTCAAAAAGCTTACATATCAAAAGATTGGATGCAGGTCCTGATGGCACAGGCTACAGAGTCCCTCTAGTCGAGCCAAAGAAAGGCTCCACACCCTGGGCAGCATTTCTGCCAGCTGGGGATCTGCAGATAGACTCAAACATGTGTCCAGAGAAACTCCCACAGAAGCCTTGAGAAAATATCCAGCTACTCGAAGGCCCACTCAGGGTTGCATCCCAGAGAAGAAGGGATTCCTGCAAGCACCACCTTGGCTGGTCTGCAGAGCCTAAGATTGGGGAGAAAGCTGAGCTAATTCTCTCTCCTAACCTTGGGTGATTCTGAAGAGGAATGGGAGGCTTCCTGGTGGGCAGTGTCATCTCTGAACAACACAGGAGTGACTTGCCAGGACCAGCCCTGGTCTGCTTACCTTGCTCCATGTTGCTAACACACCTTCTATAGCTACCGTGGTCCAGGACACAGCCTGCTCCCTGGAGCCGCCTCCTCCTGCCCACTGCTTCTTTCCTCTCCCTCCTCCATGGAACCCAGATTGCACCAGTCATAGCCAAGGCACAGAAGCCCTAGCCCAAGACTGAGCCCACAGGGCCACCAAGATCTGCCCCCGGGCCCTCTATCCCTCACTTTGCCCCTCACCCTGGATTCCCAAGCAGGTAAAGTTCAGCCCTACTCAAAACCTCCTTTTTCCAAGACAGGGTTTCTCTGTGTAGCCCTGGCTGTCCTGGAACTCACTCTGTAGACCAGGCTGGCCTCAAACTCAGAGATCCACCTACCTCAGCTTCCAGAGTGCTGGGATTAGCAGTGTGCACCACCACCATTTGGCAAAACCCTCTCATCTGATGCTCCCAGCTCTTTCCCCCTCTTAGTGATCAGCCACCTACAATCAGCATGGCCCTCTACCTGTCATATTTTATCCTCTAGACTAAGGGTTCTCAACTTTCCTAACGCTGCAATTCTTTAATACATTTTAACCCTTCGCGTTGTGCTGACCTCCCCCAAAATAAAATTATTCTCATGGCTATTTCATAATTGTAATTTTGCTATTGTTATGAATCAAAAATATAACTATCTGATGTAAAGAATAGCTGATAAGTGACCCCTGTGAAAGGGTTATTCAACCCCCAAAGGGGTCACGACCCACAGATTGAGAACTGCTGCTATAGATAGTAATAGCTTGGGCTCTTCACTGTGAACTGGATGATTCTGAGGGGGCAAGCACCGAAGGGTACCCCCAGCTACTAGAGCCTAACAGTTCTGGGCCCTGTTACAAGAGCTCCATAAGGACTTGTCTGATGAGTGGAATGAATGAATGAATGAATGAACAAGGAATATAGGTTTCCTAGGACCATCTATGTTCAAAGACAATGGGGTAGAGGTAAGTTTAGCTAGGACGGCAAGGCAACCTTCCCAGCCCCTCCAACCGCTGCCCTGGCCTGTCTTCCCAGTTCTACAGTATCTCAGGGTAGAGGGTGAGATCCACAACACTGCCATTCCTAGGCATATCTCTGACAGGCCTGTCACAGAGCATCACCTGAGCTGTCTCCCTTGTCCTCAACAGGCCTGTGATGTTCATTCCCAAACAAAAGCTAAGAGTGAACACTTAGAAAGTCAGGGCTCTCAGGCTCAGAAGGAAGGGAGCACTTACTGAGACCCCTAGTTTTGGCCATTGTATAGTGCCCAGTAGTAGCTTTAACCTCATAATCTGGACCACAGAGTCAGGAGGCCACAGGACGAAGCTGACATAGAATAGAGTGATGAGTAGAACCAACTATATTGTTTACAAAAGGAAAAATGCAAAGTACCTTGTGCAAAGAGCACTTATGCATTTCAAGACAGTGGCAGGAGAGTATTGCAGCGTGCATGGGAACCTTCTGGTCTGGGGCTTTGTGGCACTGATAGCACATCTGTGAAGCCAGCCTGGTCAGGGACGAGGAAATAGGACCAAATAAAGTATGTGAACATCCATATTGTATGGCACCAGTGACATCCCACCTCTGCAGACTTAGGGACCTGAGCCCAGGAGCCACAAAAGTGTGGGCTGCACCCTGGCATCACTGTGATAAAAGCCAGCCTCTTCAGTAAGCCTGCAGATGCCCACAAGGGACAACTGTGCTTCAGGAATCAGGATGGCGCAGCCAGGCTTTCTAGGCAGCTCCATTCACTCTTTCTTTTCATGGGTATTTAGGGCCCGACTGAGCGCCAGCTACTGTGCGCAATGCTGGGAATTCCCTACAAGCAACCCCACAGCTAATGTGCTCCATGACCGAGAGACATGTCCTCACTCAGCCTCGCTGGGCTTCAGTCTCTGCAGCTCTGAAGCCGAGAAGCAGGCCTGGTGCTGAGAAGCACTTCAGGCATGGCCGGCCTTCAGCTGGGTCTGAGCCGGCTGAGTTCTCAGCTGCCCAGGCTCAGAGCTGGCCAAGAGGGCTCTGCCCAGGGCTTCAGCAGCCATGAAGTTACATCTAGGCCCCAATCCTCCATGCTCCATACAGCAGTTGGATGTCTTGGCTCTCCAGTCTATGTTGTGACTCTATAACCTATGACCTGAACAACTGTCAGAGCCTCAGTTTCCTATCTGTAAAGTAGACAGGTCTGTAGCACCAACCAATCCCAGAGGCTCATTACAAGAATCCTGAGGTGTGGGGATCCCTTGGGGATGCGCTCACCAAACGCTGCAGGCTCATGTTGAACACTCACTACCAAGACCAGAACCAGGGAAGAGGTTCCGATCAAACCTGACAGAGTCAGTATCTCAGGCAATAAAAGATGGATCCTGGTTCTCACGTCCAGGAGAGAAACCGGCAAGGAACCTAACCGGAAGGGATCTACAGAGGCTTCAGACAGGGAGGCGCGTTCATCGTCACCAGTAATCAAAGACTCACAAGCTAAAGCAAGGATCAGCACTGTTGTCTCTGGAAGAGTAGAATACTGGATGTCAAGCCTCGTGCTGCAGAAGGCTAGAGAAACTAGGCCTGGGGAGTAGGCTGGCCTCTTCTGAGCATGAGCTGGTGCTCAGAGCTTAGATTCACAAGCCAGTCACTCAGCAAATCCCTACGGGTTTGATGCTCAGAGCCAGAGCTGGTGACAGTCAGCCTGGTTCAGCTCACCCCTATGAAGGGCTCAGTCATGGTTTCCTATTCAGAGAACAGAATCCAAGGCCAGCTTCCAGTGTCCCCAACTCCAATTTTCAGAAGAGGTCATATCAGGGGCAAGAGGCTGTCCACACCCAAGACCAGAAACACAGCCCTTGCTTCCCTACCTCTCTCCTTTGACCTGTCTGACATTTGACCACAGGGAACTGTGCCCTGTAATTTTCGGCCCACAGCATCTCCCCTGCCAGGCTGTTTCAGGAGAGGAGGGCCTTGCTTGGATTTGTCTGCAGTTCTAACTTCAGTACAGGGGATGAACACAATGGTGAGGTGCTGAGAGAATGAATGAATGAGTGAAGGAAGGAAGGAAGGAAGGAAGGAAGGAAGGAAGGAAGGAAAGAAGGAAGGAAGAGAATGCACATGCGGCAGCAAACCCAGGGGCTGTCTCTGAGTCCAGGCTCCTGTCTAAGAAGAGTTACTGTTTCTCTTAACCAGTTAATTTGGGGAGCAGCATTCTCATTAGGCGTTATTGAGCCCTCCATGGCCCCCACACAAGCCCAGCTCCCAGACCAGATCTTCCCCAGATCCTAGCCCAGTTTTTGAAAACTTGGCCTGCCCTGCAAGCCCTCGCCTTACCAGGCCATCATCCAGGTGTGTGCTCTTCTGTCATGAAGTCACTCTGACTGGTCTCCTCCCACCAGGACACATTTTCTGATGTCTATGAAACCTCTCTATCACTGTGACAAAATACTTGAGGCAGTAGACGTCACAGAAAGAAAAGTTTATTGTAGCTCACGGTTTCAGGAACTTCTGCCCATACGTAGTCCTTGGGCCTGTGGCTTTTGGCCTGTGGTGATGCAGGACATTACAGTAGAAGTTTGTGACCCAGATTGTTCACTTCGTGATGAACAAGCAAAAGAAAGGAGGACCAAGAGGCTAGGTCCCAGTGTACTTTCCAAAAGAACACAGTCACTGATCAATTTTCCCCTACCAGGCCCCACCTCTTAAAGGATCTACCACCCAGAAATAGTGTTACATGTACTAGAGTGTTACCCTAGCACTTCTAGACCAGGAGCAGGCTGAGCCCGGGACTCTGGTGGAGGTGTCCTGATGCTAGAGTGTAGCCTGACTTTGCTTAATGTTCATTCTCTGTGTGTGAGAGCTGGAGTAGAAGACAGCAGGCTGCAGTCTGCAAACCAGGGCAAGTCCTCCCTCGGTGAACTGCATTTGCAAGGAAGTCAAAGTTAACTAGAGCAAGACAGCAGCATGAGGGAGGACTAGTGAGAGGGGCACTCGAGGTTAGAGGTGGTGACAGCTAAGCAGGAGGCCCAGGGCCAGGACGAGTGTTGCAAGCCGAAGGAACCATAGGGGCTAGAGCCCTGGGGCTCATGTGATCTCTGAGCTCCAAGACCTAGAATAAGTAGAGAAGCCAGATGAGGGGTCTGACCCTGTTTCCTATCTTCACCCTTTCCTGGCTCCATGATGCTCCAGCTTGAGCTAGAGAGAGACAGGGTAAAAAATAAAGAAAATCAAAATAAAGCCCAAGAGGGGGAGGAGAGAAGCAGACACCAGCATCTCCACCTAAGAGCATGACCTTTCACCAGCTCAGAGCTCCTTTGGAGCCAAGTGCATAGTGCTGGTTGGGATTCATTTCAAAGAGAAATGGGTCAAGGAAAATTGGAAATTTTTATAGAAAACACTTCAGGCTTGGGGCTGCCTGAAGTGCCTGCTGTCCTGCGGAGAATCTGGGGAGGAATCGGGGCCTGTGGTCAGAGGTCTCCGGCTGCTCTGGGTGGATCAGGTTCAGGTCTGCAGCTCCAGTCCTGTTTCTGAGCTGTGTCTGCCTGTATTCTTCTGTCTTTGCCATCATGGTGGCTGACTTCAGGGCTGGTGTTGGACTCTCTGAGTCTCTCCCTAAGGCACTTGTCCAGGAGCAGGCCATAGATGACTTGCTGCCCACCCCTCTGTAACACACAAAGCCCATCCACTTTACTTCAGAGAGAAGGTCTCACTGAGCTGGAAGCCTGTCAGTTCACCTAGTCTATCACCAGCTTGCCTTGGGGATTCCTTATCTCCACCTCTGAGACACTTGCTTACAGGCCCGGTGACAGGTCCACTTTGTGTTTTATATGGGTGCTGGGCTCTGAACTCCATTCCTCACACTTGTGGGGCATATATTTTATCAACCCAGCCATCTCCCTAGCCCTCCAAGATATGGTCTGAGTAGACCCAAAAAATTCTATCCCCGGCACAAATGCTATTTGCATGCAGACTTGTCCCCAGAGACATCGCATCTCTTCCAGCAATTGCAATTGCTGTATTGGAGACCTGCAGAGAGCAGACCTGGTGAGCCAAAGGCCAACATAACCACCAGACACGGCTAGCCTTATTAATTAAACTCCAGGCACACCTGTGAGGTGAAAGGCACTTCATTTCTGAGCTGTGTGCTGTCTGGAAACCAGCATGGTCACTGTGTACCGCCAGAAAAGCTCTTTGGGGGACATTTGCAACCCAAATCCAGGGCACGTAAGGCAAAGCATCGATTCATTGTGTCTGGAGAAGAGAGAGACAGCGAGGGCTGAGGGAACCTGAGGTTCCAAGACAACAACATCCCTAGAATCCTAACGCTGTAGCAAGACAGGGGCTCTGGACAAAGACATAAGGACGATTTCGACTCACCCCAACAGCTCAATGCTATACCTACTTAGAGACGGAGAAACTGAGTCACAGAGCAGTTGGACCCCTTACCCAAGGCCCTATAGTGAACCAGTCACTCAGCCAGACAGGATCTACCCATTTACATTCTCCCCTGCACCAAATTAGCTCTCACACAATGTCGTGCCCTCCACTAAACTGCCCCCATGCTTGCTGGGAGCAGCTGTAAAAGCAAGACAGCTCCTTCAAAAGACGCCAGTCATTTTCAAGAACTGCCTCTTGCATCTGAGTTGGGGCTACAGCCAAGCCAACACTGAGATTGTCATCCTCTAAATGACATTGGTCATCTATCCAGGAACCAAAGCAACAATCCAAGACTTCCCCAGGTCACTGTCTCCTGGTGGTCCTTAACCCTGAATCAGAACTCACTGATTCACTGAAGAAATGAGAAATGGGGTGTGGGTCCTGAGGCACAGCTAAATCGAAACTGAAGGCAGAAGAGAGCAACCAAGCACACAGGACTGTCAGCACCAGTCAGGCAGGGTGCTAGGCATAGACTGCTATGAAGACTGACTTTTCCCCCACCCCACCCCCATCATATCTCTATTGAGAGATGAGGTGGGGCCTGAGCTGCCCCACGCATGGCTACTGCCTTTATAAGCCTCAGAAAAACCTACAGGGCAGCACTCCCACACCACAGATCCCCAACCCAGGAGACCAGCCAGACTAGGGGACTGGGCCCTGCCAACTCTGCTGATGTTCTGTCCCTAGACAACTCAGAGCCCCAGGGAATGTACAGCCTCGGGTTCTCCCAGAGCCAGTTCCCACCCACCCTTCCCAGTGTGAAGCCACGTCACCACCCTGGCATCTCCCAAAGTTTTCCCAAGGGCCCAGCCCTTGGGACAGGCACACTGCTGCCTCTGCCAAGGGTGTGCTCAGCTCTGAAATACGCCTCCTGGCGCCCAGGCCAGATGCCTCAGGTTTCACAATCAGTGCTCTCCTTGGGTCCCCAGGCTGCAGGAATGGGGTTGGGGACTGAGAGGGCACTGAGTACCAGATTCAGTGCTGTAAGCTGACCAACCGACACAACAGGGCATGGAAGAAAAGGGGTTACCACACAAAAGAGCCAGACTCCATGGCTCTGGCAAGAAGTTCAAGAAATTCATTCAGACACAAAGGGTCCCGGTATGGATATATGAACCAAGACCAGATCTCAGATTCAATCCTAAGTCCAGCACCAGCCAGAGCCCACTCTTCACCTTCCTCTGCGACCCCAGGGTTTAACACTTAGATATGTGGCTTGAATCATTGGCCCCAGGGTGTCCACAATTTATTCCCCAGAATCCACCATTGTTACCACAGGAGATTAGACTGAGCACCTTGGGATGGGGAGGCTGTCCAAAATTATGTTAGAAGGCCCTAAAAGTCATCACAAATGCCTTCATAATGGTGAGAAAGAGGGAGATTTGTCTCCAGCAGAAGAGGAGGAAGTAATGTGGTCACAGAGATCAGTATGATGCAGACACAAGCCAAGGGAGGCCGGCAGCCACCAGGCAGATGCTGGGAGAGGCTGGAAAAAGCTCTCACAGACCCATCTTCTAATTCTGGACCCCCAACCCCCCCAGGGCTCTCGGAGACTATGCCATGCTGTTTAAGCCACTGAGTTTGTGGTGTTATTGCAATTGCCACAAAAGACTGAGTGTGGTCTGAACATCTATCTGCAGGGCCAAATGGCGCCCTCATCTGGTTGTCAGCAAGTCTGCACCCCCCTCCCCACTGTACCTCCTCTCTGGTCTCTCAAATCTCCTTCCATGCTCCCCACGACCCAGACCTCACTTGTGCTGAGTCCCCCGTATATGGAACTGAGTCCTGGTGAACTCCCTGCCTGGGAGTCCCTACACCTCCCTTCCCATCCAGAGGCTTATCGAGACAGCCTTTACTCTATTCCCCTAACACCTCAGTTCTACCCCACCCCTATGGCACCCCACCTCCAACCTCAAGCACACTGCAGCCTGAGCAGGCTTGCCAACATGCAGGATGCTCAGTCAGGTCCCCAGAGACCTTTTATGGCTGTCCCCTACATACAGGACATTGTTTAGATCCTAGGTGAGCTGTAGCCATCACCTGCCCCCACCAAGCACCTGGGCATCAGCTCTGCCCCACCCCCACCCCCACTTCACCCTGCATGGCTCCCTGCAGCCTGGAAAACTCCGACCTGAACTCAAGGGAAGGTAACCCGATGACATCTAGTCAGGAGAGGTTGGCTTCCCTGTCTAGGGGGAGGGCTGGCTGTGGGCCAGTCACTCGGCCACGTGGAGAAGCCAGTTGGTGCCTGTGCCTCATCCTCTCTCTCCAGGCCTGCCTTGGCAGCAGCAGGGCAAAGCAGCTCCCGTGGTGTGGAGTCACTTCTGCCCGTCAGGGAGGACACCCAAGCCTGACAGCAGCGGGCAGAAGCTTGGCACCCGCTGCTTCTGGAGAGGAGGTGGCAGCCAAGGTCACTGGCACAGGACTGTCTGACTTCTTTCAGCCCTGGGGCAGTGTGTACAGCTTGGCTTGAGGGCACAGCAACCCAGAAAGAAGCAGGTCCCCAGGGCGGGAACCACCTGCCTCGTTTCCATTCTGAGGTATAGCCAGGGGTACCCCAGGGAAGTAGCCTAATGGGGAAGACTGACACCGCTTCAGCCTCTGCATCTCAGAAGCCACGGCCAACGGGAGGGGCCTGTTTTATTTGGTCCATACCGTGCTTTTTTTTTCCCCCCGAAATTTGAAGCCACATTTTAAAATGCCTAAGAGTTCTCATAAAAATGATCATCTGAATTCTCTTGGTGCTAATACATTCTACTGCCCCAGATCCATGAGGCTACCTATGAGACAGAGCAAGGTCAAGAGAAGTAAGGGAGAGCCCCTACTTCAAATAGGGTCTCTGGTTCCACCCTATGCCAGAGGCAAGGCGGGTACCATATGCCACACACTGCTACATCCATACTGCTGCTTTCATCTTTACAGAGATGTCTTGTTGTCTGTGTTTATACTAGAAGGAGAGAAAGGAGATTGGGGGTGTAGCTCAGGGGGAGGATGCTTGCATAACATGTGTGAGGACCTGAGTTTAATCCACAGCACTGGGAGAGAATGGGGGAAGGGGATGAGAGCCAGGCCAAGGGTGGATGCTGTTTGCTGTTGTCTCATTGAAGGCCTCTGAATGTGTAGCTCTAGCCTTGATAGTGGGACACTGTACAGACAGCTCTGTGTGTATGAAAGGGAGGTGGGGATATCGAGACTATGACACAGGGATCTTCACAGAATCCCAAGTGGAGACACAGCCTTTGGTGCCAACAGCAAGGCCAGCTGTTCTGTATATGTGGCCTCATCTGTCTGGCCTTCCCAGGTGCTGGGTAACATCTGCCTGAGGCAGGACCAGGTTGCTGCCGTGCATGGGTGCTCCACTGGAGTGCTGTCCATGTACTGCTTCTCCGGCTCAGATTTCACTTTCTGCATGTAGCTGAAAGGGAGTTACTGAAGAGATGGAGTCCTGACTCCTGTGACCTGTTGCTGACACTTTCCAAGACAGAACAGTGCTTGGCAGATGCGATTAGATCAAGGACGTTGACATGGGGGAGGTATACCTGGGTCACCCAGAGAAACTCAAATGGAATCAACCTTCCAAGAGGGAGAGGAGATGTAGGGAGAGAAGACATGTACACAGACAGAGAAGTTAATTCTGGCGACCTCGGAAGTGATGTGCCTTCAAGTCAAGGGCCTGAAGGGTCAACCAACACCTTCCCTCCTCATATCTCCAGAGGCAGTGTGACCCGGCCCACATCTCCATTTCAGCTCAGTGACAGTGACCTCTGGTCTCCAAAAGTATGACATAATGTGTGTGTCTACCCAGCTAGGGCTCCACAGCTGTCTTAGGCTTAAGGGTGAGTTATGTGCCAAGATCACCCAGTTCCAAGTACAGAGTGGGTCTTCTGGCCCAGTCAGGGCTTCAGCTGTTGTCCCCACCAGTGCTGCCTCCAAAGTCAAGAACTTCAAAGACAACAGGTAGAAGCTGGGACAAGGTCCAAGAATGGACCCAGAACTCGAGTTTTTGTTGACAGATAAGTTTTGCCTTCGCTGGGGTCTTGATTTTCATTGCCCTATCAATACTCACTAGGATGTCTTGAACCCATATGATGAGGTTGCCTTGGGGTAGACTCACAGCAGCCTGAGTTCTCACTGGGAGAGTATGGGCTTATAGCTCAGGGCTGAGGCCTAGGGTTTAATTTTGGACAGTTTAATCTCTTCCAATGACTAGACCACTATCTACTCCACCCTCTAGTCCAGCTTCACTGTAGCCTGGGCAGTTGGCCTTCTCCAGCCTGCATCAATCAGCCTCCAAAAGTGCCAGGTAAGTAAAACCCTTTTTTTTCTTTATAAAGTTACCCTGACTCAAGTATTTTATTATAATAACCACAACATAATCTGGACTAATTAAGTCCCCTCGTGTCTGAGTCTACTGTGTGTCCCTACAACAAAACACATGAGGTAGGAACTGAGGATTAGTTGGCCCCTGACATTCGCTGGCATTGTGTTAGCGTCTTCATGCAAATCCCCTTGGATGGATTACAACAGTGGAGAGGCAGAAAGGCTGTGTGAAAGAGATGAAGCATGTATGGTGAGCTCAGTTTATAAAAATCTGCACTGACAAGAATGAGTTCAGTCCTGTGAGCCCCAACCAACTCCATGAGTCCCCTGATGAGAGCAGAGAGACTCCACAAGCTAGCCCCACCTCCTAACAGGGGTGGGGGGGGGGAGTACCCAAGCTTCCAGCCGCTTTCACATAGCCTCTCCTATACAAAAACAAGCAAAGCCTTTGTAGTGAGCTCCTAGGTCCTGAGCCCATTAAGCTGTGCTGACTTGCTATACCCAGCCATGGGACACAGATTTTATAAATCCTGCAACTGCCGCTCTGTGCTTTGTCAGGGCTCAAGCTGATGGAAAGCTGAACTGCCTGAGGTCACTCCGGGCCTTTGGCCCAGCTCTGGCCTAAACGGTCTGGACCCCCTCCAGTCAATGAGTCGACCTTAGCCATGGGCCATTTGGGAACCATCAGACACATTCAGGGGAGACAGGGTCTCGTCATGCTGACACTGGATAGGAAGTCACAGAAGGGAGGCTTAGCCCACAGAGTATAGTCCTGTGATCTGAGGCTACGGCCCAAGGCTCCCACCTACACTCACACAAGGCTTGCAGCCTTGCCTTCAGCCTTGGACAGAGGCTCTTCTCCTCCTCTGGTGACTGACGGCCAAGCCCCACCCACCCCACCTTCCAGCCCAGCTTCATCCTGACCTGGGTAGTTGGCCGTATCCAGCACCATCTGGGGTCAGTAGTTTCTGGGCTGATTCTGAGTTTGAAATTCCTCTCCTGTGTTCTCAGTTCCAAGTTCTCATTAGGGATGTGTGTATGGGATCGAGAGGCAGAGGGATGACTCAATAGAAGATGCCAAAATGCTAAGCACAGTCCAAAAGACAAAACCAAGCCAGCTAGACCATTGGGGGAAGGGCTCTAGGGCAAGCAGATAAGCCTAATACAGAATCTGGGATTGGAGACACAGCCAAGGGCACCCAGCCAGCTCCACAGTGCCAGCTCCAACTCACCCTGCCTGAGCCCAGGAGTAGGGAGAATAAGGCCAGAACCATCCAGACTCTTCCAGTAGAGGCCAGCCTTACTGGAAGTAATATCAAGGCCAAAGTGGCCGGCCTTGAGCTCTCTGAGAGACAGACTTTTCTAACCCCTGTCAGTTGTTATAAGGAAACAAAAGCCCACTTTGTCCAAAAGCAGTTAGCTGGCAAGAGAACAGGCCTTCCTCCAGGTCTGGGGTAATTCTTGTGACCATTTTCTCTCCAGGCCCCCAGAGTTACTCTCATACAGACATCAAAAGGGTGAGAGTAAGACGAAGGCTTGGGGAATGCGGAGCAGGTAGCCCCCAGAAGCTGAGCTTGACAGCTAAGGTAGATGGCTATTCATTACCAGGGAAGAAGGGACAGCTAGAAATATTGATTATCTCCCAGGAACACCGGTGTCCCAGTGAACAATTCGTTTACCGAGCTACCTGACACGGTGCCTTAAAATTAGAATGGTGCCCTGCCAGGCTGTGCCCAATTGATCTGTCAAACCAGAGTGTGAGAGGGAAGTGAAATAAATGAGCTAGGGCTGCCACAGAGTAGGGGGACGATTTCAATAAATCATAGCACGGGGAGGGCCTCGTCAGTCAGGGGCATCCAGGCTACTGACAAAAGGCCTGCAAATGTGCCTGACCCAACATTCCTCAGCTTGGGGTCCAGTTCCAAGACTGAGAGCTAAGCATGCAGCTGCCCAGCTGCCTGGCAAAAGCGAGAAGGTGTCATCCACATACTGTGACCCTGGGACCTGCAAGAGCACTTCAGGCCTCTGTACAACCCAGAGACCTCTGGAGAGGGTCAGGTTGGCTGGATAAGACCTGTGGGGCCAGGTGGGCAGTCAGTCACTCAGGCCACTAAGAAGCTCCCCCCATATTCCAGGACCCAAAGCACACTGGGACTCTACGTTGAAAGAGATAAGACTCCATGAATGCATGTGGAAGACATTGAAGGTGTGGGAGCTACTCTAGGGTCTTTTCAAGATGTGTCCTGAAGTAAAGGATGTACAGAAAGACTGCTTGGGGCCTTTTCTATTGAGTGTCCAGGAGCATTCTGGGATAGAAGCAGGCACCATCACATCACAGAGACTGTGGCAGTACAGGAGCAGAGACAGGGGCTGTCGGGAGGTCACACGATGCTGTGTTGACCCAGCTCTCTCCTGTTCCCCAATATTCACAGAAGGCACATCACTAGACAGCCTTTTCTTCTCTCTGTGAGGACCTTAGACCTGCAAGCACTAGTGGAGGCCTCTGCCTCAACACCCTAGCACCCCCATATGCCATGCATCCAACCAGGCAGGCAGCCGACTCCTTCCTAAGCCTCTAAGGCTGGAGCTCAGCTTCAGCCTCCAGTCAGGCCTGAACATGGGGACTGAGTTTCCCCGGATGTTTCCCTGGGAAGCAGGACCAGATAGTCAGGACACATCCAGTGTTCCCCACCTAACCTAACCTCGGCAGAAGCCTTACCTGTGTCCAGAGCCTGTGGTTCGCTCACAGGAGGGGGCTTAGGAGTGGGCGGTCGGCGATATACCACATGCACTCGGCCTTGTTCAGCCTCCTGATCCGTCTGCCCCTTCTCCAGAGGTTCGATAAAGAACTCCTCCTCCTCCATCCGGATCAGACCAGCCTGCAGAGGCAAAGTGTAGAAGTTCAGACTTCCCGTGCACAGATAGAGGAGGAAGAGCAGCAAGGAGGGTCCTCTGGGGATGATTGCCCTCTGGGACATCTTAACGGCTGGAGGACACAGGCAGGGGAGTTCTCTTCTGCTCAGACTCCACTTGGAGGCCTGAGCGGTAGAAAGGTGCTGAGCGGCATTTGGGGAGAGAGGCTCTGCTCCCCATCATCCCTACCCCACATCTCCATACTCCTCCCAGAAAAGTCTTTCCAAACCCAAAATGTCAAGAACAGCCTGAAGGAGTTCAAGTAGAGCTGCAGTGAGGACCTCAGAGGACACAAAGATGCATCAAGTACAGGCCACCTCTAGGAACACAGGGTTGCTCCAAAACACAGGTCAAAACTGTCAGCCAAGAACTGAATTCACACCCCACACATGTTTAGTTCAGTCCAAACAATACTTTCTTGAGAGAGAGGGCTGGGGGGCTTTCAGACTGACTATGTAGCCTAGGTTGGCCTTGAACTTCTAACCCACTGCCTCTACTTCTTAAGTGCTGAAATTAGAGATGAAGGTTACCATGCCCTATTCTGGGAAGTAAAACCCAAGTCTTTACACATTCTGGGCAAACTTTCTTCCAACTGAGCCACAGCACGGATGTGTGGGGCAGAGGAAAATCTCCAATGCCTCTCCATCTGTTTAAACTGGGTCCCTTTGTTGTCTTTCCACTGCGAGTGTCAGGCTAGCTAGCCTATGAACTTTTGGCGATTCTCCTGTCTTCCCCTCCCACCTTTGTATAGGACACTATGATTATAGACACTCACACTACCACACCCACCTGTTTGTGCATTCTGGAGATTTGAAGTCAAGCTCTCCTGCTTTGCACAGGAAGTGTTTTTAACTCAGTGCGCCACCACTAAATCTTCAAATAATACTTTTTAATGCTGTAAATCCAACCACTAAAACAACAAGATTTCACCTTCTAAAATGAAATTGCAGAAACTGGAAAGGTGGCTCAGTGGTTAAGGGTGCCCCTGCTCTTTCAGAGTCCCAAGTTCAGTTCCCAGCACTCATGTTGGACTTCTTACATCATCCAGGAACTGCAGCCCCAGGGGAGCCAATGACTTCTTCTGGTCTCCATGGAAACCTCATTTGAATGGTCACGCCCACCACAAACACCTGTTTACACATAACTAAAAATACACCTCAACACAAAACAAACAGGGATTCTCTCTGGCCCTGGCTGTCCTGGAACTAACTCTCTCTCTCTCTCTCTCTCTCTCTCTCTCTCTCTCTCTCTCTCTCTCTCTCTGTGTGTGTGTGTGTGTGTGTGTGTGTGTGTGTGTGTAGACCTGGCTGGCCTCAAACTCACAGATCCTCCTGCCTCTGTCTCCCAAGTGCTGGGATTAGAAGTGTGAGCCACCAGTGCCCAGGTAAAGAAATGACTCACAACCAAAAATATAAAATGTAGATCTTAAAGGAAAGGAAACTGCAACTTTGCTTGGAAAACATAGCTCTGACCAAATACAAGTTTATACTCTCTGGCCACAGACACCTCAGACAGACAGAGACCTCTGTGGCTGGCTCTCTCCCCTCCCTCTGTTCATCCTTGCCCTAAAGCCAGGCTCTATAACAAGTATTGGCTATCTAGGGCTTCCTGCCGGACCCTTCTGTCTGCATTCAGATGTGTTCTGTGTCATTACAGGCTCTTCAGCCCTCCCCTGTTCTGAGCCTCACAGTGGTCACAAGGTTGTGTATGAACACAGCTGAGCCACTGCCTTCCAAATTTGCCCAACACTAGTCCGTGCTCCCACCTCCCACCTGGGCCACCTGGGAATAAACCCTTATTCTCCCTTTCACATCAGACTCAGAGCCCCTCAAAAATCCTTTCTCTGATGCATGCATCTGGGGCCACTCAGCTCAACAACCCCACAATCATTCCTGTTCCCACACTTTGCTTCCTTGGTCTGTCATCTAGAAGTCAAAAATCTCGCATTGTCTAGCCAGGGCATGTAATTCCTCCACATCACAAAATGCCAACCCACAGATTTGCACAGCTTCCACTGTATTCAGATGTAAGAATCAGGGGAGACCACACCAATGACAGAGCTTCAGGTTCTCCCAGACAATCAACGGTTCTATTGCTTGAACTTAGCTGGTATTGGCTGGGGTTCCCTGTCCAGCCCTTGGCATCACCCATCCAGATGTTTAGAAACTATTCATTCCCCAGTCCCCAAATAACCCAAATGGCATCTGTCACATCATCCTCCTAGCCAAGAAGGACAGAGTAGCTGTAGAGGCCATCCCCCTTCTCCCTGACCTCCGGGTGCTCTATGGAGCCTGTGCTGTTGCCAGATGAGAGCTTTGTAGACAGAAGTGCAGTCGACACTCTGATGGGGCCTGCTAAGCATTTGCCATCAGTGTGAGTCTAGTGTAGGATGCAGCCATACATCTGCTGCCTTCACCTTAGGAGAGCCTGGGTATCAGAGGGTAATGCCCACTGGGGAAGAGCAGTTCTGTCACAGGCAAGGGATGGTGGAAGAGTCAGATATGCAGAGGATATCAAGCCCAGACTCAAAAAACAAGGATACTGTCTAGCCAAAGCCTGTCTCAACCCTTCCTATTAGCCAGAGAGTTTGGAAAGGAGAGCCGTATGTAGGTGAGGGAAACGGCACATAGAAAGGCCAAGAGAGGAGGGCACTATCGATGGAACAAGCTCACTGGAGAGCTGAGAGCAAGTGCAGGTCTGGGAGTCTGGGATCTAGGCCTGAATGAGTATAGATTCCTGGAAAACGAGGAAGTCAAATTTGGTACGAGACTTAGGAACAGATCTAATGCTACTAGGAGAGAGATGTCAGGGTCAGAAGTACTTCCAGGTCTGAAGTTGATTCAAAAGTCTTCCTACTCCATCAATCCAGGTCCTAATCACAAAGTAGCATCTATGAAGAAAAGGGAGGGGACTCTGCAGATGGGACTAAGCTGAGGCTCTACAGCTCCGGAAATTGCCCTGATGATCAGTGCAGCCCCACCTCAAGCCTACCTTCAGGTAAGAGGAGGCAGAGGAAGACAGGACACAGAAGAGGAGATGGAGGTGTGACCCTGGAGAAAGGTCAACATGTTGCAGGTACAAGGAATGTCAGCAGGCACACAGAGCTGGCAGAGGGCAATGCTCAGCCCTGCAGATGCCTGGAGCTTAAGCAGGCCATGCTAACTATAGACGTCAGCCACCCAAACCGAGAGAGAGAGAATGACTTCTGATCTTTGCAAGTCATTTGTTAGAGCAGCAGCATTAAGAAATACTAGGGCCAAGTGGGTGGCCTGGTGAAGAGGAGTCATTCTGAATGACATAGAAAGAGGAAAAGCAGAGGACCCTCAAGGATCCCCCATGTACGTGGCAGGGAGGGAAGCCAGGAGGCCATGGAAGTGGAATGAAGTCAATGAAATGGGGCGGGGCGGGGGGTGAGGGTTTGCTGGGAATTGTTCAGGCCCCCACATGTATGACTCATCCCTGGGTCCCAGGGCACTACAAGCCCTGGTGGGGGGGGATGGAGAAAATGCTTCCAGGCTGGGTGAACAGTTGACCTCCAAGCATCAGGACATGTCCTCTGAGAGATGCATGATGTTAAGGATAGGGGGGAGTCCCCATCCACTGGTGCTTCCTGAGAGTGTTTATGACAGCAAGAGTTCCTTCTATGGATGGTTCCCATGTATGTGGTTTTAGAGGAGACAGGCATCTGAAACCCATCTTTATTAATAGAAGCCTTTTAGTGAACATGGGAATCAACCCTGTAGGGTTAACAGAGGGCAAGCTAACCTGGGAGTCTGGCTCACTGGGTTCCCAGTGCCCTTTTCCTAGATGAGTAACTTCAAACAGGATGCCAAAGCTCTCTAGGCCTCTAGTTCCTCAACTGTAAGTGGGGTGGCTCTGTCATTCCTCCCCTACCACAATTATTATGGAAGCCTATGAGGCCTGGGATATCCTCAGAACCAGGGCACACATTGTTGATGAGTCTCTAGTCAAGCATTTCATCTGTGTTGCTTAATTTCCAATGAGGAGACTAAGGCTCAGAGGATGAAGAAACCTTTCAAGGACACAGAGTCTGGGAATCAGATCTCAGGCCTCCTGGGAGGATTTTCTCATAGGTGAAATCCTAGGAAAGATGAGTCCTATTGAAGTAATGAGAGAGGAGCACTAGGGCATCATATCTGCACAGAGTAGCCTCCCACTTCTGGAAAGATCCTTGTGTCCTAGGCTGGAAGACGAATGCAGTGCAGACCCAGGACCCTAAGGACCATGCCTCACCTGCTGAGGTGTAGCCATGTTTGGCTGATGGATACAAAAGACAGGTTGGGGTCTCCCTTTATATCATAGGTCAACAAGACTCTTAGCAGATGGTCAAAGGATGAATGAGGCAATGTCCACTTGACAGCATGATTCGGAACCCAACAGTTACCTACATGAAGGGTACTAGAATCCTGGGTGACCTGGTTCTGGGCATGTCCCTGGGTACATATGCTCCTTCAGCAATTGTGTTAGGGAAATGACAGCTGATTATCACTTAACAACCAAGGAACTGGAGACCAGGGAACACTGCCATCTGGTCTAAGGTCAGACAGACAGACAGAAAGGGAGCTGAGGACCCAGAAATAAATCTAATGTAAGTGTGAAGTACGAAGTCAGTTTGCTCAGGTTTTATTATGGGACCAGAGACCTCAACTTGACAGTGCTCTTGGATAGAGGTATTCAACGTGTTCCTTAACAATTAGGTCCTACAAACCATCTCTCTTGGTTGCCGTGAAATGCACACACATATCATATTGATGAACTTGTGTGGCACTTTCCCACCCCTCCCAAAACTAGTGGCTGACTAGTGGGGAGCTATCACCTGGGCACCGTGACCATTCGCAAGGATAAGTGGCTACTCATTTCCAAAGTCAATGAATGACTATCTCTAGGACCAATGTGTGAACACAATGGGAAAGTGTTTCCAAGACCAGTGGGTGGTCATCCCAACACCAATGCAAGACCCCACCTGATGACAGAGAATAACCATCCCCAAGGCTGACGAATGACCTCCCAAGATCAATGGCTCATTATCATCCTGAAGACCAACAGATGACAATCTCTAGGGATAGATGACCACCCAAGACCAGAGGTTGATGGTGATAACTGATCTTGCCAACTTGATGGGATTTAGAATTTCCATGGAAATGAATCTTTATGCTGGTCTGTGGGGGGTTAGCTTAGGTTAAGTAAGACAAATGTGGGTACTACCATGTCTCACACTGGAGTCCTGGCCTGAGAGAAAAGAGAAAGAGCCAAGTGCGCTCATTGTTCTCTGCTCCCTGTCTGAGGACACACGGTGATCAGCTGCCTCGAGCTCCTCTGCCCATAGCTTCCCTGCCATGACAGGCGGGCTGTACCCTCAAACTGTGAGCCAAAATAAAACTTTTCTTTTCTTAAGTTGATCTTGCAAAGTGTTTTGTTACAGGAAGGAGGCAGGTAACTAATGTGTTGACCATGGAAGGCCTGCTACCTCCAAGATGAAGGGTCAAACTAACGTGTGACCAGCCTGAGGCTACTCACTGATCAGCCTGAGGTCATCAACCGACCATCCTGCGCTGACCTGAATAACATCACACAAGGGGCTCAACACCCCAAAGAGAGCGGTGTTCATTAACAGAACGTCAGAGGAGCGACAGTTTAGTATGCAGCCCAGAGGCAGCTGTCTGAAATCTGGCAGAAGAAAATTGACAAGGGAACAAGGCCCATACTATGAGCTAATTTTTGTGTCCCCCCCCCCTCCCGGCCCGGACTTTGATTTCCTGCTGCCAGCGGCAAGTGTATCTGTTTTTACATGTAATTTTTATTAATAAAAATCCATTCCCTCTCCCAACTCAATAAATATTAAAAAGATCTCTCAAGCACGCCAACATGGGGAGCACTCTCTTGGGAGTCTGCTATGTCCTACTCCATGTCTGTCCAGCCTGGCTCTTGCAGAAGGCCTGGAACCCTGGTCCCAAATCTCATTCAGCAAGGCCATGATTGTTGGTCAAATCCAACCAGGCTTTCTACTCTGGGACAAGAGGAAGCTTCCAGAGAGGACTCGGTCCCGTGCCTCAGTGACATGGCAAGTTCCCTAAGCCCAGTCATACTTGGAACTCCAAGCCAAGTTGCCAGTGTTCAGATCTCAGCAAGTTACACAATAAGGCCTGACCTCCTTTCCTCTGTGTCCAGCTCCTTCGCTATTTGATAGATGTTGAAGCAGTCACTGGAGATGGAAATTCAAAGATAAAACTGTATCACAATCCAAAGACTATGCTCTGCTACTTTGAACTTTAAAGCGTTTAAAATTCTGACATGTTCAAAGCTGGGGTATCATAGGAAACACAGGCGGGCATCTTACTCGCATTGGTAAAGCTGGCAGCTTGCCTTTAGCATCTCCCCAAATGGGAGTCAGAGGCTGCAAGTACCTCCTATGCATGCGTAAATGCAGCTGGGTCTGTGGCTTAGACTTCTCATTTCTGCAGCTTCCAGCACAAAGGCTGTCCATGTGTTCATCTGAGTTGTCCTGCTGACAATCAAGAGAGAACAACTGGGATACAGCATAGTAGATAGGAGTGTTCGATCTGCAAGCATGACGTCCTCAGTTCAAATCCTGTAATCCCAGGGTTGAGGAGGAGGGTGACAGGTGCTCCTGACAGTTCACTTGATGTCCTCCTAGTCATGCCTCCACATATATGCACAAAACTGTGCACTGGGCAAGTTGGCACACTAGCCCACTGTGCCTGCCACTCCCCCATACTCCCACAGATTCAGAGGGAGCAGCACACAGATCAGACCTGCCACTCCCGGGGCACCTCCTGATAAAGCCTGCTCAGTAGGACATGGTTTGCTCTCTCTGAGTCTGGGGTAAGAGCAACCCTGGGGGTTTTATGGGAAAGGGGCTTCCCTGACCAGTCACAAAATTGTGACCCAATTACCTTAGAGAGCAACTTCAAGGGGAAAAAAGACCTAGCTTAGCTTGCAGTTCTGGATGGTTTAGTGCATACTGCTTGTCCCTATGCACTTACGCAGAACCTCTTGTTGGCAGGAGTATGATGCAGGGGAGCATCCTCAAGTAGAGGGGGACAGGACACAAAGAGTAAGGAAGGGGCTGAGGACCAACTAAATCCTCCAGAGGTACACTTCCAGGGAGTCCCCAATTAAAATTTCTAGAACCTTCCAAAATAACACCACTGGCTGAGGTCCAGCACTTAACACTTGAACTCCTGAGAAATATCTCCTGTTCAAGTCATAACAGGGCTGCAGACGATTTGAGCCACTCTCTTGAAACCACAGAAGACTCTGTCTAGCTCTGCCTCATAGGCAACGTTTTTGCACATCGATCTCCTTTTATAAATAGGTGACAGCTGTGGGGGGGGGACAGCACTGTGTGGAAGTGACAGAGGGGTGGGCAAACTCAATCCATGGGGTCAGAAGACACTTAACTCCCCTTATCCCCTCCCATATACCTTTAGCAGTTCCTGTTTTGTGCCTTCTAGAGCAACCCCTTCTGGAAAGATCTGTCTGTAGAGCATCCTTGTACTTGGGCCCATGCTTGCCCAGTTATTTTAGCATTTAAAATTAAAAAAAAAATGTATCTGTTAGTTTGTCATTGGTTGGTTTGTTTGGGAGATGTGCGTGTGCCACAATACACGTGCACAGGTCAGAGGACAACTTTGTGGAGTCCGTTCAAGGGATTCAACTCAGGGCATCAGGCTCTTGCAGCAAGCACCTTTACCGGCTGAGTCCTCTCGCTGGCCCACCTTGAGCATTTAGAGTAAACGGGGGCATGCAATCGTTGTCAAGTGCCAGCCACTCTCCTTGCGGTGGAGCAATTCCTGCTCATGTCTCTGTCTTCCCAGGAAGCGAGGAGCTATGACTGGACCTGAACTTCCCAGGGTTGACTGGAATGGAGAGACTCAGACAAGGCTGTCTGAGCTCCACAGAGCCCTGAAGACAGTCGGACATTGTTCCCTCTCTGTACCTAACTCACATCCTCTGGACGTCTACTCTTCTATTGACCTAAACTGGCCCAGTCAGTTTCTGGGGCTCAGATAAAGAAGATACAAAAGTCATATGCCCCCAGCACTTCATCTGTGCCCAACTGGATGCACCCTGCTTTGAAGGGCCATGTGGAGAGAGCAGCAGGCAGAGAGGACGAGACACAGAGTCAGGCGACCAGTTTCAAACACCTGTCATGGAGCATGACTTCCATCTCTTCTGCAAAGTGAGGGGTCAGGCCAGGGACCTCTGAAATAGGTGCCTTTATCACTCTGTAAGGCCAACAGGTCCCAAGCCCAGCTCCAGCGGGAGTGGAGGGAGTGCACAGGAAACCACCAAACTGAAATCCAGAAACATTCCCAATGTTCCTGCTGCCTGCAAGATGAAGGCTAAGTTCATCTCCAGGGGCACAAGGCCTCCCAACACAGCGGCCACTCCCTCTGCCCCTGAGAGGAACCCCGCACATCCTTTCTCCTCTACAGTTGGCCTTCTTTTGTACCTCAATGTTAGTGTCACTACCCCCCATTCCCAAGGCACTTGGTATCACTGAAGGGACCTCTGTGAGCCAGGCACGGTGACAGAAATTCAAATGCCACTGGAATCCTACAAGCAGGCAGAATGCCTCATTTATAGAGGCTTCACAGGCTCCAAGAAGTTAAGCCACAATGCAAACTTCCCCGCAGGGATTAGGCAAGCTGAGACACAAACCTGCTCCTCCCACCCTGAGGAGAACCACTATGGATAGGCAAGGGGTCATCGAAGTGCAGCCTTTCCCCAGCATCACATGAGCTCTGTCTTAGACAATTTTATTAAATTCCAGCCAGATACCTTTATCTGTTAAGACCTCAAGTCTGAACTGTGATTGCCATTGAGAGAGAGGGAGAGAGGGAGGGAGGGAGGGAGGGAGAGAGAGAGAGAGAGAGAGAGAGAGAGAGAGAGAGAGAGAGAGATGCGGAAGTGATTCAGTAGGTAAAAGTGCTTGCTATACCAGCTCGAGGACCTGAGTTCTAATCCCGAGAACTTACATAAAAAGTCAGGGATATAGCAAAGAGCAGGACACCCAAAGTCTTCCTCTGGCTTCTGTGTACACTCACACACACACACGCACACGCACACAAACACAAACACACATGCACACACTCATATACAAACAAGCACACACACACTAGCACACAAACACACATGCACACACACAGTACATATCTGAGACGTGTTAACTTTTCATCCACATTAAATGAGACTCCCCTGACTTAAACAGAAATCTTAAAGCACAAGTGTAAAGGGAATAACTCCACGTAGGTTTCGATACTGTTTAAATCACGACAGCTTTATGGAACTCCAATTCACCAACCACACAACTCATACATTTAAACAGTATATTGAATGCGGACAAACACACCGTTCCTTCTATCAATGCCAGCACCTTACCCTCACCTCAGAGGAGCCCACGTGTGTTGGCAGTCATCCCCCGCCTTCACTCCAACTTCTCTTACCCCATCAGCCTTTTGTTGCCTTGGCAACCATTAATCTACTTTCTGCATCTATGAATACTCCTATTTTGGATATTTCCTAAACATGAAGCTATACAATCTGAGTCTGTGGCTCCATTCACTCACTTTCTATGATGTCTTTAAGGTTGATCATATTGTAGAATAATCAGTGTTTCATATCTTTTTATAGCCAGACAATAATTCCTCCGTGTATATGTGCTACATTAATGTGTCCCTCCACTACATGATGGACATTCGAAAGCTAGGGTTTCAGGCAGGTGTTTCTTCTGCTCCAATCTGAGTGTGAAACATTGTGCAAGTCAGAGCCTTGGGCTGTGGGACACATCAAGGGACTTGGGTGCTGTAAGATTTTCCAGAAGGCTACACACCTCACCTTTGCTCCTCACTTCTGCTTTATGAGACTCAAACATGATTGTGTGTGTGTGTGTGTGTGTGTCTGTCTGTCTGTCTGTACATGTACATGGCTGCAGATGTCCAAGGAGAAGGTGCTGGATTCCCTGGAGCTGGAGTGAGAGGTGGCTGTGAGCCACCTGACCTGGGTGCTGGGAACTGGTCTGGTTCTCTGGAAGAGCATTTCCTGCTCTTCACCCCTGAGCCATCTCTCTAGTCTCTCAATATCAACTCTCACCGAAAGGGAAAATCAAAGGCTCGAGGGACAGGAACTGATCCCTACACCCTTGTCACTGTGGGAATTAGGATGAGA
The DNA here is from genome assembly GCF_978045245.1 of Mus caroli. Taxonomy (NCBI): domain Eukaryota; kingdom Metazoa; phylum Chordata; class Mammalia; order Rodentia; family Muridae; genus Mus; species Mus caroli. The sequence goes on from NW_028227268.1 coordinate 72,420,277, forward strand.
GACTGGAAGTCTGGATAAGAGAGCTACGGAACATAAAAATTGTTCATCCTTAGTTTGTTTAATAAGTGAAAGGAGAGGTGCCCATCCCCCCAAAATGAAAATCCCACAAAAGACAAAGAAGGGATACAGGAGAGCAGAGAGAAACCTACTGATTGCTTCCATCTTCTGAGAATGATTTTACAGCTAGCAGAAAGTTACTAATGTCAGTAAATATATGTTTATTTAAAAGCAAGGAAAAATAAGATTAGTATGGTCTATAAGCCTGTAATCCTAGCATCTGGGAGACAGAGGCAGAAGGGTCATATAATCCAAGGCCATCCTCAGCTACAAAGAACTGAGGGCCAGCCTGAGCTAGATGAGTCTATGTCTTTAAGTAAGTAAGTACATAAATAAATAAATGATTAGATAGATAGATAGATAGATAGATAGATAGATAGATAGATAGATAGATAGATATTATTTACAGTCACAAAAATCACCACTAGCATACTAATACAAGCCTTCCAAATTACTGGAACCAGGCAGCATAGTAAAGACAAGAGACTGACAAAAACCATTCATCAGAATGCACAAGTCACATGACCAAAAACAATACCCTCTATCATGATAAATATAAATGGTAAAATTGTTTTTTAAAAAAAGGACCTTATGCCTTGCAGAAGAGTGTCACTAAATTTATAAATATGTGCTGAGCCACAGGGCTTTCTGGGTGTTACACGAGGAATAAATGTCTGTGACCCATGAGTGTTTGAGAAGGCAGCTCCCATCTGTGGAGAGAAAGATAGCATCCAGCTCTATACCTAATATCTGTGTAGCTGACAATGGAGAGTGTGGCCTCTGGCTCGCTCTGTTTCAACTCAAGTGCTGGCCCCGTCCCTGGTTGACTGTGAAGCCACTTAGCCTCAGTGGTGTTGGGGTGAAATAGGGTCAATTTACACAGCCAAGTGGAGGAGAGCAGAGAGGTCATGTTTGGAGTGCCCAGAACACCCTAAAAGAACAGCCAGTTCACCAACATTGCGGTAACTGTGATGTGGAGCAGCTTGGACCCTGGAAAGGAGTAATGTTAAGGCTTGAGGTGAGTTTCTTGACTTTTTTTTTTTTGTATTATATTTTTATAATCTCTGCTCCCCCCATGTGTGCGTGCATGTGTGTGTGTGTGTGCATCTAACACGTATGCACCTTACACGTGTGCATATCAGCCTGTGTGAATACAGACACACATGCAGTGGTGCACCCTTAGGTCTTGGCCCTTGCCTTCCACTTTGTTTAGTCTCTTACAGTTCACCGCTGTGTGTGCCCATGAGCTGCTGGGCATCCTGTTGTCTCCGACCTCACTGTGGGAGCTCTGAGACTGCAGGTGTGAGCAAGCACGTCCAGCTTTATGTGGATCTTGAGGATCCAAACTCAGGTCTTCGTGCTTCTGGGACAAATAGTTTACCCACTGAATAATCTCCCTGGCCCTGTGTTCTAGTTTTGAACTTTTTATAAAGGGCATAAATATCAAACAGATAACTTTTTTTTTGAAGAAAATAGAGGGGTGTTAATGGGCAAGGACAGAAAGAGAAAACAGAAAATGGGATAAGAGACACCAGTTGGGGTATCTCCCAGCCAGCTCTCTCATCTCCACAGCTCAGAGCCAGGGACAGATACCTACAGGAAGGACAACCAGGCTGCCAGCCCCAGCCAGGACAGAGAGGTCAGCAGGTCAGGCTCAGACCCTGGGACCACAACAGGCCTGCTGATCTATCACAAGAGCTGACACTTATCCCTGCCAGATGTTTCTGCTGACATTTCCCAGGTCTCCATCAGCATGAGGACCACGTCGGGGAATGTCCCCAGTCGCAAATTAACATTCACATAAATAATGGAGCGCCCGCCACTAAAGAAGAAAAATGAGTCTCGCTGCGGGAACATTTGCCACACTATCAAGAAGTGCAAATTTTCTTTCTGAACTACCACGTTTTACCAGCTGGGCCACAAAAGACCATGGCCTTGAGATGCAGGTTACAGGAACATGCACAGGACAGGTCTACAGGCCCTTCTCTGGACTGACACCCAGCTGGGGCAGCCCATGATGGTTCGATTCAATCCAAAAATCTCTGTCCAGCCATCACCTATGTCTCTGAAGACCTGTACAAGCTTTTTTCCCCCCTGACTATATCCTGGAGGCCAAAATGTCTGACCCCACGCTGCATAGTCTGGTCAGTGGGCTGGGTGGGCATGGGCCCTTGTCTAGATGTGCCAACATATTCCCTACCTGTACGCTATTTGTAGAACTCAGCAAGGTTTATAGCATGTTGTTTCTTTCTGTGAGTTCCCTCTATCGGGCTTGTATGTGATCTTTGTCTTCCCCCGTGTGTGTATGTGTCCTTATCTCTTCTTATCAGGACACTGGCCTCATTGATTAGCAGCCTCACATTTTAATCACCTTCTTACGGGTCCTCTTTCTAAGTGAGGCCACATTCTTTTTTTTGTTTTGTTTTGTTTTGTTTTTAATATTTTTATTACATATTTTCCTCAATTACATTTCCAATACTACCCCAAAAGTCCCCCATAGCGCCCCCCACTTCCCTACCCACCCATTCCCATTCTTTTGGCCCTGGCATTCCCCTATATTGGGGCATATAAAGTTTGCAAGTCCAATGGGCCTCTCTTTCCATTGATGGCCGACTAGGCCATCTTTCGATACATATGCAGCTAGAGACAAGAGCTCCAGGGTTCTGGTTAGTACATCATGTTGTTCCAACAATAGGGTTGCAGATCCCTTTAGCTCCTTGGGTACTTTCTCTAGCTTCTCCATTGGGAGCCCTGTGATACATCCAATAGCTGACTGTGAACATCCACTCCTGTGTTTGCTAGGCCCCAGCATCGTCTCACAAGAGACAGCTATATTTGGGTCCTTTCAGCAAAATCTTGCTAGTGTATGCAATGGTGTCAGCGTTTAGAAGCTGATTATGGGACGGATCCCTGGATACAGCAGTCTCTAAATGGTCCATCCTTTCATCACAGCTACGAACTTTGTCTCTGTAACTCCTTCCCTGGGTGTTTCTAAAGTGAGGTAGGGGGGTTTGCAGCAGATGAAATTAGAGAGGAGGCAAGATTCAACCCACACAGTCACTTTGCACCACAACACATTGAATCACACAACACACAGAAGCCACACATACACAACATACAGAAACCACACAACAAACACAGAAGCCACACACAACACACAGAAGACACACACAACACACAGAAGACACACACAACACACAGAATCCATGCTGATTGCTGGAGATAGCACCAGAATAAAGCTAATCTTTGACAGTAAAAAGGGGTCAAAAATCAGACATATAAAAAAGCTTTAAGCCTAATAAGATCTGAACATTCCCAGAGATGGTCACACAGAACTCAATCCCTTTGGAATGGGCATTCCCATCTGCAGAGCACAGAACAGTAGACAAAGTCCTGAACACTGTATAACCAATGGGCAGGCAGCAAGTGCCAGGAGCAGCCCAGCTCCACTCTCTCCATGACTACATGCCAGAACCCTGCTTCAGAATCCATGCCTGGGGCCTCCTCCACAACTGTAAGGAGATAGCTTTGTCTCTAGAGGTGTCTAGGGCTCCTGCTAAGACATTTCCTACACATTCCTACACCCCAGAATTTTCTGAGTGATCTAAAGGCAAAGTCCACATAGCTGCTGGAAGGCATGGCTTATACCTTTAGAGACACAGCTTGTCCTATAAAGGATCCTATCTCTAAATGGTGGAATCAGAGAAATCACTCATTGGTGTGTGTGGAAGAGCAGGTGGCCAGGCTCTGCTGATTCCCATATAGGCTCCTCCAGGAGGGCCCAGTGGTCAGAAAGGATGTGTGCACACTGAAGGTCCATGAGCCTGGTTGGTGGACAAAGGCTGGCCCATGGGTGCGGAGCTTGAAGCCTTGCCCCCCGCCCAAAATTTCCTTAATGTGGGAAAAGGTGATGAGTAGTCCAGGGGATGCTGGCCCACAGAAGGGAGGAGAAACCATGCTGGCTAGGAGACATGTCCCACAGAGGCAAGAGCAAATACACAAACCCTACAGGGAAAGTGCATACGGAGACACAGACTGCCATTCCACTGTGGGCTATGGGATCAGCTATTCCTCTCCCTAAGCCTCAGTTTCTCCATAGACAGAATGAAGCCTTTCAGAGGGTAATTTTGAGATACAAAGGAGATATGCCTTCTGCATTCAGTGAGATAGGGTACCTAAGTTCTCAAAGTTCATTTGTCACCATGGACTGTTACTTCCCTAGGTTTCTGAGGCTTGAATCCCTCTGTGGGCATCTCTCACACACATGCTGTAGAGCCTGGTACCCTGCCCAATTCCCTTCTGATCCACCCTTCCTGCTCTGGTCTTGGGGGCCTCCGTGGTATCCGGGGCAGGTTGACCACCAACTGTCCTCTGCCCGCCTGCCCAGCTGCCATTCTTGGGCCGGGCAGCCCTGCCAGGACCTGAGGCTGTCTGCTGCCCCTTCTTGTCCAGATCTCCCAAAACAAAAACCAGGCCACACCATCTGACAGAAGAACTCGTCTGGTTTATTTATGGGAAGAGACGGGACTGTCAGGGCCAGGCTGTCTGGGCTGGAGCCAGGCTGCTCTGTGGGCCTTTAGAGGCTGTCCGTTGTGTGTCCTTGTCTGGTATGTGGTGATCTGGGAAGAATGTGAGAAATCAGGACCTCCAAGCACTACAGAGTCCCCACTGGTGACACTGGGATGTTTCTTCATCCTAGAGGAAGAACAGCGATACACATGGACCGACGCTCTCTTCGAATCATCTGGGCCTAGCTGGAGACACTGAGCTGAGTCTTGGCCACCTGACCAACAGCATCACATCCAGCATAAGGCAGGCTTGGGTACATCCTGTACCACTGGACAGTGCTGAAAGATGCAGGGAGGCTGCCCTTGGGAATAGATGTGGCATGGGATCCCGCCCCTCACAGAGGGCAGGCTGCCAGGCATCACACTGAGAGACAGAGGCAAGTCCCAGGATATGAAAGGTTGTACCAGGAGCAAGCCCTTGGTGGCTGCAACCCTACCAGGGACACCCACAGCACAGCATGGCCCCCATGCAGAGGCCCAATTCTACAAAAGAGCTGAAAGTCCTCTTCAAGAAGAGCCCAGAGCCCCAGAGAAACACTTCCACCATAAAGCACTTGTCCCACAAACACCTGTATCTGATCCCAGAACAAATATGAAAACCCCAGGTATGGAGTTTCATACTTATTAATCCGAGTGCCGGGCAGGTGGGAACAAGTGGATCCCTGGGGCTGGCTGGCCAACCAGCCCAGCCAGGCATCACACACACATACACACACACACACACACACACACACACACACACACACACCAGTAACAATATAGGCAAAGTGGTCAGAGGGTCCTCACCTGCCCCATAACTCCTCTCCTCTGCCTGTCTACCCCCCCCCATTGTACAGCATTTTCCTTGCTACATAAAATGACCATACCATAACCACCATGAAGCAGAGATAACTTTGGGCCCACAGTCATAGTAACCAAATAAGCAGACCAACACAGTAATAGCTACGAAAACAATGATAGCCAGTTATTATTAATAGTCACACTAATAATCATATGTATGACTACTAATATTCACTACAAGGTGAAGAGAGTCACCAAACACTCACCTGGAACTCCACCCACCACTCCCTCTAGGTACCTGTGGTCTTGAGGAGAGGAGGGAGATAGAGTATACAGGAAGTAGAAGGCTAATTAAAGACCAGACAGACTCCACGATGCAGCCTCAGAGGGCCATCATCTATAATGGGGTGGGACTTTGTGGTGACACAAAGTCCCAAGCAGGAACCTCTCCCCCATGTTCCTGTAACTCAGCCCAATAAATTAACTGCTTAGGCAAGCTAGGCTTGGGTGGAACTGGGACTTTGGACATTAACACCCTCTCCGGGCTGAGCAGACATTTGTTTGTGTTCTCCAGAAAAATTAATACAATGCCTTCATGTGGCCCCCACTCTGCCTCCCCCCAGTCTCAAGAGAGCTCATGACTATGATATTGTCCCCAAATCCAGAGCAAGCAGCATTATAAGCAAGCTGCTCCCGATGACCAGCCGGTTTTTCTTTCATGACCATGGGTGGGACTGAGCCACCAGGAGGTGCTGACACAGGCTTTTGGTGACTTCTACTTGCAATGGGTACAGAATGAGTTCAGGCTTCTGGGCTACAGTTGCCCAAGCCTTGAATAGAGGCTACGCCTGTGTACCATGCATAAGAACACCAGCTCTCCTCCATCTCTGTTCCTGTTTCAGTGTTGTCTCCAGGCTCTGACAGGTAGACACAGACTAATAGCAGCTAGCACATGTCCTTTGTACGTCCCCTGCCCTCGGCTCTAAGGTAGTCTCCCCTAGACTGGTTACATTCATCTGCCAAGGGAGCTTTCAGAGCTGTTGTAATACAATCCACCACCCTCTCTCCCTGTGTCCTCTTTGGCCCCAAGGGATAGTGGGCATCATCATCAGTCTGGGCTGCAGAAGGTTAGACCGCTAACACAATGTGTGTGTGTGTGTGTGTGTGTGTGTGTGTGTGTGTGTGTGTGTGTGTGTGTGTGTGTGAAGGGTGTACTCAGCCCTAGATGGGGATACATTCTAGGAGGACAGCAGTGGCATCCTACAGACTGCAAGAAAAAGGCAGCAGGAAGATGTATCGCTCTCCCCTATGCTAGAAAGTTCCAAATAATGAAGTTAACATAACCAGAAAAATGAAAGATGGCTCACTCTTTCCTGGATCCTCTGGATATGGTCTGCACTGGTAGCTATCACTACCAAAGTTCAGGAATAATCTTTGAGGGGCCACAGATACCAGTGCTCCAGGCACGGGCTCAATGAATGGACAACAGGGAAGGAAGGCTACGACCCACACCACGTACACAAAGTTAGGGACCGCAGTGGCAAACGCTATCTACTGCATGTCCATAAAACCAGGTTCCAGAGAGTCATCCCCAGGAGAGGATTAATAGCTTTGCTCTCCCCTCCCACCACAACCCCAGCTCTGAAAGATACAAGATTGTGAAATTAGCCAGGAACAGCACACTCACCACTACAGGACAAGATGAGAGAGACAGTTCCTGGACCTGCACACTAACAAGGACCTTCAGAGCAATGACTGGGCAATAAACAGAAATGTCAGCACATCTCCTCCTCCTCTGCCCTGGAAATCTCTATTGATCCATGTTGCTATAGCCAAGTACCACACACACGCATACACAGACACACACACACATGCACGCACACACAGACAACCACACTCTGGTTGACTCTCCTTAGAATGTGCATCTGAGACAGCCCCAGTCGTGACCAGGAGTAGCATGGATTTCCACCCCAGTGTCCTGCCTAAGCAGCTTCCAAAGGCTCTGGCTGGATCCTCCCAAAGCATCTTATTTCCCAGACACTGTCCCTAGCCCAGTACATTGACTTTAATTCCCTTCTGCTCACATGATTCAGGAATAGACTGTGTTGGGTCTATCAAAAGGAAACCCCTCCTGGGCCAGAGAGAGGGTTCAGTGGATAAAACACTTGATGTAGAAATATGAAGAGCTGGCTGGGTTCAGTCCCCAGCACTCATGTTTAACACACACACACACACAGTGCTGGGGTGGTGAAGACATGCAGAAGCCCAGGACTAGGTGAATTTGTAAACTCTCAGTCCGGTCAATGACTGTCTCAAAAATAAAATAAAATAAAATAAAATAAAATAAGGTGAGCATTTCCTAAGCAACAATACAGAGGTTGACCTCTAGGTTCCACATGCATATGTGCACACACACACACACCAATAAGAAACCTTCCTGTGTACCTAGAGCCAATCAGCTTTTCCTCTGTGCCCCTCAGGCCTGTGACATCTTCCCTGGGCGATGAGAGCTGTCAATCCTGCAGTCCCAGGATGTCCTTTCGGTGACACCTATGGCTTCTCACTCACAGCATTCCCTGTAAGTGCTAGCCCAGAGCCTCTCTCCTGTTCTCAGGGAGACAGTCTGGCCTCACTTTTCTCTGCTTTTGCTAGAGAAGGGACACATTATTGTGTTGCTTTGTCCTGACAGGCTCACACCTGCTTACAAAGTGCTAATCCTCACCAGAGGGGCTGGCGCACTACTCAGTCCTCGAAGTAAGTCAGATGAATGTTCCGACTCGCACATTAGGGTTCTTATTTCGGGAGGCTTTGTTTACTGATCAGGATTAGACGTGAAGCAAACACTGGCATCTCAGCATGGAGCTGGCCTCCCTTTTACCTTCAGTGGCATGGGACCTTAGACTTAGGCAAATGCACAACACAGTCTGCCCTCACCATGGACTGGAATGAGCCAGCAGCTGGTGGCTGTCAGCCCAGGACACACATGGAACATCGCCTACCTATCACCAAGGACAACAAAATAACCGTGGATGGTAGGTCATAGCCCAGGGCAAGCATGGAGCCCCACCTTCTGTTATCATGGACAAGATGCCACTGGCACCAGATCACAGCCCTGGACACAGAGAGACATTGGGTTTCCATTACCACAGACAAGAAGGTGCCAATGGCTAACAGAGCCCAGTTCTGGACACACAAGGACATCAGCTTTCCATTACTATGCACATGGATGTACCAATGTCCTGAGAAAACAAAACACAAGACAAGCTCATCCCCCATCCCCCACCCCAGCTTTCTATTGTTAAGGACAACAATATGTTAATGACTGCCAGATCACAGTCCAGGGAAAGGACTGCCCATTACTATAAACAAGAATGTGTCTGTGGCATCAGATCATAGTACAAGACACACAGGGACATTGGCTTGCCATCATCATGGCTGAAAACATGCCAATAGCCTGAGAGAGCTCAGCCTAGAATGGGTGCAGGAATTGTCGACCAAGGTGATCTTTTTCTCTGTTGTTAGTATATTACTATGCTGACAGAGTATGGGACCTTGTGTTGGCCAGACCTCTCATTACTGTGACAAATACAGAAGAGGTACCATCTTTTAACTTTATTGCTTATTTAGAGACAGGGTTGCATGAAGCCTAGCTGGCCTTGAACTCACTATATAGCTGAGGATGACTTCAAACTTCTAATCCTCTCACTTCTACCTCCTGGGTGTTGGTACTGTATGCATGCACCACCTTGGCCAGTCCAATAGACATGTTTTAAAGGAGAGAAATATTCATCTTGGCTCATGGTTTCAGAACTTTTAGTTCATGGCCAGCTTCCTACATATCTCTGGGCCTAAGATGAACCAGAGAAAGTCAAGAAGCTTCGCAGTTGCTCACCTCATGGACCAGGAAACAGACAGAGTTGGGAAGAAAGGCCCAGGCAACAAGTGTAACCTTCAGAGTTCTATCCAGTGGTCTCCTTTCTCCAGCTAGGCAACACCTTCTAAAACAGTGTCATTAGCTGAGGACAAAGCTGTCAGTATATGAGCCCAGTACATGGGCAGGGGGTAAAAGAGGATGAGTAGGGTAAATAATTCCCTATTCAAGCCATAATAAGAAGGTAGAGTCAGAGTTGAGAGCCCAGGAAGGCAGCCAGCTAATGGCCTTCCTCTGGCTCACTCAGTCCCATAAAGCAGAGAAGATGAACACTCTCCACATGCTGAACCTTCAGCTACCTCCCACCAGAGTCCTTCTCCATCCAACCACAAGCCTCATCTTCCCATCCTAAGAGTCTGCGTTCCCTTTCTAAGAGACAGTAAAGTCCCCTTCCTTTCACATGCCCTTCTCTGCAAGCTGGCCTCCCCTGCTGTCCTTCCCCACATCTGATATCCACATCCTCTGTCCCTCTTCCCAAAGGGCACTGGGGACCTTCATATCCCCTTCTTTTGGCCTCTCTCTGAAGCCCACCCAGTTTCCATGGTATCAGAGACAGCCGGTTTCCTCATACTCCATTGACCCTACAACACAGACTGCGTGTTCCCTTTAAAAGCCCACTTAACATTTACAGAAGCTGAGCAAACACCAGCAAATGAAGCAATTTCAGAATTCTCCAAGTCTCAGAGCACCCAGGTGGCCTCTGTGCTCATAATTCAGGGTGTTTGGTCTGGACCAGGATATCCCTGCCAAGTCTCCATGGAGACTAACTCTTCCTTTCTTGCCAGAGCCTGGCAGCTGTAGAAGATGACTGAAGTCCTTTTGCTAGGGATCTGAATGCATGTCTCCCCTCTGAAGTCCATATGTGATGATATGAGGAATGTGGGCCTTTGAGAAATGATGAGGTGCTGAGAGCCCTTCTCCCATGAAGAGAGACCCAAGAGTTTGCATGTCCCATCTACTCTGTGAGAACAAAAGTGAGGAGATGTCACTATTAGCTAGGAGGTGACTGAACCAGCTGATATCTTGATCTGGAACCAGCCTCTAAATCTGGGAGAGACGAGGCCCAGCTGTACAACAGTCCAGATGGGCCAAGAGAACCTTGGAGCTCTGGATGCTGACTGGAAGATGTTGATTACTGAGAGGGATAGAGAAAAAATACAGAACTAAGATAGAGTCTCAAAACATCTAGAAATATTTGATGGGAAGGCTAAAGTGCCAGGGGAAACAGATTCTTGCAGGAAGTCTGTGCTAGCTGGGAGAGGAAGCTAACAAAGTCTGAACTCGACTTGCAAAGATATTGAAGATTCACAAGAAATTAGCATGATGGGTTAACACAATAAAACTTTACCACTTGGGAGTTTTGCAAACTGCCCCATAAACAGTTCTCAAATTAATAGAATCACAATCACAAGTACTTTTTAACATGCTGATATTGAGAAGCCAACGTATCACCAAGTGTAGGTGATAACCAAAGCTGTCACCAGAAGCAAATTCATAGCCTCAATGCTTCATGATTGTAAAACAGAACAAAAATAATGGAAAATTCACAGGAAGAGACCAAAATATATCAAAAGTAACTAAGATGATAAAAGATAATAACAGGATATCAAAATACTTATATGTGTCATTGGACAAGAGAGATGGCTTAGTGACTAAAAGTGTTTGCCCCTCAATGATGCAAACCTTGTGACCTGAACCTGATCCCTGAGACACATATAAAGGTGAAAGTAGAAAAATGACTCTATGAAGCTCTCCTCTGACCACCACATGTGTCCTACCTCCCATATAAGGATGACAATGATGATGGTGACGGTGGTGATGGTGATGATGATAGCGGTGGTGGTGATGGTGATAATTTTATTTATATATGCCACAAGGTGGAAAATGATCACCAACATAGCCAGTAGTAGCTTTTCAGTTTCCATTGCTGATGAAACAGCCATAAACTTCCTGACTGAAAACAACACAAGTTGTTCAAGAGCACAAAAGTTCAAAATAAGTCTTCTTCAGTAAAGCTTGAGGAAGGGTGGGAATGGACTGAGACGCTTCTGGAAGCCATAGGGAGTACTGGTTTCCTTTTCTTTTGTAGCTTCTGGTGACCTCTTTCTTGTATTACTTGGCTCATAGCCTCTTCCTCCTTCTTCAAAGCTGACATCTTCCAGCCTCCCCTTAACTCTGACCTCCACTTTTAAGAACACCGAGCTCAGCAGGATAATCCAGGATAATCCCCTCTCTTAAAGTCAAATAATGAATGACTGTTACTTCATGGGCCATCCTCATTCCCCAACATGATCTAGCAAAGCATATTTGAAGATTCCAGGGCCAAGGACCTGAGCATCCTCGTGGGAGACTACTGTCTCCCACATTATCTACACCAAGTTGGCAGAATTCATTCTCCTTTTTTTTTTTCTTTTCTGCTTTCATGGGGTGAGTTTCTTATAAGTATATTTTCTTATACTTAAAAGCAATTTTTATAAGTATTTTGTATGCTGAGCAAAAGCATGTTTAATTGTGATCTGAGAGATTTTAAAGGGCACAGCATCCTTTCCGGGTACCCGTTGGTTTGCTTTTGTCACCGTCTTTTGCTCTGGTCTTTCTTCCTTGCCCTCTTGCCCATGACCTGCCTGAGGACAGGACAGACCTCCTTCATGTCTGTGTCCCTAACACTGAGCACAGCACTTTTGGCATAATAAGCTTTTGAAAATACTTCTCACTTAGGACAAACCCCTTTACAAAGGGGCCTTGGTTCTGGAAGAATGATGTGCACGCTCAAATATGCACTTTAAAGCTGAGATCCAAATCAACACAATGATATTATTTAAGCATCCTCATACATAAAACCTAATTCGGAAACAGTCTGGGAAATGCAAGCCAGCAGACAGATAAAGTGTTATTGCTCTGGCCCTGGAGAGAACCCTTCATCTGCACAGAGCCAGAAGAAGGATGTGAGAAGTGGGACCGGCCCCACAAGCTAGAGGCAGGAGCGCGTTCTGCATGGGCTGAGTGCCAGCTCCGAACAGGGGCCTCCCCAGGCTACAGACAGCAGCTGCCTCTGACCAGACCTCCCTGTTGGGCTTAGACTCAAGCCCATCACCCTGGCCAAAGAGGATAAACTTGTCCCTGCTACAAGAACATCACACTGAGATGTGGGTAGAAGCTCTGGGGGCCTTGCATGCTCCTTCCTTTCAGAAAGGAATAAGAAAGCAAAGGGCATTGCTCAGAGACCCAGTGGCTTTATCTTCTAGATTGCTTTGTTATTTTGTTTATTACATTTATTCATTCTCGTGTGTCTGTCCTGGGGCTGGGGCCCTCATCGGCTGAGCCATTTTACCAGCCCAAGATATTTTCACTTCTCACTACCCTGCAAAACATCTGACCAGAGCAACTTAAGGATAGAAGGGTCTGGTTTAGCTCACAGTCTGGGAGCTTTCAGTCCACCACAATGGGTAAGGCATGGCGACAGGCACATGAAACAGCTAGTCACAGTGTATCCGCAACCAGGAAACAGAGAGAGGTCAGTTCTGATACTCAGCTCACCTTGGTGCCACCCACACTTGGGTTTACAGTTCTGTAGTAACACCCTCACAGATATGTCCTGAGGTAGGTTTTAAATCCAACAAATTGGCAGTCAGTATTATCTACACACCATCCTTGAATCTTATGGGCTGAAGAAAAGAGTTAGACCCAACTGAGGCACACACACACACACACACACACACACAGAGAGAGAGAGAGAGAGAGAGAGAGAGAGAGAGAGAGAGAGAGAGAGAGAGAGAGAGATGTCGTCATGTTTATTTGTGGGAAATGATATGGTATTTTTAAATACACAGAGATTGTGAAAAGAGTCAACCCAGCATCATGCCAGCTTTCCATTCTTTTGAAATGATCTCCGCTATGTTACTCTGGTACTCTGAGGCAAAGTGGCCTTTCCCAGCCTGTTTTTCGCCTATAAAGGGGCACCAAGCACTCATATGTTACTCAGTGAGACACATTCTGACAAATGCACCCTTAGGCAAGCATGCTATTATGCATCCCAGATGGCCACAACATCACTATGTGACAGAATCTTATGGGACCATTGTCATATATGTAATTTAACAGTGATTAAAATGTTGCTATATGGTTTACAACTCTGTGAGTGTGTGTCTCTCTGTGTGTGTATGCATGTGTGTGTGTGTGCATACATGTGTTTCTTCTTTATGAATTATACCACAAACTATTTCCAGTAAGTTGTAAAGGAAACCTCATATTAGCCAGCACCAGAGATAAATTCTATTGTTTCTGGCTGTCTATTCTTGACTAGGATAACCCATGTTTTTTACTAGCATTTCAAAGCAGAAATGTCAAAGTGTCAGGTGCTTGGGAGCTGTGTTGTTTAGTGTAGAAGCGATGAGCAGGGGAGGCTATTGAGAGCCCAACATGTGACTGATCTGAATTGAAAGATGCTCTGTGTATAAAATACACAGCAGGATTTCAAAGACTCAATACTAAAAGCAAAGAAAAAGAAAAGAGAAAAGAAGGAAAATGAGGCTGGAGAAAATGAGGCCTAGTGGTTAAGAGCACTGGCTGTTTCCCCAGCACCCACACAGAGGCTCACAACCCTCTGTAACTCAAGTTCCAGAGTATTGGGGGCTGGTGAGATGGCTCAGTGGGTAAGAGCACCCGACTGCTCTTCCGAAGGTCCAGAGTTCAAATCCCAGCAACCACATGGTGGCTCACAACCATCCATAATGGTGGCTCACAACCATCCGTAATGAGATCTGACACCCTCTTCTGGTGTGTCTGAAGACAGCTACAGTGTACTTACATATAATAATAAATAAATAAATCTAAAAAAAAAAAAGACTGAATAAAGTTCTAGAGTATCCAATGCCCTTTTCTGGCCTCCAGGGGCACCAGGCACATACCTGGTGCACATGCACACATACAAGCAAGACACCCATCCACATAAAATATTTTTAAAAAGAAAATATTTCACCAAAAGTTCTGAAGTGTTGCTACAGATTGAAATGATAATATTTGGGGATAAATGAGGCAGGGTATGGCTGCTTCATGGAGTTATTAAGGAATGAAGAATCAAATGAAGACAAGAGGAGGAATCGCGATTTCAGATTGAGAAGCTCAGGTTCCAAGCCATTGATTGCATCACTCATCCGAGATCTGACACCTAAGGGTTGGGTGACCCAGTCAGTTGGAATCTATCTAGGCCTCATACAGGCATGAGGGAGTCCCCAGAGCATATGGGGCACTGAGTCCATCTACGCAGTGAAGACTGAGTACGCAGGCACTGAGTGTAGCCAAGCAGTTTGTCCTGAGCATGCAGGGCAGCTAGGAGAGGGCTCGGAGCCAATCACACAGAGACTGAAGACCAAAATCCTCATGTGTGTGTGTGTGGGGGGGGGAACAAATTAGCAACGAATTCAATAAGTTTTCATTTATCAAGAATAGACTCTTCTCCTCACATGATACATTTTTTACCACTGTGTCCCCTTCCTCCGCTCCTCCCAGCTCCCCAGCTCCTGTATTCTTCAGATCCACTCCTCCTCTGTTTCCCTTCCAAAGAGAGCAAACCTCCAAGAGACAACAGCTAAACATGACAAAATAAGATGCAATGAGACAAGGTGAAAGCTCTCATATTGATGCTGGACAAGGCAACTCGGTAAGAGGAAAAGAGTCCCAAAACAGGCAAAAGAGTCAGAGACACATCCACTCTTTGTTAGGAGTCCACAAAAACACCAAGATAGCATCCATAACATATTGACAGAGGGCCTCGTGCCGACGCAGGCAGGCCTGGTGCTTTCTGCTTTAGTCTCTGTAAGTCCATGTGAGCCCTGCTTAGTTGGTTCAGTGGTACATGTTGAATTCAGTAATATTTTAAGATTTAAGATTTATTTTATTCTCTCTCTCTCTCTTTCTCTCTCTCTCTCTCTCTCTCTCTCTCTCTGTGTGTGTGTGTGTGTGTGTGTGTGTGTGTGTGTGTGTGTGTTGTATGGTCATTTGTGTGTGCAGTTGTCCTCAGAGGCCAGAAGAGGGAGTCAGATCAAGTGATGCTAGCATTACACATGGGTGTGAGCTGCCTAATGTAATGCTGGGAACTGAACTCCCGTCTTCTGGAAGAGCAACAACTGCTCTTACCACTGAGCCATCTGTCCAGGCCCAAGTTTAATGTTTTATCTTCCAGTATTGCTCATGTAGTTATTAGATAACTCAAATCACACAAGTAGGCACTGTATACATAGTAAAGCCCTTGCCTCACGACAAAAACCAAAAGCAAACAAAACAATCTGCTCTCAAAGATACACCTAACAACCCTAAATAAAACACTAGCCAATCCAATCTAAAACTATACAAAAAGTATAAAACACTTTCAACAAGGTAAACTAAATGCAGGCAGGAGTAATACTCTGATTGATTGATTGATCGGTTGATTGGTTAACTAATTAATTAATGGTTTAATGTCAATTAATCCACCAAGCTTAGCAGAATAAGGAAAACATATTATATAAATGATGTAGAGAAATATGATGTAAAACCAATATTCATTCATGAATTACAATGTAAAATTTCAGTTTACTAATATGGAAAGGAATTATGTCAACTTAACGAAGAGATTCTTAAAAAACAAAACTAGTAAACCTTCTTGAAGTCTCAGGGAAAAAGTTTCGCAAGACTGGGAATGTGTCCATACAAATAAATATTGGAAATCCTACTGACAGTCTTGGAAAGTACAATAAGAAAAGTAAACAAACAAGATAAGAAATGTAGGATGGTGGCTGCTCACGGCCAGCCTGATTGTGCAATGTGCTTCATTCCTAGAGCTGGTAAACTGGGTTCTGTGAGGTCAAAACACACAAACCTAACCACTTCTTGCAATAACATCTTGGGAAGTGAAACTATTTACAAACTATTTACATGTAAATTTCTAATATATATATATATATATATCTGAAACAAAAACAATACACTTGTGGCCCAGTGAGGTGGCTCAGCAGGAAAAGACACTTGCCAAGCTTGGTGACCTGAGTTTGATCCCTGGGATCCACGTGATAGACAGAGAGAACTGTCTCCCCCAGGTTGTCCTCCGACCTCCAGGAGCATCCTATGGCTCTCTCGCTCTCTCTCTCTCTCTCTCTCTCTCTCTCTCTCTCTCTCTCTCTCTCTCTCCATACATGTGATTTAAATTTTCTTATATAAGTTTGAGTACAAATCAAAAACACTTGTACTGGATTTTTACACCAAGAAGAATAACATTCTGAAAAAGAGAAGTAAAACAAAGTGCTATTAACTGACAGGTATACTGTATTCATGGATTTAAAAACTCAACATTGCAAAAATGCCAGTCAGTTCTTCACAAACTGGCCTGTGAGTATAAAGCAAGTCTAATTAAATGATCAGAGTGATCTTTTTAGAGACCTGGGATGAATATTAAAAGCCATGCATTGCTTCTCTTCACATAGATTATTAAACATTCCCATAGGTAGGAACTTGGGTTGTTTTCAGTTTTTCTAAGATGTATATGGCACATTAAAGGAACTAGGATAGCTATACATATAACATGCACTTAGAATGATAATTTTGAAGAAGAAAAAAAATGATGGGAGTCACCGCCGGAAGTACATAGCTCTAGACACCAAGCTGTGAGGTGTTGCCAGGGCTCTGTGGACAGCAAGCATATAGCCCAGGTGAGTGTACCTTGACATAGATGGGGACCCCAAGGTGGATGTGGCTGGCTATGAGAGAAACTACCAGCCCTGATTTGGTACAAGTAGCTGTGGGGTGTCCTAAGAGTGCCACCAACCCACTCTCTGGCTTTTTCTAGGTGCTGTCCAGAATAGTGTGAGGGAGAACACAAGCCATACTCCACCCGAGCTCTCAGCTTCCGAGCACCCAGCCTCATTAGCTCCCTCAAGCCCTGCAGCCTTCCAGTGGCCTCTGCATGGGTCCTGGGACTCCCTGCTTGGAAGACTCTTCCTCAGTGTTTCGAGCCCAACTTCAATGACCTCTTTGCTAAACACCAGCCCGGGGCTCCAATCCCCTGTTCCTCCAGCCTCCACAGGCGCTACATACACATGGTTCACAGACACACATGCAGGCAAACACACATGTATGTAAAATAAACGTAAATGAATCCAAGAAATCAAACCTAGTGAAAAGATCGGGGAGGGTGTGAGGGGGCTGTGATGAGAAAAGTCAGTGAGTAATTGATGTGGCTGCCGGGAAGGCTGGAGACAGTAAGGAGACCTATGCAAATCGCTCTGTCCCAAGCCTCATGTACTCAGAAGCCAGACATGCTGAAATCAGCTTTGATACATCTCACTTCTCATCATTGAGAACACCCGTGTACCCTACATGGTTCACTGCAGGGTCTGCACGCTATCACCACCACCTCCATAACCAACCGCCACCAGCACCATCACTATAACCTCCATCACTAACACCACTGCCAAGCTAAGCAGAAAGTAGACTCACTGAGTTTGCTTTTGAGGTTAAACAACTGAAAACAACCCATGTTCTCAGCTGCTGGGGATTGTTAAGTAGTCTGTGTGGCCTCCATATGAAGCGATGCTGAGCCGGGACTTAGGAACACAAGCCCAGCCTCTACACATCAACACAGTTAGGACTCCAGGATGTGTTTTTGAGTGAAATATGAAAATTATAGGGTGGTAATTACAGGGTATGTTTCAAAGACACATATGTAACATTTTTAAAGAAAAGGGAGGAATATACAAACATCGCTTTATACTTTTTCTCTAAGTGCATTGAAGTTCATATCGACATAGGGAATGAGGTCTAAACAGGTTTATAGTTACCAACCCCACAGAGGAGGCGAGGCTCAGGTCCAGAACTTTGCCTAATGTGTTGTTTCTGCATGAATATATTCAAACGACTACAAAACTGTACAAAAGTGATGGAACTATTGAAATTAGACGTTTCTTTTTCAGAGATAGAGAATCTTCTGTAAAATCTTTTAAACTGATCCCGATGGAAAAAAGAGGCCTGAGGAGAGACAGGCAGATGTCTTGCACAACCACCTTGTACAAGAGCCCAGATCTGCCCAGCATCTGGAACCAAAGGAGCAATGTTGCTGGAGCATAAGAGAGAGAGACTCAAAGGAAACCCATTTGTCTGCTGACGAGACAACTGATGGATGGGAACACACTCATGAACACGTACCCACAGCGTACACACACTCAGACCCATGCACCTATGTGATACCCACAAATAGTCACCAACTCCAGAATGAGAAGCCAAGGGAGCTTAGGTGGGGCCCCCAGGTACATCGAATGTACACCCCAAAGTTGGAAAGTTAGTTCTCAGAGTCATTTGCTGGACCTCTGGGAGAGCAGTGAAAGTTCATGGGGGAGAGCACACCATAGCATTCGTGGCTTTATCTGAAAAGGAAGAAGGTTGAGTTAGGTTGCTTGCTCTCTCTATGTGATGATGTAGCAGGAAGGCCCTCACCAGAAGCTGGCCAGATACTGGTGCTGTGCACTTCAACGTCCAGCCTCTAGAAGACCAAATCAAATAAACACCTACCTTGTATAAACTACCCAGCCTCGGGTATTTTGTTATAGCAACAGAAAACTAAGACAGACATGCGCACACATATATATTCACACACAGACATATCAACTAAGACAGACATACACACTCACCTACAACTCACACACAGAACAAACACTACTTAAGACACTCAACTATAACCCCGTGGTCTCACATACAGCTCAACACACATACAAATACACAATCACACTCACACTGACACGCAAGCATACATGTGCTTATCCTCACAGGGCACACATTCATTCACACATGCACACATTCAGAATTCTGCATAAACCCTCACAGCCAATGCAGAGCATGAACAAGTAGTGGCACCTGAGTGCTCCCCATAGTCCAAGCAAACAATAGCTGGGGAAGGTAGCTGCCCTGAAGCACATCAAGGAAAGATGTGTTCCCTGCCCATCAGTCTTACTAAAGCTCTGGTGTGCAGTGCCAGGCAGATGCTCCTGACATCCAAACAGCAACCCCAGAAGAAAGCATCTGTGAGACCATCCGTCTCCCATGACTATGCGCTTTTATGGGCACAGAGAGCCCAATGTTTGCACCAACATAATCGGACAGGAGCCAGTGCCCTGGGCCTGGAGGAATGAACCCTTGTGAGAGACACTACAGCAAAGCAGAGGTTGGTCAGCTTCTGGGCAGAATTCTAATCAGTATCAGCCTTGAGCCTGAATCCTTGGTGTAAACCCAGCACCTAGAAGGAGGACTCCCAGCAGGTAAGAGAGAGGGGAATATAAAGCCTGTGTCCAGCCAACCTGAGCCCAGCACAGACCCCTGCTCTGCTGGCATGGGCAGGCAGCCACCCACACTACGGACGTAGGTTCCTGACCTCAGCAACCCCCTCCCATTGTGTACTGGCAACCACCCCAACAGAGAGGCTGTGAGCTTCTCTACAGAGACTCGGAGCCTGGGGTCCAGGAGTCCCTCTGGCCCACTCAGGAATCTTGCACCCAACCAACCCCAAGGCAGGCATTTATTCCACCAGGATCTCCATGCAGAGGGACAGAAGCTCTACCTATGAGTTTATGACAGCCAGGACTTGGAGGCTGACCGTTGCAGGGGCTTCCCAAGCCAGGCTGGACCATCTGCCCACAGTGCCGTGAGCATGCCAGGCTAGCAGCCAGGGTAACAGAGCCTCTGTGACCTCGTTCTCTGTTCTCTGTGTGGCTACGCAAGAGAATCGCTAAAAGAGGAATCAGAACTGTCACCCGCCTGCTCAGAACCCTCCGGTGGCTTCCTTACCATGTGACCGCCCTCGTCACTATCCATTTCTTTCTCAGTCTGGTCACAGAGGTCTTCCTTATGTCCTTGGCACACTTCAGCTTAGCTCCTGCCTCTGGGCCTTTGCACCTGCAGTTAGTTCCATCTGGGACAAGCATCTCCCAGAAGGCCAGGTCTCCGCAAATGTTTCCTCTTCAGAAGGACTTGGCTTACAAGTAGCCCCCCCCCCCTCCGCCCCGTTATGCTCTGTCATCCTGTTCTGTTTCTTCATGATAATATTTCCCAATCATGATGGCTGGTTTCTTTATTGGGTCACTGCCCTGCTGGTCTGATCTCAGGAGGCTTCCATATTGGATGTGTCTGTGGCTTGTTCCCTGAGCCTCACTGTGTATGATGGCTAGTTGTAATTAGTCAACGTGACACAATAAAGAACCACCCAAGGAAGGAGTCTTGATGAAAGATTGTCTAGATTAGAGTACCTGGTAAAATTCCTGAATGGTAGGTCTTGATTATATTAATTGAGGTAAGAAAACCTAACCACTTTGGGTGGCACTATTCCCTAGGCAGGGGATCCTGACTGTCAAAGGATGAAGAGGAAAGCTGATAGTGCATGCATTAACTCGTCACTCATTACTCCTTGATACAAATGCAATGTGCCAGCTCCCTCAAGCTCCTCCCACAATGATTTCCCTGCATGATGGACTATAAGCCCTTGAGTTGATTTTGGCAGGGCACTTAACCACACAGAAATGAAACAAGGACACTGTGTAAGAAGATGCAACTTTAATCCAACTGAGCTGTCTAGAAAGAGGGCCTTTTGAAGGTGATTAGGATGAGGGAAGTCCTGGTAGTTTCATAAGAAGAGGGAAAGAGACTAACAGACACTCATATACCTGTGCATGTATGGGTATGTGACTTTGGCCTTACGGTGTAGGCTACAGGCAGAAGGCCATCACTAGATGAGACCCCTTGACCTTGAACTTCTACATCAGGGAGTCTAAATGAACATCCTTTCTATGTACCTCACCCAGCCTGTGACTTTGAGTTACTGGCAACAGAAAGTTAGAATAGTCCTAACAAATGCCAAACCAGTGCCTGGCGCCTTCAAATACATAGCAAGGAAGAAAGTCGCTTGGCTTTAAAGACTTGGTTTTCCCTACTTTAGAAAGGCCCATGGTTTCCCTCTTAGGTCTCTGGCACACACAGTTCACAGCCTACAAAAAAAAAAAAAAAAAAAAAAAGCTCAAGAATAAAGTATCCATCGTGCGAACTCTAGGGCTCTGATTTCTCCCTGGTTTAGAGCATTTGGGTTGCCTGCTTGGAGGGGAAAGAAAGCCACTGAGATTGTCTGACACAATTGTTTCCCCAGCAGGAGACTCTGAAGGGATGTCGGGACCATCTGACAAATGACCGCCTCGGGATCCGCAGAACTCAGAGGCGCCAAGAGAGAGCACTCGAAATGCCAGCTGGAAAGGTCGGGCACACCAGCTGGAAAGAGAGGCGCATGGCTCCACAGGCCGGTGGAGGACAGACAGAAGGGGCCACCCCTGCTTACCGTAGAAGGTAAGAGTGGGTAAGGGAGGTGAGAGTGCCATGTGATAACCACCCCACAGGGCAAGTCTCCAGTGAACATCTCATCTTCTTTTTCTAGGTCAAGATGTGTAGAGGAATTCCTTTAAACTGTGTTTGCAAGATCTACCCAAGTGGTAACTATGTGTTCAGTAGAGGGGAGTCAAGCCTGAGAGTACTCAAGGAAGTACCTTTTCTTCATGGTGGTTAAGTCTGGCAGATATGTCCTGCTGGTTTTTAAAAGTGTGTGTGCGTGTGCGTGTGCGTGTGTGTGTATGCAGGTGCCTATGTGTACATGCAGATGGAGATCCACCTGGGGTGTCTGTCATTCCTGAGGGTATAACTCTTCTTTCTTAAGATAGGGTCTACCAGTTGTCTGGAACTCACCAGACTGTATGAGCTGGCTAGTCAGCAAACCCTAGGGAGCTGCCTGTCTTTACCTCCCCAGCACTGGGACTGTAAGTGTGCCAAGCACATCTAACATTTTTGTTGTTTTTTGTTTTGTTTTTCACATCTGACCTTTCACATGGATTCTGAGGATCAAATTCAGGCCCTCAAACAATCGCATTACTAACTGAATCAAGGCCCCACCCCACCCCCACCCCCGCTGAATTCTTGAGTGGATCCATAGGGTGCTGGCTGCCAGGGACCCTCACCTCCTGCAGACCCCTCACCTCACTTCCTGCCTCCCCAGGGGCTCTGGTGCCTTTACCCACACCAGACCTTGGAGGCAACATTTCTGCTCTTTCATTCAGATGCCCACTAATCTTTCTGTAGACACAGGCCAGGCTCCTGACCCAGAGGGAGATATAAAGAGGACTAGAGAGGAGCAAGTTTCTGTCCTTAGCTCTCAGACCTTTCTGTCCCCCTCCTAGAGTACTCTGATCTGGCTGTGGACAGGAATTCTGTGGCTTCCTTGTCTGCAGGAATGTGTGAGAGATAAGACAAAGCCAGCAGGGAAGTATCAAGACTATTCATTCAACATTCTCCTACCTTACACCAATTAAAAATCAATATGAATGTAGGGTTATAGAGAGAGAACCCAGGTGAGCCATGCAGAGAGACAGTGCATTCCCATGGTCCACAGTCTCCAGTAGTCAAAGATCCAGGGCCACTAGTCTGTAGACGGGGCTAGAGAAAGGCTGTATATTTAAGTCCCATGTCATAAGATGTCCCCCAAAGCAATCCTGAGTCAGATATCTGCAGACACCACTTATTCCACTGGTATCATAGACCTAGGCCTGACCTTTACCCTAGAGAACTAACAGAAGGAGCCCAAGTTGCTCAAGCACCTTCCGATCTGTCCCCCAACTTCAACAGACTGTGACTCGTGGGGCAAAGTTCTTCCCATTCCTTAAGCCTTGAACTCCCCTTTGTAAATTGGAAGGCAGATCATGGACTCACAAAGATGTGGAGAAGATAAGTAGATGGGAAATCCTGGGGAAACAGAGGCAACTGGGCCTTGGTCCACTTCCTGGGGACAGTGAAAGCCAAGGCCACCCTGCTGAGACCAGGAAAACTTTGCCTAGTGCAGCAGCTGTAGGCCAGCTGTGCGGGTGCTCCTCCCCTAACATGCTGCAGCCCACCTACCAACTAACCCCCCATGGCCTTCTCCCCTTCTCCCCTCTCTCTCATCTCCATCTGAGCTGCAAGCCAGAATCACCCCCAATGGCTGAGCGGGGCTTTGCTGTCCACTGGCTCAACAACAGGAAACAATTTCTCAAAACTACTCCCCAAAGCAAATTATATAAGAGAGAGATGTTCTATGTATATGTTCAACAGATGTTTGTTCCCCAGCCCCCTGCAACTAGAAATGCTGTACTAACCCAGGGCCTGGCTCTCTCAGCTCAAAAGGAGCTGCCTCTGGCTGAACATTTCTTTGGAAGGGCCTTGTCCAACATCTGCCCTGTACTGGGCTACAAACCAAGCCCTTCCTCCACCCTCATACCATCCTTTGGTATCTCACTGGGCAGACTCCTTGTAGCTCAACTGCTTGCTCAGCAAACAACCAGGGTCAAACAGCTGTGAGGCCTATGCAAAGAATCACAACAGCCTGAGGCCTGTGACAACAAGGAACATGAGCAGGAGACTCTCTATTGGGTCAACCTTTCATCAGGACCCAGTCTTTCTGTTCATATCCTGGTAGAGATCATTTGGGCATAGAACTCTGCCAATCAGGTTAGCAGAATCTGTACCTGAGCAGGATTCTGATCCGCCAGGATGTGATGTCTGCTCACCTTGCCTGTCTTTAGCAAGTATCCTGTTAGGTCAGTAATATGGTTCAAATATGAGGTGAGGCTCCCTCCAAATAGTTCATGTGCTGGAGACTTTGTTCCAAGCTCGGGGCACTACTGAACAGTAATTGGACCATGATGCTGGTAGCCTCATCGATGATGAGGTCATACTGAATCAGCTCTTAGGAGGTGGGGGCTGAGAGGAAGTGGGTCACTGGGGGCAGGCCTTTAAAAGGTATTTTCTCCCTGCCCCTCCTCCCTCTCTCCCTCTTTCTTCCCCTCCCTCCCTCTCTCCCTCTCTCTCCCCTCCCTTCCCTCTGTTTTCTGGCTGCTAAGAAGTAAGCAGCTTTCTCCCACAACGCTCTTCTGCCGTGATGGCTCTGCCCTCCCACAGACCCACACCAATTGAGGCAGCCAAGCACAGACTGATGCCTCTGAAGCCAGGAGTCAAACTCAACCTCCTTTCTATTGTTTCTCTCAGGTGTCTGGCACAGTCTGGCACAGTCTGGCACAATGGGTTTAACCAGAATCCCATTCAGCTCTAATGTTTCTGCCTAATGGCTTCTTGCTATAGTTCTTGCTGTATCAGCCTGAACTCAGTCAGCCACTAAAGTGGCCAAGGAAGGGTAGACAGATACACAGAGAGGGACATAAGACAGGAGAGATTAAACATATTAGCCTCCAAGGTTGATGTGCCAGCAATCCAAGGAAGGCTGGCAGCCACCAGAAGATAAAGGAGGCGTGGAACAGTTGCTCCTTCAGAACCTATGGAAAGCATGGACCATCCACACCTCAATTCTGTCTTGTTGAAATTTGCATATCCAGAACTGTGAGGAGAAAAATAAACCTCTATTATTTTAAACCAATGAGTATATGGTAACTCATTACAGTGGCCACCAGGAAACGTGTGCAACCAGGACTACAAGTGTGGACAGAATTGTTTTGAATAGACAGAAGTGGCACAGACAGTGGATCTGTCTCGTCACCCCAACAGGACCTGAAGCATCAGGTAAAGCCGGAGAAGCTGAGTGTTATTCTCGAGGCCATGAAGGCAGAAGAAGAGACCTAAGGCCACAGAGTTATCCTCTGACATGCCATGGCATGTACACACCCATCACCTCTCTCTCTCTCTCTCTCTCTCACACACACACACACACACACACCTATATACATACATACATGCAAATAACTATAATATTTATTTTAAAAACAGCACCAGACTCACAATGGTTCTGTTTATGATTTAACAAATGTCCTACTGTACAGTGGTGTGAAATTAGCATGCATCCAGCGGGACCCGAACTTCGAGTTTGGATCTTCTCCCAGGTAGGCTCAGTGTAGGAAGCTCCTCTTGTGTAGTTCTGGGCGTCACAGTGAGTGACAGCTGACAATCATGTGACCACAAGGAGAACTCTATAACTGCATGAGATGGGCCATGTTGGGTACGTGTAGGGCATACTCTAGTAGGCTCCTATAAGAGTTCTGAGTATGCTTAAGAAAAGCTAGGCTTAGATGTGGTAGTTCCTAACTTATGAGTATTTTTCATTTAAGATGTGTTTATTTATGTACACGTGTGTCTGATGTGTGTATATGTACACATGTGAATGTCTGCATGTGCACCTGAGCATGTGTGAAGACCAGAAGGTGCCAGTGCCCTCCTCCTCCTCTGTCACTCCCAACTATTCTTCTGAGGCAGGGTCTCTCTCTGAGCCAACTAGGACTTTTGCTTTCTCCTCTAGGCTGAGCCTCGGCAGCTCTGTGTCCACCCTCCGTCTGGCCATGCATGGGAGTCCCAGCCTGTTATCTGAGTGCTGGGATTCCAACTCTGGTCTCTGTGATTGTGCAATTTCTTCAGGCTCCCCAACCATTTTGATTTACAATAGTTTTATTTTTGGTGGACTGATATAGATGGAAGTCCATTATAACTTCAGTGAACTAGAGTATGTGCATGCACATTGCATACATACACAGACATATACACATGTACACCCACACATGGAGTCAGAGGATGACCTGGAAGGAGCCAGGGTATGAGGGTACTAGCATAAGTACTCCCAATCAGAATCTGAACACAGACCTCTGAACCTTCCCTTGCCACATGGATCTCAGTAAGCCAAACTCCAAGCTTTAGGCTCCTGCAACTACATAGATACTTCAGATTGGGTGCAGGGCTGGGCCAGAGCCAAAGTCAGCGATGGCATCCCACAGACTTCTGTCCCCTTCCTGCCCCTCCCACCAGGTCAGGCCCTGTCCTTGTCTTGCTTAGCTTGGGGGAAGCACCTCACGCCAGCCATCTGGGGCTTGGCTGGGCCTCAGCATCCTGGCTGCCACGTCTCACTTGGAGCTGGGTGGCCGCCAGCTCTGAGCTAAGTGAGCGCAGGAGGTGGGTGTGCAGGGAGTGGGTCAGGGTGAGGCTCCTCCCCCAACCCACAGAGCAGCCAAGCACACAGGATCTTCCCTTTCTTTTTGAAACAAGAGTAGTAAATCCTCCTGGCTCCACTGAGAGCCCAGCATTCCTCTTAAGCCCTGCTCACCACTATGGTCTGCACATCTCTCGGTGACACCCCAGGCAGTGTCCTTCTCCCATCACTTGGACATGGCCAGGTCATCACTAGACTATGTCCCATTTTGCACACGAGGAAAACAAAGCCTGCCGAAGCTGACATGAGTAGCAGAGCTCAGCATGGGTGACCCAGGACGGAATGACAAGTCCTGGACTCTGGAAAAGCACTCTCTTCTAAGGGGCCCCTGCAGCCTCCATATACCCAGAAGTACCATTCTCAGTCCTCATTCAAGCAGGAATGCCCAAGCTCAGACACTGTCCTGTCCATGAACCTTCCAGTAGCAGGGCCAACCAAGAGCCAAAAGGGACACACAGTTGGCCCTTCAGCACTGCCTGGGAGCCCAAGGCCCAGGGACTCTGTATCTAGGAGCCTTCTGTCACACTGGAGCCTATTCTGCTCCCCAAAGCCTACATAGTCAGCTCTACCTCCCCTCCCGACCCTGATTCCAGAGCCTGCAGGTTATCCCTGTCTCTCAACCTCAACCCTAACCCCACCTTCTGTTACCTCCAGCTTCCCAGCCTGCTCAGATCCCTCACAAGCCTCACTCCCTTCTCTATTTCCTGTTCTTCCCAGAACTGTGCAGGAAAATACTGTGACCTTTCCTACTTAGCACAGCCCCTGTCCACCCACATCCTAAACCATATATCACATGGCAACCAAGGGTGAGATGCAAATAAGGGTCACCTTCATAACACACAAAAGACAGAAGGTAGAACCAGAGTGCTACAGCCCAGTGGACCTCTGTGGGTGACACAGGGGTGTCCCAAAGAGAGTTTGTCTCTCCCTGCCATTAGCCATGGAGCTGGGATGTTGGGTCAGGGTGCCAAGCTCAGATCACTGCACATGTAGGGTTGGAGGGAAACCAGCTCTGGGGACTTTCCTGCCACACCCTGTGTCCGGCTCACCAGAAGAGACATGAGCTGGAAGCTGAAGAGGATCCTTCCAGCCCACTGGGACCTGCCATGGCCATGGCAGCCCATCAGAATCAAAGACCAACCCCAAGGCACCCAGTACAGATGAAGAAATGAGCCAAACTGGAGGTGGAATCCCAATTAGACCAAGAACCGGTTATCCACAGAGAAAAGGGGTTCATGGGCTGAATGAGATAATAGAACACAGGAGTCAAAGCAAGAGCCCAAGAGACAAAAGAAAGCTTGTTAAGTGCTTTAGGAAAGGGTCAACACAAAGAAGGTACAAGGAGAAAGTTAGGCAAAATGGAGAGGCCCCAGAAGGGAGGAGGTGATGGGAGCAAGCATTTGAGAAAAAAAAATGATGACCAAAAAGATCTCAAGACTGGTTGAAATAGTTCAGCCTCAGTGGATTTCAGGGGTCCTCCCAACTGCTAAGAGAGTGATCGTAACTGGACTCTGTCTAAACTACAATCAAACAGGGATACATCAAAGACAGTGTTCTAAAGGCTCCCAGAGGGAAAGAGCAGGTTCCTACAAAGAGAAGAGTATCAGATGGACACCAAGGTCTAGGATCTGGAGAGGCGACACCCCTGGGGAGAGGGAGTCAGGCTGCCCAGAAGAGACGAGAACTGAAACCCAAGTGACCCCTGCCAAGAGATGAAAGAGGAAGTCCCTGAGGTCAGTGACAGAGGCTGCCATTGGAGGATAGCTGTGTTCCCTCAGCAGGGACATTGGCCACACCCACCCAGCGGTGTGGCATCCTGAGGTGAGGGGACCTGGTGGCAGGGCGAGTCCCAGCTGTAGAATCAAGAACAATCTCACACTGTGTGGGTATGTCTGCCTCGGGCTTGCTTCCTTTGGGAGGTCACTGGCATATTGGACCCTTCAGATGTGTCTCACCAGGAATTCATAGGCTCCCCCCAAAACACAGGACAGTGCCACCTATTGTGGCTATCACGGTGTGTCCCCCAGAGCCTGGGACAGAGGAAGGAAGTGGGGAGTGGAGAGAAACAGAGAAAAGAGGCTTGTGGGCGGGGCTTGTAGATGGAATGAGGCCCTGGGTTTCACTCCGGCACCACTGATCACAGGAAAGGAAGGAGAGAGGAACACAAGGAGAGAGAGAGGGAGGGAAGGATTCCAGGAAATTCCCAGCAAGCCCCACCCACCCAGTCTATGCTATTGGATACCTGCTCCCCTCACCTTCCTACCAGCTCTGCTGAAGGGCAGACTGTGGGGTGACAATTGGCCTCCTACCCAAGCTGTCAACATTTCTCCTTCAGGCATTCCCCATCAGGTCTTCATCAATCCACACTGGTGCTCACACTAAAGGCATTCTGATCCCAAGGACTGAGTCAGCTGGCAGAGCACATGATATCACAGCACACATCAGTGCCTGCTCAGACACCGCATCTTTGAGTCTGACTGTCACTAGCTAACACGGCGCGGAAGGTCCATGAAGGCCCCAGAAGCCCACAGCTCCAATTCTGGGCATCATAGTTCATCCTCTTTCTCCCTGAGACAAACAGCTGATTACCAGTGTCTATCATGTACCTGCAGACACAGGGGCCTGAACAGTCACATCTAGGAGAGACCCTGAGACCTGTCTGGTGGGGCAAGCAGGTACTGTGAGTGCACATCTCTCTAAGGACCTGACATAAGACCAGGGACAAATGATGCCGTGCCAAGGTAGGCGAGTAGTGCAGGCCAAGGTGGACCTGAGGTATAGTGAACGGGGGCATGAATAAAATAGGCTAGGCCAAGGGAAGGTTCCAGAAGTCCACACTGGTGGTTCCTGAAGCTGGGTGGAGCAAAGATGCTAGGGTTGGGCAATGTCCGGTGTGAAGCTCTGCTGCTCACCAGATTTATCGTAAGCACGTCCTCTCCAAAGATCAGGAATCAGTTCCAGACTGGGCCAGATCTCTGCACTGAAAGGAATGTCCCTGGACCTGTAGGATGGGGCAAGTTGGCCTCCTGGCCTTTGAGCCCCACACCCTTGCTCAGGCAAACCAGCAGCTCCTGGCCAAGCCCAGACACCCTGATGGAGACTCCAGGCAAAGACACCCCAGCAGAAAGGGTCATTCATCTTGGAGCTTAACCAGCTCTTCCAATTAGTGAGAGAAAATGGCAGCATTTCCACTGAGAAGCTGCAGTGAAGGATTATTAATTAACCGTGCTGTACTGCCGCTGAGCTGTGAGCACAGGAGGCTGAGCCCTCATTAAAACCGCAGGAGGCTGAAGCAGAGAAGGAGGAGCAGAAGGAGGAGCTGTGAGAGGAGACAGAGACAAGGAGAGGAGGGAACATGGCTTAGGTGTTGTGCACCGAGAGATCCATGCCCGAGGAAGACCACAGGAAGGTCAGCATCTTCTGATAACGGATCCAGTAACAGGAAACTTTCCACTAGGAAGGGGATGCAGAGTGGGAGACAAAACACACCAATAAGTGCCAGGCAGACGCTGGGCCCACAGGAATCCTGATGATTAGAAGACGGGCTATGGTCAGGCAGCTAGCATTTGCCTGAGGCTAAGGACCAGGGAAGAGGAGATATGCCAAGCTCATCCCCTCTGGAGGGACACCAGGTTTGCATCCCTGGTTTTGAGAAGTGGGACCCTGGCCTTTTGTGGGCAGGGTGCTGAAGGGCCTTCCAGGAAAGTCAAACCCATAACTCCAAGCTGAAGGTAGGGTGTTGAAGAGGCTGAGCACTAGGCAGAAAAGCCCTCTGAACTTTGGGAGAGCCATCCATCTGTTGACTTAACCTTGCATATCTCCAAAGGGCCTGCCTCTCTTCTGCTTTCACCTAGCCACGGAAAGGCATTGGAGGCCAGGATGAGTCTCAGTTATGAGCAGGTGGCTGGTGGCTGGGTCTCAATACAGCAGCCCAGCCACACTGACATACATTCAAATGGACTCCCCACACAATGTGCAACCACTCATACACCAATGTACACACAAACAGCACATGTGTAATTGAACAGACATGCATGTACCGCACATGTACACACAAGTGATCATTCTTACATATGCATCCCCAGCATCCTGTGAGAACATGCATTACACATACAAAACATGAACACAAACTTCACATGTTTGCATGCCCCAGTCCTTACCAATATCTAAAAGGAAGTTTATTTGATCCTTGATTGTGGTCTCCTTCATCTTACCCTGTCCCGCTCTACCCACACTCACCCAATAGAACAGAATCCCCACCCCCTGGCACGGCCAGCCTGCGGCCCTCTTTTCATCCACATACCACACAAAGCATCTCAAAATACTAGACTGACTTGCCCATGCACAGGAGTCACCAGGCCTGGCTCCCCACTGCTCTCCCTGTGGCTCTAGCAGCCACACACATTCATCCCTCACCTGCCATGCTTCTAGTCTTCCCAGATGAAAATAAGTCCTGGCCTCTGCCTCCTGAGGCCTTGGTGGCCCCAGGACTTTTTCCACATCTTGCTTCCCAGCCTAAGGGCTCTCAGGTAGCAAGTATTCAGGCACCCTCCCCATTCCTGACCCTCTCCACACCTGACTCTTCCCATCCCTCACCCTTCCCACCCCTGATCATCCCCACTCCCGACTCTGCTTCTAGAGCCAGCCAACTCCCATAAGAGCCAGCCAATCACCCCCTGACCCTGCCCAGCCTTGGAATGGGGAGGGCTGCTAAAGAAAGGTTTTCCTGCCCCCACCTACCCCTGCTCCTCTCTCCATCCCCCCTCCCAGGCCACCCAGCTGCTGATCCCTGCCCTAGCCTCCTCCTCAGTAGCCTTGAACCTAGCCCTCCTCTGAGGCCTCAGGAACCACCTCTGACACTTCTCTGTCACAGGGAGGAAAGAGCCGTAACTCTGCCCAGGCCCACCAGAATGGCTCAAAGCCAATGACAGCAGGCACAAATCAGTTGTTATGATTTGAATATATACTCCCAACCTGCAGCTGAGGCTGAGATCATGTGTCCATGGTGCTGGGGGTGGGGCCTAGGGACAGGGTCAGGAACACAGGTTAGGGAGCAACTTCCTCTGTTTGCCTTCCACTTTTCACAGTCAGGGGAAGCAGCAAAAACCCTCTCGGACGCAGCCATCTGCTCTTGGATTTCTTGGGTCTCCAGAACTGAGAGACTAAATAAGACTAAATAACCCCCCCCCCTTTTTTTTTGGTAAATCACTCAGTCTCCTGTGTTTTGTTACAACAACACTAAACAGATTAAGGCATTAATGCTTTACATCCAGGAACTATTGCTGGTGTTGTTGGAAAAGCTGTTTCCTCTGAGGGTATAACTGAGACTGTGGAGTGACTGACTGGCTCCGCCATTGCTTTCTCACTCACTGAGCAAGCCTGAGAAGAAAATCAGCACAGGACACCAAGCAGAGAGCCTAAGAAAGTGAAAAAGAAGAGACTGAGCATGGATTTGAACTCTTGATCCTGCCGTGCCTGGAAGCAGAAATCTCTGAGCTCTCTTTCCTTTTATTCTTTTAAAAAACGATTTTACTTTTATTCTTAACTAAGTGTGTGCACACATGAATGAAGGCACCCAAAGAGGCAAGGAGAAGGAGTCAGATCCGTGAGGGCGAGGCGATTGTGCATCATCGGACATGGGTGCTGCTGGGAAGTGAACTCATGTCTCCTACAAAAGCAGTAAATGAGTGCTCTTAACTGCTAAGCCATCTCTCTAGTCCTCCTCCTCTTCCTCTTCCTCTTCTTCCTCATCATCATCATCTAATTCTTCTTCCAATTGTTCTTCTAATTCTTCTTCTTCTTCTTCTTCTTCTTCTTCTTCTTCTTCTTCTTCTTCTTCTTCTTCTTCATCTTCGCCTCCATCTCCTCTTCCTCCTCCTCCTCCTCCTCCTCTTCCTCCTCCTTCTATTAACCAACCAATTCATTTTTGGTTAAGCAAACTTTTCACAGGGATTTCTGGCATTTGGGGAATAACCCCTAGAAAGCATATCTTTTCTCTTTTTAGCATCAAACTCATTTTCTCCTGAGGTCTTGTCTTTGGTCTAAACTTAAACTACCTAAAATTTCTTTTGCAATGGGGCCAAGTTTACACACAAATATATACAAGAGCACACATTCATACCACAAACGTACATGTGCACTACCCTTCCAAGGAGTGCACATTTCCTCCAATCTGACCTCTCCCTCTGCAGCAGCATGGGATCACGATGTGCCCTCTCATTCTCTTCCTTGCCTCTTTCAGGACCTTCCCTTATCAGTCTAGAGACACCATCTCCCATCAGCTCCTAACCTGGAGTCTTCAAAGCCCCTTC
Source organism: Mus caroli (assembly GCF_978045245.1). Taxonomy (NCBI): domain Eukaryota; kingdom Metazoa; phylum Chordata; class Mammalia; order Rodentia; family Muridae; genus Mus; species Mus caroli. The sequence goes on from NW_028227268.1 coordinate 72,452,932, forward strand.
TTTGCTGAGGAACTCCCATGCACCCTGCCGTCCTGATTCACTGACTGCCCGCACTCAGTGTCACTCACTGGACAGCACAGAACCTGGCTTCTTCTCTTGTAAGGCTGCATTGCTTTGTGTGCTGCCGTGGTTCTTGGCACTTCCCATCTAACACCCACAGCCCTTCACCGAGCATGCTCTTGGCTGTAGCCCCTGCACTCATCCAGCATCACTTGCCACAGAGTTGCTTGGGAGGGGCCCCAGCCACACACTGACTCCAAGCTTCCATCCTCTTTCTCATTCACCCCTACCTATGACTTCCATCTCACCCTTGGGCCCAGGAATTTGCAGAAGCTGAGACCCTGACCTCTGCACATATCCCAGGCTGATTATGCTGGTATGAGAATATTGGATTTTACATGATAGATAGATAGATAGATAGATAGATAGATAGATAGCAAAAACAATCTCGAAGAAACTGTACAGCATGACCCTTTTCTATAAGAGTATTTGCACATGCAAAATGTGTGAGCTAGGGGCTAAAATGTAGGGGAAAGAATTTCAATTTGCTCCTTTTGTTCTATGTATGCATTTTATTTTCCACAAAGACATTTACGACATTTCATGATTTAAGAAAGGCAGGACACTGTAAGCCATTGTAAAGCCACCCCAGGACAAATATACTGGGGTCCCAGGATGTGCAGAGATCCAGCATGGGGTGGGGCAGGGAGGGGGGCTGGGTGACATCCACCTATACCTTCTTTGCATTAGTCCTGAGCAGAAACCTCCGGTTCAGAGAGGTGATGGAATCTGCCCAAGGTCACACAGGAGTCCTGATCCAAGTTTCCCTCCACTACTCAGGATCATGGAGCAGGCTATGAGCCACCTCCTCCATTCAGTGCGAAACCTGAGGCAATGCCGGGTGCTCCCGCAGACCCTGAAATAGAGCTGCATTGCCACATAAGACACCCAGGAGACATGAGGAGGCTGGGAGCCAATTCCAGAACAGCTAGGCAAGGCCTCCGCCAGCATCAGGGAAGCCTCTGACTGCCTCTGAAATCTAAGAAGCAGGACAGGAGGGGAGAACACCAGACAAAGGCCTTGGCAGCTTCTGCACAGGGGGAGGGGGACAGGCCAGCAGGGAAGCAGCCCAAGTATAGCTGAGGAGAGCTCAAAGGCAGTGAGGCTGCTGTTCCTGGGCTGGGGCTCCTTTGGGGGGGGGGGGCAGAAGAGTGATCAGGGATGCTAAGAGAAGCTTGAATCTTATTTAAACGCTGGGACCCAACCCCTGCTACAGGGGTCCCCAAGGAGAGGTGCCCAGCAAACAATCTTCTCAGCCTAGATGTTCAGAGTCGCATGCCTACCTGGAGCCAGAGACTGGGACCTGAGACCCGAGACTTCTGGGCAGGACATATCTCAGGGTGTTGGGTATACCTTTGTGAAGCTGGGATATCTCACCAGCATCATGGTTGCCAGGGGCTGCTCAGGAAGTGAAAGAAGCCTGGTGCCCTCCAGAGGCAAGCACAGGCCAGCGGTGGCAGAGAACTGGGTCTGTGTCTGACAAAAATCCATCAGCTCCTCCTTCTCGCCCCCTGCTAACAGGCCTTTGGCTGCCTTCCCTTCTAAGTAGCTGTGAAGGGAAATGGCCTGGCAGAAAGAAAGAGTGTGTGGGGGGGGAGGGTTCTAGCTGTGGAGGGAGCTCAGGCACCCCACTTTCCCCAAGTAAGAACTTGGAAAAGAAAGGCTGGCTGGGAGCAGTCATCGCCACAATGGCCCATGCCTTCACCTGAACACTGAGTCTGACCATAGGACACAGCACCCATTAAGGTCTCCAGGGACAGGACTTCTAGTACTGGTTCAGGAAGCTTCCTGGAGAACTCTTAACCAAACAGGCAGAAGAGGCTGGAGCCAGGCAGCCCCAGCAGTCAGCAGCACCTGTGCCCAGTGCAGCCCCAACCACAGCTGTGCATCTCTGCCTCCCGCCACCTGTTAAAGATGCAACCTAATTGCGTTTCCACTCAGCACAACTTAAAAGCCAGCATGCAACTTAAAAGTCAGCCAGGCTTGTGCTCAGTGACAGGACACATTGTAAGAAATGTATCTTTCAGACTTCCCCTCCACACACCTGGAGGCTCTGCACTTGGTCTGCACTTGATGCACCAGTGCATAGGAACATGGGCCTAGGATGGCTCCATTGACAGTGATTGCCTTGCAATTGTGAGGACCTGAGTTCAATCCCGAAAAACCCACGTGAAAAAAGTTAGTGGTGACCAGCTTCGCTGTAATCTCAGCATTTGCGTGGCAGAGATGGTTGGGTCCTGAGGTCTCAGTGTCTACTAGAAATGGGTAAGAGAAAGAGTAGAAAGAGTCAGCTCTTTCTCCACCCACACGTGGGCAGAGCTTGAAAAAATGGCACACGCATGCCCCCCCCCCCCACACACACACATAAAAAAAGGCAGAAGATGCACAAGGCTGTAAGTTCATGGAGTAGGTGCCCAGTTATGTAGCCTCAGCCCACAAACTATGCACCATACAGAACTATGTTCTCTGCCTGTGGGCCGGAATGGGAGAAAGAGAGGAAGAGCACTGAAGGGAAGGGAGGGAAAGTCCTGGATACCCGCAAGGAGGATCTGTACACACACACACAAGAGACACCCTCCTCAGAGCCGCCTTGCCTCAGCTCCCTGAGGTTCAGACAGCAAACTCCACCCGAAGCAGTCATGTGGCCTATTTGACCAATCAAAGCTCTGCTCCCTGCCTCAGCCACAGTGTTGATGCTCAAACCTCTACCGATGACCCAAACTGAACCCATAGAACCAGCTTTAGAGTCTACAGTACAATCTGATGGAAAAGGCCAGCCTCTGTGTGCTCTGGTGGTGCCACGTGGCACAGGTGAGCTGTCGAGGCAGGCCACACAGGGGAGAAGGCAAAGTAATCCAAGATGGAGGCTTTTGGCCCAAGCCGATTTACACTAGGTTTTCTGTTGCTTGTTGAGCCTGGGGACAGCTTTTGGTGAGGAACAGGCTGCAGAGATGTAAAGGAAAGAATGGAAACAACTCCTCCTCCAGTCCCACCCCCAAAGTAGATATTAAAGGATGGCTTTTGTCCATGGAAGGGAGAGAGGCTTGACAATGGTCATCTCCATCCCTGGCCAGGGACTCCCGACAGCTCACCAGCCACAAAGGCCACTCCTGCAATTCTGCACAGGACCAATCCACACCGAGGAGTCTGTCCGGCCAGCCGCTCCTCTCTCCTTTCAAGATGGAAATCATTTCCACATCTTGACTAATTGTGTTCAGGTGGCGAGGACTGGTGTGTGGCGCCTGCATCTGTGTGCATATCCACCCCCTAGCCCTGGCGCCTGCCCCAGGAATGCTCCTTGGCGCAGAGGGATGGAGGACCCCGGCCTCTTCCCGTGTCCTGGGGGCCCTGGGTGATGTCAGCAGTCCTTGGCGTCTTCTAGTAAACATCTGCTCTCCTTACTCTGACCCAGGAATTCCATTTCGGAAGAGTCATGGCCTCATCTGGCAGTGAGTCCCAGGACGATTATGGTCTGGTCCCTCCCCCAGCCCTGCCTCCTCAACCCACACTCAGCCCAAGCCCCGCCCATAAAGCCCTCCAAAGAGATTAATATCCTCACTGCAGTCTGCGTGCTTCCAGCCACTTTCACACTTTGTTCCCTCTCCTTGTGGTGACAAAGGCTGTTGGTACTGAGTGGTAGCTGTGGTCCTTACCTCACCGAATCTTCATTTGCAACCCACCACAGCGCTTTGCGTTCAACTTTTACCTTTCACGGATGACAAACAGCCATGTTCACCAGTCAGGGAAGGAGGCAGATTCAAGCCTATGAATTGCAGCAGACCCAAGGCTGACTTCAGTGCACAGTAGCGTGTGGGAGCTGACAGTCCATAAACTGATATCTTGGGCAGGAAGGAGGAAGGGGAGAGTGGGAAACCACAGCTCTAAAAGGTACACGGCCCCTATCTCAATGAAAGAGAAAATCCTCGGGTGCTTAGCCGGGGACTCAGGGAATGAATGCAGAAGTGGTCAGTGTGATTATAAGGAAGAATGGAGACTGCAGTGCCAGGAGCCACTGGGCCCTTCTGGAGAACTCCATCTTTGCTCACTTCCATCCCATGGACACAAGCCCAGATTCTCCCAGATTCTCAAGACAATAGAAATCCAAGACTTCACAAGCCACTCATCAAATGCTGAGATGGCCAAACAAAACTTACTGGCAGGTAGACACAGCACAGAGCACCAATCCGTTCCAAACAAGCTCTGCCAGGAATGATGGGAGCGCTAGAGTTCAGAAAATTATTCCATTGGTGTGAGGCAAGGCAGGGACTCCACCAGGGCTTCCTAGGTCTACACTCATCCCAAGGTGTCAGGACACACCACTGCCTCTGTCAGGCTCTTCCCAAGAGAGCCTCACCAAACCACAGGAAACTGGCAACGGGAAGCAGGGCCCAGATGGCAACTCCCTTACATGTCAGGCTGGATACTCTGAGGCCGTGGCAAAGGGTTTTGTGCAAAATGGCTGTCAATCCTTTTACACTCCAATGTAATAAGACAAGAAATGGATCAACATTGAAAAAGAAGGGACCAAAATATTGTGATTTGCAGGTGATGGCATAATTAGCCCCCCTCAAAAAAATAAAAAAACACCCCCAACTCCTAAAGGAAAACAACACAGAGAAGTTCCTGAAAATATCCAGAAGTGAAATAAATGCAGTTACTTGTAGATCTAGGAATGCAAACATGGGAATCGGCCAAGGAAGGGATTTATTTTAAAGGGTTTTTTTTTTCTTTTTATGATTCTCTGTTTCATGTTTGTGTTTTTACAATAAGAGAGGACTGTTTGGCTGAAAGACAAGGGGAAGGGAAAACTCTCTGGATGCAGGCAATGGAAAGTAACGTGCATTTGGGGTAAGGACAGCAATTATGGGGGTCTTGGAGTTGTCACCAACTGAGCGTTTAGCTGCAGTTCCACAGTGCACCCAACCATTGTACTAAGAGGTCACACTGAGTTCTGCTCATTTGGAATGAGGATGTCCAAGTGAAGACTGTCACTAACCCGGAACAAGCAGGTCCCACGTGTTTAAAGGATCCCATGTGAATTTTGAATTCAAAGTGTTCTTAAATATCTATAATACGCTGCTATAAGGCACAATGGGAAAGATCCTTATTCAGCACTAATAAAACTCTAGAAGTCTTTCCCATAAACCCACTGGGAGGCAGTGAGAGATATATTTGAGTCAATTTTCTTATTTCCCTTAGAGAACTAAACACCATGAAGACATCACCTGCTTGTTAGCAGAAATTCGCTAAGGCCCCATTGCATGCTGGGAACAACCCTAGCACCCCAAATCAAGGTCTACTCAGTTTATTGTGTAAAGTCATGAAAAAATAAACTGAAAATCCATTTGGAGACCAGGCAAAACCAACCAAAACAGCATCTAAGCCCTGATGGTGACATTTGCCCTTTCAGGCATTTGAACACATCTTTAAGCAACAATAATTACAAAGCCCAGAACTAGTGGGTAAAAGAAAATTGAGAGCAGAAACAGACCGATTGCCTCCTAGAACCCAGTGGGTGATGGAGTATCCATGCCAAGTCGTCGGTCAGTGAGTGGTACTGAGATAACAATGTTGACAAATCAGGAAAATAAAATAACTTCCTGAGGCCAGCCCAAATATGTTAAGAGAGATGAAAAACTCCATTGAATGAAAGGGTTATGTATTTCAATATATTAAATGGAAGTGTAGGTATGGCGGCCCATGCCTGTCATTCCAGCTCTTGAAAGGTGGTACCAGGAAGTTCAAGAGTTCAAGGCCATCTTCATCTACATAGGGAGTTTGAGGCCAACCTGGGCTGTGTGAACCATCTCAAAGAAAAGGAAGAGGAAGACGAGGAAAGGGGGTGGACTCTGGAAGATGGCTCTATGGCTAAGAGAATATACTGTCCTTGCTAAGGACCCGTGTTGGGTAGCTTATGACTGCCTGTAACTCCAAGGAGATCTGACTCCTTTGGCCTCCATAGACACTGCACTCATCTACACAGACACACAGACACGCGATTAAACACAAGACAGTTCTTAAGAGAAGAGAAGAGAAAAGAGGAAGGTAGAGGGACACCCCAGGAGCAGGTGTGTGAGAGGCAAGTCACTGTCCAGGCCCACATGATGGAGGGAGTAAGTGGGAAAAGCTAGTGGGATCAGCCAAACACAATGGAAGCTACAAGGGAAATTCAATAAATGCAAATCCACCAAAGCCAGCAAAGAATTGGTGCTGAGGAGGGTCCATCAGCTTCAGAGGAGGGAAGATACAAGACAGCAACCACTGGCCTCACAGAAACATCAGGTTCATTAATAACAAGGCCTTGCTAGCATACACAGTCACCCAGACACTGTACCCAGAGCCAACAGTACCAGGCTAGCCCAGCCTCAGCCACCTCCACAGTTCCACGGGAGCCCATCAGTAATGTCCAACATCAAGAAGGAGCAAGCATCTGCCCACCTCTGCCAAGCCTTGGCCATGCCCAGTCCTGGAGTATCCATTTCAGCCACAAGAGGCCACAAATCAGAGCTCAAGATAACCCACACACACCCCACTGGGACTACTCTAAGCTTCCTTAGCTCTTGTAGACAGTTCTCAGAGAGAAAGACACAATAACTTTGGTGACCTTAAGAGAGGAAAGATGCCAGGGATCGCTCCCAATTGGGAACTCACCAGTATTGAGGGCCTGTTGGCCATGCCCCCCAAACTCCCATGGAGAAATAGTGCCCAAAGGTCACACCATCCAATCTGCGGTGAGAGCCACTGTAACAGTGGATGTGAACTTGACTCCTTTTCTGTGAAGTACACTAAGAATCAAGTGTCTGGCTGGCTAACAAGGGAAGAGGAGAAACCCTAGTGTCTTGTTAGGGTTTCTATTGCTGTGGTAAAACACCAGGACCAAAAGCAATTTGAGGAGGTATAACTTGGCTTATATACCCCGAGTCACACAGTCCATGCCAGGAGGCCAAAGCAAGAACCTGGAGGCAGAAATTGAAGCAGAAGCCGTACAGGAGGGCTGCCTCCTCTCTTGCTCCTTACCTAGTTTAACACAGTTTGCTTTCATATATAACCCAGGACTAACTGCCCAGGGATGCTACTGCCCCCAGTAAGCTGGGCCTTCCTTGATCAATCATTCATCAAGAAAATGCCCCTGCAGACTTGTCTACAAGCCAATCTTATGGAGACGTTTTCTCAATTCAGCTTCCTCTTCCCAGATACATCTAGGTTTGTGTCAAGTTGCAAACTCCAGCGACGGCATCTTGACAGCAAATAACCCCGCTCCTGTGGGAGGCAGGGGTAAGGTGCACCACCTAGAAGCTCAAGGATCTGCTCACCACGTTTCAGTTGTGGAGGAAGAAACCGGGCTCTGGGATGCTGGTGGGTCACTCCTCTTTTTCCAAACCCAACTTCCTCTCAGCACGTGGACATTGTTCTTTACAGTACCCGTGAGAAATGGGGGTCCATGATAGGAGGACCGGAGGACTCCTGAAGGCTGATGTGTATGCAGGAAGGTGTAGACGCATACTGGGGTAGGAGTGGGCAGCCTGTGATGGGGGCCCCCAACCCTAAAGGGTGTCCCACTCCATGATAAAGGAATCCAGGAAGGGGGAATGTGGGGGAAGGAAGATAGAGAAAGGGGAAGAGAAAGCAGGAAGGAGTGAGGGTGGGGAGAGAGGAAAGGGGAAATGAGTTGGAAGGGGAAAGGGGGAATAACAGAAGGAATGAGAGAAAGAGGGGAAAGGGAGGAAGAAAAGAAGGGTGAGCGCTAGGACCCAGCATTACCCAGCTCCCCTGCCCTCATAGCCTCACCCAAACACACACACACACACACACACACAGAGAGAGAGAGAGAGAGAGAGAGAGAGAGAGAGAGAGAGAGAGAGAGAGAGCTGTTGTATCTGGGGCTGGCCTGGGACTACCTTCCCTCCACCACAGCCCCAGGCTGTGAGCATCTCTTCCAGGATCTGCTTTAACTCACAACACTTCCGACACCCAATGTGTGGCTGTCTCCCTCTCACCCATGGACCCTCCAACTCTCTGGGTGTCAAACACATCTGGTGAGGATTGAGCTTGACTATTCAAGGGATCTGGTCCTACAAGACTGGTTCCTTCAGACGCTAGTGGAGCTGCGGGGTTACAGAACTCCACTCAGAAGGAGCTGCTACAAAACTGGGCTTCCTGTGACAACTTAAATCAACTCGGTTGCAAGAAGGTTCGCAGGGCCCGGGAGAGTGTTTCACTTATTCTTACCCAGCCAGATGTTGGGGGTGGAGGGAAGCTTCTGCCCGTGCCGCTGCCCCACGAAGCTCGACCAGCCCCACAGAGGATCATAGTACAGAGCAGTGGAGCTAAAGATCAACCCCCCTCCAATCCTGTCCTGGACACCATCCACAGCCAGCTCCCCATCTGAAGCTAAGGGAGGGAGTCAGCCACCAGACATCTCATTAGCACACAAAAGACAATCTTATCCCTCTGCTGATTCCAGGACTCTTAGAAGCTGTTCTGTGAAAAAGCAGGGCACTACAACCAGGTCTTAGAATAATTATAATAAAAGATGTTCCCGCCGCCCCTTATCACTCCGGAAATTACAGAGTTCTGAGTCAGGAAGTAGGCTAAAGAGCAATCTCATGTGCATTCCCTCCCAAGCCAACCCCGGGACAAATCCATGCTGCCTTGAGATCCAGGCTCACAACTGTGAAGTTCAAACTAATGGAAGGGACCCTCTCGTTTTTCTTTTTAAGGTTTATTTTATTTATTTAATGTATGTGAGTACACTGTCACTGTCTTCAGACACACCAGAAGAGGGCGCCGGATCTCATTACAGATGGTTGTGAGCCACCACGTGGTTGCTGGGAATTGAACTCAGGACCTCTGGAAGAGTAGTCAGTGTTCTTAACCGCTGAGCCATCTCTCCAGCCCCAACGTGCCCACAGAGAAGGGATGGAGCCTCCTAGGGCCTGGGGATGTGAGAGAGGAGGACCACACCATAGCCCCAGGGTCAGTACTCAGTATCCTGGGATGTTCAGAAGCTCTGGATATGACTAGCCCAGCACCAAGCATCAGTCGCTGCCCCATCTGCTGTCAACCTACCTGTTAGCTCCTCTCAACTGCACACAGCCTTCGAGACAACCACGTCACTGTAGATGTCTCCCTTGGCAGGGCTCAGAATTTCTAGGTAAGAGACCTCTGGAAGTCATCGTTTTCTTTTGTCCTAGTCCACCTCTGATATGTTGACAACAAGGACAGCCAGCCTTATTCCCCTTTGCTCCTCCAGGACACGAGGCAGCATCCATTACTCTTCTATTACTGTCCTAAGGCACCATGACCAAGGCACCCTGTAGATGAGTCTATTGGGGTTTACAGTTCTGGAGGGTGAGAATTCAAGATGGCGAACTGAAGGTGTGGAGGCCAGAGCAAGAAGCTGAGGGCTCATAGCTTGAACCAAAAACTGCAAAGCAGAGAGGGTGTCCTGGGCAAGAGGCTTTGAGACCTCAAATACTGCTTCTAGTGGCATGCTTCCTTTAGCAAGGTATACCCCTGAAACCTGCCCAAACGGTGCCACCAACTGGAAACCGAGCATTCAAATGCCTGAGACTAAGACTGAACATCTCATTCAAACCACCAAAGGCAGGCAGCCTCAATGGAGAAACAGAGTCACAAGCAAGCAAGAGAAAAGCCAGACACCCACTTTGATTCCCTCTAAACCTTCAACCCATCGTCTTTCACAGGTCCATAAGTACCCATAAAACTCTCCAGTGTGGCTTGTAACAATTACAGACTCCAGAACCTCAAGGTACAGCCTAGACATGGTATTGTTCAAAGCCTCCCAAATTCCATACCAGTCATGAACAGACAGGCAGACCCCACAGCGGCAAAAGGATTTTATTCTCTGCAGGACTGTTCACAGATTGCCAGCACCAGCAAACTGTTTGCCAGAAGTCTATCCTGGAAGCTTGTGAGAGATGAGAAGTGTTTGTAGCCAAGGAAAGCAAAGGCTACATATACTGTATATAAGCAGGTTGGAACTAGACTTCTCTATGGGGGAGCTCGGTGGAGCCAGGGGTCCTCCGGAGAGGAGGAGAGACATGCCATACTGGAGGTGAGAGGGGAAGATGCTCAGTCAAGAAGACAATGGCTCTATCCTATCAGAAGCCATAAGGCTGGAAGACACCTATGCCACCTGCTTTGGGAAGGTATCCCCTGCTCCCCACAAAGGCTTCCTGTGAGTGGGTTCAGTTGCTGTAAATGGGGACTGGGTTGGGATTTGGGATTAGTAGAATAGACGACTGTGACCTGGCAGTAACTCCCAGGCTGAGACCACCCACCCCCAACAACTCGTAGCTATAACATCACTAGCTCGGGGGACAGTGTGCTAAGACATTTTATCTCAATTTCTGCTCCTTTGCTGATAAAAATGGGATCTTAGGAAACTGGAATTCAGAGGATATTGCCTTCACACAAAATCCATCTTAATCCTCAAGCAAGCATTACATTAAGCAGAGAACCGCCAGGGGCGTTCCCAATAGTCAGGCGCAAAGGAGGGTGCGCCAAGCAAGCCACTGCTTAACATCACTGAAGGTTCTAGACAGTGCAGACTGGAAATGAGAATCCCGAAATCACTGTTTCCAGGCAGGACAACTGTGTACCTAGAAACCTGCGGGAATCCACAGAGATCGGCTGGAATTAATGCATCAAGCCGCTTGATGAAAGATAAGTTTATAAAAAGCAGCAACTGAGGGGGAAAAAATTCAATTTGCAAGGGCGGAAAGAAAACAAAAATCCTTGAAATAACCCTGATTTCTAAAAAAAGAGATGGATGAACTGTGTGCAAAAAAATGTACGGTACTTTACTAAGCAACATGGAAACAGAATTACATGAACTGAAGGACACTCTGTGTTCCCAGCAAATACGACGCATTATGTCAACTCCTCCTTTAATTAGTTTTTAAGTTTAATTCAATGTCAATCAAATTCACAAGAGATTGTTGAATCTGACAAAACAATTCTGAAATTCACTGGAAAGATTAAACAGATGTGACCAGCCACATGTTCCTGAACGGTGCCGAACTATTGGCTTCGTGACTCTGTGTGTGTGTGTGTATGAGAGAGAGGGGGGGGAGGGGGGGAGGGGGGAGAAGGGGAGGAGGAGAGGGGGAGGGGGAGGGGGGAGGGGGAAGGGGAAGGGGAGGGAGAAGGAGAGGGGGAGAGGGGGAGGGGGAGGGGGAGGGGGAGGGGGAGGGGGAGAGGGGAGGGGGAGAGAGGAGAGACTGAACCTGGAGCTCACCAATTTAGCTATTCTGACTAACCAGCAAGTCCTAAGGGTCCTCCTGGCTCCCGACATAGCATGTCTCTCTAAGCCTGGCTTTCCACGTGGGAACTGGACTTTCTTTTTTTTTTAATTTTTAATATTTTTATTACATATTTTCCTCAATTACATTTCCAATGCTATCCCAAAAGTCCCCCATAGTGCCCCCCACTTCCCTACCCACCCATTCCCATTCTTTTGGCCCTGGCATTCCCCTATATTGGGGCATATAAAGTTTGCAAGTCCAATGGGCCTCTCTTTCCATTGATGGCCGACTAGGCCATCTTTCGATACATATGCAGCTAGAGACAAGAGCTCCGGGGTTCTGGTTAGTACATCATGTTGTTCCAACAATAGGGTTGCAGATCCCTTTAGCTCCTTGGGTACTTTCTCTAGCTTCTCCATTGGGAGCCCTGTGATACATCCAATAGCTGACTGTGAACATCCACTCCTGTGTTTGCTAGGCCCCGGCATCGTCTCACAAGAGACAGCTATATTTGGGTCCTTTCAGCAAAATCTTGCTAGTGCATGCAATGGTGTCAGCGTTTAGAAGCTTCTTATGGGATGGATCCCTGGATACGGCAGTCTCTAAATGGTCCATCCTTTCATCACAGCTACGAACTTTGTCTCTGTAACTCCTTCCCTGGGTGTTTTGTTCCCAATTCTAAGAAGGTGCACAGTGTCCACACTTTGGTCTTCATTCTTCTTGAGTTTCATGCGTTTAGCAAATTGTATCTTATATCTTGGGTATCCTAAGTTTTGGGCTAATATCCACTTATCAGTGAATACATATTGTGTGAGTTCTTTTGTGATTGTGTTACTTCACTCAAGATGATGCCCTCCAGGTCCATCCATTTGGCTAGGAATTTCATAAATTCATTCTTTTTAATAGCTGATTAGTACTCCATTGTGTAAATGTACCATAATTTCTGTATCCATTCCTCTGTTGATGGACATCTGGGTTCTTTCCAGCTTCTGGCTATTATAAATAGGGCTGCTATGAACATAGTGGAGCATGTGTCCTTTTTACCGGTTGGGACATCTTCTGGATATATGCCCAGGAGAGGTATTGCTGGATCCTCCGGTAGTACTATGTCCAATTTTCTGAGGAACCGCCAGACTGATTTCCAGAGTGGTTGTACAAGCTTGCAATCCCACCAACAATGGAGGAGTGTTCCTCTTTCTCCACATCCTCGCCAGCATCTGCTGTCACCTGAATTTTTGATCTTAGCCATTCTGACTGGTGTGAGGTGGAATCTCAGGGTTGTTTTGATTTGCATTTCCCTGATGATTAAGGATGTTGAACATTTTTTCAGGTGTTTCTCTGCCATTCGGTATTCCTCAGGTGAGAATTCTTTGTTCAGTTCTGAGCCCCATTTTTTAATGGGGTTAGGAACTGGACTTTCAAACTCAAGGTTCTCACCATGGTAAGCACTTTATTGACTGAGCTGTCTCTGATAGGTGCCCAGAGTTTCAAAAGGAAAGGAAGAAACACAAATGAAATTCATTTCTAGAATAGATTTTGTTTAACCCAGTGTGATGGTTTAAATATGTTTGGCCCCCATGTTTGAATGCTTGGCCTGTGGGGCATGGTACTATTCGGATGCATGGCCTTGTTGGAGGAAGTGTGTCACTGTGCAGGTGGACTTCGAGGTCTCCTCTAATGTCAAGCTCTACCCAGTGTGGAAGAGAGCTGCCTCCTGGTTGCCTTTGGGTCAAGATGTACAACTCTTACCTCCTCTAGCACCATGTCTGCCTTCATGCTGCCATGCTTCCCACCATGATAATAAACTGAACCTCTGAAACTGTAAGGCAGTCCCAATTAAATACTGGCCTTTATAAGAGCAGCCTGGGTCATGGTGCCTCTTCACAGCAATGGAAATCCTAACTGAGACACCCTCTATATTCAAAATGTATTGTTTGAAATGACATTCCATACTTTAAGTCTATCTATGAGGAATGGGATATAACTCAAAGGCAGAGTACTTACCTGGCACCCTTGATTCAACACTCAACAATACACACACACACACACACACACACACACACACACACACAGAAAAATCTGTGAAATGTTTTACGTTTTTCGAGGGCAGGAGATGTGCTAAGTCTTGGAACTCCGTTTTGTAATGTAGTTTACAGGCACAGTGCCTCTCAGTACAGAACAATGGCATTTCAAATGTTCAGGAAACACGTGTGCCCTGTGGCTATCATACTGGACAGTGCAGCATCCAAGCACTAAACCCTTTTGGTATCTGAAGCTCTAATAATGAACAGTATGGTTACTAGAACAGACAGCCAGGGGGAAATGGAGTTCATCTTGGTATTGCCAACTGGTGTTTGTGGTGAAGTCTATTTTAAAAAATAGAGAGAGTCTGGGAAGATGATGCAATGGGTAACGTGCTCGATTCACAAGCATGAAGACCTGGGTTTGAATCTCCAGTGCCCATGTTTAAAAAGCATGCACCTGTGAACCCAGCACTGGAGAGGAGGAGACAAGCAGACTCCCCAGCCAACCAGTGTATCTGCATCAGTGAGTGATGCCTTCTAGGTTCTCTGAAGTACCCTGCCTCAAAAATTAAGATGGAGTTACCAAGGAAGACACCTGGCAACAATCTCATGCACACACATACACCAACAGATACACACACAACGTATATCACGAGCCATGCAATTCTATGCTGGCCAATGATACACCACAGGCTCAGCAGTGGTCCTTTAAGATTATATAGGCTAGTGGAGTCATAGCCTGTTTAGCATATAATACTCGTGCAACAAAATCACTCGATGACACTGCTCTTGGAACGGATCCTTACCCTCAAATGGCACACAACTGTCTACAAATGTCATGTGTTCCCAGCTCTTTTTATTGTGCCCCTAGAAGCTCTGTGACAAGCAGGCTGGCGGCTGCTGAGACTTGAGCAAACCTGCATAAAATACCAAGACAACCATTTCCCTATGGACCACTTTCAAATAAGAAGTACCCAAGTTCAAAGATGAATCCTTGAATTCGTGTTCATGGAGCTATGGACAGATGACCCCCTCTAGCTCAGTCTAGTCCCTGCTGCTGCCCTGCATGTCCTCTGTGTGAAATCTGTGTGTCAGCTCTCCGGGCCTTAGAGCCATTAGTTGCTTCTCCACCACCATCATGATACCCATCAGTACCATCCCTGTCATCACCATCCCCACCACCATCGTCACCACCATCGTCCCTATCCCCATCCCCATCATCCATCATTAACACCACCTCCATAACCCCAGCAACCCTTAGCCCCATCCCAATCAGCCCCATAACATCCATCATATCACCCTCATCCCAATCTCCATCACTACCATCACCATCACCATCAGTACCACACCCACTGACATCATCACCATCACCATTATCTCTACCACCACTATCACCACCGCCATCATCATTGGTCTGGGTTGAGGCCTCCTGCCACTCAAGACGATGGCAAAAAGGAATCATGCCAAAAAGAGCAGTGTCAATAGATGTGGCTATTGATGATCACAACACCACCTATACTTTCTCCAAGAGAAGAAGACACTCAGAAGTGGATGAAGCCAGACTACACTTGCTCACCATGACTCTTGCCAAAAGGCTCCAGGAGGGAGAAATGCTTCATTCACAGTGATGAGACCAGTAAATCACATCAATTGGGACTGTGAGAGGTCAAGGAAAGAACATGATTTAGGCAACATATTGCAGCTGGGTGTCGTGGCAGACTCTTATAATCCCAGCGCCTGAAAGGCAGGAGGAGCATTGCAAGTCTGAGGTTTATCTGACATACACAGCAATGTTCTAGTCCGGATAGTGTTACACAATGAGACTCAAAGAAATGGACAAAGTGCTGAACCCTGAGCCTGGGCTGCAATGATCACAGTGCACCCATCTTCCAAAACCCAGTGGGATGGGTATTGATGGGGTTCCATTTTGTGACGTGATCAACTGAGTTTCACAGTGTTGTAGCCTCTGCCAGGCTGCAAAGCTTTGCTGAGCACAGCTGATCCTGTAACAACCCCCAGCCCACATGCTAAGCTCATACATCCTGGTTAATTATGTAAATGTTAGGATCGAGTCAGAGCAGGCAGAAACTGCCTGGCCTCCTAGCAATACAATATCCATAATCCTGGATGCCCGAGTTTCCTTTGCCAGTAAGTGGGAAGCTGTATACCCCACTCACCCACCCTGAAGTCGATGTCAGTGTAATTGAAATTCATGGATGAGCCCGAGGAGCCAGCTCTAGGCTTGGTAATAACTTCTCCATATTAATGGCAGCACTGCAGAGTCGGTGAGCAGCTGACATTTAATATAAAACATATGCAGCAGAGTGGGAGGCTCCTACCTGGGCCTTCCCATTCCACAGCCTCTGCCAGTGGAGGAGGGGTGATATAAAGCAATGCTGGAATTCAAGGTGCTGGAGTCGTCCTCTCCCCAGTAACTCCACCCCACCCAGGACCTACTCCAGCAGGAAGTCTCTGCTAAGAATGCACACATGCATGTACACACATGCATCCAGATGCACACACACTCTTGAGTGCAGACATGTAATTATATGCACATTCACACGAAAACTTTACTCACATGCAAGCACACATCTGTGTGTGCAAGCTCCCACATGCAAGACATACATATATACAACATATAGTCTCCATGGCTAGGTACACACATTCATATACACAAGGTCTCTATGGCAAGGTACATATATACATATATCTATACTCAGGGACTTCCAGGGTTTCCCTGCCACAGAAGAAGCTAGGGATATGGAATGTTGCACCTGTCCTTCCACGTAGCCAGGTTCCCAGAAGGGGCTCCACATATATTCATCTCTACAGAGACCAGAGTGAGATGTTCCAGGCCATGATTCAGGCCACCACAAGGCAAAACCAGCTTCAGTGCTGTGCCAGGCCCTTGCATGTCTGGGAGACTCAAAACAGATGAGTCCTGGGAAGTCACGATACTTGTGCCACTCACAGCAGGCCTGAGTGAAGACCTAGCTGTTTCCACTCCTCATCACTCACCAATGGTTAGGGACATAGGGGATAGGGACAGCTGTGGGCCGGAGGGACCTTCTAAATGAATAGCAGAAATCTTTATCCACCAGCACCAGGAATACTCATGACTGCACAGTGATGGGCAGGGCTGGACAAGAAACGTGACCTAGGATGGCCTGAGGAAACAGTCTCCCTGGGCTTCGGCTCACAGTGACTGGCTTCAGTGGCCTTTCATGGAGAGCGTGGCTGGTCCCACTGTGTTCACCCTTCATGAATTCCAATGGGGAGAAGTTGGCAGAGCCAAGTAGTTCCCTGAGCCTATGTCCCAAAGTATTGACTCCGTCTTTCCCATAGATATCTAACAGGAACCCCCTTTCCTTGTTTGACTTGATTTAAACCAGGAGGTATGAAATCAAATTTTCAGGGCCGGAAAACCATAAAAAACTACAATGGATGTGCACAAATGCTTTCCTGGGGGTGAAGTGACAGAGTTGCCGCCATTCAGAGGCTCCATTCCTGAAGACAGACACCATGTGGTTGACATCGGAGAAGGCCAAGGGGGAGCACTGGATCTCTGCAAAAGTGTCACGTCTTTCCCTGCCCAGAGTGTCCAGATCCCACTTCCTGGACATGTCACTTCCCAGCCCCCATCTGATCCTACCCAGTCTAGAGCTGAACCCTGTAGACATAGCCAGGAACATTCATACTACTATTTGCCAAGAAGCACAAAGTGGGACATGATACACATATGTCCAGGGTAGCCCCCAGGACAAAGAGCCATTCAGCTAAAACCTACAAAGCAAAGCAAGGAAAGAAAGGCAGTGAGGATGGCCCTAGAGAGGGAACAGCCTATGGGAAGGTCCTGAGTCCCCAGTGCTAGAGGAAAAACAAGCCCAGCCAGAATTCACCAGGCCCAATCCGCCTGGGAGGGGCCTTTGCTATCAGGCCAGTAGGTTAGGATTGTTTTGTTTGGAGAGCAATAAGAAGCAACGGAGTAACAGATTTTGATGTGTGGTTTGTAAAATCTGCTCTGGCTGCTGGTTGGAGGAAGGATTGCTGGGACGCTGGGGCAGGACCAATCAGAAGCGACAGAAGAGCACTGGAGGACAGCAGCTTGCAATCTGTTACAGTGCATAAGTCCGCCATGGAGTGTGGATCCATAATGGCCAGGGTTATGGAGGGAGGGTTGAGGGTGTTTCAATCAGGATACCTCAGACGTGAGGGTGGCAGGAGTTGGCTACCTCTGCCTCCCAACCTAAAGCCATAGAGCCAGCTCCTTCACCATCAAACCCAGCAGGAATTTATTTCCCCAAGAGTTATCAGGCCTCACTCCTTGTTTGGTCTTATAAGGTCCCCCCCCCCCGGACCCACCAGACCTTCAGTATGTAGATGAAGCATCTTCCAACACCCCTGCCCTGGCCAATGGTGCATGGCCACACAAACCTTGCACCAGAGATGCTGGCCACCTCCCCAGGAGCATAAATAGCCCTCCCTGTACCCAATGACCATAACTAGCTCCCTGAAGCTGCTCCTGGGTGTGTTCTATGTCCTTGCGTTTATCACTGACTGATATTCTCCACTGTACCCATCCATACCCCATTAAGCTTCCTGCCCTCACGTCAGTGTGCAATAGGTCTGGCTACCCCAAGGGCCAGTGGAGGACTGGGATGAGGTCTGGAAGTCTCTAACAATCCTATGACCCCTGCCTCAGTGGAAGGTGGTGTCTGGAGAAAAGAAGGGAGACTGGTTTTCATGGACAATCCAGCTCATGAGACACCTCTGTTACAGCAGGAGGTGCTTGCCAGTTCCACATCACAGTGTTACAGAGGAGCCTGGGGCTGCCCGTGGGATGAGAAGAGAAGAGCCTTCTAAAGTAAACAGCGAAAGTGGAGGAGCTGAGAGACTGAATGAGTTGGATCCAGCCAAGCCTGAAGCCAACGTTCCTCAGAACCTTCAAATAACTAGACTCATAATATCTCTCGTTTATTCCATCCAATGTAAGGTGGTCTTCCATCGTTTTAGCTCAGTAAGTCTTAGATCAGGTGACAGGTTAGACAGGAGGCAGGAGCCACTCTAGGGGGTGGGATAGATCACTCATAGTATGGGCCAAGCAAGTGCCTCTGCTCTGACCTAGGGCACCTCTTTGGTTCTCCAGCTATGAACTCACTGATATCCAGGCAGTACTAAGGCAGGGTGGAGATAATACTCCTTTATAAGTATCAGCCCTTGTTCCCAGCAGACAGCGATAAGGGCCTTCCCTACCCTACCACTTGGCCTGACTGAGCCCAGCATGTGACATCACTTTTTCTTTGTGACTTTTAGGGATCCCAAAGGTCTGGCCAGGATGGTAGCCTAACAGAAAATCCCAAGAAAAGATGCTCAGGTTCCCAAAACAGGGACTTTCTCGTGCCACGAGACCTTAGCTGTACTACAGAAGCTCTGCCGGACACACTTGGGAGCTTATAACGGGCCCTTAAGAAATGATGGACACCTCCTCTTTCAAGGCCCAGAACTGAACCTGGCTGATCTAGAAGGCTGCAGAGGTCAGAGCCTACACCAGACGAGCCAGTGGGCTGTTAGCAGTGGTCTTGTCCAGACAGGCACATCAGACCACAGCTGTCCACCTGTCCTTCTGAATGAAAAGGAGGGGTAAGGAGGGTGGCTTCCAACCTTCTAGACTCCCCACTGTCATCACTCACCATTGAGGAGTCAAGACACCCACCCAGGAGGAGTTCCAGCTCAGAGCAGACCCCTGGACAGTCAATGTGCCAGTCATGTGCCCATCCCGCCCTACACACACACACATACACACACACACACACACACACACACACACACACACATTCACATAGACAGTAGTCAGTGAGCTGACTCGGGCCTCTGGGAAACAAAATAGTGAAAGGTTAGAAATGCTTTTAGAGTGCAGTTCTGTTACTATTATCATTGTGTTGTTGGTGTGTAAATACAAACATGAAGGGAAATAAAATGTAGTGAGGGAGACCTGGTATCAGACAGATAAGGGTTTTGATACCTAGCTTCCAAGATTGTAACAAGCAGGCTCTTTTGGAGGCTTGGTTTATTTATCTGTAGACAGGAGACAATGGGATATAGTACATATGCTGTGATGGTAAATGCTTAGCAGGTAGCCCTGTGCCTAGTAGGACCGCACCAAACTGGCATTCACCATCATACTTTCCATACCTGCAGGCTTCTTTTTTGGGGAGTGTGTAAAACTGGTGTGAATTAGCTTGCCTGCTGTGTAACCCAAGAAACACCAGAAAATCCTTCCATAGCAACGTGATATATATTCCCTATGCGTTTTTTCCTTATTCACTGTGAAAAAAAAAATTTACCACCATCAATCTCCCTCCATCCCTACCCCACACCCAGTATATAAAGATGGGGTGCTTCTAGCCAGTGACAAGCAAGGAACCTATCCGTGTGGCTGGGGACAAGTGTGTGGCACAGCTTATGACTCGAATCTTTGTGGAGTACATCGTGTGCCTTTAACAAACCCCAGTAGAATTTGCCTCTTGGCTGGTCCACGCTCTCCTTTCTGGCCAGAACACTCTCAAGTGGCTTCAGGGAGTGGAATGGTACTGCTTACTCTCGGTTCTATGTGATCTGCAAACCCTGTATCCAACCCTGTTAAGATCATCCTACCTGAAAGTAGCCAGAGTATAATTCACAAAAGAAGTGGCCTGGTGCCGCTGCACCGTGGCCCCTTGATTCACAAGAGGGATTACTGTGGAAAGCCAAGGCAGCCCATAGGACACAAAGGGAAGAGACAGAGGAGGTCCTAACGAGCCACACCTGAAGATCTGTCACCCTGTGAGCTAATAAGCTCCCCTTTCTGTTGAAACTGACTTGACTTGGATTCTCTGTCACGCAACTGATAGATACAGTGGGCAGATTCAATTAGAGTCCCACTGTACTAAACAGATTAGGAGAGCAGTGGCCACAGTCATCAGTTACTACTGCCTTCATCCTTTAAGTAGAAGGGTGACCCTGGGAACAGTCACGCAGATACACAAATATGTATTTCTGAACAGCAGAGAGAGGGCCCACTTGAGCATCTATACATGCCACCTGCTGTCCCCAGAACTTTCTGTCTATACCACAGTTTCTGCACACATGTGCTTGGGTGCTCAAGTGTGTTCTCCAAAGAAAAGGGGCTGTAGGCTGCATCTTCCAGCATGTTGGATGAAATTGAATTGGAGAGACCCTTTAATGTGGATTCTCTCTCTCTCTCTCTCTCTCTCTCTCTCTCTCTCTCTCTCTCTCTCTCTCTCTCTCTCTCACACACACACACACACACACACACACACACCAAAAAAACATATGCACATGCATGCATGCTCGCATGCACGACTCCTAGGGTGAATGCAGCTGCAGCCTTTCCCAGTATGATTTATAATTTTTCCCCTAAACCATACTTGCTCAGAGCAACTCAAGGTACAGCCCTGAAGACCATTCTTGGAGAAAAATGTAGTCTAGACCCTTGTTTCTCAAATAGTGGTTCAAAGGTGAGGAACGTGGACCTGGGGGTTTACCATAAATGCAGACTTCTTGGAACCACCCTGGGTGCATTGAAGTTGACTCTGTTTTTAGTAAAACGCCTAGGGAGCTGCCTGCCCAGCACAGCCTGGCTCACCTCCTTTACTGCATCTACGCAGTTATCAATAGTGCATCAAAGGAGGAGGGGTAGCCTCATGGAGAAGGGTGCAGGCAGCTGAATGCATTAAATACATATATCCACTTACAGCCTGTTGAAACTTGGCAAGGTACACTTTGTCCCTTTTACTACATCTCAGAAGTTTCATGGCCCCACCCCCAGAATTGGGACCACTGAAGCAAAAGAGGCCAGACAGCCCTAGGCGAGACACGTACCATCACTATCTGCATGGCTGGGACAAGTCACTCAACTTCTCACAGACTTAGTGTGCCAGGTACAGACTACCTCCCCTGTCTGCATGGCTGGGACAAGTCACTCAACTTCTCACAGACTTAATGTGCCAGGTACAGGCTTCCTCCCCTACAGGGTCACCGTGGCAACCAGAGGCGCCATGTGCAAACCCCCAGTCCTTAGTGAGTGAGCCCATCATGGAAGCATGGGGGAACTTAAAGGGTTAATGAATTATGTGGTAGAAAACCAGGGGCAGGGACATACAGAAAAAGAAGGAAAAGAGGAGGAGAGGGGAAGAGAGTGGGGAGAAGAAAAAGGATGGAAAAGGAGAGAAAGGAAGGAAGACAGAGAAGGAAACGGAAAAGGAATCCTAGGGAACCTGCCCCACCATGTCGGGTTGTTATCCTCAGACTGCACTGGAAGCCACTCGGGTTTGTGAGCCCTCCTGTACTCTGCTGTCTGTAGATGGCCCGTTCCTGTGACATCCCGCTGTTTGTCCCTCCTAAGCCAGTTCATCCCAGGAGCCATCAGGATGACTCCAGCTCTCCACCTACTTGCCAAGGTGCCCTCTCCCCTCCCCCGATCTTTGAGACTCCATCACATAGCACCTGGGTGTCCTTCTGTCCGCATCGGCCACATCTCTGACCTGCAGAAAAGGATAAACGTATCCAAAGGAAGATCCCTGAACAAATGAATTGAGAGGTGAATGAATGATGCAGTGTCACTGCCCAGTGGTCTAGTGGGAATTAATGAGTAAAGAGAGGATCCCTGTCAACCCCACCACCTTGTCCAAAGTCCCCAGTGGTGATCTCCCTTCACGTTTAGGAAACTCACTGGCATCCTTACGGATGACTTGCCTGTGGGATTGCCACAAGGAAGACAACAGAGAAGAGAAAAAAAATGTGCCCTAAATTAACCCAAGGACATTTAAAAGTCATTTGCAACGTGCTCAGGCCCTAAGTAAACCCGACCAAAGGCAGTGATTTCTCTGAAGCAACAAGTGATGTTTCCTGTGCTCCATAAAAAGAACTCCAGTGGTTGTGGAGCTGGGGTGTAATTGCCAGCTCTGCAGATGGCAGGGCCAACCTGGGCTCCCTGAGGACGGGTATTGCTCAGAGCTGGCAGGTCTAGAAGCATGGTCACATGCCCAGAGCTGGAGTACCCTGAACAGCAATTAGAGCAGAACCCACGGTGGGTGGCTTCCCATGTCTGGCCGGCTCGGCCAGCCTGACCACTGTGCATTGAATCCAAAACAGAAAAGTGGCACTGGTTCTGCAGTGCCAGGCCCCTGGGTGGCAGGGTAGCACCACCAATGTCAGCCTCTGCCTCGAGCACTACTAATCCAGGCTCCCTCCAAGAGTGCCCGTGTGGCAACCATGGTCCTGGGGGACACCCAGTGACAAGCGAGCTTTTCAGGACTCTAGTCGCAACGGGTGCCTGAGGTCGTTCCAAAAGGGACCGGCACGGGTTCACCAGGAACTGCTCCCCAACATCAAACAGCCCACAGGGCACTAGGACTTGCATAGCCAAATGCTCCCCTTGGCTCAAATTAGAGGGAGAAAGCTGACTTTTCAAAAAGCCACTTCAACAGGAAACCACAGTATAAAAATCACTGGTTCCTGGTCAACCAAGGGACAGAGGGCTGGCTGGGCATTTCCGCATCACCACCTGCTCCTCGGGCTGTTGTAAGCAAGGAAACTGCCAGGACCTATGCCCACCACAAGCTCACACATGTGATCAAAGCCACTCTGACACACTTTTGTGAAGCCCACGGATACCGCTATGCTTGGGAGATACAGATACATGTATACTGGCACCCAAAAAGAAGAAGCATGCATACATTCCAAAACACACACACACTGAGAGGCACACACGGCAAACGTATTCTTGTATCCAAGAAGCAGACATAAGTAGTTTGGCATTGGGGTTGGAGGTGGGGTTCACATAAATCGTCCCCCTTTCTCTGACCAATCAAAAAATCTTGCCTTCCCGCCAACCCCTGCAGCAGGGCGAGTGCCTCCCTAGGCACTGTGGAGGAGATGATGGTCCTCAGCGCGCGGGCTTTGTCGCCCTCCCAGGGGACTACCTAGTAATGGGTTTCCAAAGCCCAGGCAAGAGCCAGAACAGAAGGGAGCCCTAGAAGAGAGTACTCACCAGCCCATCACAGTTACTGAGCGCCACCGAGGAGGCTTTAGGTAAGTCTGCCACGTCTCCAACGTAGAGACAGGTCCCAAGCAGGGGCTCCACTCGGGTGTCACCCGTCTCACCCTGCCACTCCACGGTAGCCCCCGGAGCCACGAGCCGGGCGTTGGGCCGCAGCCGCAGGTGCAGGTCTCGGCCGAATACTGTGAGGTTGTAGAAAAGGCGTCCTCTAGGGTCCTGCGCAGCGCCTCCGGGCAAGCCCGAGGTCTGGTCCGGGGCAGCTCTGCGGGCTCGTACCCCCGCCCCGGCCGTCTCCAAAGACACCACGTGGGACACCAAGCGGCCCTGGGCGTCAGTGCGCACCGGCACCGCCAGGATGCGCTCGGCTCCTTGCCCCGGGGGCCCGCCTGCAAGGGAAAGGGGCGTTAGATTTAGCGGAGACCTCGGAGACTCTGAGCCTGTCGGCGGAGCCCGGCGCCCCCAGCCCTTGCCTCAGTTGAAGAAAAGAGACATTCCACCACGAAGCCTCCAGGAAGGGGCGTTGACAGGACCACCAGTCCGGAACCACGTCGCCTGCGGGCCGTCCCCTCTAGAGGACCAAGCCAGCAAAAGAGCTGCCCCAGCGGATTCCCAATTGAGGTTCCTCGGACACCTCGCAGTTACCCTAAAGAGCGACCCCATCAAAGTGCCCTCGCTCCTTAATTATACCGTCCTTGGTAGGACACTGGGCTCCTCGGAAATTATTCCACCTTGGTCCCCTGCTCATGCACCCTGACCCTTCAGCGGTCCCTGCTGCCCAAATGTCCTCACCATTGGCCTCCGGAGCAACCAGGTTCATGGGCGGCCTGTCCTCAGTCCAGCATCGGGCAGCCCACTGTCAGCCCCCTCGCCCCGTACACTTAAGCCCCGGAGAGGTGGAGCAGGGTCCCACTAATCTCCGGGGAACCTCTCCGGGACAACCCATCCAATGCTCAGGGCCCGCAGGCGGCGCGCTCCGCACCGGCTCCTCCCGAGCGTCCCCGGGCGCCGCCTCGCCCTGGCTCCCCCGGACCCGCTGGTGCTGGTTCTGCGCGCTCCGCCGCTGGGTTTTCCCGGCCCTCCAGCGCCACACTCTGCATCCCGAGAGCGGCAAGTGCTCCGAGGCTCCTTGCGTTCCAAGGCATCCGGGGTGCGCCCCCTGCGCGACCGCCCCGGCCCCGAAGTTGGCCAACTTGGCCCCGGGCGCGGCGCACAGAGTTTGCCCAAGTCGCCTCGGACGATGCTTGAGGAAGGGTCGGCGGGGCGCGCTGGGCGGGTTAGTGTGGCCGGAGGGTCACGGGAAGTGGGGACCAGGCTGGCACCTACCTGGGGGCTCGGTGGCGGCGACGAGCCGGACGCTCGCGGGCGGCGGCGGCAGCAGCAGGAGAGGCGGCGGCGGCAGCAGCAGGAGCAGTAGAGCGGGGCAGAGCAGGCGGCGAGCGGCTCCCGCCGGCGGATCCATGGCAGCCCGACCGCAGCCGGGGCCCCGCACTCGCAGCCGGCGCGAAAGTTCCCTGCGCGCTGCCCAGCCCACATCTGGGGGCAGCTGGAGCCGCCCGCAGCTGCAGCACCGCAGGGCGCGGGGCGGAGGAGGCGAGGCGCGCAGGAGAGGGCGGGGAGCGCGGAGGGAAGGCGGGGAGAGCGAAGGAGCGAGCTAGCTAGCGGGCGAGGGAGGCGGGAGGAGGAGGCGAAGGCGAGCGAGGGGGAGGGCGGGGACGGCGGGCGCCTCAGCCTGCGGTGACCCGGCGCTTCTTGGCGCGGCCGCCGCCCGCACCCCTCCTCGCTTCCCGACTCGCAGCTAGGCAGAGACACCCCGAGGCGGCGGCAGAGAAGCGCTGGAAGCCGGCCAGGGGTAGCCCACCGCGCGTCCCAAGTCACCTCGAAGGAGTGGCACCCCACCCGGAGAGCCCTCTGTATGCGAGTCGCACTCTGCTGCCTTGGGACTCCAGGGCCCGTCTCACCCCCGTTCTGTGCTTTGTAGCTGGATGAGACACGGGAAGGAAAAGAGGGTCTGGGAGGACACTGAGCCTGTTTCTATGTCCAGATGGAGGCTCCAGAGATAGGTCGGTACTTTCCCCCATGGAGCACTCCCCCAGGCTACCTCAAAGATCAACTTTTGCCCTCACTAAAAGACAGGTTCCCTCAGCCCCCAACCCCACTCTTTCCCTCTTCCAGTTCATCAGCCTCTGGGTCCCTCCACACCCTCCGTTGCAACCTCTGGTGGAGACTCTTCCTTCCCTCTCTTAACTTCGAGCACAGCTTAGTTGCTGACCTCAGCTGCCTCAGTGGGTCTCCTGCCACAGTCTGCCCTTGGGTCCACAGTTCAGAAACAGTCCTGAACACTTTCCCACTTTCCAAGTGAACATGCAAGGGCTGAGGCAAACGTCCCTGCCAGTTTGCTGTGAGTTCCAGTTGCCAACAGGATCCATCCTCCCCAGCAGGGTCCTGGTTCTCCCTTTTCCTGGAGTCACTGTCCTGCCAAGGCTGTTGTCCTTGGGTACAGTGACTCCCCCAACTCTTGTTTTCCTGGGTATCTCTTTCAGGCCCCCTTGTATTGGAACATTTTTGCAATGTTACACGTCCAGTTTTTGGTTTGCTCTTCCAGATAAAGACACCTGTCTCTTTGCTCTTCCACTCACCCTTCCCCAAGCCGCTGTGGCAAGCCTAAAGCAGAAGATACAGAGATAACTCCATATAAACAGGAGGGCCCAGTCTTATGAGGGAAACTGCATGATCTGTACAACTGGTGGCTTTCATGGTGACTTCAGATCCTTGGTTCTGTCCTTCCTGGGGCATGGTGTGTGGGCGTGGACCACCGTAGTCTGACAACCACCCAGTGGCTTCCTTGCTTCCTGGGGACAGCTGGGGTTGCACTAGGAAGTCTGAGACAGGAGGATAGCCATGACTTTGAGGTTAACCTGGTCGACAGAGTGAAATCCTCTCTTAAAACCGACAACCCTCAAAAGAAGGGGGGATAGAAAGAAAGGTAAAACTGTGGCATTTTAGTTTTTAAAAATATATTTCTAAAATTTCTGGAGGAATTGGGAAGAGTGGCCAAAATGAGCCCACATTCCTGCTTAGCCACAATTATTAAATGGGATATTTATCTGTCAGTTTGCTGAAGGTCCACTCCCCACACATGTACCCTGAAGACATGATCATTCTGAACTCTGATGATCCAGTTTGTCCCAAAGTTGGAGCTGGAATCCCAGTGTGGCAGAAAGGAGCTGGTGCTGGAGCAGGGTATCCTTCAGCCTCTGGGTCCCTCCATGCCCTCCGTTGCAACCTCTGGTGGAGACTCTTCCTTCCCTCTCTTAACTTCGAGGGCAGCTCGAAGTGTGGACTGAGTCTGAAGATGACAGGAACAGGCAGGTCAGGGATGGGCTAGGCGGGCTGGAGACAGCGTTCGCCTGTGATTCTCCAAGCCAGATGAAGGAAGCAAGCCCAGTAGCTTCACCTACTTCAGGGCCTCTCCCCTCCCCCTCATCTTCCTGCCGTGCGGACGGTCATTATCAGTTTTATTTTTTCTACCACCTACCACTTCTACTGCTACCTCCTTATGTAGCACTTAATAGTTTACTTCCAAAAAAAATTGAAGGATACTTTAAGCCAGTGCCATAAAGCAAGAGCCAGAGTCTCTCCATTTCACCATAAATCAAAAATCACTGTCCCCCAAATAAATAAAATGAGAAGTGAGAAGAGGAGCCAGGTCCTAGCTACTACTGCCCACCCCAAAGTGGTGCTGAAGCTGAGAAGCCAGTTTGAGACAGACTTCGAAGTGGGGACAGCGGAAGCCCTTCACCAGCCTGGCCTACCTAGAAGCCCTCACAGGAAACCGCTGCAGGATGCTACGGATGAATCGGGTGCGTAGACTTCAAATTTCAGCACTTTGGTGGAGACTAAGGGTTATTGACATGTCCCAGCTGACTGCTTATCTCGTGTGTGTGTGTGTGTGTGTGTGTGTGTGTGTGTGTGTGTCTGTCTGTCTGTCTGTCTGTCTGTCTGTCTATGTGTGCACACATGGCTGAGTTAGCAGAGTGCTGGCCTACCATCCCCCAGCACTACATAAATTCCACGCCCAGCACTTCAGAGGTTGAGGCAGGAAGATCAAAAGCAGCAAGTTCAAGTTTGGGGGCTGGAGAGATGGCCCAGCAGTTAAGAGCAGTGGCTCCTCTTCAAGAGTACTGGGTTCAATTTCCAGCACCCACATGGCGGCTCACAACTCTCTGTAACTCCAGTTCCAGAGGGGATTCAGCGCCCTCCTCTGGTCTCTATTGGCACTGCATGCACACGGTACACATACATGTAGGCAAAAATACACATAAAATAAAAATAAAATCTTGTTTAGAGAAAGAATGAAAGAAAAAAGTCTCCAGCCCTCAGTTACTCTGCAGAGAAGGGTCCCAGCTCTCTACTCTGTCCTGGATTTCCTGATTACAGATGCCAGGACAAACTTCCTTAGATACAGGAGCCTTCTGAGAGCCATCCCTGTGCACAGATGTCTGATGGAAAGCAGCTCCCAGAAGGCATTCTGCTCCTATTTCAAGGTCACCTTCCTTGGCAGGGCCTTCCAAGTGGATTCAGGCTGTGGTGTTTTACAACCCTCCTTCCCAAACAGCAAGTTCAGGGGTTGTGAGAAAGGACTCAGACTCGTCCCATCCCACTGGGACCCATGTACAGAGCATCTCAAGTGAGAGGAGTTAGTGACCTTGTCATGGAGACTCTGGAGACAGCAGCTCTATCCAACTCCAGTGTTGGCAAACAGCAGGTGCGGTGGCCCCGTCAGATGCACTGGAAGCGTTCTGGCCAAGAGTGGCTTTGGTAAGCAATATGTCAGGGGAACGCTGATTGAACAGAAAGTGGTGGCTGGTAGCCTTCTGGGAGTGTCGCTATTGTTGCCTCCCAAGCCACCCCCACATGCACACCCTGACAGGGAGCTGTGTCAGGCCAGGGAGGAACGTGGGTGGTGGCGTTTACACAGCACTTTCTTCTTGCTATTCTCCACAGGAAGGTGTCCCTTGGTCACTGGGATCAGCGCTGCTTGGAATTGAAAGGGCCTGAAAACTGGATGCATAGGGATTCAGGCTCGGTCAACAAGTCTCAATCTAAGCAATAGGGATCCAGGGAATGATACAGCCCAGTGTTCACTTGTGACTGCATTTCCATATCTGCTCAACCTAGCAGAGAGAGAGCAAGGAAGAACTTCAAAAGGGACACCTGAGTGTGGCAGGCAATGACATCTAGGCTCACTTGGGACAGGATCAACACCTCTAAACTTACCTGTGTCTGGCTTCTCACAGGGGCCAGGGTAAAGGACTATCTGGTCTACCACTTTCTTCCTGAAGCACCTCTGGGTCTCCTCAAGTGCTTCCAACTACAAATAACCCAGCCCATGTGCATCCTAGGGAGATACAATGTGTCCCCCTACAAGAAGTCTGTGGAGTTGGCAGCTCCAAAGGTCAGCTGTGGCATCCAGGGCACTGCTCCTTGAGAATCATCCTTGTCCTGCATGGCTAGGAAAACAGCTGTCCAGGTGTCTCGTTATCCTACTTGAAAAGCCAGCTAACAGGAGGATTGGGGCTGAGACAGCTAGCTGCTGGCAGGCAGGAGTGGGACCTCCTTGGAGAAGCCTGGGATGGAGTGGATGTTGGGTGTCCCTGCAGCACCACCTGCTTCTTCTTCCTTCCTTTCCGAATAAGAATGCCACACAGGAATGCACTATGTGGATTCTGGGGTTATCAATAACAACAGTGAAACATGGAGGACATGAACTTAGGAGGGGGATGGAGTGGGATCACTATGGGGTGGGATCACTATGGGGTGGGAGCACTATGAGGAAGTGGAAGCGGGTGATGGTGGATACAGCCAAAATACATGGTATAAATTTATGAGATTTTTCAAAGAATAAATAAAAACACTAAAAAGAGAAGAAAAGAATGCCATACAGTCCCAGGACATGCACCCTTCCTTGGTGAAGATGTTTTCCAACATGACTTTGGGTTTATATTCTCCCACACTGTATCAGTTGTAGATTGTGTAGAATTCATCAACCCATACATAAAACGGGAAGGGCCCGTTCTACCTCATTGGAGGGTTTTGTGTACAAAAACATTTTTTTTCCTAAGCTTTCTGTTCATGTCAGCATTTCTTAAAGTCTGAGGCACAAGGCTGATGGCCTCGTCCAGTCCTTAATAAGACATACATTCCTATCTTTGCCTTAGGATGTTGCTTCTTCTAGGTCAAGTCCCTTACCCCTAGTCAAGCCATATTGTGCCCCATTTATGATATCAAGGTGAGTCTTTACAGTGTTTCTCTGTGTAGCCCTAACTGGCCTGAAACTCTGTAGAGCCATCTGACCACAACCTCATGAGATCTGCCTGCCTCGGCCTCCCAAGTGCTGGGATTAAAGGCATGTGCCACCACCGCCTGGTAAAAAGGTGAATATAAAAGGGGCTGAAGCCTCCATATGGGCTGGCAATGTCCCCTAGGATGAAGCTCTAAGACCACCACCCATCCCTACCTCTATGTAAAGGAAGCTAAATAGGTGTGTGTGTGTGTGTGTGTGTGTGTGTGTGTGTAGGCCAGAAGTTGATGTTAGGTGTCTCCATCAATCACCTTCCAATTTATTTTTTTCGGTCAGAGTCTCTCCCTAACCCTGGAGCTGGATGGGCTGGCCAGCAAACCCCAAGCATCCCTGAGTCACTGCCTCCCTAATCCTGACTAGCACACTGCTGGGCTCTAGGTCCTGGGGGTACAACTCAGATCCCCATGCTAGTATGGCAAGCACCTTACCCACTGAGCTATCTCTCCAGATTCAGTTTGCTTTGCTGGCTCCAGGCAGCTCTGGGTTAGGGGTGAGGGGGGATATGTTTATTTTCACACTGTCCCCTGAGTCTCAGGTCTTATCCCTAGGATTTTCCCTTCTTAGGCAATCTCACCCTTTCCCAGGGGGTGGCAGACTCTGTATGTCTGTGACCCCAGGCAGGACTACTCCAGCCTGTAAATGCAGCTACGCTAGACATTCCTATCAGAGGATTTCAGAACCCCGCTCACAGAACTCACCACCCATCTCCCACCCTCCAAGCCTCCATTCCACTTGCCACACAGACAGGCCCTCAGCCAGAGATCCCAGACCATCTCAGGCCCTTCCCATTCTTTACCCCCACATCAAAGCTATCCCTGGCTCCCTTGCCCTCTAATTAGCTCTACATCTGCCCCCAGCCCCCCCACACACCAGTATCCCTCCCAGACCTGCATACACACAGTCTTCCCTATGGGATGCCACATAACTGAAACTAAGCCACTGGACTTTCTTTTCCACTACTCAGATATGTGGTACCAGGATAACACCCCACAGTGACTTATCTGGTGAGGGTCCTGTCCCCACAGTAGCACTGGGATTGGACACCAATATCCATCTCTAACACAGGACAGATGTGAACCACTCCCCATCAGACTGCTTCCCATGCGAAGGTTCCTTTGGAAGAGGCCACTCTTCGACTTATGCTCTCTTTCCCACTGGGATTCTGCTGGCCAAGGCACCGTGGGTCCTGCTTCCTGGGGTTTCAGAAAGGAGGGTTCATTCTGTGCTCACTAGCATTGGTGGTTTCAGCTCCAGAAGAGGTCCTGAGGCAGGCTGCTCCAGCTGTGTCACAGCCCCTGGGGCCTTTTCTTTAACTATATGGGTGTGATTTCCTGTACATCACAGCGGATTTTAACACTCAAATGGTTTGACATATGTGAAGGGCTCAGAGCCGAGCCACAGCAGAACAAGTGCGCCATAGCACGGCTGCATGCAGTATGAGGGATTTCGGTGCAGACAGGGGTCCTCACACAAGCTCCTGCGCTTACAGAGGGCCTCATCTGATGACCCTTTGTGAACTGAAATGAAGACCCCATGACTCAGTCGGCGGGGTGCTTATCTAGCTTAGCTTGCATGAAGCCCAGGTTTGATCCCTGGAACCACATAAACGGAGTACAGTAGCACTTGGAGTGGACGCCAAAGGATCAGAAGTTCAAGACTAGCCTCAGTTCTGTAGAGGATTGGGAATCAGCCTGAGACCCTGTCTGAAAGAGATCAGAGGGAGAGAGAAGGATAGGGAAGGAGGGAAGGGAAGGGAGGAAGCAGGGGAGGGGGAGAGAGAGAGAGAGAGAGAGAGAGAGAGAGAGAGAGAGAGAGAGAGAGAGAGAGAGAGAGAGAGAGAGAGCCCATAGCTGATCTCCAGCATCATGAGAGAGGATGGGCCTTGCATCTCGCCAGCCCAGGAAAAGATCCAAATTCAAAACTCAAATCATGGTGTCTACTGAATATGTATTACATTTGCAGCACGATAGAGAAGTCCTACATAAAGTCATCCCAAGTTAGTGTCTATCTGTCTGTCTGCACCTTTAATGCCTTTCAGGATTTGCTGAGCATGGCTTTTTACTCACCCCCACCCCCACTGCCTGGAGACCCAGCCCCTAGCATTGGTGAAAGGAATGTCAGGGTGGATTTTAGTACCACACAAGCCCAGCAATTGACCAAACACCCAAGCACACAAATACATGCCCAGCAAGGATTTGTGGAATGAGTCGATAACATAAGATGATTTTTTTAAAGTAGATAAAATAAGATATGCACTATGCAGAGCTTTTTTTTTTTAAGTGATAGACTGCATGGGACAAAGAGGAAGAAGCTGGAGAGATGTGTAGGCTGGTGACTGATGGGAGAGAGAGGGGTAACCAAAATGGGTTGCCCATGCAGTGAGCATCTTAAGCCGAGACTGGAGCGTGCAAAGGCCCTGTGGCAGAAAAGAGCTTTCCATGCTGCAGGAAAAGCAACAGTGGAAAAAAAAAAAAAAACATGGAGGCAAAAGGCAGGAGGATGAGGTGAGGAACAGAGGGAAGTGAGCTAAGGGGCCAGAGGTGGAGCCGGGCAGGGTGTGGCTTCACCAGTCTTCAGCATTAGCATTTTGTTCAAAGCCAGGGAATAAGGTGAGACTGAGCCCATCTCAAATCGTTCACTGAGATACTGGGAGGGGGCTTCCCAGTGCCTTTTTCAAAAGAGATGCATGCCCCTACCCCATGAGCACCTTCCTCTGTTTACAGGAACCGTCAGGCTGGATTCTGGTTTCCTCTTCCCGATGGAATAGGCAGTGGGAAGAGCACCGGAAGTCAGCTCTGCTTACCAGTTAGCAAGAGCTTGGGCAAAAGATCTTCCCTGCCCCACCTTGCCCTTGTCCTCATGGCATCCCCCAAGATGGAACCTAGCCTAACCACTTCCCGAAGACGAAGCCCCAGGCATGGTGGTCCACAAGTGTATAGAGGTCCATCTCTAGTGCTCAGCATAGCATGATGGTGCCCAGACACTACTCCCAGAGAACTGGAGCTTTCTTCTGGTAAGTCTGAGGTAGGAGTAGTCATTTCAGCTGCTTAAGACACAATGATGCTAACTGGTGAGTTGGGGCTCCCCTCTGGGGACCCATGGAGGGTTTTTTTTCCCTGTTTTTCTTTTATCTTGAATTATGTGCCAACGTTTGAAAAAAAAAATCAGAAGAGTTTCTGTGAAAATGTGTGGTTCTGCCTGGGGTGGGGAGGGAAAGAGGAGAGAAGGGAGGGAAGAGAGAAGAGGAGGGGGATGGGAAGGAAGCAGAGGGAAGGGCCAGCTAGCTGCTAGTCTAGGCTGGCTCTACTACTGACGACTTCTGCTCACCAGGTCTTCTTCTGTCTTCCACCACTGGGTGGGCAGGGGCTGGGACCTGGCCCCCTCTGTAGCCTTTGCCTCATCTCAACCCTTGCACCTGAACTATGCCACACGAAGGCCTCCACTGTAGCATCAGGTTACCAGAACTTTCTAAAATGCCTACAAGATCCTGTTTCTGGTTAGAGTTTGACAGTGGCTCAGAAAAAAAACTGCCTCCAGGCCCTTCCAAACTTGAGCTGAGCACAGAAGCAGAAGCTGTGGGGGAGGGGAGAGGGGAGGGGACAGGGGACCGGAGATTTTGGGGTTTCCCAGGACAACTGTCCATTTCAGGGTGTGCGAGAGGATATCAATGAAAAACAGAAAGACAATTGACAGGCGATCTGCCCAGGTGACCTGGGGTAAGGCTTCAGAGTGGACATACATGCACTCAGGTGCCCAGAGACCAGTCCACACCTGTGTGATGATGCAAACACAAGTGTGCCTCCAGATGCACGCCAGCCTGCAGCCCAAGAACGCCCCCGGCTCCGGCAAGGCAGCCATGCACTGCAGAGCCCACATGGTGCTCCGGCCTCCCTAATTGCATTTCTGAAAATGAGAAAGAGGAAATCGAATGACTTTCAGGCAGCCGCTGTTCCCCCATGGCGATTTCCCATCTCCTTTCCGAAGGGCCAGGCAGCAGGGCAGCCTCCAGTTCTCAGCTGAGCCTCCAGACTCCTTAGCAACCCTCGGCGGGGTCTGTGCTGCAAGCTGTCTCTGGCTTCAGACAGTGGCCAGCCCAGCTCTGTTTTGTCCTCACCTGCCCTGTGTCTCACAGCCATGGATGGGGAATAGAGGGTGGGGGGTACTGGCTTTGTCGGTAGAGCAGCAGAGACCCCCCCAGAGCTCAGGATCACATCATTTCCTACCCCTAGGAAGCCCAGGCTTCTGTCCTAAGCAGAGCCTTGTGCCAGGGATGGGCAGCTGCTTCTCCTGTGCATCCTTCTGCATGGCTGTGCTGTGGGGCAGTTTCCTCCCTGAGACTCTTCCCGCTCCATCCTGCCCTGCAGACCCTCCAGCCCATGCCACACCCTATTCCACAGGACATCTGACTGAGGCCATAATATCTGTGTGTGTGTGTGTGTGTGTGTGTGTGTGTTACAATCTGTGCATGCATGTATGTGTAGATGTGTGGCCATCAAAGGTTGACTTCAGGTGTCCTCAACCTCTCTGCACCTTAGTTTTTGAGACACGGTCTCTTGCTGATTTTGTAGAATGGTTGGCCAGGGAGTCGCCTGTCTCTGCCTCCGCAGCTCTGAGACTAAAGGTGATCGTCACCACACATAATGATTTCTTTTGTTGGTGCTTGGAATTGAACTCAGGCACTCATGCTTGTGTGATAGATGAACCACCCCAGCCCCAGCAGTGGAGATCTTAAGCCTGATTAACAAATCTCATTGTTTCCTTTAGTTGCTGGACCCACAAGAAGTGGAATGTGCAATTGAGGAAGGGCAAAGTCCCAGGGCCAGACAACCACAGGAACGACCCAGCTTGCTCTGAACAACCAAGGCCCTGCTCACCTGAGTCCTCCCTGAGAGTGGAACAGTAGTTTTCTGTGAGAATTGCAGAACATGGCGGCTCTCAAACAAGCCATCACTGTTGAGAGCCGGCCCTCACTCTCACCTTAGGTGAGCCCCGGGCTCACAGGACCTGAAGCGTCAGCACCAGGCCCGGGAGCTCAGGCCTGGGAGCTGAACTGGGGTCTTGGTCTCAGACAAATAGCAACTTGAACTTGCTGTGGAGTGAACCTCAGCTTCACTGGGTCCCCAACTGGGGCCATGCTGGACCTCTGACCTTGATCCTGACATTGACAGCACTGCACCTCAGCCTTCAGCCTGTGTCTAAACTGGACCCTACATTTTAGTCTTGCATGACCCCATAGCTTGGCCTCCTGGGCCTCAGAACTTAGGTCCACTGATGCCCAGACTGTACCTAAGAGAATCCTAGATTTAGGGTTTAGGCCCAAATAGGACCCAGATCTTTGATCTTACTCAGCACCAAAGATTGGCCTCACCAGGCCCCCAGCATCAGCCTCAAGTGACTCCAGTCTTTCATCTCCTGGACCCCACAGTTTAATCTGCTATATCCCTAACCTTGACCTTTCTAGTCCACGCTTTAGCTGAAACTGGACCCCACGGTGGTTGGTACTCATCTTTTACACAAAGTTTCTCTCTTTTTCTTTTCTTAGTGACCCTTAAATTTTCATCTCTTTCCCACTTTGAGAGGGTCTCGCGTATCCCAGGTCTCAGATTTCCCATGCCTTGGACCTGGACCCCACTGGCCCCTGGTGTTGGCCTCCCTGCCATCAGTTTCTTCCATTAACAGCCACTCTTCCTTTTCCTCCAGCAGGGGAAGTTAAGGTTCCCAGAGAAAACGCCTTCTGCAGGAGGCCTACCCCACCAGGCAAGCTGTTGTTCAAGAGAGAGAGAGAGAAAAAGCAGCTTCCAGCCTCACTTGTAACAACCTCCGAATGTTGTGCAGCCCTGCAGTACAGGGTGTACACAGGCCCAGGCGCCTCACGGTTGCATAATTTTCCAGCTGTTTTCGGGACTATTTCATTTCTTCGTCTGGCAGACTCTGCGAGCCATATATAAAGATGATATATATGTGTGTAAATATAAAGACGAGCATATGTGAGCAAGGCGAGGGCAAGTGTGAAGTGGGGAGAGGAGGCGGGGAACGGGACTCGGCGAAAAGACAGATGAAACAAGTGTAAACATTTAGAATGTCACCTTCGAGACGCCTGGGAGACGGAACGAACTTGGACTCAATTAAACCTTAAACAAGATGTCGGTTCGGTAGAGCCAGTCTCAGATTTGGTGGTGTTCGATCTTCCTCTTTTATAAAAATATTTTCATTTTGTCTTCCTTTTTTTAAAACTCCATCTCTCCCCCCTTTGAGATTAGGTCTCATGTAGCCTAAGCTGGCCTTGAACTCACTCTGTAGTCATGGATGACCTCAAACTTCTCCTCCTTTATCCACTCTGCTGTTGGAATTCTCCAGCCTCCAAAGTCATGACAACAGAATGGTGCCCCATGCTCACAAAGGGTCCAGCAGGGCCTTGATCTTCTGATCTCCTTCCACCACGTGGGTGCTAGGATTGCAGACCTGTGGTTTATGAAGTGCTGGGGATGGAGCCCAGAGCTCTGGGCACTTTAGGCGAGCACTCTTCCCACTGAGCTGCTCCAGTCCAGACTTCATGATTTTTTGGCTACAGAGATTCTATGTGTATCCGCTTGCCATTATTTTGGTCTAAATTTATTTTTATCTTGTAATTTTTTCGATTGGTACTTCTAGAAGAGAAATGTTCCGATGCTGGGTACATCTTAGCAATATAAATCAAGATGTCCCACTCTGGGGTAGTAACAAGGCGACAAGTGACCCATCGGACCATCTACAAGGTCCCAACACATCCTCCTGTTGGGGATCTCTGTTGGACGCGACAGGACAATGTGTCATGCTCTTGTGAAAACAGAGTCTTCTGGGATGGCACCCACCAGGCCTGTAAGACTCATCTCTCATACCACAGCTAGAGGCTTGCAGGCAGCACCCTACTCGTCCTACTGGGTAGAACAACCTTTTCAACTTGAAGTAGAAACATGCATATAAACACCATATCTCTAGAGTCTTGCCCCCCCCCTTTGGTTTAAAGGAAATACGTACTGTGCACACAGGATTTTTAATCCAGTGTGGCAGCTGGCTGACACTGGGGGGGCTGAGGCCAGCCTGTCCCTCTACCTCTGCCCTGTCCACACTGATCAGCTAACTATTACCACAAGACACTGTTCCACAATGCCCCTCCCCAAGAACCTCAGGGTTAAGTCATTCTTGGGCTCCTGCCTCTGCTGGCTGGGAGGCAGGGCCAGGGGAGCAACTCTGCTGTATATCAGCCCCCATGGAACCCTTGGAAGAGGTCAGCAGCTTCTAAAGGGTCTGAAAGGCACATCAGTGGGTAAAGCATTTGTCATCCAGCTGTAAGAACCCTAGGTCAGAGTCTCAGAACCCACCCAAAGCTGGAGAGTGTAGGCCACATCTGCAGCCCCCCACACCTATGAAGAGATGGGTAGTGGAGACAGTGGAATGTCCAGAAGCTTGCACACTGGCCTGGTGTGTGCGATGGTGAACAACCAGAGACCCTGTCTCAAGCAAGGTGGAAGGGGAGGACCAACGCTGAAGCTGTCCTCAAGCGTCCACATGTGCTCTGTGGGACACACGCACACAGAGGCACGAGGAGAAGCTTCTAGAAAGATGAGTAGAAAACCGTGGTGCTTTTTAAAGCTTGTGGGAAATAAACAGTGAGTCGTCATTCTTGCTACTTCACAACTGCAATTTTGCTACTGTTTGGAATGACAACGTAAAACATCCGATATGCAAGATTTGACCCGCAAAGGGTCGTGACACACAGGTTGAGAACCACTGCTCTAGAGGGTCCCCTTTTTCCCCTTCATTCCTTGGGTCA
The DNA here is from genome assembly GCF_978045245.1 of Mus caroli. NCBI lineage: Eukaryota > Metazoa > Chordata > Mammalia > Rodentia > Muridae > Mus > Mus caroli. Next base: position 72,490,520 of record NW_028227268.1, read on the forward strand.
GTTCTGAGAACGACGCCGGGATGTACGCCCCTTGTGGCAGCTGCAGGCATTGCAGCCGCCGTGATTTGTGTGTCACCTGTCCTCCACAGGCTGGTGGTTTGGTTTGGTTTGGTTTGGTTTGGTTTGGTTTGGTTTGGTTTGGTTTGGTTCGGTTCGGTTCGGTTCGGTTCGGTTCGGTTTGGTTTGGTTTGGTTTGGTTTTCAAGACATGGTTTCTCTGTATATTCCTGGCTGTCCTGGAACTCACTTTGTAGACCAGGCTGGCCTCGAACTCAGAAATCCGCCTGCCTCTGCCTCCCAAGTGCTGGGATTACAGGCGTGCGCCATCACTGCCCGGCAGGCCGGTGGTTTGCATTATTGTTCCCAGGCAAGTGATGCTGTTTGGGAGAGACTGGAACCGTTTAGGTAGTTGAGCTGAGCTGACAGACGTGGTCTTTGACTACCTCATGCTGCCATAGAACCCTTGGCTCCCATCTTACTCCCTCTTTGTCTCACCTTGAAAAGTCAGTGGTTCCCCACACATTCTTTTCCATTGTCAGTGCTCTTACTCCCTCCGTAAAAGGAAAGACTTGCTTATATGAGTGTCTGTCTGCGTATACGTATGTGCACTGTCTGCATGCAATGCCTGTGGAGTCAGGAAGAGGGCATCACATCCCTTGGAAGTGGAGTTACAGACCCTTGTGGAATACCATGTGTTCTGGAACTGCACCCTGGTCTTCGGAAAGAGCAACAAGTGCTATTAACCCCCAAGACACCACTTGACACCCTGTCTTACTCTCTTTAGCTCAGTCTGGTTTTTGTTTGTTTTGGTTTTGCTTTATTTCAGGGTTTTGTGTGTGTGTGTGTGTGTGTGTGTGTGTGTGTGTGTGTGTTTGCAGTGGTGGGAGGAGCTTGTCAATATAGCTCTCTCAAAAACGCTGGGTTTCCTGGGTTTTTGATCTCACGTGCTAACAGCCACCTGTCAATGCATCTCTAGACAAGCCTTTCTTTATGCTCCATGACAGGTACCAGGCTGTTATGGGGCCACACTTCAACCACCATTTGATTCTTCCTACTGAGTCTTGATTTGACTTCTCTCCCAGGCTGTATCTATGTACACATGAGAATCTTTTGAGTGGGCAGGCTAAAACAGTTTTCCAACCCTGCTATTCTCTGAATTTCCAATCTCTGTTTCCTCTCATTCCTTTTCTAAAGAGCGTACAGCTCAGCTCAACTACCCAACGGCTCCAGTCTCCCCCAAACAGCACCACTTCCCTGGGAACAATAAGCAAACCAGCAGCCTGTGGAGGACCCGCCACACACAAATCATGGCGGCTGCAATGCCTGCAGCTGCCACAGGGGGCGATTTTTAACTTTGTGTACATAAGTGTGTTAGAATGTTCACATGTACATATGAGTGTACATGTGTGCGTGGGGAGGGAGAGAGGCTAGAGATCAGTGTCAGCTGTTATCCTCAGACACTCTCCACCCTAACTTTTAAGGCAGGTTCTCTCATGGAACCTGAAGCTCTCGAACAGGCCTAGGTGAGCTGGCCAGCAAGACCCATCTCTGCCTCCCCAGTGCTGGGATTGCAGACATGTGCCACCACCGCTGGCTTTTATGTGACTGTTGGGAATCCACTCGGGTCCCAAGCACTGCATCCTCTGGGGCACCATCTCCCCCAGCCCTTCCTCTGCATTCTTCTCAGAAGTAGCTGATGGTCATTCCCAGGCTAATTCCTCTTCTGAGCTCTATCTCCCACACAGGCAGCCCAAGACAGTTCTTGCTGTCCTTGGGTTCACCCAGCCAAGGCCAAGCAAACTTGACAGAAGTAGCTGGAAGCCAGGGCTCCAGCAACTGTTTTACTCTCTGTAACACAGGCCACCCTTTTCCTGGCCGCCGGTAACAGTGACTGCCTCAAAGACAACGCCACAGACTGTGGGCTTGGGTTCTAGGTACTGCTGTCAGCAACAGTGCCCACATCAAAACGGCAGAACAAACCACCCAAAATTAAACCAGAACCTGGCAGCCCACTCAGCTGGAATGCAGGCTTGGCCTCGTAGCCCCACCTCTGTGGAGTAGATGCATTTTTCCAACCAGCCTGTAGGGGCAGCAGCTCCCACGGGGAGGCTCATGGCATGGGGCAACTCTGAAGTTTCTAGAAGGGTGAGCATAAAGCACAGAGCTTTTTGTTCCTGGCTCAAATTAGAAGCCTTCTTACTTCCATTCGCATTCTCCTGGCAGGCAAGCCACACAGCCAAGCCCAGCAGGAGCATGCATTTTGGAAAAAAGGGGGGTTGGTTTGGTTTTTATTTTAAACAGCATCTCGAACTTGTCCTATTGTTGCGGCTGGACTTGAACTCCTGATCCTCTTGCCTCTAGCTCCACAGCCCTGGGATTATAGGCGTGCAGCAGAACATCTGGCTCCATGCTCAAATTCCTTGGTTTCTGGCCTCATCTCTCTGATGGCTGCCCCCTCTTCTGCACATGTGTGCGTGTTAAATCTCACATCCCTCTCTTACAATGACTCTTACAATTGCACTTTAGAGCTCACCTAGATGACACAGGACAACCTCCTCCTTCAAAATCCTCTACAGAATTGGATCTTCAAAGAGGCTTCCTCTCGGTGAGGTATTTACACATGTTGCCAGCTGAACCTTCCCTAGCAAAAGTGGCCAAAGCCACTCCAGAGTACGGAGAGCCAAATTCCCCCCACACTGGGCTTGCTCTTGCCTACTAAGAAGCAGCTCGAATCCAGAGAGAGGCTGAGGTGGGAGGTGAGGATGTCAGTTGGATTTGAGCTATCTGGCCTCAGGGAGACCAGGAGAGCTTTGCCCAAGGGCAGGGAGCTCACTGCTATCTTCTCTGAGCCTGCAATTGAGGTCTAGCCAGCCACTGCTTTTCTGCGATGCAAACGCCTTTTATAAGTCGTGCCATCCCTCTGACAGGAAAGCCCTGCTTTGATGAAACCAAGCTCTTTAAAAAGGAACATTTTCTAAAAAGCCATAAGAGGATCCCCGTGAAATTAAACCAGGAAGACAGACAGACATCGTAAAGGCCCCAGACGCTGGTTCTGACTTTTTCAATTGTCTGTTAAATTAAAGTTGGGCCATAGAGACTGTGTGCTCGGCTTGTCTTCCTGGGGGACAGGCTCTCCTCCAGTAGAGCAGCCCAAGGCTGGATAGAATTCGTACCTGCAAGCCTATGTTTGAGCTCCAGGGGCTGGAAGGAAGCTATCTGGGGTAATTAGGAGTGAGCCTCTTCATCAGTGAAGAGCTGTCAGACTGTCTTGAGACAGCGAGGAAGCCCCACCATAACATCCCAGAAGTCTCTAGTATTTCAGTCAGGGTCATTTAATAGGTAACAGAAACTGACCTGAGGGGTGTGATGGTTTGAATATGCTTGGCCCAGGGAGTGGCACTATTAGAAGGTATGCCCTTGTTGGAGTAGGTGTGGCTTTGTTGGAGTAGATGTATCACTGTGGGAGTGGGGTTTTAATCCCTCATCCTAGCTGCCTGGAAGCCAGTCTTCTCCTAGCAGCCTTCAGATGAAGATGTAGAACTCTCAGCTCCTCCTGAACCATGCCTGCCTGGATGCTGCCACGCTCCCACCTTGATGATAGTGGACTGAACCTCTGATCCCGCAAGCCAGCACTCAATTAAATGTTGGCCTTTATAAGACTTGCTTTGGTCATGGTGTCTCTTCACAGCAGTAAAACCCTAACTGGGACAAAGGGAAAATCAACCTATCTCACTAAACTAAAAATCCAGGAATCGTTTGGCCTTGGACATCCGAAGCGCTATCCTCAGGATCCAGGTTCTTTCTATTCTCTACTTTGCTTCCTGTGGACTACCCCATTCACAGATTCAATGTGTTCTCATGGTGCCAAGAGAGCCTCCTGCCCTCACAACCTCTGGCTCTAAGGGGAAATAGATTGCTTTCCTCGAGAGTTAGAGTCCTAGGCATCTGGCAGACCCAGATGGAGACAAGTGCCACCTCTGTGCCTATCTTATAGCCTCAGGTTTACTGAGTCTTTGATGGTGACATCATCCTTGTGTTACCCAAAGTCCATAACTCATAGGCAAGGGATGATTGGGAGTTGTATTAAGTGACAAGTTCGTCCTTATAGCCTGGATTGACCTGCATAATGGCTCTGCTAGCCTGCTTCAACTGCCATAACAAAATTCTATAGTGTCAGTGGCCTAAAAACCAGGAATTGAGATGGGAAGCTAGGGGGCATGGTGCAACGATTGGTTTCTGATCACAGGCTTCTCCCCTGAGTACCCAGGGTGAGGGGGCTGAGTGTCAATTGCTTTTTATAAGGACCCCAGTTCGATTATGTCATCATCTCTCTTTAAAAAGTCTTTCCTCCTGGGCAGGGGCAGTCACACAACACTGGTGTCTGGTGACAGTCCAGCTGTTTGGCTACATCACAACATGGTAGAAAAGGGAGAGGAGAAGTAGGTAGTGTAACAGGCCCCAGACCTTAGCACAACTAACTCCATGATGGAAATACCAGTCAAGCCATAAAACTCAGCTTGTAGACAGTACTACCTGCCAAAACTAAAACAAAGGCTTGATCCATCAAAGTCCATACAGATCTGGGAAAGTCTCTAAATGTGCTAACCTTGTCTTTTGGGTTCTGTAGTTCTGCTGCTGGATAATTGTTCTCACTAACTGAAGTATGTCAACCCAGAACATGGTTTCTGTGCCTTCAAAGCTCACCCAGATAAAGGCTCTGAGCTACGCTGAGATCCTGAACATCCAGTGTAATCGCAAGCTGGCTAATAAAGACTTAAACCCGTGTCTAAGCAGTCTGCTCTGGAAGATACCCAACAACTGCCCACTCTTGAGAGAATTCATCTATTCCTTTGAGATTCAACTCCCTCCACCAGACAGGCACTTCTTTCTCCCGTGATCTACTCCCTACTTACCTACTGTGGGGCCCAGTTCCTAAGGGTTCCACCATATCTCAGTACTCCACAAGGGGAACCAAGAGCTCAGCACATGAATCCTTTTGCAGGAGTCCTAGCCAACCACAGCATAGAAATCTTGATGGTCACCAGTTCAACAGGTAAGTGGAGATAGGCTGCCTAGATCAGACAGGAGCTGACAGTCAGGGCTGAGACGTTTCCCATGTCTTGAAGCCTCTGCAGCCTCCCTCCTATGTGCTGCCAGCAGCCAGCCCAGCTCTGTTCCAGAGCCACCCCTCCACTCTAGGGGGTAGGGGGAGCACGACCTGTGGAGTTCAAGTCATCTAGATGCTGCATGCCTAGGAGCTTGGACCCCAGTCACAGTGCCTATACCCACCTTTTAGATTCCACCCTCAGAACCTCAACCTCCAAAGCTATCAGCCCCTCGTGTACTTCCATACTCTCATCTTAACCTCCTGGTGACCACAAATGAGGCATAGCTCACCTTCATGGCTATGTGAGTCTTTGGGGGTTTTCTGGTTAAAGAATAGAATCATACCATGCCTAACACCAGGAGCAGTTCTCACTTGGTAACACATCATGGCTGTGTCCTGGGGTGTGGCCAGAGAGATACCTACTAACTCCTCATGATAGCTCAAAACCATGCCCACAATTTGTTCAGCCACTCCTATATATGCTGACATTTTTAGTTTGTTTGCAGGGGTGTGTGTGTGTGTGTGTGTGTGTGTGTGTGTGTGTGTGAAGCATGCACACTCACAATCATATAATAAATACCCTTGATTGACTAAATACTTGTTCATTTATATATAGAATAAAATCCCATTGTGAGATTGCTGAGTGTGGTGATTTGGCCCCCACACATTCATGTGTTTGAATGGTTGTGGCACTATTAAGAGGTGTGATCTTATTGGGGGACTTGTGGCCTTATTGAAGGAGGTGTGGCCTTGTTGGAGGAGGTGTGTTGGAGTGAAGAGTGTGGGTGGGGTGCCTGTGGTAAGTGGTCTTTGAGGTCTCCTATGCTCAGGTTCTGTCCAGTGATGAAGACAGTCTCCTCCTGACTGCCTGTGGATCAAGATGTAAAACTCTCAGCTCCTCCAGCGCAATGTCTGCCTACATGCTGCCTTGCTCTCCACCATGATGATAATAGACTGAACCTCTGAACTGTAAGCCAGCCTTAATTAAATGTTTGCCTTTATAAGAGTTGCCTTGGTTATGGTGTCTCTTCACAGTAATTAAACTCTAACTGTGTTAAAGCTAGCAAATCTTATGAGTTGAGCCAATATTGGCAGGCTGTATGGAAAGGCACTGGCCACCCCTTCCACCCACCTTGTATGAAAGACCCTTGCCCACCCTTCTTGCCATCTTGGAATGTCTCTGTCAACCTTGATTTATGAAATGCTATGTGAGAGTGTGGTCAATCTTAATTTTTATCTCCCTCACTATAAGATAAAAGGCTGAGGGCTAGGTGTGTGTGTGCTACAGGCCCCTGCACAGCACCCAGTGGGAGCTGGGGTCAGGGCAGGTCCTCCTGAGACTGTGAGCTTTGAGGGCACATGAATGAAGGACTGTGGGACGTCTCGTGTGAGGAAATAAAGGGAAGACCTGCATCCCACCAGAGCTCAGGTAGACTGCCACAGGACCCCATGGAACCGCCCAGGACAGTGTTGGCCTCACAGGCCACACAATCCCGCTGGAGGGTGGAGAAGGTGCAGACTCTCGAGCATCACAGACTGCTGGGTACTCCAGGAGAGCCGGTTTTGGGGTCCCTGGGCCTCACAGTGGCTTGGGATGACTGGTTCTCACTTTCAGACATCCCGGACCACACTATATGTCTCAGAAGAGCTGAGAATGGGCCCTTGAACGAACTCTGGCTTGGGGGCCAAAGGGGAAAGGGTAGGGGGAGAGCTTAGCAGGTTACTGCAGGGACAAGAGAGTCTAGCTATAGCTAGCTCAGGCTGCTAACACAGCGCTCTAACACAGCGGACCTTGATGAGCAAAGATGGTCCATGGTTTAAAGGTGTTTATTGTAGAAAGGCAGAGAGAGAGAGAGAGAGAGATAGGGAAGGGGAGGGGAGGGGAGGGGAGGGGAGGGGAGGGGAGGGGAGGGGAGGGGAGGGGAGGGGAGGGGAGGGGAGGGGAGGGAAGTTGAGGACAGCAGGGCAGCCATGGGCATGTGGAGATAGGGAAGAAGGGAAGGGGAGAAGGAGAGAGAGGTAAGAGACAAGGAGAGAGCAAGAACTTAAGAGAGAGAGGAGGGGCTGAGCAGCCCCTTTTTTAGTGGGCTGGGCTACCTTGCTGTTGCCAGGTAACTGTGGGGTGGAGCTTACCTGGCTGTACCCAGAATACCAGGAGCTTGGGATATTGTCTACGTGACTGATAGTCACAGGATTATGGAGTTGAGGAGTTGATGTGGTGTCAGGTACTTGTGTCTGGTAGCATAGCTTCCTGTTCAGTCCCTTGTAGATTTTTCTTCTGGGTCTCCCGAGTAAGCCTCGACTAGAACACAGACTGCTTTTCATTGTCCAACAAAGGACTGCAGGAGGAGGGGGAAGGGAGAGCCTCCAGGGATAGAGACTCAGAGGAAACCAAGTGAGAGTCCATACTGGACTCAAGGTGAAGAGTCTGGGTGGGGTGCCTGTGTCCAGGGGTTGAAGTGAGGACAGGGCCTGCCAGCGGCTGTGAACAGAACAAAGGCTGCGGCTAAGACTATCAGGATTATACAAAATACAAAAATCAGCTCAAAATGAACCAGAGGCTTCCATAAAGGCAAGACTGGAAACTTCTAGAAGAGAGCACTGAGGAGAGGTGCTGAGACGCTGGTATAAGCAGACCCTTCTTCTTGAAAACACAGACAAGGCTGGTGAGATGGCTCAGCAGGTAAGAGCACTGACTGCTTCTTCCGAAGGTCCTGAGTTCAAATCCCAGCAACCACATGGTGGCTCACAACCACCTGTAATGAGATCTGGCGCCCTCTTCTGGTGTGTCTGAAGAGTATGATAAATAAATCTTTGGGCCAGAGCAAGCAGGGACTGAGCGAGTAGAGTTGACCGGAGCCAGAGCAGGAGCAAGCGGGCGAGCGGGGTTGATTGGAGAGAGCAGAGGTCCTAAAATTTTAATTCCCAACAACCACATGAAAGCTCATAACCATCTGTACAGCAACAGTGTACTCACATACATAAAATAAATAAATAAATCTTTAGAAGAAGAAGAAGAAGAAGAAGAAGAAGAAGAAGAAGAAGAAGAAGAAGAAGAAGAAGAAAAGAAAGCACAGACAATGGAATTGAAAACAGCTAAGTGGATTCTTTCAAAATGAAGCAGGTTTTAAAAGTTGACCGCGGCCAGTAAGTGGACTTGGGAGACTGGGGAGCAGATTCTACCTCTGCTATGGGTGGGGAAGAACGGGAACTGAGGGTGTGGCCTCAAGAGCTGAGCCTGAAGGTTGAGAGCGAAGCTCCACCTCCCATCCCCACCCATCCTTCTAGGTCCTTCTGTGTCCCATCTCCATTTTAGTAGAATCTCATTTTGTTATTTCCATTGGCCATGCCTATCCCAGAGCATACCAGACTGAAGGGTCTTCAACTACTCACCGCTCCCTTCCGGCAGTTTTGAGGTTCGTTTTTACATTTTGAAACTTATTCTTACAGACTTTGATCTGCTTTTAGGTGAAGTGCCCCTCCCCATCCCATGTGCCCCAGGACTACCCTTCCTCTTCCCTTTTCCTTGCTTATACCATTCACCCCAACATGGGCTCTCACTCCTTATTTCCCTTTAGAACTGGAAGAGAACACCATAGCTGTGACTCTGAATCATGTACAGGAGATTTAAATGATTCAAAGGACAGTGTGGGTCCAAGAAAGTCCAAGGTGCAGGAGTGCTGGCAGACCAGGTGAGAGGATGAGGGGACACAAGGCAGAGTTCCCTATACTGAGCACCTGACCTCTTAGACTACATTAGCAGCAGCTGGCTGCAGCCCACACCAACTCACAGCTAGGAGCCCAGGCTCCAAGGAACACAAGGGAGAGGCTGTTGATCCCCCCTGGCAAGAATAAGACCACGACCACAATTTGGGGGCCAAATTTGAAGCAAGTTTTATTAAATACTGACCAGAACGATAGACACTGGCCAGGTTCATACCTGGGATTCCCAGAGTATGACGCCAAATTGCATTAGCCAAGGGCTTATAATCCAATCAGGGGCAAGCATACATCCTGATGTACTTCCTGCCTATGTGCCTCCCACTTACATTTGATCAAGAATATCATGTGCAGTTGAAGCAACCAAACGTGTTTACAGAAACAAAAACACTTATCTTTCATGAACAACAGCTCCCAGCATTCCAGGAAGTTAGCTGTCCTTGGAGAAGTGGAACTCACAGGTTACAGGCATTTTCTGTTTTATAGATCTTTTAACTTAAAACATGTTTTATAGGTCTCTTAAACTTAAAATGTAACATTATCCCTCACAAGGCCAGGAATCTATGAAGTACAGAACCACCCCACTCCACAGACATCCTCACCTGGGAAAGGTCCAGCTAGGCACAGGCTACCACTGGAAAGGGATCACAAATTCTCTTCTGGACAGTTGAAGTTACTGAAAAGACGTGGCTTTTGAGGCATAAAGAGACATGAGCCTTACTATGGTTTGACTGGATCCCACCTCTCCCAAGTACCATGTATAGAAAATGCAACGTTGACGTTGCATGTTAATGGATGGAATTTGGGGGCAGGGCTTTTGGAAGGTGATTAGGGTTATGAAGGTAGCGTCCCAGTGTTGGTGTGAGTGGCTTTATAAGAAAGAGACCCGAGTGTAGTGAAAATTCTGGAATTTTGGTTCCTTTAAAAAAAAACCACAGAAATAGTATATGAATGTGCTTTCATTTTAATCCCAGGTGTAGGTAGGGATGTGAGGCTGCTCTGGACTGTCTGTAGCAGCTGACTATGATTTGCCTCGTGCTCTAGCAGAAGCATGGTTTTGCCAGCTTCAGGTAATGTCTGTGATTGTGTGTCATTTGGAATTCTGGGAAATTTTCAAAGTTTATATGAATTTGAGGGCCCCAAGAAGGGAGGGGGGTTGTTGTTGACTGTTTAGGGAGGTTGGTTGCAGGTTGTTAGTAGCTGTGGTCAAAGAAGAAACAAAAGGGAAGGAATTCGATTCAGGGATTTTCCTAATTCCTTTCTCCCCTCTATCCTTGTTTCTCTCCTCTCTAGTGTTAGGATGGTGAAACTGGGGAAATACAGGGTAGAGAAAGAAGAACCCACAAAATAGCAAAGACCAGCTACACCCAAGCTGGTATGCTGGCACATCTCTGTAGTGGTGTTTCAGTAAAGATGCCATCATCAGGTGTCAGAATTCCTCCCTTGGAGTTCAAGTTCACACGCTAAACAACACATTTGTTCATGACCATGGGGAAAGGGACAAAGACAAAGAGACACATGGAGAGAACATGTATGTGTATGAGCATGCTATATGTATGTGCTGTGTGCATGCACATGTACAGGCAGGTATGTGGGCCTACATATGCATCTGGTACCATTCTCTATCTCACTCTACCTCATTTCTTTGAGACAGGATCTCTCTCTGAACCTGGAGCTAGGCTGGAAACGATGAAGCTCCTTAAATCCTTTTGTTACCCCCTCCTAAGACCCCAACATAAAGTACTGGGGTAACAAGCATGGTATGTGACCATGCCTGTTTCTTTACATGCGTGCTGTTTCTTTACAAGTGCTCTTGGGCATTATTCATGTCTCCAATCCCACCTTTATCCTCTATAAATGTTCTAGTCTGTAACACTCGGTTATAGCAACAGAAAGCAGACTAAGAGACTACTTGTTGCTGAAGGCTGATCTAAGAAAATAGATCATCATGGTTAACAACAGCATGGGCAAGTTGGCCAGGCCAGGGTGACACTGACATCCCCAAAGTCCTCCAGGCTGGACTTAGCATCCAGTTTTTCCTGGAAAGTAGCACTTTTGGATCCACCACCAGTTCCTACCATTCTCCCTGCCAGCCTGGTCACCCCCTGACATTTCCCTTCTAACGAGATGGTCTAAATGGCCTCTGTGCTAATTCAGACTCTAATGGAGATGTCCTCATCCTGGGCCATTCAGATCATTAGTGAAAAGGTTAATGGCTCCCCCACTGGGACGACAGTCAGGGGGGATTTCAGGTCCCCTCTCCCTGTCCATGTCCCTGAGCAGGGGCTCTCAGACCATCAGAGCACAGGCTGGAGAGCTATGGACCCCAGGTGTCAACAGAGAGGCAAGGCGACTCAAATAGAGATGCAGTACACAGTGCACATTGGTGACAGACGGTTGGAAGGGACAGCACAGCCAACATCATCCTTAGGAACTGAGGAACTAGACCTCACGTGATGTCCATGTTGGTCACTCACAGGACCAGACCTCACGTGATATCCAGGTTGGTCACTCACAGGACCAGCCTTTATCTTCTTTGCCTGCTGTCCCTGATGATGGCCTCTCATCTTGCTCCTTTGGAACCATGGCTTATCTCTGTTGAGGCCCCTCCAGATCCCCTCCAGGAAGCTGTCAGGAGTCACCAACCATAGCACTCCACCCTCCACCCTCCACCAGCCACCCACTACTCTGTAGAATGTCAGGATTCATCAGTGAGCACCAACCCTGGCTCCAACTTGAGGCCACGGTGTGCACAATCCCCATCTCTTTACCTTGCAGCCCTCACTGGCTTAGCCTCAAGACTCATGTGGCCCTAGACTGACAGTGGGGTCTCCTTCCTATACCTCTGCTAGACCTCAGGAGGAGGACCAGTCTGAGAGGGCCTGTGAAAACAGGAAAGTCTCCTGCCATAGCCCACTCACTGCTGGCTGTGAGGTTTGTCACACCCCCACGTAGCAGCCTCCATACCCAGTCCATTGAGGATCACAAGAAATTTCTTGAATACCCAAGTGGAAAGGGAAGTGGCTTGTACACAGCTGGGTCACCAGGACCTGGCATGGCCCTGAGGACCCAACAGTTCTGCTATGATCATTCCTTCTTCTTCATCCCATCTGTGTCTCTTTTCTAGGTAGACAAGTCTCTTTGTCACAGGACCCCATTCCACCATCTGCAGGCACATTCCCAGCTACCCAGACCTAGAGCCCAGAGCCCAATTATACAGCAATTTGATGTACCACCTGTAGAGTACCATTAGATAGGCCTCATGTTCCATTGAAGGCTACCGTGGCCTAGGTTGGATCATCCCCCACCCCCAAAAATTAACGTGTAGAAGCCCTGACACCCACTATAGCTTTATTTATTTTGAGGTATTTGGGACTCTTGAGGAAATAATTACAGTCATCTTGGTGAACTTTAAACCAAAAGGTTCATATAAGAAGAATTGATGACATGGGAAATCCACAGAAGGACCCCACAATCATATAGGGAGAAGACAGCTTTCTACAACCCCCCACCCCCCAGAGAGGCTTTAGGAGAAAGCGGCCTGCAAACACCTTGATCTTGAGCCTCAGGCTTCCAGGATTGGGAGGCAACATATTGTTACTTTAGCAACCCCATCGGTGACATTCCATCCTGTTTCTGATGGCATTCTGGCCAAGAGAATGCACCAGATGCTTCTCTGAGAAGCCAGCAGAACAATATCCTGACCACATCCTACCTCAGAGCTGCTTTCCAGAGAGGCCCCTCCCATTTCACAGGCTGGAGCTTCCATGATGTTGCTCTCATCGGCCACAGTGGCTCCCAGGACCTCGGCAAAAGGGCAGCATGGGATAGTTTATGTCACGAGATCCAAGCAGGGAATGTATGCTCTTGATCCTCTCTCCTGTCTATCAAAAGATGCTAACCCATCCCCACACACAAGGCATGCCTCACTTCCCCCCTCAAGCCTAGTAGGGAGAGGACCCTGCACCTGTTAGAGCCTTCAAAAGTCTTTTCTCCCTGAGCCCTAGCAGAGTCGTCTACAGCACTGAAGTCCTATGATCCACCTTGGTGGCTTTTGCTCATATCCACCCTTCCCCAGGTGACATTGGCTCTGCCCGCCTGTATGGTCACCTTCCCCAGGTGACACTGGCCCTGCCTGCCTGTATAGACTACTCCAGCATCTCTGTTCTGTCCAGCTTCCACTCCACAAGGCCTCCCACTGCAGGTCAGGGGAATTCAGAGCCAGAGGAATTAAAGCAGGATAGGCCCTCAACTTTCCTGCTCTGCCCAAGCAGATATTGCTGTAGTCCACTCCTTTCTGTTCAGATTCAAAGGCCATCTTATTTGTACACAGAACCAAGGCCTGGGCAGGTACAAGCTGTTTGGCTGATGAATACCAGCTGGCCACGTAGGGCTTACTGGAACTGAAAGAAGGGAGGTGAGGATCTGGAAGGCCTTATGGCTACAGTCCCCCTGCCTCAGGGATGAAGGTCTAGGTTTGCTGTCCAGAAAGCAGAGAGCAGAACCCCAGGCCAGTTCTGCATGAAGCTGCTGCCATACCACAGCCAGAGCATGCCTCCTGCATCCCCCACACCTGGATATCTGTCTGGTCCTTGACTTACTTCTAAGGCTGCCCCCACCTCCGATCTCAATGCCCAGTCACATCCTAGAGCCCCAGGCAGGCTGCTACCCACTGCACTTTACCTCAGACACTAGGAGACTTCCTTTCTTGCAAACCAGACTGCAGCCCTGTTCCTCCCTTCCAGTGATTTCTCCTGCCCAGAGTTCAGCCCAGGTCCTGAGGACCCATGTCAGAATGCCACCCTCCCTCTTATCTCCAGACCACCTTGAAGCTCTTGGACGGTCCCCATGTCCCTATTTTCCCAGTTATCTGGAACTCCCACCTCCGGATTATAGCAAACTTGGGGGCAGTTGGTAAATTGACTGGGTTATACTAAGCCCAGAATTTTATTTTTTTCAGCACCCTACAAACCACACCTGCCCACCTGTAATTCCTGCACTTAAGAGGTGGAGACCATGGAATCAGGCCAAGGTCATCTTCGGCTACATAGCAAGTTTGGTGCCAAACTGAGCTACATGAGAGCCTGTTATAAGAGCAGAAGAAGGATGAGGAGGTGAAAGAGGAAGGAGAGGGAAAAAATGAAAAAAGAGGGGGTAGATGTGGGGTTAGCCCTCATCAGGGTCAAGTTTGGAACCTTGTATTTTATCATCATAGGGATCCAGGATAGGCACATGGTGGGTGGGCCGTGGAATAAATGCAATCACCAGACCCTGCCCTGGATTTACTTAGGCCAAGTAGCAATTATCGAAAATAGTACAAGCTAGAGAAGGGAGAACTGGTGGGGGCCTAAAGGTAAAGGCTCCTCTGCCCAGACAGTCCCTGATGACAGATTTTAGCTTCTGCATTAGCGGCTTCTCTTTATCTCATTTCTCACCTCCTACCCCCTCTCCCCTCTCTCATATGCAGGGATCATCATGTCCCTAAAGGGGATAACATAAGTTTCCCCACCCTTATCTGAAGGAATGAGGAAGGGCCTTGTAACACACACACACACACACACACACACACACACACACACACACACACACACACACACCGTACTTTCCTGCAAAAACCTGGCTCAGGGGATGACGGGACCCGTCGTCTATCACAGGTATCAGACCAGGGGTCCCACTGGCCCTCCTCTGAGTTTTCAGTTGTCATTAAAAAGATGAGTCTCAAAGAAAATTCTATTAAAATGAAAATTAACACTCCACACAGCCCATGAGGCTGGAGTTCTTCATATCTACCCTGGCGAGAAAATTCTTGCTTGTGTGCCCAAGGGGGCCTATATGAGATTGCTCTCTCCAGGGTGGAGTGTAATAGTGAAATCTCACAATGAACAGGAACGTCCAATGGGCTGCAGACACAGTGAGTAGCAGGGGCCCACAAGGAGAGGGAAAAGCTATCTTCCTGCAGCCAGGATCCTTCTCTTACTCTCCTTCCCTCCCCCTCTCTCTTCTCTTTCTTTTTAAATGTGTGTGTATGTGTGTGTGTGTGTGTGTGTGTGTGTGTGTGTGTGTGTGTGTTTGTATTACCTGTATATGTGGCAGCCAGAGGTCAACATTAGATACATCAGAAGTCTTCCTTCCTTTTATTTTTTCTTTGGAGGGAGAGCAGGGTCTCCCACTGAGCCAGGACCCCCTTTGGCTGTAGCAGCTGGCCAGCAAACTCCAGCAATCCTCCTGTTCTAGTCCTTCTAGCCCTGGGCTATAGACATCTGCCACTGTGCCCTGCCTTATGGGTAGCTGCTAAGGAGCCAAACAGGTCCTCCTGTTTGGCAGCAAGCACTTCACCAGCTGAGCCATCTCCCCAGTCCTTGGAATCTTCTGACCTTCTCCTCGTCATAGGCTTGTGAATTTTACTGACAGTTCAAAAGCTTGAAAACTACAACTAATATCTTTGACCTTAGGAGCATTTCTACAGCCTAAGACTTCTTTTGTTTTTCTCTCGGTGCTGGGATCAAACCGTGGACACTGTAGCAGCTAGACAGGTGACTGATTGATAAGCTACACCACCAGCTGTTTCTTTTTGAGACAGGCTCTCACTGTGTGTCCCAGACTAGCCTTGAACTCATTATCCTCCTGCCTCAGCCTTCTGAGTGCTGAGAGTACAGACATGCACCACTATGTCTGGCTGGGACATGGGTCTTGACTGACATTTTAGGACAGAAGCACAGATTTCCACTCAGGCTGTTGTGTTCAGAATGCAAATAACACGAAATAGAATGGAAATGAGCTCATTTGCATATGACAGAGTCCCACTCCTCCTCTGGGGACCCTCTCCCCAGCCATGCCACAGGAAGACCCACTCCCTCAGCACAGAGGACTCAGGTGAGGTTTTTCTCTGGCTTCTGTCATTCTGCAGATCCATGCATTCCTCCAAAGCCTGTACTGTCTAGGCTGAGCGCGGAGATCAGAGTGTGGTAGCAACACTCACTTGTACTAGGGTGCTGGGGTTGCCAGTGCAAAGACTCCTAAGTAGGAGACTCAGAAAACAAAATTATTCTTTTACTGTCCCAAAGCCTGGACGGCTACCTACCACAGTGTAGACGAGTGAATTTCTCTTGGGCACTCTCTTTCTCTCTGTTGTATGCATGACATCCCTGTGTCTTCCTGAAGTCAATCTATGTCTGCTGTGTCTTAATCTTGTCTCATAAAGGAATGTAAGAGCCCACCTGTAGGGATAATCTCTTGTGCACTGTGTAAAAGCATCATCCGTCAATAAAAATCTGATGGCCAATAAGCTGAGGCGGGATTTAGAAGGTGGGACATCCGGCAGAGAGAGAGGAACTCTGGGAAATGGTCAAGCAGGAGGATTTGCCACATACAATGTAGAAGAGGTCAGATGTATGAAACTGAGGAGAGGTAACCAACCATGTAGAAGACATAGAATAATAGAAATGGGTTAATTGAGTTATGAGCTAGTTGGAAACCAAGCCAATGTGTAAGGCCTAGGAATTAATTCATAAATAAATAAGCCTCCATGTGATTATTCAGGAACCTGGGGACATAGAAAAGCCCAGGACACCCACCCACATGACAACATGACACCACTGTATCTTAATCACCTCTTGATGAGCTCAGCCCATGCCTTTCACGGAGAGAGTTCCTAGCACTTCTCATGCACTTACTGCGGATGAGGTGCTATCTCAAATGACCCATCCTTCCTTCCATTTCCTTCTTTCAACAGCCCTCTCAACAATTTTCATCACCCTCATATTACAGAGGAGAAAAGGCTGGGAGAGGTGAAGGCCATCGGGTGAGGTCACCCAGTCTAATCATCAGCTGACCTTCTGACCTTCCTATCCCCAGCTTCATTCCGGTTTGTTCTGAGTTGGGTCTCATGTAGCCCCAGCCAAGGCTGACCTTGAACTCAGCGTCCATCCTCCCCGAGTGCTGGAATTAAAGTCATGCCCCACCGTGCCCTGCTTTCTGTCTTCTTCTAATGGACATGTGATAATTGTACACAGTTCTGGGTCGCAGCGGGCTGGGGTGCAGTGGGATGGGGTGCAGCGGGATGGGGTGCAGCAGGATGGGGTGCAGCAGGATAGTTCCTGTGATGTATAATGAACAAACCTGGGTAATTAACCTCCCTGCCTTCTGAAGCACCTACCATTCCTTTCTTGGAACCTTCAAACTCCTAACTTCAAAATCATCTAAAATAGATAATCGGTTGTTTCCACTCACGGCAATGTTTCTCAACCTGTGAGTTGTGACCTCTTTGAGAATTAAATGACCCTTCCACAGGGGTCACATATCAGACATCCTGCATATCGGATATTTATATTACAATTAATAACAGTAGCAAGATTACAGTTATGAAATAGCAACGAAAATGATTTTATGGTTGGGGGTCACCACAACACGAGGAACTGTATTAAAGGGTCTCAGCATTAGGAAGGTTGAACCACTGCTGTAATGTATAGAGCCTCAGCGTCCTCAGCCTCTTCCCTGGAAGGTGGGCTTTGGAGGGTGGGGATTGATCATGCCACAGTGATGGCTGGCACAGAGAAAACAATGCACAAGAGACTCATGGCCAGAAAGGGGTTCTCCTTCAAAGACTGCAATCCCCAAAAGGCTTCCCCAACCTCCTTCAGTGCTCAGCTCCCTGCTGGGGTCTCAGGACTCCTAGTAGCCAGCCCTAGCTTGCAGGCCCCAGGCCTGCCAAGCACAGGCACCTCAAAGCCACTGAGACAGCACAACCCTTTGGTAAAAATCAATGCCATTGCCAGTGAGCAGCTGGGCCGAGCTTCCCCGGGCTCGACCGTATCCCAGCAACAACACGCACATCCCCTTGTCTGCAAGCTCCTGAGAAGATCCTGCTCCCAGACATCAGGGCCCAGCTCGACCCAGCTCGGCCCAGCTCAGAAACCACTGAGCCTGCAGCCTCTGCTCAGGTTGGAATGGGCTGGGTAGATCTCAAACTCCTGCAGACTCACCTCTGGGCCAGAAATAGACCCCTGCTAGAGGAATCTAAGAAAGATGTCCTGGTCAGAGTTGTCAAAGAACCATCATGAATTCCTTATCATCTTAGCTTCTGTCACTCACCCCCACCCGTCATAGTTCTGCTGCTCTTCTGGGGCAGTCGGGGGGTGGGGGGGCGGGGAGACAGTTATCCTCTGGCCAGAACAGGCTGCAAGGGAGACACCCCCTACCAGGACAGTGAGAACAGTTGGAATTTGACAAAGCTCTGGAAACAGGTGCACATGCTGGATGCTTTACAGAGAAGCTTCCAGAAAGCACCATCCTCCCCAACCCACAGACTCTTCCAAAGAGGACACTGAGGCCCCTTGCTGTTGAGGGAACACAGCCTCTCCATGTCTAGTCTGTCCCAGCTGCCCCAGGACATCAGTCCATGTGTTTGCATGCCCAATTCCAATGTCACAGAGCCTGACTGGCCTTGAATCTTCCACTTGAGCTTGGCTGAGGTAGGACTACCAGCCAGAGCCCCTGGGGTAGAGGAGACAAGAAGATAGAAACTGCAGGCTGGGTGCCAGCCCCAGGCTCACCAGCCTGCTCATCTGCATGTCTGTGTTCCTAGTTACCACCGTTGATGGGTCTGTCTGTTGAGGCTTATGCTATCTCCTTCTCTACTGTTAACTTACTGAAAGTCACTGTGGTTCCTTCCCTGTTTTCTCTCAGCTTTCCTTGTAGAAACTATCAGCCCATTTCATCTGCCTTATGTATTTTCCATTTTCTTGTGTGCACCACTGATTCCTTTCTAAGAGCCTTCTTTTCCTGGTTGGCCTTGTCTGTGGTCAGCAATGTTGTGAAGGCAAGAGACCACCAGGTCTTGGATTTGGGCAGACTTCCCATGCTGATACCTTGTCAGTCTTTTAAAATGTCGGGTCCTTAGTTTCTCTATATAGATACTTGGGGCAGACATGCGTACCTGTGGGAATGACCCATGGATGATTCGTATCTTCTCAGGGTTATCATTTTTAAATGTCCTCTGACTCAGGACATGGTCTACCGCAGGTGCATGGGCCATTGGTACCAGATGTTAGCATTGGTATCAAGAGTCTGGGATGCTCGTGTGTCTGTACTTATGAGGTCAGTAGCTTTCTTCCCCATAAGAAGGGGAGCCAGTACCCAGGGGTGGAGTGGGTCAGCTCACTTGCAATCCTGGACCTGTCCATCTCTCTGCCCCTTCTCCTTCTTGCTTATCTATCCTTGGAAGAAGTGAACATACACATCAGCCCACCACCACCACTGCTGTAGGGCTAGATGTGTGACGAAGCAAGATTTTTAGCGTTCTTCCCCAGTGCTTTTTTGAAGGCTTAGGTGGCACCTCTTCCTGAAGAAGACACTGTGAAACATCCCCTGGCCTGGGATAGGTCTCAAGGGCTGATTGAGGAGAGACTTCACAAACTGATCCAGGGTATAGTTACAGCTCGGTTCCCAACAGGCTAACAGCTGGAATGAATTCCTCTCCATAGGGGGCTCCCAGCATCTCTCACCCAACTATTTAGGTAAGACTGAACCTTTGAACCTTTGAATTGTTGTTGAATTGAGTTTCAGGGAACATTAAGATGGAATGAACATTGTTTGCATTAAAGAAAGATGTGAATCATGGGTCTTGAAGGGTTTTTTTTTTCCCCAAGCATTGACTGAATGTCCAATGTGATATTATTAAAGGGTGGGGTCTTTAAGAAGCGGATAAGCCATAGAGTTCCTTCCTTATGAGCAAAAGCTCAAGAAATCAGAGATGTTGAAAATACCATTTGCAATATTTTTTTAAAACAAAAACATTGGAATATCTCTAGTCAAGGAAGAAAAAAAAAAAAAACCTTCAGTGAACATTTCAAAACACCACAGAAAGAAATCGAAGAAGATGGGAGAAGAAGGACAGGTGCAGACTAGACAGAATCAATATTGTAAAACTGGTTGCACTACTAAACACAGATCCAGTGCAGCCCCCACCACAACCCCAATGAGAGTCTTCACAGGAATATAAACACTAATCCTAAAATTCCTATAAAAGCGCAAAAGACCCCCAGTGGACAAAGCAACACTGAGCAAAAGGAACAGTGCTGAGGTTAGCAGCGCACCAGAATTCAGGTTATACTGCAGAGCCATAATAACAAAACCAGCATGGTTCTGGCTCCAACGTGGATGCACAGATCAACGGATAGAATAAAAGACCCCCATGTAACCCCACACATCTGAAGCTATGTGATTCCTAACAAAGATGCCAAAAATGTACACTGGAGAAAAGACACTATTTGATGCAGGGGACACTGGATATCCGCTATAGAAGAATAAACTAGATCCCTGTCTCATCCTGAAAGAAATCAGCTCCAAATGGATCAAAGAGCTCCAAATGGATCATGACAAACCTTCTAGACATAGGCACACAGGGGTGGACTCGCTGGTGGTTTAGGAATAAAACCAGTAATCAACAAATTAAATTGTGTGAAGTTAGGTTTTTACGTGGCAGAGGGAGCAAGTAACTGAGGGAGTGCTATTCCTATTCTGATAGGAGTCTTTCTAGTTATGCATCTGAAAGAGGATTAATATCTAGAGTATATAAGAAACTCAATACCTAGCAACTGGAGAGATGCCTCAGCAGTTAAGGGCACTGACTGCTCTTGCAAAGGACCTAGGTTTGGTTTCCAGCACCAGCCCCAAGAAATGTGACACTCTCTTCTGGCCTCTGAGGTACTGTTCACACATGGTGTACATGAACTCACACAGGCACATGAGTCAAAAAAGAAATCTTTAGACAGAAAGAACTCAAGAACTAAATACCAATAAAATTCCAATTGATGAATGAGTTAATGAACAAATTCTGGAAAGATGAAGGGTGAGTGATCCACAAATACATGAAAACGTGCTCCACCTGCTCCTCGTGCTCCACACTCTCCTCTGTCTGTCAAATGCAGATCGATGCAAACAACACTGAGAGTCTGTTTCACCCCTGTCAGAACAGCCATTACCAAGAAAACAAACAAATGCTGTTGAGGATAGAGTGTGTGATAAGTCTTACACACCACTGGTGGGAGTGTAAATTAGTCCATCCACTATGGAAATCAGTATGGAGACTCCTCGGCAAACTGAAAATAGAATTACCACACGATCCAGCTATCCAGCTTCTGGGAATCTATTCCAAGGCCTCTAGAGCAACATACCCCACCGACGCTTTCACACCTGCTTCTTGTGGCACTATTCGTAACAGCCAAGTCATGGGGTCAGCCTAGGTCTCTGCCAACAGGTAAGGGTATGCAGAAATGTGCCTTATATACACACCTGAGTTTTAGACATAAAAAAAAACAAAATTATGTTGTTTGTAGGAAAATGGATGAAACTGGAAAGAATCATTTAAAGTAAAAACAGCCAGAGAGATAAATGCTACAGGTTTTCTTTTATTTGTGGAACTTAGATTTTATAGAGATATATAAAAGCACACACACACAAAATACCCAAAACAAAAGTTGTTGGACTGTGTTACTTAGGGAAAGATGTAAAGAAACACCCTGGACAAGTTCAACATTTAAAAGTGCTTTTGACCTCCAGGGGTCACCTTGGATCCCAGCATACAGGAAGCAGAGTCAGACAGATCTATGTGAGTTCGAGGCCAGCCTCGTCTAGGTATCAAGCAACTGGCCAACCAGGGCTAGATAGTGAGAGTTTCTCAAAATAGAGAGGGAAAGAATGTGCTCTTGACCATAGTTGGTTGGACCCACAAGCCCTCACCCCACCTCCTAGAGGCCAGCTATAGGCACCTTCCTACCTACCCCACGCTCACACGCAACGCTCCTCATCCCCTCATTCTTCCCCATTTCCCCACAGTGTGTCAGTGGCATGCACTGCTAACACACTCCATTTATTTCTGTTTTCTATTTGTAGCGACTTTAGCACCCAACACCTCCCGAGCATGGACTTCTTTCTCCACTGCTGTGTGCAGTGTCTAGGGCCACGGGAGGACCACACACAGACTTGTTGAACAGTGACTGGATAGTGCACCCACAGGGGCTGCTCTAAAAAGACATTGTTAGAGCCAAATGGTGAGAGGCAAACCATTGAAACTGTGGGGGTAGGGTCCCCAGATTCAGGGAACCCCAGCTGTAAAGGCCCAGGGCAGCAACAAGACCGAGGGGTCAGAGTAAACAAAGACTGGGGGCGGGGTGTGTGTGTGTGTGTGTGTGTAGGTAAAGTAGAATTTCACACTGGTGCAATGGAAGCCATTATGGGTGATGAGGCACTGGGCAAGGGGGAGGGGGGAGGGCAGTGGGAGGGGGGGGAATGCTGCTAACCAGAAAGTCCTGGGAAGCCTTGGAGAGCTTTCTGTAGGACAGCAAACTCAGTCAGCTGGTGCTTTGAAAGCAAACTCTGCCCTGGCTCTCAAGAGCTGAAGGAGAAACTGAGAGGAAAGTCTGTAGAGACATCCTGGTCAGGCTTCGTGGAGCACTGGGAGCAAGAAGCAGACAGAAGTGGCAATGACCCTGGTCAGGTTCTTCCCTGGTGTCAAGCTGACCAACTCTCTCTCTCTCTCTCTCTCTCTCTCTCTCTCTCTCTCTCTCTCTCTCTCTCTCTCTCTCTCTCTCTCTCTCTCTCTCTCTCTTTCTCTCTCTCTCTCTCCAGCACCTGATGATTCCACACAGCAGCCTGAAAATGCTGAGAAGCCTCTGGGACCTCTGGAAAATGGAGGAACTCTCTAGAACAGGGTTTTCAACCTGTGGGTGGCTACTCCCTTGGGGGCTAAACAACCTTTATACAGGGGGTTGCATATCAGACATTTGCATTACGATTCATAACAGCAGCAAATGTACAGTTATGAAGTAGCAACGAAAATAATGTTATGGTTGGAGGTCACCACAACATGAGGAACTGTAGAAAAGAGTCACAGCGCTGGGGAGGTTGAGCACCACTGCTCTAGAGAGCTTCACGGGGGCCTGTTTAACTGTAAGAGCGGTTTCCACATGATAGCTGTCTCCCACTACACTCAGATGGTGAGTGTGTCAATGGTGCTGTGCCCCAAGCAAGGCTAGCAAGCTATAACCAAAAATACCAAAAAAAAAAAAAAAAAAATCCAAAAGTTCAGACCCATCGGGCTGTGAGGGTACAGAGGGGAGGAGCTAGGAAGGAGTGTGCAAAGTGGGAGGAGCCAAACAGGGTGCAGAAGGGGCGGAGCCCAGCCTAACCCAATGGCAGAGGTAGCTACTGAACCACGGGGAGACACAGGCAAGAAGCATGTATAACCTGAGCCCTCGGCTCTGCAGCAAGGAGACCCTCTGTGGCTGCAGGGAGCAGAGATATTGCACACTCAGGAAATAGCCACAGCCAGGCCAGGCCACAACCAGAGCAAGCTAACAGGACTGCCTTGCACAGAGCTCTAGAAGCAGGCTCGTGGGAAGCAGGAAGATTCCCTTCGGAACA
Source organism: Mus caroli (assembly GCF_978045245.1). Lineage (NCBI taxonomy): Eukaryota > Metazoa > Chordata > Mammalia > Rodentia > Muridae > Mus > Mus caroli. The sequence goes on from NW_028227268.1 coordinate 72,513,767, forward strand.
GTCATTTCCCCCAGAGCCACCCGCTTCCTGTCCAGAGACCAAGCGTACCCACAAGGGTAAGTTGGTGATTAAAGTCACTCAGAGAAGCCGTCTTCGTACTTCTGTCCCAAGACCGCAAAAATGCCCCACTTTCCGTTTACATAACCGAGGGAGACCTTCACTGCAGAGCAAAGGCGATGTGCCCAGAGGAGTCTGGCGCGCCACAAAACAGCCTGCAACTTCAGAAGAGAACAAACACCACTCGGCCCCACAGGGTACCTCTCTGGTGAGGCACCTGTGCCAAGGCAGGCAGGTGTTCCAGCATGTGACCAAGCTGGGGCGGGAAGCCGGCTTTTGACTGCCTTGGGTATGAAGCTACAGAGACTGGAGAAGGGAGCGGGGGCGAGCTAGGCCAGCCTGAGGTTTGGTGTCACCCTGGGAGGATTCTGGTCAGGAATTTGAGAGACAGATTGCTGTCCTAAATTTGACCACAAATTCTCCATTGTTCCGGGAAAGAACACTCTAGATCCGGTGTGATTGTTTGGGAAAATATTTGTGTCCACTTAGCAGACTGAGGAGGAGTACGCAGAGAAGAATTGCAGGACACTGGATGCTGGACCAGGATGTGGGACAAGAGATGATCGCAGGAAGCATCCCAATGGAGGGTCCTCTGTGGACAGCCAGTGCAGTTGAGCATCCATAGCCCAGGAAGTGTTGGGGACTGGGTGATGGTAGAGGTCATCCCGGGGCTCAGGATGGAGTGGGCCCGACACCAGCAAGCCCCCTCTGTGCTGTGGTAGTAGAAAGGGGGAGGAGCCAAGTTGGGGGAGGGTGCAGAGTGGGGAACACAGCTGAGGAATTCCTCTGCCAGCTGACATTTCACAAACTATTGATGTTGAAGCCCCAGGCTGGCTGGAGACACAGCATGGATGGAAGTCACCTGGACCTTCTGGGGGAAGACCTTAAACAAGTCACAAGGTGGATCTGTGGCAGAATCTAGCTGGAAGAGTCTTCTAGCTTATGGCAAAGAGACTTATCACAAGTCCCCATGTCAGTTCCTACAGAGCCCCACAGCCAAGGACAACATAAAGGCACTAAGGGGGTTGAAGAAGAGAGTTTGGGTGGCACAAATTTGAAGATGATCATTGCCATACTATGAATGATCCTCCACCAAGAAAATTGCATACAGGGGCTGCCACCCCCTTCATCTCTACTCCAGTGCTTCCATTGGGTCACATGGGAGCCTGGGACATGGAAAATGAGAGTCTGACTCCCACGTAGGTGCCAGTGTCAGTCAGGCCGACCCTGTGGATGCAGACTCTGAGATGGCTACTGCCTTCTTCTAGAGTTCTTCAAGTTCAAGGGCACAGGAGCCTCCTGCGTAGGCTTGATCTTCTCTCCCAAGAGGGACAGGGAGACTAAGAGAGGAGTCTGCATGCAGTGAGCTTCCAGATGGAACCAGAGGCTAAGGACACTGAGAGCAGAGTGTGGGATGTGGAGCCAAGCTCAGAAGGCAGAGGGAACGTGAATGCTCCTGCCTGGGCTCCGTCCTGGGATGTCCAACTAAATAAATCCCCTTTTATCTTGGAGGGCATGGGAAGTGGTAAGCAGTTTTGACAAGCACATAAAAACCCAGAGGGAACAGAATGGTCCCTAGGAAGATGGGTCAGAGTTGAGTAGGAGGACTGTGGTGGCACCTAGTTGTTCACTGTAGACCTATGACTGTGAGCTATGGTTCCTTAACACCAAGGGACAGAGCATGGTACCCTCAGCCTAAGAGAGACAAGGACAAAGGGGGAGCCTGCACGTGAGACTTGCAGGAACATCAGAACAGAGAGCTACGCACACATTTGCTTTATGTCCCCTGTGGCAGAAACATTGGTTTTCTGGTCATCTGGGTAGGGGTGGCAACCTCTTGCTGGGGGCCAGGCAGAGAGAACCATATCCTTTAAGCCATCAAATCTGCAGTCAGAAAGTCCAGCAAGGAAACTTTGGGGACCACTAAAGTACGTGTGTGAAGTCGGCAGCTTCCATCAACTAAAGCCAAGAGGGGCAGGCCAGGAGTAATGGGACTGATAGCCTCATTTGGAGGTGAGCAAGCTATGTGCACATGAATAAATGAAGTAATTTATGGAGTCTGTGTAAGGCCCAAGTGTGGCTTAAAAGATCCCAAGACCAAGCCAGGTCCAACCTCATGCATTTTCAACTCTATTGCAAGGGCTGTTGGCTCATGAGTTTCGTGATGACCCCAGAAAGAGAAGGCACTGATAGACTAAAGACATGATTCCCACCCAAGTCTAGCTTGATGAAGCAAGCTAGATGGTTATTTACAGACAGCTGGATGAGGGGGTCACTCTTCTCCCAGACACTGCTACCTACCCTCAGATCCTCAGGTGAGACCGTGAGCCCTCCCCTCCTTCTACAAGGGAATGTTAGAGAGCCCAATCTCATGGTGTCTTATGTGGGTAATTATAGATGCTGGAATCTCAAGGCAGCCTCAGCCATGTCATGCCCAGAGGACAGAGTTCTACAACATCACCCACCCAGTTGTGGGTGGTCCTCTTTATTTTTGTCCAACTATAGATTAAAAATACTATATGGAATCTTCTAGAAATAGTCCCAAAGTTTTAGATAACCTTTTTACATTATAATTTTTTATAATGCAAAAAATTAACATTTTTTGTATTATAATTTTTATGTTTTATTTTAGCTATTGTTAATGTCTTTACTGAGTCTAATTTATAAATTTAGCCTCGTTGCAAGCAAAAGAAAAATATAGTGTGAAAGGGGCTTTATACTGTCCCTAGTTTGGGGACTCCCCTGGGGTCATGATATAAACCTCCTGCAGATAAGGGACATCTTTCTGTGGGCTTTACTCAAAAGTGTCCATCCCCAGAGCCCTCAACAACGCTGAACTATTTTGTAACGTACATTCATAATTACTGTGAAAGAACAACACACTGCTTGCCCATCTTTAATGACTCAAAGTGAAGCCATGCACAGGATGCCGGTTGACTGTCGGGCTTTCTTTTTACTAAGTCCTGTCTCATTGGCTTTGGACACTTAGTCCTAGAGAATCCAAGCCTGCACCAAGCCCTTCCCTCTGTTCCTGGTCACTTTTCCCTCCATGTTTATGCAACTGGACACTTCCCGCCTGTGATCCCTTTTCATTTTGGTTGTGTCCCAGTTCGTTTATGAAGCCACCTTCACTTTGCTGTTCTCTGGTTCCCTGCCGCATCCGTGTCAGGGCACATGCTCTGAGGACGGGGCAGCCTGAGTTCAAAGCCAGTAACAGCTTGCTCCACCATACCAAGCAAGGTCATTACCTCCTGCAGAGTTCAGAACTTCCTCCTTAAAGGGGACATACAGACCACCTCCAACCATAGTGGCTCAGTTAGGACTTTTTTTTTTACCTTTACGGTGGCACAAAAGCAATACACAGAAGAAACCATGCTTTGCATTTTGAGTTTGGATCTTTTCCCAGGCTAGCAAGATGCAGTGTATTCCCTACCAATACTGAAGAGCAGCAGAGAGCCGCAGCTCATAGACTGTGATCACATGAAGAAAAATCCTGTACTCTATTAGCAAATGTGCCTAGGCTGCAATCTGCAGGCCTCATGTGTCCCGGAGTAGGCTCTGAATGTTATCATAGCATTTGAAGATAAAAGTGTCATGTTACCATGTCAAAGAGTTGGACAGTGCCTTAGAGGGGCCAGCAAATTTTTTTGAGGGAGTATATTTGACACTTCATTACACAACAGACTTCCTGTTTGGCATTTCTGCCTGAGTATAAGCTAATGTAAATGAATGGCTTACAGCAAGCTACACTGTGGTTGTTCAGTAGACTGGGTATATGAAATGCATTTGGGTCTTAAGGATATTTTCAACTTATGATAGGTCTATTGAGAAATAAGCCCATCATAACTAACTATGGTAACACTCATTTAACTGAGAGCTCGAGACCTGGTTGGTCAGTAATTCCCCAGTCTGCAGGCAAACTCAAATGGGACTCTGGACTGGCTATGTAGTTGTAAAACTTTGCAGTACTGGGGCTTGAACTCAGGACCTCATGCCTGCCAGACCGGCTTTCTACCACTGAGTTCCATCCCCAGCCTTCGTGTCTTGAGCTTTTTGGAAGTGAATTGTCTAAGCAGGGAATATGCTGGGCCATCTCTTTGAGTCCACATCTGTCCTGATTCCAGCTGTTACACACCTGGCCCCTCTAGGCATTGGAACTTGCATGCCCCATTTATGCATAGGTAAAGATTCTTCCTGTCCCAACCACTCACTCAGTGATCTACTCGGGGATCCCCTTGGTCAGAGGCTGTCTCTTCTGCTCAGAATCCCTATGTGGGATTCGGAGATGAATCAGACGAAAGACCTGGGCTGTGTGAATCAGCATTCTTCTCTTTGAGTTTTCCCCTTAGTAACTCAGCACAGGCACAGCCTGTGGGAGAACCTTCTGTCTGGCTTCAGACAGCCACACCAGAGTGAGCCCCTGCCTGGTGGTGGTGAATCCCATGTGGTTAACCCCAGCAGAGTGCAGATCAGCCCCCACACTTTATTTATGGGCATGACAGATGACAGAGGGGCTTTTTCTCCCCACCCCCCGAGTCTCATCTGTTCCTCAACCCTTCATATTTGGAAAGGAGTCCCTAACTCGAATGTGGGCGATGCAAACAAGAGAGATTAGACTTACGTGAGAAAAATCAAACCATCCACTAACTGTACCTGTCCGCTGTATAAGAGACAGAGATGGGGCAGTGGACTTCCACACTGAGACCAACAGCAGGGAAGGCTGAGAGTCAATGGCAACTGTCACCATTGCACAAGTGGCTGGGGGACAGGCAAGGTGTGCTGACAGGCGCAGTGTTTCAGAGCAGGAGAGATTCCTTGTCACTTCTGTCTTTTGAATTTTTTTTGTTTTTTTGTCTTAAGTTTTTGTTTTTTGTTTCGTTTGTTTGTTTATTTGTTTGTTGAGACAGATTTTTCTCTGTGTAACCCTGGCTGTCCTGGAACTCACTCTGTAGACCAGGCTGGCCTAGAACTCAGAGATCTTCTTGCCTCTGTCTCCCAAGTGCTTGGATTAAAGGCGTGTGCCACCACTGCTCAGCTTGTTTCTAACTTTTGAAGAGTTGTTTTATTTTTATTTATCTGGGAGGGGGTATATCTGTGTGACACTGGAGCCACAGACAGTTGTGAGCCACCATGTGGTTGCTAGGAATGAAACGCAGTCCTCTGAAAGAGCTGCTGGGGCTCATAACTGCTGAGCCGTCCTTCCAGTCCCCATGAGATTCATTTTTCAATGGAATAGCATGGGAAAGGGTTGTTTTATTTGTTTTTCCTTTCTTTCTCTCTTTCTTTCTTTCTTTCTTTCTTTCTTTCTTTCTTTCTTTCGTTGTTGCCTGTGTTAGTCAGCTTTGCATAACGGTTAACAAAATTCCTAACCCAGGCTACTTAAAAAGTAAAAAGTAATCTAATATGGCTTACCATTCCAACTTCGGTACGTTTGGGACTCCGGGGAGGCTAGCACACCACGGACAGGGGTATGGATTGGAGTGGATGCTCATGTCTCAAGTCAGAAAGGGGAATTTCCCACAGTCCCCTTCTGGGTTACATTTCCAAAGACCCAAAGACCCAGCCTCTTAAATAACCACAGCATCTCCCAGTACTGCCCGTGGGGAGGGTGGGGCAGGGATGGGCAGGGCAGGAGTCTCGGGTAGGAAGTATTATATTGGATTTGTCTAATGAAAGCCAGAATGGTGTGTTTAACATCAAACTTGTCTTTCTGCTCTGTGGTTCTAAAGCAGTCACAATACATAAAGCGAGTGTTGCGAGCATTAGACAATAGCCAGACAGGGAGAGAAGGACGCCCGTCAGAAAAGACCCATGTGCCCCCTGGTTCTTGACCGTGCACAAACTTCCGGACCACAGCACAAAGGAAGAGTCAGCACACCTCACTGAGGGAGCCCAGATGCTAAGTCAAGAAGGCAGAGAAAAGGTCTGGGCCTGCAAAAGCACCTCAGACTTAGAAATTTGGGCAGCATGGAAGAGCGTATTGTGCGGACAGAAATGGCAGTGCTCAGACTGAGAAATGAACTGTACGACGGGTAGTAAATAAGGAACAATTAATACGTGAGCAAAAGGTAAACTGAAATACTACGTGTCACACAACGCTGAGAAACATCAGGGACCTGACAAAGCAGACTGGAAGCAGAGATCGCGCATGTGTGCGCACCGTGCTCCCTCCTTTTCCACTCTGTTGGAGTGGGGTCTCTCTTATTTTCGATGTTGCCCTGTGGACATCAGGGTAGCTAATCGATGATTCACTAGATGATTCACAGGCCTCTCCCTTCCATTCTTGCTGTAGTCGTGCTGGGGTTACACATACCTGCCACTGGGTCTCACTTTTTACCTGTGTTGTAGGATCCCAGCTCGGGTCCTCAGGCTAAAGAACTTAGCCCTTTTACCTATTGAGCCATCGTCGAGTACAAAGGATATATTTGAAACATTAATCTAAAGACCATGTCCCAGAAACATAATTCTCAGCTTGGGGGGTGTGGGCGTCGGAAGGGTCATCTCCCTCAGAGGACATTTAGCAATCCCTAGAGACATTTTGACTGTGTCCATGGAGCATATTACTGCCATCTAGTGGTTAGAGACTATAGATGCAGCCAAGTACCCTACAGTGCACTTGACAGACTGCATGGATGCAGCCCCAGTACCCAGTGCATCAGTACTGTCAGAGTGGACAAATCCCACCCAAAGCCAGAGCTACTCTAGATCTCTGTGGCAGCTGTTAGCCAGCCTCTCAGTGCCCTAGTGGCTCTCTTCTTGATCACACTCTTATATAATCCCCCGTACGCTCAAATCCCATATAGCCCCCATAAAGAAGCTCCAACCAGGGAAAGAGAGGAACCCGGACTAGAGCCCACCAAGGCCATCAAGCAAGTGTCCAGAACTTGCAGGAATCGTCTGCAACCTCAGCCATACATGAGCATTATGAGATTACAGCCCCCTGTGACAGCTTGCCTGAAGTATCCCGAGAGACCCTGAACCAGAAAACTGCTGATTTAAGTTTTGAGGACCACATTCTGGGTCCTCAAAAGTAATACAACAATGAATTCTTGTTATTGTTTTAAGGTGTTTGTTTGGGGAGGGTGATTTGTTACACAGCAATGGATAGCTGATACAAACCTGCTCTGGAAAAGCCTAAATCCAAGCCTTGATAGGGTCAAGAAGTTACAACAGCAAATTTACTGCATGCTAGAATTAAATTCTTTAAAGGAAGAAAGCATGATTCAATGTTTTAAAATGTATAATCTACAATGGCTAGCACACAGTAAAAAAAAAAAATTACAGACATGAACCCTGGTGTGATGGTGTGTTTCTTTAATCCTAGCACTGGGGAGGCAAAGGTAGGTGGATCTCCCAGTTGAAGGCCAACCTAGTCTACATACAGAGTTCTAGGACAGCCAGGGATAAATAGATAGATCCTATCTCAAAAAAAATCAATCAATAAATAAAATATATAAAATTACTAGACAGTCAAACAAAATTTTTAAAAAACAGTGTATACCCATTTAAAAAAAAATGCAGTCGATGGGGATTCTGAGCTGATCCAGATGTTAGAAACAACAGACAAGAATTTTCTTAAAGCATGTTAGAAATGTGTTGAAGAACATAAAGAAAAATATTATCTTAATAAGTAAACAGATGGGAAATTCCAAGCGAGAAACAGGAATAAAGGGAAAACAATAAACAGAAGCACCGTAAATGAAAGGAAAGCTTCCCAGGTTAGCTTCAAAACACATCTGAGATGTCAGAAGAAAGGATCAATGAAGTGGAGAAAAATTTCCACTCTGAAGAACAGAAGTAAAAATCAGCCCGAAAACATGAAAAGAACCCATGGCCTGTAAGAACCCACGAGACAGCCGGGCTTGGTGGCGCACGCCTTTAATCCCAGCACTCAGGAGGCAGAGGCAGGCGGATTTCTGAGTTCGAGGCCAGCCTGGTCTACAAAGTGAGTTCCAGGACAGCCAGGGCTATACAGAGAAACCGTGTCTCGAAAAACCAAAAAAAAAAAAAAAAAAAAAAAGAACCCACGAGACAGTCCAAGTGTCCATCCAAGTGTCCAACCAGGTGATGGAAAGAAAAAAATATCCCCCAAGGAACGACTGTTACTGGAGAGGGGCTGGTGAGATGGCTCAGTGAACTAAGGGGCTTGCTGCCAACCTGGGTGACATCTGCACCACACCTCAAAGGCTCAGGAAACATTGCTACAAGGGGGTAGGAAGTATGTAAGAGCAGCACACAGCGTGAAAGCCTGCATAATAACCAGTGCAATCATGGATTCTCCATAATCAAAGTTACCTGCACTGGGCCTTCACAAGACTGGCCTTGTCGACAATCAGTGATGGAAGGGAGAGGGCATCACAGGCATCCTCCTGCTGAGTTATTGGCTGGTGATAGTTTTTAGAAGATGGGGAACTGTATATCCACTGCTGGACACACTAAGGCCCCAGTGGACAGGACCACACCCATACAGATGATCTTAGCTTAACTCGGCGGGTCACAAAACAAAATAAATAGACATGAATGTAAGAAAGAGGTTTGTAGGGAAGGGAGATAGACAGGAGTGGTATGAAGACAAGAAAGGGAAGGAGGGAGGGAGGGCAATAAGTGTGTGTTATGTATCTGTAAAATGGTTTTTTTAACTAATTAACAAAAATGTAATAATAATAATCAGTAATAAAGTATGAAAGAAGACATGAGGTGAAATGATAATAAGAAAACTGATGTGATTTTATTGAGATGAGACTGAAGAGTATTTTTGAGGTTAAAGAAAGAGATTTCATAAAAACAAGAGGGATAACTCAAAAGGAACCATAAAAATCTTAACTCTACAGAATAACTAAGCTTTGAGATTCATAAAACAAGTAACTAAAATAGAGAAATAGACAACTCTTTATTCACAACTAGTGGGAGTTAACATCTCCCTCATAGCAAGCTATAGAACTAGGAAATAAAGACAAACTGGTAAAGGCTGGAGATGTGCTCTGCTGTTAAGAGCACTTGCTGTTCTTCCAGAGGACCTGAGTTCAGGACCCAGCAACCATGAAAGGCTCACAGCTGTCTGTCGCTCCAGCTCCAGGGGATTCAACTACCTCTTCTGACCTCCACAAGCTTGTTCTAATTGACAATTTTGGGACATCTTACTACACAGCTCCAAAATACACATTGTTTTTTGGGTGCAAATGAAATGCTCACCAACATAAACAATACCCTGGGTTATAAAGTAAGTCGTAGTACATTTCAAAAGATTTAAGTCCTAAGAGTCAGCTTCCTGACCACAAGAGAATTAAGTCAGAAATCATAGCAAGGTATTAAGAAGTTCCTCCAGATATTTGGAAAAATAAACAGCATACTTTTAAATAGCTTGGCAGGAATGTTGGAGATGAAGTTCCATGGAACAGGGCTTGCCTAGCGTGTGTGCAGTCCTGGGCTCTAGCACTGTCAGACATCAAAAACATAAGGACGAGGAGGAGGAAGGGAGGGAGGGGTAGAGGGAGGGAGGGAGGGAGGGAAGAGTCACTAGAGATAGCTGAAAATAGTGGAAACAAAATAATTAAAATTTATGGAACTCACTTAAAGTAACGCCCACAAGAAATCTATAGCTCTAAATGTCCATAAGAGTAAAAGAGAAAGCAAATATTAAACTAAGTTAATCGTTGTCATGTCTGTATTAGCCATCAAAAAAAAAAAAAGAAAGAAACAAGGAGAAAAATAGTAACAAGACCAACTGAATGGGATATAAAAAAAAACAACCAAATGGCCCAGTTTCAGTCACTGTTCTATTCTATTGCTGTGAAGAGACACCATGGCCAAGGCAATTCTTATGAAAGTACTGAATGGGGGCTTGCTTACAGTTTCAGAGGTTTAGTCTATTGTCATCATGGCAGGGAGCAGAGCAGCTTGCAGGCAGGCACTGAAGCAGTAGCTGAGAGCTACATCCTGATTCATAAGCAGAGACAGACAGACAGACAGACAGACAGACAGACAGACAGACAGATAGACTCTGGGCTAGGCAGGGGCTTTTGAAACCTCAAAGCCCACCTGCAGTGACACACTTCCTCCAAGAAGACCATAGCTCCTCATCTCTCTAATCCTTCCAAACAGTTTCACTCCCTGGTAACTAAGCATTAAAATATGTGATATATAGTTTATGGTTTTATAAAATATTTTAAAATAGCCTATGGGGGCTGTTCTTATTCAAATAACCATAGACACAGAAAAGAGTAAAACCAAAAGATAGATAATTCAAAAGATGGACAAAAATTTTTAAACCCTAGTAATACTGAAGAAGAAAAAGAGCTCAAACTCTGAGATACATTAAAATTTTATTTGTGATTGGCACAAGTCATATATAAGCCGGGCGTGGTGGTGCACGCCTTTAATCCCAGCACTCGGGAGGCAGAGGCAGGCAGATTTCTAAGTTCAAGGCCAGCCTGGTCTACAGAGTGAGTTCCAGGACAGCCAGGGATATACAGAGAAACCCTGACTCGAAAAACCAAAAAAAAAAAAGTCATATATATTTACTCTATACAGCATTATAAACACCACACACACACCATATCTGAAGTGGAAAATGAGCACTAAAAGCATTAAAAGGATAATCACAAAATCTCACCCCCAAATTTATAATAATAAAGTTCAGCAATTTAGACAAGTATTCCTTGATCCATACAATTTACCAAAAGTGACACAAAGAAAAATAGAAAAAAATAAATAGCTGTATTTTTCAACATCCTTTTGCTTCATAACCAACCTCCAAACTTAGCAACTTAAAATAACACTGCTCATTCTGTTGTTGCTAAGTCAACTGACCTCAACTGGGTGGTTCTTATTCACTGATGCCAGGCTGCAAGGGACAGCGTCTGGTACACCACCTCCCCTACATGGCACCAAAATGTGGCGCTTTGGTAACAATGGTCTCAGAGTCACTGGGCTTTTGACATGGTGGCTGGTTTCAAGGAAGAAGATGTATACGAAAATCCACAACAATTGTGGGAAAGTATAAGTTATAGGATTCCCAGGATCTAATTTTCAAAACATACCAAAAATCTCTGGCAAAAACCAAATGCTAATTTTGGGAAAGAAAACAGATCTATACATCGATGGGACAGAGCAGCACCCAGAAAAAGAGCCAAGAACACACACTCCGTTGATTTCACCCAAGGTGCCAAAGTGATTCAGTAGAGAAAATGAATTCCTTCCTATTGTAGCATAACAAATTTCATTACTTAAAATGACAATGATTAATTATTGCACATATTCATATATTTCTATAGGTCAGAAGTCATAGTGTTGAATACCATGTTCACTGTTTAAGATCTCAGATGGCCAATAGCTAGCTGTCAGTCACCCTACATTCTCATATGGGACCCAGACTCTGCTTCCAAAAATGTTCCTGTTTGTTGCAGAACTGAAAAACTTAGCTCAAACCAACAGGAGACTCTCTGTGTGAATTCCTATGATCTCTTTTAGGATCAGGCCAGTGGACAGGGATGCTGCTGCTGCTGCTTCCTCCTCCTCCTGTTTTCTTTTTGTTGTTTGTTTGTTTTTGGCTTTGGTTTTTTGAGATAAGATCTCTCTATATAGCCCTGACTGTCCTGGAATTCACTTTGGCTGGCCTTGAAGTCACAGAGGCAGATCTGCCTCCCTCTGCCTCTCAAGTGCTGGGATTATAGACCTATGCCACCATGCCCAATGATTCTTCTTCTGACCAACCCAAAGTTCAGTAATTGGAGGCATTAATGAAATTTGCAAAATCTTCTGGCATGCAACAGCTAATAATCACAGAAGTGATTGCCTTTCCAGGAAAGGGGATTAGACTGTGTGTCTTATTAATTCTTCATGGTCAACTTGACTGTATTTCGAATTATGACAGACCTTGAGAGTGTCTATGGAGTTTACACAAATGTCTAACTGAAGAAGGAAAACCCCTTGAGAACCCTGCTGTTGGTGAGTGCAGAGATCTAGAACAGATTATGAAGGGGGAAGAAAGTGAGCTGTGCTCCAGCGTTCATCTCTCTCTGCTTCCTGGATGTAGAAGCAGCAGGAGCAGCCACTTCACACTCCTGCCCCATGCCATCCCTGTCACAATGGACAGCTCCCTCGAGCCATCAGCCGAAACACCCACCCGCCCTTCTGCAGGCATACATTTCCACAACCTATTTAATAAGAGTTCAAGTTTCCCTCCTGCCCACCACACACCAGTGGTAGTGGAAGTACATGGGGGGAAGTAGACCTGCTTAGAAATAGTTCTTTGGAGGGTGATTCCAGTCTTCATTGTCAGGATATCAGTTCTACTAGCAAACCACCAAACATGAATTGCCAGCTGCAGACCAGTCCACTCGGCAGACACCACGCACGAATCAGCAAAGGCAGTTCAATCCAGAAGTCCACGGAAGTGGTGAGAAGCTGCAGGAACCTCACGAGAAGTTCTTTGGCGAATTTCTCCTATGAAGTCCCCATGAGCGAAGCTCAGCAATGCAATGTAAAGCTAACCAATACGCGCATGTCATCAGTGAAGAACAGCAACGTAGAGCAGAGCAAACCAATGCTCAACCTCCCACTGTCCGTGGGGTCATATTTATATTCCTTCTGAACATCATGTGACCTCTCCCATGTTGGCTATAGCAACACATCCTTTCACCTGTGTCTGCTTCAGCAAAATATCCTTTCACTTGTGTCTGCTTCAGCAAAACATTCTTACACCTGTGTGCCCTAGCAAACCATCACTCTACATAACTGACTTTGCAAGCAAACCAGACGTTTCCGCTTCACCCTTCCATGGCTTATAGCAGGTATCTTGGCAACAAGAAAGGTCATTAAGACAGGGTGTGCACTAAGGATCTGGAACCGGGAGGGGTTTTGATTGCTTCTATAACAAATTATCCCAGTGTGGTAATTAGAAATAATACAAATGGTCTTACAGCTCTGTACTTCAGAAGTCTAGAAGGATCTAACCAGGATAAAATCAAAACATCATCGGGGCTACATGATTTTCTAGGGACCACACGGAGAATCTGTTTCCTTACAAGTTTCAGCTTCTAAACCCTACCTACATGCTTTGGCTCATAGATAGACCTGGCCTCCATTTCCAACATCAGGAACAGTAAAATAAGTTCAGGGCATTATACATCACTCTGGATTTCCTTCTCCACATTTAACGACCTTCTTTATTGCATTAGACTGCCCTGGGCAGTCCAGGGTTTTCATGCTATGGTCAAGAGATTAGCAACAGCGATTCTGCATTTGTCCTTCTCATCAAGGTTCCCAGATACTGGACATGGACATCTTTGTGATGTCAGGAGGCATCCTGCCACATGAGCCACCCCAGGGCTCTTTCTGTTCAGATTAGTCTTTTCCAAAAGTGGTGTTTGGTCAAGAACATCTGTGTAGAGAAAAGGGACCCAATGCCCACTCCCCTGGTTAAAAGAAAAGAGATTCAAAAGCTAAATCTAAAAGACACACAGATGGCTCGTAAGGACATTAGCACCATTCATTATCACGGCCTGGAAAGACGCTTCAGAAGTTGAGAACACTGGCTGTTCTTCCACAGGTCCTGTTTGGCTCCCAGCACCTACATGGCAGCTCATAACTGCCTTTAACAACAGTTCCTGGGAATCTGACACCCTCTTCTAGCCTCTGTGGGCACCAGGCATGCATGCAGTATGTGGACATACATGCAAACAAAATACCCATACACATAAAATAATTTAAATTTTTAAAAAATTAAAAACCAATGTTCATCACTATGCCGGACCTGGAAATGCAGACCTGTCATTTCCGCTACTTTGGAGACTGAAAGAGAAGAATCACAAATTAAAGGCCTACTTGAGATAGTGAGTACAAGGTCAACCTGAATAACTTAGTTAAAACTTGTCTCAAAAGAGTAAAAATGGGGCTAGATAGATCAGTTGTAGTGTCCCTGCTCAGCAACAAATTAATCCCTGGCTTTAATCTCTAGCATACATACCTGCAAAAAGAGTCGATCATTATTAGAAAAATGTAAATTAAACCTAGAAGGTAAAACTTTACATTTATTGGGATGGCAAGGAAAAAAAGAAAGAAATACACAAATCCATGAGAACAAATCTTTCTTTAAAATCCCATCTCCCAACATCCTTAAATCACCAGTCAAGTTTTCAAATGGATTTTGGTGAGGACAAACCACAACCAGAGCACAGCCATCCCAAAGAAAACTGAAAACGTCCCTGTGGAAATCTGCGCATTGTTTGTCATCCCCAAACGGATGGAAATGCTCCAGACCCCAGCAACTGAGGAATGGGGAAACAGTATACCCACACACGGAAGATCACTCCACTGTAAAGAGGAAGGGCTTCCATATGCTGGAATGTTTTTTAAAAAATCATTTCAGAGATAAAGTACTGAGAACTGGACAGTGGTGGGACACACATAGCATCCTGAAAATACAGAAGACTATGGTCAGGCATTTGGGGTAAATGTTAAGTTATGTAAATTACATCTCGGGGGGGAAAAAAAACTTAAGTGGGAAAAGGCCATGTACTTATGAAAAGATAAATTCAAAGATGAAATACCTAAGATACCCTGACTGGACAGTAATAGATTTTGGAATTGATTTTGGTGATAGGGAATATAAATTTGAGCCCCAATTAAATGATATTGTTATTGTTCACTCTCCCCCCCAAAAGATCCCTCACCTTTACCCGTCCACAAATAACCCTACTGAATTGTTGTTTTACAAAACTCAAGTTTAAAAGCCAAGCTTGTTCTCTGGGACCTACAGGAATCTGGGAAGTGATTTTCCATTGCCCATGGCTTTTAGGGGATGGGAGGGGAGTGTCAGAATGGGGGAAGTCATGACTTGGCCCAGAAGGGCACAATGAAGAGGAGAAACCAGACTGGGCAATTGGCTCAGTCAGTGTATTTGTCAGAATTCTCTAGAGGAACAAAATATATAAAGAATACACACACACACACACACACACACAAACACACATGTGGTAGTCCAGTTAGTCCAGCAATCCAGCAATGACTGCCTACCAATGGACAGTCCAAGAATCCAATAGCTGTTGAGTCCATGAGGCTGGATGTCTCAGCTGGCCTTCAGTATATGCCAGAATCTCAAATAAGTAGACTCTAATGCCAGTGAAGGAATAGACTTGCCAGCAAGATAGAGAGCAAGCAGGCAAAGCAGGCTTCCCTCTTCCATACCTTTTATATAGGCTTCCAGAAGGAGTGGCCCAGATTAAAGGGATCTTCTCACCTCAAAAGATCAGGAGTAAAAATGGCTCTTCCTGCTTCAAGTGATTTAATCAACAACAACAACAACAAATCTCTCACAGGTGTACCCAGCCACTTGGGTTTTAGTTAATTCCAGATGTAGTCAAATAGACCATCAAGAACAGCCATCTAAGTCAGTAAGATGCTTGCTACACAAGCAAGAGGAACACAGGTCAGACCCCCAGCACCCGTGTAAAGGCAGGGCCTGGTCACACATGTCTGCAATCCAAACACTGGTGGGCATGGTGAGAGAAGACAGAAGGATCCTTAGGTGTTGTTCATCAGTGAGCTCTGGGCTCAGTGAGAGACCTTTCTCAAAAATAAGGTAGAAATGCCTGATGTTAATCTCTGGCCTACACACACACACACACACACTTCAAACAAAGAAAGAAAAAATGATGTCAAGAGGAAAGACACCACCTCCAAATCCAAATTATTTTTCTTCTTAGCACAGTAAGAAGTTTAAACCCTTTGACCCCATCTTCCTGTCTGGGCATCGTTCTGAGTTCTCTACCACTAGCAACCAAGGCTGATCTTAGGAAGCAGAGAAGAGCACCTCTGAGAGCACCCCAGGTGCGTCTGCAGGGTCTAGGGGTCATGGTTCACCTTGTGTCCTTGTGTCCTGGGTGCTAGGTTCAGTGACAGGGAGGCGGGAAGGTGCACTCAAGGAAGTCTACGGGAGCAAGGGGGGACCAAACAACCTTTGGGTCAGTTAAGACGTTGAGTGGAAAAGTCCAAATCGTGAGGCAAGAGATGTGGAGTCCTGGTCACCAAGCCTGAAGATGGCCAGAGGGAGAAGGAGCCGTGAGAGCTAAGGACCAGGCTGTGCTCAACAACTGCTGGCAGGAAGAGGCAGAAGAGAAGGCTGAGAAGGTAGAAATCCACGGAAAACAGCAGAGAGCTGAGTCTAGGGCATAAAAGAGAAGGAGCCTGTGGTCTGTGAGCCCAGGAACCCATGCAAGGTTCTGGTAGCTGCCCAGATTAAAAAAGAGTAGAGCAGACCAAAGATCACTTGCCTTTTACCAGCCTGGCCTCTTACCTCCAAGTTGATTTATCCTGTCGTTGTCGCTGATGGAGATGACGATGATGATTTCCTCACCAGCATCAGAAAGAAACACATCTCCATGCTTCCACCATGGACTAAGGACCAGTGGCTCGCCAGGAACCTGCCAGGTTTTCAAGCCAGACAGGGAATGCCGAGGCATCCAGCCACCCGGCTCTCAGCCTCATGGATGTCACTTGGCTCTTTTCAGTATTTTAACATCAGCTGACTTAAACTCTCCAACATGCGTGTGCTCATCCCTTTGGGTGTTCTCTGGAGACCCTGACCCCATTGGTTAGCTCCCTTCTGCTCCAAACTTAGGCAGCAAATGCTCCTCCAGGCCTGCAAAGACACTCCCTCTGCTAGTTTAGCTCCTGGGTGGTTTTCACAGCTCATTAGAGCCACCAGAATCAGCCTGGCCTCCATAATGAGCTGGTGTTTCCTTACAGAGAGATGCTTCACCCCTAATGAGTTGCTATAAGCACATACCCACTGTGGGTTAATAGTAGGGAATTCACATATAGGATAGATTCAGCTAGTCGAATTTGTTTCGTTTTGGTTTTTGTTTTGAGACAGGATCTCATGTAATCCAGGCTGGCATTGCACAGATGACCTTGAACTCCTGACCCTTCGCCTCCACCTCCATCTCTACCTCCACCTCCCAAGTATGACATTGCAGGCATGTGCAGAGAGCCTGGGGGGGGGGGGTCTCCCTAGGGAATCCTGGTGGCAGGAGAAAGGGAATTCAGGGGAACTTGCACTGCTCCTGCCGCCGCAGTGACAGCCACTTTGAGGACTACACATCAAGCCGGCTCTCCTGGCGTGTACCAGGAGGCCAAGGCAGGATGAACACTGAGTCCAGGAATTTATGGAACTCAGTTCTGTCCTTTCACTGTGTTGGTCCCCGGGATGCTGCTCAGGTCATTAGACCCAGCAGCAGGGTCCCTCCCATACTGCTGCAGGAGATCTTGTCTTTAAACACATACAAGAATACAAAGAACTGTGTGGCGCGGTCAGTGCTTTGCAGAGACTTGATGACACCTCCATGTAAAAGGACAGCCTTGCCCAACCCCACCCTCCCAGTGTTCACACTGCAGGCTGTATCCAGGTGATGCTCCTGCCAGACCCGGGTGTGTCCCACCAGGAAACTACTCTACAGTTTTTCCGGGTTCCTGTGCACACAAGTCCATCTGTGTGGATGAGAAAGCTGAGAACCCCAGGTACATTTGTGGAGCAAACCTCTGAGCCCAGGGACCATACTACTAATGGGTTGTCAGGTCCGTAGGAATACTTGCAGACATCACCCTGGTATGGCCACATGCAACTGAGCTAATGCCACGTCTGCTGTGCCTGCCATCTGTAGCTCCTCCCAGTCGGTGACTCCATCCAAGCCCTGCACCCTGGCTCTCCGTCCACTACCTAAGCTCCAGGGGATGCTGGCTCCGGAACCCTGTTCTGGAAAGCTGTGTTCCCTAGAGAGTTAAACCTGGAACCCACCATCGGGACATTGCACGGCTGACAGCTCAGACTGCTCTTGCCTTTTGGGCCCCTTGCCAGACTGACTGATTCATGCATCTTCGAAAATAAGACATATTTCCATGCCAGTTGCTACATTTATTAAGGAGAAATGTGTTTTAATTGACTGGCTTGGAACCTGCCCTCTCGTCAACAGGGCAGCAGCTTGGCCTCCTCCAAATTCTTCTCAGTCTCTCCTGGGTCAAGGTCAAGAGCTCCTGACCAATAGGAAGTCTGACCACCAGCTTGTCTTAGGGAGCCCACACCGCCCCATCCCCCATGCCTGCCTGCCACCCTGTTTCAGAATCCTCCCCTTCCATCTTGATTCCATAATCCTGAGGCTCAGGCAATTAAAATAAAATATCCTTATAGTCTCTCGATGTTTACTCGGCCAGCTGGTAATGCGCTAGGCAGGATCATCTCTGTTACATAAAGGAAAAGAACAAAGAATTAGGAATATGGAAGACATTCAAATGTCTTAATTAGTGCTTCCATCTGTAAAAAGAAAAGAAAAATGTTTGTCAGGAAAAGCCACGCCCAAGTACCTATCTTGGGAAGCCCAGGGTCCCCGAAGGCCCCATTCAGTCTGCAGCAGTATCGAAGGATGCATGGATATCTGTCCACCCCAGGGGAATGCTGGGAACTTGGATGTGAGCTTAGTATGGATGCTGGGGAGGGAAGCAGAGCGAGCCAGACCTGGGAGTGGATGTGGTCAGCGCTGTGAGTAGAACCAGGGACAGGAGCCCGCACAGTCTACAGCTCCCACAAGTCTTGACTGCACCTCCTACCCAATACCCACACCAGTGGTGGACCTTGGGCCTGGCAGGGGAAAGTCCTGGAATTCCAAACCTCCTCTCTCAAGACCTTTTTCTGAGGTCCCTTCAGTGTGTTCACTGCCACATGAGCTCTAATATGTACCTCAGAGGCCCCCTCTTTATTTCAAGCCACAAGGCATTGCCCAAGGCTAACCCAAGACCTAGGGAGTGGAATAGAGAGGGCCAAAGAGCCAGACTGTGCATGGTCTCCAGCTCTGCTCCTATCTGCTCACACTTACCTCTCTTTAAAGGGACACAATCCCAAATGGCACCAGGCCCAGATCTATGCCAAGAGCACTCCCCAAGGCTCCGGGATCATCTCATGAGCAGAGACTGCTATTGCACAGAAAGGAGCAGAGCTTCGACTAAAACCCTCTTAGTCCAAAAAATTCTGAGCTTCACGGCACAAGGCATATGCAGTGGGCTACAACTTCAGCCAGCAGCTGATGTCAGCTGCTGTGCCTGGCCCAGGTACCCCTGGTCTTTGGGTGGGTGCCCTGAACGCACATCTGTGCTTCCTGGCTCTCTCCTCCCACAGTTCCCTACTTTCCCCAGCATCTGGTACCCACATCAGAGCAGAAGCCCATTACCTACCAGCTAAACATAACTGGATGAGGCTTGTCCCCTGTCTGAAGCAAAGGATACCTCTCTTGTGCGTGAAGGAATGAGAGAAGTGAAAAGTAAAGCTGACACAGATAGCCTCTGGCTTCCAGCTTGTGGGATTTAACGGATCAAGAGGTTTCAACTATGGGAAAATCATTCTTTCTTACAATACATTCTGAGCTAGTGCCACGCAGAGTCCTCTGAACTGACTTCAGCCAGAACCTGCTTTTATGTCTTCTATCTTCCAAAGAAAATGTCAAATCCACTGGACCCTTGGGGAGGGATAGATTCCTGGGATACCTTGAGCTTAAAATAGCCAAACTTCTACCTTAGTCAGTGAATGTGTTGAATAATCTCAAGAAGTCTTGACAATGCCCCTTCCTTAGAGGAACGCACAGAGGGAGGGGCAAGCGTCGGCCATCACAGGGCACTGTGATGGTACTGATGAAGGTACTTTTCCTGCTTAACTCTGGGAAAGAGTAATTGCCCCCGGCTGGGGACAGCTCTGTGGAGATGACGATTTTGGACATGGCTTTTTAAAGTCTTGTTTTGTGATGTCTGGAGAGATGGCTCAATAGTTAAGAGCACTTACTGCTTTGGGAAAGGACCCTTGTTGAATTCCCAGTACCTACATAGAAGCCATAACCATCTGTAACTCTGGCTACAGGAGGCTTGGCAGCCTCTTCTCTCTCCTAAGGGTAGTAGGCACACGTGTATATGGTGCACAGACATACATGCAGGCCAAACACCCATACACAATAAATAAAGTAATAATTTATTAAAAGTTTGTTTTCTTTTTAATTTTTCAGTCATGTGTTTGTACACAGGAGTGCAGATGTTGTGGATGGCCAGGAGTGGGCGTCAGATCTTCTGGAGCTGGAGTGATAGGTAGCTGTGAGCCACCTGACATGGGTGCTGGGAACTGAATGCTGATCCTCCTAACCTCTGAGCCAGTGGACCCTCCCTGGTCTGGAGAGAGAATTTGGAATTCTCTGATCTGGAAGGAGAATTTGGAAAGCCAACCAGAACATACAGGGAAAAACTAGAACAAGAGAAGAAAGACAAACAAATAATTGCTATGCTGAGCTGAATCAAAGCTGCAAGTGGATCATCAATCAGGTGGCATGTGTAGCCGATCCTTAGAGCATCTCTCAGGTCGCAGCAAACTGGCCCTACTTAAACCAGCCCTGCACTGCAAAGCCTATGTATTTCCCTCCTCTAACTTTAAATGACTTATCTTCTTCCCTTTTCTTCTTTACCAAGCAGACTGACATTTCCCCCCTTGCGTTACACTTACCTGATAGAATGATCGATGATGGACCGCACATTTACACATGAGGTGCTCTGGTCAGGTCACCATAGAAGACAAAGAGGCCTCAGGACCTAGTACCCACCCCTCTACCCAACACACGGTGGGAAAAAAAGAGGGTGGGGAGTTAGGCAAGAGAGAGAAGCTGAGTGCTGGAGTTTGAATGAGATTTAAATAAGTCCCTTCCCAAAGGCTCATGTGATGGACGTTTTGTCTCCATTGTTGGAAACTGAAATGATAAAACTTTTCAAAAAAAAAAAAAACACGGCCTGGAGAGTTGGCTGAACTTGAGAGCATCTACTGCTTTTGCAGAGGACCTGACTTCAGTCCCCAGGACTCACTCCAAGCAGCTCACAACCAGTGTGACTCCAGATCCAGGGAATCTGACCTGTCCTCACATCCGTGGATACCGCACTCACATGCACGGATGTGTGTAGGTACACATAATTATAAATATGTTTTTAAATTTATTTTTATTGTAAATAAAAATAATTTTTAAAAGAAAATAAGTAGGTTGTGATGGTACATCACTCTCAGGAAGGATTAATGTAGGTATTCTGTGACCGGATTAATTTCTGAGAAAAGAGCTTGCTAAAGGAGCTTAGGGGACTTTCTGCTGGTAGCTGCTTGCCTTTGCCCTTCTCTGCCACGCTGTGATGGATGGCAGCGTTGGGTTGTCTGGACCTCCAGGGACCAGACAAATGAACCTCTCTATAAACCTGTTTATAAGTGTTCCTGCTTCAGGTACTTTGTTATGGTAACACAAAATGGACCAAGGTGGGGAAAGAGAGAGAAGTGGGGGATAGACTCACTCATGCCTCACAGGCACACAGTACTCTTGAATTTGCTACAATTTGCTACATAAAGTTGCTGTTCATCTTGAGAGCCAACTATGGAGCATGATGATGTATTTCATTAAAAGGTACTTGGTCAGTCCTGCTTCATCTCTTGCCCCTACAGTAATTCCACTGTCACTGGCACCCTGTGGGTTCCCTTCTTCTGCACACAGCCTTCATTCAATTCTCTCCCTTGACTATATCCTGCCCAGCCAGGATTTCGTCTTCCTCGGTAAGGTTGCAGGTTAGCTGGTCTAGGCCTTTGAAAGCCACAGAGGTGAAAGAGGCAGGACTCAGATGTGTGGCCTGATGCTCTGCTGATTCTCCCTCTGTCCCTTCCCAGCCCCCCTGGCCTGTGATGGGCTGGGAACGGTTGCTGGATGTGATAGTTCAAGTGTCAAACTTGGAACAAGCTGAAATGACATGCAAAGAGTCTCAGTAAGGGACCATTGCCATCAGGTTGGCCTGTGAGAATGTCTGTGGGTGTGAAAGTATCTTTTATTCTCCTGGCGTAATTGTCATCTCCCATCTGATAACCTAGGCCTGGTCCTGGAAGCTTCTAGCCTCCGTACCATCTAATCTATGCCTAGAATGTTTTCAGCCTCTGAGATTTGCTGCTGAATAAACTCACCCTTTCTTCTTTCTGATCTCTGGCTGATTCAACTCAGCTGTTCTGGCTCAAACTCCTCTCTAAGCTGACTGATTCAGTCTGGCTTCTCTCTTGGCCTCTCCTGAATTGCTCTGCTTGACCTCAAACTAACTCTAGCAATCTGTTCTAATCTTCTGGCTCCTTCTGTCTTTACCTGTGTCTAACTTGTTCTTTCTTCAACATGTCTCTTCACTTCAACTCTCCCGGTAAAACTGTTTCCTTTTTTCTTTTCTGTGGTGCTCTCTTAAGCAGACTCTTTCTCCTGTCCTCATGAGAGTTTGGGCATATCCTATCCCTGACTCATTCTGTCAGATCTTTCCCTGACTCATCACACTGTCTGCCACTCAATTTGACATCACTTTCAAGCGTGGATACATCCTTTTACAAACAAACTTTACCTTTATTGTTTGGGATTAAAGATATGTGCTAAAGGCGTGTCTATAGTCCAGCCAGAAGAATTAAAGGTGTGTGCTAAGGCAGAGCCACACACACCACAACTAGAAACAGCTTTTTTTTTTCAACAAATAACACAATCTCAGGGTTCACTGTGTGATCAAATATCCTGCAACATGGAGGGATTGTCTTGACTGATTTAATTGATGTGGGAAGACCCAGCCTAAAAGAGAGCACTCCTTATTCTGACCCCAGACTAGGTAGAAGTAGAGGAAGCCAGCTGAGCAGCAGGGATACATATACTCATCTCTGCTCTTGACTGTGGATGTGAGGTAGCTCTCTGCCTCAAGTCCCTGCCAGCCTGACTTCCCTGCAAAGACAGACTTGTGAGCAGAATGAACCTTCCCCTCACCAAGTTGCCTTTTTTTTTCTTTCAAAATTATTTCTTGATTAATCATCATTGTCTGACTATAAGAAGAACTGAGAACGCTTACTTACATTGGATAACAGCTCTAAGAGAACAACCTGAAAAAGTTTCGCTTGAGATTGGAAACTATGAGATTGGTTTACGACTATCTGTGCTGGTGCCTTTGTGTTTAACTATTTCTTTCATTTTTGAGATGATAATATAGTTACAACACTTTCCATTTCCTTCCACCAAACTCTGCCATCTACTGAAGCTCCCTGCTTTCCTTTAAATTCATGGGCTCTTTTCCCATTAGCTGTTGTTACGTGCATACACACACACACACACACACACACACACATTCACAAATACAACCTGCCCAGTCTGTGTGATGTTATTTATATGTATGTTTTCGGGGCAAACCATTTGGTATTGGGCTTGTCCCTCGAGGAAGTCTATTTCTTCAGCTCTCCACAGCCCTCAGTCGCCTGCAGTTCTTTGTGTAGGTTCATGGGTTTCCTCTGCCCTCACACTTTGGCATGTCTATTAGTATCCTTGTTTAGCTCCCATTTGGGAAGTCATGGTAGTGAAACTTTATGGGGTTAGCCTCTGCAATTCCTAGGAGATACAATCTCACGCAAACTCCCTGTTCCTTTGGTTCTTTACAATCTTCCTGCCCACTCTTCCACAACATTCCCTGAGCCTTAGGTGCAGGAGTTGTTCTGTAGATGTATCCATTGGGCCCCAAGTTGGTTTTTGTTGGAGTGTTTTATCCCAACAACCAAAATGAAGCTAGAACCCTAGATCATCTTTGTCCAGACAGTCAAGGAGTGAGACGCCCAGTGGACACCAGAGAACAGGTGGGAGGCTTGCCCATGTGTGAGTGAGAGCTAGCATTGGATACTCTCGACCCCATCCCAGAGGAGGGATCTTAACCCGAGACTGCTCAGAACAAGGGTGGCCAGCCTGAGCTAGGAATGTTTCTCTTTCCTCCTCCCCAGCTAGGGTGGTTTTCTTTGGGCTGATTGAAGCCAAGGATAGGCTGGAAAAGAGACACAAAGCAGGCAGGACAAGTGGCCAGAGCTCTGCTCTGTGGAGACATCCTAGTTCCAGCCTGTGGCAGGACAGCATCCTAAGTCAAGCTGACAAAAATGGCTGAGCCTTGCTCCCTGGGTGGCCAATGGCAAAGGGAGACACTTCAGCTGGCCCTGGCAGAGGACTCAGGAGCAAGAAGCCAGGCTCGGACCCCTGCCCACAACCCAGGGCTTAGCTGTGGACTGCCTGAAGTCACCACCAGAGGCAGGACCAGCTGCTGATGAGGTGACAGTACCACACTCCCTGGTGGTCCAAGCTGGGTCAGAGTTTCCCAAGGCCATCTGGGATGTGAGTGACCAGGAGAAGCTGGCCCAGCCCTGCTTGAAGGAGTGAGGTTATTTCTATTGCAACGGAAAAAACCAACACCCAAAGGAACAGGACGCTCCGCCAGGTCTGCAGTAACCAGCTTGTCCTCTGGGCTGGCCAGCTCCCAGCAATTAGAAGAGCTGAGCGGAGCAGGCCCAGGACGCAGCTCCCACCTCAGCCTCATCGTCCTCCCAGGATCCTGGCAACCTGACAGCCTTCCCAGCAGGCCTTGTGCTTGTCGGCCGGGATGGCTGAACTATTGGTGAGAGAGCCAGCAGGGACTTGGCATCTGGTGTGACGGCTGCTTCTTGGTGTCCGTGACCTTCCCAGACAATCTCTTTCCTGAGACTCCATTTCATCATCTGAAAAATGGGGGCATTTATGCCCCAGCTACTTTGGGTACCAGAAGTAATGGCACAAAGAGATGCACAAGGAGGTGTGATTCCCACTTGTGCTTGTGTGACCAGAGTCCCTAACCTGAACTCTGAATGCTCCAAAATCTAAAGAAGGATGACACAAATGGAAAATTCCATACCTGACTTCCCACAGCCAAATGCAATCACACAAAGTATATGGTGCAGAGTGACCTGCAGGTCTCATGTGTGAGGCTTATGAATGTGTTATCAATGTGTTTTGTGCATAGACTTGGATCCCAACTCTGAGGTATATTCCTACGTCCCTACATCTAAGCAAACATTCCAAGATCAGGATCAATTGTTTTCAAATATAAAAACATATGCAAAATCTAAAGCATTTTGGTTCCCAAGCCTGTCTGACAAGAGATAGTCCACCTATGTTATCAAAAGTGATTGCAGACCCCAAAACCATTACCTAGTACTTCTACTGTGTTCAGCTGAAAAATGACCTTGAAACCCAAAGGTGTGCCCTCCAGGAGGGTGGCGAGCAGGGAGGCTCAAGCCCTACTGAAGGTGGCATGCTCAGCTTAGGTAGCAAGGGTCAGATGTTTCCTGGTTGCTGAACCCTTGGCCTGAATTTGACCGAAATGGCCCAGAAGCTGGAAATGGTGAACACATGATATTGCTACTGGAGAGGCAGAGACAGGAAGAGTGTACATTTGAGATCAACCTGGTCTACAGTGAGTTCTAAGACAGCCTAGGCTACATAGAGAGATCCTGTGTTTTAGAAAGAGAGAGAGAGCCCAGATGTCCAAACTTTATGTATTCTCTATCAGCTTGCACCCCACTGATGGAGTCAAGAAAGACCAGAAAGTTTCTGGAGATCTTAATGGAGGAGAAGCAAAATGAGGCATGGGGTAGGGGAGTGCCAGCCATCCCATCTTCTTGTGAGCTGCATGCCATATTAATGGCCTATGTGCACACAACTTGCATAGTTCCAAGCTGCCACAGCTCTCCTTCCACTCTTAGCCCTGCATTTGGCCACTGCCTGAACCTTGAGCAACAGGAAACCTCTTATTCTTAATACACTTTTTTAATTTCTTAAGTAGAAGAGACAGGGGCTGGGGATGCACCTCAGTTGGCAGAGCACTTGTATGGCATGCGTGATACTCGCAGGCGACGCCAAGTAGCACATAAATGTGGTGTGATGGGACACACCTGTCATCCCAGCACTCAGAAGGAGGAAGCAGGAGGATCAGGAGTTCAAGACCATCCTCATCTACAGAGAAAGTTGGAGGGAAGCCTGGGCTACAAGAAACCCTGTCTCTAAAAAGTGAGGCTGCTTCAATTCCACTTAGAAGGGGAAACAAAATAATCATGGGTGGCAGAGGGAAGGAGAGACTTGAGTGGGAGAGGGGAGGAGGAGGAGAAAGGGGGGAAGACAGGAGAGAAGCCCAGACGGCCAGGACTACAAATGGAAATGTGCTGCTGCCAGAGGTGGAGGATGGGGTTGGGGGAACATCTTGAAAGTCCCAGAGACCTGGGATGTGAGAGACACGCAGGACGCAATGTGGGTGTCCTTAGCGGAAATTCCCAACAGGGAGGAGATGGAATCTGAAGAAACCACCTCCAGTAGTAGTTAGACAGGGCCACCAGTGGAGGGATGAAGGCACCAACCCGCCTTCAAAGTTTTGATGCAGAATTGTTTTTGTCTAAAAGAAATGCAAGGACAAAAATGAACCAGAGACTGAAGGAATGTCCAACCAGTGACTGGCCCAACTTGGAATCCATCCTATGGGCAAGCACCAAACCCTGATACTATTCCTAGCACTATGCTGTGCTTGCAGACAGAAGCCTAACATGGCTGTCCTCTGAGAAGCTCTATTAGCAGCTGACTGAGACAGATACGCGTACTTACAGTCAATGATTGGACTGAGGCCAGGGACCCCTATGGAAGAGTTAGAAGAATGGTTGAAGGAGCTTAAGGGGATGGTAACCCCATAAGAAGACCAACGGTGTCAACTAACCTGGACCCCTGGGAGCTCCCAGAGACTAAACCACCAACCAAAGAGCATACATGGACTGGACCGAGGACCCCGACACATATGTAGCAGAGGACTGACTCCCTTGTCTGCCCCCAGTGGGGGAGGATGTGCCTAATCCTTTAAAGACTTGATGCCCCAGAGAAGGGGGATGCCCAGAAGGGACACCTCTTCTCAGAGGTGAAGGGGAGTGGAAGGGGTGAGGAACTCTGGGAGGGGAGAGCCTGGAGGGGGTGGAAACATTTGGGATGTAAATAAAGCAAGCAAGCACTGGAATCAAACTCAAGTGTATGGACTGCAAATGGGGTGTCTACTGCTTTGTCCAGAGTGGTTTTTCCTCCTCTGACCTCCCAGCAACCATGAGCCTACCCCCATCCACTCCCTCCTTTCTTGTCAATCATGTTGGGCTCTTGAAGGAGGAGACTGAGTTCTGAGTCTCTATCTCTTGAGAGCCCCTTTTTAGTCTGTTGATTTCTGTCCTATCATTCTCTCTGAATCCCCTGCCTGCCAGAGCCAAGGCTCAAACGTTTGATGGGGTTTCTTTGCATTTGAAATACGTTATCCTAGTTAATTTTCTATTGTCATGACAAAAGACAATGAACAAGGCAATTTGTAAAAAAAAAAGCATTTAATTGCTAGCTTGCCTCCATTTTTAGAGGGTGGGGCCCTGATCATCATGGTAGGAGCAAGAAGACAAACATGGTGCTGGAGTCATAGCTAAGAGCTTACATCTGATCCACTGCCATGAGGAAGAGGGCTAGCTAGTTAACTAGAATATAATTCTACTTTTAAAACCTCAAAGTCCACCTCCCAGTGACCCACCTTCTCCAATAAGGCCACACCTCCTAATTCTTACCAAATAGTTCCACCAACTGAAGACCAAACATTCAAACATATGAACCTTTGGGGCTCTTCATACCATCACAATATACTTGTGAAACTGGAACTTTAGGTTTTATGGTTCATTGGCATTGTGGGATAACTGCAGCAGGGGTCAGGGGTGTGCCCAACCCAACTCCTCACAATCCTCAAAGACCCAGGAGCAAAGGGAAGCCAGAGCATCGCTGTTGGACACCACAGGGACCCTGTGGCATCCATCTGACTAGAGTTAACTGGTCTTCATCCCCTGACAGAACCACCAGAATTCCTGTACACAAGTTTCTTGGACTATAAATGGTGGACATCAGTGGCCAAGTGGCACCTGCATTGCCTGCTGAATACAATGCCCTTATGAGGACCGAGTACTGTCCTTCTGTTGACTTGTTATACTTGGGTCAGAGCAAGAGTCCCTGAGACCAGCCCATAGAATCAACCCTTCTCAAGCACCCTCCTACTTAGCAGCACTGGCTCATAATCAAGTCCATGGTATTTTTCCAACTGGTCCCAAGTGCCCACAGCTGCAGCTCCTGCCTCTCCAACATCAGAGAATGGGGTAAGATCTACAGTCTTGTCCTGTGCTACAGTGGATATCCAGCAGCTGAGCTACTTGGTGGACCTTGAGACATAATTTCAGAACCACATCAATAAAGAGTCCTGG
This sequence comes from Mus caroli, assembly GCF_978045245.1. NCBI lineage: Eukaryota > Metazoa > Chordata > Mammalia > Rodentia > Muridae > Mus > Mus caroli. The sequence continues at coordinate 72,541,983 of NW_028227268.1, forward strand.
GTACGGTAACCACTGGCAACAGTGACCATAGGCACGGTTCTTCATCTTACTCCATGGTCTTCCCTCAACCAACACCAGAGCCAGGAAAGTGAGGAGAGTGGGAAGGGTGGAGTCAGCAGGGGAACTGAACCACACCAGGGTATCAGGTGCCCAATTGGCAGGCACCCCACCCCCAACTCCTACCTGTGCTTCCTCCATCCCATCCCACACCCACCCTGCCAGGGTCAGGTGAGTGCAATATACCTTATACTGGTAAATTATTGTGTGCTGCTTGAGCTCACTGAAAGACAGGCTTTGGAAGATGGATTTCCCTCTCCCATTTCACACCCAAGCATGCTTGTCTCAACGTGTCCTCTGAGGCCCATTGTCTGAAGATAGCATGCTCCTGTCCCAACTATGTCTGGCACAAAAGACAAGTAAAACAGTCTGTGGTGGTTTGAATGAGAATGGCCCCATGTATTTGAATGTTCAGTTCCCAGTTGGTGGAACTGCTTAGGAAGGATTAGGAGGTGTGGCCTTGTTAAAGAAGGTGTGTCACTGAAGGGTGGACTTTGAGGTTTCAAGAGCTCATTTCCGTCTCCCTCCCTCTCTGTTTCTCTCTCTCCTTTTCTGCCTGCCTACCTTCAACTTGCAGATCAGATGTGAGCTCTCAGCTACTGCTTCAGTACCATGCCTGCCTACAGCCACACTCCCCTCCATGTTGGTCATGGGCTTACCCTCTAAAGCTATGAGAGGGCACCCAATTAAATGATCTCTTTTATAAGCTGCCTTGGCCACCGTGTCTCTTCACAGCAATAGAAGAGTAAGACACATCTGAGAGTAAAAGCACCGTGTCCTTAAGGACAACCAAAAGGTGAATCATCTCCAGTAGACATTACTGTTGTTTGATATCTCATGACATCTCCCTGCAAAGGGAGAGAGAAGACGGAAGCCATGGGATGCTCAGTCAAGAACTCAGGCCAACTGCCTCAGTTTCCCCAGCCTGTTTGCTGAATGTTGTGAGCACCTAGTTTGATAATGCTTTGCTATCTATTGGTCTATCTCTTGCTCTTTATTCTTTCAATTTGACCCAACTATTCAAAAGAGAAAATATGGCTACCATAGGTCATTCTCCAAAATAGTGAAGCAGTTGGCCAGCAAAACATCTGGGTCAGCTCCCATGGCTATGAAAGACTATAGATGGTAGACAGGCAAAGGAAGACAGTAGAGTTTGTCTGGAAGGTGATAAGAAGAAGGGAAGAAAGTGGGAATCTACAGGGGTTGGTCTTAGCATCTGGGGGTGACCACTTGATAGATCCATCTGTGGCCAAGCAAAGTACCTGGCACAGCACATAGTGTGGGGGAGGGAACCTATTGGCAGCTGCAGTATGCACATCTGTGATAGTGCCCCTAGTGTAGCTTCTGACTTGTACATCAGCTCTGTGAGGAAGATATGCTGCCATTCCCAGTTCATAGATGAGGAAACTGAGGCACAGAGACAATGACCCTTGCCCAACGACCCATGCTTATAGGCCTGGCCAGCTCAATCCAGATCCTGTACTCAGATCACCAATAGGGTGGGCCAAAGCAGGAGAGGTGCCTATGTAGTCAGGGACTTGAAGACAAACCCCCCTCACCCCCCCAAAAAAAGAGATAATGGCAGACAGCAAGGAAAGGACAATGAAACCTGGAAGTCAGAGGAGACTTAGAGGCTCCTGTAGACAGCAAGATCCACTGTGGTGGGAGACTCAGAAGACTTACTGAGAGGATGTTAGTAATGCCTATAATAGGATTAAGTCCCAGTGTCTTCCTGCTAAGGTAGTGGCTCTCAATCGCTGGGTCACTGATCCCTTTGGGAGTGGCATATCAGATACTTACATTACAATTCATAACAGTAGCAAAATTATAGTTATGAAGTGGCAACAAAATAATTTAGTGGTTAGGGGTCACCACATCATGAGGAACTGTATTAAAGAGTCACAGCATTAGGAAGGTTGAGAACCACTGTAATAAGACTTGGCAGTGACTAAAAGCTGACACAATTAGACTTGGCTAGCCCTAAGGCTCTCAAGTCACCCTGTGCTTGTGTCCCTGACAAGCCCTGATCAGAAACTTGACCTCTAATTTTTACTAGATGCTAGAAGCCAACCTGCTGGGACTGGCAACTATGTATCCTCCCCCAAGGGTGATTTGTCTGTTTTCTGCCGCTATAATAAGCCTTCTGAAACAGACTAATTTCTTAAAGGGAAGAAGCTTTTTTAGCTCAGAGTTCCTGAGATGCAAGGTCCAAGATGTGGTGGCCCTGTTAGTTTAGTCTCTGATGAGGCTGCAACTGTCAAACGTGAGAAAGGAGAAAGGAAGGCAAGATTAAATCCCAAAGCAAGGCAGCCAAGACTGCAAGATGGCAGCCAAGACTACCGGATGGCTCAGTCTAGAAAGTGCTTGCTGTATACCCAAAAAGGACCTTCATTTGGAGAGCAGAGGCCACCACGTGACGGATCCACCAAAAGACATCACAGTGGTGCATTCCTGTAACCCTAGCATTGAGGAGACAGAGACAGGAAGATCCCTGAAGCTCCTTAACCAGATAGTCATCTAGCTGAATTGGGGCACTCCAGGTTTAGTGAGAGACCCTGTGTCAAAAAATAAGGTAGAAGGTGACTGAAGAAAACACAAGACATCTGCCTCTGGTCTCCATGTGCACTCACATGTACATGCATATATGCATACATATCAACATATGCATACATATCAACATATGCATACATATCATAGAAGAGAGAGAGGGGAGGAGGGGGCAGGAGCTAGAGCAAGCCTGAGATACCAGGTCCAGGCGTCTTTCTCAGCTATCTACCTCTTCTTTTTGAATCAGCTCTAGACTGGCCTGGAGTTTGCCAGAGGACTAAGCTGACTAGCCAGCAAGCCCTAAGGACCAGGATCCCAAGCGCACAATGTCATGTCTTGCTTTTGTTGTTGTTGTTGTTGTTGTTGTTGTTGTTATTGTTGTTTTGTTCTTGTTCTTGTTCTTGTTCATTGTGTGTGTGAGTGTGGTTTTCTGTGTGTTTGAGTGCAAGCACCATCAGAAGCCACAGAGGGTGTCAGGTCCCCAGGGCTGGAGTTGTAAGTGGATGTGAACTACCTAATGTGACTTTAAGAGAAAATTGAGCCGCTCAACTCCCAACAGCTCATCCACACAGATAATCAAGTGTCACCTCAGGACACTCCACTCCAACATTTAAAGCCCTCATGGAAGTGGGAATCAAAACCACAAGAAGATAGTGCCTCACACCGTGTAAATTGGCTAAAATTAAAATGACTGACAACATCCGCAGCGGGAGAACTCAGAGGCAGGAAAACTCTGGTGTGGCTGGTCGTAGCATGGAAGACAAGATCACTGCACAAATGATCAGCATCTGTGTAAGCAAAAATACATTTATCTAGGCTGGTAAGATGGTTCAGGGGGTCAGAGTCTTGCTGCCATGCCCCAGAGCCCATATGATGGAGGGAGAGAACCAACTTGCATGTTGTCCTGTGACCTCCATTGGCATGGCATCGCTGGGTACACACACACACATGCACACGTGCATGTGTGCACACACACACACTAAAGAAATACAATGTAATAAAACTTAAAATATATTTTTAAATACATTTATCCTATGAGTAAACATTCTTATACTTAGGTCATTATCAAGACAAGTATGCTCCCAGTTCACAAAAAGCTTGTGTAAAAATGTTTACTGCAGGCCCGGAGGAATGGCTCCATTGTTAAAGAACACTTGGCTGCTCTAGCAGAGGGTCTGAGTTTGATTCTCAGCTGGCTCACAACCACCTATAACTCCAGCTCTAGGAGATTTGATGCCTCTGTCCTCCACAGGCACAGGCATATGCATATGCATACTCCTACACAGACACATAATTAAAAATAATAATAAATAGCCCAGCAGTAGGCAGCTCCAGTGTTTCCTTGTACCTAGGCAAATGTTACACTCTAGGAGAGCAGCAGCTGGTAGCTGGTTGGCATTCTGAGCCTAGTTTGTGCCAGCTGTGCTGTGAACTACACCAGGATGTCTTAGAACTTAAAAGAAAATAATTATTATTATTATTATTATTATTTTAAAAGAATATCAAATACAACTGTAGTGTGACTTCTAGAAACTAGAACCACAACAGAGTCGTACAAAATTAACTCACAAAATGGAGCTCACTTAATGTTAGAAAAGGGTGTGACTACTGGTAATGACACAGATTTGAATTTTCAAAGCCATTATGATGACAGAAAAAGGCCAGATGCAACATCATTTTAACATAGGCCAAACTAGTGTCCAGAGACCTAGGAGGTCAGCACAGCCTGGGACAAAGGGCAGGAATTAGACGAAGAGATAAGAGTCAGAAGGAACTTGCTAGAACGATGGGAGTGTTCTATATCTTAATTGAAGCAGTGGTCCCATGACTGTATGTGTTCATGGGACTTCAACCTATATGCTTAAGAAACAGTGCACTTGCTCCTGGGGACCATATTGATGTGAGTGGCCTGAACTGCCACCTGAGGTCATAGTGATGCCCAAGCTTGTGCTGCCACCGAGGGCCAGGTCTGGGTTCATGGTCCTACTACAGCTGGGATCTGGCTTGACGTCCATGGCCTGTGTGATCACTGAAGGTCACGTTAATGTCCGTGGTCCAAGCTGCATCCGAGGATCATGTCTGGGTCTGTGGTCTTGCTGCAGCCAGGAGTCATGTTCTCAGTCTGAGCTGTGGCCAGAGACCATCTAGAGGCCTGTGACCCATGCTCCCAGTGACTGTGAGGAGCAGGGGGGCCACTTCTGCTGTGATATCCATGACTGCACACACGGCTGGGAGGGAGGGGCGTGGAAGGTTGCTGTGACAACCGCTACCCTCACCCCAACTCCCCACCCCCCACAAAGTAACAGCCTGGACAGGAACCACTGAAGAGAACTTGCAAGAAGTGTACCAGGGACTGAGGTGTAGCTCCTCACAGTTGACGGCCTCTGGCTGGGTGCAGATGGGAAGGACCCAGCTCAATTTAAGGGACGGGCCACTGAGAGTTTGACCATGCTCCAGTGAGTATATGAATAACACAAATTGGACTTTTTTCTTATTATTTTTATTTTGGGGGGTCATACAAGAGTGTGGGGACAGACATGGAAGGACTGGGAAGTGAATATAATCAGGAAGCATGATGTGAAATTCCCAGAAAATCAATTAAAATGTTATATAAAAAAATAAGTGCATTTTGCTGCATAACAATTAAACCATGACAAAGACAACTTAACAAAAAAAAGTTTATTACATGTATTTAGGGTGGGTGGGTGGGTGTGCACCTCTCTCTGTGTCTGTGTGTGTGTGTGTGTGTGTGTGTGTGTGTGTGTGTGTGTTCACATGTGTATACCACAGTACATATGTAGTGGTTAGAAAACAGCTTGAGAGTCAGTTCTTTCCTTCGGCCATGTGGTCATAGAGATTAAACTCCAGCTGTCATGGGTGGCAAGCACTCTTACCTGCTGGGACATCAAAGACAACTTCTCAGGCCCTATATTCTATCCTCTTCTTGCTGTACAATACAAAGCCCCTCCCAAGCACCTCAGACACACACTTTGTCTGTGCCCCACTGGGGAGCTCAGCTCCAAGGAAGCAGGGCCTTCATCTTCACCCAAGCCTGCCCGCTCCGTACTTGGCAAGGAGACTTGAGCCTGGGGCCCTGGGATCCCAGAAGCATCCAGAAGGTGAGGGATGAGGTTAAATAAGGAAATAACTCCAAGAGAATCCAAAGCCCATGCCAACAGTAGTATGCAGATTTGGAGCCCATGACAGGGACAGCCCACGTTCATGTGCACCCCTTAGGGAGGAAGGATGATGGAACTGCACCCCTACCCTCACCCCAGAGTGAAGTCATGGAAGCCCCACCTGTGACTCTGGGTTCAGGACAACCCGCTGCCCACTCAAGCTTCCTTCAGGTTCTCCGTGTGCCTGCAGCTGAGACTCCAGCAAGACTCCCACCAGACTCAGCTCGCATGTGTGGGACTCGAGGCCCGGCCTCCCCGGAAGCACCTCCACACTGGCGTTCAGGACAGGCTGAGCCTAGAAGTAGAAGGGCCATCTAGTCTCAGCCCCAACGCCACAGTGACTGTAGCACAATGTCACCCAAGGGATCTTGAACAGATTAGTTCCATTTGTATCCACGGCCATGAAGCTGTGGTTACAATTTTCCTCATCAAAATAAGATGTGTGGCCTTGGGGTGTGGTTCAGCAGGTAGCATGATTACTTATCGTACACTAAGCCCTGGGTCTGATCCCCAGCACCACATAACACCAGGCGTAGTGGTGCATGCCAGTAACCCTGGCACTCAGCATGTGGAAGCAGGAGGATCAGGAGCTCAAGGCTAGCCTGGGCTACATGAAAGCCTGTCTAAAACAAGACACGGAGGCCTCTGTGATGTGGTTCCTCCATATTTGATCAGAATTCAGTTGTGTGGCTGTCAGGTCAGTTGAGTGCATGATCCAGAGAATCGGGGTTTACCATCAGAGGGTGCAGGGTTTGCAGACTCAATGCAGAGTGACGAGGGGCACTGAGTGCAAATTGCCTATATCTAGGCCATGCAGCAGAAGGAAAGGAAATATGTGGAGTCCCAACCAACTCCCTCCATGTCACCCTTACCTGCTGATGAGCCTCACTCTGATGAACCTGCCACTGACCCCCAACCTGGTAGTGTCCCCCTGTCCCTCCCTTGTAACTGTAGACCCAAGATTCTAAGCAGAGGCAAGAGGCACAGAAGACCCCAAATCTTGCTGACAGTTCTACCATAAGGCCCCACACTGAGGGAAAGGTCAGCGGAGAGCGCAGCAGAAGGGCACTACGGTTGCCTAGGCAGCCAGGATCACTCTGAGCTCAGCACACCCAGGTTACCTGAGGTCCTCTGCTGCCGGTTGCCTCCTCAGCAATTAGACTCGCATTTCTAACCAGGCCCCCAAATTTCCAGATTTTAGTCACCCAGTTGGAGCTTCTCCATCCAGGAGTCTCAGCTCGGTGGCCCTAGGGGTTACTCCAGGTGGGCATAAGATTCAAGTCCGGCCAATGAGGCCTGACAAGATGTCTACCGAGACCTCACAAGAAAGATGCTTCTAAGTCTACCTACGTTTCACAGGGAGCAAGTTCTTAGTGAGGAAAAGCGACTGCCGTCACCATTGGCAGCCACTCTGCTACTGAGAGATCTGGCTACTGAGAGAAGGGATCCAATGGCCTTGGAGCCATTGACCTGCTTGCTGTAGTCTATCCTGGAGCTCACACTCCCACTGAGCGCTTAGGTCATATAGGTCAGTAAGTCACCTCCCGACACAGCTGAAGGCAAGGACTCAAAACAACACCTTCTCTCTCACTCTTTTTCTCTTGTCTCTCTGGGTGATTTCCCTTTTAGCCACTTGTGATGGCGGTGTGGCTGCCACTAGCTCCAGGTTGCCCTCCTCTTGGGTTCAGGTGCACAAGAAAGAAAATGTTTCTTCTAGAACATTCCCACAAGAGCCCTTGGGTTTAGTCCACTTGAATTAACTTGATGAGAAAGTGATCGTGTAGTTGTGGCCAGATTTGGGGGGCAGGGGTGTCATCCTGAGACCCTGTGGTGTGAGGATCAAGATGGGAGGGAGGGAGGTACCCAAAGTCACATAAGCAAAAGAGAAGAGGAAATGGCTACAGAAAACTCAAAGTCCACACACCAGAATCCCTGCCCTTTGATGAACTCCAAACAGGTCAACCCACCTAAGCATTCTCACCTTGTACTCTCAAGAAGGGCTGTGTCTACACAGGGTGACCTGTCCAAGTGGCAGGAGCCTGACCACCACCTTGCTGCTTCCATCTCTCTCACAGACAATCTAAAGACCCTGAATCCCATCCCATGCTCCTAACGTGAATCTTGTGCACTCCTGGCCTCAGCACGGCCTCTCTTCCTTGCCTGCTCAGTTTGCAGCTAGCCATCAATGGCTTACCTGCTCACTAGCCTTTGTAATCCATCTGCAACTCCAACCAGGCCAAGCAAAACCTTCTTCTCAAATGGGTGGAGACAGGTACTTCTCAAAGAATCAGGAAGCTAGGCTGTGGGAAGACCCTCCCCCATGAGAACCTAGGAAGTCCAATGCATTGCACTGGACCCCCTTACCACAGAGGGTTCCACTCTTACATCAGATCTGAGCCCCCACCATATACAGACAGACAGACAGGCAGGTTGGCAGACAGGCAGACAGACAGACAGACTTGCATGAGCACACACACACCCACACAGTGGGAGGTGCAAACCTAGCCCCCTTTCTTTTCTCCATGCCCCCTTTCTCACAGCTTGCCCCTGGGCTTCCAAAGGGAAACATGAGACCCCCAAAATCCCCATTCTAGGCAGGCCACACATTCCTGCCTACCCAGGTAAGGGTTAACAAGATTGGCTGTCACTGAGATGCAGCCACCTCCAGACTCCGGATGAAGATAGAACTGGTATTTATGATTCCTACCCAGCAGTGCTGGGTAGGATTTAAGGTGCCTATGAGGATACACATATATAACGAGATTGCATAAATTAAATGTGGGAGCAAAGAAAAAAAAAGAGAGAACGAAAAACAAGGATGGAGATGTAACTCAAGGGAGGGGGTGAAAACAAGACTCTAATGAGCTGCACACTGGATATGGGTGAGCCTTGAAGCAAGCCCAGAGCTTTGTAGCAGCTAGCCTGAAAAGCAGTCTGCTGGAAGCTCCAGGCTTGGTAACATTAAGATGCACACACAAGTACCCGAGAGACCTCCCAGTGGCGACAGGGATGTCTCCCAAGGAACCAAAGGCAATGGCTAGGGAGGGGGAGGAGAGCTTTATAAGATGATCTTCCCAGAGCTGTGGACTTGAAAGCCATGGCGGCAGGAGTGTCTGCTGTTGTGCTGTGCCTGGTCAGACTAGGAGCTGCAAGACTCAGGGGGCCCAATCCGACTTCTCTTCCTGCCCCTACCGTGGAAGAGCACCCCCACCCGCAAAGTGCCTAGACCACAGCCGAGTAGTTAGCCTCATCCCAGCATTCCTAGACTCAGAAAGTCCCTTCCATCCTTCCTTGGACTTCTAACTCTTCGCTCCGGTGTGCTTTGAAAAAGTACCTCTTTAGTAGTCCTGAGTGCAGTCTGGACAGGTTAAGGCTTCAGAAGAAAAAGTGTCTCAGCCACTCTCACCTTTAGGAGGTGATATGGGGTGAAGAGACTCCTCAGCCATCTCATGAGGGCCCCTTAAGGACTACATGTGGTAGCATGGCTCAGAAGCACTGTAGAGGAGAGGTGCAAGGTTACAGAAGTCAGCAGTGTGGAGCCATGTATACCAAGGTCAATGAAAAACTATGGGGACTCCCAGAAACATCGAGAGACTCGATGGGACAGGCAGAGACGCTGTGGCCCAGGTGAGCACCTGAGGCCACTTGAGCTTTAATGCAGATTCCATGGTATTTCCAGGGTCACACTGTTCTGAACAGCTATGCCACACAGAGGTCATTCTGTTGGCATGATAACGTTTATGGTCTTTGTGTGCATGAATAAAAACAACAACATATCCTCAACATAAAACCAGGAAACTGGGGAGATTAACCCCAGTGCCACCATTAGTTATTATTAGAGTTGTTCTCACCTCGGCTCGCAGCCTGTGATGGTTTCCTTTTTCCTTTTCTTTAATATATGTGTATGTATGTATGATGTGTATATGTATATATAAAATTTGTATACGTATAAAACATATGTAGATATATTTAAATATATTATATAATATAGAATATATTTCACATACAATACATCTGTATTATTTTATACAGTTTATTTATAAATACATACATAATACAAAGTATAAACAAATATTTATATATAGCACATTTTATATATCAATATGTAATGTAATATTTTTAATTTCCTAAGAAAGACAGCCAAATGAAGATTAAACAAAAGCAAACCTGGAGAAATCTTTGCAGCTTACATGACTTAACAAAGAACTAATTTGCTGATGAGTGAATAGACCCCAGAAAGTGCAGGAAATAGGAAGGATGACAATATGCCAGTAACCATAGTCATGAGTGTGGAGTTATGTTAAAGTCAGACAAGACGACTTTCGAGTGTTCTACTGTAAAGCTCTCACATTTGACATCTCGCTAGAAACCCATTCAGGCCCTGGAACCAGCACATAGGCAGCAACACCTGCCAAAACAGGAATAAAGACCTACTTTACCTGCTGAAACCGGAGCAAAAGTTAAGTCAATGGTCTCAGTACACCCTCAGAGAGTTCGTAAATGTACTAACCTTGCTTTTTGGCTTCTGTATTCCTGCTTCTTGCTAGCTATTCTTGTTAACTGAAGTATTTCAACTCAGAATTTGGGTTTTGTGCAGAAACAAAAACAACAACAACAACAAAATCAAAAACCTGTGAGGCTTGGTGCTGCACGATATGAGTAAGTTTTCCACACCACTGCTGGCCAGCTATAAAGATTTTTCTATTCAACTCTAAAGAGTCCATGTGTTCTCTGAAGAAGTTATCTCACAACATTGTGGTCTTTGTACCACCCAGTAAGATGAGGAAGTTGACTAAACCTCATCTTTGATAAGTTAAAGGTGTTGTGCAGATATTTCTACCACTAAAGATACCTGGGCACCAGTGATATGGTTCCGTAGGTAAAGCTGCATACCCCCAAGCCTGAGAACCTGAATTCAGCCTTCCTGATGGAAGGAGACAACAGATTACTGCAAGTTGTCCTCTGACCTACACACACACACACACACACCCACCAGTGTCCTGCATGCATATGGGCACACACTATATTAATTACTTAATTGTAATATTTTTAAAACTTGAACTGGGCTAGGCATGGTGGCATATGACTTTAATCACAGTACTTGGGAAGCAGAGGCAGGCAGTTCTCTGTGATTTGGGGGTCAGCCTGATCTACATGGTGAGTTCCAAGAGAGCTAGCTCTACATAGAGAGACTCAGTCTTAAAAACAAACAAAACAACAACAACTACAACAACAATGACCACAAAAAAAGTTTTCACTATTCCAGAATTTGGCACAATGGTGCCTATGGGAGAGGAGGAAGCAGAGCCCCAGAGGAGTGGGCGGTGGGGTTGAGTTGCTGGTCTGAGAACTAACTCACCGCTCCTTAGTTTACTGCAGATATAGTTTATGTTCGTGGTACGTGTGCCATGTCACAGTTTTTCAACAGAGTATTAGAAAATGTTCTATACAATCATCATAATGAAAAGGTTTCATTGTTTTTCCAAAGATAATGCCTCCAAGACATCTCTGCTGGTGAGAAGATAGAGACGTGTGGACTCTCTGTCCATCCCAGAGGTGTGTCCATCCTCGGTGGACAGTACATGACTAAATCATTCTGAACTTCTAGGCCCAAAGCTTTCTCACCTCTCAGATCGTATCGTATTGATATTGCCACACACATGGAACATGTTTGTTTAAAAGCTCCATCACTGCAGATCCAGGAAACAATCTAACATTCCTTATTAAACTCAGCCATTCCTTGCTGGAAGCTCAGGGCTCCTGAGGACACCAAAATTCATGGATTCTCACATCCCTTATCCAGTGGTGCAAAATTTGCATATAGATATTTGTACATCCTCCCGTGTAGCTTAAATAATTTCTAGATCATTTATGTCATCCCATACTTTGGGGGTCTCTACAAATACCACAGCCAGCAGAGCGTTGATCCAGGGGAGGCAAGAAAGAAATTCGGTTTAACATGACTCAGTAGCTGGTGTTGGCTCAAACTTTGAGAATCTGACACAAGGCAGTTTATTTCAGGCGTATTTGAGCACGGCACAATTTGGAGGAAAAAAAGTTTCTTGGTGATAATTAACTGAATCCCATGTGCACAACAAAGCTTAAAATATGATTACATTGAACCCCTTGTAAAATACAAGTGACATCTTCCATAAAGATAGGTTATACAGATTAACTAAGGAACCAGGCTCAAGGTTAACCATGCTCATGATAAGATGGGGGGAACTCATGTGGTCTAGCACATGCAGAAGGCACAGAGATCACCAAGCTGTTAACCCCATCTATTTATCTGCCCTTCTGGCACAGAAAAACAGGTTAAGCACCTCTCCCTTTGAGGAGACACCACCGTGTGTTTGACATTCCTGACTTTCCTAGTGAGCACAAGGATGCACGTGCCTCCTACACAGTCCGACGTGTCACATGAACAGTTTCAGTGTGCTGTTTATGGAAGAGGACAAGAAAAAAAAGTTCCACTATTCATTAAAATTACTCCCCTTCCCCCAAATATTTTTCATCCAAAGTTATCTAAAACCATCAAATGAAGTGGATACAAAGGCAAGTTTTATAGTACTTCCGTATACTTGATTATCACATGGCCATAAAAAGATACTTTTCAGTGGCTAACAGGCGACTGTAGTCATAATATGTCACGTGAAAGGCAAGGTGCAGACAGTATTTTCAGCACACTACAGCTAGGGGGGATATAGCCCATACAAATATTTGCCTGAAGAGTCATAAACTTCCAAGATAATATGTCCTAAAAGGCTGTACTAATGGCTGACTAAGTCATCCTATAGGCTCTATGCTACAGGTACAGATCTCATTTCTCATGTTGTGCTTTTCAAACTTTAAAACGGAAAGCAAATATTTTAAAACACAAACAAAAGCCAGTGGGGGTGCTCGGCAGGTAAAGGCGCTTGCGGCCAAGCTTGACGACCTGAGTTCAGTCCTCACGACCCACAAAGCAGAAGGAGAGAACTGGCTCCCACAGGTCACTCTCTGACCTCCACATATGCACTGTGGCATGTACACAGACACACAGACATAATTAACCTTTTTTTTTTAAATACAAGCAAAACTCACAGTGGATTGGAGACCTCTCAAATCTTACCTCAGCTTAGCCTTCCCTTTGTGCATGAAATCTCCAGGGAAGCCCTGGGAAAGAAGCCCTGAGGTTTACCAGGGCCTTGTCTCTCTATCAGCTGAGCTGCTGCCTAAATCCCCCAGGGAGAGCGGAGTTAAGTGGGACTCCAAGACAGAGGCTTGGGTTGCTACCTACTTGATGGTTGACCATCCTTCAGACAACCCTAGGGACAGGAGAAACTGGGCCACTAGATCTGGAAAGAGCTAGGCAAGGTGGGAGACAGAGCAGCTTGGCTCAGCGCAAGTCATGAGAGAGGAAAGGGGAGGGACACCCAGGGAGGAGGCGGCTCCCAGGCCCAGTGACACAAACTTGAAGCATCTGCTTGCTTGCCTGCGCTGGGGAGTAAGGTGTGAGCCACATTGCGTGTGTGTGTGTGTGTGTGTGTGTGTGTGTGTGTGTGTGTGTTCATAGGTTAGTTTCTGCAAGCCTTGGCTGTTCATCTCGGGTGTTCTGTAGCCTCCTTCCCCTGTTTACAACTGTCAGGCACATTTTCTCACACAAATATCTGCTCCTTTTCTGCCTGTTCTTCACTGGCCAGAGTTGACTCAGCCAGCGTACTGGGAGGCTCTGCCATCTCCCGCTGTCCTGAGCAAGGCTCTGGTGGGAACCACTGCATCTGAATTTGGTGCCCAGCCTTAGCTGTGCCCTCAGGAGTCTCCCCAGACCCCTTTTCTCTGAGCCTTTGTGCATTTTGTGTCTTTGTATCTACATCACACATAGACAAAATTTGTACTCCAAGAGGGCCAGCCTTCCAAAGCATATACCTACGGGCTTTATCCTTTACCTATTTAAGATTTTGTGACCTGAGTACTTAAACTTTAAGCTATTTATTTATTTATTTGCCGTTGTTGTTGTTTTGGGGAGGGGGTTGTTTGGTTTTGTTTGGTCTTGTTTTTATTTTGTTCTGGTTGTCCTGAAACTTACTATATATACCAGGCTGGCCTCAAATTCAGAGATTCATCTGCCTCTGCCTCTGCCTCTGCCTCTGCCTCTGCTTTTGTCTCTGTCTCCCAACTTCTGGGATTAAAGTTCTGCACCACCACACCTGGCTCTAATTTGCAGGTTTTTTATAGTGTGTGTGTGTGTGTGTGTGTGTGTGTGTGTGTGTGTGTGTGTAAGTGAGAGACAGACAGACAGACAGGCAGAACATGAGCACTCCATTTATACCAGGCTTACCACAAACTGTTGTTAGAAAGGGATGACCTTGAACTTGACCCTCCTGCCTCCACCTTCTGAGAGCTAGGATTGCAGGCATGCACAACCATGCCTGATTTATGCAGTGCTTGCGATGGAAGTCAGGGCTTTGTGCATGCTGTGCAGACACTGCCTGCTGAGCTGTAGCCCTTAACTAAATCGAGTGTTTTTCCTGCTTATTTCTCTACTTTCTAACACAGATCACTTGTTTGTGTACCTAAACCTCTTCCCGCACCTCCTCTTTGCTCACACCTGAATGTCCTTTCTTAGATTACTGTAGCTGTCAAAATTCTTTCCACCCTTCAAGTTCAAGGTCAAATACCCAACCCTGGCCTCTCTATCAGGCAGTAATCACTCTTGAATTTCTGAGCTCTGGGTTTGGGACACCAGCTGCTTTGGCCTTGCTCTGGTGGTCACGTCCGTGAGCCTGTGGTCCTCAGTCCCCTAGCTACACCAGTGGCTGACATCACTTCACAAGCACAAGACTGGGCCACTGCCCCGAACTCTCCTCAACAACATCCTCAAGGTGCCTACTATCCAGTTAGGAGACTCTAGGGAAAATGACTTCCACAAGTCCCTCTGAGCACCAAGGACAGCCACCATCTCACAGGTATAGGTCACAGCTGCTGGGAGCATAGGTCAGTGTGACCCCAGGCCCAGGCTTCCACTGCCTACTGCTGTCATCTCTCAGAGGGACACTGGATCTCAGCTGTCTGTGGCATCTTCCCCCTGGCTCTGTGCAAGAAGGCAGAACTCCAATGAGAAGCTGAGTTCTCATGGAAACGACACACTGGAGGAAGGGGGAAGGGGGAGGATGGGAGACTTAGTTGAGCAATGATGTGAGAGCTTTAAAAGTGGTCCCGGGGCTTGGAGAAACTACTCAGCAGTTAAAGCACCCGCTGCTCGTTCAGAGGACCTGAGTGTATCCCAGCACCCATATTAGACAGCTCACAGTCACAGGTAACTCCGCTCCAGGAAATCCAGCGCCCCCTTCTGGCCTCTGCCAGCACCCACACACATTGACACACACTCACACAGATACACACATACTTAGAACTGGATAAGAGCGTCTGCTTGCTAATCAAGCATGGTGGCTTGAACTTTGTTCACAGACACACAGGAAAAGCCAGGTGTGGCCATGTGCACCCGTATCCCCAGTGTTGTGGGGACTAGAAGACAGGAGGGCTTGCTGGATGCCAGTCTAGCTTTAGCGAGAGATCCTGTCTTGATGCAATATGGTGGAGAATGATGAGCAGGACACCCAACATCCTCCACATAATCACACACGGGAACACACATGCACAGAGAAATGGAACCTAATATTATCTGACTTCATTCAACAGCCACCTGACATTGGCTTTCTGGGACCAACGTGGTAACAAATGGAGAGCATGCTCCCCAGAAGGGAATGAGACCCGGAGACCTGACAACTGGGGTTCTTCTGACTAGATAACAATAGGAGACTGCTTCCTAAGATGACCTGAGAGGAGGAATCGATGGGATTGCTCATGAGCTAGACACAGGGCAAGCCACTAAAGGCCAAAGAAACAAGGTCTCTGGCTTTGAAAAGCCTGGGGAGGCTTTCAGGGGGTGCTGATCAGAGAAGCAACTCTAGTAGATTCGTTATCCTAGGGGTCAGGAGAGCCACTACGCCCTGATGATGCAGGCTCGACCATGGGGGCGGGGCATGAGTCTGAGGGGCGCCACAAGAAGGCTCCACAGCTGCTCCTCGGTCACTCCAACCATTGTAAGGGGTAACACGCATCCTTGGAAGTGCTCTCCGGGAAGTGGCACTGGGAAGATGGTTTTGGTTTGTTGTGTTTTGTTTTTTGGCCCATAAAGCTCCTGAAGTGCTGGGCCAGCCCTGCCGTCGTCACTCATTCCCTCAGCTCAGCCCCAGCATCCAGGAAACACTTCTGGTACCATCCTCTGCAAAGGCGACTCCATAGCCAGGGTGACCTTGGCACTCAGTGCCGAAGAAGACAAATCTCTTTTTTTCCTGCTGAAAACATAATCCATCCTTTCATGGGTCTCTGGGGACGGGTGGCGCAGCACACACATTATGGAAGCTTTTGCCTGGGCTCGTTTGAGTTGTCTGCGGGGCTGGCCCGGCTCCCGCTCTTCCTTCAGGCCTTCAGAGACCGTGAGAGCATTGCAGTGCCAAGGGGCAGACTCAGGGGCATTCCTGAAAAACACTGTGTCTCTATCCATTGCCACTGGCCTGGTTTCTTGCTTTAATTTTTTTAGTTTAGACATGAGTAAGTGCTCACTGCACCCCCAGGTACCAGGAAGCAGGGTGACCAGCATGGTCTGTACTGATGGAATCCAGTCACAGTTGCTGCAGGTGCCAAAGACCCCTAGACTGGACCTGTGGGTCTGAAAGTTCTTCTCACAGAGCTAACACCAGAGGGTCACCTAGTTGAATGACAGATAAGGAGGCAGCTTGCTTGGGAAAAACTGAGGAAAGACATCAATGAGGGCACTGGTGGTGTAAACTGAGACCGGGACATGAAAGACCAAGAATACCGACTGAACCTTTGAGTTTGAACTTGATCCTGGAAACCTGGTGGAATGGCCCAGTGGGTAAAGGCAATTGCTGCTAAGCTGGATAAGCTAAGGACCCACCATCCCTGGGACCCACATGGTGGAAGGAAAGAACCAAATACCACAAGTTGTCTTCCGATCCCCACAGGCACATGCCATGACACATGGGCCCACATACATCCACACAATAAACAGATAAACATACTCACAAACAAAGAACACTTCAGGAGACTTTGGGGCTTATTGGTCAAAGAAGTTACACAAGGGTTCTAGAAGGATCAGGGTACAATCAGGAGGGTCTCTGGCAGGAAGTAGCCCTGGGGGGATTTGTCATGGGAGACAAAGGGACGAATGTGAGGAGGTGCCATGATAAAGGGTCAGAGTCACATACAAAATTCGCTTCCTCTCCTCCCTCTCCCTCTCCCTCTCCCTCTCCTGTTCTCCCTCTCCCCCTCCCCTCCCCTACCCCCCCTCTCTCTCGGTGATGGGAATTGAATCCAGAGGTTTGTGCAGTCTAAGCACACACTACCCACAAACAACCACCCAGACCCGCAAGAAGCATTTACAATCGGAACTGAGAAGCTGAATGAGGTGGGCAGCCAGGAGAAGACCAGTATTGGGCATCCCACCGTGGGGGAAGAGGAGGGTCACACATCAGTCATTTGGAGTTTGAAAGCTAGAAGCTCCTAGGGTCTGTAAGATGACTCTGCATGTGGGTAAAGGTTCCGGAAGAGATTCAGGGAGAGGTCCAGATCTGTGGTATGGCAGGAGACAATGGCAGGGAGCCCCTGTGTGCCATACAGATCTCCTCGTACATGTGGATCAACGCTGTGTGCAACATGAGACAAATCCTTGTTTTGCTTTGAGAAACTATCTGGAACACACACACACACACACAGCATGGGAAGAAAATGAGTGAATTGTGAGAAAGGAAGACTTTTCAAACTATGACCCAAAGTCATAAAGCCGCCGAGGAAGCTGACAGATTGCCCAAGGAGGTTTCTGACGGGCAGAAGCCACTGGGAGCAAAGTTTGGCAGTCCATGGAGAAAATATTTACAACTCAGAATGTGTCAGAAGAACTAATCCCCAATATAGAAAAGGCTCTTTGAGACTAATAAGAAAAAGATCAATAGTTCAATAGGTTGTCAAGAAGGGCATAATAGACAGTGAAATACAGAGGCTCTCAGGCAGCTGAGAAGATGGCTAGCTCACCCATCAGGAATTGTATAAGCTGGCGCTGTGATGCTAGCTCACTGCCCACCACAGAAAAGCCATGCCGGCCACTTTCTGGGTTATGACACTGAAAGGGGTGAGGTGCCACCCCAGAATGGCAATGTGGTGATTATCAAACCAAGCCTGTGGGGCCTTTTCTGTGTGTGTGTGTGTGTGTGTGTGTGTGTGTGTGTGCTCAAATGCACTTGTAAGTACAAAAGTCAGAGGTCAGCATCAGATGTCTTCATCACTCTCTGCCTTATTTTTTTGAGATAAGCAGTCTCACTGAACCTACAGCTTTCCGTTAGCTAGACTGGCTGTCCAGTGGGTCTGCCTACCGGGCTGGCCTATTCTCTCCTCCCCAGCACCGGGACTACACTTATGTGCCTCTGCACCCCGTTTTTACATAAGTTCTAGGGACCCAAACTCAGGTCCTCATCATTTCACAGCAAGTACTTTACCCACCGGGCCATCCCCAGCACTGTGTGTGTGTGTGTGTGTGTGTGTGTGTGTGGTGGGTGGGGAGGGGGTTCAAGACCAGATCTCCCTACATAACCCTGGCAGTCCCAGGACTCACTATGGAAACCAGGATAGCATCAAACTCATGGATATCTGCCTGCCTCTGCCTCCCAAGTTCTGTGATTAAAGGTGTGCACCACATTGGCTAGCCTCAGCCCTCTTTTTTAAAATAGTTTTTATTTGAGGCTGACAAAATAGCTTAGTAGGTAAAGGCACTTGCTATCAAGTCTCCTAAACTGAGTTCAATCCCCAGAACTTACATGATCAAAAGAGAGAGTCAACTGCTATAAATTGGCCTCTGACTTCTACAAACATGCTGTGACACTCCTTACATACATATATGTCCATACATATATGCACAGGATAGATAAACGGACAGTTACATACATACACACAAACATACACACACATATATAACTCATTTGTCATTGTTTTGTGTACATTGTCATGTGGACCTTGTAGCTTCTGAATGCAGGTTCAGGGCTGGGGAGATGGCCCCCTGGGTAGCTGAACTTGCTGGGCAAACATGAGACCTGAGTTTGAATGCCAGCATCCACATAAAAAGTTGAGTGTGGCTATGAATGCGCCTGTCACCCTGTTGCTTAGAAAACAGAGGTAAGAGGATTGCTGGAGCTTGTTTGCTGCCAGTCTCACTCCGGGTTCAGTGGGAGCCTCAGTCTCGAGGGAGTAAGGTCAAGAGTGACAGAGCAGGACAGCAACCTCCTCTGCCCATGTGCAAAGCTCACACACACACATATGAGAGAGAGAGAGAGAGAGAGAGAGACAGAGACAGAGACAGAGAGAGAGACAGAGACAGAGACAGAGACAGAGACAGAGAGACAGAGACTGACTAAGTGACCATGGGATGGCTAATGTTTCCCATCACCAAACACACAAGCTCACACAGCTACCGTGTTGAGAGCCTGGGCAGTGGCTCAATTGGTAGAGCGTTTGCCTTGTATCCATGAAGTGTTGGGTTCAATGGCTCAGCCTCTGCATGGTGGGCCATACCTCTAATATCAGCATTTGGGAGGTGGAAGCAGGGAAATCAAAGCACCAAGGTCACCCTCAGCTACATAGTGAGTTGGAGACAGCCTGGGATACGTGAGACCTTGCAAAAGGTGGGTGTTGGGGGAAGGGGCGCACAGGTCCCAGTGCTTGGAACTAAGCAAAGGCAAGCTGATCTCTGTGAGTTTGAGGTTAGCCTGGTATGCATAGTAAAATCTTGTCTAAAAATCCAAAACTAGATGGTTATCGTTAACACTCACTACCCACTCTGCATTCTGCAAGAGCGCAATATATTGCTATAGAGTACAGTCACTATAGTCCTTTTGTGGCACCATCCATCTCTCCTATATAACTGAGATAGTCTAACATGTGACCTTTGCCCTCTCCCAGACCTCAGCATATGGTAACCCCTGCTATAGCCTATATTTCAGAAAAATCAACTTTTTCAGCTCCCATGTGTAAGTAAGCCCACATGTCTGTTCTCTGTGTCCGGCTATTCCACTTAGCATAATGTCCTTCAGGCACATCCGTGCTGCCCCAAATAACAACACTTCATTCTTTTTTACAGCTGAATCATAGTCCACTGTGTATATGTGCAGCTTACTATTTACTCACTCACGGATGATGGGCACTCAGGTTGAGTCCACATCTGGGCTTTGGTGGGTTAGTGCTGTGATAAACAGGGAGATGCATGTACCTCTCCTGTGTACTGATTTCATTTCCTTTGGACATGTGCTTAGAAGTAGGATTGTTGGATCAAGGGGTGGAGTTACATTTTACTTGGAAGAACTCCCATGCTGCATCCCACAATGGCAACGTTAATTTACGTGTCCCCATGCAGACCTTTGAGTCTGCAGTCTCACTTCTGGAAATGGGGCTTAAACAACAACAACAAATCAACTTTTTCCAGTATGCATGGCAGGTAGTTTTGAAACATCAGGAAGCCACAGGGATTCATGGGGGGAAAAAAACCCATGTCACAGCAACACACGCATGAATAGACAGTACTAATTGGACTCCGTGATGTCTTTCCTAAAAGGGGAAGAGATGTGACACTGGTGGAGGAATTAGAGGGTTTGAGAAGAACTAGGGATTGTGGGGGGGTAGATAAGATCCAAATACATTGTATACGTGTACAAAATTCTCAAAAAAGTAAATTTTTTTAAAGATTTGTATTTAAAACTTAAGAAGAAAATATTCCCTAGGTACTTAGAAAAAGAAAAGAAAAAGGGTCACCCCTGTATCATGCCACACCCCATAAAGACTCGCTTTAGAAAGCTCAGTTTGAAGGAGACATCTGTTTGCCAGCCAGACCGCCTACTGGCGTGACAGCTAAGGACCGGAGGTATCAAGGTGCCCGTGTAGAAAGGCGTCCAAGCAGTCGGTTAAAGAGTAAGGGGCGCTGCCTGTTAAGTGCGGAGAGAAGGGCTACATGACATCTGCTTGGATTTGCATGAGGAAACACTGGAAAGAGCCAGGCAGACTGGTGGAGATGTTGTCAGTCAGACAGCACAGCAGATGGGACCAGGGACCATACTATGTCCATACCTTTCTCCTGTAGTTCCACACTACTCAAAACAAAAAACAAAAACAGAGGCCACAGCTCTGGCCCTGCTGTGGGCACCATGGTTCCTCAGGCACCTGGATGCATCTGTGAGTGAGTAATTGGCCTCAACATTTATGACCCTTCCCCAAACTCACATGCCACACCCTGATCCATACAGGGAGCCCATTCTTTAGGGAACCATTGAAGGGAGGTCTTAAAAATTGTGATAAGAATGCTGACAAACAGCTCTCCACAATTGATGGCTTCTGACAGGGGTGTGGATGGGGAAAGAGTCATTTCTTTATGGGACTGGCCACTGAGAGTATATGGGTTACACAAATTGAACTTGTGTTGTTGTTGTTGTTGTTAGCTCTTTCTTTCTTCCTTCCTTTCTTTCCTTCTTTCTTTCTTCCTTTAGAGTGGTGTAATAAGGGTCTGAGTGAGACCCGGAGGACTGGGAAGTGAGTGTGATTGACTTAGGGTGAATAATATAAAAATTCCCAAATAATCAAATAAAACATTATGCTGTAAATAAAAGAGAGATCAATAGAATCTTGATCATCACTCTCACCATGTGTGGACATAGCTGAAAGGTGCTGTGAAGCACAAAGTGGGCCCTCACCAGACCCATCCTTGGAATTACCATCCTTCAGAATTTTGAGCAATACACATCTGTTGTATGTGAGCCACTCAATTTGTGATATTGTTAGTGTAGCCAGATGCACTGAAACACTGTGTGTCACCTGGGTCAGCCACCTTGTGTTTTGGACTAGAGGTGTTGAACTGTCTCCCTATGTGACACTAATCTTGGGAGACATGAACACATATATACTCACCCCAAACCAGAACTGAAGACAGACCAAAGCACTGATATCAAGAAAGTCTAATTTGGTGAAACTATGATATTATTCAGGTTACCTATAGGACTATGGGTGAGGGTTACTTCCAGAAGCAGGGAAGACTCAATGGCAGCTTCATCGCCAAGTTAAAACCCTGGAGCTCTCTGCACCACTTACAGGCAGTTCAACAGGACTGAAAGTCTCCTGTTTATTCAAGCTTGGGGCGGGGGTTGGGGGGAAAGAAACATTGTGAATCTGTTAGATTTCAGGGACTTTCCTGAGACTTGTGAGTAGTTTACTTCCTTCGTGTTAGTGAACCTCCCTCTGGGGTTTAATGTTTTAATTCAGAAAAATGTTAACACAATACTTACAGGGAACAGAAAGGATTCATCGTATATGTCTAATGAGAGCCAGAAAGCTGCCTGAGTTCTGCTCCCAGGATTCAAATTTCCTACCTATCTGCCTACTGAATCAGCTACTATAGTTAGTCTCAAGGAAAAGTTAAAGATGGTTCTAGTCTCAGAGTCTGAGGATCCCAAGAGACAAGAAACTTAAGACTCCCATAGACTGTGAGAGCCACCCAGTACCTCTCTATTAAGCGCCATATACATTTTCTATTCTTATCTCTTCTGCTCCCAGGACAATATATTAAATCAGAGACCTCAAGTCTGGCTCTCCTGCACTATGGGGCTACTATTAGTTATGGTTACAAATGTTGTCATGAAATACCATAACCAAAAGCAGCTTGAGGGGAGAGGATTTGTAGGCATAATGATTTTATGTACTGTGTAAAGATTATCTATTATTATTCAAATACTAATTTCTCTGCCCCCATACCTGGTTGCAATCCAGACATGGCATTGTAATATTTATTCTAAGAATCTCCTGTCTCAAATTGTGCAAACATAGCTCCCCATTTATTCTCTTACTTATCAATAAAAGAGGATCAGCCAATAACTGTGTATCAGAGAGAATAGGGCTGAACTTCTGTCAGCCAGTGGAGGGAAGGTGGGAGGGAGAGAGGTGGAGAGAGAGAGAGGGAGGGAGAGAGAGAGAGAGAGAGAGAGAGAGAGAGAGAGAGAGAGAGAGAGAGAGAGAGAGAGAGAGAGAAGAAAAATGGATTCACCACATAGAGGAAAGGGTCAAAAGGAGACACCATGAGACTACATCTGGAGCAGAGAAAGCCAGATAATACTAAAATAAAAATATCTCAAGAATTTTGGCTGGGAGATAGGCAGATTGTTTTACAGGGTTAGAATAGATTAATAACTGCTGCACAGGGTTTACTTGGCTTCCATGTCCTGAATCAGTCTACTGAAGGAAGCCAAGGCAGGAAATCAAACCAGACAAGGATCTGAAAGCAGGAGCTGATGCAGAGACCATGGACGGGTGCTGCTTACTGGCTGGCTCACTCCCCATGGCTTGCTCAGCCTGCTTTCTTGCAAAACACAGAACCACCAGCCTGGGAACTGTTTCTACCCACAATGGGCTGGGCTCTCCCACATCCATCACTAATTAAGAAAATGCCCTACAAGTTTGCCTGCCTTTAGCCAACTCTTCTGGAGACCTTTTATTAATGAAGTTTCCCTCCCCTCACATGACTGTCAAGTTCACAAAACTAGCCAGGACAGGGGCAAAGAACATGTCCAACTCGCAGCTGGAAGCCAACATTGGACCAACTGTATCTATGAATGTGGCCCTCCACAAAATTATAAACTTCCTTAAAACATTATGATGTTTTGTTTTCCATATTTCTTCCATCTCTGTTGTGTGATTCTCAAGCCTGAGCATTGGAGATGACAGAATCATGTTGTGATGTCAAGGTTGGACTTGCAGAGCAGGGGCATCTCTTGGGGATTGTAAGAATTGAGTTCCCAAAGGGAACTGAACAAATGGAAACACAAAGAGGTCTCCACAGCATGCACTGACTTATATCAGTCTCGAGAGCCAGCAATGTGGCCAAGGGTACAGGGGAGCACAGAGTGCCAGGTCTGAGCAGGGCTTTTGTAACCAAGGGTAAGCAAGTAGGAGGACAGAGGTTTGTTGTGGGACAGGAGATAGGTCAGTTGCTTTGGGGGCACCTCTGCTTAATACATAGAAAGCTGACTTGCTGGAACTCAGAATCTGTTCTACAGCCTTATGCCTAAGGGGATTTTCTTCATTACTACATATAGGGGGTAGAGGGCATTGTTTCATTCATTCCAGCTGCTTTGTGCTAACAGGGGAGGTGTTGTCTTGAGCTTTGGGCGTCTAGAGAAGAGCGTTTTTGTTGTTCTAACAAAAAAAAAGATAGCTCACTGTTTTGTGTGTCCATGCATACACATGTGTAGGCATGGGCTTATGCATAGGCATAGACCCAAGGAAGATGTCAGATATCTTTCTCAAATCCTTCTCCCCCATAGTTTTTGAGACAGGGTCTCTCACTGAAGCTAAAGCTTGTCCTTTCAACTAAGCTAGCTGGCCAGAGAGCTTGAGATTCTTGTCTCTGCTGCCCAATGCTGGGCACAGCAATGCCGAGGGTCTGACCTCAGACATTCTGACTTACACAGCAAACGCCTTCCCCAGTCACCCATCTCCCAGCCCAACCTCACTGTGTCCTCTGCAGCCTCCAATCACTGGGTCAGCAGCCACTTTTTTGATTTTTTACTGTTTGTAGTTTTCCATCTCAGATATTTCAAATTTTTTCTCTTCTTAAAATTTCCAGGTTGGGGTGAGGAAGCTGTTCTTGATATTTGTCTAGCTGTCTTGTTTTGTTTCATTATTGTTATTATGGGTTTTGGTTTTAGGGTTCAGTGTTTTGGTTTGTCCTTTCAGTTGTTAGTCAAATGGTTTCCATGTTCAAGCATTAATCCATCATCATTTTTTATGTTGTCGACATCTCATCTATCGGTTTTCTCATTTGCTTATGATCTATCTTTTGTTACAAAGAGGATTCTCAGTTCACAAGGAAATGTGTGCCGATCTCTCTTTTGCTGGCTTAGTTTTTATCCGTGTGACGAAGGCATTATTTGCTTCCAGGTTGACACTACATTCTTATCTTTCCATTCACTCTTTGGTTTCATATGTTTGGGTCTTGAAGCAATCTGGAATTTGTTTTCTGATAGGTATAGCATGAAGTCTTAGGGCTTCTATTGCCGTTATAAAACACCATCACCAAAGCAACTTGGAGAGCGATTCATTCCATCTTACACTTCCTAGTCATGGACCATAATCACTGAAGGATGTCAGAGCAGGAACTCAAGGCAGAAACCTGGAGGCAGGAACTGAAGCAGAGGCCATGGATGGGTGCTGCCTGCTGACATTTCTTCATGGCTTACTTAGCTTGCTTTCTTATAGCACCCAGGACCACCTGCCCAGGGGTCCCCCCACCCACAGTGAGCTGGACCGTCACTAATGAATCATCAATCAAAAAATGTACCCTAGGGCTTGCATACAGGCCACTCTGATGGAGGCATTTTACAGTTGAGATTCCCCAAATACCTGTAGTTCATATCAAGTTGACCTAAAACCTGCCAAGTAGGCAGCATAGGTAAGGATCAAAATTATTTTGATATCATAAAACTAAGTAAGGTATCCCAGTTAAGGATTTTTCCCAACTATACCCTGTCCTTCCCCAGCATGACCCTGGATGAGCCCTACAGTACAAATTTCTGGTCCCTAAGGCTTTCTTCTGTGTGAATCAACTTGTTGATTCCACAGGGAACTGGTCTTTCTGAGATTTTGATTGCCCATTGAGTTTCTATTAATCTGGAGAGATGGGGATCTTTGCACGGTTGTTTATCTCCATCCTCGGGTGTGATATTTCCCCCGCGTCAACTGGGAATCCGTTTCTTATTTTAGAGAGGGTTTGTGATTCTTCAGCATCTAAATCAGACATCTGAGTGACCTGCAGTGACATCTGTCACCGACTGATCACTTGGGCAGATCTGATTGATCTGGCTGGCTAGGTGTGTGTCTCCTTCCCACCTCTTGTTTCTGCATATGCATCCCTCCCAGAGTTACACACTTGATTGCAGAAGACAGCCTTCCCTGGTTGTGGTGGACTATGTAATGTGTCAATAGTCACACCCTCACTGCTAGAACCCCCAAACAAGCTCCTGACATCCATCCTTCCATTTCACTGAAGTCACTCCTGAGTGTTTTCCAGATTCTATGACCATCAGCATTTGTCTCTTATTTCTTTTCTTAAAAAAAAAATCATTGCATTCATCTATTCATCAGTGTGTGTGTATGTGTGTGTGTGTGTGTGTGTGTGCATGTACACACACATTTGTGGAGGTCAGAAGACGGTTTACAAGACTTGGTTCTCTCCTTCCACTATGTAGGTCCTGGGGCTTGAACCCAGGTCTTCAGGCTTGGCTGCAAGAATCCACTGAACCCTCTTACGGGGGCCTTATCCTTAGTCCTGGTGGGTTTTAATTAGTCCCTGCCGTGATGGGGAGCGGGTGGGTTGTTGCATGGCTCGTATGTTGCTCCATCGTGCTGAACTCTCCAATTAACTCCAGGCATTTGACAGCTCCCCGAGACTCCTGAGTTTTCCAAGTAGGAAATCGTGTCTGTCTACAAATAACAGCACACTTTTCCCTGTGCAAATTTAGCTTCTTTTATTTCCAAGTCTCCAATTTTTATCGAGAAGCAGAGGCAGAAAATTTGACCTTAACTTGATCCTGGCTTTCAATAGAAACAACTGTCACCATCAAATGTGATGTCTGATGAGGACTTCTGACAGAACGGACTGCACCGAGACAATGAAGTTTCTTTTCATTTCCAAGAGTTTAAATTGGCATTGGCCATGTTGCTGCTGCCGCTGCTGCTGCTGCTGCTGCTGTGTGTGTGTGTGTGTGTGTGTGTGTGTGTGTGTGTGTGTGTGTGCGCGTGCCATAGTGCACCTGTTGAGGTTAGAAGGGACCTTGAATAAGTTGCTTTTCTTCTTCCACCATGTGGGCCCTGGGCATTGAACTCAGGTTGTGGGACTTAGCAGTGGGTGCCTTTACCCGCGGAGCCATCTACTGCCTACTGTTTTAATCAGGAACAGAGAACATTCTGTTCCCATAATGGTGATAGGTCATGTGATCCAACCCTCTTTGTGGTTAAAAAAAATCAAGAAAACCTGACAGCCCAAAATGCTAAATCTTTGAGAGTCTTCCAAAAAGCTGAAGGCATCGTGGAAAATGCCCACACCAGAATAGAGAGGGTAGCTCAGCAGGTGAACCTAGTGTTTAGAATTATGCAGTGGGAAGGATTCAAAAATGGCTCCAACAGCCCCACCCTCATTATTCTCAGACCTTCTCCAGGTTACTCCAACATTAACAGAGAGGTTTTCCTGTCAGGCCACTATGCTTGGTGGGCCCTTAAAAGGAAAGGTGATCTCTGACCTTGGCAAATGAGATTCAACTCGTGAAAGATGAAACCCAGAAGTCTGTCGACTGATGGCCTGGACGGATTGACTTAGAAATGCCCGCCATAAGGCTGAGATGCTTAAATACTTAGTCCCCAGTTGGTGGCACTGTTTGGAGAGGTGTAGGAAGTGTGGCGGTGGTAGATGAAGTGTGTCATTGAGGGCAGGCTTTGAGTGTTTATAGTCTCACCCCAAATCCTGTTTATTCTCTCTGCTCTTTGCACTTGACAGTGTGAGCTCTCAGCTCCTGCCACTGTGTTTCCCCACCATAATGGACTCTCATCCCTCTGGAACCATAAGCCCAAATAAACTCTTCCTTCTGTAAGTTGCCCTGAGAATGGTGTTTTATCACAGCAACAGAGGAGTAACTACAACACTGGCTATGAAGACAGAAGGAGCTATGTGGCTGTCGATATGAACACCTTCTGGGAGCTGAGAGTGGCCCCTGGCTGGCAGACTGCAAGGGAGCAGGAAACCATAGGGAAATGAATTCTGTCAAAGAACTAGTAGGCCTGAAAGAGCCTCCTGAACTGAAGATGAACATGCAGTCTTATGAGTCCTAAGCTAAGAGCCGACAGCCCCAGCTACTCAGAGAGATGAGGCAGGAGGATCACTTGAGCTCAGGAGTGAGACTCCATATACAAAACAAAACCAGGGCCATTGAGATGGCTCAGCAGGTAAAGAGACCCAGTGCCAAGCCTGATGACCTACAGGGTAAGAGAGAAATGGATCCCACAATTTGTCCACACACACACAAACACTAACATAAATAAATGTAAAAAAGAATTTTTAAACTGGGTATAGTAGCCTGTGCCTATAATCCTCGGGAGCCTGAACTAGGACAATTCCCATGAGTTTGAGGACAGCCTGGACTACAGAGTGAAACCATGGAGAGAGAGAGAGAGAGAGAGAGAGAGAGAGAGAGAGAGAGAGAGAGAGAGAGAGAGAGAGAGACTTAATTGCAGCATTTGGGAGCCAGAAGCAGACAGGTCTCTGAGTTTGAAGCCAGCCTTGCCTACATAGGAGTTCCAGACCAGTCAGAGCTACAGTGACACCCTGTCTCAGAAAAAGAAGGAAGAGGAGGAGGAGGAGGAAGAAAAGGAAGAGGAAACTCAAGAGAAATAAAGGAAGGAAGGAATGACAGAAAGAAGAAAGAAAAACTGTTCTGAGAAGCGCCCTTTTCAGAGTCAGCGTCTGACCCCTGCACTGTGCGCTAACTCTGGGGTTCTTCTCAGCCACTACAGCTGCAATAATGACTTTATACAGACAAGAAGCAAGCATGCTTGCTGCTCCCCAGGGAGCTCACTGAGACTCGGGGTGACACTTGACAGCTTCACCAGGAAGGAGACCAATGAGAGATTGATCTGTGAAGCCCCAATTCCTGCTGCATCACGGATGAGCCCCAGACATCTTAGACCACATGAAAGAAGCCAGCGCTGAGATGCATTTATCAGAAGTGTCCAGAACAGGCAGGTGCATTTAGCTGTGGCTATGAGACACAGAAAGGGGAAGTGGGGCCTAATGCTAATGGACACAGGGACTCTGATGGGGAGAGTGAAGACAGTGTTTCAAAATTAGTCTCAACGCATACAAGCACACTATCCTGCTTGCTCTCTCTCTCCCCGTGGCTCCACATGACAGGGAGCAAGAAGAGAACATGGCTGCCCACCCAGAGGCCACAGCTATAGGGCTTCAAAAGTCATGCAGCTTACTTCATTTTGTGCTGCTAGAGATAAGAGAGTACCACAGATGAGAGGAGTTTGTAATGAACAGAGCATTGTCCACTTGCTCTTCTGGAGGCTGGAAGTACTGTCCCCTCCCCTATACTGGATCTCCACCTCTTAGAATCTGGCCTTCCCAGAGCATGGGCACTGGATTCTTTTCTTAGCCAGCAGCTAGCCATGACCTTCATGCTACACCTCTGCACGGCAGAAAACAGAACCACAAAGAGAGCAAGAGAGACTGGGCCAGCACCAATCCCACCTGTGTCGTAGAGCCACCCTCCCCCTCCCCCCACACATTCACAGTCACCTCAAAATATCTCACTTCTTAATTCGGTCACTTCACAATTAAATTTCAGCACAAATATGGGGAGAGACCCACACTGAAATCACAGAACCAGCTGACAAGCTTTGCCATGTAATAGCTACATGGTCTGTGGCCCCGGCATAGGAAAGTGCCACAGTGGGGCGGGGGGCAGAGGATGGGGATCCTACTCTCTGAGATGAAGGTTTGTGATCTGGGCAGAAGGCAGCAGAGCCCTGATCTCAGAAAATGGTGGATGGGTATCTGAAATACTGACAGCGGGTGTCCCTGGAGTAGGCTTTACAGGGGTGCTCAGATAGGAAGGGAATAGAGGGATAGATTGGGGCAGCCATGCCCACAGTCCTGCGTGCACCTCCTAAACACTGCTCAGCCAGCCTCCCTCCTGCAGCTGCCTTTGTGTTATTAAATTATTCCTGGGAAGTTAGGGACAAGGCATGAATAATTCAAAGCAAGGGGCTTTAAATCTAATCACTCCCTGTACTGCCTGAACTCTGACATGGTGACCGGAGCAGACACAGAAAGCTGGGGGTGGGGGATGGGGAAGTGTGTGGGGTGGGTCATCCTGAATAAGAATGCAGGGTCAGCATTACACACAAACATTGCAGAGGACAAACATGGTGACACCCCAACCTCACTGCTATGGCACTCCTGCCTCTCAGTGAGCCTTTGGCAACTGAGGCTGGTCTTGGGCTTCAGAAAGTGACTGTTCATGCCAGGCCTCAGTTACCTTGTCTATAAAATAGAAACAAGAATAGGGTCTGCCTCCTGACATTGGGCTAAGTATGCAAAGACTTGCTTTGCCAGTGTAAGACCCTTTATCCACAAAAGACATCTTTCCGGGCCCTCAGTGAGTGTTTAAAACCAGACAGTGCTGAGCTCTGCACTGGTTGTTTGTTTGTTTGTTTGTTTGTTGTTTGTTGTTTTTCTTATATACACATGTAGCCTACTTTGTGGCACATGACCAAACATCTATTCACCCAAGACACTACACTGTGGCAAATCTAATAAATAATTCCACCCAAGTCTAGCTTAGAGGACCAATGAGCTTCCTGGGTTACTTATAGTAGCATATAGTAACATATAGTTACTTATAGTAGTGCTTATAAAGCAACAGCAACAACACTAAAAAGCCCTCCCCCCAGCATGAGTGATATCTCCTGAAGGCTCAATCCCCATAGCTCCTTGCACATCTTGCACAGAGCTCCATGGAAGAGTCTTCTCTTCCCAGCATTCACTGCTCTCCCAGCCTTAGGGAGGACCTCATGACTCTCTTAGCTACCCAAAGCCTTTTAGAATCGTGTGAGCCTCCCACTTCCCTCCAGGAAAGAATGTTTCCATTCCAAGTAAATAGCTACAGAACACTTAGACTAAGTTTCACCTTTTGCTGACAGAAGGCAAGTATAGGCTTCTCTAGACCAACCTGAACTGCTACCATCTCTCCAGCCCTTTTTTCTTTGAATACAGGCACTACAGTGCTGTGAGAGTGGACCTAATAAGAGACAGCCACTGAATAGCTAACGTAGCTAAGAGGCAGTCACTATATACAGCATGGAAGCGCTGGACAAATGGGTAATCCCTACCCCGCACTAAATGAAGCGGGATGACGTGAGATTTCATCAAGCCACTTAAACCAAAAAAGTGTGAGAATGTTTCTGAATCACTTCTAGAATTTTTATTGAATATTTTTTGGACTACAGTTGACAACAGCTATATAGAAAGTATTGTGTGCTGGCACATAGAAGACCCAGGCCTTAGGGTGGGTGTGGGCACCACTCCACCTTTATGAAAAGCACGTAGGTCATTGGGATGGAGAGATGCTTCCCGTGTTAGCTCAGTGGTACAAGTTTAACAGCATGAAATGAGTCTGTAGTCCTGCTGACCATCATATGCAGAAATGCATCTTTCCCATAGAGCACAAGGAAACACAGCTTCTTATCGTCTCTTCAAAGGTCCCCACAGTCCCACCACTTTTGAAATGGCACATGACAGAAAACCTGAACACTACACCACCATTATCATGGTGAACTAGGTGGTGGCCTGCACTCCTGACAGCTTGGCCACCACCCTCAGCTCCAGAGTTAGAAGAACAAGCCATCTCTGCCACCCAATAATTTGCCTGCCCTCAGTGTAGAAAGTGTCACTTGGAGCCAAGAGTGGTAGTTACTGGCTACATATGACATTGCCTCCCTACCCACCCAGCCTGTCCCCTGCCGCCCTTCTGTAAAATCCTGTTCTTACTCCTCGGGAGGAGTCCACACTTTGGGTCAGGCCTATATCAGCACAAACCTTCCAGGCACTGTCACTGGACCTATGAGCCCCCCCAAGCCTTCATCTATAAACCTACTGAGATCTAAGAATCATGGGTCAGAGCTCCCTCTATAGATGGTTGCCAGCACTGCTGCTGGGGCTCAGGCCCCAAGAGACAGGCCTGAGGAAAAGATGAGGAAAGGGGAGCTCAGGTAACAGGCTTCCTCTATCAGCATGGATCCTGGCCATCAGCCTCCACCCGGATTTTCTTTCTCTCAGTCTCCGGGTCTCTGTGTTCTCCCTCATTAAAACAAGGATGTGGTCTCACTCTGTAGCTATTCTCTGTGAGCTAGCAGGCTACATTGTGTCTCCCAAATTCATATTCTGAAGTCCTAACAACCAGTGTTTTGAAAGAACACCTCTAAAAGGTCATTAAAGTTAAGTGCTATAATAACATGAACCCTAATTCAACAGGGATGATGTCTCTCTGTGGTTAAAGAGAGTATTAGAGAGGTGGCCCAGTGAATAAGGGGGCATACTGGTCTTCTAGAGGACCCAGGTTTGGTTCCCAACACCCACCTGGCATCTCACAACAACCATCTGTAACTCTAGTTCCAGAGAATCCAAAGTCCTCATCTGGCTCCTGTGAGCACTGCGCATATGTGATGAACATTCATACGTGTAGACAAAGATGTATATACATAAAATTAAAATAAATACATTTTATAAATAGGACGTTAGAATCGGGTGATGTGACCCATACCTACCATCTGAGAACTCAGAATGTGAAGGTAGGAAGATCAGGAGTTCAAGGTCACCCTTGGATACAAAGAGTTCAAAACTAGTCTGCCTACATTAAAACAAGTCTCAAAAGAAAATGAAAAACTGAAGGAGGAGGAGGTGAAAGAGGAGGAGATGATATTATGATGGGGGATATTATAATGTTAATTGGGGCACAGCCACCCACAGAGGGATAATCAAGGAGACAACTAAGAAGAGGGCGCAAGGAGAAAGCAGCCCAGGGACACTTTGGTCATGGCCTTCCAGCCTCCAGGACTCTGGGGAGGGAAAAACCTATTGTTTAAGTCACCCAGATATAACACATTGACACAGCAACTGAGCCCCACAGTGGCTCCTCCTAGAAACATGGACTGGAATCTCCAAGGTTGTCTGCCAGACACCAGAATTCCAGTAGTAAGTGTGTGGTTAAGTCAGAGAATGGTCCTGTGTCCACCTCTCTGAGCTTCAAGTAGCAACATCAAGAAAGATGTGCCTGAACCCTGGTCCTCTACAGGCTAGCCATAATCATGGTCAGGGCCCTGGGAAGAAAGAGGTTTTCTTCCCTTTTTAGCTTTCCTAAACTCTCCTGCAGGGTAAGAGACTCTGGGAAGGGTAAGGCTTGCAACGCAGTCCAACTTAGAGTTGGAGGTCTGGGCAGAGATGGGCCAGGGAAAGGAGCCAGAGAACAGTGGGGAAGAGTCCTGCAGACTGGGAACAAAGCAGCGCCATTTCGTGATGAAGACTGGGCCTGGTAAAGGGGCAGGCTGTCTGCAAATGACACATAGCATATAATGGTATGTGTGAACAGGCACGTATGGAAGCTATAGGTCAACAGTGAGAGTCTTCCTCAGTCTCCCTCCATCTCATTTCTTGAGGCAGGATCTCTCACTGAACCAGTAGCTCATTGATTTGGCTGGCCAGTGAGCACCAGGGATCTGCCTTGTCCTCTAAGTGGTGGGATTACAGTCATGTCCCACTGTGTCCATGTGTGCATGGCTGCTGGGGACCCCGACGCATGCATCTGAAGCAGGCACTTTACCAGCTAAGCCATCTCCGCAGTCCCTGCTATATGGATTTTTTAGGGACACCTTCAAACCATACCTGAATGTACTACTCATGGGGAGCCCAAGTTGCCATGGAACTACAGCTCCAGGGAGCCTGACAAGAGAGTGCTACCCCTCCCCCAGGGACTGTTCCTTCCCAGCTCCAGTCATGAACCAGCATGGTCTGCACCCAGGGGTAGCCTTCATCAAAGACTTGGTTGTAACATTGTATCTAGGCTTGGTTGTAACATTGGCAGTTTGCTCCCACAGATGACATCCTGCAGCCCCAACCTTACATGGCCAGCTCATTTTATCAATGTCCTCTGGCCCAAGCCACTAGAGAGCCTCAAGCCAGACTCTGGCTTTCTCTAACTCCAAGATCTTGGCCTGGGCTCAGACAGTCAATAACTTTGAGATTAAACTCGTTGGTAGGGGACCACCTGATGCTCTCTTATCTTCCTGGCTCCCTGTTGCACCCTGTAGAGCTCAGCTCAGCAAAGGGCAGCCATTCTTCTTTTTGGCATTTTTCAGATAAGTGGATGTTTTTACTCTGGGATTTAGGAGTGACCTTTATCTGCAGGCTGGAAGGAGGCAACTGTCACCAATATGAAGTCTCTAAGTCTCCCAAAGTCTACTCCACGGCTCCCCCATCAGCACCTCACAGATGCCTTCAATAGGACAGGTGTTGAAGGTCCCAACATCTGCACACTAGAAACCAAGTTTTCAGCCTATGAGGCTCCAAATTTGAAGAACCCACCTGGCCAGAGAGAGATTTCCCACGTGTGGGTTATTTATCCAGTGCCCAGGGTCAGGCACACACAGGTGCTAAGGAGCATGGGGAAGGGAGAAGCAGAGAGCCACCAGAAAGGTGGCTGGACTCAAGAAGGCACAAAGCCTACCTAGGACTCCTCTTCACCATCTCACGGGCACAGAGGTGGGGCTCAGCTTCTCTGAAGCATGTTTTTGACTGACAGATGCTCAGAACAGGGATAATGGTAGCAAAACACCTCACTGGGGCAGAAGGAATAGCTGCAGAGATCCAAAGTAGGGGTGCTATAACTGAGGGTGTTTGGTATCAGATAGGCAGCCACAGGTCACTTCAGATAGAGCTGTCCTATGGCATGTAACGTTAGGCAGACACTTTTGTGGTGCCTCTGGTTTTTGTAAACAATTTGACTCACCCCAAATCTCACAAAAGGAAGACTGCACCAGTTAGTAAGAACTATTTGTCCCCAAGCCACCTTTCTGGAACCCAGGTCCAGCCACAGGGTCTTCAGACATTAGATTTAGCTTCAGAGTTTCTTGAAGCCCAGTGCCAACCACATACACAGGGTACAGGAGTCAGACAGTGTACATGGGGAAAAGCAGGGACCACCAGCACCCACACAGGGTTCCCTTTCAGTCTTAGGGAGCCCCATCTCCCAGATACTGGAAGAAGACTTGGGAAAATTTGAGGCAGTGTGGGGGGACCCAGAGCTGGGTGTAAGCCAGAGCAACTCTACCCCCTCATTTAAAGCAGGACTGACAGCAGGGACCCCACGTTATGGGACATTGCCAACACCCTCCCTCCCTCCCAGGAGCTCCAGCTGAGTTAGACACAAGAGTAAGAGGACACAAGTAAGAAGGGCTGGCCCAGGGTAGACAGGAAAGGGAAAGATGGTAGCTCCCTGGAACCAGGACCAGCCAGGTAGAGCAGAGCTATGGTCAGCAGATTCCTCTCCACCTCATGACCAGCCAATAAAGCCTAAATGCTGCGTCCATCTGCCCTGCCCACCCCCAAGCGGAGGCCACCAGACACCAAGCCTGGGTGAAACGTGCCCCTGACAGACTCTGGGTCCATGCAGACGTCTTCCCCCTGTCTCTGCCTGGAAACAGGAGGCTTTCTGTGCAGATCCGCAGCAGACGGCCTTCATCTCTCACTGTCAATAAATCGGGCGTCTCCAGGGCAATGACTTTTACTTGGTAAATACTAAGCAGCAAGAGACAGCGACACAAGCCTCCAGTCTAGGGAACTGCAGCCAGAGCTCTGCCACCTATCGATTTGGTGTCCTCCCTCCTGAAACCAAGCGTGCTGGGGGATGCTGTGGAGGCTGGGTTAGGGGTGCAGACACCGACCTCTGACCAGAGTCCTACCTAAAGGTAAAGGAGGACCAAGCCCCAGCTCCTGCAGAGCAACATGAGGTGGGATCCAGACAGAGGGACCAGAGGCCTCTCTAAGGTCATCTAGGTAGGATTGTGACAGCTGGTGGAAAAGCCCATCTCAACAGAGAGAATGGCTGCTCCAGCTTAATGACAGATGAGAGGAAGCAGGGAGACCTGGAAACAGGCAGCCAGCAGACTCAGATGGTGGTCCTAATGGTGTACCACACTGAGGTCCCTGCCTGTGGTGACCATGGGTGTGTATGTATGTAGTTCCCTTTCCTTAGCACCCTCCATTTCATGTACATTCTGCAAACTCAGGGTTTGGGTGATGCTGAGCCCACTTCCTGGACTCCAAGGATGGACTCCTGTGCCTACAGCTTGGCCAGTCTGTGTATTCCTTCCCCTGAGTGTGTTTGTGTTTGTGTGTGTGTGTGTGTGTGTGTGTGTGTGTGTGTGTGTGTGTGTGTGTGTATTTATACCCTGAGCCCTCAGACATATCCAGCCTGTGGAGAAAGAGAAGCATTGGCCTTGCTCACTGTGGGGTGGGGGCTAGTTTTATTGACAAAGGCATGTAAGGGAGTTTTGGAGGCCTTCCTTTCTAGGATTCAAATTCATATCCAAACCCAGAATCAAGCACTGTTGCAGAGTGAAGACTTGGTTCCCCGGAGGAGTCTGTAAGAGACAACTCCGGTACTCTTGTCTGACTCTGAGAGCTTCCCTGGTAAACTCTTAGCTAGTGTTGCCCCTTTGACGAAGGAAGCAGGTCAGCCTCCCCCAATGTGCTACAGCTTGTTCACTTCCTCTATACAAAACTAATGGGAGTTATTGAAGGACAACTAGTTCTTCACCTTCTGCGATTCTAATCACCCAACCACCTTAGGGAAAACCCACAGTAAGCATTGCTCCTCTCAAATACAACATCTGTATATCACAAGAAAATGGAATGAAAAGGTGAGTGGATGGCTAGATGGATGCCTACATGGATAGTGAAGGTGGGCAAATGCATGATGGATGATGGGTGAATGGATGAATGTACACAGATGGATGGATGGATTGATGAATGTGTTGATGCATGGATGAGCGAATTCATGGACAGATAGTGGGGTTAGACAGGTGTGCAATGATGGATGGATGGGAAATGGGTTGATGGGTATTTGTATTGAATTTGGAGAGAGATATATTGATGGATATATGGATGGATGCATGGATACATGGATGTATTGATGATGGATAGATAAGATAGATGCATGGATGAATGGATAGATGGATGGACAGACTGGAAAAGGGCAAGTGGGTGATGGGTAGGTGGGTGAATACGTGGACAGACAGATGAATGGATAGACTGATGGACAGATAGATACTAATGATGTATGAGTGGGTGATGGATAGGTAGGCAGGTGGATGGATGGATGGATGGATGGATGGATGGATGAATGGACAGATGGATGTAAGGATGCATGGACAGATGAATGTAAGGATAGATGGATTTCTCTGAGGAGAAAACAGCCTTTTAGAAGATACGATTGTAAATTTCACTTGTTTTTATCTTAGGTGAATACCACATAACAGGCTTAACAAAACACTTTTTAACTGTACCAGACTGCCAGACAGCACTGGCAGGGTCATCAACCTCAGATCCTACACATGTCATGTGACATCCTTATGAAAATCTGGCAAAGTCAAGGGGAATGATTTCATAATGGCCACACACAGAATCACACTCTGGAGCTATTTCCTGAAAACTGCTGTTGTTGGCACCCTTTAACATGCACTTTGAAACGTAACATTAAATATATAATTTATATACTATATTATATAAAGTCTTTTAGGGATATGAAGGATGGTAAGGCAAAAAGAACTTTATTTTCCTATTTCCTGTGAGTCTCTTTCCCTTAGCTCTTATATAGGATAGACATCACCACTTAAAGTAGGGGGGGGGGGATTCTGGGAGGAGAGGGGGGACAAGACTGGGATATAAAGCAAATAAATAAATTAATAAAAAAAATAAAATGTGTGTGTGTGGACAACTGTTGGGGGCCAGTTTCCTCCTTCCACCCTGTGAGGCAGGGTCTCTCTTGATGTTTCTGCTACACTGTATACCCTGAGCTAGCTGGACAGCGACTTTCCACTGATTCCCCTGTCTCTGCCTCCCATCTCCCGAAGTTCTAGGACTGCAGCTGTGCAATGCAGCATCCATCTTTTTCACCTGGGTTCTAGGAATTTAACTCAGGTCATGGGGCTTGCATGGTGCCATCCCTCTGACACCACAACAATTCATTTAAGAGAGAATTTGCATAACTATTTCCACTCATTATCCAAAAAAGCAAAAGAAAATCCCCACTTTTTCCAGTCAGTTAAATCTACACAGTATAAAGGTTCTCTACAACCATTCATTAGTTTCAGGCTCTCTGAATGCATGAGAACCTCCAGATAGGCTTTGGGGACACTTCTATCAATTGTCCTACCCTTGAGACCATAGAGACCAGAAAAGGGGTGACAGCACAGTCACAAAGGGCCTGGCTAGTGGATAATAAGCACAATTACAAACGGGAGTCTTTCTGACCTCTGTCAATACTATGATGGTAGTTACAGAACAGGACCTTCACCCCTTGTCTGTCAATTTTGCATTATTATAACAAAATGTCTGAGATAACACGCAAAGAGAACAAGGTCATCATAGCTCACAGTTTTGAAGACCCAAGTCCAGGATCAAGTGGCTCCAAAGCTTTAGAGACTATACTAAGGTAACACATCACAGCCAGAAAATAGAAGAAAGGTCAGGGGGTCCCACAGTGCCTTGAGGGCACGCACTCCCAAAGGTTCTACCACCTCCCATTGTGCCACCCTGTGGACCAAACATTTAATAAGCAGTGCTTGGG
This sequence comes from Mus caroli, assembly GCF_978045245.1. Classification (NCBI taxonomy): domain Eukaryota; kingdom Metazoa; phylum Chordata; class Mammalia; order Rodentia; family Muridae; genus Mus; species Mus caroli. The sequence goes on from NW_028227268.1 coordinate 72,580,309, forward strand.
GAGAAGTTGAAATCTAAGCCACACCATGCCCTACTGGAGAAGCAGTCTCCCTGTGCCTCCATCGTGAGCATCTTGTGGAATGAATGCCCTTCTTCATGGAATAAGACATCAGCAAGGATATCAAGTGGTGCCCACCCAGAGCCAGCTTCCCATTCCCTGTTGAACCAGGATCTGGGTATCCAGACCCAATCAACCTCAAGCTCGTTCCCAGTACCCAGAGCAGGTTTCTTCTATCCTGTGGGGTCCACCACACCCTTAGTTGACTTGGAGACTGTGAAGGAAGCAGTTAATCACATTGGTGTGGAAGCCCTGCACTGCAGAAGCAGGGTGGTAACAGGCTACTGGCCAAAGGTTTCCTCTCTCCACCACTGTCCAGTAAAAAAAGTCACAAGGGTCCCAGAATTTTCTATTTGAATAAGGCCCATCAAAATGAAACATTTTTAAGATTGGAGTCAGAAATATGCTAATTGTCTACTAATTATCTCCTAATTTGTAAGCTTAGTTCAGAATTCTTCCATTCTTAGACCCAGGGTTCTCAGACATTTTGATCTCAGAGCCCTGTCTGCACTTTTAAAATCTGAGAACCCCAAAGAGTTTTGTCTGTGTGGGTTACATTTATCCGTACCTACTATATTATCATTTTCAGCTGAGACATTTTTTAAAAACATCCGTCCATTATATAATGTAAAAGATAACAGTAGTAAGCCCACTGCAAGCTTATATAACTAACACATTTTTAATTAAAAAAAAAAAAACTAACTCTATTTTCCAAAAGGCATGAAGCAAGGAGAGCAGTGTTGCCTGACAGATTTGTGAATCTCTTTAATGCCTGGATTAGGAGAAGACAGCTGAGTTCTCCTGGCTTCTGCCTTCAGTCTGCTATGATGTGTGTGGCTGAAGCACAAGGGGACGTTCAGAACTCCTGCTAGAGACCAAGTGCAGGGAGGAGTATTTTAATAGATTCTCAGACCATTGTGGGTAGCAAATTCCTAAAATTAGTTACCAAAGACCCAAGAAGGGTCTCTGAAACAAGGAAGGCCCCTGGGGTGCAGACTCGGCGAATTCCTAGTTCCCTGGAGCCTAGTCCTTTGGGAGTGAGTGTGCAGGTGCAGACCCGTGCTTTGTTCTCTCTGCCACATGGTGGACTCTGCTACTGCAATGGGAAATGTGTACTCTGCTCTGTAGCAGTGCATCCACCCCTGTGGTGCCTTGAAAGGGTCCCTTGTCCCTGTGCGACAGTAAGTGCATGCAGCCATTAGACCTGGGCTTTGACTTGACCATATGTGTTGATGAGTCTCAACTGTCAAGTTGACACAACCTAGAGTCAGCTAGGGAGACAATCTCAATGAAGAACTGCCTAGATCATGTTGGCCTGATTGTTAATTGAAGTGGGAAGACCCAGCATTTCACAGGCTGGGTCCTAAACAGTGTTAAGTCTGGTGAAAGTTAGCTGGGAAGACCCAAGCAAGAGAGCTGGGATCCATGTATTTGCACTTGCTCTGTTCACACTGTGCACGGGATGCTTCAAGTTCCTGCCTCGACTTCCCAGCAATAGTGGACTGTAACCGGGGCACAAGCCAAATAAAACCTTCCCTCCCTGTGTTGTTTTTTGTCAGAATGTTCGTCACAGACCAAACTAGAAGGCCGTGCTTACAAGCTCACTAACTTGTTCCTTGAAGGCAGAAGACTTGAGATCCCCACATCAGAGACAAAAGACAGAGCCTGCTCTAACTGTGATAGTAGATCCTGGTTGTCACCCTGACCAGGTTAAGAGGGACCTGGAAATTAGCAGAGCATAATTCCTGGTACATCTGTGAAGGTGTTTCCTAGAAGGATTAACCACAGGACAAAAACGCTCCTTGAATAGGGGTGGGACAATCCCACAAGTGGGGTCCTGGATAAAAATAAAATGGAAAATGGAGAAAGCCCACTAGCTGCCTTGATTCACCACAGGATCCCTGCATGATGCTCTGCCTTCAGTGGTCATAGAATCAGTGCCCTAAAGGTGTGGGGCAAAGGTTCTGGAGCTGTGAACCACGAGAAACCTTTCTCTGTAAGTTGTTTCTCTCAAGCATTTGGCAAAGCAATAAAATTTGAACATGGAAGTCTCACAGAGGTGAAGTAGAAAGGTCCAGATGGATGCTGTCTACCCAGTGGGTTTCTTTTACAGGTTAAGATTTCTGAGCTTGTGGGTCCATGCTTTTTGCCACATGTAGTAAGCAGGCTGTCCTTTGTCCCTCAGGGACTAGGTATTCATTCCTCATTGCTGCTCACTAAAAGCATAATTCTGAGCTTAGATGAAAAGAAAATGCACTAGCCTATCTTTCGTTACTCTAACAAAATACCAGAGACTAGTTATTTTATAAAGGAAAATGGCTTGCTTAGTTCACAGTTCTGAAAGTCCAACAGTAAGATGCCAGTGTTAGCCTGGATCTGGCAAAAGCCTCAACATAGATCACATCACAGTGTCAGGAGCACTGCAAGGAGAGATCCCACAGTGAGGCATGGATGAGAGGATAGACCAGGATTTCTCTTCTTACAATGGCCTTCTTGTGAGAAGCACCTCAGCTCCCAATCCTTCCAAAGGTGACAGCCCCAGTTCTTAACTGACCTGTCACTAGGCTTTGCCTTTTAAAGATCTCACCACTTTTCTTTTTTTTTTTTTTTTTTGGTTTTTCGAGCCAGGGTTTCTCTGTATAGCCCTGGCTGTCCTGGAACTCACTCTGTAGCCCAGGCTGGCCTCGAACTCAGAAATCCGCCTGCCTCTGCCTCCCGAGTGCTGGGATTAAAGGCGTGCGCCACCACGCCCGGCTCTCACCACTTTTCATATCACCTCCATGAGAACCAAGCTTCTAAAACTCGGAGCCCTGGGGCACACACTGATGCCACATCCAAATCCAGCAAAATATAAGGCCTTACATTCTCTGCATACTCAGAAAATAAAATTGGAACAAGAGATTCATGGAGGCCTGGCCTTCCCTGCAGAAACATGGTATCCTGGTGATTTGAAAAAGACTTATTTCACCAAGTCATGCAGATCCTTTAAATATCAACTTGACTCTTTAGACAACATTTTAAAATCCATGTTCATTAATATTGCTATTAACTATGACCAGTGGAATGGCTCATTAGGTAAAGATGCTGCCACCAAGCCTAATTTTATATATATATATATATATATATATATATATATATATATATATTGCCATTAATCTCTTCAGAAAAGTCTTTAAATACTGAAAACTCTCAAGCTTTACAGTGACTGATTACAAGTTTTTCAAAATTCTGACTTGCCCTTGAAATCTCAAATTTTATCCTTAAGGAACAAATATCATCAGATGTTTCCTGTGAAGGCCTAGTTTGCTTCATATATCTACAATAGAATGTCTTCCAGGTTCCTGAGCCTCAACCAGCACAGTGCAGTTATCCATCAATCTTTCCAAGTGAAAATTATAGTCCCTGAGCTAAGTGGCTAGTTTAGCTGGCAACTCAAACATTACAAGGTCTTATTTCTGAAGACTACTGTTGTGTCTGCTTCCTACTTTTGACACAAAACAATAAGATGCTTACTTAAATGCCAGGGTTTAATAAAAATCACTAACTGTTCCTACTTATGAAGGCCAATACTAAGTGAGAATGACATCTCACCAATCCTTTGTCTTGGTACTTTATCAAAGCAACAGAAATGAAACCAGCACCCTCAAATGAAGAGCAACCATGTACAAAAAAGGAACACACTGGCTGAACAGCCTTGTTTATATAAAAGGCAATAACAGGCAAAACTCTCTTAGCATGGAAATCAGAACATCTAGCTGCATCTTGGGGTGGAGAATGTATGGGCTAGGAAGGGATGTGACAGAGCTGCCTTGAAGTGTATGGGGAGACTCCATCTTGAAAGAAGAGTTTACTATTCATGGTTCCAAATACAAGGAGGAACATGACAGCAAGACCACATAGGGGCACACTGAGGCTAGTTAGAAAAATGAAACATAGACCAAAGCCTTTGGGTGTGTGTGTGTGTGTGCTTGCACGTGGGTGTGCGAAAGTTGTTTTCAAGAGAAATAACTGTAACAGGGTAGAAAAGCTAAGGGGTTTATCATCTGATGCTTTTATATATCCTGGAAACATTGAGGATAGAGGCATACATATATATGCTGGTGCATGTGTGCTTGCTTGCTTGCTAGCACATAAGAAGCTGGGAGACAAGCTTGAGTGTCATCTTCATGAACATCACCCAATTCCTTTGAGAACGAATTTCTCATTGAGCAATGCTTGCCAACCAGGCTAGGATGGCTGTCAGCAAGGTCCAGGAATCTGCCTGCCTCCATCTTCCCAGGACTGAGGTTGCAATGTGCACCATCCTTTGGATTCACATCTCACACTCAGGTCTTTCCTCCCCTTTGCCCCCATTGACCAACCCATCTCCCTCAGCTCCACTGTGTTTTTTATCTTCTTTTTTTTTAATTACCAAAGGCCAGTGTTTTTAATCTTATTTTTATTGCCAAAGGCCAGATAAGGAAGGGGTAGCTGTGATTAGGACCCCATGCCTGCATTACACACTTTGTGGCAGATGACATCATGTAAATGTTATGAGTCGGGTAGATTGATCATATGGTAAGGCAATGAGGCAGAGAGAAGGGAAGGGTTGGGTCACCTTGATCTTTCAAAAGAAAGATCCCTCTCTCCTGGGAGCTACTGGAAACCCACAAGAAAGGCCTAGATAATCCCTTCTCAGGGCAGTGTCCCCAGTGACTTACTTACATTAGGCTCTGCCTCTTAAAGATCCTACTACCTGACACCATGACACAGAGAACCAAGCTTCCAGTGTGTGGAGACATGTATGATGTTCAAGCCACATATGACTCACCAAGTGACCTGGATTTTTCTACTTTTACAAGCAATGAGGCTGAAGTTACCGTTTAACATGCAGAAGTTTCAAAGCAAACGTAGGCTCCAGGGTGGAGCCAGGTGACCCCCGAGTGTAGCCTAAAAAGGTGGACTGGGCCTCACACAGGAGATGGAAACCTACAGACCAAGGGCCTGATGCTGTCCTTATTGGGTCCCACACAAGTCTTCCAGCCAGACTCCACTAGCAGCCACTGCACTGTGTCCTAGGGCCTACAGCACAAGACTGAAGCTCACCAGTCTCCTGAGGCCTGGTTCATCCACACAAACAGGCAGAATATAACTTACAGTGAGCAATGGTTGCGCATGTACTAGTGTGGGGATTGCCAGAGTAACTCTGAAAAGTTAAAGCACGTTCTGTGAGTTGTCACCTCTGATATAGCCCAGCAAGCACTGCTCACAGATGAGAGTGTAGAGGACACCATCTGTACCCCCATCTTACATGGCTCAAGTCTTTCCAACCTGAGCCAACTTCAACCCAGTGGCCATGAGACTTGGCCACAGTTGGATTTCACAGTTACTATGAAGTGCCTGCTTTGATAGTGGCTAAGCTCTGGTCCAGCCAAGGACAGTCTGGAAGAGACGGAGCTGGCCCAGATGCTCACACAGATGGGTATGCAGACCCCATGGCCAGCAGCTTAGGGAACCATCTCTGGCCCTGCTGAGGACAGCACTGGTCCAGGTGGTATATCCAGAGCTGGCCTTCAACAGTCCTTCCTCCGTCTTCGGAGGGAATGGTCTAATTATCACAACCCTGGCCTGTGCAGCTCTCCACAGAGCAGAACCCAGTGAGAGGAGGCCTGTACTGCCAGATGGGCCTCATTAGGATGAGAGTGTGGTATTTCTTATGCAAATGAAGGCAAATAAATCCTTTGGAGAAATGTGAACAGCAAATACCCAGGAGTGTGGATTTCTGCTGGGTCCTGGCTATGAAGAGGAAAAGGAGAGGGGCCCAGGTTGCCCTGGAACACCTTTAACTCCAGGTGCTCTGTATTTGCCTAGCTGGGCACCCCAACAGAGAGCTGAGGCCCCTAGGGGGGCTATAAGGGATGATCCTGGCCATGCCGGTAGCTGCCACAGGGAACTGTTGGGGGGTGAATAGGCAGAGATGGCAAGAAGGCCCAGCTGCTGGGACAAGCTGGAAGTCATGCCCAACGCTGTCCCAGAGACACAGCTCCAGCAACCCCAGCAGTTGGTGAGCACTTGACAGAGCAGCCTGATCACCTCTGAGCCTCCTCATGGTCTTGCAGGCTTTAGCCTCTTGGCTGCTCCCACAGCTCTGATAACTTCCCTCAACTTTACACTTTTCCTCATCAACTCTGCCCCCCTGAGCATTCCTTTTCTCTCCCCAATGTTTTGGGCTTTATTTGTTTAGTTGGATTTTTTAATATCAAGGTCTCTCCTAGCCCCAGCTCGCCTGGAACTTGCTATATAGCCACTGAAGATGACCTTGAATTCCCGATCCCCTTGCTCCCACCTCCCAAGGCTGGAATTATGATCTTGTGCCACAACACGTGGCAGCTGAACCCAGAGATTTGAGCCTGCTAAGCAAGCACTCTACCAACTGAGCTACATCCGAGCCCCTCCTCAAGGCTCCTTCCTAACCTACACTGTTCCTCCAGGGTCTCTCCCTTTGGCTTTACAGTCCTGTGTCCACCCTGGACTCCTATTCAGTGACTGCAGCTCATCTGAGAGCTGTGTGGGTCTCCTCAAAGCCGTCATCGCTGAAACCTGTAGGTGGGGTTCACGTCTGTCCATGAAGCTCACACACAGGCCAACACCCTTCACTAGGCGCCACCAGTCCATTGGTCAGCCCCAACGCAGGCACCTCCCTTCCCTTCTCCAACTCAGATTCAGAGGTCAGTCAATCCTCCCAACCGCTCTGTACCCCACATCTCCTCCTTGTCCACTCTCTGTGTTCTTTCCACCCACTAACACCACAGACCTGGCCTCTGAGTCTCCAGTGTCCCTAGCCACCAACGGAACTAAAACAAAATTCACCAGTCATTCGTTTGGTCTCAACTAGACTCATATCCAAGACTCCTCAGTGGGCCCTGCACTCATCTTGACCAGGCCTCATCTATGGAGGCCTTTGTACTCCACACACAGCTCTGTGGACATTGCCCAGTCCCCTCAGGGGACAGGATCTCCCTGCCTCCACCCATTCTGACCTTACAACCTCGGTGTCTAAGGAAATCAGAATAAGAATGGCAAGGCGGCTCTGAAGAGTGGGCCCAGCAGTTGAGAGCACTTGTTGCTTTTGTGAAGGTCCTCCTAGGTTTGATTCTCAGCACCCACATTGTGGCTAGCAATCACTTAAAACTCCAGGGCCAGGGAATCTGATGCCCCCTTCTGACCTCCATGGTCACCAGGCAAACACGTGGTACACAAACATACATGCAGGAAAACACTACTACATGTAAAATAATAAAAATAAATTTCTTAAAACTAAAGAAAAGAAGGAATGAAGAAAGGGAGGACATGCAGGGCAGAGCATAGTGGTGCCCGCTGTGAACCCAGCGATCAGGAGGTGGACCAGGAGTTCACACAAAGTGAATAAGAAGAGGGCGGGGTCAGCGGGAGATAAGGAAGTCATGGATGAAGGGTCCATTTCCCAAGTGGTCCCAGCACAGGGACCGTGAAACAATGACCTCATATCTTTCAAGAAAGTTCTAGAAAATGTAAAGCAAATGAAATCTGATTTATAAGAGATACTAGAAGTGGAGGGAAATTCATAGTAGGTAGAGGATTCGCTTTTCCCACCAAACCTCCTTCCTGGTTCTTGCAAAGGGTTCCAAGCACCTAAACATATGCCTACCCAAAGCCCACACACACTGACCTAATGACCCAAATGCTCATGAGAAAAAAAGATATAAACCATATAAAAATTTCTGATTAAACTGTGGTGGTCTCCATGCGCAAAGATTAAAAATAAAAAAATAAAAATCGAAACAAATTTAGGAATTCCCAGAATGTGGAGCCTTTTAATTAGCATAAACCAGTGTGGAAGGCATACAAGTCACTGTCTGAAGCCATGTGCAGCACTGGCTTACTCTCTTCTTGTGTGTCTGTGGGTGCACAGAGTGGGGGTCAGAGGTCAACCCTCAGGAGCCACCCACCTTGTTTTGTGTCTTTTTTTTAATCACTTTTGTTGGTGGTATTGTTGGTGATGCATGTGTGTATCTGTGTGTGTGTGTGTGTGTGTGTGTGTGTGTGTGTGTGTGTGTGTGTGTGTGTGTGCATGATGCATGGAGGGGCATGGTTGCTATGGTTTCTGCATAGAGACCAGAGGACAACTTTGTGAAGTCAGTTCCCTACTTCCCACCTTTACTCAGGTTCCAGGAATCAGATGCTGGTTGCTAGCTCTGCCCCGGCAAGCATCTGTACCTGATGAGCCATCTCTGTAGCTCCCACCTTGTTTTTCAAGACACAGTCTTTCACTGGAACTTGGAGCTCACCAACTGGGCTGGACTGGATGGTCAGCCTAGAAATCCACCTGCTCCCAACCCCGCCTCCCTGCGCTGGGATTATAAGCATTCACTACCACACCTGACTGCTTGCTTGTTGCTCCCTGCGTGTTCCTGGGTTCTGAGGCTAGGACTGGGGTCCTCATTCTGGCAAGGCAAGCACTTCACTGCCCTGAACACTTCACTCCATCCCCTGATTTACACTCTCCACACCAATGGCTCCTTCCATCCTTCTCTCAGGACTGTCCAAACAAGGGAAATCACAATCCCAGTTTGGTCCACTGCTCAGACACCCCCCAGAGGAGAGGCAAAGGAACCTGGTTTTAAGCAAAATAAATTCCCTTTCCCTTCTCCGCCCCCCCTCCCCCCGAAGGCGTTCCAGGCTGTTGGGCTGTTTGTGAGCTGGCCTCTGAAGACCTTCCGTGCTGGGGCCTCCAGTTTCTGAAATGTGATCATCCTCACAGCATCGCTGGTCCCACCATGTCCTGCCACTCCTCCAGCCGCCCGGTGTGTCCTCTGAGTGGGTTCCAGAAGCCGTGATGGGTTTCACTTATCACCTCCCCGGCCCCTCTCCAGCAGCCTGCAGAAAAGCCGCCTGCCCTGTGGTGCGGACTGGAACACGCTGGCCTCTGCTGCACAGTGGGAGATGGCTCTGGATGTTCCTGGGAAATGGGAAGGTGTGTGTGTGTGTGTGTGGTGGCTGGAGCCTCCGTCTGTCTCAATTTACAGGCAGAGTCTCGGAGCCTTGATTGCAGCCAGCCAATTGAAGGGTACACACAGGGACTGTGCACAAAGACAAACCCATATACACTGTCACTCTTTATTATTAAAATTAAAGCTCCGTGCTGGGCTCATTTCACATCCAGGAAATTAGCAAAGGATCAGAACATTCTGGCAAAAGTTCAATGAACCAGGCCCAGCATAGACATATCGCCACTGAGGACAGCTCTTTGTAAGAACCTATAGGTCCCCAAAGGAGCTAACTCAACTCACCTCCATCACTTGCTACCAAAGAGACCTCATTAAAACAAGGACCATCCTTGGAGACATTTAGAGCCTCAGCTCATCACAGAGAGTTACATCGAAAATGTATGACATATCAGCACTGTAGAAGGAGCCGTGGCCTTAAAATGATATAAAATCTAAGTAACAACATGAAATAAATCTACACATGGGACGGGGGAGATAGATCGGTAGTGCTGCCAAGCCTGAGTTCAATTCCCCTACACCCACATGGGAAGAGAGAATCGGCTGCATTCCCTAACACCATCGCACTGCCCCAAGTGCTGCACTGGGGCCTCTGGGGGACACTGAGCACACAAACCACACCAGGCCTGGAATCTGGCTTGCTTCAGCAACATGCCATTGTGTGGAGAAATCTTCCTAAATGGGGCGAGTCTCTACTTGCCTTCCTTGGGTCTCTGAGCCTCACTGCTACCTCCTGAGGAATCCAAGCACGGCACCTGCGATCCCCCCACACTGTGGCTTCACTCCCCACCATACTCACACCACAGGCTGCCACTGCCACACCAGGAGTTACAGATTCCCAAGCTCAGCCCTTGGCCACGCTGGTCTCCAGCCCAGTTGGCCCTTCTATGTTGTCCAATGGACTATTTATATTATCAGGTCCAGTATCGTTTTTATTGGTCTATTTTAACTGTGTGTATTAACAGGGCATGATATGATGGTCTGATGTGTCCATCCATTATGTAATGAGCAAACCATTCCATTTGTCCTTCCTTCCTTTCTTTCTTTCTTTCTTTCTTTCTTTCTTTCTTTCTTTCTTTCTTTCTTTCTTTTGGTGGGAGGGGGGTTTGGGGTTTTTTTTTTTGGGGGGGGGGTTGTTTGTTTGTTTGTTTTTCAAGACAGGGTTTCTCTGTGTAGCCCTGGCTGTCCTGGAACTCACTCTGTAGACCAGGCTGGCCTCAAACTCAGAAATCCACCTGCCTCTGCCTCTGCCTCTTGAGTGCTGGGATTAAAGGCATGCGCCACCACTGCCCAGTTTCTTTCTTTCTTTCTTTCTTTCTTTCTTTCTTTCTTTCTTTCTTTCTTTCTTTCTTTCTTTCTTTCCTTCTCTCTCTTTCTCTCTCTCTCTCTCTCTCTCTCTCTCTCTCTCTCTCTCTCTCTCTCTCTCTCTCTCTCTCTCTCTTTCTTTCTTCACTCCTAAGCTCAAGCAATGCCCCTGTGTTTCTCCAGGAACTGGAACACTGTTTCCAGTTTGCACTATAATTTGTGATGAGAACATCCAAAAACACTTTTCTAGCTGTTTCAGAATTTATGAAATATTTTCTTTTAACTATTTTTATTTTCAGTGTGTGTCTGGGTATGCACATGTGAGTACAGTGCCCTCTGAGGCCAGGAGGGGGGGTCCAATCCCCTGAAATCAGAATTACAGATGCTTGTGGAGACCATACAGGTTCTGGGCATTGAACCTGGATTCTCTGCAAGAGCAGCTGATGCTCTTGCGCACTGAGTCATCATCTCTCCAGCCTCACCTTATTGCTAACTAGTTACCCTACTACACAACAAGCACTTACATCTACTCCCCCACCTGCTTCTAACTCTCCCCAAACCACCTCCCTTCATCCTCCCTACCCAGTGTCTAGTAACAACTGTTCTATTCTCTAATTCCAAGGGTTTTATATTTCACCTGAGTGAGATCATACCATCTTTGTCTTTCTGTAGCCACCTTTTACATAATGTCATCCAAGTCCATCTCTCTTGTTACAAGGGACAAGATTGGTCTTTTTATGGCTGCATAGTATTCCATTATGAATAGGGACCACATTTTCTTTATTCATCCACCCACTGCTGATCATTTAGTTGATTTTAGACTTTGGTTATTGTTATGTTCTAATAAATGTGGACAGATAGAGAGCTCTTGGATATAATTTCATTTCTTCACCTTATTTTCACAAAAAACACAATAACTAGATCATGTGTTGATATTTTTGTTTGCGTATTTATGTGCATGTGTGCATGCAGGCATGATGGATGGGGTACATCATTTTATGGCATGCATGTGGAAGTCAGAGGACAACTGTAGAGTTGGTTCTCTCCTTTCATTCATACGTGAGGTCCAGAGATTGAAGTCAAAGCCAAGCTTGAGTGGCATGCCCCTCTATGCTCTAGGCCATCTCTCCAATCCATCGTTTCAGGTTTTTGAGGTTATAATGCTTTCTGTAGTAAGTGTATTAATTTACATTCCCACCCACCGGGAGTAAGAGTGCCCCTCTCCATACCTAACCAGCCCCTGTTATGTTTTTGTTCATGTTTAGCCTCTAGAATGTTCCTTCCTCCACAATCTTGCTAAACTTGCTATCTTGCTTTCTGATATGTGTATGCAGTGGTGTCTCAGTGGTTTTGTGTGTGTGTGTATGTATGTGTATGTATGTGTATGTATGTGTATGTATGTATGTATGTATGTGTGTGTATGTGTGTGTGTGTGTGTGTGTGTGAGTGTGTGTGTGTTGAACTGACATCTCATGGAGTTCTTAACCAATCACAGACTTCTGAGGGATTTGTGCTCTCAGCATTGTGTGTCTTTTTCTCACTGAGATATATGAGATGTATATATACTCTAGATAGTTGTACCTCATAAAACAGGCAAAAATTCTTACTGTTCTGGTAGTCTGACAATTTCTTTATAATACAAAATTTTTCATTTTGACTAAGTCCTATTTCTTTCTAGTGTTACTTTTGCTGTGTGAGTGCACAGGTACACACACACCTGCATGCGTGTGTGCAATGGGAATATCTTTCTAGCTTTATGGAAGTATATGTATTCACATGCTACAGGTCTATCCAGATTTCCTATTTCTTCTTTTTTAATTATATTTCCATTTCTTTTGTTTTTTGTTTTTTGTTTTTTGGGTTTTTTTGTTTTGTTTTGGTTTGGTTTGGTTTTTGAGACAGGATTTCTCTGTGTAGCCCTGGCTGTCCTGGAGTTCACTCTGTAGACCAGGCTGACCTCAAACTCAGAAATCTGCCTGCCTCTGCCTCCCAAGTGCTGGGATTAAAGGCATGCACCACCACGCCCGGGTCATATTTCCATTTCTTTATTGCACGTGCATGTATACACACTTGCCTTGGCTCACATATGAAGGTCCAAGGACAATGTGCAGGAGTCTGTTCTCTCTTTCTACCTTGTGGCTCATAGGGATTGAACTTGGGTTCTCCAGCTTGGCAGGAGCCCCCCTTACTCGCTGAGCCATCGCACTGGCCCTCCTATTTCTTCTATAGCATCTTATCTATAATATGCCTTTATCAGCTTTCTTGTTCTAAAAGGTCCAAGAGGTAAAAGAATCCCCTATTTTACCTGGACAGTTTTGTAGGTGTGTTTAGGTGTTTGATGGGTTGGTTTGGTTCGTGGTGCTGGGCTTTGAACCCAGAACTTTGTACATGGTAGGCACATTCACTCCCCCGAGCACTATCTCCAGCCCCTTGCCCTGTGACAAACATTTCCTGTCCAGAGGTGTCATCTCACCCCAGACACACCAGGAGGTTATGAGCCAAGAATCCCCCTCCTCCCCACCCTTGCCCCCCAGCTGGACCAGGACCAGTTGGACTGACTTGGACTCGTTGCTCGATAACTGGTGTGGGAGATGGGTGCTATGCATGTGAATCATCGCTGCTAGAGCTCACTGAGAAGCTGTCTCCAGAAGGATGGGCCCTTGCTCCCCCACCCTCACCCCTACTCCACTCCAGTTTTCAAACCCAAGCATGTTTGTTTCAAAGTGTCCTCCAAGGTCCCTTGTTTGGGAATAGGCTGGCCGGCTGACTCTGTGAGAAGAAAGCAAGAGAACACCAAAACAGAGTCAAAACATTGTATCCTTGAGAACGGCTAGGTCAGCCATCTCCAACAGAGGTCACACTATTTATCCCAAGATAGAAAAAAAAATGTCTGCAGTGGAAGAGAGATGCTGGAAGCTCAGCCCTGGGGAGCTCGATGTGGAGAGAAGACTCAGCTGGGAACCCCCAGTTCCCTGCCTCAACTTCCCCAGTGGGTTTCTGGTAGATGTTTCCAGTGCAGGGTTTGATGACATCATCACTGTGTGTTGCTATTTGCATGGTTTGATGACATCATCACTGTGTGTTGCTATCTGTTCTTCTTCTTGGAAGCCTTACCAGAGAGAAGGCTTTGCATTAGCCAGGCCTCTGTTCATCAGACATTCTGGCTGGCTCCCTGAGTTGATTTTTGCTAGATATTTTGATCGACCCATCCAGTGATATTTAAAATACCTGTATGTCTCTTGCTAGTTCCTCTTTCACTTTGGCTTACTGTGTTCTTAGTGAACTAGCTCCTTTAAAACAGAAAGCCTGGCTTTCTCTGGCCCATACAAAATGGTGTCAAGGAAGATGGGTACCCTTTTCTTTCCCCAGTCGAGAGCATAGAGGTAATTTAAAAAAAAAAAAAATACTAGGAGTAGAAAAGTAAGCCTGAGAAAGTGAGAGATGGTGAGGGTGAACAGACACCCTTCCAAACGGCCCTCCCTCTGGCACAATCAGTTCTTTCTAGAACCCGTGGAAGAATGGTAGGTGGCACTTTTCTAAGCACCACGGCATTGTTAGTTGCTCATAAAGTGTCTTTATGTCACCCTCTTTCTTTCTCCTGAGGTATGTGGCCTGAGCAACCTCACAGATAAGCTTTGAAAAGTAAAACCAGTTTCCAGTCTTACAGCCTCGGCCTCAGGGGTCCTTAGGACATTATCATCAGCCATCTAAGGCAGTAATACATACCCGGGGCTGAACAAAGCATGGGGGTGGGGAGGAGAGTGCTCCACTGGGGCCAGGGAGGTTTTATAGGATCCCTTGACTAATTAAAATTCACTCTCGCAGACAGCTGTGATCTTTAGTGTCTTATGCACCTGAAAACTACATCATGACATTTAAGCCACGCTTGCTCGAGGAGATGGCCCCAGCAGCAGCCACAAATCCCTGGCAGAATGGAAATGCTAAACTCCGTGTTTGGGACTTGATTTGAAGGGCAAGAACACTCAGATTCCCAAGGTTTGTCCTCTGTCTACCAACATCCAGAAGGACCTCCACTCTCCCTGTCCCGGGGATGACTTGGCCTCCGGAGAAGAACAAATAGCATTATAATGCTGTTATTGGCTGGTTGCTGTCTATAAGGAATACAGTTCAAGAATACACTCAATCCCACAGAGTCTGGAGCCTGAGCAAGTCCACTGTCCAGTTTAGCCCCGGGTTAGAACTGCACTGAGCCACCATCTCCACCAGGGGCCCCAAATAGGATCCAAAATCCAGGAAAAAACATGAAAACTTCAGCTGTGTGGCTGAAACCCTGCCTGAAGCATCTCTTTTTCTGGATATTGAGCCTTGAGGCACACAGAGGAGTATGGGGCCCCTCCATTTCTACTTGTGGTACCCATGACAAATGAGATACGTTGTGAGGAGGTGGGGAGCTCTTTGGCTCACAGAGACTCATAGCATACATTCCTGACCTGGGTGGGTTCAGGAAGATGAGCCCCAGAGTCTCCCCCTGCACGCCTTTACAGGAGCAGTTCTGTTAGGCCAGAGTGCCCTGCCCAAAGAGCTAGCACTTGAATGTGGTCCTATCCCAACCAACCCTCCTGCCCAGGCTGAACTTCTAGCAATGGTTAACCTTGATTGCCAACATGATTGGATCTGAAATCAATTAAACAACACGCCTAGAGCAGATGAGTGAGTGGATCTCAAGGAAGCTGTAGCTGAAGGGACTCTCCCACGTGTGTGTAGGACCTTCAGCTCTGAGGTAAAGAAGTCCCAGGGAAAAGCAGTGCTCTGCCCACCCACCCTTACTTTCTGTTGGTGAGTGCATCTGTCCTGTTCCTGCTGCTGCTGCCCCTCAGCCCTTCAAACCCTGACTTCTAACATCAACTGAAGATCCGTGGCTCTCCAGACCTTTAGTGCCAGACTGGGACTGCAGAGACACCCATTCTCATGAACTGACCATTTACCAGGTTCTCAGCCTGTCCAGCCATTGTTGGACTACCGAGAATGAATCTTGTAAGGCAATCTGATAAATCCCCTTTGCAAAATATACTTATCCTGTCCATTCTGCTCTTAGAGAATTTAGCATACTCCTGAATGTTGGGAGGTGGGTCCTAGTGGGCAGCATGAGCCAGCCAACCCTCTTTATGACAGACACAGAAAGCACACTAAGACATCACAGTCTGCCTCTATCTCAAGACAACACTCATGGTGACTCTCCCAGCAGCACCCATGAACCAAGGAAAACCAACTACCTCCTCTCAGGGTCCCACCCATGTCCCCAATACAGACATCCCCTTCTGACCACACAGTGCTGCAAAGCTCTCTCTATCCTCAGGAGTGGTAGGGAAATTGGTGTCCTCTTATGGAGGTAAGGCTCTGGGGCAGACCTGCCCTGGTGGTCAGGAAGAACTACCCAGGACCTCATGGTCACATGAGGCTTGGGAACATGAGGTCAGGTGACTTGCAATGGAGAGACTTTTCGAGTTCAAATTACTCTGCTCCTTTGCTTCCTGAGACAGCCAGAGGAGAAGGCAGAGACTTTGCAGAAGAAAGTCAGCAGGGCTTGCTGCACAGGCGTGAGGACCTGAGTTCGAGCCTCCATAACTTCATAAAGCTGGGCATGGTGATGAGCATCTATCATCCCAACACCGGGGAGGTGGAGACAGATCAGTCCCTGGTGGTCAGTGGCCAGTTAGCTTAGCCAAACTGGTGAGTTCCACCCAAAAGCAAGAGCCCCTGTGAGATAGGAGAAAAGAGATGGTGAGCAGGTAAGGAAGATGCGGGTGCTTAATGAATGCTCGTGAACATGTACACACACTAGCAGGAGGAAGAAAGTGGGGAGGAGGAAGGACCAGAGGTCAAAGGTCAGATGAGGATAGGCTTGGCAATTGATGAAAAGTCTTAAGATGCTCACATAAACCTGAGTCCTGATTGGGCAGCTGTGCTGGTCCAACTCAACCCACTTTCTGCTCTGTGCTGCTCTGGGTCCCCTCTATCACCTGCCACCAAGGTTTGTTTGTTTGTTTGTTTGTTTGTTGGGGGTGATGCCTTCCCTGGCCCACTCTGGATACTGTAATAGATTAGAATAGATGGGCTGGCGAATTGTGATATTTCCTAAAGCTCTGTAGGCTGGCTGACCAAGATCAAGGTGTTGGCAGAGTCTCTGGTGAAAGCCTGGCTTCTCACTGTGTCCTACAGGAAAGGGATGGCAGCTCCCTTGGGCCTATCTGTAAGGAAGCCCATCTAGTCCTGAGGCCACTGCTTCATCACCTGAACCCTTCCCCCCAAGGCCCCATACCCCCAACAACCTCACATAGCCAGGAGTTTGAGAGGGGCATCCCCAGTCAGCCACTGAGATCCATGCTCCCCTCTCCCACCCAGCAAGTACAGCTGATGTCCACACCTGCTTGGGACATGTGTGTGTGGAGACACCTACAGAGGAGAGGGAGGCTCTCAGCAGAGTGGGGTTACAACAGCTCCTCAGGGAAGGCAGTGTGGAGGCAGCCAGTCATTGACCATCTCAAGGAAGAGAGCTCATTCCAGTCAGTGAGGTGGCCCAGCAGATAAATGTGCTTGCCATCAAATTCAAAGGACTGTTTAATCCCTGAGACCCGTGTGATGGAAGAAGAAAACGGACTCCAGTAAGTTATCCTCTGACCTCCCCACGCAGGCCGTGGGATAAATGCACAGGCACACACTCGAAAACACACACGGTGGGGGGTTGGGGGAGGGAAAGAATAGTGTAATAAAAATATTTAATGTAGGAAACAGAGGCAGACAGATCTGAGTTCAAGACCTGCTTGCTCTACATAGCAAGTTCCAGACCAGCAAGGGTTACAGAGTGATATCCTGTTGCAAAATTAAAGGGTGGGGAGAAAAGAAAAGAAAAAGTATTAAGAAAACACATATAACTAATTTCACTCTATTGTTTTAACTGTTCTATTTTACTGGTATTACTAACCCATGCCTAATTTATGAACTAAACCTGATATAAGTCTATGCAGCTGGACACCATGGTACATTCAAGACCCAACACCACCAGTGTAGTAGCAACTGGGATCTGGGGACACGGGCATCTCTCCCTCAGATAAGGAAGTCACTACATTTCTGCTTAGCTCAAGCATTCTGAGCAGCTGTCAGCTGAAGCTGCAGGGTGGGTCTGTGGTGCTAGCCCACGCTGCCCCTTTTCCCTCCGTCATTGTGTTTGAGGTGGGGCTGGGGTCATTGGAATGGGACCTGCAGAGACCACCAAATGACACGGTTACTCTTTTAATTGAAAGGCACCTGTTATTTTGTTACTGTTGTTTCAGTAAATTGATTTTTTTTCTGCTGTTGTTTCTTTTGAGCAAAGAAAGATAATTGATTTTTACATATTGATCAGATATCAGGCATCTTGTTTACCTGCCTTACTAGCTCTGTTTCTCTGTAAATTGGGGGGTTCTCTTCTCATAAAACCAGATCAATAGGTAACAATTCCGACTCAGTTTTCAATTTTAAAATACCTACACAATGAATTTCTTTTCCTTCTTTGTCTCCAGGACAAAACTGGATCAAACTGCACCCTGGGCCCTGAGCTCATCCCTGGTGCCTTAGAACTACATCCAGCATTCCACGACCAAGTATGTGTAATTGGCTCATTAGTGCATATTATACTTGGACCATATCCATTTTTTTTATTGCTGAAAGTCCCTTATTTCTTTGTATTTGTGGATGCATGTGAGTACATGTATGTGTGTGCATGTGGAGGCCAGAAGCCAGCTTTGGGGATTGTTCCCCAGGAGCCATTAATTTGGTTTTGTTTGGTTTTTTTTATACGTATGTATGTGGTATGTGTGCATGACTATATGTGTGTTCCCATGAGTGGAGGCACGTGTGTGTATGTGAGTATGTTTGCATGTGTGCACACACGCACATGGAAGCCCAAGGTTGATATCAGGGTGTCTTCCTCTATCTCTTTCCACCTTGTACATTGGGCGCAGAGTTCAATGGCCCCTCTCGAGCATTCTGTCTCTTCCATCTCCCTCTCCCATGCAATAACTACAAGCAGACCGCAAACCCCCTCCCCCTTGACTTTTACATGGGCTCTGAGGATTGGAGCTCTGGTCCTTACTTACCTATGCTTTCACGCTAAGCCATCTCCCTGACACCCATCTGTGTCTTGAGATGAGGTACAGCGATGTGAATGCAAAATGTCTTCATAGGTTCATGTAGGTGCACTTGGTCCTGGCTGGTGGCAGTGTTTGGGGAAGTTATGGGCGGTTTCAGAAGAGAAGCTTCAATGAAGGAAGTGGCTCACTTGGAGAGAGCTTTGAGGTTTCAGAGTCTAGTGTGTTCTATCTCTCTCTCTCTCTCTCTCTCTCTCTCTCTCTCTCTCTCTCTCTCTCTCTCTCTCTCTGGATGTGGTAGCAATGTGACCACTCATCTTCTTTCTCCTGTTATTCCTCAGAAACTGTGGACCAAAATAAACCCTTTCTCCTTTAAGTTGCTTTGGCTAAGGTGTTACATCACAGCAACGGGATAAAAAACCAAGATACAGGATCTTGTTGGAGCTCGCAGGTTAGGCTGGGCTGGCTGGCTACCCGCCCCAGGGTTCCATCCTCTCCTGCACCTCAGTCTTGGGATTATGCAACCTCCACTCCAAATTTTTCTACACAGTTCTGGAGACTGAAGCTGGGTCCTCGCACTTGAAAGTAATCACTTTTCCCACTGCCCCACCACCTCAGCTCCTTCTTTCTTCCTTCACCTTTACTAAGACGCATTTCACGTGTCACAGGATTCACCCGTGTACACTGGCTCAGTGCTTGCTTGAATATTCAGAGTTGAGCAGAGACCTAATTTTAGACCGTTGCACCATCTTCAGAAGAAACCTCATCTGTCAAGAGTCATGCCTGTCCGTCTCTGCTCCCCTCTTACTGTCTGGGGTTGGTTTTTTTCATGTGTTGTATGTTTACATGATTCAAAACTGAAAATGACAGACAGCTGTAAAGCAGGTTGCAAAATACCTGGGAAGTTCTAGCTCTTACTCCATGCCTTCTTCATACCTCCCACAGGTAGCCATTTTCATAAGCTGTCTGTTCCCTGCATTTCTTTATGCAAATACACGGGAAAGCCCACGACGTGTAAGATTCTGATTCCCTACCCTTTCCTCCCAGAAAGGTAATTTATACAGTGCTCTACACCTTCCTCATTGACTTAATCTGTCCGGCAGAACATTCCCATTCTTTCTCACAGTCCTGGCTCATGTTTATTTAATCAGCTCCCTGCCGACAGACCCTTGGCAGGGCTCCAAGCGTTTACAATTACAAACAACGCTGCTCTGTGTAACCTCAATCACAGATCCTTTCACACGTGTGAATATCTATGTGTAGGATGGATTCCTGGGAGTGGGATTGGCTGGGTCAAAGGACACACGGCCTTGCTTTCTATCTCTATAAGCAATGCCAAACTACTTCCTGTCAGGATGGCCCAATTTTTCATTCTCTACCACTAAACCTGCTCCCCCACCCCCTTACCCCCCCCCCCGCCAGGCCTGATTATGGATTGATTTGGAGCAGACTGACTCCTGAGAACTGACACCTAAGGTCAGTTCTGTTTTGATTCGTCCTATAAGGGCTCATCGTGAGTCTCTCTCTTAACTGTAAACTGGCCGCTGCTTCTCTCTGCTCCTCACAGTTTCCTCTTACAAAAGTAAAAGTTCTGCTTAAAGTATCCGTTGGCCAGCCTACGAGATGGCTTAGCAGGTAAAGATGCTTGCTGCCAAGACTGTCAAACTGAGTTTGGCCCCTGGGACCAACATTATAGAAGGCAAGAACCAATTCCCAAAAGTTGTCCTCTGACCTCCATATCTTTACTATGACTTGTGCCCAACCCATTCTTGTGTGCATAAAATCAATCAATGAAAAGAAGGCTTCGGTTGGAATCAGACAAACTACCTCATAACAGAGCTTTAAAGCAACAAAGACAAATGATTCCTGGAAATTCGGTGGGTTCCGTGTGCTCAGCTAGATGGGTCTCCCGATCCAGTCTCCACTTTCTGGGGTTACCCCCATGGCCACCAGCAGTCAAGCTGAGTGGGATGTACCGTGGAGATTCTCATTACTGGTTACTCTAATTACTTTGTCGTTTCTTCAGATAGCCTCCTCCAGTGGCCAGCTAGGCCTTGGTGGTCTGGAGGGGTCAGAGGCTGGCAATGTCAGACCTCTTAATGCCTAGATCATGAGGTCATAAGACATCTCTTCTACATTATGCTGGCTATAGCGAGTCATGGGGCCACCCAGATTGCAAGAACCAGAAGGAGGTTTTTCACCACTGGGTGGGAGAAAGTGGTTGTGGGGTGCAGAGACACAAAGAGCTGGCAACCAGCATCCTTTGAGACCACCCGCCATTCACATCTGCACTCATAGATCCTTTTTCATAATTACAAATATCTCTTGCTAAGCCTGTCGCTGTCTTAAGCTGTTTCAGCTCAAGTGTGCATGTCCGACCTATGTGTGAACACACACATCCTATAAGGGCTTTTTGTTAACATATCATTCTGAAACAATCTGAGGTCCCCAGAAGTTCCCAGGATAGCAAGTCACTCATGCACATAAAATCAAATCAAATCAAAATATTTTTAACAAAATTAGTATTTTTTAATTAAAGAACATATTACCTCATGGTTTGAGGGCTGGTGGGTCTCACAGTTGAACCTGGATTCTGTCCCACACTGTCTGATGAGGCCTTTATGTTACTTGATTTGTGGCAAGAGAGAGTAAATATGTCCAGGCGAGACACAGCATGGCAAGGTGGCTTTCAACAGCTAACATCTGGGTCTTGCAAATGTGAGAGAGAATTCACTCCCTTGGGGAAGCTGTTTTTGATCCCTCTGGTTTGTGTGTAGGCTAATGTGCGGAGATGCACACCTGTGTGTGTGTGTGTGTGTGTGTGTGTGTGTGTGTGTGTGTGTGTGTTCTGTACAGCACACATAAGAAGTCAGAGAACAATCTCAGGTGTCAGTCCACAGGCACCATCTTTGTCTGTCTGTCAGTCCACAGGCACCGTCTTTGTCCATCCTTCGGTTTTCAAGAGTCTCACACTGGCCCAGAACTTTACCCAGCAGGCTGGGCTCGCTGGCTGGTGAGTTCCAAGGATCCACCTGTCTCTGTCTCCCATCTCACCATCACTGAGATGAAAGATGGGTGTGTGCTCCAGAAAGCAGCAAAGAAATGTTCAACGTCTCAGAAAGGACACTGACCTCCCAGCACTTGAATGTAGGCTCCGGCATCCAGAACTATGAGAGAATACATATCTGTTGTTTAAGCCATCCGGTTTGTGATAATTCACTGTGACTGCCCTAGGAAGCTAATACAATGTCCATACCGTTGTCATTCTGGTGATGTTGTATAAATGAAACAATGTAGCATCCTGAAGAAGCCTGTTCCTCAGCAGAGCTCCCTGGACACCCACCAAGCTTCCGATCTTAAATAACCCAGTTCATTATAAGGGCTGTCACAGTTTACTTAGCCATGCTCCCACTAAAGCATGGTTCCTCTCCCCCTAGTATCTGTCTACTGCCAACAAAGCTGGCGTGAACAGTGCCATGCTGGTTTCTACACAGACACCCCCCTCCATGACTCTGGGAGAAATGTCCAAAAGTGGATTGCTAGGTCATATGTGTATATTTTTAAAGTGCCAAAGTAGTGAGTACCATTTCACATTCCTACCAAAAAAATGTATAAGTGACCAAGAATTTTCTGCAGTCTCACCAGAACTTAGCATTTAAACTATTTTTATTTTTACCTGTTTTGATAGAGGTGCAATGATAATTCACACGGCTTCAGTTGCGTCTCCCTATTATCTAGTGTGGTAGCCTGTTTTCCATTACGGTGACAAACTACCTGAGATAGTGTCTTAGTTAGGGTTTTGCTGCTGTGAACAGACACCATGACCAAGGCAAGTCTTATAAAGGACAACATTTAATTGGGGTTGGCTTACAGGCTTAGAGGTTCAGTCCATTATCATCAAGGTGGGAACATGGCAGCGTCTGGGCAGGCATGGTGCAGGAGGAGCTGCGAGTTCTACATCTTCACCTGAAGGCTTCCAGCAGAATACTGACTTCCAGGCAGCTAGGACTAGAGTATTAAAGCCCACACCCACGGTGACACACCCACTCCAACAAGGCCACACCTCCTAACAGCACCATCCCCTGACCCAAGCATATACAAACCTGCACTTAGTCAACTTAAAAGAAGAAAATATTTAAGTGGGTTCACAGTTTCAGAAGTCCCAGTCCACTGTCACTTTGCCCTGTCACTATGGGCCCATGGCAGCACAAAATGTCATTAAAGAAGTATGTGGCAGAGGAAGTCTGTGACCTCAGGGTGCCCAAGGGAGGAGAAGGGAGTATCTGATGTTCCAGTATTCACCCCCCAAAAGAGTCCCCCTGATGACTAACTTACTTCCTTTGGCTGCTGCCTCTCAGAGTTTCTCTCAATATAGTGCTGTGGGCTAGGGACCCACCAAGACTCTTAACACTCAGCCTCTGGGAAAAACTACAGATCCAGGTTAGGGATGTCAACCATTGCCTTGGGTGGTTGAGTGTTCTCTGTCTTAGGGGGTGAAATGTCCCCTCTTTGGCCATCAATTCTTGAGTCTGCTGAGTCCTTTGTATTTTCTAGCTAAGGAACCTTGGAGGGGGAAGCGAATGTCCTTAATATAACCAGTCAAGCGTTTTCACTGGCTAGACAGTCGGTAAGTGTGAAGAGGCAGATGTGTTGGCACACACTTGTAATCCCAGCACTGGGAAGATGGAGACATGTGTATTCCTTGGGCTCATTGGCCAGATTGTCAAGCCCCAGGACCCACTGAGACTGTCAGTAAACAAGCGAGGGTCCTGAAGAACCACCTATGGTTTCCCCATTCACATTCATACTTGTACGCGCACACAGCACACTGCATACTGTAGTCAGTATTCTATATTCAGGTTAAGTCTTTTTAATCTTCCACATATGAAAGAGTATGCAGTTCCTGTCTTCTTGTGTCTGGTACATCACAGTTTGCTTACTAACTCTCCGATTCTACCCATTGTCTGCGGATCACAGGATTTCATTATCCTTTCTGAATAATATCCTGTTGTGGATATGCACTGCATTTTATTTACATATCCATCTGTTGGTGGGCATTTTGCTTGCTGCTTTTTCATTTTAAAAATCTTGTAACTAAAACGATGAGCTGTCTCTCTCTGTCTCTATCTCTCTCTCTGCCTCTTCTCTGGGTCTTTCTTTCTGTGTCTCTCTTTGTCTCCATCTCTCTGTCTTTCTCTTTTTCTAATTTCCATTCTCTTCCTTCCCCTTCTACTCCCTTAAGCCACCCATGCTCTTATTTTGACCCATGTAAGCCTGGGCTCATCTTTGCCTTTGTCATCTTAAACGTGCTCAGAATTCTGCGCTTGATTTTCTTGTTTGTAACAATAGTCTTTACTCCATCACAGATGAGGTATTCAGTGTTCTCCTCCACCCCACATTCGGTGCCTTGACTGTCCTTGCCTCATCGGAATGTAACATTTGTTCTCCATTCCTGCTGGTATTCATGTCTGCGAGTGTGAGAGCCACATCTGAGCACACTTGTTACCCACTGGCATGTCTACCCCTGAAGTTCCCTGGCTGGCCCCTCTCCTGCTGGTGGCAAAGCCCTCAGCGGGTGCTTATGCACAGTGTCCTGTTGATGTTCTTAGATGTTTAAAACTAAGTCTTCAACCTTGATTCCTGCACCAGAGCTTAGCTGCATAGCCGTTGGCTCACATTTCCCTTTATTGAATTTCTTGGGCATGTTATCCCACTGTCTCCTGAATGCTAATGTGGAGAAGTGCGATGCCAACCTGATTTTATTTCCCTCCAGGAATATTTTTGTCTAACTGTAGCCAAAATTCTTTATCTTACGCGTCCCATCGTTTTAGAGGGTATCTGTCAGTGTTGACACTCTGTGACAGTTTTCTCTGGGATGCTGTGTGCTTTTTCAATATGTAGATTAAAAATCTTTGTTTGGAGAAAGTGTTCTTACATTGTATTTTTAAGTGATTATTCTCTCTTTTGGCTAGCTTCCTTTGTAGACCCCAGTTATGCATAGATTGGGTCTCACATACTTGTTTCCTGGACCTGGCTCTTTCAGTCTGTTACCGCATAATTTATCATTGTTTCAGTGTGGTGCATATGTATGGTGTAGCGTCTACCATTTCAGTCTCTTTAAATGTTCCGTTCAGGGCCACTAAGTACATTCATGATGTTATGCAACCAGCACTAGCAACATCGCCAAAGCCTTTTCACCAAACTGAATCTCTGTGCTCCTTAAATAACTTCCCGCTTCCCCTGCCTCCTGTAACTAACCATTCCACTTTCTGTCTCTAGGAACTGACTGTTCTATGTGCTGCATAGAACATTTTACTTTTTTGTGTCTGACTTATTTCACTTCCTGTCCTCAATATCCATCCATGTGTTTACTGGATGTGGTAGTATACGTCTTTCATCTCAGCACTCCGGAGACAGAGGATCTCTGTGAGTTCAAGGCCATCCTGGTCTACTTAGTGAGTTCCAGAACAGCCAGGGCTACACAGAGAAACCCTGTCTCAAAAAGAAAATAGATTCATCCAGGTTTCAGAATTCCCTTGCTTTTTCAGGGCTGAGTAGCATTCTGTTGCGTGGGCATACTACATGCTGTTCACGCACTCGCTTACTGAAGGACACTGGCCTCCACCAAGAGTGAATAGTGTGATCGTGGACCCTAGAGTTCAGATATCTATCTGTTCAAGTGCTGACCTCAGTTCTCTGTATGTGAGCCCCAAAGTAACTCTCTAGATCAAATGGCAGTTGTGTGTTGTTGTTGTGTGCTGCTGTTTGTTTAACATCCGCCTGTTTTGTTCAGTATTTTACACTTTCCTGATCTTTGTTCATTTGTTTGTTTTTTTGTTTACATCCCATCAGCAACGCACAAGGGTTCTGATTTTCTACACTTCTAAACCCACTGTGTTGTTTTGAAGTAATAGACAGCCTAACGTTAGCAGGGTTCTTTTGTCAGTTCTTGAATTCAGAAGAATTTTTAAAAGAATTTTTAAAACTGACTCAGAAGGAAACTCCAGGATGATTTTGTTGGAGCTGGAGAGAAAAACCAGAGAAGGCATGTATGGTGGTGTATATACGCTTGGCCCAGGGAGTGGCACTATTAGGAGGTGTGGCCTTGGAGTGGGTTTGTCACTGTGGGTGTGGCTCTAAGACCCTAGTCCTAGCTGCCTAGAAGCCAGTATTCTGCTAGCAGCCTTCAGATGAAAACGTAGAACTCTCAGTTCCTCCTGCACTATGCCTGCCTGAATGCAGCCATGTTCCTGCCTTGATGATAATGGACTGAACCTCTGAGCCTGTAAGCCAGCCCCCAATTAAATGATGTCCTTATAAGAGTTGCCTTGGTCGTGATGTCTATTCGCAGCAGTAAAACCCTAAGACAGCAGGCAAGTCAGAGGTCTCAGCAGCTGCCTAGGAGAAGATGGGCGAGGAGCAAAAGCATGCTTTCCTGGAGAGGCCAGAAGAGGACATCAGATCACCAGAACTGACAGTTGTAGCTGTCATGTGGGTGCTGGGAACCAAACTCAGGTCCTCTGCAAGCAGTGCTCACTGTAACCACTGAGCGTCCTCTCCAGCCTCTGTTTGCCTTGATATTCATATGTGATGTTAGGTAGGAGTCCAACTTCATTCTTTTACATGTGAGTATCCAATTTTCTCAGCACCATTTGTTGTTCAGAAGACCATTTTCCCCCATCAAATAGCCTTGGCATCTTTTTTGAAGATAGTTATTTTTAAGGAGAATCAAGCCATGATTACCCAAGAAGATAAATTAAGCACATTGAAATGATCTTATTTGAGTCATGCATTATGATGCCTGACCCGAGGAGTGGCACTATTTGGAGGTGTGGCCTGTTGAAGTAGGTGTGTCACTGTGGGTATGGACTATAAGACACATCCTAGCTGCTTGGAAGCCAGTATTCTGCCATCAGATTTCAGATGAAGATGTAGAACTCTCTCTCCTCCTGCGCCTTGCCTGCCTGGATGCTCCCACCTTGATGATAATGGACTGAACCTCTGAACCTGTAAGCCAGCCCCAATTAAATGTTGTCCTTATAAGAGTTGTCATGGTGTCTGTTCACAGCAGTAAAACCCTAACTAAAACAGAAGTTGGTACCAGGGACTGGGATATTGCTATGATAGGCCTGACCATGCTTTTGTTTAGAAGCATGTGGATTTGGGGATTTTGGATTTGGAAAGCAGTAGAATGCTTTAAATGGAGCTTAATGAGCCAGGCTAGTAGGAATAAGAAAGACTTTGTTGCTGAGGGTGATTTGAACTGTGGAAGCCTGGTTCTGGAGGTTTCAGAGGAGAATGTCAGTATGTGGCTGAGAGACTGTTCTTGCGATATTTTGGTGAAGAATGTGGCTGACTTTTTGCCATTGTCCAAAGAATCTGCCTGAGGCTAAGGTGAAGAGACTCAGAAATGCCCATCATAGACTTTGTTCTCTGGTTAAGTCTCATGAAGAGCATTTTAAACAAGCACACATAGCAAGCTAAGAAAGAAAAAATATAAAATATATGGTTTGAGTAACAAAGGAGCACCAGGAAGTGAAATAGAGCAGAATCCTGTGTTCGTGGATATTAAATTGAATTAAGGGAATAGTGACCTTGGGACAAGTTCCCACCCAGCTAAATTTAGGTCCAGGCATAGTGGTACAAGCCTTCAATCCCAGGACTCAAAGACAAGCAGATCTCTGAGTTCAAGGCCAGCCTAGAACAGAGCAAGTTCTAGGTGAAGAAAAACTTAAATCCAGGCTTAGTTGACCACACCCAGTGTTTAGGAGAAAAGACATGCAGATCTCTGAGTAAAAAGTCAGTCCATAGAGCAAATTCCAGGACAGCCAAGCTTAGGCAGTGAAGGAGTTGGAAAACAGAAAGCTGGTGATAATCTAATAGAACAAGACAGGCTATGTTCCATCTCTAACAAGCAACAGAAGTCAGCATCTTTGGCTACATGGCTCTGGCTTTAGAGTGAAAAATAGAAGGGACTACTGGGACAACTGATGCTGGCTAGCTGGAGCTAAGAAATTAGCGGTAATTAAGAAGAGCCCAGCATCACTAAGGTGAAATCTTCTAGGAAGTGTTTTCTAAGAGCACAAAGAAGCTATGTTCCAGAGATAGCCAAGGTTGTACCTTGTGCTACATCTGTACCTGGTAATGTGTAAGAGTCACCAAGTTAGTACTGGTTTTGAAGGCATAAAAGGATCATGAAGAGCAGCTGAGGCTTGGCACTGTGAGAGACCATGGAAGGCCATTGGTGAAGATGCAGGCTCAGTTGCAATTGATGGTCCAGGGCTGAAGAGGTCATGCAAAGGTGTTGAGACTTGGCACCATGAAGAGAGACTATGAGAGGCTATTGGTGAAGCCTAGTTGCAGTGGAAAACTCCGGTGTATTGGAGACGCCAGTACCATGGGATGATCACCAAAAACAGCAGCAGCAGTGGAGTGGATCAACCTGAGCTTAAAGTGCTACAGTGGGCAGAGCTGGAGAAGTGACACCAGCCCCTTGGAGGATCCCAGATCATCATGTGTGGATCCAGACATTGGAACAAGAAGCTGTAACTTTGAAGTTACCTTGGAGACCCCAAGATGTTTGAGTTGCCACAGTCATGGGCAATCTGCTGAGGAGAGCTGCTAATAGGGAGTAGAACCAGCCCAGGAGTAAAACATTTGTTGCAATCAACAAAGATGGAAAAGGAGTGGAGATCTGAAGACTGCTTTGACATCAACCATGGAGTTGCAGTTTGGAATTTGCCCAGTTGGTTTCCTGTCTTGTTTTGGGAATTACAGTTGATTGGATGAATCTCAGAAGAGACATTGAACTTTGGACTTTTAACATTGTTGAGACTGCTATAGACTATAGGGACTTTTGAAATTAGACTAAATTTATTTTGTATTATGCTATGTTTAGGTATGGCCCCCATAGATTCATATGTTTGGACAAGCCTATGGGAGCCAGGGAGTGGAATGTGATGTTTGTATATGCCCAGCCCAGGGAGTGACATTATTAGAAGGTGTGGCCCTGTTGGAGTAGGTGTGTTACTGTGGGTATGGACTATAAGACCCCATCCTAGCTGCCTGGAAGCCAGTATCTGCTAGTAGATTTCAGATTTCAGATGTAGAACTCTCAGCTCCTCCTGCACCATGCCTGCCTAGATACTGCTATGTTCCTGCCTTGATAATAATGGACTGAAACTCCGAGCCTGTAAGCCAGCCCCAATTAAATGTTGTCCTTATAAGAGTTGGTCATGGTGTCTGTTCACAGTAAAACCCTAACTAAGACATAAATGAATGATAGAATGCAGTAAATACTGCAAACAATTTAGAGGCAAGTTCAAAGACTAGAGATACATACAGACAATAAAATTACAGAGAGAGAGACAGAGAGAGAGAGAGAATGTTTTGGGGTTTTTTTTTTAAGATTTATTTATTTTATGTGAGTACACTGTCCCTCCCTTCAGACACACCAGAAGAGGGCATCAGATCCCATTATAGATGGTTGTGAGCCACCATGTGGGTGCTGGGAATTGAATTCAGGACCTCTGGAAGAGCAGTCAGTGCTCTTAACTGCAGAGCCATCGCTCCAGCCCCGCCCCTTTTGGTTTTTCTTAAACCCAACAAATCTTGCAGTTTTGGAGGTCAGATGTTTAAAATTGCTTGGCAGGGCTGCCTTTGTTCTGAAGTTCTTGGGAGAAAATCTGTTTTCTTTTCTTTTTTTATTATTTTAATAGTATCTTTTAATTGAGTATTTGGGAATTTCACATCATGCACCCCAATTGCCATCACTCCCTGATCTTTCCATGACCATCCCCTTCTTCCATGACCTCCCCCCCCCCAAAAAAAAAGGGAAAAAATAAGTCCATTTTGTGTGGTCCATATATTCGCTGGAACATGGTCAAATTCCTAGTAACCACTCTCCCCGCCTCCATAAGTCTCTGCTTGCATCGGGCCAGAAACCTTCAACTGAGGAGAGAGCCCTGCAGGCTGATGGAAAGGGGTGGGGCCAGCTCTCCTGCACAGGGTGGGGCCTGCCTTCCCTCCCTTAAGTACATTAACATGGCTTGGGGGAGGGGCAGCCCATTAACATGGGCTTCGGTGGTAACAAGGGCTGCAGATATCAACATAACCCTTGGCAGTATCAAGCCACTCATGGCCCTCAGCATCTTCACAGACCACAGGTCACACGGCCTCAGGTGGCTCTACATGCTGGTTATACGGGATGGCCCTTAAGGTAGCAAAGCCTGAGGACATCACCAAGGCAGCAGCACAGATTGCTTAAGTCCTCGTGGATCTCAGGCTTCATCTCTTCCTGGGGCAACCTCATGGGTCGCAGTCACCAATATGGCCTCCAGTGGCTTCGGGGACCACTGTGGTCCAATCCAGCAGGTGAACCTTCCTTTTTCTCCAGCTTCCATCCTTGCCCAGGGCCAGAGAGACCCTGAGGCCCAGCAGCAGGTTCTGGGGCTGAGTCTGTGTCTGGATAAACTCCAGGCTGCTGTGTTTCATCCTACTACTGACTCTACTGGGCAATGACAGTATGTCCCCCTCAGCCCTCTGTCCCTTGTCACCACCATCGCAGCTCCAGTTCTGCCTCTCTCCATGGTGCTCGCATGGTTCTGTTTTACTATCTCTTTATCTTTCTCATCTCCCCATCACATATTTGCTTATTGTAGTGGTGCCCACCTGTCCTGGAGCGCTTTCCTGGGTCAGGGTGATGGTGGGGGTCTAGTTTTCTTTATATATACCTAGCAGCTGCCTTTATTTCTGGACCCCTGACCCTGCATCATTCCACCGTCTGCTTCCGTTGCCATGTCTCCCCCTGGTAAGACCTTTTGTGACTTCACGGGGCCTTCCTCTGATGATTTAGGAAAACTTCCCCTGTCCAGATCATTAGCATCAGCGCATCACACAGAAGCCTCTTTGGCCTGCAGGGGGGAAGGTTACAGGGACTAGGATGTAGACATCTTTGGAAAAGCCAGGGTCTGCCTTCAACAGAGCACCTAGCATCCCTTCCATAGGGGAAAAAGAACTAATTTGCATAGCTACAGATAAACTCAGCTGCGTGGCACAGATCGTGGTGGTGGTGCACACCTTCAGTCCCAGTGCTCCGGGGGCAGAGGCAGTTCCAAGTCAGCCTGGTCTACATAGCAAGTTCTAGCCCAGCCAAGGCTAGACCCTGTTAGTGAGACAGTGAGTCCCTGTCTCATAGATAGATAGGTAGATAGATAGATAATCTAAGGGTCCCCTAATTAAGGAGAGATTTTTGTCTGTGAATTGTGGTGTTGGCTCCTGCCTGAGAATTCAGCCTCCCCTACCAGATGGCCTGCCTTAGGGCTGAGACATGCCCAAGGAGCCATGTATAACAGTACCTTACAATCAATCCTTATGTTCTCTATAAATCTCTGTCTCTCTGCTATTCTCTGTCTCTCTGTGTGTGTCTCTCTGTCTCTGTGTCTCTCTGTCTCCATCTCTCTCTGTCTCTGTCTCTTCCTCTGCCAACTCATGGGTGTGTGTGTGTGTGTGTGTGTATATATATATATATATATATATATATATATATATGTATGTATTAAATATATATGTCTCCCAATAGAGACATTATATATATATACATATATAATCTATACAGTCTAACACTTATTCCCTCCAAGCCATTACTTGTTCTCTCTCCAGCTTCCCCTGTTGCCATCTCTCTGAATTCCTTGTCTCCAAGACAGCCTTGCCCACCCCCATCTATCCAACAGCCAAAGCAGCTCTCAGAAAAATACCTTCTCTCTCTCCATCTTCCCTGTTTGGAGTCTCTCCTGTGAGCAGTCTGCCCACCCCCCATCCTCACCCTCTCAGATCCTGACCCTCCTATTGCAACCTCTAACCCCAGGACTAGGGTTTCACTACCCCTTCCTTCCCTGGTTGTTGGTTCCCTGTAACCCATAGCAGAACAACTGAGGGAGATGCACCTCTCCATGACCTTAGGTGGATGTCACGTATTATTTAAAATCTGTCAAAATCACTGTTGGCATTGGTAAGTTCTTCAACTTTATTATAAGCGTTCTTTCTGATACTGGTTTTCCTATAAACAGACAAATATGTCTGGGATTAGGCAAGCCAACTCTAATTAGCAGCTGTGGGACTCTCCCTTGCTGCCGAGCTGCCTAGAGAAAAGGATCATGGGTCAAACAACTACCCCATGCCAGCTTGACCATCTGGAACAAACCAGATACCCTGAGGCAACCACAATGAGACTGCACTGACTGCGTGGCCCGTGAAAACACAACTCAGTCAAAATGCTGTCAAGCAGCTTGTACCAGACTTCTTCAGTCGTGAGCCTGGGTGAATCATGTCCACCTTGGCCAGGGAGCCACTTCTGTGGAGGAAAGGCCACTGTCACTAGTACTAAGGAGCACGGGCATGATTGGTCCCAGGCTAAGAGATGAGATACTGGTGGCTGTCAAGGACCGAGGTTTAGACATCAAGCCCTGCAGGAAGACTGTAGAAGGGCCACTTGTCAACTGCTTTTGCCTTCCCACCACTGTACTGCGCTTCAACCAAACACTAAAGAACGAGAAAGCTGCTAGAGCCTAGCTTTGTTTGTTCCTTCCTTTGTTTGAGAATGAGAGGATCTCCTATATCCCAGGCTGGCCTCAAACTGAAGATAACCTTGAACTTCTGATCCTCCTGCTTTTCCTTCCCAAGTATTGGGTTATAAGTGTGCACCACCCCTGTGGATTTTTGTGACCCTGGGATCAAACTTAGGAAAGCCCTCTACCAAATGAGCTATACACCCTTTATCCCCAAACCAGCTTTTATAGAGTTTCTTGCCTACCCACTTCTATCTAGGTAAAACAAAAAGAACCTTCAGCCAGCTTACTGGTGTCATGGAAAGGATATGAAATTACCCTTTAGAATGAGCCAGAGTCAGGATGCTGATCGGCAGTTGGATGGAAGAGCATTAAGAAATATAGCAACATACCAGAGGCAACAGGAGGTAGCCTTGAAGAGAGAAAGAGACAGAGGCTTCTGGTCAGAAGCTGGAGGAGGGCTGGCGATATCTCATAGTTAAGAAACTGCAAGGAGGTGTGGCCTGATTTCTGGGAGAGTCTAGGACAGCAAGAGGGGCTGGGATCTAACAGTGTGTGGTCGTACACTTTGAGACTAAAACATGTTCTACTCTGTTGATTCTTTCCTGTGTCCAAGAAAAACATGGCTTTGGGACTACTTCTTCAAGATCTCGGGCAGTTCTGTTCTGGCTCCACATTCTGGAGGCCCCAACCACCCCTGCCTTCACGGCCATGTTGGTCGGGCTCCACGCCGTGCATCTTCATTTTCTGAACCACAGTCCAAGTCCCTGACCCCAAGCCTTTCCATCAATCCTGGTCATGGGATTTTTTTCCCAAGCATTAGCGCTGTAGATAGAGAAAGCCTGCTGTCTGCCAGAACCGACCCTGAGGGCCCAGGCCCATACAAGATGTTCCGGTACCACCGGATTACAAAGAGCAGACACAAGCCTGCTTGCTGCCTGCAAACAGCAAGAACTTGCTAGAAAAGCACACTGTAGACTTGGACCTAACTTTTACATCTTTATCTGTTTGAAATCTGAACTCCCTCGACACCACCCCCTCCCCGAATTCCTAGTGATCCTTGAATAAAAAGAGTCCTCACTAAAAAAAAAAAAAAAAAATTATTGGGCAGTGATTAAACTGATATTGTTGGACTTCAGGGAGTCGCCAACATCTTCCTGAGTTCCTTAAATAAAGAGATCAAACATTGACTCAAACGCTGATGGCCAGCCCTTGAATTGTGCCTGCTAGTGTCAAGGGCACTGCGAAGAGAACCCTGGGGACGCGGGGTGGGCGCGCGCCTCTCTGTGCTGGGGAGCCTGACTGTGGAACGCCTCCTTTTTGTAGGCACCTCTGCCTTTTGCGCCAGCCTTGCCTCTGGTACTTTTCCATCCTTGCCTTCTGAATCGCTGCCATTCGGTCCGCTCCCCAGATAAAGTCACATGGAACTTTTTAAAGTTCTCTC
The DNA here is from genome assembly GCF_978045245.1 of Mus caroli. NCBI lineage: Eukaryota > Metazoa > Chordata > Mammalia > Rodentia > Muridae > Mus > Mus caroli. The sequence goes on from NW_028227268.1 coordinate 72,613,790, forward strand.
ACACAGAGCTCAGACTCATAAAGACAGTAACCAGAGCTCCAGGAACTAAAGAGAAGCGGAAAGGGGAGCCTAGGCCTCCTCGTTACCGCGGCTGCCAGGAGCCGAGCAGGTGAGCCTGCGCCAGCCACCTGGCTGTGCATCCCCGACAAGTCCCCAGCGGCCTACTGCCATGGAAACCGCACATAGCTTCGCCTGCCGCTCACACCCTCCAGAAGCCAGACAACCGAGTTTGGCAAGGCCACGGGGTGGGTAGAAAAGACAAAACAAAAAACTAAACTAGCTAAGCCTTCTCTGCTCCAGGCTGACACCTCCCCCCCCACCCCCACCCCCCCCCACCCCCGGCGTCTTGGACAAGACAGCCCCACTAATGACTTCCTCCCCTTGGAAAGTGGAAAGTCAGATCTCTTGCATGGGAGGCTCAGAGGCACCAGCACCCTGTAATCTTTCTCAGTTACGACGCATTTGAATAACAATGATAAGGACTGCTCCGAAGGGACAAAGTGGGAAAGTGGCCTCCCAACCTTTCCGGCCTGGAAACTGAATTGCGAAGTTTCACCCCCACCACACACCCCGCCCCTTCATGGAAAATACGGTTGCTAAATAGGCCAAATAGCGACCTCTCCACAGCACCCAGCAGGAAGTTAAGAATTAAAAGTTAGAATATGTCTTCTCTTCCATGCCCTGCACAGGTTCCAGGAATTATCCTCCTGGTAACTATCTTCCTCCTCCTCTTCCTCCTCTTCCTCCTCTTCCTCCTCTTCCTCCTCTTCCTCCTCTTCCTCCTCTTCCTCCTCTTCCTCCTCTTCCTCCTCTTCCTCCTCTTCCTCCTCTTCCTCCTCTTCCTCCTCTTCCTCCTCTTCCTCCTCTTCCTCAATGGGGATCCAGGCGGTGGGAGACAAAGCACAGCAGCATCACAAATCCCAGCACAGGGAAACAGAAAGACAATATATGAGAACAGTGAAACCTGGTCTTCATGGTTCTGGGATAGTCAGAGGCTGCATAGTGAGACCTTCTCTCCCAGCACATCTGCGTGCACACTCAGACATGAAATACACTCCGTGAATGACAGCCCAGGTTCTTCACAATCTGTCCCTGATCCTGAACCCTCCCAATCACCAACAGCTTGAACCTGAATCCCCACCGGCTTGCCTGTCCATCATTCTTTAAACAGTCTGGGCTCCCTTCAAGATTCTTCATTCCAGCCAGACACTCGGAAGATAGAGACAGAAGGAGTAGGAGCAAGAGGCCAGCTTCTGCCATATAGTGAGTTGGAGGCCCCCCTCAGCAACATGAGATCCTGTCTCAAAAAACAACATTAAATAAAGCTTCCTCTATCAAAATACCATAAATCAAGTCTAACAGGACATCTCAGGAGCAGTGTGACTTGTGTAAATAGAAGCTTTGATAATACCCTGAAGCAAACCCCATGTCGCAAGGGAAAGGTGTGAGGGCGTATGACTTGATAGCTAGAAAACAAGGAAGAATTAGAAATACTCTCCCCAAAGAGACTCTCAGTCATTGATGGGAGAAGATGGAATGATATAACCCCAACAGAGGGACAGCCAGCAAAGTCTGCAAGATAATGGATGCAAACGCCCTGGGATGCAGCAGTCCCACTACCGGACGGAATCAAGTCTATAAAGGCAAATCCACACAGACAAATGGCAGATACGCAAGTTTATTCTCTGGGCCATTTGCTCAAATGGCAGACATTTGAAACCCCCACTACTTGCTAACCATAATGTACCCATCTACAATAGTGAGGTATTCAGATCTGCCAGTCAGCTAGTGAGCTCCAGCACACATTGGTAAGGGTATGGCACACCACCGTTTTAAGGCAGGTATGCAGAAACACATTCATATGCAAGTGCATGAAGAAACACTAGGTGGGCTAGGACTAGCTCAGTTGGTAGAGTTAAGTTACACGCACAAAACTCTGAGTTCTGATCCTCAGCACTGCATAAAACAAAGCCCAAAAACACATGCCTGGAATCCCAACACTCAGGAGGTGGAGGCAGAAGGATGAGAAGAAGCTCAAGGTCATGCCCAGTTACAGAGCAAGTTCAAGGCCAGCCTGGACTACAGGAGAGCATCTCTCAAAAAAAATTTTTTTTCCTTAATTAATTTTAAAAATAAAGACAAACTAGAAATAAAGCCAAGACTCTAATAAAGACTATTATCTTTATTATTATCTTTATTAGAGGGTCAGGGTTGTAACTCACTATTGCCCAGTATGTGCAAGGCACCGCAAGAAAACAGAGTTGGGAGAGAACTGCCAAGAGTGCCTTTCTCCTATACTATTTTGATTGCTGAATCATATAATGTTCAACTTCCACTGGGAAGCTAGACAAAGTTTTTTTTTTTAAGGATTTTAGTTACACGCGTGTAAAACATTTTTTAACTCAGTCGCCTTCCTAAAGACATACAAAGTTGGGACTTGGTAGATATGTTCTACAGAAGCCATGGCCTCTTTCCCCCTAGAAAACTTCCTGAAGGGACAGCATCCTGTATCACTCACCTTTGGGTCACTAGACCGAACAATAGATAACTGCACAATAGATATTCACCAAATATTGACTGACTAGATACGTGGTGTTTCGTGGAGACTGACAGGCACAGCTAAAGATGCCAAATTAGGCGCCAGAGCACATGACAGGGGCTGTTCACTTTATTTAACAAGAGTCACCATAGAGATGAGAGTAAGACAGTGGGAGAGATGACGGTTGCTAACAGCAGCAGCCTGAGCCTGGTGAGCCCCCGGAGACAGAGCCTGTACCATATCTAAATAAGGGGTTCATCTCTGTCTGGAACTTCATACTTTGGGGGGCACTTTTTTAGTGGTTTTATTTATTTTAACAGCAAATGTCGAAAGTGTTTAAATAAATATTACCCCCTAACATGTGTAGCTGTTTTATAGGAGATTCAGTTTTTTTTCTTGCCATTTTTCCTTTGCTGATAAAAAAAAAAAAAACAGGAAATGAAATCTGGTTTATATATAATTTGTCACACATGTAATATACCCAACTTTGTAAGCACTCCAAGTTTTCATTAACTCTACTGAAATATATTCACATTAAGAAATCTCTCAGCCCTAATGTTGTTAGTTTCAAACTTCCCAACTTAGTTGTTTTGCTAAAAATGCAGATTGGAGCCAGATGGAGGGCGAGGCACCCCCATTTGACCTTCCTCCTAGCCAGATTCCCACAAATGGCAGGAGAACCTTCTCTGATTAAAAGAAGCGTGAAGAAGAAAGGGAGAGAGAGGAAAGGCAGGCCCGTGCTGGCGTGGGAGGACAAGAAAGGCCACCGTCACTGACCACAGCATTTGCCATCAGTCTAAAGCCAGGGTTGACAAGCCATGCCCTCAGTGGCAACTGAGGCTCTGTGCACCAGAAGGACCAGGAGCTCCTCTACTCTGAAGGAGCAGAACCTGGCCCACCCCATTATCCTCAAAGAACAGAATCAGGTTCCTGGGAATTCTCAGACAAAAAGATGGGCAGATGGCCAGGAATCTACAAGCACTTAAAAAGTAAATCACCACAATAAAAAAAAAAAATTAAATATGCCACCAAAGAATTACAACCAAAGGAAATGAATAGAAGAAAATAAAGAAATTATGATATAATTTCCATCTTCTGCAGTATAATAGAAAATAGTTCATTCGTTTTAAAAAAAAAAAATTATAACTAGAGCCAAGTGTGGTGGTACGGACCTGGAGGCACTCAGGAGGGTGAGGCAGGACGATGCGTCTGAGGCCAGCCTGGGTTACATGGTAAGATTTAATCTCAAAATAGGTTATAAATAGTAGAAACTGAAAATTAGTTCTTTAAATGCAATAGATGGGAGCTGGAAAGGCACGTCAGCAGTTAGGAACGCATTTCCAGCACCCACATAGGGCTGGTCACAATCACCTGTAACTCCAGCCCCAGAGGATGCAACGCCCCCTTATGGCCTTTCTGGGCATCTGTGCTTATAGGTGTACGCACATTAAAAATATAATAAATATATTTTCTTTAAGCCAATAGAAGAAAGATAGTAGGCTACACATAACTGAGGGATAGTGGCGTCGTAGAAGATGAAGCTAAATGTAAGAAGTAAACACTCTGGGCTAAAACTCAGCAGACGCAGAGGACAGATCCAGACATTCCAACGTCAGTGTGACAAGGGTTTCCCGAAGAAGAGAACACACAGGCGGGAAATGAAGAAATGACAAAAGAGTTGATGGTGGTAAGCATTCCAGGCATAGAAAGGACATTGCTCATCAAATTAATCAGGTCCATTTAATGTCAGTTGGGTCAAATGAAAAGTCAGAGAACTTTCATAACGTAGGCACATTAAAGTAAATATTTACAATATAAAAAAAACAATAAAAGGGAAATCTTGATAACTTTTAGAGAGAGAGATTAAATTAATCATAATAGCATGAAAAATATGTTAGCATTAGATATACCATCAAAGCTGTGTGCTAGAAGATCGTGGAATAATCTAAAGAGTTCCTTATTTTTACTTCATGAGTGAAATATGTGACCCATGTGTTTGCCTGCTATCCATGACAATGGGTAGACAGCATTAGACCCTCTAATCTGGAGTTACAGATGATACTGGACTGGCTTGTGGGTGCTGGGAACAGAACCCAGGTCTTCCACAAGAGCTGCAAGTACTTTAAGCACTGAGCCATCCCTCCATTCTAAAAATTATTTTTAATTTAGATTTCAATAACCAACCAAACTACCACTCAAGGGCAGATGTTAGATAAAACATTTCCAAGCATGTATGGGATCATGCCACCTCCCAAAAACTCAAGAAAATAGAAAATAGAGACTCAAGTTGGATTCTTACAGTCACACTGGACAGCTCACAACTACCCGTAGCTCTAGTTCCAGGGGATCTAATGCCCTCTTCTGGCCTCCTTTATTCGAAAACACATATATACACATAAATAAAAATAAATCTTTTAAAAAATACTAAATTTCAGGCAGATGTGGTGGTGCACACCAATAAACCCAGCATTTAGGATGCACCCCTGTGCACATGCATCCCTGTCTACAGGCATCCCTCTGCACATGAATCCCTGTGCACATGCAAGAGCAGGACTTAGGAACTATTCATTTAGCCCTGCCACACAGGCTGGAGAGATGGCTCAGTGGATAAGGACATTTTCTGTTCTTGCAGAAGGTTTGAATTCATTCTGAGCACCCACATCAGGGGGTTTACAACCACCTGTAATTCCAGCTCCAGGGAACCTAGCACCCTCTTCTGGCCTCTGCAGACACTGCATTCACATAAATGGATACATATGTGTGTCACACACACACACACACACACACACACACACACACACACTTTTACAATTTTAAAGAGAAAATATTGGGAGAGATGGCTCATCGGTTAAGAGCACTGACTGTTCTTCCAGAGGCCCTGAGTTCAATTCCCAGCAACCACATGGTGGCTCACAACCATCTGTAATGGATCTGATGCCCTCTTCTGGTGTGTCTGAAAACAGCTACAGTGTACTCACATACATAGAATAAATAAATCTTAAAAAAAAGAGAGAGAGAGAAAATATTTAAAAGCTATGAGACTTCTAAAAGAAGTATAAATTAAAAGCTCTCTAAATCATTGAATCGATAAGCTGCTTTTGCTCTTTTGAACAAATGAAAATTTTTGTCAATTTCATATATTTGTATTCACTCAGGGGCAGGTGTTTTAAACAAAAAAAAAAAAGGAAATCACCTAAGAAATGTATTTAAATAATTACATAACTTTTCAGCTCCCTTCAAGCTAGTAATACAAGGACTGGGGGTGTTGCTCCACAGCTGAGTACTTACCTAGTGTGTCAGGTCATTCAAAGAAGAAAACTCATGAGCATGGTGGCAGGTGCTTGTCATCCCGTCTGTCAGCAAACTGAGGAGGGAGATCATGAGTTTAAGACCAGCATGGACTTCAGAGTGAGACCTTGTCTTTATAATAGAATATATTAAAATCATGCTAGCTAAGAAGTGCCTAAATTGAGATAGTTATACTATATGACCAAAACTCTCTCTCTCTCTCTCTCTCTCTCTCTCTCTCTCTCTCTCTCTCTCTCCCCTTCCATCCATCTCTCCCCCCCCCCTTCATCTCTATCTCCCTCGATGTGTGTGTGTGTGTAGCTCAAACTAATGGTGCCCAACACACTAGGCTCTCAGCTCTCTACTGAGCATCACCCTTAGTACAGACAAATTCTCTTAAAATTCTAAGTCACTCAGATAAACTAAGCAACATTCCTGATGGGTGCTTCTACATCATAAACTGAAACTAAGCCCAAAATGCAAAGCTCGGTACTACAGCTCTTGCCTGCCGTCTCGGGGCTTTGGAACCTACACCAGGAGGATGGTGAGCTTGGGGTTGGCTCCGGTTACATAATAAGACCACATATCCAAAAAAAAAAAAAATGAATTTTCCTAGCCTACCAAGCCCAATATAGACAGCACCATTGTATAACAGAAAACACCAGTTATTTACCTCATGGCCTCAGGGTCACTACCCAGCACCCCAAGACAGCATCATAACGGGAAAAGATCCAAATTGAAAACTCAAAGTATGGTTCCTTCTGAGTACTTCTATCATCAAGAATCTTAAAAATCTTTAAGTCAGGTTCTCATAAACTGGGCACTGCTACATTTGGAATCGGCAATGTCTTCCACAAGCTCCTGCTTTAAACAGTCAGTTCCCACCATGTGACTGCTGTGGAGAGCAGGACTCTGAATGTTACACCTGAGCCTGGTTCTGGCCAGCCATCTCCAACTTCTGGTTGGTGCCAGATGAACAAGCTAGAACCAGCTGTGGCCACCACCTCCTGCCACCAGGGACTATGTCACTCCACTGAGACGTCCCCACTGGGATGAACTGAAATGCCTCTTAACTGTAATTCAAAAAGAATCTTCCCTCTATTAAATCGTCAGCTATTTGGATCACAGCACTGAAAATTAGCCAACGCGGGTTCCATCTGTCTGTCACCATAAGCAAACAGAAACATCTCCTTTGTCCTTTCAAGACCAATAAGAAACTTTCTTGTAACATAGGACTGCAGGATACAGGGTGTAGTAGGTCAACATTTTAGCCCCAGATCTTCACCTGTGCCCACACTCCATCCATAGCCTCAGTACAGGGAGAGAGCCATTTCCCAGCCCTTGACCTTGGGTTTGGCCAATGGGGTGTCAGCAGACGTGATGCAGGCAAAAGCTTGAGATGTGTTTGTGTGGCTCCCTTGAGGCCCCTGACATAATCCACCGGTGTGCAGGCCCTTACTAATCCAAGGACAGGGATGACAGACATGTAGAGAGGAGCTGTCCGGCTGCCATAGCAACCACCTGCAAACTCTGCCTAAGATTCAAATGATTAGCGTTGGGTGCTACTGTGATTTGGGGATGGCTTGTTATACAACATGATTGTGGCATTAGCTAACTGATACTTGGAGGCCAAAACATTCAGGGACCTCTGTGGTACCTGAGGAGTAACTCTGGGCCTTTACCGTTAAAAGGCGTCTCTTCCTCAGGTGGCTACTCCTGGAAGAGCCACCCCTTTCTAAGCACAGCTCAGTGGCTCCAATGCTCTAGCATGCCGCTAGCGAGAGCAGCTAGGGCAACAGTGCAGAGATAGCTGTCAAAATAGTCTTCAAAATGTTGGCACCCACTGACCCAGCAATTTCACTCCTGCGTATTGATCCTAAGGAGAGAAAGGGGATTTTTACACATGGCCAGTGTGGCTTTTAACAGAAAGCAGTTCTCTGAACATCTGTTCTCCAAGATTTAACTCCGTGGTTCCATTCAATGCTCACAGGGCTGTGAGTTCCACAGATGCCCAGAGAGATGGAGCCACCTTCTCAGAGTCAGACAGTGCCAGTGACGGACATCTAACTGATCCCTCTGGCCCAGGGGGTCTATGATCCTAACCTCATCATCATTCTCCCTAAAATAACCAACAAAGGTGTGGGACTTATTCATATCTTTTTAAATGCTTTGGAAGTAAATTACCACAGGTGACTGACTATATGGAATAAAAGTAAGAAACAAAATTACCTCAATATGGGATGTGGCAAAATATAAATATGTTAATATATAAAATAATGGGGACTATGACTCAGCAGGTAGAGTGCTTGCCTAGCACACATGAGGCCCAGGGCCCCACACCAGCATGGCATAAGCCGGGTGTGGCAGCACTCACCTGTAATTCAGCATGGGGAAGGAAGTGAAGCAAGAGCGGGAATTTAAGATCATCCTCAGCTACACAGGGAGACTGAGTCTGTAGACTATGAGGTCCTATCTTAAAAAACAAATGTAAGATACCTACAAAATTAAACATGGCCTACAAGCTAAAACCCTGAGATTCTGCTACACACCCATGCAAAGGCTCATTTTTAAAAGGATACATTTGGGGGCTGGAGAGATGGCTCAGGGTTTAAGAGCAAGGACTGCTCTTCCGAAGGTCCTGAGTTCAAATCCCAGCAACCACATGGTGGTTCACAACCATCGTAATGAGATCTGACGCCCTCTTCTGGAGTATCTGAAAACTGCTACAGTGTACTTACATATAATAAATAAGTAAATCTTTAAAAACTAATAATAAAAAAAAAAAAGATACATTTGGCCAGGCATGGTAACTCACACCTTTAATCCCAGCACTTGGGAGGCATAGGCAAGAGAATTTCTGAGTTCAAGGCCAGCCTGGTCTACAGAGTGAGTTCCAGGACAACTAAGGCTACACAGAGAAACCCTGTCTCAGGGAAAGAAAAAAAAGACTCATTTGGGGCTGGAGCAATGACTCAAAGGTTTGACTCAAAGGTTAATTCCAGCAATCTGGAGATAGAGGCAGTCAGGTCTCTGTGAGTTCAAGGCCAGCCTGGTCAAGGACATCTCAGGCTGCATAATGAGAGCCCATCTCAAAAGTAAACATAGGTTAGGAGCCCTGACTGCTCTCACTGAGGACCCATGTTCAATTCCCGGCACCCACATAGCAGTATGTGAACATCTGTAACTCAGCTCCAGGGGATCTGGCATCCTCTTTTGGCCTCTGAGGGTACCAGCTATATACACTCTGTGAACTTACATACACATAGGGAACACACTCATACGCATGTAATAAAAATAAACTGTTTATAAAGCAAAAAGACTAGCAATAGCAAAGCATGGAGCAACAACCAATGAAATGGCCCGTGTACACACACACACACACACACACACACACTTGTCCAAGTATGTCAACTTCAACTTAATTTGTGGTAGAAGAAGATGTGAGAGCTGGGGCTGGGGCTCAGTGATAATGGTACCCATGTGGCATAGCAAGACCTTTCCTCCATGCCCAGCATGGGGGAATAAAAGACGTGAAAGCAATGAATGGCCATCGATTAGTAAGACCAGGACTAAGCAGACTGGGCTGCCATTCATCCTGAGGTCTTCACCACGGCCACGCCGATGCCTGTGCCCCCTCTCAGACTTCGTCTTCTCATCACAAGAAACTGAGACTTTGGCACTGTACATATTTCAGAAAAGAAAATATGTAGTTATGATTAATTTTTAGTATTTATTAAGATAATCTTGAAATTATTGAGAGCAGATTTAAAGTGCTCTCGCCACCAAAAAAAAATGATGGAAAGCAATTACCTGCTAATGAATCTAACGACCCCATGATGAATACACATTCAAAACATCGTGTTAAACACAGTAAACATATGCAATTTTTATTTATCATATATCAACGTAAAAAATACTTTAAGATTTTGGGAACTGCAGGTGTAAAGCTCCAGCTCTGGGGGAAGCTGACGCCCTCTTCTGGCTTCCCCAGGCAACTGCATCCGTGTGCACATTCCCCCCTCAACACATACGCATAATTAAAAACTTTGAAAATATTTTGATATTTATTTTTATTTAATTTTTTATTTTATGTGTATGTATCTTAGTGTACATGTTTATCACATACATGCAGGTACCTACAGATGCCACAAGGGGGTGTTGTATCCCCCCAAGCTGGACTTAAAAGAGGTTGTGAACTGTTCGGTGTGGGTGCTAGAAACTGAGCCAGGATCCTCTCAAGGACATTGTGTGCTCTTAACCACTGAGCCATCTCCTCAGCCCCTAGAACGTTTACATTTTCAAATGAAAATAATGAGTGCTTTGCATTGTAGCAATAGTATATGAAAATACATATTATTAAAAATTAGTGAGACTCTGAGAGTGTTAGTGCACACTTTTGACTGTAGCACTCAAGAGGCTGAGATGGGTGGATCTCTGTGAATTTGAGGCAAATTCACTGATCTACATAACAAGTTCTAGGCCAGCCAGTATCAAAAAAAAAAAAAAGAACAAAGAAAGTTTTTAATTAGTTTAAAGAGCAGCATGGTAACATTTACAGCTCTCTAAAAAGATTCCTGGCTTAGTAGATGACAGCTGGATTCTCACATCTGCGTCTATGGAATGCCACACATCTTGAAGTCTCTCTGGAAATTTCCACTGCATTCTCAGGGGAGAATGAGAAGTATGTGCTTTAGAAGGCAAATTAAATTTTAACGCTATTATGAAAATATTTGGGACCATACTTTTAAAACTACTGTATACAGTCTAATTATTGCATAAAAGAATCAAAGACTGAATTATGGATAAGTAACACAGTGCCCCCTAGTGGTACTTTTAGTTATTACAATCTTCTTCTGATTATGGATCACAGTTGTGTTTGTGCCTTAGATATATCTATACATATTTTATGAGCAACACATAGTGTGTGAGTGTGAGAACATGTGGAGTGTGTGGAAATAGGTTGCGTGTGCAAGGATATCTAGTGTACTGTAAGCAAGGCATTTGTGCATATGGCATGGTATAAATATATGTGCATGCATATGATACAGTATCTGTCAGGAAATGTGTGTGTCTTGTGGGTGTACAGGTACATATGCTATGTGTCTGCCTTGTCTGGGTATACATGGAGTGTTCTATGTGACATGTCATATTGTATGTGGTACGTGCACATACCATGTGTTTTGCTGCAGCATGTTTTGTCTATGTACGTGTTTTTGTGTATGTACTGTGTGTGATGCATGCTGGCATATGTTGTATATATGTCTGTGGGGCATGTATGAAAATGTGGTATGTGTTTAGGACTTGTAGGTGGAAGAGTTAACTTTTCATCTTCTTCTGCACATGTGCACTGAATCATTTCAGTCTTTCACAAAGTGTGCATTAAACCACCCGGAGACCAACAGGCAGGCTGAAGCCCTCGGAAGACGTATACTCCTCTCCAACATTCTTCATAGCATAGGCCTGGCACCCATTTTCCAGCCATGGCTCTCTTTTACAGGTGAGGCAGCTAGAATAAGTACTACATGTAGGATTCCAATTTGAGTCTTCTAATCAGCAAGAAACTTAATGATTCTGTACTAGTGTTGTAAAAAAATAATAATAATAACATGAGATGCTAGTATAATTGACATATTAGTGCTGACAGTGACCTCAAATATAAATGTAACTTCATAGTATTAGTGTCACCAGGTAAACATTAAAATGTTATTACACTTCTCTGAGGTTAAAAAGCAACAGCCCAAGCGTAGGTCAAGGGTGTCACTTGCCTAGCAAGCGCAACAACCTGAGCTACTCTCCAGTACAACACACAGCATGTGAGCGAGTGAGGAAGTTTCTGAATAAAAAACAATATGGATGTATCCCTGGGAGCAGGGGGTGGGGGATTTCTCCTCTCAGAATCCTTACCATCCCCTCTGTCTTCCCCCTGCTTCCCATGGAGAGTAATCCTGGCTGTGCCTACAGCCACACCCCACCTGCCCAAGGTACTGTCCATCTCCAGCATCCTCCCTCCAGCTCCATCAGCTTTCCACATTACTGGCCTTCTCTAGCATATTAAGATGCTGCTGCCCGCTCTGGCTGAAGAGAACAAACAGAACACCCAGTCTTACCTCCTCTGCCAGTTGCTTGGCTTTACTAATCTCTCATTCCTCCCCACGTCCCACCATCTCACTTAAGCCTACTCCAAACAGGCTTCTGTTTGCTTGGTTTTGCATGTGGCTCTGGGAAATTATTTTAATCAAGATCTCAGGTTGTCTCTGCCTGCTGGTCCTCAGTCAGCTCGCTTCCCTAGTTTCCTCTTCTTTGTGTATGGGGTAGGGCGGGGTCCGGGGTCTCAGCAGTCAGCACGAGCTGGCCTCTACTTCTCAGTCCTCCAGCCTCAGCCTCCTAAGCCCTGGGATTGCAGCTGAATTCCTGCCCCTTTTGGTGAATCCCTCCCTGGTCTCCCTCCACCCCTCCTTTAACACACCTCTATTCCCTTATCCACTTTGCTGGCTCTACTTCTCCATAGTCTCCTTTCCCTCTCTGTCCACCTACTTTCCCTTGTTCTCTTGGCTCATCTGTATATCCTCTCCTGCTTTGCCAGTGAGTGGAAAGGCATCTGCGACTAGTCCTGGCCCAGGAGCTGTGAACAGAAGAGGCAGGTCATTTCCCGGCACTGCCTGGCACACGACTCTCCAGCTGCCTTTTCTCTGGCTACAGCTATTTGAAAAGATCTTCACATTGAGACGTGTGACCAAAAACCAAAGCAGCTGGATGGCTGAGTCACGCTATGAGAGACAGATGGGCTGGGAAGAAGCCCAGACCTGCAGCAGGCTTTGCAGGAGCAAGAAACAAAGTGTGGTGCCAGGTGTGGTGGCGCACGCCTGAAATTCCAGCACTTGGCAAATGGAGGCAGGAGGATTGCAAGTTCCAGGTCAGCCTGGGCTAAGGAATAAGATTATCTCAAAAAAAAAAAAATTTTAAGTCTAACCACAGATTTGGGGGCTGTTTGTTACCAAGGCAGAGGCCCAAATCTGTCCTGACTTCATATAGTTATCTTGTCTCGGTTTGTACTTTAATACTGTCTGTACATTAATAACGTCCACATTTCTAGCTCTTCCTAGAGTCTAGACCAGTGAGTGTTTCTCAGCCTTCCTAATGCTGTGACCCTTTGATACTGTTCTTCGTGTTGTGATAATCCCCGAACATAAAATAATTTTTGTTGTTACTTTGTAACTGTAATTTTGCTACTGTTATGAATCATAATGTAAATATCTGTGTTTTCCCATGATCTTAGGTGACCCCTGTAAAAGGGTCCCTCCACCCCAGCTTGAGTATCCCTGGTCCAGACTCAAGCAGCCAATCACCTAGTCAACACTCCAATAAAATGTTAGATATCCCAAACTCAATATATACAGAGTGGATTCTGTGTGTGTGTGTTGCGTTTCTGACTCTGACTCTGTCTCTGTCTCTCTCTCCCTCCCTTTAAATCTTTGTATGTTGTGTGTGTGTGTGATGTGCACACGTTGCTATGGGTGTTTGCATGTGTAACTGTGCACACTCACATGTATACACATGTGCGGAGGCCAGACATTGGCACCATATGCCTTTCTCACTCACTCTCTGCCTTATATTTCGAGACAAGGTCCCGGTGACCCTGACACTCAGGGGTTGACTCAGCTGGCTAGCCAGTGCGTTCCAGGATTCTTGTTTTTCTGTCTTCTCCCTCCACATCCCACCAAATGCTGAGGTCACAGATGCTTACAGCAAATGCTGGTTTTTATGTTGCTGCTGGGGATCTGAACTCGGGCCCTCACCATCTTCCCCATCCCTGCATGGTGGCTAACAACTGTCGATAACACCAGTTCCAGGGAATCTGAGCCCAACTTCCAGCCCCTGTGAATACCATGCATGTAAGTGGTACACAGACACAAATGCCAGCATAATCCACATACACATAATATTAAATATATACGTACTATATTTAAAAAATAATGATTTTTTTTTAACTGGGCATGGTGACTCAGTCCTGTAATCTCAGCAGTTGGGAAGCAGGTGTGACAATTGCCACCAGCCTGAACTAAGAACTGAGTTCTAGGCCAGCCTGGAAATTGTGTCATTTGCACATCATGGAAGGAGAACTATTTGAGAGGATGAAGAGGAACACGGGATGGAGGAGAAGGGAAGAGAGAGGATGATGGAGGTTAGATATGCATATGTAAGAAAATGTCATAACGAGCCCTATTATTTTGTACGCCAACTGAAAATTCACTAGATAAAAGGAAGCCATCAGGCATATAGCACAGAGATGAAGCACATATCATCTGAGGTTGAAGAGTGTGCCTGTGTGTGCCACATGCATGCAGTGCCTAAGGAAGACAGAAGGGGGCGTCAAATCCCCTGGAGCTGGAGTTACAGGCGGTTGTGAGCTAGCCCACATGGGTTCCCGTAACTGAACTTTGGTCCTCTGCGGCAAATGCAGTTAGCAGCCACTGAGCCATCTCTCCGCCCCCACGTTTTACTTTTTTGTGTAATGAAATGTATCCATTGTTGCTCTTACTGCTTCTGGATTTTGAGTCATAGGAAACTAGACTTGTTTCCAGTGTGAGTCATTGTGTGAGCAAACATCTGAGGAGCTGCCCTCCTTCGAGTGTTACTTAATGACATGCACATGTGTGGATGAACATTTGCCTGGATAGCTGCGTCTCTAGGCTCACAACACTGAGAAATGTACTCGCTCTATAACGCTTCCTTTAATTGTCAAGGAGACACACTGGGAAGGACATCTCAGTGAGCATTTGTCTGGATCCCGTTGGCCTCTGGACATGCCTGAGGGACACCTGTCTTGATTGCTTTAATTGAGATAGGAAGACCCAGGCTGAGAGTAAGCAGCACCATTCCCTTGGTTTGGGCATTGCTCTATCTGAGAGCAGGGAATGCTAGCTGAGCACTAACTACACAGACCTGTGTTCATTTTTTCTGTGCTCTACATCACAGATGTGCTATAACCAGGTATTTCAAGTTCCTGTCACTGTGACCTCCCTGCAATGGTGGGCTGTAATCTAGAACTGTGAGCTAAAACAGATCCTTACTCCTTTAAGATTGGCACAGGCAGGGGTTGGGGGATGCCTGGCGGGGTAAGGAGGTGGGGGGAGGGGTGTAAGGCTATTTTATTGTAGCAGCAAAAGTGAATCTAGGGCACTCACTTTCTGTTGTCACTCTTTGCTGCCTCAGAAACTCTGAGGTCAGTCTTACCCCTAAACCGCCAGTTATAAGGGAACTTCTCTTTATCTTGTGTGTATGTGTGTGTGTGTGTGCATAAGTGGTAACTATGTACATGTGACAACACGTGGGCACATGTGTGTGCAGGCATGTGCACCCACCACACATGTGCTTGTGAAGACCAAAGGTTGATGGTTGATGTTGAATATCTATCTTAATTCCTCACCCCCTTTCTTTTTTGAGACAAGGTCCCTTCACTAACCTGGAGCTCCCCATTTTGGTTAGCCTGGCAGGCCAACAAGCTCCAAGGAGCTGCCCCTTTCCGGCCGCCCCACCCAGACTCTGGAACTGCTGCACGTGGAGCTGTACCAAGCTTTTTACATTGTGCTATGGATCTGAACTCAGGGCTTTATAATCCTGTTTTCTAAATGTCTGTTTTTTATTTTTTTTAAGGCTGTATTTTGATTTTTATGTGTATGAGTGTTTGCCTGCATGTATGTATGGTCACCACATGTGTGCCTGTGGAAACCAGAAGAGGGACGCCATCAGATTTCATAGAACTGGAGTTACAGATGGGTGTGAGTCACCCACCCTATGGGTTCTCAGAGCTGAACCTGGATTGTCCGCAAGAGCAGCCAGTGCTCTTAGCCTCTGAGCCATCTCTCCAGCAAGTCTGTCCCCTCACCTTTTATCATCTGTTTGTCTGAGTTTCCTTTGCTGCTTCTGGGAATGTTGCTTAAGGTGGTGTTCCAACGTGGCAATTTTTTCTTCAGCTCTCATTCATTCTCTCTCACTCTCTCTCTCTCTCTCTCTCTCTCTCTCTCGTCTTTTATTTCCATTGTTATATTTTTGACACTTAACCTTTTTTTACTTTAAAATTATTTCTATGGGGCCTGGAGAGGTAGCTCTGCAATTCAAAGCAAGAGTATTTGCTGCTCTTTCAGAAAACGATCCTAAGTATAAAATAAAATATAGCTAACAGAATCAAACCACAGAGAGAGAGAGAGAGAGAGAGAGAGATACACACACAGCGGGCCATGCTGTGCTGTCTTACCACAAGCCCAAAGCAGCAAGATTAAGAGTCAGTGGATTAGGGGCTGGAGAGATGGCTCAGTGGTTAAGAGCACTGACTGTTCTTCCAGAGGTCCTGAGTTCAACTCCCAGCAACCACATGGTGGCTCACAACCATCTGTAATGGGATCCGATGTCCTCTTCTGGTGTGCCTGAAGACAAGCTACAGTGTACTCATATACATAAAATAAATAAATCTTTAAAAAAAAAAAAAGAGTCAGTGGACTAAAACCTTATCAGTCAACAATAGCAGCCTAAAGTGGAAGGGAGAAAGCCCACAAGGCCTCAACCCTTCACAAAGGACTATGGGCAATGAAGGAATGCTGGGAGTGAGAGAAATACTCTTCCCCTATTGGTTACCCAATACCAAATGATAATCCCTAAAAACATGTACACACATAACAGACTGAACAGGAGGCATTTATGTATTTAGGACTATATGGGTAGACATACTCATATACACATATAGCAACAATTAATGAAAAAAGAGGCCATGACTTTGAAAGAGAGAAAGGAGGGGCATATGGGAGGGGCTAGAAGAAGAAACAAGAAGGAGGAAATGATCTAATTATATTGTAATCTCAAAATAATTTTGCCAAGATAAACCTTTTCCCGTATTAAGTTGATTATTAAAATTATTGTGTCACTGTAGTACAAAGCTGACTAAAACAGAACTCAAAAACAAAACCTCCCCCAATACCAGGTCTGGTGGCAAAAGCCTGTATTCTCAGTTCCCACGAGGCTGGCACAGGAGAATAATCCCTTGGAGTAGAGGTAGAAAGATAGCCATTTGGGGTGAGTAGGGGGATGACTACTTAGAGATTAGAAAGACGACCACTTGGGGTGGGTAGGAGGATAGCCATCTGGGGTGGGGAGGGAGGATAACTACTTAGAGATTAGAAAGACGACCCCTTGTGATCTGAAAAGCAGGCATGGGCCAGAAAAGGAGGACTATTCTTCATCTGCCCTTTGACCTGCTTGTCAACTTCCTCTCAACTTCCGGTCCCAGGCAAGCCTCAGTCCTGAACCTCCTGTACAACAAGTACAGCGTGCTGTGTGTGTTTCTGAGGTTGCTTGATTGGTTTTGTTTGAGGGTTTTTGTTTTTGTTTTTGTTTGGGGGGGGGTTGTTTTGTTTTGTTGGTGTCTTAGGGTTTCTATTCCTGCACAAACATCATGACCAAGAAGCAAGTTGGGGAGGAAAGGGTTTATTCAGCTTACTGTTCATCACTGAAAGAAGTCAGGACTGGAACTCAAAGCAGGTCAGGGAGCAGGAGCTGATGCAGAGACCATGGAGGAATATTCCTTACTGGCTTCCTTCCCCTGGCTTGCTCAGCCTGCTCTATTATAGAACCAAGACTACCAGCCCAGAGATGGCACCACCCACAAGGGGCCTTTCCCCCTTGATCACTGATTGAGAAAATGCCTTACAGTTGGATCTCATGGAGGCATTTCCTCAACTGAAGCTCCTTTCTCTGTGATAACTCCAGCTGTGTCAAGTTGACACAAAACCAGCCAGTACAGTTGGGTTTTGGTTTGGTTTTGGTTTTTGGTTTTTGCCAAATCTCACTTAGTCCCAGCTGTCCTCGAAGTCACCTCATAGTTTAGGATGACCTTGAACTTCTGATACTCTTGCTTCACCTCCTCAGTGCTGGGATCTCATTTGAAGGACCTTCTGCTCAGGGACCATGGAAGACCAAGCTCTCGGCCCAAAGACTTATTTGACCTAGAGGGGCAAACAGCAGGGAATAAGAGACAGAGATAGGAAACAGAGGATGAGGGAGAAGGGAGAAGGGGAAAGGACAAGAGGAGGGAAAGGGATATTTGTACCAGAGGGACAAAAGACTGCCTCTGTGCAGAGAAAACACAGATGTGGCCCATAGCAAATGGCAAGTTATAAAGGGAAAAAGAAAAACCTCAAGTTAGGATGACTTGGTTTGTTTTGATTGGGCATTTTAATTAGGGTAGCCAAAGGGGGCTTTGGATTGCTAGACTTCAAAGCTTTGATAGCTTCTTCTTCGGCTTGGTGGTCAGCCTCAGGGGGAGGAAGTGGCCAAATAAAGGAATAGACCTTGGAGGCGAGCTTTAGGGATTCAGTCTAACAGTTGAGCAAAGCAAAGGGAATGTGGGGAAAGGGGAAAGGGTAAAAACTGTGGGGGACATGTGTGCCTTGCTCAGGTCTGCTAGAGGCTCACGGCACCAACCCAGGTCTTACGAGGTATTAGAGCTCAAACTCCAGGCTTTGTGGATGCTACCTACGTAAGTACTCTGCCAAGGGAGCTATAACCCCAGGCCCAGACTCACTGTGTGCATTTTTTTTCTCTCCTCCAACCACTTTATCACAAAGGCTAAACTGATGAACAAAAGAGAGGGGTAAGGAAGAAGGTGCCTGGGAGTTAGGCCGGGTCCTGAGCCACAGCAGTCAGTGAGGTGAACAGCAACAGGGTCCTTCCTGTCCCCATCTTCCTGCAGAGATGATAAAGATCAACAGAATGGAGGCTCTGTCAGCCAAGCCTGTAGAGCAGGGTGCAGGTTCTCCACTAACTCAAGGCAGCTTTGCTGGAGTGTGTGGAATAAATGTCACTGTTTAAACTCACAAACACTTGGAGTATGTTCTGGGGATACAGAGGAAAGCACAAATGACAAGCTTCCCTCTGAGCTGCATCCTGGGAGAGGGGAAGGCAGACACAGGCACAGACAAATTCAACTAAACAGAATCAGGAAGAGCTCAGTGTGGGGTAAGCCACTCAGGTGGCAAGGAGACGGCAGGTCGGGAGGACTGCATGTGTTAGCATGGCTAGAAAAAAAATATCTCTGAAAACTGGTGTGAAACTGAACTTAGTGATGTTTAAACAAAACAAAAACAGTCACAGCGCAAGAGAGATAGCTCAGTGGTTGAGAACACCTGCTGCTCTTGCAGAGGACCTGAGTTCAGTTCCCAGCACTGTGTGGTGACTCAGCCACTTATAACTCCAGTTTTGGGGAACTGACAGCCTCTTATGTCCATTGAAGGCACCTGCACACACATAACACTTAGAGACAAACAGATAGATAGATAGATAGATAGATAGATAGATAGATAGATAGATAGATAGATAGATAAATTTGGGCAGGGACTGAGACTCTGTAGACCAGAGATCCACCTGCCTCTGCCTCTTGAATTCTGGGATTAAAGGTATGTACCATTACACCCCACTAAATATGCATATATTTTTAAAGCTAGCCAGTCATGCTAAAACTGGTATAGACAGCAGAGCCTGTGCAAATAATTAGTTTGGAGTCTTTAAAAATAGAAAGAGGGCTAGAGAGATGGCTTAGTGGTTAAGAGCATCGACTGTTCTTCCAGAGGTCCTGAGTTCAATTCCCAGCAACCACATGGTGGCTCACAACCATCTGCAATGGGGATCAGATGCCCTCTTCTGGTGTGTCTGAAGACTGCAACAGTGTACTCACATATATAAAATAAATAAATCTTTAAAATAAAAAAGAATAGAAAGAAAGGACTGGAGAGATATCTATTAAAAGCACTTGGTGCTCTTCCAGAGGACCTGGGTTCTGATCCAGCACCAACATTAGATTACCCACAACTACCTATAACTCCAGTTCCAGGAGATCCAACACCCTCTGGCCTCTCAGGGCACTATGCATATGTGGTATACATAAACTCATGCACACACACACAGAGCTACACAGAAATAAGAATGAACTCTCTGGGGTGATAGTGTACTTTAATCCCAGCCCTGAGAGGCAAAGTCAGGAGGATCTCTGTGAGATCAAGACCAGCCTGAGCTCCAGGACAGCCAGGGTTACACAGGGAGATCCTGTCTCAAATAAATAAATGCTTTTAAAGCATATGAAGAGATTACGAGGGAGTTCATAAATCCACATCCTGTATAATGATATGAAAAGGAGTCAGAAAGACTGATGGGTCATGATAGAGGAAAACAGGAGGTACAGCTTACGAGGTGAGGACTCTTTTGTCTCACGAGATGAGGATGCTGAGGGCAGGCTAGGCCCTTCTCTAACTCACTCCATCATGAATAAAAATGTGCTTTTTCAGGCTGTGCCATAGGAGATGCTATTTTACAGGCAGTTTTTGGCTCTGTTTAGGGAGAAGGGATGTTAGGAGAAAAGAAAACTAAGGAGGATTAATGGTGATGGGGATCAATTTGTTGTGGAATAAACCTGAGAAGGTGAAGATCAGAAAAGATGAGAGAGAGAATTTCTCTTCCAGGTGAGGTGTCTTATCAGCAGTGGGGATCCGGGAGGGGAGAGGGAGGGATTGAGGTCTGATGTGGTCAAGAAGTGTTAAAATAGAATATGCAGAAATGGCGTTAGTAGTGTTGACTTCAGGAAATTGAGACAGTCACAAGCAGGGCTGCTGTTGATGCAGGAGAGTAGTCACAGGAAGGGGGGCACTGTTCAGGCTACAGTGGAGTTGCCTCTGAGTTGCCACTCAAGGATGACTGGAGCCCCTGGATGGAGCCACAACTTCACCATCTGTCAGTCACAGACCATGCAACACAGACCTTATTAAATGGGTGGTTTCTGGGACTAGAACCAAACTAAAAGCTTGTCACTCTGAGGGTGAATTGAAAGGATTGGGAAACGTGGATATTTCAAAATCATAGGAGGGAAAACAGGCCCAAGAGCTGACTGGCCACACCAGATCAAGTATAGTGTGGAACTCCCTGGACCTCATAAATTGGTGGACACCTAGCACTAAGATGACATGGCATGGCCCACCAGCCTGACACCCAGTGTGCACTAAGGATCAACAGTCACAAAACACTAGTCTGATGCTAAAGCTGCAGCTCAGCTTGGGCCCTGCTGCTCACTAGGATGCCTGCTGGTCTACCTGTGTGCCTGGTGGACCTGGACACACTCACACACACACACACACACACACACACACAGAGTTTCCTGCTCCAGCCTATTTTCACTCTTCCCGAGACTCCACCCTGAAGCCTGTCTTTCAGCCTGTCTCTCCCCTGGGCCACAGCAGCATCTTCATCCCAGGGTTGGTCTCGGGTTCTTACCCATGGAGATTCTATTGACATTTCTGTCCGTGCCCTCTCAAACCCTTTGCACTCTGCCATCGCCTCTTGAACTACTCTGTAAACCACGTAATAGAGACCTATAGAGAGCTATATTTACTGTGTGCAGTGTGACAGGAGAATTAAAAGTTGGAATCAATGAATCTGCATTAGCCCCTGCCACATTTCCAAAACAGGCGGGGCTGTCTGAGACACTGCCACCACAGAAACCACCGAGCATTGTGAAGGTGCACAGAGGCTGAGTCACTTCTCAGATCTTCAAATTCATCTGCATTGAATTTGGTGACGGCCCCATTCTTTGAGATGCGGGTGGATCTTCTAGTGGTCAGTGTACTTGAGCCTAGCCCTGTGTAAGGCCTCATCACATGCAGCTTGATGCAGTGGGCATGATGAGCTACACAACATGAACCTCTCCTCTGCCTCAGAGCACACAGACGCTATGCTAAGCTTCTCTATAGCGTTCGAGGCTTAGTGTCTGTAATGCCAAAGGGAGCACAAATAGATAATTTCTCATAGCAGCCATCCAACCACTACCAATAATATGCTACCATCAGGAAATATATTCTAAGTTGTCCATGATTCAAAAAGGACTAAAATCCAAATTTTTACGTGAAATTATTTGATCTCTAACCATCTACCACAACATTTTATTTTATTTTATTTTATTTTATTTTATTTGTTGTGACAGGATCTTACTACCTAGCCCTGGCTGGACTGAAACTGGTTATGTAAACTAGGCTGGCCTTAAACTCACAAACATTTACCTGCCTCTGCCTCCAAAGTGCTGGGATTAAAAGTGTGTGCCATCGCTGGGCGTGGTGGCGCACGTCTTTAATCCCAGCACTCGGGAGGCAGAGGCAGGTGGATTTCTGAGTTCGAGGCCAGCCTGGTCTACAGAGTGAGTTTCAGGACAGCCAAGGCTACACAGAGAAACCCTGCCTCGAAAAACCAAAAAAAAAAAAAAAAAAAAAAAGTGTGTGCCATCACACCTGGCCTGCAACAACACTGTAATAATTTTAAACACTAAGAGTTCTGTGGTTTGGCATGGTCCAAACTGTTAAATTCTTATTTGCAAATTGTTAAATTCTCATGACATTCTCATCTCCATCTCGCCAAATTCCCTTCTATCCCTAGTAGGAAAATAGGCTGAATAATCACATATCTGTATGGTGACTTATCCAGGCCAGAGTTGGAAAGCAGAGACAATATCACAAGGTACGTTGTGTGCTGTGTTTCCTTATCACTTAGGAATGAGATTGGTTCAATTCCTATCACGCTTAATTAATAGCAGAATACAGAGCTCATTTCCAGACCACCACTGCTGACCTTGCCTGCTAGGCTGTCACTCAGATTCATTTGATTTGAAAGAAAAAGCCCCACCACCATACACACACCTCTGACTCATCTGTCCTAATTTCTTTGGCAGCCCTTTTACAGCCTGTTCTGAAGAAGGCTGCCGAAAAATATGAAGTCGAAAATATTAGACATGAGCTGGCATGGTAAGGCACACATAAAATCCCCATACTCACTTGACAGAGGCAGGGGGATCACCAGGAGTTCAAGACCAGGTAGAGCTCTAGGCCAGCAGGAGCTACAGACTGAGATTCAGACTGGGAACATAGCTCTGCTAGTAGAGTGCCTGCCTAGCATGGTGTGGGGTCAGAAGCACTTGGGAGATAGAGACAGGAGGATCACAAATTCAACGGTCCTGTTGGTTATGTGTGTTGGGGGTTGGGTGAAGTTTAGTGGTAGAGGTCTTGATTAGCATGTATGAGATACGAAGTACAATTCCCAGAACTGCCATGCCGCACCCCCCCCCAAAAAAAAGTAGTTAAGCACCCCCCTGCCAAGTGGCCTACTGGGGGTGATGGGGACTGCGTTGTCGAGACAGGGTTTCTCTGTGTAACTCTGGCTGTCCTGGAACTCACTCCGTTGACTCTGCTGTCCTCAGCGATCTGCCTGCCTATGCCTCCCTATGCTGGGATTAAATGCTTGCCCCACCACCACTCGGCTACATGGTCTGTTTTAATGTCCCCCTTGTGTGGGGGAAAGAAACAACAATAACAACAACAAATAAAAATCCAACAGTGAGATTTTGATTCAAAGGGGGAAAAAGGCATGTGAAATTAAAGTTTAAAAGAGGAAGTTGTGTCACAAAACGTTAAAATAAGGCGCATTCCCGGAGGTGGGAAGTAGAAAGTCCAAAAGTAACTTCTAAGTGCTCCGGGCTGGGGATCACCTGCGATTAGGAATCGTACTTTCCCGAATGCTATACAAGGAAAGCAAGCCCAGGTGAGAGCGAGCAAGGAGGGAAGCGGTCGCAGCTGCTTAAGGTCGTCGGTCCAGAGGAGCGGCGGGTCACGTGACCGGACAACATGGCCGCCCGCGGAGAATGCCGCCGGGCGGGGCAGGATTCGGAGCCGCAGCCGGAGCCGGAGCCGGAGCCGGAGCCGGAGTCTGAGCCGGGGCCGGAGCCGGAGCCCCAAGCAGGCCTAGAGTCCGGGGAAGCGTTCGAGATCGTGGACCGGAGCCAGCTGCCGAGTCCCGGCGAGCTGCGGAGTGCATCGCGGCCTCGAGTGGCCGACAGCTGGTCGGCGCCCATCCTGACGCTGGCGCGCAGAGCCACTGGGAACCTGTCGGCGAGCTGCGGCAGCGCGCTGCGCGCGGCCGCGGGGCTGGGAGACGGCGGCGGCGGCGGGGAGCGCGCAGGTAGGCCGGGGTCCCGCGGGCGGGGGCTGCTCCCGGGCTGGGGAAACCTGACCCGCCCGACGAGCTGCTCCGCGGAGCTGTGCGGCGCAGCGCGGCGCGGGGCTCTGCAATTGGTGTGACCCACCCGGCCAGGGTGACTGCGGCCCGGGACTCCCCTCCCACCTTGTTTGTCTTTGTGAACCTCAGAGCAGCTGCGTCGTGATCACGGATTGACTTTAAATAGGAGGTTTACATTAGCGACTTAGACGGAAAATCAACTGTGTTCATATTTTGCATACTTGACAAATGAAGTCCGGTGCTGGTCCCCAGTTAACAATCTCGGCAGCCTGCCGGTTTGCACCTGCGGCTGAGGTTGACAGCGTATTCCAAAGTTGGTGAGAGCAGCGAGTCAGAGTCAGGAGGTTTTAGTTCCCTTTATTCTCCCGCCACTAACCCCCCCGTGGGACGAAGACAACCCATCACCCCTCCTACTCGCATTTCCCAGGCTATAAAAACGGGGATTAAAAAAAAATTTAATCAGCTACCTTGTACAATCCGATTCAGCTCTTATGATATAGATTAGAATTTCAACATACCAATAAGAAAGAACAAAAGCAAATTATTTTTGATGGCTGGGCTTGGTGATTCGGGTGCATACTTCCTGCACATGTTAATGTACGTGCTCAGAACTGCGCTAATTATAATGCATTGGTGTTTCTGAACATATCTAAAATTACGATATAAAGGATAGCCAAGGTGTTGGGCGGGCGTTGTGGTGCTCGCCTTTATGACCAGCACTTAGGAGGTAAAGGCTTGTGGAGCTCTGAGAGTTTGAGACCCGCCTGGTGTACATAGTGAGCCCCTGCCTCTAAATAAATAAGCAGACAAATAAATAAATAACCACGTTTCACTTGGCCCCGGGCACTTACTGTGAATGGACTATGCAGACTTCAGGTTGCTGAGGTAAAGTGAGTGTTGACTGTAAATGCCTGGGGCATCTCGTGCATACAAATAGACTTTAGTACCCAGATTTTATTTTAAAGAACAAAATCACAACAAAGACAACAAAAAAGCTTCTTTTCTTGGTAATGAATTAACCTTGATTTTCGGTTTTGGTCTTGTTTTGTTTTTGTTTTGGTTTTTTTTTGTTTTGGTTTTAGTTTTTTGTTTTGAGACAGGGTTTCTCTAAGTATTCCTGACTGTCCTAGAACTCACTCTGTGGACCAGGCTGGACTCGAACTCAGAAATCCTCCTGCCTTTGCCTCCTGCATGCTGGAATTAAAGATGTGCACCATCACCGCCTGGCAATCTTGGTTATTTTTATAACCTTTTCTTTTGTGTGTGTATATGGGTTCACGTATGTTTGTACATGTGTTTGTGTACTTGGAGACCAGAAGTTGGCTGTCTTCCTCAACTGTTTAACCCACCTTATTTTTGAAACAAGGTCTCTCACTAAGCCCGGAACTAACCAATTGGCCACACTGTCCAGCAAGACCCAGGTGTTAGCATTCTGTCTAAACTCCACCCCCACAGTTACCTAGCAACAGCCAGGCAGGCCTGACCCACTATAAAAGGGGCTGCTTGCCCCCTCCTCTCTCTTACTCTTGCTTCCCCCTTGCTTCTCTCTTGCTCTTCCCTTTCCCCTTCCCGTCCCCCTCTCTCCACGTGCTCATGGCCATGGCCATGGCTGGCCTATACTTCTCTACTCTCTCCCTCTCTCTGCCTCTACTACGCTTTTAACTTCCCTCCCCATACCCTGAATAAACTATTCTGTACCGTCATGTGGCTGGTCCCTCGGGGAAGGGGGTGCCTTGGCATGGACCCACCGAGGCACCCCCTTCCCCCATACCTCACCACACCCCCATAGAACATATCTTATACCTCTTTATCTTTTTATAAACACATCACCAGGTATCGTTCTGTCTCTGCTTTCCCGGGGAAGCACTGGGAATGCTAACAAATGCTGTCATGCCCAGTGTTTAACACTGGGGATCTGAACTCAGGGCTTCAAGTTTCATCTCCAGCCCTGATTTTTTTTTTTTTTTTTTTTTTTTTATCATCATGCTTGCTGTGCTGTGCCTGTGGAAGTCTGAGGATGCCTTTCAGGAGTCAGTTCTCCCCTTTTACCATGTGAGTTTCAGGGCCAGAACTCAGATCACCAGGCTTGTCAACAAATGCGTTTACCGGCTGAGCCATCTCACCAGCCCTGGTTTTTACTTTTTGACTCTTAAAACGTACACACATTATGTACCTCCACAAAAATATTTTTTTCTTTATATCCATATCTTATCCTTTTCCCATTTAAAATTGTTTTGGTTTTAGTTGTCTACTTAAGCCTGTTGGCTGAGAGCAAAGATACAGAGAGAATTAACAATAGTTCCCAAATCTCAGGAAGTTTTGGGTGAGGATGGAGAGAGGCTGGTAGTAAATTCAGAATAGAGCTGGGTAGGAGGAATGGTTTCTGAAGTTCGTACTGTAGCTAGAATAGCTAAGATCAGCAATAACTACCCAATATTTTCTAACAGCTAATGGAGATGTTTTACTCAAGCCTTCCCAACAGGGAAAGGAAAACTGTTTGAGATGGTGGATATGCCAGTTGCCCTGATGATCGTTACATGTTAAATCTATAAGCCAAAATGTCACAGTATACCCCTTAAATTTGTACAATTACTGTTGCAATTTAAAATAGGTTGACAAAATGGCCTGGTGGGTAAAGGTGTTTGCTTTCAGATCCGAGTTTAATCCCCAAGGCCCGCGTGGTAGGAGGGGAGAACTGACTCTCACAGCTTGATCTCTGATCACCATATGAGTACCATGGCCTGTGTAAACAACCCCCCCAACTCACTAAATAAAATGCATATGTATATGGGCGTGTCCATATGTGTAGGCGTGTCCTAGGTCAGGATCATGGCTATTCTTGTGCTGCATCTTGTCTAACTGGAAAATCTTCAGGAAACAACACACAGAGACATCAGCTGTGTTAACAGTGCCTTCCTCTAGAACATACAACACACACACACACTTAGGTAACATTTGTTAATCTCACAGAAGGAGAGCAAAGACCATTATCCAGATTCTTTGGTCAGATTATGCAAGCCTAACTTTCTGTCAGACAGGGATAAGTGGGCTTTGAGAAAATAGCGTCAATCATAGGAGAAAGTGAGATTCATATCACCCCGAAAGCTGCAAGCCTAGGGGGCTTCCAAGGGGTTTTTGGTTACATAGGAAGCTGACAGAACATCTTATCTAATCAGGGTAGAGTTTAGGGTATAGGCTGTAGAACATGTCAAATGGGTCAAGACATGGTCAAACCCAAGTTTTACAGAAAACAGGAATGAACTTATTTGATCTGGTAACAAAAAAAAATTTTTTTTTAGCTTGGTTTGGTATTTGGTTTTGTCAAGACAGGGTTTCTCTGTGTACAGCCTTGGCAGTCCTAGAACTCACCTTGTAGAACAGGTTGGCCTTGAACTCAGAGAGATCCACAAGCCTCTGCTCCTGAATGCTGGGGCTAAGGGCATGCACCACCACACCCAAGCAGTGCTAGTGGCTTATAATCTTAAAATGGAGTCAGGCTGGTCCATCACTTTCCACAGTTAGCTTTTTAAATGTGGAAGGAGGATATACTACAATAATGATAAAAAGTGTAACAGGGTGAACCCACAAGCCAGTAACCGTGACTTGTCCCTAACAGATCTTCTTGCTGTCCCTGACTGTGTGGACTGTACTCTGCACCTCCAGCAGTACACAAGGCTTGTTTACATGGTTGTCCCACGGTGCGTGAGGAATGCAGTTGTGTAGCAGCTATGAGGGTCACAGACCATGGGAATTCTTCTGTTCCATTGTAGTCTTGTACTTTATCAGTCATTGACTGAAGCATTGTTATACTGCTCATACTCTCTCTGATAGGTAAAGTGTGCCTGTGCTTCTGGAGAATCATAGATAATCAATAACCATCCGATGAACAAGGATGTATGTTTTCCTATTAGGGCAATGACGTAAAGTGTAGACTTCCTTCTATGTTTACCAAATGCCACAGGAGTGTTAGATCTGTGCTCACACCATCACCCCTCCTTCCCCCTCTTACCTCAGTTTCCACAGTAAGCCTGGGAGGTAGTAGGGCTAGCTTCGTGGGTATGCCCCTGCAGCCGCTTCGATCA
The DNA here is from genome assembly GCF_978045245.1 of Mus caroli. Lineage (NCBI taxonomy): Eukaryota > Metazoa > Chordata > Mammalia > Rodentia > Muridae > Mus > Mus caroli. The sequence goes on from NW_028227268.1 coordinate 72,641,792, forward strand.
AGGGGCAAGGCTTGCAGAAGCCCCATGCTTGGAATTGATGATAATTTTTTTCAATGCGGCATTTGTATCTCACACCTCTAATCCTAGCACTAGAGAGACTGGGGCAGAAAAATTACAAGTTTGAAGCTAGCTTGACCTACATAGTGAGACTTCTGTACCAAAAAACCAAAATGACAAAATAATAATTTTCCTCATATTTCTGGGAGACGGATAATTAATTTTTATGTGTTTATGTGTGTGCCTGGGTGAATTTATGCTCGCGTCATACCTGTAGGTGCTTGCAGAGTCCAGAAGGGAGCATCCGATCCCCTGGAGCTGATGTGGGTGCTGGGAACCCAGTCAGATCCTCTGGGAGAAGCAGCACATGATGTTAATTATTGAACCAATTTTCCAGCTCTGAATTTGTGTTTCATAAGTGAAGCGTGCTGAGAGCAAGGAGCAGGGGCACTTGGAGCCAAGCTCATATGAGATATCTGACTTCTCCAAACTTCTGAAACGTCTCCCTAACACTCCTCACCTCTACTGTAGCCATGAGTGACCAGGAAGGGCAGGGACAGAGCCCCTCTGAGCCCTCTGAATCTCAGGGCAAGGTGGAGCCACAGCACACTGATAAAGCCACTGAGGAGGTGACTGTCACCCACCAATCTATGGTAAGGGAAGACTAGCATTGGTGTTTTGGTCCAGGCCAAGATTTTACATGGGCTTTATGAATTGTGTGTTAGATACTATTATCTTCATCCATCTTATTACATTTTTTTACTTATTTAATGAGAGATAATGTGTGTGGGAGAGAGAGAGAGAGAGAGAGAGAGAAAAGAAAGAAAAAGAAGCAGCTATGGAATGTTATAGGATGCTTTGGTCCGTGTTTTAAAATATCCCACCTGAGCCCGGGTGCATAGTTGTCTTCTTTCACTTGTGTGTGTGTGTGGGGGGGTTCTTACACATGCATGTGTGCATGAGTGCACATGTGTACTGTTGAGTCTTTCCAAGTGTCTTTGCACATAACTCTTTAACTTTCTCAACACTACACTTTCAGACACACTGGGTATATATAATGGCATAACTTGTTTTTTAGAGTGAAGGCCCACGGGGCAGTCTTACTTCACAGTTATTTAGATAGGCCTTGAGTCTCAGCTACTCCCAAGATTGGATCGGGGGCTTGCTGAGCCAGGAGTCAAAAGCTAGACTAGGTAACATACCAGCAAGCCACCTGGAAGGAATTCTCTATTGTGCCTGTCTCATCAGGTCACTGTGTGAGCTATGTCTGCCTGTTCTTATCCGTGGTTTTTGTTTGGTTTTCTGTGGTTTTTGAGACAGTCTTGTGTAGTCCAGTCTGGCCTCAAATTTAATATGTAGACAAGACTGGTTTCAGTCTCTGATCCCAAGTGCTGGGATTCAGGAACATGCTACCACACCCATCTTCGATGTGTCAGAACACCTCTATACACAACTGGTACAATCTTTTTCTAAGTGACACAAGCTAGCTTTCCCCTTCACTTTAGTGATTAAGTGAGCTATAGAAACAAACAGAGAAAATGTCTGAAAATCTAGAAAGCCTGGGATTGTTTGTGCTATCAATTCAGTGCCATAAACACTACCCCATATTAGTGCCCCATGCAACCTGAGATAATATTAGTAGTCCATGCAGCTGAGGATAATATTAGTGGAGCATGCAGCTGAGATAATAGTAGTGGAGCATGCAGCTGGGACTATAGCTCAGTGGTAGAGTGCTTGCCTGATATGCACCAGACTTTGGGTTCAATACCCAACACAAGCTAACTGGGCATGGAGGCACTGGGCATGGAGGCGAGTACCTGTAATCTCAGCACTTACAAGATGAAGCAAAAGCATCAGAAGTTCAAGGTCATATTGTCTCTTATCTATTTTCTATTTTTAATGCATTCCTGTACATGTATGTGAGGGGCCACACTGCTTGTATGTCAGAGCATAGCTTGCAGGAGTTGGCTTTCTCCTTCCAACGTGTGGGTCTCAGGGATAGAACTCAGGTCTTCGAGCTTGGCAGCAGACCCTTTAACACACTGAGCCACCTTAACATGCTGGGCCAGATACTGACTTTAAACCTAAAACTGTGAGCTGGAGAGATGGCTCGGTGGCTAAGAATACTGGCTGTTCTTTCAGATGACTCAAGTTTGATTCTCAACATCCACATGGAGGCTTACAGTCATCTGTAACTCCAGTCCAAGGGTATGAGACACCCTCTTGTGGCCTCCCTGGGCACCAGGCACACATGTGGTTCACATGCATATATGCAGGTAAAAATACCCAAACATGCATAGCATAAAAATAAACTTTTAAAATGCTTTTCTAAAAAAGAAAAAAAAAAAAAAAGAAAGGAAGAAATGTCTCTACTGAGAAATGCCAAAAATACATTTCACCAAGACTTAACCAAATGGTAACTAACCTGCTAGTCATCCATTTACACACCTTGTTTAACGCAGAAAATGCAAAGGGATCTAGACGTGGCTTATTCCATTACTCTTTTGTTAATGCAGTTTTTTTGTTTGTTTTTTTTTTATCAAAAGTCTTTTTTCCATGATGTCATCATTGCCCTGAGACAAGCCTTGCGCTCAGGGATCACTTGCCTTTGTAAAGCAAAGGAAGGATGCACGGGAAACATGGAGCCTCACAATGTGTGCACTGACAGGGGCCTGTTGTGCTGCTGCAGGCCTTTAATCCCAGCACTCAGGAGGCAGAAGCAGTCCAATCTCTTGAGTTTGAGGCTAGCCTGGTCTACAGAGTGAGTTCAGGACAGCCAAAGCTTCACAGAGAAACCCTGTCTCGAAAAAACAAAATAAATAAATACTCTTTAATAAACTTTCTAGCCGGGCAGTGGTGGCACACACCTTTAATCCCAGAACTTGGAAGGCAGAGCTGGCAGGTTTCTGAGTTCAAGAACAGCCTGATCTACAAAGTGAGTTCCAGGACAGCCAGGGCTACACAGAGAAACCCTGTCTTGAAAAACCAAACAAGAAAAAAAAGAAAGAAAGAAAGAAAAAAAGAAAGAAATGTTAGCCCCATTGCATGTATATATGTATATGTGTATGTATGTATGGTGCTAAACACCTAGAAATTCCTATTCCCAAGTCTGGCATTTAGACAAAAGCCAGCCAATCCCTCAATGACTAAAGAAGATAGTTCATACTTGCTAAAAGGAGTCATTCTCCTTATCTCTGGCAAAAAGGACATATGTCCCTTCCATTAACCTATGCTTCTACTTGGGAGGCAGAGGCAGGTGAATTTCTGAGTTCAAGGCCAACCTGGTCTACAAAGTGAGTTCCAGGACAGCCAGGGCTAATCAGAAAAACCCTGTCTCAAAAAAAAAAAAAAAAAAAAAAAAAATCAAAACCAAAAAACTATGCCTGTGGTGCCTATTAGCATATCAAGGTCTATGCTAGGCTCTAGGGTCCCTCATTCCCTATTCAGAAGTACTTGTTACTGAGTAATTCTGGCTGGAGTACCCCATCCCCTACCCTAAACCTCTCCGGAGTCTACCCCCACTTTCTGTTCCCTCCCCCAGCTTCTCTTCTCCTTCCCCAGCTTCTCTTCCCCCTCTCCCAGCTTCTCTTTCCTATGTAACTCAGCCAGTTTGGCTAAGAACTCTATTGGCTTCCCTCATAGCTCCACACTTGGGCCTCTGCATCTCTCTTCACCCACCTGCACTCTCTCCCCTTCCCTCTCTTTTCTCTCCTTTTCTCTGCCTCCCCTTCTGCCAACCAATGCTCCTCTCATGGCCCTCTATTCTGCTACCCACATTCAGTCTTCCAGATGCTCTGGCTATGATCTCCATAAAAACCTCTTCAACCATACCCAGGAGCAGTCATGTCCTCATTTCCATTCAAAGAGCACCTACATGTTCCCTTTTAAATCTGTGTCCTCATGAGCGTCCACATCCAGAATGTACTTTATCAACGGGAAGGGCAAAATCTCCCACACGAAAATTAAGGTTGAGACTTGGGGATTTAGCTCAGTGGTAGAGTATTTGCCTAGCAAGTGCAAAGCCCTGGGTTCCGTTCTAAACTCTGAAAAAGAAAAGACAAAATAACAAAACAAAACAAAAAATTAAGATTGAGCAAGCGCTTTGCAGAAAAACAAAACAAAAAACCTAGGAGGCAGTAGATGGTGTAAAGTTGTTTAACCTCAGTACTAAGACGGCTGCAAACACACTGGAATCTCTGCGCCAAAGGACAAGATAGAAGGCTGACACTGGCCAAGAGGCAGGCACTCCACAGGGAGACCCCTCCACCCTGCAGCTAGTGCACCTGCGGGAACTTTTAGTTTGAAGTCTTAGGGGGAAGGGGCATTAAGGAATTTTGTTTTTGTTTTTGTTTTTTAATGTATGTATAGGGGAGGAAGGTATGTGCAGGTGCCTGCAGAATCCAGAAAACCTCGTAGGAAGCCCTGGAGCTAGACTTACAGGTGGTTGTGAGCACGGGTAGTAGGCTTGGAGTCTCTGAAAGAGCAGTACACTGTCATAACGTGGTCATAACCGCATAATCTCTCCAGTGGCAGAGTCTAACTTTTTTTAAACTCTAGGATGCCATTTCCTGGGTTTGAGCAAACATTTGGTAAGCACTTGTTCTAGATATCCCATACTATCTGTAGTCAGACTCTCCAAAGTGACAAGATGAATAGAATGGAAATGGAAATAGAGCTGAGTTATTTCTAGCAAACATTTTAGAGTTTGCAAAACATAGAATGGCTACAAGTCGTGGATGAAAGCTCAGAGTCTGGAAAGGAAGGAAGGACACTTTCCTGCAGGCACAGATAATGGAACATAAAGACATCTGAAACGCTGTAAGCCCCGGGAAAGATCCGACTAGGTCCAATGACAGCCCAAGATGGCCACCTTCCTCCGTGGGTGTGGCTCTGAGCTGTCTTCGTCCAATAGAAATAGTCAGGGGCTGGGGGGGTGGGGCTAGATTTTGTTACCTATCATTGGTCGGGTGAGAGACCAATCGCGTCGAATCTTGTTAGACCCAGCCCCCTAGCAACGCAAGGAGCCGCTAAGAAGAAGGCTCAGCTCGTGGCTGTCTGTCTCTGCTACCACACTAGGAGCCTGGGACTCTGTGGTCTGCAGAAATGGAATGCGGCTTGTCTACGAACCCCGGATATCCTCCCGCTAGTGCGTCCGCACCCTGAGCAAGTTCCTGACCCTCTGCCGTACCACTCTGACCCCTCTCAACTCCAAACCCCAATCAGCCCACTAACGAAGCTTTCCTTGTGTGTCCCCACAGCTTCCAAAGGCCAGATGATGGAGGAGCGTGCCAACCTAATGCACATGATGAAACTCAGCATTAAGGTCTTACTCCAGTCTGCCCTTAGCCTGGGACGCAGTCTGGATGCAGACTATGCCCCCTTGCAGCAGTTCTTTGTAGTGATGGAGCATTGCCTCAAACATGGGCTGAAAGGTGAGCCTGGGGGTGTCCGGGAGTATAGGAATTTGGGCTAAGTCTTTGCCCTCGCTAGTACCAAGCATTGTTGTGGGTGTAGAAAGGAGAGTAGCCCACAGAACACACAAGTCCCCTGTGTTCTAGAGCAGCATTGTCCAGTACTGCAAGCACAGAGGCCATTCATAGTTCTCTGATAGGCACTTTTTAATAGTAAGGCTTAAAATCCACCATGTTTTACCTTGCCAGCACATGTCATTTCAGTCCTTGGCTGAACTAGCCACACTACAGCTGCATCTCGTGGCTGTTGGTGGCCTTGGGGAGTGCATTTAAAGGCCAAGACGGTGGATACAGAAACACAGAACTATGAAATGCTATCAATTCGGGGAAGCAAAATTTAAAAAAAAAAGTGAGGATGTTAGGAAGTGAAGACAGGAAACTTTTTTTGAGGGGTTGACATGTGAACTGAGACCTAAGAGAACACTACAGAGATTTGGGCCACAACATTCCTAGCACAAGGGAAGGGGGACAAAACAAAACAGATAGTAAGGTGCAAGTGGCCTGGGTGGGACCAGCCATGGCTTGAGGCAGACACTTAGTAACCCAGAGTGTGGAATGGGAGATGAGAGCTGCTAAGTGGGAGGGGCTGGACCGTGCAGACCCTTAGAGGTCATGACAGCGAGCCAAATTTTCTTCTAAGTAAATTTGGAGCTTAAGGGAGCAATGTGACTTAGTTTGCATCTTAAACAAGCAAACCCTTCTAGCCAAATGGAGAACACGTTATAAGGGTGCGGAAATGAAGATATTAGGAAAGCAATTAGGATATTGTAGTAGTTCAGGATGGAAGTGGCTGTGACAATCAGGAGTCCAGCAGTGATGCTGGCACCAGGGTGAAGGGGGTGGGATTTCACAGATTTCAGTTCATAAGCAGTAACCTCTTGAAGAAAGAGCATGGGATCAGAGAAAGCTCATTGCTGAAGGAAGGCAGAGCCGATTTGTTCTGTGGCCTCTGCCATCCAAATGCCTGGGTCGTAGGATGGAGTGTGGAGCTACGGAGCTGTGCTTGGCTTTTGAAAGGAAGCCAGTGGGGCCCAGGAGAGCCTGCAGCCCATTCTCATGACTTACACTCATGTTTCCCCTTTTAGTCAAGAAGAGTTTCATTGGCCAAAATAAGTCTTTCTTTGGTCCTTTGGAGCTGGTGGAAAAACTTTGTCCTGAAGCATCAGATATAGCTACCAGTGTCAGGAATCTTCCAGAACTAAAGTGAGTAAGAAGTAGTAATGCTGAGTGTTTGCTTGCCACTCTCGGGTGTTTGCCTCCTCTGAAGTCCTTCCTAACTTAACACTCTGTAGCAGGAACCATGACATGGATTCTGACCCCAACTGGGCTGCTCACTCGTCACATGACCTTGATTGAGACTTGAACCTTTCTAGCCCTCCCACTCCTGTTCTTTAATATGAAGACAGCGGCTGCCCCTTGCCACGTGGTTCAGGTCGTTTACATTTGTTGTTGGACTGCAGACAGGGCACCTGGCTGCTCTCACTGAGGACTGGAGTTTGGTTTCCAGCACCCACAGCAGGTGGAACGTGGGAATCAGGGAAACTGCAGACGTGTCTCTAGCCCAGTGACATGGTATTTCACCACAAACATAAGTTGCATAAATGAGCCTGGGCCTCAGAAATGTTTTGAGACCCTTTACACTTGAAAAGCCTGTGATACAAAATGCAAAAGGCACCTAAGTTGCACAGTGTGCATTCTCTGTGCCCAGACAGTACCTCTCTAACCCCTACACTACAGTATGACTGTGTGTGTGTGTGTACGTACACACACACTCCTCCCACAGGTAATTATTTTGTCCTGTGTTTGTCACTGTTCTTATGCCGTAGTGGTCTGATTCTGTTTGAATTCTAGGACAGCCGTGGGAAGAGGCAGAGCGTGGCTTTATCTTGCTCTCATGCAAAAGAAACTGGCAGATTATCTGAAAGTCCTCATAGACAACAAGCAACTCCTAAGGTATCATAGACAACACCCATCCCCTAAGGTCTCATAGACAACACGCAGCTCTAAGGTATCATAGACAACACGCAGCTCCAAGGTCTCATAGACAACATGCAGCTCTAAGGTATCATAGACAACACGCAGCTCTAAGGTATCATAGACAACACGTGGCTCCAAGGTATCATAGACAACACACAGCTCTAAGGTCTCATAGACAACACATAGCTCTAAGGTATCATAGACAACACACAGCTCTAAGGTATCATAGACAACACGCAGCTCCAAGGTCTCATAGACAACACGCAGCTCTAAGGTCTCATAGACAACACGCGGCTCCAAGGTATCATAGACAACACACAGCTCTAAGGTCTCATAGACAACACGCAGCTCTAAGGTATAGACAACACACAGCTCTAAGGTATTGTATCATTGTATTTGTCTATTACTTTGTAGTTGCAGCACAGTCTGTAAGTCATTGTCAAAAAAAGAAAATAGAGTGTTCCTAGCTGAAATCAAATCATCCTAGATCCTAGTTTTCAGTGCTCTGAGGTTTGGTTTGAAGTGTTTCTTTTTTTGTTGTTTTTGTTTGTTTGTTTGTTTGTTTTTCCCCAAGACAGGGTTTCTCTGTATTGCCCTGGCTGTCCTGGAATGCACTCTGTAGATCAGGCTGGCCTCGAACTCAGAAATCCGCCTGCCTCTGCCTCCCGAGTGCTGGGATTAAAGGCGTGCGCCACCACGCCCGGCTTGAAGTGTTTCTTTACTGAACCCAAATATCCCAGAAGCATTATGACTGAAACTCACAGGACTTCATTTTGAAATCCTAAAGATAATTCTCCCAGAATATTAATGCTTATAATTTGGTAACTGGCAGCCCATTCAATAAGTTTCAATAAAATGGTATTTATTAGACTGGATGATAACAGGAATAAAATAACTGTTGAATGGTGGGTAATTCTTTTTGTAAAGAACATACATATGTCATCCTAGCTGAAGATTTCGCATCCAGTTTGTAAAATGTGGATTTGTTAGCATTAGTGGAAACTTAAATAGTGGCTATCACTGAAATTTATGACTGACTCATTCTTTATATTTATGGCTTATAAACAAGTAGTCATTGTAAAAGAGATTTTCTCTAGACTGAAATGTATATAACAGAAATCTCTATAGAGTTAATCTCTTGTCTAACTCAGATTAAAAAATCCTTTTCATCGTAGCCAAGACCCAAATTTTTTTTTATTGTTGAACATAGCTTGTTTTAATTTTTGGTTTTTCTTTCCTTTTAAATTTATTTACTTATTTTCAGAAGTTGTGAATACCATGGCACATACATGTGGGTCAGGAAAAAAAAATGAAGTCAGTTCTCTCCCCTTTTGGGGGAGGGGGGTGCGGAGAGAAGATTTCTCTGTGTAGACCAGGCTAGCCTTGAACTCACAGAGCTTCACCTGCCTCTGCCACCCAAGTGCTGGGATTACAGATGAGCACCAGCACACCCACTCAGTCCTCTCCTTCAATCCAGCGGGTTCCAGAAATCAGCTCAGAGTGTCAGGCTGGTGGCAGGGGCCTTTGTCACTGTCACCTCACCAGCCAGTCATGGTGTCCTAATGTTTCAGACAGCCAAGGTCTGCGACAGAGAGAAGCCAAGTGAAGACACAGGGACACAAGGCAGGACAACAGGAAGACAGAGGCCAGGAGTAGGGGAGAGAGAGGGAAATAGTGGCTCGGGATATAAACTGCTTGCTTTGTAGGCATGAGGTTCAGTCCCCAGCACATACATGAAAAAGCTGGAGTTAGAAGCTCTCTTTCATGCAGACAAAACACCCATACATACACATAGAATAAAATGATAAAATATAAAATAAAAAGCAGCCATCTAAGGACCAGCACCTGAGGTTGACCTCTGGCATATACACATACATATACACATACATACACATACATATACACACACATATACACATACATATACACATACATACACACACATATACACACACATATACACATACATATACACATACATATACACATACATATACACATACATACACACATACATATACACATACATATACACATACATACACATACATATACACATACATACACATACATATACACATACATACATATACACATACATATACACGTACATATACACATACATATACACACACATATACACATACATATACACACACATATACACATACATATACACATACATATACACATACATACACACATACATATACACATACATATACACATACATACACATACATATACACATACATACACATACATATACACATACATATACACACACATATACACGTACATATACACATACATACACATACATATACACACACATATACACATACATATACACACACATATACACATACATATACACATACATACACATACATACACACATACATATACACATACATATACACATACACACACATACATATACACATACATATACACATACATACACACATCATATACACATACATATACACATACATACACACATACATATACACATACACATACACACACACATACACACACACATACACACACGTGGTCCTACACAAACACACCTGCATGTATAAAAGAAAAGCCATGGCTCACAGGTTTCTGAGGTTTCGGTCCATAACTGGTCCTTTTGCTTTGTGCCTGGAGCAAGGCAGCATATCCTGTAGGAAGCATGTGGTAGGTAAAATAAAAACTGACTTCCTGGACAGAAAGGGAGAAAGAGGAAAAGGCAAAGGTCACACACCTTCAGAGCACACCTCTGGTGACCTCTCAGCTGGTCCCTCTCCTAACTGCTTTAACAGCAACCAAGCTGGGAAGCAGGCTGCTCACATGGATCTCTGGGGAGACATGTAGGCCAAGAAGAGGAGAAAGGAGGGTCCCTGCTCCAGGGTAGGTGCCAGTGGATGGATCCTAGTGATAGAAAGGCAGGAGAGCTGGGGTGAGGTGAGTGAGGGTGTTTGTGAGTAGCTCCCTGACATGCCAGTCTCTTGCAGTGAGTTCTATGAGCCCGAGGCCTTAATGATGGAGGAGGAAGGAATGGTGATTGTGGGTCTGCTGGTGGGACTCAACGTTCTGGATGCCAACCTCTGCTTAAAGGGAGAAGATTTGGATTCTCAGGTAACGTGGAATTTGGGCCTTAGTGGGATGAACCAGGTCAGCAATTGTTGGCTTGAAATCTGCAGACAGCTCTCCATTTTGATTGGATGTAATTTTCTGTAATGATCTCCATCTGTTGCAAGGAGAAGTTCTTGATGGGGGTGAGGACTACACTTATCTGTTAGGATTCGGATAAGTATTTAGAATGCAGTTCGAGAGTACGCTGGTTTAGTAAAGTGGTGGGTGTAGGTTCCTCTCCAAGATCCATGCCTTCACTAGCTCTGGACAGATGGCTAGGTTTCCAGCACCAGACATGAGTGTGTCTTCAATTCAGTGAGAGAGCTGTTACTTACTGCCAAGGGATCTGTGCTACTCCTGGACCCTTAGTCTGTGGTGCCATGCTGGTCATTGTTTGGTTCATGTCAGCCTTTCTTATAGCATCCAGGACCACGTGCCCAGTGGCACCACCTACAAGGGCTGGGCCTTCCCATATCAATCATTAATCAAGAAAAAGCCTCCTAGGCTCCCTACAGAAGCATTTCTCAGTTCCCTCTTCTCAGATGATTCTAGCTTGTGTCAGGTTGACAAAACAAACAAGATAGGGGTACAAAGGACTTAGAAGTGTCCCATAAATAAGACTGTCCTTTAGTCTAGACATCTCTCTAGTGTTCTCTCTCTCTCTCTCTCTCTCTCTCTCTCTCTCTCCTCTCTCTCTCCCCTTCCCTCCCTCCCCTCTGTTTTAAAATTACTTAGTACACCCAAACCTTTGATGCTCTTTATAAATGCCCCGATACTCCTTTGGATGCACACACAGTTGTGGAGTGACCATCCTGAATCTCAAGGCTTACAGGGCTTGTGGGGATAAGCACAGCACGTTTGATCTAAGCTTGTGCCCTCTGTTTCAATCAGGTCGGAGTGATTGACTTCTCCCTGTATCTGAAGGACGTACAGGATCTTGACAGCGGCAGAGAGTGAGTAGTGAGCTGCTCACAGCCCTTCACCAGCTGGCTCCGTGCAGCGGGCGCACACACAGACACAGGCACACACACACACACAACTTACAGAAAGAAAGAGCCGGAGAGATGGCTCAGTGGTTAAGTTGCTGCTCTTATACAGAGACCGCATCAGGTGGCTCACAGCTGTTTGTAACTCCAGTCCCACAAAATATGACACTCTGTCTTCCGAGGGTATTTGCATATATGGTGTGCATACTGACAAACAGGAAAACACGTATACGCAAAAATTGTAAATGATTGGATTTTTTTTTTTTTTTTTTTTTTTTTTTTTTTTTTTTGGTTTTTCGAGACAGGGTTTCTCTGTGTACCCCTGGCTGTCCTGGAGCTCACTTTGTAGACCAGGCTGGCCTTGAACTCAGAAATCCGCCTGCCTCTGCCTCCCAAGTGCTGGGATTAAAGGCCTGCGCCACCACGCCCGGCTCTGGAATTTTTTTTAAAAAGAAACCAATCAGAGGGAGAGCTCAACTATGAAATGTTGAGGGCTTTTTCACTCTAACTTGTTCTACTGTGTTCTGAAAGTCTTTGTTTCCTTGAGAGCGTGTCCCCTTTCCTTCAGTACAGTAAGACCCAGAGCCACGTGTGTGGCGGCAGGTGTGCTCGCTATGCACAGATGCCCATGGCTTTCTGTCCTCCCCACTGAGGCATAGGCAGTCGGGGACCTGTCCTCAAGCCTCACTGCTGTGTCAGGCAAGCCGTGCTGTTTGCTCCATGGTGGCTCTGCCGGTCTCAGTTTCTGAAGATCGGGATGGCTGTACACAGGCTATACATAGACAGTTTGACATGGATCTTCTCTCTGTGCTCTTCTCATAGGCATGAAAGAATTACCGATGTCCTTGATCAGAAAAATTACGTGGAGGAACTTAACCGGCACCTAAGGTAAGGCTCACTCCTCGCCAGTGCCTGTTGTTCTGCTGGGTGCCACAGACCTTTGCAGAGGTCTACAGTTTTAACTGTTATGATTACGGTTTGTCTAAACAGAGAGACAAGTTGTAACCATTCAAGCCACATTTGTGTGTCCAGCCTCCGAGAGGACCCCTCCCTGATGAACAGCTCTGGGAAGACCTTGGGCTTTGTTTTGTACTGTGGTACAGCTCAGCGATATAAATACACAGAGCCTGGAGTTCTGCCCCTACTCCACAGCCTTGGGAAAGGGAACAAGTGAAATAATATGAGAAATGAAGGAAGAGGCTAGCTAGCAGTGGTCTCAACCTTCCTAACGCTGTGACCCTTTCATACAGTTCCTCATGCTGTGCTGACCCCCAGACATAAAATTATTTCCTTGCTACTTGATAACTGTAATTTTGCTACTGTTATGAATCATGATGTAAATGTTTTTGGAGCTAGAGGTTTGCCAAAGAGGCCGTGGCCCACAGGCTGAGAACCACTGAGCTAGCGTCCCGGCTCAGCACGTAGGAAGGCATATTGTGCTTCTAGAGTTGTGTTCCCAGGACCCACCTCAGGCAGCTCTCAACTGCCTGCAGCTCCAGCTCCAGTTCCAGCTCCAGCTCCAGCTCCAGAGGGAGCTGTCATCTCTGACCTCCATGGGCGGACGCGTGCATGTGTGTGTGTGTGTGTGTGTGTGTGTGTGTGTGTATTAAACAGAGTCTGACTATGTAGTCCTTGGCTGGTGCGGAGCCTGGAGCTCACAAAGACCCATCAGCCTTTGCTTCTCCAGTCTTGGGGTTAAAGGAGTGAGCCACAAGCATGGCCTAAAATGAAGTGTTAAATTTAGGGGGAGGGGGAGGAAGTCTGGGTTTGTGATTCAGAGAAGCCCTAGATTTCAGCCCCATCACACACAAAAAGAAAGGTTGAGTGAGGGATGATGTACGTGCATGTGCTAGAGTTCCTGGTACGTATGCTTGACATGAGTATTAACAGTGAAGTGAGCCGGGCGTGGTGGCGCACGCCTTTAATCCCAGCACTCGGGAGGCAGAGGCAGGCGGATTTCTGATTTCGAGGCCAGCCTGGTCTACAAAGTGAGTTCCAGGACAGCCAGGGCTACACAGAGAAACCCTGTCTCGAAAAAAGAAAAAAAAAAAAAAAAAAAAAAAAAAAAACAAACAACAGTGAAGTGATCTACCTCTCCAGTTGTGGGGAGACTGAGTTGATGCTTAAGTGATTTAAAATGCTTTCAGCAAAGATGACTTGACATCTAGTTCAGAAACTTAAGTTCCTGCTCTTATCAAAGGGCTTGTTGCTGTCATCAGATTTATAGAATCTTTACATTTTTCATATTCTTTCAGTATAAAAGCAGTTTAAAATATCACAGAAGTGGCTGAAGGAATGGCTAAGTGGTTGAGAGCAATTGTTGCTCTTGCAGAGGACCCATGTGGTAGCTCATAACCCCAGTTCCAGGGGATCAAGTCGTCTGACTTCTGTGGACGCTGCATACATGTGGAGCACATACATTCATGCAGGCAAAACATTCATACACATAAAGAGTAAATCTAGCCGGACGTGGTGGCACATGCCTTTAATCCCAGCACTCGGGAGGCAGAGGCAGGTGGATTTCTGAGTTCAAGGCCAGCCTGGTCTACAAAGTGAGTGCCAGGACAGTCAGGACTACACAGAGAAACCCTGTCTCAAAAAAACCAAAAAAAAAAAAAAAAAAAAAAAAAAAAAAGAATAAATCTAGGCTGGGTGTGGTGGTGCACGCCTTTAATCCCAGCACTTCCGAGGAAGAGGCAGGTGGATCTCTGTGAGTTTGGGACCATCCTGGTCTACATAGCAAGTTCCAAGGCAGACAAGAGATACATAACAAAGAGACCCCAGCTTTTAAAAAACAAAACAAGTAAAGAAAAATTAATAAATTAATTTTTAAAAGAATTTTCCAAAAATGTAGAAAAATATGAATAGGATTTAAAAATTAACTTTCCAGGACTGGACAGATGGTTCAGCAGTTAAGAGCATTGACCGCACTTCCTAACATGTTTAATTCCCAGCATCTGTATGCTAGCTCATAGCCATCTGTGACTCTAGTTCTAGGGAATCTCACAGCCTCTTCTGAGCTCTGCAGGCAGCAGGCTTACACGTAGTACAAATATACATGCAGGAAATGTACATACATGCAATAAAATAAATAAAGATTAAAACTCTCCCTTGCATCCAGGGAGATGGCTCAGGGTGTGAGGAACTTGCTGAACAGAATCTGAGTTCTGAGCTGCAGTATAAATGCCGGGTGGTGGTGGCGCACGTCTTTAATCCCAGCACTCGGGAGGCAGAGGCAGGCAGATTTCTGAGTTCGAGGCCAGCCTAGTCTACAAAGTGAGTTCCAGAACAGCCAGAGCTATACAGAGAAACCCTGTCTCGGAAAAACCAAAAAAAAAAAAAAAAAAAGAAGGGGGCTGGTGAGATGGCTCAGTGGGTAAGAGCACCCGACTACTCTTCCGAAGGTCCAGAGTTCAAATCCCAGCAACCACATGGTGGCTCACAACCATCCGTAACGAGATCTGGCGCCCTCTTCTGGAGTGTCTGAGGACAGCTACAGTGTACTTACATATAATAAATAAATAAATCTTTAAAAAAAAAAAAAAAAAGAAGCTGAGTATTGCCTTGTACATATGTGACCTCAGCCTTGGGACATGGAAATGGGCAAATCCCTAGAACTTAGTAGCTAACCATTCTAGCCAATTAGTGAGCTACACATTCAGTGAGAGACCTTGTCTCAAAGGTTAGGAGAGTGGGGCTGGAGAGATCACTCAGTGGTTAACAAGCAGGTCCTTGCTCTTGCGAAGGCCCTGGGTTTGGTTCTCAGCACCTACACGGCAAATCACAACCATCTGCAACTCCAGTACCAGAAGCTCTGGTACTCTCTACACGGATACATACAAGTCAAACACTCATGTACATCCAAGGAAGTCTTTTTAAAGAAATAAACACAAATTGAGATAACCGGTGGCAACTTCTGACCTACACACACACATACACACACACACACAACTGGCAAGATTGCTCAGCAGGTACAGCTCCTGCTGCCAAGCCTGGTGATCTTGGCAGGGTGTGGCCGCACATACCTTTAATTCCCAAACACTTGGGAGGCAGAGATAGACAGGTCTCTGAGTTCGAGGCTAGCCCTGCCTGATATACATAGTGAGCTCTGGCTCAGCCAGGGCTACATAGAAAGACCATATCTCAAAATAAAATTAAAATAAAATAAAATAAAGTGAGCCTGACTTCTGGGGCCCACGTGGTAGGAGGAGAGAAATAACTCCGTGAGTTGTCCTGAGCTCTACAGCTGCACTGTGGCAAGTGACCCCTGCCAAAGAACTAAATAAATATAATTTAATTTTTCTATTTTAAAAGGTCTAATATGAATGCCAATATATTTTTGATTCTCATCATCCATTATAATGGAGGGAAATATTTTCTTTATAGCCAAATAGCTATATCAGTAGATTATTTGGAGGATAGGGTTTATTGTCAGTAGTTTTTTGTTGTTGTTCTTTTGTGGTTTTTATGTCAGGGTCTCTCTACATAGTCCTGGCTGTTCTGGCACTCACTGTGTAGACTAGGCTGGTCTGGAACTCACAGGGACCCTGCCTCTGCCTCCCGAGTGCTGGAATTAAAAGTGTGCACCAGCACATTAGGCTGACGATATTTTAATATTCACACACATTGAGAGTTCCTACCTCTGAGTTCTGAGCAGACCTGCGCCTTTCCTCTCACGCAGGAAGTCAGGACTATCCCTTCTTTCACCAGTTGGGAAGACAGTCCACTGCTTTAAGTTTCTGCTGCCCCCTGTGTTTTTCCTCTACAGCTGCACAGTTGGGGATCTTCAGACGAAGATAGATGGCTTGGAAAAGACGAACTCAAAGCTTCAAGAAGAGGTTTGTAACTTTAGCTTAAACAAAAGAGTGTCCCAAGGCTAAGAAGTGGTATAAGCCATGCCAGGTATCATCCCAGCTACTTGGGAGGCTGAGCCAAGAAGATTGCAAGTTCAATGCTGCCTGGGCTAGAGAATGAGTTCAAAACCAGCCTGAACAGCTTAAAGAGACCCTGTCTCAGAAAGTAAAGAGTGCTCATGACAGAGTGCTTGCCGAGTATACGCAAGGCCCTGGGTTCCACACATTGTACAAGAAGAAAAGAGAGAGAGAAAGAGGTGGGATAGATGGTGCATCTGACCATAGCATCTCACTGGGAGACGAGCACGCCTCCTGTGGAAGTGCACAGGAGACAGAGCATCTGTGTTCCGCCTGTGGAGGGAGGGCTTCCTGTGAGACACTGAGGCTGATCTTGAGGCAGCTCCCTGCAAGCTCGGTTTTATCGCCTCTGGGCAGTGCACCATCAGGTGGATATGAAATGGGCGTTTTCTTCTCTACCCATCTTTGCTGTAGTGTCACATGCTTCCCTGCTGCCCCAGAGAACACAGACTACCCTGGAGGCACCCCCAGCCTACCCCTTCTGCTTTGACCTCTTAGGAGCACAGATCCAGTCTCCCCACAGTGTGGTCTTTCTCTGCTTTCTCACTAGGAAGAGAGAGAGACTGAAAGGACAGGAAGAAGGAGGGCTGAGGCTGAGGAAGAAGGCTTGCTGCCCGCTGCCCGGCAATCTCCCTGCTGGATACATCTTGTCTCCTGTTAGCAGGAGGGGGGATGCTCAGCCTTGAGACTTTTCCACAGGTAGTAGGAAGGAAGAAAGCTTTAAGAAGGGGCTTAAGAAGGCGCATCCCAAAGTATGGAGGCAGGGTGCAGCAGGCTAGGAGGGTCTGTAAGTGAAGGACCCACCAAGGCTTACTGTAGGCTGCTCTCCTTAGGGGCTTTCCGGGGAAGGGCTCAGGACTTTGTGAGTGGAAGGATACCCAGCGGCAATATTCCCAGGGGATTGTCATGTGAGGCACCACAGCAGTTAGCCCACATTCCTTGCTTGGTAGGCAGGCCTTGGAGCCTCCCGGAGATAGGTAGGTCTTTAAGCCTCATTCTTATGTCTCCCAGCCGAGTGATACATGGAATTTATAATTTTGTTGTGGACATTATAAATACTCCTGAAGCAGGGCTGGGGGAGGGGCTGAAGACTTGGGTGACTTTAGAACAGGACACTGCTCCCAGGCAGGTGCATGCTTCAGCCTTGTACTCTTGAAACTCGGCAGCTGGGTGTGTTCTTCAGCAGACTGTAGGAAAAGACCTGCTTTAGAGAATCCTTCACCAAGGAATGGGAAGTAGCTGACGGCTGTGACTTGCTTCTTCCTGTTTGACAACTAACACCTCCAGGCCTTAGGCCGTCTGCAGTTGTTGAGAACCATCAGTCTGGGGTCTTAGGAGAACTCTGGAGGGTTTTAGAGGGCAGTTCAGTGTCTCATGATCCCTCCACTGAGGGAAGACAAACAGATGGCTTGCTCCTCGCTCCTCCTCATGAATGAGTCCAACTATTCTTCCTTTAAGCCGTGATGACACATCTCAGGATTTCTGATGACTTAAGTTTGATTCTTTCCTCCAAAATCTTTAATCGCCCTTGACAATAAAATATATTTCCGCTGATGAAGAAACTGACCGTGAGAGCTGGGGAGCTGGCTCAGTAGGAGAGTGCTTGCTCCATCGCATAGGACCTGAGGGGGCGTCTCCAGCCCCCAGTCTGAGCCCCACAGGCCTGCACGCTCCTGAAACCCTAGCTCTGGGAAGCAGAGACAGGCATATCTATGGGCTCGCCAGGCCAGCAAGCCTAACCAGAACAGCACACTCCTCTGCGGCCTCAAAAACTAGGGTGGAACCATGGAGAAGGACCCCCACGGTCAACCTCTGTCGTTTGCAGTGCAGGCACAGGCAGGGGTGTGGACACGCGGGCAACAACAAACAGGGCTGGGAGTGGCAGCACACTGTGCTAATCTCCGTACCCGGAAGGCAGAGGCAAGCTTGTCTCTTGTGAGTTCCAGGCCAGCCAGTAGCTACACAGTGAGACCCCATCCCAAGAAGCAAGAAAACACACTGAGATCCCTTTGCCTCTCATAGCATAAATAGTCCCCATTTTACACATTTGGGGACTGCTTGATTTTTTTAAATAACTGTGAGAGTGTACCATACAACATGTCCCCCTGTTGGTATAAAATTTTCTCAAGTCATTAAAAGCTATTCTAAATGTTTAAGTAATGGCAGATTTCTGTTTGGTGCTTCTATAGTAGTGGATAATTTGTATGTGTATGTACATAAATTTTCACTCACATGAAACATGAAATAACTGATTTTGCAATATGGGAAAAAATTGGAGCGGGTACAGAAAGCTAGGATGGGGCGGGTGCAACATAGGTCTCACTACAGAGATGTCGCTGGGACTTTGAACCACACATTCCATATCTGAAGCAAGGAAACAAAACACAAGGCATTGAGGCGCATCATAAACTGTGCAGGAGCTCAGTGTCAGCTCTCAATGTGGGCAGCAAGATTAACTCTGATGTTAAAAAACATGTACGAAATCTTTCTTAATCAGCTTTCAGCTGCAACAGACCGAATTTGTTCCCTACAAAAAGAACAGCAGCAGCTGAGAGAACAGAATGAAGTAATTCGAGAAAGAAGCGAGAAGAGCGTGGAGGTGAGAGGCTGACCTGACAACTGGGCAGTCTTCTTTTCTCTCTCTCTCTCTCTCTCTCTCGTCATTAGTTTCAAGCTTGTAGCTGACCCTTGGCATCGTGAGGGAAAGCTTCAGGGTCCCCCTAAGAACATTGAGTCTCTTGTATGAAATGTCATCACAGTCACAGATGGTCTGCACATGTCCTCCAGGATGCTTTAAACCTCTCCAGATGACCTTGGAAACGGTGGCTTTCCCGGCTTTTCTGGGGAGGAAAGACTGAGCCTGTGCTGTACAGAAGAGTCCCTTTCCCTGTTCCACTGCCTGGTCGCTGAGCCTCCAAAGAGCAAGGCCAGCTGTGATTTAACTGCCCCAGACTTGTATGATCAGAAAGTACCTTCTCGCTGATGTCCCTTCAAGTGTCACTCACAACGCCATGTGGATCACTTAGGACTCCTCAGACTCTAGCGTTTGTATTTCAGGGCTCAGTGCTGGGTGGACTGTCATTCTCTCCCTGCTCCATGGCTGGGCACAGCCTTCCTTCTCCTGCACTTTGTTCCTCCTACACTGCAGATGCCCTGACAGCTGTGAGGTTGCAGCTCTGCCTCACCTGGTGGCTTACGGGTAGAGCTGAGGTCTGAGTCAGCACTGTGCTCGCAGTGTGAGGGATCCAAAGGGAGTCTTTCCCACCAGGAACTGTTGTCCTGTTGTAAAGAAACTTAACTAAATTGTTATACAGATTAACTAAACTGTTATACTGTTTAACTAAACTGTTACACTGTGTAACTCCTTATGAAACTCTGTTGAGTTATCCACATGTGGTAAGCCACAAGCCTATCACTAAAGAGGCAGAAGCAGGAGGATCACAAGTTCAAGTCCTGCCTGAGGTACATAGTGAGCCACTGTTGCACAGTCATACAGAATGTATTGGCCTGCTGGCAGCATCCTTTGTCTTTCAGGTTATTATAGCTCTAAGATCCAGCATGTTTAAAGAGTAGAAAATTATCCTTTTGTTGTTGTTGTTAAGGATTGTGACATGATTTGAAATGTATTGTCCCAAGGTCACTTTCCAACAGTGAGCCGTTCTTGGTGTTCTTGTTTGATTCAGATAACAAAACAGGACACCAAGGTTGAACTGGAGACTTACAAGCAGACCCGGCAGGGCCTGGATGAAATGTACAGCGATGTGTGGAAACAGCTGAAGGAGGAGAAGAAAGTCCGACTGGTGAGACCCAGGGCCTTAGGAAGAGTCTGTCAACTGCCCTCCAGATGAAACCTGTCTACACTCCCGCATGCATGCGCACACCTGCTGGCACTCCTAGAAAGCCGGAAATTGCCCTTTTTAGCTTGGGTCTACCCTGCAGTTCTGTCATCATTTGTGTTGGTCCCCATTGTCTGAGTCTTCCCTAGAGGCTGCTGGGAGTACAGCTCTGGCTCCACTGTCACAGGCTCAGGCCCACTTGTTTCCACGCTGTGCATTGGTAGCCACAGGTCTTTTTCCAACCTAGTTCTTCTGTGTGCTTTCTTGAGTTGACTTCCTGGAATGCATTTGGGACACTGTGTCCTGAGGTACCAGGACAGAAAGAGCCATTTCAGAATCGTGGTACCTGTTCCATGATAAATTCCAAAGTATTCAGAAACTCGTCTTATTCCCTGAGGTCTCCTGGTACTCAGTCACAAGCTAAGCGATCCTGCAGGCCATGGGTTCTGTTTTCTAGTTTGAGATGACCTGGCTTCTAGAACTCGAGGCTCATGTTGCCAAGTCAGTGTGTACCACCCAGCATTGAGTTCCTGAAACTCACTTTGTAGACCAGGCTGGCCTCCTATTTATTTATTTAAAGTATGTGAGTACACTGTAGCTGTCTTCAGACACACACCAGAAGAGGGCACCAGTTCCCATTACAGATGGTTGTGAGCCACCATGTGGTTGCTGGGAATTGAACTCAGGACCTCTGCAAGAGCAGCCAGTGCTCTTAACTGCTGAGCCATCTCTCCACCCCCACATGGAGACATTTTATTAATTATAAAAGATCAGGCCTTAGCTTAGGCTAGCTCCCAACTAGTTCTTATAGCTTAAGTTAACCCATTTATATTTATTTATATTCTGTACATGGCTTGTTACCTCCTCAATTTCTAGCTGAGCCTGGCTCTTTCCCAGAGTCCTTATCTCTGCTGGAAGTCCTGCCTGTTCTCTCCTCCTCTGCTATAGGGCCTTCAGCTCTTTATTAAACCAATCGGAAGGTATTAGAGAGTTTACAAGATATGATGCTGCTGCCTGTAATCAGATCTCTGCAGTCCATAAACCAGCATTTGAATAATACAAAGACAACCTTTACATGGTGCACAAAAGGATCGCCCGGACATTGACTTGATACAGAGCCAGCTTTCACTCCAAAAGAAAAGAGGGGCAGGGCTGGTGAGCTGGCTCAGTGGGTAAGAGCACTGATTGCTCTACTAAAGGTCCTGAGTTCAAATCCCAACAACCACATGGTGGCTCACAATCACCCATAATGAGAGCTGACACCCTCTTCTGGTGTGTCTGAAGTCAGCTACAGTGTGTTTATGTATAATAATAAATAAATCTTTAAAAAAAAAAAAGAAAAG
This sequence comes from Mus caroli, assembly GCF_978045245.1. NCBI lineage: Eukaryota > Metazoa > Chordata > Mammalia > Rodentia > Muridae > Mus > Mus caroli. Next base: position 72,663,459 of record NW_028227268.1, read on the forward strand.
AGGGGCAAAGAGTCAGGTGTGGTGGTGCTGTACTCCTAATAACTCAGGAGCGGAGGCAGGAGGATTATGAGTTAAAGGCCAGCCTAGGTTACACAGTTAGACTCTTTCCAAACTGAGAAGAGGGAAAAGAGAGGAAGAAAAGAAGAAAGGGAAGGGGATTGGGCATGGGGACAGAGGAAGGAGAAAGGAAGGGAGAAGAGAATGAATGAATGAATCCCATCAGACCTTTCTCCTCCTTTGCTTCTCCTTGTACATGTCTTTAAAGGAACTGGAAAAGGAGCTGGAGTTGCAGATTGGAATGAAGACAGAGATGGAGATCGCCATGAAGTTGCTGGAGAAGGACACCCATGAGAAGCAAGACACGCTCGTTGCCCTTCGCCAGCAGCTGGAGGAAGTCAAAGCTATTAACTTACAGATGTTTCACAAAGTTCAGGTGAGAGCTGGCCTCAGGCTGTAACACACACACACACACTGATGCCTTCCAGTGTTATCTTCTTCCTTCCTACAATGTACAGACAAGCCTAATCCTCAACCCCTATGTTATTGTAGTGCTTTGGCTTCTTTGTTTGAGACAGGGTCTCATGGGTAGCTCTGACTGCCCTGGAACTCACAACATAGACCAGGCTAACCTCAAACCCAGAGTTCCACCTGCCTCTGCCTGTGCTGGGGTTGGAAGTATGCACTGCTGTGTCTGCTGTATATATTTGTTTTTAAAGGTTTATTTTTATGTGTGTGTGTACATGTGTGTCTGTGTGAGTGTATGTACACATGTGTGCATGTACCTGAGAAGGCCAGATACCTCAGACTCCTTAGAGCATTTGTGAGCTGCCCAGTGTGGGTGCCGGGACCTCCTGAAGAACCATCTGTTTTAAGATTTTACATTTTTTTTTCAGGTTTTGGCTCATACGGAGACATAATAGTGTGTGTTAGGGAAAGTGCTCCAGTAATCTAGTAGACTGCCGTTGAGCATGGAAGTTTCTCTGTAACAGGGTGAGCCCTTCAGACCTTGCTCTTGGCAGTCACTCAGAGACCTCGGCAGCTTTGCACTTGTGCCTCTGAGAGGGAAGAGAAAAAGGAGCCATCTAGAGTAAGCCAGACCCGTCCTGTCTCCAGGCGAAATGGAGGCTGTACACACGTTGCCTCTGGTGTGCTCCATGGGGGATGTTGATCGTCGTAGCTGCAGGACTCTAGGAACTCCGTCTTTTCTGGGCTGCAGCCCGGTGAGAGAGAGAATGTTTGTTGGTGGGCACATAATTGTCTGTCTCTAGTTAGCCCCAAGAAAGCTTCTGGGAAGTTCTATCCAGACCCCGAATCCTCCTCAGGGCCACAAACTCTGGCTGGCAGCCAGGAACTCTCCAGCAGCCCACATGACCCATGAGCTGGAAGCCAACTGTCCGTCTCACATTGGCCCCTCACAGCCTATGGCGATGAGGTAGAAACAGAGCATTGAGTGTAGAGGACCTGCTTGGAAAAGAGACAAGCACTCAGTCTGAGCAGGGACCGCCCAGACCACAGACCCAAACGTCCTTGGCCACGTTTTGAAGGAGTTCCTGAAGATAAACAGCTTTGGTGGCCAGCCTCTGACTGGTGTCAGTTTTGCTAGCCTGGCATTCGTAATAGAAACCGTATTCCTAAGTATTTCTCTAGCAGACTCTTGGCTCGTTGGCAGTCCTGTCACCTCTGTCACAGGCTCAGGTCACTTCAGTGAATGCGCTTCTTCCTCTTGATCACGGCTTTGCATGACTGTGTCAGGGTTTGAGTCCACACCTGTGTCTGTGTCTCTCTGCTTTATTCATGACTGATCATCCAAAATCCTAGCCTTACGTAGAAAAGACTGGGGTCTGAGTTTCACTACATGGGGCCGCACATACCCTAGACAAGTGCTCTACCCGTGATCCATTCCTCCAGCCTGCAGGAGCTGACTTAACAGGGCTTTTATGGCCAGTGTTTGTTTGTTTGTTTGTTTTGTTGTTATATATACCTGGCTGTACTGGAACTCTGTATGTAGACCAGGCTTGCCTCTGCCTCCCAAGTGCTGGGATTACAGGGATGTGCCTCTGTGCCCGGCCTACTGTTTAGTCTTCTACGTTGGAGGGTCAAGAGAAGTTGCTCATCTAGCCCCTTCCTCTGGATGTGTGCTATGTCTCTCTGCAAACAAGTCAGCTTTGTCCTGGACTCTGCCCTTCTTTCAGAACCTTGCTCAAGCAGCACAGAGCACTGACAGCTGCTGGCACTCTTACCCCCCAGGCACCTCTCCTGGAGCGGTAGCAGTACTGTCACTAACTGTCTTCCAAGTTAGGGTGACAGGGTTATACTAACTGCTTTGCATAACTAGAAAGAACCACCCACTTTCCAGCCTTGTCACATCAGCCTTGACAGGGCCAACCCATCATGTGTGCAGCCTCTGGCCTTAGAGCAGCACTCCCATCTTGACCATCGTGTCTGTCCTACTGATCAGCAGTGCCAACTGTGGCATAGGCAGGTAGTAACTCTTAGACCTCCCCTGAGGCAAGGAGAGTGGGCAGTCTTTGGGAATGCATTTCACCTGTGGCATCCTCATTAACTCTGCAGGCTGCTAGCAGAACTGAACTGAATTAAGCTGTAGAATACCCAGGTGGCATCAGGGTTGATCATGTGGGGTCAGAAGTCTTATTGCTAAGGCTGGTCACCCTCGCCCTTGTTACGCTGTCTTTTCTGCATTTCCTCTGGAGCTCTTTCTTTGAGCTGAATTACACTTAGTGTGCTCTTTCATCTTGTTTTCTTCGGTGATTTCCTTAGTGGAAGAGTCCGTCCAAGACACCCTCTGTGTTGCTTAGGACTTCCTTCCACAGCAGCCTCTCAGTAGCCTGTCATTTTACAGTGTCTTTTGTGACTTCAGAGTGTTGCTTCCTGGTACTGGGTACCTGTTCTGATTAAAACTGGGACATAGTGCGTCTCACAGACATGGCTGAGGACTTGCCCTGCCTCGGGCTGGCTCTTCAGTCCCTGGCAGTCTCTTCTCTTCTGAGCCTCCCTTGCTTGATAGGAAACCGAGGCTGACAAGACCTCCCTTGAGAACCTTCAAGGGGTCACATGAACTGGCAAGTATGCCCAGGCTATGATGCTACTCAGGAGCAGAGTTCACACTGACTCCAGGAAGCCAACCCCAGTACCTGCCTCTGCTCTTCTTCGATTGGCAGAGCTGGAGCCTTGACCTGGTTTGTCTTCCAAATACTCTTGAGAGTGTCGTAGAATATGTGTTAACAGTGAGCCCTCTATGTCATGCAGAGATGTGGAAAAGTGGGCAGCTTACAACCTCCTCTCTTTGCTTTGGTAGAGTGCAGAGAGCAGTTTACAGCAGAAGAATGAAGCCATCGCATCTTTTGAAGGAAAAAATACTCAGGTGATGTCCAGCATGAAGCAAATGGAGGAAAGGTAACACTTCCCTGGTAGACATGCCGTCTCTAGAAGGTTCTGGGCGTACTTGGACCTAGAGATAGAGTCCCACTGAGAAGTACAGATAACTTGGGGTCACCATTCTTCCTTGACTACCCTCTGGGGGTACAGCAGCCTTGGTAAGTCAGTCAGCCAGCCTTTTGGCCACTCCATCAGAGTGTCCTCTCAGGATCTGGAACTAGATAGAGTGGATTACCACTGTCACATTGAAATATCGGCTCAGCAGTGGACCACAATGGAGTTCCAGCGACTGAGAGATGACTCAGCAGTTAAGAGCACTTACTTCTTGCAGAAGACCCCAGTTCATTCCCAGCACCCACATTGGGTGGCTCACAGTGACCTTTAACTACAGCTCCATGAGGTCATCTGGCTTCTGCAGACTACACACACACACACAAATAAAATAAATTTTTAAAAAATGATAGCATCAAGGGCTGGAGAGATGGATCGCGGTTAAGAGCACTGTCTCCTCTTCCAGAGATCCTGAGTTCAATTCCCAGCAACCACATGGTGGCTCACAACCATCTGTAATGAGGTCTGATGCCCTCTTATGGCACGCAGATCTACATGCAAATAGAGCACTCATATACAATAAACAAATAAAAATAAACCTTTAAAAAAAAATGATAGCATCCCAATCAGACCTTTGTAGTCAGCTGCTTTTTGAGAGATGCTGACTCCAAACAAAGGTGGTCTTTTGGATAATTAGTATCAGAGCAATTGGTACTTCATCTACAGACAGTGACTCTCAACCCTCTAAAATGACAGAACAGCTGCCTCAAAGAAGACAGTAAATTTCAATGTAAAACTAAAAGCTGTAAGTCTTTTAGAAGGAAACAGGAAACGCTGCATGGCCTACGTCTTAGGGTTCTTTTTCTGTGAAGAGACACTATGACCATGGCATTTCTTTTTTTTTTTTTTAATTCATGTATGTGAGTACACTGTCGCTGTCTTCAGACACCAGAAAAAGGCGTCAGATCTCATTACAGATGGTGGTGAGCCACCATGTGGTTGCTGGGAATTGAACTCAGGACTGGAAGAACAGTCAGTGCTCTTAACCGTTGAGCCATCTCTCCAGCCTGACCATGGCAATTCTTTTGGTTTTTTGAGACAGGGTTTTTCCTGTGTAGGCCTGACTGTCCTGGAACTCACTCTGTAGATCAGGCTGGCCTCAAACTCAGAAATACGCCTGCCTCTGCCTCCTGAGTGCTGGGCTTAAAGGCAGGTGCCACCACTGCCTCGCAGGCGAACATTTAACATTTAAGGAAAACATCTAACTGGGGCTGGCTTACGGCTTCAGAAGCTTAGTCCCTCAACAGCATGGCGGGAAGCGTTGTGGCAGGCAGGCAGGCAGGCATGATGCTGGAGAATGAGCAGAGAGTTCTACAACTGGATCAGTAGGCAGCAAGAAGAGAGAGAGAGACATGCTGGGCCTGGCTTGAGCATTTGAAACCCCAACGCCCACTCCCAGTGATAGACTTCCTCCAACAAGGCCACACCTCCTAATCCCTGCCAGGTAGTCCCTAGAGACCAAGCCAAGTACATGAGCCTCTGAGGACCATTTCTATTCAAACCACCACAACCTATAAGAGAAAACCTGGGTGAATTTAGACTCTATCAAAATCCTAAACCTACTAGCCTTTAATCCCATCACTCAGGAGGCAGAGGCAAGTGGATCTCTGAGTTAGAGGCTAGCCTGGTCTACAGAGTGAGTTCCAGATCAGCCAGGGTTACACAGAGAAACCCTGTCTCAAAAATCCAAAAGAAAAAAAAAAAAAAAGTAATATTATTGTGGTGGTTTGAATATGCTTGGCATAGGGGGTGACACTATTAGGAGTGTGGCCTTGTTGGAGGAAGGGCGTCACTGTGGGGGTGGGCTTTGATATCCTTCTCCTAGCTGCCTAGAAGCCAATCTTCTGTTTGCCTTTGGAACAAGATGTAGAACTCTCTAAACTCCTCTAGCACCATGCATGTCTAGACATTGTTATGCTCCTGCCATGATGATAATGGACTGAACCTCAGAACCAGTAAGCCAGCCCCATTTAAATGTTGTCCCTTATAAGAGTTGCCTTGGTCATGGTGTCTGTTCACAGCAATAAAGCCCTAAGACAAATATCAATATAATAATAATACTTTAAACTTTCATCCTATGAAAGGTAGTTGAAAGTATTAAAAGGAATTATTATGAATTTAGTGGAAATTTGAATAAATATCTGCCAGTGAACTTGTAGTAGACTATATAAAGAACCCTAGCAAGCCAAACAATTCAACTAGAAACAGATGGAGCTGGGGGGCTTGCCGCGGGAGAGCGCAAGGACCTGAATTCAGATCCTTAGAACCCACACGAAACCGGGGGCGGGGCACAGATAAAAAAAATGGAATGCCTATGGCAGGATAGGAGGCAAAGAAAGCCGAGTCCTTGGAAGCCTGTGGACCAGAAGCCTGTGCACACAGTGGCAGATACAGATCTGCCTCAGCAAGGGGAAGATTGGCGCCTCAGGCAATCCTCTAACCTCCACGTGCGCATGCCTCTCATCCTAGCACTGAAGCAGCTTCTGCCATCGCATAGATGCCCTGCCAGGTGATAAGCTGTGCGTGGTGTGCACTGAGGCTAAGGCAGGAAGATCATGAGTTTGAAACCAGTCTGAACTAGGTAGCAACTTCAAGACATACCTAAGCTACAGAACAAGACGCTATCTCAAGAGAAAAGAAAGAAAAAGAAAAGAAAGGAGGGAAGGAGGAAGGGGGAGTTGCAGCTCAAGCTGAAAGCTTTTAGTTACTAGAGGCGAGCCTTTCCTTGCAAAGATAGAATCTGTCTGTGTGTGCTTGCATTGTCTCTAGGTTACAGCAGGCGGAACGGGCCAGGCAGGCGGCAGAAGAGCGAAGCCACAAGTTGCAGCAGGAGCTCAGCGGAAGAGGCAATGCCCTGCAGCTCCAGCTGTCCCAGCTGCAGGGCCAATGGTGAGGATCTGGGCAGTGCCGGGTCAGCTCGAGAGGACCAGGAGGTGGCTACCTACTTACCTTCTTGTCTCCATCAAGAGTAGGAGATAGCCAGTCCCTCTCCTGAGTTCACCCTTGCAAGGCTAGGTGTGAGAGTGTGTCAGGTATAACACCCAAACCTGGTTCACAAAGACAACTGAGCAGGCAGACTCCAGGAGCCAACTGTGTCCTCAGCCCCCTTGGCTAGGGAAGGATGAGTCAGTATCCAGCCAAACTCACCCCTGACCTTGGTCCCTCTCTCCCCACTCTTTGGTATCTTCCGGTCTGCTGAATGTCCGCTGTAAGAAGCAGACAATACTGAACTTAGCTGCTGCTCAGGTCCTTGTGTTTTCCTCTCATTGGCATCATAGCCAAGCGTGTACCTGGCAGCTCCTAGCCTTTGGTGGGGGCTCAAGTAGCCAGAGGAGAAGGAGGCAGTGGCGTGGTTTCACTCTTTATAAGTTTTCATGTCCATGTGGTTACTCAGATGGTTCCCAGATCTTGTATGGTAGATTGTGGGTCTTCCATGGAAATCTCCCACTGAAACTAACTGTAGATCACTTTTGGGGAAACAACAGCTCAGGTCTAGAGAAAGAACTGAAGTCAGAAAAAGAACAAAGACAAGCTCTCCAAAGAGAACTACAGCGTGAGAAAGACACCTCTTGTCTGCTCCAGACAGAGCTGCAGCAAGTGGAAGGCCTGAAGAAGGTAAGAGCTGCCTATGGCCAACACACCCGCCTTCAGCACTGGGCCCTGTCCAGGACCTCCACAAAGGCCAGTCCCTCTCCTGCCTCTGTGTGGGAGCAGGGTCAGGGGCAGTGTTTTACCCCAACAGAGAGTCTGTCCTAAGAGGCGAGCGAGCTAGCGAGCAAGTGGTAAGCTTGAGAGTGAGAATGAAGGCAGAGGAGAGGGAAGGCTGGGAAGAGCAGATAGGAAACAGAGGCCTCGGGGAGGGCCACGGCAGCTACCAAGGAAGCAGGCGGTGCCTGGCAGCTGGGCTTAGGATCGGCTGCTGTATGGAGAGCTGGTGCAGACAAGTCAGCATTTTCAGCAAACGCCTGCGCACATGACCTTCTCCCCAGAAGTTAGTGAGCCACTTTCCCAAAGCTCAAGTCAGCCCAGGATGCAGACAGAACCAGACCCCATAGTCATCCCGTGTTCCATCCCCTTCTGGCATGGGTCAGTCCTCTGGAGTCCCCGGTGTCACTTTCAGGAATGTTCTGGATCCTGTGAGCATGAGTGGAGTGTTGACCTAGTGACATTCTTGTCGTCGGAGCAGACCTCTTGGGAAACTCGGCTGATTGCAGTCTGCTGGACTGGTTTCCTGGATACCTCCAGGCATCCTGAGCATGAGGCTTCCAGACCCAGACCCCGCCTGGACAAAGGGAAGGAAGGGGCTTGAGCCAGGCTAGCCCCAGAGAGCAGACGGGAGGAAACTGCACATGAAAGGTCCTAGAAAGTGTCTCTGTCATTGAGCATACCCACCTCAAAAACCTTCAGTCTGCATTTGAATTGTACACATAACTGTAGACTTGATGCTGTCAGTGAAGGGGCAGACACACTCACAGTCCCCATGGTCACGCTAACTTTTTCATTTTAAGACAAGGTCTCACTGTGTTGCCCTTGCTGGCGAGCAACTTGATATGTAGAGCAAACTGGATTTGAACTCACAGAGATCTGCCTTCTTCCACCTGGTGTGCGTGCAGCCCCTTCATCTTTTAGAGACCTTGACATAGACAAATCCAGGGTTTGTGACTTTAGTGAAGAAAAGAATTCCAGGACTAATTAATACAAAGCAGTTGGGGTTTTATTAAAAATCTTTTTAGAAACACTTTTATTACATGTATTGCGTGTATGTCTATACATGTGCACATGTGACAGAGGACAGCTTGCAGGTATCAGTTTTCTCCTTCCACTAAGTGTGTCTTAGAGGTCAAAGTCAAGTTGTCAGACTTGGTGAAAAATATCTTAATCCACTACTCAAAGATTTTCTTCTCTTTCTCCAAAGATACTTTAAAATAGACTTTAAAGCTGTTTGGTGGTGGTGCACGTCTTTAATCTCAGCCTTTGGGAGGCAGAGGCAGGTGGATCTCTAAATTAGAGGCCAACGTGTTTTACAAGGTTGAGTTCCAGGACAGCCAGAGCTATACAAAGAAACCATGTCTCAAAATAGGTAGATAGATAGGTAGGTGGGTGGGTGGGTGGGTGGATGGATGGATGGATGGATGGATGGATGGATGGATGGATGGGTAGGTAGGTAGGTAGGTAGGTAGGTAGGTAGGTAGGTGGATGGATGAATGGATGGATGGGTGGGTAGGTAGGTAGGTAAGTGGATGGATGGATGGATGGAGATAGATAGATGGATGAATAGATAGATAGATAGAGAGAGAGGTAGATGGATGGATGGATGGATAGGTAGGTAGATAGATAGATAGATAGATAGATAGATAGATAGATGATAGATAGGTAGGTAGATAGATAGATGATAGATAGGTAGGTAGATAGAGAGGTAGATGGATGGATGGATGGATGGATGGATGGATGGATGGATGGATAGGTAGATAGATAGATAGATGATAGGTAGGTAGATAGATAGGTGATAAAACAGACTTTAGAGCCAGTGGGATGGCTGAGCAGATGAAGGAGCTTGCCTTTAAGTCTGACCACCTGGGTTCAATCCCAAAACCCACAGGATAAAAGGAGAGAACAGACTTCTGAGGGCTATCCTCTGACATCCACATATGTATACCCATATCCATGTACTCACATGCAGACACACAAAGAAATGTTTTCTATTTTGAAGCAAGACAAGTTTGTATAAAGTTGGTCTGTGTACATTCCAGATCGCTGTCGGGGGAGTGATTTGTACGTTGTTTCGGGACAAGGTCTCTTATAGCCCAGGCAGATCTCAAGCTCAGTATACAGTAGAGGAACACATTGAACACTTAGTACTGTCTCCTACCACATCCAGCCCAGATAACTGCTTTTAAAACCATGCCTTCAGTAGGCGCTCAAGACATGCAAAGCTTTGCTTGTCCATTGGGATGATTGTTTTGGGTTTTAAGACAGCAACTATGTAGACAGGGTCTCACTCTGTAGACCAGGCGGGCTGGGTCGCATAGAGATCCGCCTGCTTCTCTGTCCTACGTGCTGGGATTAAAGGTGTGAAGTGTGTGCCACCAGAAGCCAGCATGAGCAGAGTAACTGCTCCTTTTTTGTTTATTGTTTGTTTGTTTGTTTGTTTGTTTTTAGAGATAAGGTTGCTATGTATAGCCTTGGCTGTCCTAAAACTCGCCTCTGCCTCCTGAATGCTGGATTAAAAGTGTATACCACCATGAGCTGGTAAAATGGCTTAGCAGTTAAAAACATTGGCTATTCCTCCAGAGGTCCTGAGTTTAATCCCAGCAACCACAGGGTGCCTCATAACCACATATAAAGGACTTTGATGCCTTCCTCTGGCAAGTAGGTGTGCATGCAGATAGAGTACTACATTTAAAAATCCATGAATAAATACATTTTTAAAAATAATAATTTGTAAAAAGTGTATGCCACCATGCTCAATTCTGGTAACTTCTTTTGTTTTTGTTTTTTTGTTTTTCGAGACAGGGTTTCTCTGTGTAGTCCTGGCTGTCCTGGAACTCACTCTGTAGACCAGGCTGGCCTCGAACTCAAAAATCCGCCTGCCTCTGCCTTCTGAGTGCTGGGATTAAATATGTGCGCCACCACACCCGGCCTGGTAACTGTTCTTAATTGGCCTGTGCTCTTGTATCTAGTTAAAAGCCACTTATAGTTGTTTGAGCCCAGGCTGGTCTCAAACTCACTGTCTCCCCTGCCCATAGCTGGTGTGAAGTCATCCACCCACAAGAGCTGATAGTAATGCTACAAAACAGTTTTTTGCTTTTGCAAGACATTCTGCTCTCCTGGCCACAGTGCTTACCAGACCTTTACAGAGGAAAATGCAGTGTGTGTGACATGTGGCTTGTCTGTTGCAGGAGCTGCGGGAGCTCCAAGATGAGAAGGCAGAGTTACGGAAGGTCTGTGAGGAGCAGGAGCAAGCCCTCCAGGAAATGGGACTACACCTTAGCCAGTAAGAGCCACCCACATGCAAGGCTGGATCTGTGCACCTTCCGCCTAGTGCAGGAGGAGCCGGCCGGGTCTCAGGAGGCAGCTATGTGGTTCCTTGTCCTTTGACCAGACCCTGGCAGACCTGTCTGGTCTAAGAGAAGAAAAGTTCCTCTTGCACCCCTCAAGACCAGAGCCTTGGGGAATTGTGACAGTACAGCCAGGATATGTGTGACCAGAAGAGGTTTAGAGATGGAAAACAAACGAGAGAAAGCTAGAAAAGTTCAAGAAGTATGAGAATGTGCACAACCGGTTTTGTCTGCAAAGTTGGAAGGTCTCCTATTAAATTTACTTATTTTATGTGTATGAGTACACTGTGGCTGTGCAGATGGTTGTGAGCCATCATGTGGTTGCTGGGAATTGAACTCAGGACCTCTGCTCCCTCTGGCCCCTCTTGCTCCGGCCTAAAGATTTATTTATTATTTGTAAGTACACTGTAGCTGACTTCAGACACACTAGAAGAGGGAGTCCGATCTCATCTCGGATGGTTGTGAGCCACCATGTGGTTGCTGGGAATTGAACTTAGGACCTTTGGAAGAACAGTCAGTGCTCTTAACCACTGAACCATCCCTCCAGCCCCCTGTTCTGTTTTTTAAAGAATTTATTTTTATTAAGTATGGAAATAGTATATGCACATAAGTGCTGGTGCCCTCAGAGGCCAAGGGTATTGAGGTTCCTGAAGCTGGAGTTACAGGCAATTGTGAGCCACCTGACATGGTTGCTGGGGACTGAACTCAGGTCCCCAAGAAAAGCAGTGAGTGCTCTTAACTACTGAGTCTCTCCCTCTCCAGCCCCAAGGCTTATACACATGAGATGCTAGAGGTTGACCCCAGGGCATGAGTTCTGTCACTTCTGCTTCGTCCCAACCCTTGGTGTTTGGTACAGTCTTACTATGTAGCCTAGGCTAGCCTTGAACTTCTAGTCCTCCTTCCAAAGCCTCATACCAGGATTAGATCCTGCCCCCCTATGCTGGATGGAAGGTCTCCTATCAGTAAAGGGAACATTCTGCCTTTGTCCTCTCTCAGAGGCTCACTCACTATTCTCTCTCAACATCTTCCTAGAGATGCACAGGACTACTGGTGGGCCACAGCCCACCCTGAGCCCTAACCTTTTCTACATGTTCCACGCTGCCTTCTCTTGACCTGGTACTTGCCATGTTCTCCCCTTTTCCCCACTCTGTCCTCCTCTCCCTGAACAAACACAAAACCCATGGCTGTCCCGTGCCAAGCTCAGGTGAACTCCTTGGGCAGCCCAGGAGCACTCACCAGACGTGGAACTGGCTGAAAAGGTTTATACCTGGCGTTTCCTTCTGCTGGTCCCCACAACAGATGGGTACAAAGTAGAGTCACACCTCAGAGACGTGGGTTTCTGACTTTGGGGCTGTCTCAGTGCTACCACCTGACCTAGCTTTGGAATCCTACCTGGAGATGCTCAGTCACTGTGTCCCTCAAAGCCATGCTGTGTGGCTGTGCCTGAGTTAGGTGTACATGCAACCCAGACAGGACTGCCCAAGTAGCCACTTCGCCATAGCTCCCCTTCCTGCAAGCCTATGCCAGGACAGCCTCTGAGCCAGTCAGTCTGCTGGCCTTTTTCTGCAGCTTGACAGGAAAGGAGATACCTGCTGATCCGTAATGAAGGCTATGGTGTGGTCTTCCGAATGTTTTGATGCTATTTTTAAGCTCTGGGGAAATTCAGCCTATCTCTCAGAAATCTACCCCTTGGATACCTAGCAATCTAAGGTGTTTAAACCTAATCAGCTTTTTTTTTTAAAATATTTATTTTTATTTATTATTATATGTAAGTACACTGTAGCTGTCTTCAGACACACCAGAAGAGGGCGTCAGGTCTCATTACGGATGGTTGTGAGCCACCATGTGGTTGCTGGGATTTGAACTCTGGACCTTCGGAAGAGCAGTCGGGTGCTCTTACCCACTGAGCCATTTCACCAGCCCCCCCACTAATCAGCTTTTTAAGAAGGCCCAAGGCCTGCTCCTTCTGGAGCCCAATGGGCTGGGCACCTCCCAAGAAGCCGGGAGATTGAAGTCTCTACTGAGAGTGCCAGTTAGGCCTGTACTTCCTGGCCTTCCATAAGTACATTAAATGTGGAGACAGTTAGGCAGAGAAGCCAGAATCCCAGGCTTCCAGAGCTCGTTCACCATTCTTTAATGGGCAGCTACTTCAGTTCTTTTGACCCTGTGGGCTTGACAATTTCCTTATAGGCTACATAGCCCCAGGCTTTGCAGACACATGAGCCAGGGGGGATGAAATACAACTGCAGGTCACACAAAAATGGGAAGTATTTTTAAAGCACCCCTGTTTCATCCTTCCACTCCAGGGTCCATCTGTACCCCGACCCCTACCCTCACCCCCAGCCATAGGCAGTACATAAGCTGTGTCTTAATCTTTCACTGCTGAAAAAATTGTCTTTATTTTTGCAGGTCCAAACTGAAGATGGAAGACATAAAGGAAGTAAATAAGGCACTGAAGGTATTAGATAAAATCACATATACCAGCAAAGTCACAGCTGAGTGTGGTGCAGTGCTGTAAACTCAACACCGGAGGCAGAGGCTACAAAGCACTGAGTTGAAGGCTAGCCTACTCTACATAGCAAGCTCAAGGCTAACTAGGGTTCCATAGTGAGACTGTCTCATTAAAAATAAAGACTGCTCAAAGTGCCCTCCCCCAACACACACACAGTGGTGACAGCACAGTGCCCAGGCATGAGATGTAGTACTGCAGTGGACAGGCATGAGCTGGAGACTCATCTGCTGGTGACTGTTCTTCTAAGACCTAAACCCAAGCCCTTGGTAGGTGCTATGCCCGTTGGCTGTCTCTGACCTTCTGTGTGCTTAAGTTAGCAGACAGCTGGGTCTCTGCTCTGCATATCCACAAGGTGCAGACAGAGGGGCCTGACTCACCCAGTTGCCACAGTAGAGCAGAGGCTGAAAGTCAGACTGGGGCTCCTTCAAAGGTGGGAGGTGCAGCCACCTCTAGCCCAGCAGGAGTGTGGATCTTGGGCTGCTCCTGCCTTTAATGCATTGCCTTGATTATAATTGTTGGAAGCTGCCTGTCTTGTTATGCAGTGTTTGCATGACAGTGGCAGCAGACAGCTCCAGAAGGGCTTTCTACAGTGAGGGTGAGTACCTTAGGTAGCCCCAGCAGCCTGCTTCCCTAGTAAAGGGTGTGTCAAAGGGCCCTTTACCCTTCTGATAACCTACAGAATTCTTTTTTTTTTTTTTTTTTTTGGTTTTTCGAGACAGGGTTTCTCTGTGTAGCCTTGGCTGTCCTGGAACTCACTTTGTAGAGCAGGCTGGCCTCGAACTCAGAAATCCGCCTGTCTCTGCCTCCCGAGTGCTGGGATTAAATGCGTGCGCCACCACGCCCGGCTAACCTACAGAATTCTTAAGGGAGAATACATTTCAGATCAGTTTTTCCCGGTTAAAAACTTGCAAGACATCCTCTTCCAGAGACTCCATTTTTATTTCTGTAAAGTAGCTAAGCTGTTTCCCAAGGCCATTGAGGAGCTAGGGCTGGGTGTGCAGAGCTTCCCTGGACTAAAAGCATCCCTCCCCTGCATGTCACCTTTATGCACAGGTCCATGTCACTTGTTTGAGCTTAGCTCAGATCTGGTTAGCCTTCCCTCCTGCCAATGTAGCTAGTCATGGGATCATGCCTTGGGCCAGACACGGGGTTGAAGGCATCAGAGTTTGACTGTGGTGACCTCAGCTACAGGTAACTTAAGAAAACAGGGGAGCCAGGTAATGGTGGCCCACACTTTTAATCCCAGCACTTGGGAGCCAGAGACAGTCGGTTCTCTGAGTTCAAAGCCAGCCCGGTCTGTAGAGTGAATTTCAGGACAGCCAGGGTTGCACAGAGAAATTGTCTCAAAACAAACAGGACAGGGAAGTGTCTTGGGTGAATCGTGCCTTGGTGGAGGCCAGGCTGCTGAGAGCAGACACGTTATGGATCTGTGAATCCCACCTGCAGCATGTATGAGAGTGGACTTTATTGTCTTGGAAAGCAGCCAGGCCTGGAAAGGAAATTTGGCAGTCATGAAAAAGTAGATACAACCAACTAGGGACAGACATAGACATGAGGTGGAGTTCTTAGGTGTTCTTTCTTCCTCAGGGCCACACATGGTTGAAAGATGACGAGGCAACACATTGTAAGCAGTGTGAGAAGGACTTCTCCATTTCCCGGAGGAAGGTATGTAGGAGTCGCTCCTGGGTTCCCTGGAAAAGCCTGGCTTTTCACTATAGCTCTGCCCGTGAGTCTGCTAGAGGCCCTTGCCCGGGGGTCTCTAATGACTGGCATGGGTGGGGCAGTGAGCTTTCTGTGTAGAACTGCTGTATACACCACTGGCAGCCCTCTGTATGCAGCAGGACCAATTGTTTGACTGACTTAGGCTAACCACCTAATCAGAAGAGGTTGTCTATGACATGAGTCTATGACATAGCCATTTATAGAAGCCACGATTTTCAAAGCATGGTAGGTGTGGAGTCCCACCTCCCAGTAGTCTTAACTGCCATTGTCCTGTCTTCTAGCACCACTGCCGAAACTGTGGCCACATTTTCTGCAACACCTGCTCTAGCAACGAGCTGGCCCTGCCCTCCTACCCTAAGCCAGTGCGCGTGTGTGACAGCTGTCATACCCTGCTACTGCAGCGCTGCTCCTCCACTGCCTCCTGAAGCCATCAGTCCCACCCACCAGCAGGGACCTTAACCTGTTGACCTCCATCCCCAGAGTGGAGGAAAGCCTCAGGTACAGTGCCAAACTTGGGATCTCCAGAAACCTGTAGGGACCCAAGAGAATCAAAGGAAAGAATGAAACCTTCACCAGGCTGTCAGCCTCGGAAGAGAATGCCAAGTGGCAGCTGAGCACTTTTCCATGGTTTCTATGGAGCCAGATCCTCTAGACAGACACTTCTGTGTCCTCGGTTAAATCCTGGCTTTGGTACAGGTGCAACTTCATAATTTTGCTACTGTCACTTTCACTTTTCAAAGGATTAACCTGTTGTGCAGCAGTTGCACTAGTACAGAATCCTTTCTCTTTCCTACCCACGTCCCACAGAAACCTTGATTTCTGCTGTGCTTTGAACCTTGTGGGTCTGTCGGTGTGCCTTGTCTGCTTCGGCATCCAGCATTTGCCATCATACCCCTGCCAACACCTACCGTCAGCCCTGCAATAAAATCCTTTATTTTTCACTCTTGTACAGACAAAGTGCTGGCCTCCAGCTTGCTTGTGGAGGGCTCAGCAAGGCCTGGGGAGGAGGGCCTGCTGGGTCTGAGCTCTTCAGCTCAGTGTTGCTTGGACTCAGGTTGCTCTACCCAGGTGAACCAAAGCCTGTCACCAAAATCCAAGTGAGTTATTTACACAGATGCCTGACTCAAAGTGGGGTTACATCCACGTTGCAGTCAAGTAGAAATGAGCCAATAATGACCACAGTACAGTCTCTCTTAGCCTGCCTTGAAAGTACTCAAAACCCTGAGCCTGCAAAAAAAGCAGACCTCGGGCAGGGCAGTGGTGGTGCATGCCTTTAATCCTAGCACTTGGGAGGCAGAGACAGGCAATTTCTGAGTTCAAAGCCAGCCTGGTCTACAGAGTTCCAGGACAGGCAGGGCTACACAGAGAAACCCTGTCTCAAAAAAACAAACAAACAAAAAATAATAAAATAAATAATAAAAAAAGCAAACCATTAACATCTTTTCGTTTTAAGACAAAGTCTCAAATAGCCTGGTCTGTTTCAAAATTCAAATTTAGCCAAGAATTGGCTTGAACTTATCCTCTTGCCTCTGCCTCCCAAGTACTGGAATTACAAACACGTGCCACCATGTCAAACATACAAAGCCTATTTTATAGATGTTGGGTTATCTCAATAATTTACTGAAAACTAGCTGTATAAGTACTTCTACACCATGGCAAAGTTGAGTTATTCATCAGGACCATGTAGCTTCAGGAGACTTGCAGTGCTAGCACACACATCTGTGGCCATGTAGACTGTCCATCTTCCTATGGTCCCACCCAGTGCAAGTTCACATATCCCTCACAAGGCCAATGTTCTCAGGCCTATTTGGGAAAAAGGTGCCAGGGTGCATGTCAGATGTGGTTACTAGATGTTCTCCCCACCATGTGGGGATCAAACTCAGGTCATTAGGTTTTGCAGTAAACCACCTTTACTCAATGAGCCATCTTGCTGGCCTGACTCTGAAGGTTAGAATAAATACTGTAACATCTAGCCACACATGGCAGTCCGTCCATCTGTCTTCCAGACCTTGTACTTTGCGGCCCTTCTATACCTAATCCCTTGTTCACAAATAACACCTTCACTGTTTACCAATTCCCTGACCTGTTTATTGTCCAGACTTGGCCCAACCAATCCAAGCCTGTATCTCCTGCCTCCCATTTCAGCCAGTACCGGTACTGGTGCTTTACTTTCTGAAAGATTTTCCATGTTTTGCAGATGAGAAACAGGATATAATTAGGCCCCTGCCTCTTCCCCAACCCCCTTTTACCCCAAGTCCTATATATAGCAAAGACTACATCAGGCTTTAAAATCACATCTGAATAGCTCCCATGCTTAGTTAAACCCAGTGAGAAAACACAGTAAAAAATCGCAAAAGGAGTCCACTCCTTTTCTACCTGAGCCCATTTTCTAACCTCAAATAAGACCCAATTTTCCCACAAAGTTCACATACTGCAAATAACCTCCAGCTTGCTGGGAACTTTAGTCATTAACTTGTGTCACATTTTCATCTGTGCACAAAAAAAAGGAAGCAGGGTAACACCACCCATTTCCATGCTACAGATCCTTCAGTAAAAACATCAAGTCCCACCAACACCTAGCACATACATGCCATTCCAATTTCTTCTCTCTTATCCTTTCCTCAGCTTCAACTCCACACCAAGTTAACATATTACTTTTTCACAATGGATCCAAGTCACCAGTATTTAGCTGCCTGGTCAAGGAAGAATTTTATACTTCCAAGAGCTCTTTCAATCAACTCTTCCAAAAGCTTCAGTGTCTTGATTTAGCTCGTTCATAACTTCCAGCCTGAGCAAAGGCACAGGTGCTCTGCAGTCATGCTGCTCAAGCTGAAATGCAGATTGTAGCTAAACAGACAAGCTTATTACATTATGTGCAGAGACCACAGCATTTCTTTAGTCAGAGCTTGCCTGCCTCTGCTCTGCCTTACTAGTGCTTGGATTAAAGGCATGTGGCACTAAGCCCAGCACTGAATTTAAGATTTTGTGAATGTGGGTATACCATCTAGCAAATGGAGGTCAGAGGACATCTGCAGGAATTGGTTCTGCCTCTACAAGCTAGAGCTACACAGACTGCGGGGACAGAGGAATGGGGAATGACAGGGTTTCTCTGGCTATGCTTGAACTCGGAAGAGGCTGGCCTGGAAATATGCCCCTCCTGCACCACCCACACAACTTTTCTCCTCGTGTTCCAACTCAGGTGGTTGGAGAGTAATTGCATATTTCCAAGTGGATGTGGCTTTCAGCACAAAACTTGCAAATTCCAAAAGTGGGAGGGCTAAGGATGTAGAACCCATGGCTAGGTGTTAAGGTCCTGGGGACAAGGGAAACAATAGATGGCAGCATACACAACACACATTTAACTTGCACTCAGGAAGCTGGTTTAAGACATAGGGTACATGTGGGAGCCATCAAGAAAAACCCCAGCCTGTTAAGAAAACTATAAACATCACAGATATAGCTGCCTTGCACCTTTGCTCTGGCACATGTTTCACCCATGCTGGAGCCAGTGTTGAATGTTGGCACTTGTAAGCTTCATGCACATGTAGAGTATGTTATAGACCATTCAGATGAGCAGCCAGACCAAAACAACCCTTCTGCAAGGGCCCCACTGAAGTCTGAAGACATCTGAACAGCATCCTTAGCTAGCCTAGCCAGCCTGTCCTAGCAAGAAAGGTGGACCTGGCAGAAACATCAAGTTCACGGGACACTAAAGCACAGACAGACAAGAGTGCAGCTTTTAAAAGGAAGATTTATTTGACAAGGTTCACTTAGCGCAATACACCTAAAAAGAAATCACAATACAATGAAAGACTTAAATCAAGGCCTCAGAATTTCATACAAACACTAAGACCAAAAATCCTAAAAAATAATGGTATTACCTTTCAAAACTTCTCCATTAACTTAAAAAAAAAAAAAAAAAAGCTTTAAACTCACGTGCCTTACAGGTTATCAAATGAATTTAGAATTAACAAACATGCCAAATGTTTCACTTTTTAATTGTAGACGCAGCTCCTATAGTTTTACAAAAAAAGCATGTTTTTTCAACATGCATCAACAGTGTTCAATGTATGTATAAGAGCAACATTTAACATAATTCAACTGCTTTAACCTAAATACACTTACTGCTTACGTACATCCTACAGTAACTAGAGAAAAGCTAGGAATTAAGTTTAACAGTTACAGTTCACTCAACTTTGCTCTATCATCCTAGGTGACTGCTATGTTCAACATTGAACCTTCTTTGAGCGATGCCAATGTTCACTTAAGAGCAGGCATAAAACCACAAGGGTGGATGGATTGCAAAATCTGTTAAACTGAGGGGTTTTTAAAAAAATTTCTTTTTGACCAAGAGTCAGTGATCAAAATCAATTACATTCCCCATCCACCACTCATACTAGACATGCTAGACATCCCTCCCATTCCATTCACGCCCATAGATGCTCGGCTTCCATTACTGTAGTAGCTGCTGCTCACTGCTCCTTGGCTACCTGTAAAGAGATCCATTTGACAAGTTAGGAATGATGTTAAATAATCAGTAAAATAAAATAGCATTCCAAGAAAAAATTTAAAAAGTATACGAGTGCAAATGGCTGCTGTCCAAGTGGTGAGATGCTGTCTGGGAAAGGGAATCCCGACTCCAAACAAATCTCAATTAAACCCTTTTCTCTGCAGTACCAACTTGCCAGACTCTTGTGCTACCATTAAGTGGATTCTTCAGGATCAACGTGGAAATTTAAGTTTAAAGGAAAACTAGTGTTTTTCAAAAATTGCAAAATTACTTTGTTTCTAAAGGTACACAAAGCATTTTTAAAAGTTGTACCATAAACATGTACTATGTGTCCATTGAATGATGTGTATGAATAGGGAGCACAGGGGAAGTCTTTTGCTTTGTCTATTCATGGTAAGCAAAAGTTAAAGGACAAAAAAGTTGGACTATAGGCAACTAACTGTGCCCAAAATGGCAGCCTCCATGGAGTTAAAGTCAGTCACTGACTGCTATAGAAAGTGTTATCACAACATTATCAGTCTTTGCTATTGGGAATTTAAATTATATTTTTTGAGAAAATATTTACCTATGCAATGTTTGATTGAAAATCACTGGAGTTTTCCTGTAAAACTTGGTCTGCAAAAGGATTTTGTAGGGTAAGACTATAATACCAAAATCACCATTCTTTAGACCAATTGAAAAAAAAAAAAAAAAACAACAACAAAAAACACCATCCCTAGCTTAACAAACTAGTAAAATATCCCTGAACCCAACCACCATTCTAAATATTTAAGAATCACCCTGTCAAAAAATTAATTTAATGCTACAACAGAAAAGCAAATCAATGTTTTAGTTAACAGATATTTTCTGTTCCAAAATTGCAATGATTAGAACATATGCTCTTCCTCCCCAATGACTATTTCTGCAAATTAAGTTATTAAGAATTATAATAAAAAACATTTAAAAATACCCCACTCTTAAAAGGAGCCTTTTATTATCACCCCCAACTAAAGAAATCTACTCCAAGTATATGAGAAAAATCACTCACCATATCCGCTCATGCTGCTCTGGCCACCGTAGCCACCTCCATAACCACCACTCAGCTGCTGGCTGGCTGGGCCACCGTAACTGGACTGGTTTGCTGTTAAGTTAAGAGAACATTAGAGCTTTGTTCCTTATCCAATGTGGTACCTGGTGGTACCGGGCTTGTAATTCTATGTCTACAATTTTCCAGTCTTGTTCTTACATTACTGTCTCCTTCTGCCTACTATCTATAAGACTCCAATTATCTATAACCAGATTAACCTTTATATTAATCATATGAGCTAGTCAAATGTTTTATAAACCAAAGGGTTAAGGACTAAATACACATGATTTCCTAAATAGAAGTATTTTGTGACCATCTTATGAAACTTTAGTTTAATAAGGTTCCTCCTTAGCTCAATATATATTTAGATATGTCATTATACAGGCTATCAGTTAATACCTAATTAATTATGCCCAACTAATTAAATTTTAATCCTCTATATTTTTACTAAGTATTTTAGACTTAAACTTTATAGACAGATAATGTAATTTTCAATAGAACCCTCCCCCAAACAGAAGTACTTACATCTACGTTGAGTAATCTACCTAAGCAGCTTTATGTTACTTCAAGATTTTAGTAACTAATACATTAACTACAAAATTTCTTCAAATTAAGAATCTATCTCTGCCTAAATTTGTTTCCTAACTTATTATTGTAACTTATGTTATTATTATTCTAACAAACTCTTATGCTAATTAAATATATATTAAAACTTAACTTATTATCTACTTATACAGATATAAATGTTTTGGTTTTTAAAAAAACTAACGATATTTACACAAGCCCATGCCTCCCATCATTTGGCTACCATAAGCACCACCGCTTGCTCCTGCTGTAGAATTCAAGAAGAGTTCTACATATCTGTGTTCTGAAATGAGAGAAAAGGCATACAAGGTTAGCTTAAAAAAAAGACACTAAAGTGATATTTACACAAACCCATGCCTCCTAGCATTTGGCTACCGTAAGCACCACCGCTTGCTCCTGCTGTAGAATTCAAGAAGAGTTCTACATATCTGTGTTCTGAAATGAGAAAAAAAAGTTTGAAACTGTTAGTTTGTAAACAAAAAACAAGCAATTTAAAAGTAATTTGTGAATCACAAATGTTTTTGGCAAAAAGAAAATTCCCATGTTAGTTAAGAACTAGCTTTTAAAACACTTATCTTTGAACTATCATATCAACTAAGGGCAAAACTTCAAGATTATATCTTTATCACAAATCCCAATAGGTTTAAAAAAAAAAAAAAAAACATAAGCTTCCTTCAGTACAACCAAGCCACCCCACTACCACTAGAGATCAAATCTTTCCTATATATCCCCTTACTAATCTATTCTAAATACTTGTCACTCAACTGCCTGAGGTTACAAATACTTTTTTTAGACAGGGTTTCTCTGTGTAGCCCTGGCTGTCCTGGCACTCACTTTGTAGACCAGGCTGGCCTCGAACTGGGAAATCCGCCTGCCTCTGCCTCCCGAGTGCTGGGATTAAAGGCGTGCGACACCACGCCCAGCTTACAAATACTTTAATCACACTTACGCATATTTGCTTTATCTTTTGACATAGCTGCAACTGCATCTTCATGGGTTGCAAACTCAACATCTGCTTCACCAGTTACTCTGCCATCAGGTCCAATCTCAATATGTACTCTCACAGGGTTGAGTGGTGAAAAAAACTAAAATACAAGTTATTTAAAATTAGACAACTTTTTAACAATCAAAATGTATAATGATCACCCCATATTTTTACTACTGTACTGAATTATCCCAAGTAAATTTAGTTGAACACTTACATTATAAATGTCATTCTCAGTAGCTCTGTATGGTAATCCCCGCATGTGTACACAGTGTCCGGTTGTACTCTGGAAAGTAGAGCCACCATCCCCATATCTGTGGTCAGACATTCCTGAAAAACAATAATTGAGGTCTAGATGGACAAATGTGTAAATATCCTTCAATTGAGAAATTCAATTCTTACCTTACCTCTTCCAAATCTATCTGAACCAAATCCATAGCCATCATTATAGCCATTATAATCATCATAGCCTCCATAGCCTGAAAGAAAAAAAGTACAATTAGTCAGACACACACACACACACACACACACACACAAAGGAAGCTGGTTCAGCATATACACACCTCCACCATAAGCACCACGCCTCATCCTCTCAAAACCAGCTCCTCTGCCAATGCTGTTATACCCTCTGCCAGCCCCAGGTCTGTCATAGGGACCTGGCCGCTGCATGGCCATAAGTTTTCGTGGTGGATCATAATGAGTTCTAACTTCAGCTCGACTGCTCTTAAATATTTCAATATACCTAAAGCATTGTCCAAAAGGAAGGGGAATGGGGAGGGGAGAGAAAACATTAGTTCATGTCATACAATTACTTTGTTATACAAGAAAAACAATTTAGTCATAGCCATGAAACTGACTAATATTTAAAGCCAGATTTCTTACATTTGTATAGGCAATGACCAGAAAATTCACTCAAAAGACTATTTAAACTTTATAGAAAAAAAGAAAACAAACTCCTCTGAGGCAGAGCCCAGCCTTAGAGGCAGAGAGGAGTATTAAGTAAATGGTTTAGGAGGGAATAATTCCACTCAACTTTCATATTTCAACTCCTTTGGCAGTATGTGTAGCAAGTGGGCTAAAAAGCCAGCCTCCACCAACAGTCTAGCCCACACTACACACTTCTTTTCGCCAGTACCCAGCCTATGCTTTTAGTAGGAATCAGCATAGGTAAAAAAGCGCATGCTTCAATGAAAAATAGTCACAAGCAAAGAGAATAAAACCCTTTGTGACAATTTCTTGAAAGCTATGCTTATTAATACATATGCAGAATATTTATACAGCAAGAAAAAGTTTGTTGCATTTCAACTTTAAAAACAAGATCAGAAAGTATCACATTTTCTTATGGTAATATTAATTTCCTATGTGGGTGTTATTACAGCTAAAGACAGGTTTGTAGTAATTTTTTAAAGCCATAGTCTCTCAACTCTATTGACTGGGGTTAATAAACTAAGAGTCCTACAAAATTGTAAAGACAGCCCAATAAACTAGGGATAATTTTAAAGCCTAAAGTTTAATTTGAATGAAATACATTAACTGGGAAAATTTAGAAGTTATAGCAGATTATCAATTAACTGGGAATAGGAAATGGGTAATTTCCTCTTTCTAAGCAGAGAGAATATGGATTTAATTGTTTACCATAAGAAAAGTGACATATCCAACCAACCATCCATCCCCACCTGTGCCCTATTCTTTCCTTGTGTTTCTTTAGAGCCTTTTCAGCTATTTCCTGTGAAGCAAACTGCACGAAGGCCTCCCCCGTACTCCTCCCCTGGAAGTCCACCGGCAATGTTATCCCATTTGGCACGATTTCCAACCCTTCAACCCAAGGACAAATAACCCCAGTAGGGGGGCAATATTAACATCACAAGCCCAGAAATGATTCTTCTTATAGCTTTAAATAAACCAGAATTTTAACTTTAGGTGAATGGTATGCTTTCAACAAGTACTCTTAAAATATGCATTGCAATAATAAGAAGTTCCACTATACAGAGTATAACTCAATTCTTAACACACCCAAGGCAAAGTATATACAGTAAAGAAAAAAAAATGTTATACTCCAGAGGGTGCATTAAGAATTCAACAATTAAAAACATTTTAATCTATGCAACTTAATAGAATTATACAAGAACTTTAAAATTTTTTAAGCATTAAAATAACAGTTTAAGTAAAATAAGAAACCTTTTAACCTCATATATTTCAATTCTTTTTAAGTTATTGGAACTTCAATTTTAAAATTACACATTTAAACAGTTTATGTAAAAATTGAAAACATTTTAAAAATCATAATTGACAAACATACAAACTAAACTTTCAACAATAACTATCTACAAAGCAATCATGCACTCTTATGTTCTAACAGTAGTATGATTCACTTCTGGAAATTCCGTCTATGAAAAATCCTTCCCGTGGATACATTCCCAAGCTTACAAAAAGGCCTTAAAGCACTTTCCTAGAAGATATGAAATTATGTTCATATTTAACGTTGACAGATAGCATTCAATTCTCACCAATTTAGATAAAACAAAACAGACTTGATTTCAAACTATAAAATATTACAAATTGATACATATATAAAGTTCTATAGTCAAAGTTCTAATACATACTATGCTAAAAACTATTAAGATTTCTGATTAATTCTGTCTATGTCATCAAGAGTATTAATAGTACTTAAAATATACAAGATTTAACATTCTGCTAAGCATGCAAATCCTATCAGCTCTTCAACATAAAAACATTCAAATACTTTAGGCCCAGAAAAACTTCAAAAACTTCTATACTGCTTTCATATTGAGACTACAAGCATTCAACCTACACTTACTACAATTTACTTTTTTGACTTCTAATAGGCTACCTAAGCCAAGTTCCTTTCATAACAATTTTTCATACAGAGAATTACACTAGCTAAAATATTTCTGGTCCCATGACGGAAAATAAGTTATCTTATAACACCATAAACTGTAACAATCTAAACTCACACTAATCTAATGTTAAAAGAGCTTACCTTTAACTTGAAGTACTTTGCTAAACAGCAATATGAGGAAGTTAAGATGGCTGAGTAGAATCCTCAAAGGTCTACTCTGAACTACAATACTAAATATAGGCAAAGTTAACACTTTGGAAATACTTCTAATTTCCACCTTTAAGATGGGCTTAAGTTATTTGAAGGTCTCCAGGAAGAAAACGTGAATTCAACAACATATATTCAACAGCCTACTTTAAGTACCTAGACTATTCAACTTTTTAAAGGTCTACTAATACTAATTCATGTCGCCAGAAGCTGCCATACCTCACTGCTCAGCAACAAACAGGACTACATACCTGAGAAGAACTGAACAATTTCTTCCTTGCTACATCCAAAAGGGAGTCCTCTAAGCCGTACAAAGCCATCATTGGCTGTGTCAGGACTATTTGGACCAGTATGCTTCAACACCCAATCCATTTCAACGTTGTTTGACTTGAATACTGAAAGAGGTGCTTAGAATTAGTCAATTAAGTTGGAGAACAAAGTTCAGATTTCCTGGGCTTTTAGATAACTAAGAAGAGCTGCCATAAACTCCCTTAGATGACCATTTCCATGCGGTCAAATACCTAAAATTCAGAAGGGGTAAGACCTCTATGTGTTTAAATGTTTACTGTTACTAGGGCAATGTAAATCAAACCTTCAACATATCTGTGTCCCATAGTTTCTCTGTCTTTTTTCAAGGCCAATTTGACTTCATCTTCTGATTCAAGTTCAACAAAAGCCTCGCCACTTGGTCTGCCTTCTCTGGTGTAGATGAAACGAATACCTTGAGCCCCATTTTGAATTTTGCAGTCTGAAAAGAAAACAACGCTTAATACAGGATTTAAAACCACTTCTGGGTGATACAGATAAAATGCATATTCCTGTCATCACAAAAAAAAACCACGCCTAAAAGACTGACCAAGCAGAACACCATCAAATTATCTCATATACAGGATACATTCCTAGTCCAACAAGGTAACTCAATACTCAAAAATAGTTCAGATGGAGCCTGGCGTGGTGGCGCACGCCTTTAATCCCAGCACTCAGGAGGCAGAGGCAGGCAGATTTCTGAGTTTGAGGCCAGCCTGGTCTACAAAGTGAGTTCCAGGACAGCCAGAGCTATACAGAGAAACCCTGTCTCTAAAACAAACAAACAAAAACAAAAAAAGTTCAAATGAAGCTACCACCTTGCCTCTAAGTATCCATTACCATCTCTTTGCACACTATCTCAGAATAATCTCATCTGGATCTGGTGACTTCACAGCATTTTCTTGTTTGGGTACCATGTCAGCTTCCCTCTATCAGCAGCCACATAACAATTTTATTCAAATCCAAACTCCAGTTCAATATTCACCCGAAAGGGGACCAATGCTAACAACTAAAAGCTCCAAGCTGCAGTTCAACTCAAACCCGGACAGCAACCGCCCCCTGCAATTGCTTGCAGTATACTTGGGTCTCGTTTTACAGATCGTTTTCTGTTACCACAGCTAAATTCAGATGGTAAGGTCAACACTACAAGTACCTTTTTACAAAACCTTACAAGACTGAGAAGAAATCACATCTTTCCCTACTTAAATTTTTCTTAGACTACTCCAGAATGCAGAGACTGATGCATAGAGACCGAAAAAGTTTTAAAAGAAAACAAATTCAGCAGGGCCACCAGCATCCCCAAGGGGGTTGGGGGGTGCGGATTTCGCAATTACCATTGCGTAACAGCGGCCAACAGAACGCGAGCCTCCTGGGGAAACCGCTGGTGGCCGCGACTCGCTAGGGGGCGCCCGGGAGGCCCGCCCCGCCCCAGCCCGGCCCGGCCCAGCCGCGGGCCCCACTGACAACTCCCGCCTCAACTCACCAGAAAAAAAGCGCTGTACTTCATCCGCGGAGCAGGACCAGGGCAAGCCCCGGACCTTCACCACGAAGCCCTCTCCGCCTTCTGCTCCCAGCATCATCGTCCCTTCGGTGGTCCTGGCGTCCACACAGATTGCAGGGCTGCGGGGTCGGGGTGGGAGTGAGGAACGCGTCTAAGAAAACAGGCATTTAAATGGCCCTCCCACTTCACCGCGCACAGCGGGCTCCGGGCGCCGCTTGGAGTCCCGCCCGTCAGTACTCCTGGGCCCCGGAGACTCAAGCAAGCAACCCGGCCTCGGCTAGCGACCCGATGCCCAAAGCCGCCCAGTGCGCCCAGGGCCGAGGCGCCAAGCTAGTAAGACCCTGGCCCACAGCCACGGTTGAGACGAGGAAATGGCGGCCGCCGCTTCCGCTCCGCCTCCTCAGACATCTCACACAATAGAAAGCGGCGCGGCCTGCAGGCCTAGGCGGCGCTGCCACGCCGGCGAGACACTCGCGGCTCCCAGGGGCAGCCTACGCCTGCCACGGCCCCTCAGGTTAGACCCTAAGCTCAGCGACAAGCAATCGTCACCCAGAGAGGTGTCCGCGGAGAGCTCGGGCAGCAGACGAAGACGGAAAACCACTCACCTCCACACAAAGCCTCGGCGTGGCTGAGGAGAAATGATAAGCGGGCGCCTGCGCAGGCTAAATAAAGCCCTTCCAGCAAGCTCTGCGCACGCGCACCCTGTTGTCGGCCCCGCCCCACTTGCGTCACAGAGAGAGATTGGACGCATGCGTATTAAGAAACCCCGAGCTCTCTCCCGCCGTCCTATTATTACACGCATGCGTTTGGGCTCAGCCCTCTTCATAAACTGACGGAGGTGTTTTTGGTTGTTTTATTTTTCTTTCTGCGCCTGCGCCTTTTTGCAATTATTGCGCTTGGCGTCTCAGCGGTTTCTCGTTTTCCTTAATGCGCATGCGTCTACCTTCAAACCGTTCTCTAGACCTACCCGCCGGAGTGGGGGAGGGGAATGGCGCTAATCAGCTCCCCGCAGGGACTGGGTAGTAATCCAGAGTTCGTTCAGGTTTGCAGGGGCGGTAGTTCTACCTTTAATCCGCAGCTTTTCATCCGCGCTCCTGTCGGTTTTGAAAGACACCACGAGGAAAAGGAAGCCATGCCCTTTCTCCCCAGAACGCGTAGGAGCTGGAGGGCCGGGCTGTGCCAAACCTCCTCTGGGTACCGCCCCGCCCCTGCGCCCAAAGCCCCGATCTCCGTGGGGCGCCTGGGACCAGTCCCCTTACCTGCCCGCTTTAAGGGATCAGTCCCGACCCACATGGGCTGCCAGTGCCCGAGCTAGTCCTGTACCCCACTTTGCCTAACGGACTCGCACTCTACGAACCCCTCGCCCTTGCACGAGAGGCGCTCGGTGTGCGGCGCCTCGCGAGGGAAGGCTGAGACTGCCAGGGGCGCGAAGGACGCAGCCCCAGAGCGCTGCGCCCGACCGACCGACGGGCCTCTCCCAAGGTGGAGACGCGCCCGGGTCATCCCGTGTGCCCTTACAGAGGTAAATGGGTGACGTTTAAGAGAATTCCTGCAACATAGCAGAATACGGATGATGTCCCGAGTTTCCCCGAATTTGACTGACCTACCCTAGAAATTAACAATAAGAGTTATTGTTTGGGCGGTGCCACGGTAGGTACCACAATTGGTAAGCCTCGGAAAGCCATCACAAGAGGTTACAGGCAAAAATACGCTTTTCTTTCAAGTGCAACATTGAGGAGGCTAAATCCAGTTTGAACAGTTTGGTTTTTAAAGGGGGGGGGGGGTGTCATCAAAGGAAAGGTGCAGAGACTGCGTGCAGAACTCAGACCTTTTAAGTCTGCGCAAGGGTGTTAAGTAGAAGGGCATCACAAGACTTCAAGAGAGCAACAGGAGCTGTGTAACGTAAACCTTCAGGTGTAAGGGAAACTCGGATGAAACAGGCTGGGAGAATAACGGCACATGACCTCACCTGCAAAGGATCTATCTAGAGGAGACGGAAAACACTAGCTTAGCTCATCGAAAAGTGAGAACTCCCAAGTCTCCAGGCCAGGAGGTGGGTGAAAGGCAAGAACACAAGCCCAGTCCAGGAGAACTGCAACTTCAAGACTTGGCTGGGCAACAGAGTGCGTTCAAGGCAACCTGGGAAATTTAGTGAAAGCCTGTCTCAAAAAGAAGACAAGAGAAATAGTAGTGGTAGAGAGCTTGCTTAACATGTATATTTCCCCTACATGGTCTTGGGACATGAGATAGATTACCAGAAACTAAGATTACTCTTCTTTAGTTAATTCACACCATTTGAGAGCCCTATTCTTATTAGATGACCTGCGATCGTTGGTTTATGATTAGATGTATGGGGAGAGCAATGAAGCATGCTAGAAAGGCTTTGAGCAAACCAACCACTCAACTATATTTTCACACACACACACACACACACACCGTTTTTTGTTTGAATCATCTTTTTTCACTTTGCACAGTAGTGTGCCTGTATTCCCAGCTACTGGAGATGCTGAGATGGGAGAGTCACTGCAACTTAGCAATCCAGGTCTCTCACCTGAAGGGGGGAAAATGTTTGTTTCCCTTCTGACAACACAACCACATTCCTACGATGTTTCTCTAAATTCTATTCTAGTTGTATAGGAAGGTTATTTTTCCATCGTAAGAGAAAATGCAGTGTATAACCATAGATAAAAACTTTATCTTCTCTTATTGTGTCCTTTCCTTATTGTTTTGAGTCCTGATTGCACACATCCCAGGCCGGCCTCAAACTCCCCTTGCAGTCATGCATGGTCTCAAGTGTTTGATCCTCCGCCTCCAGAGTGACAGGATTAAGGTGTGTGTGCCACCACACACAATGAGGATTTTCTGATGGACAATTGTTTGGCAGAAGGCTCTGAGTATTTGTGTAATTTCTAACAATGGAAGGATTTGAAGATCCTTTTGTGTACAAGGGTTGCACACGCCTGAGTTTCACCACACGGGCTTTCCCTTTCCCTTCATCCTTACTAACTTATCACTGGGACTAGGTTAACTATCTGTATCTGATCACTAGTGAGCAGATGCTACACTATAGCCGTTCCCTTGGATGTAAATTGTCCAACACAAAGCTTTCTCACAGAAAAAGTTCAGCTTCTGGGCCAGGCAGGGGTTGCACACATTTTTAATCACAGCAGAGCATTCAGGTCCCAGGAGTTTTGAGGCCAGTCTGAACTAATTAGTGCCTCTTCCTTTTCTTTCTTTCTTTCTTCCTTTCCTTCCTTCTTTCTTTTTTTTTTTTTTTTTTTTTTCTTTTTAGACAGAATCTTACTATATATCCCTATCTGGCCTAGAACTTTCTATGTAGACCAGGATGGCCCTGAACTCACCAAGATCTGCTTTTCTCTTTGTGCTTTTTCTTTTCTTTTTTTTTTTTAAGATTTATTTATTTATTATATGTAAGTACACTGTAGCTGTCTTCAGACACTCCAGAAGAGGGAGTCAGATCTCAATTCGGATGGTTGTGAGCCACCATGTGGTTGCTGGGATTTGAACTCCGGAACTTTGGAAGAACAGTCGGTTGCTCTTACCCACTGAGCCATCTCACCAGCCCCTTTGTGCTTTTTCTTAACTGCTCTTTTGGTCTTCGTGTGCTTTCTTCTTTGTTTGAGCCAGTCTTTGTATCCCAAGTTATAGCCCAGGCTAGGCGGGTGTCCAGAGGCGTTCTCCTCCTTCAGTTTCCGGGATGCTGGGATTACAAGCTTGAGCCATCACGGCCGGCTTTTGGGTGCTGCTTACATAATGCTATAAAGAGACCGTTAGCAGGAAAGCGGATGAAGCAGCAGAAGATAGGTCAGATATTAAATTTAATAATCAAGGCTTAGAGTCTTCAGAGTGAAGAAGGATGAAGCTCAGATTTGGGGGCTTGAGAAGCAAGTGCCTCTCCTGGCTAAGCCATCTCCCCAGTTCCTGTTGCTGTATTCTGGAAGAAACGAGGTTGTTTGTGTGGCTTGCACTTCCTGTCCTTGTTGATATTTATATAACTGGTGCATTAGGCCTAACAGTGGGGGAGAATCATATGTGGGTTCTGTTTCATAAAGATGAGGGGTCAAGTGTTGCTGCACATACTTCAAGTGTCTAAGGGGAAACCTGTATTCTGTCTTCTGCTCCTGGGTGTAAAATGCACGTGGAGCCTGCATTTCTCAAAGCAGCAGTAGCTTTCTTGTTATTTGAGCCTAGACTGATTTCTTATCTGTAAATGTGATGTACAATCCAATCTATAAATACTCTATTTATGTGGGGCTGGAGAGATGGCTCAGCGGTTAAAAGCACTGACTGCTCTTCCAGAGGTCCTGAGTTCAAATCCCAGTGGTTACATGGTGGCTCCAACCATCTATAATGGAATCCAATGCCTTCTTCTGGTGTGTCTGAAGACAATAGTATACTCATATTCATAAAATAAATAAATCTTAAATAAAAAAAAGACCGAAAAATATCTATTTAATAAATAAATAGCCAGGCGTGGTGGTGCACGCCTAGCACTTGGGAGGCAGAGGCAGGTGAATTTCTGAGTTCGAAGCCAACCTGGTCTACAGAGTGAATTCCAGGACAGCCAGGGCTACACAGAGAAACCCTGTATCAAAAAAAAAAACAAAATCAAATAAATAAAAGGTTTATATATAAGGGACTGGAGAGATTTCTTAGTGCTTCTTTTCCAGAGAACCAGAGGTCAGTTTCCAATATTCACCCTGAGCAGCGCCAGGGAATTCCCTCCTCTGGCCTCTGTGGGCACCCACACATGAGACATATATATATTCACACAACATACATAATCTGTTGTGTGTGAGACAGGGTTACTGTGTAGCTCTGGCGGGCCTGGGCTCAGTTAGGCAGACCAGAATGGCCTCAGATTTGACTGCCTCAGCCAGTCATGGCATTAAGGATGTGTGCCACCATGCCTGGGCTGAAACACATAAAGATTAAAAAGTGTTTATGTGGAAAACCAAAACTAAACCCTGGAAACCCTTTCCTGTCCAGAAATGAAAACATTTTCAGCAATTGTAAAAACACATTTTTTTCCAGTTTAATTTATCCAAAACATAAATATAACTTAAAACCAATGGCATGTCAGGGTTTGGTTAGTGGGTGCTTTTCATAGTGAAATATAAACTAATATCACATCCTAACACTGATGGCATCTTAGATTTGGTAGAGCTTGTATGTTCTTTTTTTTTTTTCACTAAAAAATATTAGAATTTATTATTGGATAATAAAATTCCAAATAAAATGTGTCAATAATTCAGATGATATACTAGTGCTCAAGTATATATATATATACACAATCTATGAAACCAATGCAAAGTCATGAAAACCCACGTTGTGTGGCCTTAAAATTTAGCAAATGTGAATTATCTGATCACCATAAACAATTTTTAGAAAATAAAGAAAATATCGAGGGATTTATTCAATTTCAATGTTTGTTATAGCCCTCCATAAATGCACACAATTTGATAGAGTGAACAGAGAAAATTTCCTAATTAGTTTTCCACAATGCTGCCTAGAGATTTAACAGTGAAAGATAATATCTTCAATATATGATGCTATAAATATTATACAGTAATTTCTAGCTTGTATGTTCTTGAAGGGAGTTTTCTTTGTTTTTGTTTCTTTTCTTAAGACAGGATTTCGCTGGGCAGTGATGGTGCCTTTTATCCCAGCACTTGGGAGGCAGAGGCAGGCGGATTTCTGAGTTCGAGGCCAGCCTGGTCTACAGAGTGAGTTCCAGGACAGCCAGGGCTACACAGAGAAACCCTGTCTCGAAAAAAAAATAAATCAAGACAGGATTTTTTCTGTGCAGCTCTGGTTGTCTTGGAACTTTGTAGAGCAGCCTGCCTCTGGCTCCCTGGGGTTGGGGTTAGAGGCATGCGCCACCACACCTGGAAGAACTGGTGTAGTCTTAACCAGGTACGAGGGAGCCCTGAGCTCAGGAATTGGAAGGAGGAGGATCAGGAATTCAAAACCATCACCGTCGTCAACTACAGAGTGAATTGGAGGCTGGCCTAGTGGGAGGCTGCTGTGGTGGCCCATAACTTTAATCCCAACACTCAGAAAGTTGTGACATGCTCTGTGGGTTCAAAGAGAGCCCTGTCTACATAGAAATTTTCAGACCAGCCAAAAATACATTAACCATGTAAAGTAAATAAATGTGCAATTAAACCTCTAAAATACACTGATGCATTGACAGTGAACAATCTAGAGACCGGTCCAAGGTGTGGTCTAGAATTCGTCATCTACTAAGGTGTCACTCCCACCAGAATAGAAAGGCTCTTCAATAAATGTTAAAATTAATGATTGGCAGGTTGGAGCCAAATAGCCCTGGTGCTCTAGCTCCATAGTAAAACAAACTCCAAACAGCTGAGTGGTGGCGGTCCACACCTCTGTTCCCAGCACTCAGGAAGCAGGGCAGGCCAGTCTGTAGAGTGAGTGCCAGGATAGTCAGGTCTACACGAAGCAAAACTTGTTTTGAAAAATCAAAAGAAAAACAGAAAAGGAAAGAAAGAAGAAAAGAATATCACAGATTTTAAAAGAATTAAATTTATAGTTGGGAGATTTAGATTTTTCTTTTGAGAAAATTTCTACATTGTAGCCTAGGTTAACTTGGAACTCAGCACGTAGCCCAAGATAGCCAGCCTAGAGCTCACCATGTAACCCAGAGTAACTATGAATTGCCAGTCCTCCCATCTCTCTCAGCCTCTGGGTACTGGGACAGGAGGTAAAGGCTACTGTGCCTTGTTGAAAGATTTAAGCTTAAAATTGTAAAAAGCTGGGGTTAGCAAAATTACCCAGTGGTTAAGAACATCTGTTCCTCTAGGGGACCTGAGTTCAAGTTCTAGCACCTATGTTAGGTGACCATCACTATGGTTCCAGTGTACACACAGGTGCAAACACATAATTAAAACTTTTTTTTAATGTATGAAAAGCTTCAAAGCAGGGTATGATCACACAGGAATTTAATGCCAGCAGTTGAAAGACAGAGGCAGGGGTGGGGGAGAATTTCTGTGAGTTCAAGGCCAGCTGGTTTACAAAGTGAGTTCTAGGACAGTCAGGGCAACAGAGAAACCCTGTCTCTGAGGAGAAAAAAAAGAAAGTAGAGAAGCCAAAGGTTCTCAGAATGTATGTTTAGTACATTTTGATGCTATTAATTACATGAAGATATATTTTTAAAATTCTTTGCTTGAGCTAGAGTGCTAGGATTAAAGGTGTGTGCCCTCAGGCTCAGCAGCAGGAATTTCGGAAACCTGAAGAAAAGTGGGTGTAGCACTCAGGTTCCTGAAATACCCAGAATTGCACACATACATGGAAACAGATACCTGAGCAAGCAGTCTAAAGTGTTCTCATAGACTACCTTTCCATAGTGGGGACACAAACGGATCTCTCTTGTTCTTCTCAGTATTTGTAACTGCCATAATGCTGAACACTCAGTTACTTATGGATCTACATTTTTAGCAAATAGTCCTAGTAGCACTCTGGAGGCAGAGGCAGGAGGACCACAAGTTTGAGAGACCAGCCTGATCCTAAGAGGGAGTTCTGTAGTTTCATGGGGACATGGGGAGACTCTGTCTCAAAAACAAACAAACAAACAAAAAATTGGGGGCTGGAGAGATGACTTAGAGATGAAGGGCACTGCCCAGAGGATCTGGCTTTAATTCCCAGCACCCACATGGCAGCTCACAACCGTCAACTCCAGCTCCAGGGGACTCAATAGACATGCCTACATACAGACAAACACCAGTGCACTGAAAATAATTTTTTTAAAAAAATGGATGGATGGATGGATGGATGGATGATAGGATT
Source organism: Mus caroli (assembly GCF_978045245.1). Lineage (NCBI taxonomy): Eukaryota > Metazoa > Chordata > Mammalia > Rodentia > Muridae > Mus > Mus caroli. The sequence continues at coordinate 72,698,105 of NW_028227268.1, forward strand.
TTAAAATTCGGAGTTATAAGGATTATCAGAACCCTGAGTGGAAAGGGAACCGAGGGTTCAGTTCAGTGGGAGAGCATTTACCTAGCTTGTCACGGATTCTATCCCCAGCAAGGCTAAAATATTAAAGGAGCAGCAGCACCAGGGCTTGAAGCTCCCTCCTTCCCCCGCAGGGTCTGCTCAGATGACAGTTTCTCAAAGCTTCCGTGACCTAGGAAGAGCAGCGGGAGAGCAAGGTGGGTTCCCGTGGGGCTCGCCCTGCCACCTCCTTGGTCTAAATGGAATAGTTCTCCCTCCCAATGCCAGGCGATGGCTGGCAACCATTTTAAACTGGTCAATGAGAATCGGTGTGGGAAGGAAGACATCTCACAGCTCTGGCCCTGATCCTCGCCCGCTACCGTCAAGGTCTGCGGTTTTGCGCCCTCTTCAGTTCACTCGGCGGCTTCCTTTAAAAGAAAAAAAAAAAAGTCTTTGTTTCGAATTATTTGGCTTTTGTACGTTTTTCTTTGTTTTGGTTTTTTTGGGGGGTGGGGGTGGGGGGGAGTATTAGGAATGACACCCAGAGCCTTACCAGCTTAGGCAGATGCTCTGAGCTGCACCCCTAGCCCAACTAACAGATTTTGAATCTTGTGGAAAGTGGTCCTGGCTTCTTAACGCCTCAGCCAAGGTCACTCCCTGCAATTAAGTCTCAAGCTGTGTATAAAACGTACTGAGGGCTAATATTCTTTAAAAGAATATTTAAGAAGAGAGATAAAATATACATAACACAAAGCCATTTTTAGCAGTTTGTTCTGTGGGGTCATGTGGCACACAAGGCCGTCATGACTCCCGGGTAGCTGAGGAAGACCCTGAGCCCCACAGTTGTTCCTGCCTGTTTCATACACCCGGCCAGTTTTGTCCACTGCTGCTGACTAGCCCAGGCTTTCATGCATGCCAGGCAACACACTCCTCGACAGTCCCAGACCCGTTTTTAACCCTTCCCTTTCCTTCGTGTTGTCCCCACCCCCACCCCCACCCCCAGACAGGGGTTCTCTGTGTAGCCCTGGCTGTCCTGGAGCTCACTTTGTAAACCAGGCTGGCCTCGAACTCAGAAATCCGCCTGCCTCTGCCTCCCGAGTGCTGGGTCCTTCGTGTATTTTTTTTTTTTTAAAGATTTATTTATTTATTATATGTGAGTACACTGTAGCTGTCTTCAGACACTCCAGAAGAGGGCGCCAGATCTCATTACAGATGGTTGTTAGCCACCATGTGGTTGCTGGGATTTGAACTCTGGACCTTTGGAAGAGCAGTCGGGTGCTCTTACCCACTGAGCCATCTCACCAGCCCCTTTCGTGTATTTTTAAACAATCATTTTAATTTATGTGTATGAGTGCTTTGCCTACATCTGTGCCTAGTGCCCACGGAAGCCAGAAGAGGGCATTGGACCCCCTAGGAGCTACAGACAGTTATGAGCAGCCTTGTGGGGGCTAGGAATGGAACCTGGATCCCCTGGAAGCGCCTTCTGTGCTCTGAATCCTGGAGCCATCTCTCCTGCCCTCTTGTTTTTGTTTTTTGAGACAAGGTCTCAGCATGTTTCTCTTCTGACTGGCCTGAAAATTAGAGATCCTTCTACCTCTGCCTCCTGAGCTAGGGTTAAGGGCTTGTTACCCAGAAACCCTTCCTTTTTTTGTTTGTTTGTTTGTTTGTTTGCTTGTTTGTTTGTTTGTTTTTGGGTTTTTTGTTGTTGTTTTTGGTTTTTGGTTTTTTGGGACAGGGTTTCTCTGTGTAGCCCTGGCTGTCCTGGAACTCACACTGTAGACCAGGCTGGCCTCGAACTCAGAAATCCACCTGCCTCTCTCTGTCTCCCGAGTGCTGGGATTAAAGGCGTGCGCCACCACACCCATCGAAACCCTTCTATTTTAAAAAATTATTTTTGTGCATGCCTCTTGTGCCTATGTGCGTATGATGTCCACGTGCGCATGTACAGAGGCTAGAGGACACCTTTTGGAAGTCAGCGCTCTTTTCTTGTACCAGGAGTCAGACCCAGGTCAGCAGGCTCTGCACAGCACGTGCATTTCACCTGCTGAGCCATCGCACCACCCCATTTAACCATTCTCAAAAATCTTCAGTGTACACTCATCCTCTGGACAAAATCCTCACCGTGGTAAGCCACCCCAGAGCGCTCACTCCCGCTGCTCCCAGCACCGCTTCTTGCTGCAGCACCCTTGTCTGTCTTTCTGTTCTCACATTCCTTCTGCTATTTTCCTGCGGGTCTGCTTTCCTATGAGACCCATGCCCTGCCAGTCTATGTTTGGGCTCATTTTCCTCGACGAAGTCCAACAAATCATAAGTCACCAAGCGGCTTCAGAATCCCAAAGCAAAGATGCCGGGCTGATGGTTAAGTGTAGCTGCTGATGTGAGGAAGTCCCTATGAGGTTGGTAACACCAGACTCTGGGTGTGTCCCTGTGGCTATTTCCAAAGATGATTAGATCATAAGGGCTCTGGCTGAATGATGGCTTAATCGCTTGATGGATTCTTAATATGGCAGTGTCTTTCTTAGTCACTGTTCTCTGACAAAACACCATGACCAAGGCAACTCATAAAAGGAAGCATTTAATTGGAGGCTTGCTTACAGTTTCAAAGGGTGAGTCAACGTGGCAAAGAGTGTGGAGGCAGGCAGACATGATATGATGCTGGAGCAGGCCATGAGAGAGAGAGAGAGAGAGAGAGACAGGACCACCCACAGTGACACATCTCCTTCAACAAAGCCACACCTGCTACAAGGCCACACCTCCTAATCCTTCCCATCCGTTCACTGGGGACCAAGCAGTCAAAGGACTGAACCTCTGGGGGCCGTTCTCTTCAAACCTCTTCTGGTGGCCTTACTGGAAGGTGGTAAGAAGTAGGAAGTGAGACCTAGTGGTGGAAGTAAGTAGCTCACTGGCATATGTGTTCTTGGAGACTGTACCTGACTCTGGCCTCCTCTAGGTTCACTGTATGGAGGTTTGAATTCGAAATGTCCTCTGTAGACTTTGGGTATTTAAACACTTAGTCCTCAGTTGGTGGGGTGCTGGAGGAAGTATGTCACTGGGGATGGACTTTGACACAAAAAAAAATCACTTCCAGTTTACTTCAGCTTCTTTTAAAATAATAATAATAATTTACTTTTGTTTTATGTGCATTGGTGTTTGCCAGCATGTCCGTGAAGGTGTCAGATCCCCTGGAACTGGAGTTACAGAGAGCTGTGAACTGCCACGTGTGTGCTAGGAGTTGGACCCAGGCCCTCCGGAAGATCAGGCAGTGCTCTTAGCTGCTGAGCCATCTCTCTCCCTTACCTACTTCAGCTTCTTTCTTGCCACTGTGGCTGCCACTTTCTGCCATGTCCCCACCATGATGGACTCAGACCCTCTGGAACCATAACACAAAGTAAACCCTCTTCTCTTTTAAATCCTTCCATACTCTATGTGTACATGTCTGTGTGTGCAGGACCCTGCAGAGGCCCAGAGAGGTGTCTGGTTCCCCGGAGCTGCAGCAGCGGATGGTTGTGAGCCACCCTGTGGGTACTGGCAACTGCAAGAACAACACATGCTCCTCACCCTCGAGCAGTGCTCCTCACCCTTGAACAGTGTGCCTCACTCTCGAGCTTCTCTTTGGCCCCACGTTCTCTTTAAGTTCTCTTTGGTCATACTGTTTTATCACAGCAACAGGAAAGTGCCTAATAACTCTACTTCCCCTCTGCCACTAAATTAAAAACAAACAAACAAACAAACAAACAAAAAAAAAAACTACATCACACACTCCCATTACCATGTTGTTCTCCCAAAGCCATGGGTCAAAGAACTCACAGACTAAGCCCTCTGAAATGAAAGCCAAACAAAATCTTTTTATTCTTTTTGTCCCCCAACATAATATTTTTATTGATTATTTGGAAATTTCACATTATCCACCCTGATCACACATACTTCCCAGTCCCCTCGTGTCTACCCCCTACCCTTCTGACCTTCTCCTCAGAAAAAAAAGAAAGAAAGAAAGAAAGAAAGAAAGAAAGAAAGAAAGAAAGAAAGAAAGAAAGAAAGATCCAATTTGGGTTATTCATATGCTCACTGGAGCATGGGCAAATTCCCAAGGCCTGTCCCCTAAAGAACTGAGTCCTTCCCACCTCCCCACCCAGAAGCCATCAACTTTGAGGGCTGCTCTGTAGCATCCTTACCACAATTCCTAAGAGTTCTCTTTGATGGCTTCCTTTTTAGGCTGTTACTTTGGGGGGCTAGGGCATAGGGGTTGTCTCGGGAGCTTTCTATGGCCCTCTTATTCAACTGTGCTTCTGCAGTCAGCAATACCACTACAGGAGTAGCTTCCTTGCCATTTATAGTCAGCGGGAACACAGGTCCTGGGCTTCTATGTGGTTTCTGGCAACAGCATGGACCACCGACATCCACGTGGTCTCCGGCATCAGCATGGTGCCAAGGACCCCTGGTGGCCTCTGGTGGCAGTATGGATCACCACGGCCATCAAAATGGCCTTAGGAGCCTGCACAGGCCACTCACATGAACATGGCTTCAGACAGTGGCATACACCACAGACAACTGCATGGCCCTCAGTGGTAGCACAGACCTCAGATGTCAATGCTGCTCCTGGCTGCCGTATGACCACGAGCCCAAACATGGGCTTTGGAAGCAGCATAAGCCATGGATATTGACAGGGTTTAGCACAGACCACAGATGCCCACATGGCTTCATCACGGCCTGGGGCAGCAGCACAGAACACTGATACCAGCATAGCCTCTTGGGGAGGTATGGACCATGGAGGTCTTTCAGGGAGATCCAGTGCAGGAAATGGACCACTCTTCATCTTGGACATCCTGCTATTCCTCAGAGCCAAGGTGACCGTGCAGCAGGGGAGTGGTCCAGGGGCTGAGTCTGTGCAAGCTCCAGGCTGCTGCCCACCACACTGCTGACCCTACCAGACAATGACATGTTCCTCCATCGACTGCAGCCTTCTCTCTCGCACACCTGTCACATCTGTCCTGTCTCTAGTGCACACACCGCTCTGCTCCTCCATCTTTCCCATCACGTACTCATTCACTGTAGTGGCATTGGAAGCTCTGTGTGTGTGTGTGTTTGCCCAAAGAGCTTTACATGCAAATGTTCACTGTAACACTGAGTCATTGGCCTAGTTTCCAGTTTCTGATGCACCACCAATAACTGGACCATTGCTGAGTCTCCTCTAGTCCATCCTGCTGTTGCCCAGAGTCTTGGTGATCCTGTGGCTCTCTCTGGTTCTGCAGGACTAGCTCCTTCATGTGCTCCAGCAATTCATAGATGGAGTAGATGCTGGGGAGTAGACGCACGGCACGCAACATGCTGGATCTGGACCTGAGTGGTAGCTGAGTTGGTCTCAGCCTGACAGGGACCACCTGGCCTTCAGCTGCCAGGTCAGATCTTCCTCTCTTTAGTCAGTTAGTTGGGTCATAGCTACACAGTAATTGGTATAACTAATACAGGAAAACATACAGGCATAGTAATTAATATAGCTAATGCAGTAACACATACCATATGGTTCTGCACTTCTTGGCTAGATTTTCTCAAATGTCTTACATAGAGTGCTGTCTCTAGGTGGCTCCCCTCCTCTGATACAGGATATTATGTATTTCAAATTAGCCTGGAACTTGCTATTTAGCTGAGGATAACCCTGCACTTTTGTTTCTTCAGCTTCCTTCTCTCTGGTGTTGGGATTTCAGAGGTGTAACACTATGCCCAGGTCATGCAGTGTTGGATAGCAAACCTAGGACTCTGTATAGTCTAGGCAAGCATCCTACCAAGTGAGTTAGCCCCCCCCCACACACACACACATTTTTCCTGATCTTTATTTACTTATTTGCTCCCTTGCTTTTGTTTTGTTTTTCAGGTAGCCTCATGTAGCCCAGGCTGCCCTCGAGCTCACAAAAGCAAGAATAACTTTCAACTTCTGATTGTCCCGTCTGCACCCCTGAGCACTGGAATAAGGTGGAATAAGGAATAACACTATGTCAGCTGTGCTGTCCTAGAGATGGAACAGCTGGGACTGTATAATTTGGGCTGTGACGTCTGTTCACAGTGGTGTGCAGCCATCACCTCGCTGCCACTGAAGCTGCTCATTTTCTTCTGACAGAAACCCTGGGCTCAGTTTTTTTTTTATAGATTTACTCAGTTATTTCTGCTCATAGTACAAGGGTACATTCAATTCCTCATGACTGGGAAGAAGGCAGGACCTTGGATTAGCTGCTAGCACTTGGGTTTTGCCAGTTTATATCTTTTTGTTTTGTTTTGTTTTGTTTTTTGTTTTGGTTTTTCGAGACAGGGTTTCTCTGTGTAGCCCTGGCTGTCCTGGAACTCACTTTGTAGACCAGGCTGGCCTTGAACTCAGAAATCCACCTGCCTCTGCCTCCGGAGTGCTGGGATTAAAGGCGTGCACCATCACGCCTGGCTGCCAGTTTATATCTTTAAATATCAAGACAGTAGAGAAAGGCCAGGTGTGACCGAAGGAATCGGGCATGAGAGGCAATGTCTGATGCAGTCTACTGAGCCAATTAGGACCAAATTGATAAGAGAGGTAAGGAACACGGGCTGAGCTAGGCTTAGTGTTTGAACTCCTTTAATCTTCGTACTTAGGGAGCACAGGCAGGCAGATCTGTATGAATTCGAGGCTAGCCTGTTCTACGTAGTGAGTTCCAGGATGGCCAGGGCTGTTATACAGAGAAACCATGTCTCAAAATCAATGAACCAATCAGTCAATCAATCAATTGTGGGGTGGGGAAATGGCTCAGGGGCTAAGAACACTGGCTTTTCTTGCAAAGGATCCAGGTTCAACTCCCAGCACCCACAGTATTTCACAATCACCTGTAACTTCAGTTCCAGGAGATTCGATGCCCTCATCTGACATCTGCAGGCACTGCACCCACCTGGGCTTCCCCCCATCCTCTGCTCCCTCAAATCTTTTTAAAAGTGTCACATTCCTGGGGCTGGAGAGATGGCTCAGCAGTTAAGAGCACTGGCTGCTCTTCCAGAAGTCCTAAGTTCAATTCCCAAAACTACATTGGTGGCTCAGGACCATCTATCTATAAAGGGATCTGATGTGCTCTTCTGGCATACAGGCATACATACAGAACAACACATACATTTAAAACACACACACACATGCAGCATCTACACATAACATGCACCCACACATACCACCTTTCCCCAGTTGTCTTACATGTTTTGCTGGTCTGTCACAGGGCAGTGGTCACACCTGTTTCTCCCCGTTAACCTACACATGTTCTTGCAAGGTCTTCTGTTCCCAGATTGTCAGGTTCTGTTTCCTAGTACACTACTCGTCTGTTTTCCCCTCATAAGAGCTGAGTTCCTCAGCTGGGGAGATGGCTCAGGTGGTAAAAGCTCTAGTACAACTAAGTTCAGTCCCCAGAACTCATATGAAAAAAAAACCCAGGTGTGGTGGCACGTTCTGGCAGTCCTGGTGCTGGTGAGGCAGAGACAAGGAGATCTCTGTGGCCAGTTGGCCTGACCTACTTGGCAAGTTTCAAGCCAAGGAGAGGCCTGCGTTTATTCCAATTTTATTATTTTTATGTGTATGGGTGGTTTTTGCCTGAATGTAAGACTGTCACATACATGTAATACCCGTATGGGCCAGGAGAGGGCATCAGATCTCCTGCAACTGAGGTAAAAGTGAGAGCATGTGGGTTCTCAGTATTGAATCCAGGTCTTCTGCAAGTGCTCTTAACCGCTGAGCCATGTCTCCTAAACTAGTTTTTTTGTTTTTGTTTGTTTGTTTTTTAATCATGTTTTTACAGTTTGTTTTCCATTTAATTATTTGGTTTTTCGAGTCAGGGTTTGTGTAGCCCTGGCTGTCCTCGAACTCACTCTGTAGACCAGTCTGGCCTCTAACATACAGAGATCCATTTGCCTCCAACTGATGGGATTGGAAGCCTGTGTTGCCACCCCCTGGCTAACTAACAGATTCTTACAATGAATTTCGCTCCTGTTTCTTGTGTCTTGTTAACCCAGTCTAGTCTGAAAAATTGGAAATCCAAAACACTGCAAAATCTAAAATGTTTTTGAGTGACTTAATTCACCAGAACAAAAATTGGCACTTTCATGGTTTGGATCTGCAATGTCCCCCCAAAGGCCTTCAAATTTGTGTAGCAAAACATTTCCTGGGGAGATGCAACACACCTGTGCTCATCCCACTTAGGGAACCCTAAACACACCAGAGTACAGATATCACTGAAGTCCAATTTGGTGGAACCAGTGAGTTTTATTGTGATGACTTACAGGAATATGGGTGAGGGGCCATTAAGGAGCAGACACGACTCAAAGACAGCTGCATCACCGAAGCCCAGCCCCAGCAAGAATGACAGCTTATAAAGCTGGGAACCTGGAGCACACTGCATGGCCTGCAGGCCACTCAACAGGTTGGAGAGTGGCCTTGCCAGGTCCTCTGTTGGTCTTAGCTTCTTTCTTCCAAGGTAGCTCAGCTGGTGTCTGCTTCCTCCAGACAGCTGGTCTGATCTAAGAGTCTTGGAAGGGTTTCTCCTCTGAGAGTCTCTGTGCAGCTCAGCTTTTGTTCATGAGAGAGGGACTCTCATCTTTTATTGCTTACTCTGGCAGGGAGGGGCCTAGTGAATCTGGTCCATTTCAGGGACTTCCTGAAGCTCTTTGAGTTGTTTACCTCCCTGCTTAAGGAGCTTCCCTGCAAGATGAAATGTTTCAATCTCAGAGGAAACTTACACAACATAGCTCAAGACTGTAAGCCTACAGGGAGGAGTCTTTAGGGGGTGGGACCTAGAAGGAGGCAGGAGGTCACTAGCCCTGTATCCCCGAGGGCATGTTGGATCCATCCTCTCTGCATTCTGACATCTGAACACAGCTGCTCCTCCAAGTGCTCTCACCATACTACACTGTGCAACCATAGGACCCAGAGACTATGGCTGAAACCTCTGACACTGTGGACTGGAACAAACCTTCCCACTTTGATCTATTATCTCCCAGCTAGGGAGATAGTTTAGTGGGCAGGGTTAGGGTTAGGGTCACTAAAAAAGAGCCCCCCCCCCAAAGAGTCAAATATACAAATACTGTGAGTCAGCCTCTCCTGGGTCTTTTTTTTTTTTTTGGTTTTTCGAGACAGGGTTTCTCTGTGTAGCCCTGGCTGTCCTGGAACTCACTTTGTAGACCAGGCTGGCCTCGAACTCAGAAATCCGCCTGCCTCTGCCTCCCGAGTGCTGGGACTAAAGGCGTGCGCCACCACGCCCGGCTCCTCTCCTGGGTCTTATCAGCTCTTCCACAACATCCAGTATACTAGAAACATGTTTAAGTAGTTATTTGCTGTTGGGTGTGGTGACACATATCTTTAGCCCCAGAAAAAATGGGAGTGGAGAAAGACAGGTGAATATTATGAGTTCCAGTCTGGTATACCTAACCCCATCTCTAAAATGAATTATAGTCCTGGAGTTTGAACACAGGGCCTTGTATAAATTAGACAAGTGCTCTAACACTGAGCTATGTCGCACTTTCCTGAGACACACTCACACACACACCATCTCACACTTATATACTGTGTGGCCCCAACGCTTTTTTTTTTTTTTTTTTTTTTTTTTTTAAGTTTCTCTGTGTAGCTTTTGCTGGCCTGGAATTAGGTCTATAGAGGCTAGCTTCAAACTCCAGAGATATGCCTGCCTCTGCTTCCCCAGTGCTTGGATTAAAGGCGTGCGCCACCCCTTCCTATACATTTATTTTTAATGCTGGGTCGAACAGAAGTCTTTATTCCACGTATGATAAAATCACAGGCTTCACCAATAGAGAACAAAACAAAGAGTGAGTGTGGGAAAGCAGAACCTAAGGTTTGGAGAAAAATCCAAGCGCCCTCCCCCGCACTGCCCAAGCATCTCATGCGCTTTAACTCCCTTTCCTACTTATCTCTGCCTCACGCAGCTGCACCCAAGGAACACCGGGACGCCCAAGGGAAGTGGACCACCCGGGCCACCAGGGCGGGGCGGGGCGGGGCAAGGCGAGGCGCGCACGCGCGGCCCTGCTTTAGGTACAGTTTTATTGCATCACCGCGACTCCAGAGCGCGCGGCTGGATTATAAGTACTCCCGCGCCCCCGTGCTTGGGCATCTTTCTCTTCCAGGAGCGCGCCGGGGCCGCAGGGTCTTTATCCGCGACCACCTTCTTCTCCAGCAGTTGCATGCGCGCCGTAGTCTCGGTTAGCATGTCCATGAGCAGTTCTTGCTGCAGCTTCAGGTAGTTGTTTTCTTCCAGCAGCACCTGGCTCTGGATCGGCTGCACTTGTGGCTTCCAGGCCGGGATGGTGGAGGAGGGCAGAGGCGTGCGCGCGCCTGCGCCCTTCCCCTCTGGGGTCCAGCGGCCGCCGCGGAAGACGAAGGCCTCGCGGTCGCTCAGTCGGGTGCGAGGCTCGCCGTAGTTGAGCCCCAGTTCGGCCTGTCGTGTGCGGTGGTCCAGCAGATAGAAGGTGGACATGGATGAGATATGGCGCAGCGGTGGCCTCCGCGGCGAGAAGCGGCGCGAGAAGTGGTCGACCCAGAATTGCCTCACCTGCTCCCACAGGCGGCCCGCTTGGCTCGCCGCCAGGCACTCAAAAGCCTCCAGGGTGAAGGTGGTGTGGGCCACGCGGAGCGCGCGGGTGACTGGAACCCTGATGTTCTGGAATGGTGAAGGCGAGCCAGTGGCACTGCTGGAAAGCAAATGGCCTGTGAGCGGCCTGCTCAGGATAGGCTCTGCAGTTGTAGGCTAGTAGAGGAGACCATTCCTGCATAGTCACACCAGCCGCGCTCACCAAAATTACCTCCCTGGAATCCTTTATCTAGGGTGTATGTGTGTAAGAGATAATGTAGGGCTCGGCAGTGGTGGCACATGCCTTTAATCCCAGCATTTGGGAGGCAGAAGCAGGTGGATTTCTGAGTTCGAGGCCAGCCTGGTCTACAGAGTGAGTTCCAGGACTGCCAGGGCTATACAGAGAAACCCTATCTTGAAAAACAAACAAACAAAAAAAAGGGATAATAATGTAGGTAAAGGCTCAGGAACCACGTTCTCTGAAATGCTGGGAGAGACCACAGGTAGGGGGCCACAAGTAGAGATCAGTAGCCAAGCAAGTAGGACAGGCCTTTCCTTATTGACAGCTGTGAGGCAAAGGGCTGTCGAGTTCCAGATGCGTGAAAGAGCCGCCAAATAGGATTGGTTCTGAGAATAGCAGAAACGTAGGCTAGAAAGGTGAGCCAGAGGGCATTTTGCTGTACAGTACAGGGAAGCTGAACATTTGTGGTGTCGTTCTTTAAGGGAGGCTGCTGATGGCTGCAAAGCCAGGGTTAGTGTGAACTCGGCAGAGCGTCTGTCTGGTGAGATGTCTAGCACATTCTAGCACTGGCACCTGCTCCATGCCAGGTCTGACCTGCACAGAGGATACCACAAGCACAGCCTTTGTCTACCCTCAAGATGTTCCTGGTCCAGCTGGAAAGGCGTATATTAAAATCCAGTGTAATCAATGACATCTTAGGACAGACAGGTGTCTTAGCCTAGACCTACGCTTAGCTTTCAAGTAACTGGAATGCTGCACACTAGAGTTAACTTTTGTTCCTTAGCCGACTACTGACGGGAATCTAAAGCCCAGATAACTACCGGAACCCATCTTGCTTGCTTCCTAACTCTTCTCACAACACCTGTAAAGTGCTGATTCTACAGTGTGGTTTTTCAAATACCTCTCCTGCCATCGAGGGCAGGATCGAAAACTGCTGTCGGGTTTCCTCTGCCACACCTTCATTAAACCAACAGAATTGTGCAGGGGGGCAGAGACAGGTGTTCTCCCCCACCCCCTGATTTAGCTCATGGAGTGAGTCTCTGGAAGTCCCTACACATCCATCTTTGAGGTCACAACTTCCCCAGTAGACTTGTTTCCTGACATTCCTTGCGAGTTGTTCCTCACCTGGAAGATGTGGTGGCGGTGCCCAAGCTGCTGTCCCAGGCCTGGCCCCATTTCTGGGTTGCGGCACCCAACTGTCTGCCAGCTGTGACTCACAATGCCTCCCTGCCAGGCCTCCTAGGGTAGAGGTGGTGCAGACAGTGAAGTGTGTTCAGTTACGGGAAGTTTACGGAGCATTGACGGTGTTCCAGGCCCTGTTCTGGGGGAGGGGAGGCGTTCAATCTTAAAATCGCACCCCTCGTTTTGTTTAAATCTTTGTTGTTTTGATTTAGGTCCTTTTGAGACAGGATAGCCCAGGTTACCCTGTAGCCCAGGTTAGTAAGAATCTTCCTGAGCCAGTCAGTGGCAGCAGGTGGGTTTCAAGAGTTTGAGGCCAGCCTGGTTCAGGACTGCCAGGGCTACACAGAGAAACCCTATCTGGAAAAACAAAACAAAACAAACAACAAAGGGATCTGCCTGCTTCCTGCCTTAGCCTTCTAGCCAGATTATAATCAGACGTTTCTGGCTTCTATGTGGAAGGTGGGAGTATGGGTAGTGTGACCTCTGGCCAAAAGCTAACCTCCAGTATCTTCTTGATCACTCTTCACCTTACTTGTTTACTTATTTATTTATAAACATAATGACAGAGTATCTTTATGGAGTTCTGGCTGTCCTAGAACTAGCTCTGTAGACCAGGCTGGCCTCAGACTGAGAGATCCACTTGCTTCTGCCTTAGAGTGCTGAGATCAAAAGTGTGCACCAACCTGCCTGGTCTTCCACCCTATTTTTTGAGTCAGAGTCTCTCACTGAACCTGGAGCTAGCAGAGTCACAAGGCCAGCTGGCCAAATAAGCTGTAGGGATCTTCTACCCTCACCTTTGCCAGGGAAGTGTCTTCTTGGAGTTGTAGTGACATCAAAGGTGAGAGTGGGAGCTCCCAGAGATGCACTCTGTGAACGAGGTGGGAGTTGGGTACCACTCGACTTCTGGCCAGCTATGAAAGTCATGTGTTGTATTAATGAAGGTAGGGCAGAGGGATCTTACTCATTCTGTCTCTCCCTTAAGTTCCAGACAGACATTGCTGTACCCTGTAGATTGGGGGGGGGGGGGGTGCGTGTGTGTCAGTGTCCTGTGTCAGCACTGGGGTTAGAGATGCAGGCTGCCACACTCACTCAACCCCATGAGAACCGGGGTTTCTGCACTCAGGGTCTCAGGCCTGTGCAGCAGGCCCCTCCCTCACTGAGGCATCTCAGGCCCCTTACTTGGGTTTTTGGAGACCTGATCTCACGTTGTTAGCCTAAGCTGGCTAAAATCTCCTAGGCCTAAGTGATCCTCCTCCCTTATACATAAGTCTCCTGAGCAGCTCCAGCCTATAGGCTTGTGGCACACAGTTGGCTTAAGCCAACGTTCTTGGCAATGGGATGGATGGGAGGCGAGCATAAGGAATCTGACCTTGCTCTAGAGTACATGTAGACTGCCCTCCAGGAATTTTTTTGCAACCTTAGTCCAGAGTGTAGCAATGGAAACTTTTGGGGACAGATTGAGCCCAGGGCTTCCTGCATGGTATTTGTATACTCTTCCTGTAGCTTTTTAATTTTTTTCAAATCCAATTTTTAATGATGGTTCTTCTTTTTTTTTTTTGGTTTGGTTTTTCGAGACAGGGTTTCTCTGTGTAGCCCTGGCTGTCCTGGAACTCACTTTGTAGACCAGGCTGGCCTCGAACTCAGAAATCCGCCTGCCTCTGTCTCCCAAGTGCTGGGATTAAAGGCATGCGCCACCACGCCCGGCTGGTTCTTTTTTTTTTTTTAAAAAAAAAGATTTATTACTATACATAAGTATACTGTAACTGACTTCAGACACACCAGAAGAGAGTGTTAGATCCCATTACAGATGGTTGTGAGTCACCATGCAGTTGCTGGGAATTGAACTCAGGACCTTTGGAAGAGCAATCAGTGCTCTTACCCTCTGAGCCATCTCGCCAGCCCTTAATGATGGTTCTTAAATGCTTTAACCTCCCATGTAGCCCACCACCCACCAGAAGTAGTGGGAAAGAAAGGATTCGGGAGAAGTGGACCTGTTTAGAAAGGTTCTTTGGAGCCACTCCCATCTGTGTTGCCAGGAAATCAGCAGTTCAGTTCACAGGTCAGCAGCGGCAGCTCGACCCACTCACAAGCACTTCACAGATACACCAGCAGTCTAGTTTGGTAGAATGAGGATAGCAAACACGAATCGGGCATGACCTAGCAGAGACAGCCAGGCCTCAGCCTCTGCTTGAGTCAGCAGGAGGGCCGCAGAGGAACACCAGGAGTTCTTGGCTATGCCTCTCTCAGGGAAGTGAAGATCAGGGCAGACTCAAGACCCACAAGCATTGCACAACTAGCTCTGTAAGCAACCTAGCTAAGCCTCCGTCACTGCTGAGTCCTACTCATCTCCTCCAAACATCACGCGTCCTCCACAGGTCTTGCCTCAGCATGTGTCTTGCCTCAACAGACATCACTCTGCCAATCGGCCCAAGGCCAGGGCAGCGGCAAGAAACTGCAGCACACTACCAGAAGTTTTATGGTGCACTTGTCTCTATGGAGTCCCAGCAGATGTAGCTCAGCTACACAGTGTGAGGCTAACAATACATGTATGTTGTTAGCAAGAACCCATCACATGTCCTTTCATGTGCTTGGTTTAGGAGAACATTCTTTTACCTGTGTCTGCTTCAGCTAAATGTTCCTTCACGAGTCTGCCTTGGTCTTTCACCTGTGTCCACTTTGGGAAAACACTCCTTCACATATTTGCCCCAGCAAAGCACCATCCAACTGACTTTCCAAAGAACCCTTCCATTTCCAAATCAACTCTCCTACAGAGCCACCCTACTGGAACCTTTAAATGGATATGCCCAGTGAAAGCAATGAGGGCCCTGGGGCTACTACACCAACAAGAGATTGCTGCTGGGCTTGAGTGCTTAGTTCCAGAAAAACTGGCTTACAGAGTGAGCCCTACCCCACCCTGAGGGTTTATATGCAGTTAATGGTTGATGGGGTAGCCGCTGGTTCATGTTCCAATGCTCCTGTAAATAAATTACCCATGTTCCTGTTAGCAGCCCTAATGAAATTTTGATTTGTTTTGAGCTTGCACAGGCTCCTGGTCTCTTCTCCCCCCTCCCCTCCCCCAATTCCAAATAACATACAGTGTGAAATTAGAAGAGAGGCTAGTTGTAAAGAGGAAGATGATTATCGATTGTGATGGAGGAAGAGAGGGTAAGGGGGTAAATAAGATGGAAATACACTATGTGTGTCTATGAATAAGTCAGGATGAAACCCTTCATGCATAATTGACACATACTACTGAAAAGCAGTAACATGAATGCCAAGCATGGTGGGCCCCTAACTGTATTTCAGCACGTAGGAGGCTGAGGTCAGAGGATGACCCTTCAGTTCAAGGTCAGCTTGAGCTATAGAGTGAGTTCTAGATCAGCCTGGGGTAGAGTTAGACTGCCTTAAAAATGCAGGGGAGAGGGAGAGAAGAGAGGGAAGAAGCTTGAAATAGCTTTTCTGTGTGGTCTCTCCTCTTGAGCCCCTACCAGCTACCATCTTGCTGTCTGCCATGTTAGATTGCAGCCAGGAAGACCTCATCAGGACCAGAAGATATCAGCACCATTCTTCTGGACCCTTCAGTTGTGAGCCAAAGAATTCTATCTTTAAAAAGTGATGCATGTATGTGTCTGTGGAGTTTATGCATGTGAGTACAGTGCTCAAGAAGGCCAGAAGAGGGCATCAGATCCCTGCCTGCAGTTACAGGTAATTGTGAGCTGACCTTTGCTGTGCTGGAAATCAAACTCAGGTTCTCCATAAGATCTGCAAATCCTCTTTACAAAGCCCCATCTCATGAGTGGTAACAGAAAATAGAGGTACAGGGAGTTACTAGATAATCCCTCATAACATGGTGTCACACAGCAGGTCCTTGAGAGCACAATGTCTGATGAAAATTCCTGAGTGATTTATGAGGGTTGTACTCTCAGGAAAAAAGATAGAAGGACAGGCTTAACACTAAAGGGAGACTGGTGTGAGTGGAGATGCCCTTCAGTCTGATCCCCTGGGTGACTCAGCACAGACTAGACTGCATCAAGTGGAGAGTTGGGGCTGGAGTGATAGCTCAGAAGTTAAGAGCACTGACTGCTCTTCCAGAGGTCCTGAGTTCAATTCCCAGCAACCACATGGTGGCTCACAAACATCTGTTATGGGACCCAACACCCTCTTCTGGGGTGTCTGAAGACAGGCACAGTGTATCCATACATGAAACAAAAAATAATTCTTGAGAGAGAGAGAGAGAGAAGAGCCAGTCTTTGCCCCTTCTGTCAGTTACTGCCTGGAGGGTGGCTGTGAGTGGTCATCTGAGAACAAAGCAGCAGTTGGATGTCACACTGTCAATAGGAAAGGTCTAGGTCGAGGGGTGCAGAGATGATGGCTCAGCAGGTCACAGTGCTTGCTCTCTTCTACAGAACTCCAGTTTGGTTCTCTGGAACCCATGCCAGGTGACTTGCAACTGCCTGTAACTCCTCCTTCAGGGGATCAGACGCCTTTGCTTGACCTCCACAGGCATAATATCCACAAGCACACCCCGACGGTCCTGACTAGTTTTATGTCAGCTTGATACAAAGTTAGAATCCTTTGGGAAGAACTCTCAGTTGTGAAAACACCCCCATAGGATTGGTCTGTACACAAGTCTGTAGTCCACTTTCTAATTATTGATTCAGTCCACTATGGGTGGTGCAATCCCTAGACAGGTATTCTGTTCAGGGTGATATAAGACAGACAGGCTGAGGACCGGAGAGATGGCTTAGTGGTTAAGAGGACTGACTGCTCTTCTGAAGGTCCTGAGTTCAAAAGCCAGCAACCACATGGTGGCTCACAACTATCCATAATGAGATCCGATGTTCTCTTCTGGTGTGTCTGAAGACAGCTACAGTGCACTAACATATAATAATAAATAAATCTTAGGGTCCGAGCGAGCAGAGGTCCTGAGTTCACCGGGTGTGGTGGCGCATGCCTTTAATCCCAGCACTGGGGAGGCAGAGGCAGGTTCTGAGTTCGAGGCCAGCCTGGTCTGCAAAGTGTGTTCCAGGACGGGCTATATAGAGAAACCCTGTCTCAAAAAACAAGAACAAAAACAAAAACAGAGGTCCTGAGTTCAATTCCCAACAACCACATGATGGCTCACAACCATCTGTACAACTACAGTGTACTCATATACATAAAATAAATAATCTATAAAAAAAAAAAAAAGACAGCCTGAGCAAGCCAGGAAGAAACAAGCAGCACTTCTCCATGGCCTCTGCTTCAGCTCCTGCCTACAGGTTCCTGCTAGGACTCCACCACCCAGCTCTACGTGACCTTTCTAATCTTGGTTTCCTCTCAGGGCTTCCTGGTTAACTTACCCTCTGCATGCCCTAGGAGGAGGTGGACCCAACCCCAGGGGAATGATCAAGCATAGCAGGTGGCAGTACTGCTTTCTGGAGGTTTCTTTAAGGGTTTTAAGTCTGGGTTTCTATAATATTAGCCTTGAACTTCTGGACTCAGCAGCTCTCAGGGACTATAAACTCACACAGTATCCACTCTGTCACAGTTTTATGGAGGTATAATTAACACAGTAAATGGCATGTCTAATGTACAATTTGTTATGTATGGATAATTTATGTGATCTCATCTCCAAAAGCCTATGGCAATAAAACTCTGGTAAAGGTTTACATTGCTTGCAGAAGTTACCTGTTCTCATCGATGGAGTTTACAGTCTATGGAGTTTTACATACTAGAATTAGTCATTATGAACTCCTATGTAAGGAAGTGGTAGCAGTTAGCTTGTAGAGGATTTATTTTAAGGCATCCATGTTGTATTGACAATTTATTTCATGTTATTGGTGGCTAGTGTTCCATCATGTGGATCTACCACACAGTCTGTTCTTTTCCGTTAGTAGAGCTTTGGGTTGTTTATTGTTTGGAGACAAGTACACATAAAACTAGCGCACACGTCTGAACCAACCATTGCTGGGATCCTCCCCACTCCCCTGTTTCCCTATGCTTGTTTTTTGATACAAGCATAGGAATGGTGGGGTCACGTGGAGGTGGGTAGCACATCCTTAACACCAGTGACCCCAAGGGTCAGCTCCTCTAGTCCTGGCCAGAGCTTGGTAAGATTAAAAATTAATTTTCACCATTGTCTTACCATGTCTATATTGTCTAATCTGAGGCTTTAATTTGCATGTTTCTAATGGCTAGGTGCACAAGTTTCTTAGTCATTTTGACAAAGTGGTGGTTCGAATATTTTGAATATTTTATCTTTGTTTGTTTTTTGTTTTTGTTTTGTTTTTTGTTTTTGAGACAGGGTTTCTCTGTGCAGTCCTGGCTGTCCTGGAACTCACTCTGTAGACCAGGCTGGCCTCGAACTCAGAAATCCGCCTGCCTCTGCCTCCCAAGTGCTAGGATTAAAGGCGTGTGCCACCACTGCCCAGCTATTTTATCTTTTTATTTTGCTTTGCTTTTGAGACAGACAGGGCCTTACAAGATAGCCCCTGCTGGCTCTGAATGTGTAATCCTCCTGCCTCAGCCTTCCTAGTGGTAAAATTGTAGGTATGTAATGTCCATCCAGCTCTTGTTCATTTTTTAAATTGGATTTGTCTTTTTTTTTTAAGATTTACTTAACTATTTATCTATCTATTTATTTTAATGAGTACAGTTGTAGCTGTCTTCTGACACACCAAAAAAGGGCATCAGATCCCATTACTGATGGTTGTAAGCCATCATTTGGCTGCTGGGAATTGAACTCATGACCTCTGAAAGAGCAGTCAGTGCTCTTAACCGCAGTGCCATCTCTCCAGCCCCATCGTTGTTTATGATAGTGTCTCATATTCACCATGCTGCCCTCAAGCTCACTGTGTAGCTGGGGCACTGTGTGCCTTACTGAACTGTAATTTTTTTTTTGTGGCTTTTGTTTTTGTTTTTGTTTTTGAGAAAGGGTTTCTTTGAATGTCCTGAAACTAGCTCTGTAGAACTGGCTGGTCTCTAACTCAGAGATCCACCTGGCTCTGCCTCCTGGGTACCTGGACTAAAGGTATGCACCACCACCCCTTAGCTTGAATTGTAATTTTTTTCCCAAGCCTAACTATAACCAGTTTTATTAAAGATGCTTTTCATAAACAATCATGTTATTTCAGGCAGGACGTGTGCAGACAATCAACAATATACAAGAAAGTCCAAATTCCCTGCTTGTATAGACTACCAAATCCGATGCTTTGAAAAGGGGGAAGTAGCTTAGAGTGAGGGTTGACATCTCACATTAAGGATGTTGTTTAACAACTTTTCATAAGCCAACCCTGACTTTCAGGAAACGAACATGGCAGAATTATCAATCTGAAGATCTACAATCTTTTATAAAAGGAACCAGCGCTCTTCTGAGAACACTCAATGAAGTCACTGCAAAGTCCACATCGCCCAATAGACTGGAAAACCAATTTGGGGGCCATGTTCCAACAGGTCTCTGGTTTTAAGGGAATTAAGTCTATGTTGATGGTACAGTGGGAAGAGGATATAAAAATGAACCTAGAGTTTTCCTAGACCACAAGGCATTTTGTGTCTTGGTGGCCATCTATGCAAGACCAGGATAGCTCTCCTGGAAGCCAACAGGAGCCTTCCAAAATTATCAGGAAATGACGTTTTCTGTCCTCAGTCCAGCTTGGGAGAGATTTTATTAGTAACACATGATCTTTCCCCTCCAATAATGAAGTGTTCTGTGTGCTAACAATATAGCTTAAAAAAAAAGTAAAGCAAAATTCTGCATTTTTATAAAACTTGATAAAAAACAGTATTTCAGTCGGGCAGTGGTGGCATAAGCCTTTAATCCCAGCACTTGGGAGACAGAGGCAGGCGGATTTCTGAGTTCAAAGCCAGCCTGGTCTACAAAGTGAGTTCCAGGACAGCCAGGGCTATACAGAGAAACCCTGTCTCGAAAAACAAAAAACAAAACAAAACAAAATAGTATTTCAAATTGTATAGTCATCAGAAGTACATGGTTATCAAAAATGTGCACACGTTACTAGGCATCTCCAGCACCTTCAGCTTTCTGTGCCTGGGCTATTTTGACATCTATTTTCTGCAGTATTATTCTAATCCTTGCTGGTGTTGGCTTCCCCATCCTCCCCTTCGATACCTTCTCTCCCTTCTTCACAGGGGTCTTCTTAGGCTTGGGCTCTGGCTTTGGAGGTTCAGGTTTAGCAGACAACCTTGCAGATCTTCTCTGTGGCTCGTCCTTCACCTTGGTTTTGTCTCCTTTAGCATCCCCTTCAGCCTTTCTTTGGGCATTGCGGTGGCAGGGGACGTCAGTGCTGAACATAGGTATATGGCAGTGCAAGGGTTTGGTCTGTCTCGGGGTCGTCCTCTCTGCTTCTTCACACTGCTAGGAGTTATAAATTTTTAATGCATAACAGAAATTGTCAAGTAAAATTTGCAAATATTTTCATATAGTCTGTGATTCCTTATAAGTGTAAAAGTTTTAATTTGTCCAATTTATAATTTTTTAGTTTTAGGGTTTATAATTTTTGTATCATAATTAAAAAATCATTGTCAATCCTAGGAAAACTAAGATTTTCCTTTATGTTCTGCTCTGGAAAAATTACAATTTTAGTTTTGGTTTTGTTCGAGACAGGGTTTCTCTGTATAGCCCTGGCTGTCCTGGAACTCATTTTGTAGACCAGGCTGGCCTTGAACTCAGAAATCCGCCTGCCTCTGCCTCCCAAGTGCTGGGATCAAAGGTGTGCGCCACCATGCCCAGCGAGTTTGCTCCATTTTTAATTAACTTTATTTATGGTGCTTTTTTTCTATAATTGTTTTTCTTTTTCTATAGTATTCAGTACCATTTTTAATAACTTTATTTATAATAAAGTTGAGCCAGGAATGGTGGCACAGGCCTTTACTACTTGGAGAAGCAGGTGGATCTCTGTGAGTTTGAGGCCAGCCTGGTCTATATAGAGAGTTACAGGACAGCCAGGGCTACACAGTGAGACCTTTCTCAACAAAGTGGTGTTTCCTCCATTAACATTTTGTGGTTATTCTGTTTCTGTCTTCCCTTGCTTTCCCAATCCTTCCTCCCCTCAAAATTAGAGCTGTTTATCTTCAGTGTCAAATTGACTGGTTAAAACCACCATGGAAATATCTCTTCAGTGTGTCTGTGAAGGTGTTTTCTCAGGAGGTTTTATTTGGACAGAAGACCCATTTTGACTCAGGGTTACACTCCTAGACTGAATAAGAAAGCTAGTTCACCACCTGGAAAGATGGCTTGGCTGCTAAAGTTCCCGCCGTGCATGCTTACAGATCTGCGTCTGATCCTCAGCACCCATGTAGAAGGCTGGGTCTTGTGCCTCTTGCCTGTGGTCCCAGCATTGAAGAAGCAAAGATAGGAGGACCCTGGGACCCTACTGGCTGTCAGTATGCTGAGCTTGGGAGCTCCAGGGCCTACTTGAGAGGCTCTGTCTCACCAACAAGATGGAGCGTGATTGAGGAAGACACCAGAAGTCAACCTCTGACCTCTAACATGCACACACTCATACACTCTACACACAGACAAGTGTATGTTACATAGTCACTTTAATAGATAAAAGGAATGCTCAAGCTGGGTGTGGTGGTGCATGCCTTTAATCCCAGCACTCAAGAGGTAGAGGCAGGTGGATTTCTGAGTTCGAGGCCAGCCTGGTCTACAAAGTGAGTTCCAGGACAGCCAGGGCTACACAGAGAAACCCTGTCTCAACACCCCACCCCACCCCCCCCCCCCGCCAAAAAAAGGAATGCTTAGAGCTCTTTCCTCACCTGGATGCTTAGGGGTGTTCACAGGGTGTCGGGTAGGCATGGGATCAGAGAGAGCCCAGGAAGGTTTTTTTTTTTTTTTTTTTTTTTAAAGATTTATTTATTATATGTAAGTACACTGTAGCTGTCTTCAGACACTCCAGAAGAGGGCGCCAGGTCTTGTTACGGATGGTTGTGAGCCACCATGTGGTTGCTGGGATTTGAACTCCGGACCTTCGGCAGAGCAGTCGGGTGCTCTTACCCACTGAGCCATCTCACCAGCCCCCAGGAAGGTTTTAAACAAACCCATTGTTTTCACCATGCAAGTTGTCATGAAAGTTAATTTCAACTAACAGCTAGGAAGGAACTGAGGTGTAATTCAGTGATGAGCATTGCCCAGCATGCACCGGAACCTGGGTTCCATCTTTAGCACTGAAGAAAATGCACAGAATTAAATAGACTGTGAAGCAGGGCGTGATGGGTGGCCCATGCCTTTAATCCCAATGCATGGAAGGGAAGCCAGAGGCAACCTGGTCTCCATGAGTTGGAGCCCAGCCTGGGCTACATAACAAGTTCTGGGGTACCCAGGGCTACATGGCAAGAGCCAGAAGGCTAAAAGTACTCTGGGCAGGTCATGAGAGGCCACCAGAAGATAGGCAACTTTCAATTCCCTTTATTTCATCAACTCCCCAAGAGGAAAAGCTACCAAGCACAAAGAAATCTTAATTGGTCACTGAAGTGGGAAGGTTAGGAAGGTTAGCAAACAGCTCCCGTTGGCCAGCTAATTCCTTTCGTAAACACACTTTGATTCTGAGGAAGTTTATTCTTTTTTTTTTTTAAGATTTGTTTATGTTATGTATATGAGTACGCTGTAGCTGACTTTAGACACATCAGAAGGGTGCATCAGATCCCATTACAGGTGGTTGTGAGCCACCATGTGGTTGCTGGGAATTGAACTCAGGACCTCTGGAAGAGTAGTCAGTGCTCTTAACCACTAAGCCATCGGTCCAGTCCTGGAGGTTTATGCTCAAGTGTGTGTACGTCTCTGTGTGTGTGTGTGTGTGTGTGTGTGTGAGAGAGAGAGAGAGAGAGAGAGAGAGAGAGAGAGAGAGAGAGAGGAGGGGGGTGGAGAGATGACTCAGCAGCTAAGGGCACTTGTCTTGCAGAGGACAGGTTTCAATTCCCAGCACATGGTAGTTCACAATCATCTGTAACTCTAGTTGCAGGGAAATTCCACACCTTCTGGTCTCCTCTGCCACCAGGCACACATGTGGTACACAAACTTATGCAGGAAAAACACTCATATACAAAGATTAAAATATATACAAAAATGCATTTATTTATTTATTGATTGATTGATTGATTGGTTTTTCGAGACAGGGTTTCTCTGTGTAGCCCTGGCTGTCCTGGAACTCACTCTGTAGACCAGGCTGGCCTGGAACTCAGAAATCTGCCTGCCTCTGCCTCCCAAGTGCTGGGATTAAAGGCGTGCACCACCACTGCCCAGCCAAAAATTTTTAAATTTGTATATTTATATCAGTGTGAGTTTATGGTGTATGTGTGTGTAGATCAGAAGAGGGAGTAAGATTCCTTGAAGCTGGAGTTATAGGCAGTTGTGAGCTATCCATTTGAGTGCTAGGAAACAAACCCAGATCCTTTGGAAGAGAATAGCGCTTGCTCCAGCCTCAGATCTGTGCTTGAGTGTACCTATGCACTACATGTGTTTGTGTATCACGTGAAGGCCAGAAGAGTTTCTTAGGTCTCCTCTACCATTTCTGCCTCTTCCTCTAAGGCAGACTTTCTCCCTGAACTTTGGGCTTGTGTTTCTCTGCTAGTTTGGAAGGCTGCAAGACACCGAAATCCTCCTGTCTCTGCACCTCTCAAAGCTAGGGTTACAAGTGTGTAAGTGCTTGTTACACAGGCCTGCAGATGGCTGAGTGTGTTACAAGGTTACAAGCTTGTAAGTGCTGAGATCTGAAACCTGGTCTTCATGTTTCAATGTGCTGAGCTATCTCTTGAAGATGTGTAATGTTAACTGAAGGATTTACATTCACAATATAAACAAAAAGAATACTCCACAGTACATCTTGACTTTTTAAAAAATTTATTTATTTATTTATTTATTTAGTGTATATGAGTACACTGTAGCTGTACTGATGGTTGTGAGCAATCATGTGGTTTCTGGGAATTTGAATTCAGGACCTCTGCTCTCTCCAGTTGGCCTTGCTCACTCCAGTCTAAAGATTTATTTATTATTATATGTAAGTACACTGTAGTTGACTTCAGACACACTAGAAGAAGGCGTCAGATCTCATTACGGATCTTTGTGAACCACCACGTGGTTGCTGGGATTTGAACTCAGTACCTTCAGAAGAGCAATCCAGCGCTCTTAACTATCTCTCCAGGCTGATTTTTTTTTTTTAAGATTTATTTTATGTGCATTGGTGTTCTGCCTGCATGTATGTTTATGTGAGGGTGCCAGATCCCCTGGAACTGGAGTTACAGATAGTTGTAAGCTGCTGTGTAGGTACTGGGAACTGAGCCTGAACCTGGGTCCCCTGGAAGATTAGCCAGTGCTCTTAACTGCTGAGCCAGCTCTCTAATCTGTAAAAAAAAATTTTTTTTTTTTTTTTTTTTTTTGGCTTTTCAAGACAGTGTTTCTCTGTGGTGTAACAGCCCTGGCTATCCTGTAACTCACTTTCAGTTTAAGGCTGGCCTCAAAAACTCACAGAGATATGCCTGCCTGGGCCTCCTAAATGCCGCAATTGAAGGTGTATGCCACCATGCCTGACCTGGTCTGGTCTTAACTTTTTTTAAACAGCTTTCCCTACATCATCATCTAAATCTGTCCCCTGTGAGGAGGGAATACCAAGTACCAGCAGATCTGAATAAGGACACGGAGTTTGTTGTAATGACATTAGGGAAGAAGAGGAACCAAAAAGCCATGTATGGGCCTGCAGATGGCTGGGCCTGTAAAGATGCTGTGCAGACCTAACAGCCTTAGTGAGTTTGATCGCTGGAATCTGCACCAAGGTAGAGGAAAGGAACACACTCCATAAAGCTCTCCTCTGACCTGGACAGCATCCACGTATGTAATAGTACATAATATATACACAATAGATTTTTGTTTTGTTTTTTTGAGACAATCTAACTCTGAGCCTCTCCTGGCCTGGAGCTTGATATGTAGACTATATTGGTCTTAAACTCACAGAGATCCACCTGCCTCGTCTTTCCAGTGCTGGGATTAAAGTACCACCACACCTGGTGCTCATACGAAATTTAAAGCTTGGTATGTAATTATAGGACTGTTATCTCAGCAGGCTGAAGGCTGAGGCAGGGGGATTGCAGAAAGTTCCAGGCCAGCTTGGGATGGATCAATAGTGTTTGAGTTTGAGGCCAGACCTTGTCTGTCTCTGGGAAATAAAAAAGGAACCAAAACTAAATTTTCAGATCTCCTTGTACTGCATGCATCTTGGCCAGTGGGTCCCTTCTGGCAATCCAGGATAACGCTCCTGTAACTGAAAATGTGAAATCCTGTTTTACCCATAACAATTTTGTTCTGGCTTCTGATAATTGCTTATTTGTTTATTGCAGTTCTAGGACTCAAACTTGCAGCCATGGGTGTGCTGGGCAACTGCTCTATCCCTGACTACACCATCCACCCTGGTGAATACTTCTGAGGTATTCTGTTGGTGACACTATTCCTTCTCTGAGAAAAATGAGCTGATCTCAGTGCTTTGCAAAGAGTGAACCAGGGCTGGGAAAGATGGTTCATAGATTAGATGAACTGTGAAAGTCTGACAGCCCGAGTTCAGTCCCTAGAACCCAGGTAAAAAGCTGGCTGTGGTTGTACACATCTGTAATTCCAGCACTGCAGAGAGATGGGAGGCAGGACAAATTCATCAGGAAGTTAATGGGCTTGCTAGCCAAAGTCGTATAATAGAGCAACAGAGACAAGAGACCCTACCTCAACAAGGTAGGAGGGAGAATGACCTTGCAAGTTGTCCTCTGACATCCACTTAGGTGCTATGGCACGACTCATATTCACCTGTAAGTGGAGTTTCAGGGGATCGTATGCCCTCTTCCAGCCTCCACAAGCACCTAACATGTGTTGTATGCAGGAACACACACACACTTGTCGAATGTGGTTGTGCATGCCTTTAGTCCTAGCACTTGAGGAGACAGAAGCAGTCAGATCTCTCTGAGTTGGAGACCAGCCTGGTGTGCCAAGTGAGGTGCAGGCCAGCCAAGACTAAAAGTGAAAGGATTTATAAGCCAGTAATCCCAGTAGCAGGAAGGCAGGCAGAAACAGAGCTCTGAGATGTTTCAGGGAAGATTTCAGTCATGGAAGGAATTCAGTGAACTAAAAATAAGTCTCCTGCTCACACACGTGCCTGCCCCTGCCCGAGGCACCAGCCCAGAGAACACAGCCCTTTGTTGTTTTCAGCAGAACAATGTTTCTCTTCTAATTTTTAAAACCTGGGCAGGGCACTGTGCTAGACCTGCTATCTCAGCATTTAGGAGGCAGAAGCAGGAGAATCTCTGTGAGTTTCTGCTTGCTCCAGTCTACAGAGTTCCAGGCTATCCAGGGCTCCACACAGTGAGACCCTTTCTCAAAAACAACAAAACATAATTTAAAATGATTTGATTTTTTTTATGAGTATGGATTTTTTTTTGCCTACTTGTTTGTCTGCATCACATACATGTATGTCTGGTGCTCATAGAGAGGGCATTGGCTGTCCTGGCATTTGAGTTGCAGATGGTTGTGAGGCACCATGTGGGTGCTGGGAATCAAACCTGGGTCCTCTGGAAAAGCAGCCAGTGCTCTAACCATGGAGCTCTCTCTCCAACTTTGACCAGTTTCTCATTGTTGGCTTCTTTAAGTGTTAATTTGATTTTTATCTTTGTTTTATATTTAAGTTTCAAAATATTTTTTTGTTGTTTTTTTGTTTTTTGAGACAGGGTTTCTCTGTATAGCATAGCCCTGGCTGTCCTGGAACTCACTCGGTAGATCAGGCTGGCCTCGAACTCAGAAATCCGCCTGCCTCTGCCTCCCAAGTGCTGGGATTAAAGGCATTTGCCACCACTGCCCGGCTGTTTCAAAATCTTTTGTGCTAGCTAAACGTGGTGGCTGGTGTACACCTTTAGTCCCAGCACTCAGAAGGCAGAGACTAGTGGATCTCTGTGAACTCTAGGTCAGCCTGGCCTACAAAAGAATTCCAAGACAGCTAGAGCTACAACAGAGAAACATGCCTCAAAAAAACTAAAACTAAAACTAACTAACTAACTAAACCTTTGTGCTAGGCATGAAGACATAAGCTTTTATTCCCAGCACTGAAAAAATAGAGGCAAACAGATATCTTGGTTCCAGCTCTACCTGGTTATATAGTGAGACCCTGTCTCTAACACATGTAAAAAGAAAAACCTTTGATGAGAGCTGAGGATTTATACAGTGATAGAGTGTTGTCTTAGGATGCATAAGGCCCTGTGTTCAGCACTGCAGAAATGTCTTGTGATGGCCGGGCGTGGTGGCACACACCTTTAACCCCAGCACTTGAGATGCAGAGGCAGGCAGATTTCTGAGTTTGAGGCCAGTCTAGTCTACAGAGTGAGTTCCAGGACATCCAGGGCTACAGAGAAACCCTGTCTCAAAAAAACCAGAAAAAAAATTTTAAAAAATTAAAATAAATGTCTTATGATTTATATTTATAGAATAGATATAAATGAATACTATTTATTTGTTTTTTGTAACTGAGCTACATTGTCTACTTAAATGAATACTTTAAAAGTAGGTTTATGCTTATGTGCACTCACTCAGCTAAGCCTATGTGGGGTTAATCTCTAGCCCATGTGTGCTTGCTTTGTCTGGACCAATCCCTTTTTACCTGGAAGCTTGCTATCACTTTGATGAACACCTGAGGTATTCTGCACATAACAGAATTCTGTTCTGAGCTTTGAGCTTCCAAAATAGACTCAGGGCAGTTGTCCTAAATGAAAAAAGCCTGTCCCCTCCCCGCTTTGGAGGACAGGTTCTTTGAAGCCCTATCCCGTTACTTCAGTAGCACCTCCTACCCCGCCCAGTGCTGGTGTTATCCAGTCTTGTACGGCCTTGCTAGCTTTAAAGTTATGTGAAGAATATTTCTGTGCCCATTAACTAATTTCTGTCATCATTTCAGCCTATTTGCCTTGTTTCTAAGTGTTCATATACATTATAGTCATTTTTTAAAAAGAATTATTTTATGTATATGAGTACACTGTAGCTGTCTTCAGACACACCAGAAGAGGGCATCGGATCCCATTAAAGATGGTCGTGAGCCACCATGTGGTTGCTGGGAACTGAACTGAGGACCTCTGGAAGAGCAGTGGCTGCTCTTAACCACTGAGCCATCTCTCCAGCCCAACCTTGAACTTTTGATTCTCCTACGTGTACTCCCTGAGTGCTGGAATAATGGGCATGTGCCACTATGGCCAGTTTATAAAATGCTGGTCTCAGGGCCTCATGCATGCCAGGCAACCACTTTATCAACTGAGCTGTATCCCCAGCCTACAGCGTGTATTCTCTTAAATGATCCCAAGATATCTACCAACTCTACATGGAGATTGACATGTACTATTTGTGCTTCAATTCTGCTGGCTTACCAGGAGTGTCCACTCAAGACTGCTGCTACTGCCGGGTGGAGGCAGAGGCAGGCAGATTTCTGAGTTCGAGGCCAGCTTGGTCTACAAAGTGAGTTCCAGGACAGACAAGGCTATACAGAGAAACCCTGTCTCAAAAAACCAAAAAAAAAAAAAAAAAAAAAAAAAAGACTGCTGCTACTAAAATGCCCTGTTCATGTCAGGCAGTGGTGGTGCACGCCTCTAATCCCAGCACTTGGGAAGCAGAGGCAGGCAGACCTCCGTGAGTTCTACACCACAGAATTCCTATGTAAGACAAAACAAAAAACAATAAAACTAAAACAAACAAATAATCAATACCCCATTCTTTGTCAAGCTTTCCCCAAATTTTATATCCTTTAGTGATTTGTGCTTGATTTGAAATTTTAAAATAATTTTACTTTATGTACATGGGCATTTTGCTTGCATATAGGTCTGTGTGCTACTTGAGTGCTTGGTCCACTCTGAGGCCAGAAAAGGTCAGGAGATCCCCTGGGACCGGAGTTACAGTTGTGAGTTGCTATGTGGATTCTTATCATTGAATCCAGCTCTTTTGAAAGAATAGCCATCTCTCCAGCTCTTGATCTGAATTTATTTAAAAATTACTTTGAAGCCAAGTTTGGTGACACATACCCAGCACTTGGGACACAGAGGCAAGTTGATCTCTGAGTTTGAGACCAGCTTTGTCTACACAGCAAGTTTTAGGCCAACTAGAACTACATGGTGAGACTCTGTCTCAAGAAAAAAAAAATCCTATTATGGTGGGTATTGAACCCAAAGACTTGCACATTTGAGACTCATGCAGTACCACTAAGTTTTATCCCCAGCTGCCTGCTCCAAATGTCTTACTTTTTCCCTAAGTGATATCTGCCCTTGACCCTCAGCACGTTCCTAGAAGCATGAAGTCCACTTTCTCCCCTTCTATTGAATACCGTGTGGTTTATTGTTGGTGCGACTTACCAATGGGATGTTTTTTATATTTATTTATTCATGGTAGGGACATGTTATTGTATAGTGTGCATGTGGAGGTCAGAGGAGAGCTCTCAGGAGTAACTTCTCTCCTTTCACTACATGGGTTCCAGGGACTGCCATCTGGCTTGCTAGAAAGTGTATTTACTTCCTGGGCCCTAGATGGCCCTGGTTTTCTTGTTTGTTTGTTTTCTTGAAGACATATTTTTATGTGTATGTCTTTGCGTATATGCCAGAAGAGGGCATCAGATTCTCTGTGGCTGGAGTTACAGGCAGATGTGTATACCCCAGGTGGGTGCTGGGAACCTGACTTAGTCCCTCTGTAAGAACAGCTGTGAACTGCTGAGCCATCTCTCTACCCCACCCACCTTTTTTTGTTTTTTGAGATAGGGTCCTGTATAACATAGGCCTTGAACCCTAGATATTCCTGTATCCTCCAAGTGTTGGGATTACAGGTATGAGCTAGCATCTCTGGATTAATGTTTTCACTGGTTTATAAGTACTTCAATTACTTCAATCCTCAGACGGGTGAGCCCTAACCCTGAAAGTCTGGCTCAGTATTAGGCAATACAGTTTGGGTACTGGTTTATTTGTCTATTTATTTACTGTCAAGATCTCATTGTGAAGCCCAGATGGCTTCATACTTCTTTTTCATGACATTGGTTCATTTATAATCTTATCTAGTATAAAAATTCAAGAGTTAAATCCTGTTTTTTAGAGTGCACACTTAATAATGGAACTCATTCTGTAGACCAGGTTCACCTAAAACTTAGAGGTCCATCAGCTTCTGCTTCTGCCTCCTGAGTGCTGGGATTAAAGGTGTGTGC
This sequence comes from Mus caroli, assembly GCF_978045245.1. NCBI lineage: Eukaryota > Metazoa > Chordata > Mammalia > Rodentia > Muridae > Mus > Mus caroli. The sequence goes on from NW_028227268.1 coordinate 72,728,296, forward strand.
CACCACTGCCCTGCTAAAACATCCTTATTTCTTAAGTAGCTGGTGCCTTCCCATACAGAAAGGTACAATAAATCCAGATCCAAAATGTATGGTCCTCATGGCCAGGAACTGCCTATTTTCCACTGAGACTGGACATTTCCCCCATGTCCTCCCCATAGTGGCTGTGATGGACCATGGTGGTGAACCTCTGGATACTCCAGCCCAATATGGTGCTGCTGGAACCTCTGCAAGGGACTCAGAGATAGAAGGTAGAAAAAATGGACACACCACTGGGCTCTCCTTTCCTCACAACCTATCTAAACTTTTGTTTTGTAAGACTGGAACTTCTGTAGCCCATTTGGCCTCAAACTCATTTTATAGGCAGGAATGACTGAACTCCGGATCATCTGGCCTCTGCCTCCCCAGGGCTGGCATTACAGCTATGTACCATTGTGCCTACTTTATGCAGTACTGGGAATAGAACCCAGGGTCTTTTGCATGGTAGGCAAGCACTGTGCCTATCACTCTCCCAGCTGAGCTACATCCCCAGGTCATGACCTCAGACTTCTCATTGTCTCAGCCTCCTGCATACTGGGATTAGTGTTGATTGGCACTGGGATCTGAGAGACTGTTGGGGTGTTGCTGACATGCAGGCCGGGAAAACAACTTACACATAGAGCAGAGACCAAGGTAAGCAAGCAGGGAAGTAAGATAGGGCACATAGATAATGTGGATGGAGAGGGAAACTGTTCCGCTAACCGTTGAGGGAGGGCAGTGGTTTGGTAGATTAACAAATCCTATCTTAGAAAACTATAAAACTGGAGAGAACTTAAAGCCACTCAGGGGTTAGGAAGATTGTGTGTTGAAGACCCATTTAGGCTACATAGTAAGTCCCAGCAGTTTTAGCTGTGTGGTGAGACCCTGTCTCAAAAAGTAAGACAAGGGGGTATAAAGATCACTCACTGGATAAAAACACATGACAGTCAAGTGTGGAACCCACATAAAAAAGTGTGAGAATCCCCAGGACCCACAAAAGGCTGGATATATAGTGCAAGTGGCTGTGACCCTAACATACTGACAGGAAAGTGGGAGGCAGAGAATCCCCAGAAACTTGAGGGTTATCAGACCAGTAGAACAAAGAGCCTGTCTCAAAGTGGAAGGTCGGGGGACCAACAGCCTAGGGTTTTCTCTGATCTCTACACATAACCTGTGGCATGTGTGTGTTCACACACACACAGCGGGGAGGGGAGAGAGAGAGAGAACAAGAGAAAGAGGGAGAGAGTAGGGGGAGAGGGAGAGAGTAAGGGGAGAGGGGGAGGGAGGGAGAGAGGAGAGAGAGAAAGGAGAGAGAGAGAGAGAGAGAGAGAGAGAGAGAGAGAGAGAGTGAGTTAGAGCTCTAGAAGTTGAAGCTTGAAGCACAGAGTGATTATGGAAGTTTTATCCAGGCAAAGCTTGGGATCACAAGGGTCAAAATAGTGACATTGTTGCCTAGGGTTGTTAACTTTGCTCCACCCTGCTCGGCAGGGTTAGTGTACCAGGAAAGACTAGGCAAAAATATACAAAATAACACTTCTATTGCCAGAGGAGACTCATCTGACCTAGAAGTACCCACAACGAGAGAGTCTCTCATCCACTAAATGGCTTTAAAAAACAAAACAAAACCGACAATAGTAAATTTGCAATGGCATAGAAAGACTGGAACCTTCCACAGGGGACTATGAGATGGCACAGTCACAGTGGAGGACAGTTTGGTAGTTTCTTTATAAAGCTAAACATAAACTCACAAGTCAGTAATTCTACTATCTGCTGCACAAGAGAATTGGAAATATGCCCACAAAAAATACTTGTGTACAAATATTCATAGCAACTTTACTCGTTACAGCTAGTAACTGGAAGCCATTCAGCTGTCCTTCAAACGATCAGTAGATAAGATGTGGTATATCCTTATGATAGAACATTATTAAGCCATAAAAAGGGATAAAGTACCGATACATGCTTCATCTGGAACAAGCTAAAAAAACCCAAAAAAATCAGATATTGCAAGTTCCCACATGATATTCCAAAGCTAAAAGGGGAATTCTGTGGTTAAATTAGTAGAGCCAAAGAAAACATGAAAGTCAAGCAGCTTCCAGAACCAGAGAAATCAATGATTTGATCAGACAACAAACACAGAAACTCACGTGAAATACTATAAAAGCAACTTCATTGGTTATAGCTCAATCAACAATTGGTTATAGTTTTCTTTTTTTTTTTAAAATGTATTTATTTATGGAAGTACAATGTAGCATTCTTCAGACACCCCAGAAGAGGGCATCAGATTTCATTACAGATGGTTGTGAGCCAACATGTGGTTGCTGGGATTTGAACGCAGGACCTCTGGAAGAGCAGTCAGTGCTCTTAACCGCTGAGCCATCTCTCCAGCCCGGTTATAGTTTTCTTTTTAAATTTGTATGAGTGTTGGTCTGTGTGTGTGTGTATATATATATATATATATATATATATATATACACATACATATATGCCATCTGTGTGTCTTGTACCCAAAGAAGCCAGAAGAGGTTATCAGACCTTTGGAGCAACAGTTGTGAGCTACCATGTGGGTGCTGGTAACAGCTTCTCTACAACAGCAGCCAGTGATGCTCTTAACCACTGAGCTGTTTCTTTAGCTCCTGGTTACAGTTCTGACTTGTTAATCTGTACCTTAGTTTACTGGCTAAGGGCCTTTTGCAACCAATCTGTGCATGGTGATATCCGTTTGTGAATGCCAGCTCCAAATCCATGGTCTATTATAAGATATGATATAAAGAGACACACATTTCAGTTGGCTGGATGTTGATTGTCAATAAGCACTAAGGAATTTGTTGGTGGTACTTGTACTGTATAAATCAGTGAAAGTAATCACTTTTAAAATGGGTAACATTTATAGCCTGTAAATTATATCTCAGTAAAGTTTGTCCCAGCTAGAGTTGACTATGGGTGGGTTAAAGATCACTTGATATCAGGAGTTCAGAGTCAGCCTGGGCTGACATATAATAAGATACCATCCCTAAAGTAAAACAAGATAAAAATGGGGTAAGTATGATGATAGGGGGTCCCATTCTACATGAGCATTTCTACATTGTGAAGAGGATTTTACCTCTACCTCTCTCTCTCTCTGTGTATTAATAGTTCAGCATAAGGCTGGTAAGGCTTATTTATTCTGAATTGATTGCTAGCTAAAAGGTACCTGGAGGAGTGGCGTCAATATTGGCAGATCCTAAGCAGACTGCTCCAAGAAGTCCAGTGGTGCAGAGACAGTACTGAGAAGTACAAGGGGTGATGGGAGAGACAGTCTTGGAGAAGCAGTCGACCACTCATCAGGGCAACGCCTGACTGCCTCTCTTGACACCTCTCCTTTTGCCCCACTATAAAATCAGCTGGCTACTGTGGTAGCCTGTTTCTCCGGGGCATTAACTGGTAACCCCAGATTGTTGACATTCTGAATAAAACACAACTTAATTCAGTCTCAATTAGACATCACTTTCAAACACATGTGCTTCCTTCCACAAACTAACTTTACCTTCATTGTTTGGGATTAAAGGTGTGTGCTAAGGGCTGAGCCACACCAGGACTAGAAACAGGGTTTTTCAGTAAATAACACAGGGCCTATATAAGGCCTATATAAGCAGCGCCAGTTCTGGGCTCGGGGTCTTTTCGCCTCTGCAATCAAGCTCTCCCAATAAATGTGTGCAGAAGGATCCTGTTGTGGCGTCTTTCTTGCTGGCGAGCCGGACGCTCACACGTGGGTTTATATTGTGATGATTGTGATTAAATGTCCTGCAACAGTAGTTTCCCTCTGTCTCCTGAGGACTGGGATTCTAAGCCTGTGTCACAACACCTGGTTTACATTTTCTCATTTATTTTAATATTGTTTGAGATAGGTTCTTCCTATATTTTGCAGGCTGGTCTCAAACTCTTGAACTGAAATGACCCTTGAGACTCTACCTCCCAACTGTTGGGATCATAAGCACGTAGTAGCCTATTCTGCTAGAACACAGAGTTTTAGGGCTGAAGAGGTGGCTCAGCAGTTAAGAACACTTGCAGAGGACATGGGTTTAGTTCACAGCACCCACATGGTGACTCACAACCATTCCAAGGGTATCAGATGCCCTCATTTGGCCTCAATGTGCATCAGGCATGCATGTGGTACCCATACAAGTATGCAGTTAGGTAAGTAGGTAGGTAGGTAGGTAGATTTCACATTTTTTTTTTTTGGTCAGCAAGTTGGCTTAGTGAGTAAAGGCACTTGACCTAGCCTGACCACTTGAGTTCAATCCCTGGAACCCACAAGGTGGAAGGAAAGAACTGTAAGTTGTCCCCTGATCTGCACATTCACGTGGTGGCAATTGTATAATCCTCCATGCACAAAACGTGAACATTTTAAAAAGAATGTATATTTTAGTGGTGGTGCCCACCTTTAATCTCAGCACTTGTGAGGTAGAAACAAGTGGATATCTTTGAGCTTGAGGCCAGCCTGGTCTACATAAAAATCTCCAGTCTGGAAGGGGCTACATATCACCACCATGCCTGGCTTGAGTCCCTGTCTTAAAAAAATTTAAAAAGTGAAGAAAGAAAGAAGAAAGAAAGAAAGAAAGAGAAAGAAATAAGGAAAGACAGAAAATGGAGCCCATCAGGACTCTGCTCCTTTCTCCAGTTCTGAGCATTATGTGGCACACTTCTAATCAGGCCTGTGTCTGCATGCCTTCTGAGAAGGCAACTGCTTCTCCAGGTGGCTAGGCCGAATTCCTGACCAGCGCTGTCTCCTGGGATATTGACAGTTGGTGCAGCTGGATCAGGGACTGGCACTGGAGCAGTGTTTGGCAGCTTCATTCTGGGCTGGGTGAGGAACCATGGCTCAAGCAGCAGCTCCTTTCCTCTGCCATTCTGTGCTCTGTACTATGTGAGGCCTTGGGCTTCTTCTATTTCATGGCTGTTTTCCTCATTCTCTTCTAATAGTAGGATAATTGTGACTATACTGTAATACAAGTTATTTAAAAATTGGTTATATTTATTTCTGGAATTTTCCATTTACTAATTTGGGAGTGAGGTTAATTGAGGGAGCTGAAATCTTAGCATGGGTAAGGAAAGGCTACTGATGATTGCATGTTTATGAAGTTCTACAAAAGACAGATTTTACCTTTAGACGCAGGTCAGCTTTCCTGATCCTAGTGTTAGGAAGAGACTTGGATAGGATGAAGTATAGTCAAAAACTGTTTGGTTCCTACCACAGAGTCCTAAAGCCTTTGACTTCCTGGGTGATAGAAAGGAATCGAACCCTTTCCCCCACCCAAAGCCACACTTAGCATTAAACATTCTACAAAGCAAATTGACTGGTTAAAATAACTGTGATTGTGTAGAGCCAAGGTGTTTCCCAAGTGGGGAGCCAGATTCTCTTGGGATATATTTAGCTCTTTAAATGAGTCATTTATTGCCTACCTCTCTGTGTAATCTGATGTCCTTAAACATATCGAGTAAATCATTTTAGAATGTACTAGCAAGACCCCATCTTCCATAACAATGTTATTATATGGCATCTGAGGCCTAGAATGGAGACTTCCCCCAAGCTGCTATAGCTGCCTACCTGAGGTTTCTACCCATGCATTTCAAGAATCCTGATTTATGGGTTTTGCTGTTGTTCTGTTACTATAAAACCTTAAGTAAACAGGTAGGTTGGGGTAACCTAAATCTGTTTCCCTGGGTATGGTTACTCATGTTTGACTCCAGAATAAACTTATTCCCTTTGAGGTGAGAAATGTGCTTTTGTGTTCTGAGTCATATCTTTTGTACTTCAGCACTCTAGAATTTGTTTGGGTGAGATGTCTACTGGTGGACTCTAGACAGCTTCAACATGAAGGCTGGTGACAAATGAGACACCCAGGTGTGCACTGCCTTGGAGCTTTCCACTGTCACTCCAAGGGAGAAGAGATGTCCTGGAGACTGAGTTCAGTCACCTGTAGCTAGTGATTTAGTCAGTGATTCCTGTATAATGATCCCTTAGCCCTTGTCCCTCCTAGAGCCCCTCAAACAAAAACCCCCAACATACAAAACCCTAGCATATAGAATTAGGAGAATTTTCTTAGTCAACAACTGAGGTACAAGGAGAGTATGGCGCACACAGAGGGCATGGCAGCTTCAAGCCCATCTTGTCTGTGCATCGCTTCCTTTGGCTGTTCCTGGGGGGCATTCTTTAGAGTAAAGGAGTGTATATACATAAGGCACCGCTCGGAGCTCTAGGCTTATTCCATTTAGCAAACTATGGACCCTGAGAGGAGCTTATCAGAATCCTCAAATATGTAATTAGTTCAGAAATTGGCTGGGCTATCCTGGCCTCCTGTTTGCCGCTATCATTGAAGGGAGTATATAGTCTTGTGGGACTAAGCATATAGTCTGTTTTGTAATCGGGTTGTGTAGGACAGAACTGAACTGACAGAAGTGATGTTTGTAAAAAGAGATGTTACTTTGGTAGTCAAAACCCACATTAGGCTGGGCGTCGTGGCGCAGGCCTTTAATCCCAGCACTTGGGAGGCAGAGGCAGGCAGATCTCTGAGTTCGAGGCCAGCCTGGTCTACAGAGTGAGTTCCAGGACAGCCAGGGCTACACAGAGAAACCCTATCTCGTAAAAACAAAACAAAACAAATCCCACATTAGGAGCATTTGGGTAGTGGGAATGTTCTCTGTCATGATAATGATGGTGATCACATGGCATGTGCTGTACATTTTCAAAATCATGGAAATGTGGAACAAACTTTAAACTACATGCAGATCAAGGAATTGGCAGATGGGGCAATGGGTGAAGATGCTTGCACAGGCAGAGTGAACTGAGTTCAAATCACTGGGACTCACATAAATGGTGCAAGGAGAGAACAGACTTCTCAAAGTTGCCTTCTGACATCCACACACCTGCAGGTGCACCCCCTGTCCACGTATATGAAACAATTCTTAAAATTATGGGCCAAGAATTCCTCAGTTGATATGATGCTTACTTAAAACACAGTTGGCCTAGGGCTCCATCCCCAGCACTGCACTTAGGACGAGAAGGGAGGAAGTGTAGATGTTCAAGATCATCATCAGCTACAGACTGATTCCACGGTCAGCCCGGTATACCTGAGACCCTGTCTCTAAGTAAGTAAGTAGATAATTAAATAGATAAGGGCCAAAGAGGTAACTCAGTCCCAAAAAGGTGCCAGATGCCAAATCTGATGACCTAAGTTTGATCCTTATACCCACATTGTAGGAGAGAATAGATTTCTTGAAGGTGAGGACAGCCTGGTCTACAGAGAGTTCCAGGTCAGTCACAGAGTCTGTCTCAAACAACAACAACAACAACAACAAATCAAAAGGAGAGCTGATTCTCTTGCAAGTTGTTCGTTGGCCTTTACACCCATGCAGTGGCAGCTGCAAATGTACCCTACCCTAACATAAAGTTTTAAAAATTTGTGTGTATGCATGTGTTTGTGGCAAGGTTGTAGCTAAGTGGCAGATTGCTTATTTAGTAGGCACAAGTGTGGGTGTGGATGTAGGGGGAAGGAGAGGAAGGGGCTGTAGGAGCAACTGTGCTCAAGATCAGTTCTGTAATCCCAGAATTAGGAGGCAAGTTCAAGGCCAGTCACATCTACACACATCATGTTTCAGGTTAGCCAGCACTATATTGGGAGATCCTTCTTCAACAAACAACTGGAAGCAGAAGTTCTTAGTGAGGGAAGGAAGAGCAAGCAGAAGTCAGGTGGCTCCAAGGGGAAGGACAGCTTCCATTGCAAGTTCCAGGTTGGAATGGCATAAGGTGAGTTGGTATTTCTTTTCTTCTTCATGTATCTTTGATATAGCTATACATATGTGTGTGTGTGTGTCCTAAGGGGGCTGAGTCAGGAAGATTTCAAATTCAAGGCCAGCTTGACCTTTATAGTGAACTCTCAAAAAATAAAAACAAGAGAGCCAATTTAGATGGCTCAGCAGTTAAAGGTATTTGTCACTGTGCTGACTAGTTTCATGTCAACTTAATACAAGCTAAAGAAATTTGAGAGAAGGGACCCTCAATTAAGAAAATGCCTCCATAAGATCAGGCTCCAGGCAAGACTGCAGTTTTCAATCTGTAGGCTGCTACCCCTTTGGGAGTTGAAAAACCTTCTTATCTAAGACCATTGGGAAGGGCAGATATTTACAGTTTATAACTGTAGCAAAATTGCCGTTATGAATTAGCAATGAAAATAATTTTATGGTTGGAGATCACCACAACATAAGTAACTGTATTGAGGGGTTGTGCCATTAGGAAGGCTGAGAACCACTACTACTTCAGGACTCTCTTAATGATTAATGGGTGATGTCCCAGTCCATTGTAGATGAAGCCATTCTTGGGCTGGTGGTCCTGGGTTCTATAAGAAACTTAGAAGCCAGTAAGTAGCACCCCCCCCCCCCGCCCCCACGACCTCTGCATCAGCTCCTGCCTTAAGTTCCTATCCTGACTTCCCTTGAGTTGAACAGTGATATGGAAAAATAAACCCTTTCCTCCCCAAGTCAGTCCCGGTGTTTTATCACAGCAATAGTAACCCAACTAAGAGGGCCACTAGGCCTGAGGGCAACCTCAGTCTAATCCTTAGGAAACACGGTGCAAAGAGAGACTTGACTCTTGGGAGTTGTCTTCTTTCTCATACATACACGACATGTGTGCATACACATGAATAGTTTTAAAGAATTATTCTAAATTTTATTTTTATTTTGTGTGTATGGTTATTTTGTCTACACATTTGTCTGTGAACCATGTATGTGCCTGGTGCTCACGAAGGTCAGAATTGGGTGTCAGATCCCCTAGTACCGTAGTTACAAACAGTTGTGAGCTGCCATATGGGTGTTGGGGATTGAAGCAGGATTCCTTTTTTTTTTTTTTTTTGGTTTTTCCTGGCTGTCCTGGAACTCACTTTGTAGACTAGGCTGGCCTCGAACTCAGAAATCCGCCTACCTCTGCCTCCCAAGTGCTGGGATAAAGGTGTGCGCCACCACACCCTGCTTGTTTTTTGTTTGTTTTGTTTTTAGGATTCCTTTTAAAAGAGACAAACAAACAAACAACAACAACAACAAAGCAGCCAGTGCTCTTACCCACTGAGCTATTTCTCCAATCCCAAGAACATTATTTGGTTAAAAAAAAAAAAAAAGAATAGGGTGGTGGCGGTTCACAACTTTAGTTCCAGCACTTGGGTGGCAGAGACAAGCAGATCTCTGAGTTGGAGGCCTGCCTGGTCTACAGAGCAAGTTCCAGGACAAGTAGAGCTACACAGAGAAACCCTGTCTCAAAAAGTAAAAAAGAAGACAGACAGACAGACAAATAGACATGTATGAAATTACTGAAGGATAAGTAAAAGAAAAATTTCTACCAAAACAAGAGCTTGGTGCACATGCCTATGATCCCCATGCTGTCGCAGGCAAAGACAGGAAGTGCAATGGGGCATGCTGGCTGCCGGCCTAGTTCCAGGTTCAAGGAAGAGATCCTGTCTACAGTGCCTCAATGGGTTTAGGTGGAGAATAGGACCTACTAATCTTGCTTCCATATACACAGACATATGCAAGTACAGCACACTCATGGAGCCCCCAAACCCACACAAATTATAACGAGAAAAGAAGGAACAAGTGCAATTAAGAGAAAAGAGGGGCTGGAGAGATGGATCAATGGTTAAGAGCACTGACTGCTCTTCCAGAGGTCCTGAGTTCAAATCCCAGCAACCACATGGTGGCTCACAACCTTCTATAATGTGACCTGATTCCCTCTTCTGGTGTCTGAAGACAGCTACAGTGTACTTACATATAATAAATAAAATATATCTTTTTTTTTTTTTTTGGTTTTTTGAGACAGGGTTTCTCTGTGTAGTCCCGGCTGTCCTGGAACTCATTTTGTAGACCAGGCTGGCTCGAACTCAGAAATCTGCCTGCCTCTGCCTCCTGAGTGCTGGAATAAAATATATCTTTAAAAAACAAAAAGAGAGCGAGACGGGCGTGGTGGCGCACGCCTTTAATCCCAGCACTCGGGAGGCAGAGGCAGGCGGATTTCTGAGTTCGAGGCCAGCCTGGTCTACAGAGTGAGTGCCAGGACAGCCAGGGCTACACAGAGAAACCCTGTCTCGAAAAACCAAAAAAAACAAAAACAAAAACAAAAACAAAAAAAAACAAAACAAAAAAAAAAACAAAAAGAGAAAAGAGATAGCTCCTAACTTAAAACTTATAATGAAGCTGGAGATGGGTGGGGGTTCTAAGTAGTAGTTTAAGAAGCATCTCAGAGAGTGGAGATTTCTTACAAACCATCCAAACTAGCTCACTCACAAGACCATTAAGCTGTAGATTTCTTACAAGCTAGTAAGAAAAGCCTAGAATAGAAAAATTGGACAAGTTCCATGAACAGACAATTAAAAGGAATCTACATAATCAGTGCAAAGTGTTTAATGAAGTTGTATTTTCTACCAATTAATTTGACAGGGCCTGATTAGTGTGTACAAAGAAATAACCAATAGTAATGTCGCCAGTGGGGAAAAAAATTGGGTGTAAACATGAGTACTGTTGCTTGTAGTAGGATCAAATCAAGTAAGAGAGATTGGGGATGATGACATTGAGAGAGAATTAAGGCTTAGAGATTGATGTCTAACCACTTATATTTTTGCTGACTGTTCAACACCAAGCTTCTAGAAAATTTTAGATAAGTAATAACTTGTGTGGATGAATAAGGTATCTCTGATAAATAAGGTTCATCAATTCCTGAAGGTCTACTCAGGTTAACACTGACTGACTTGAAGGTATATGTCTAGTCTCTCTGTATTTGCTAACATTGTTAAGGTTTAGCTATTTGGATAAACTGAATCATAAAAGAAGCTTGTAATATTCTATAATGACACACCATGAACAGATCAGAAGACTGACGTTCCATGTCTCTTTGTGGACTGTTTAGTTTGGAGCCATCATGTCCTCATTTTTATTAAAATTTCACACTTATTAATGTATGTATGTGAATTTGTAGAGAGGTCAGAGTACAATTCAATCTCTTCTTTCACCACGTTGAGTTATGGGAATTAAATTCAGGCCATCAGGTTTGGTGGCAAGTGTCCTTACCTGCTGAGCCATCTCCATTGCTCCCAAAACATTTTTAGTATATGGATCCCCCAAATACCCGAGAGTCACTTTCCTGCTCTTCTGTACAATTTTCTCATCTCAAGAACTTCCTTCCAACTCCACCTACAGAAAATTTGCGTATCTATGAGGTCCAGTCCAAGTCTTTGTCAGTTTAGACAGAAAAGTTCTGCCCCAATTCCTCTACTCCTTTAGGACTGACATATTTTAACATCTCTCTGCAGAAGTCGATTTTTTGGCTTTCTTAAATTTAAGGCCATCTTGGGTAACACAAGCCAGAACTCAACCTAAATAAATTTAGATTTTTTTTTTTTAAATTATGTGTACTGCCTGTGCCAAGCTGGCTTCAAATTTTCATTTTGAACATGCTCTTTATAAGGCAAATAAGGAAAGCAAATTCTCTTTTTTAAAATTAGGGAGTGAGAATTGGCGGTTACTAAATTGACCCAAACATCAAATCCTTACTGCCTTTCTCTTGGGGTGGCAGGAACAAAGCTCCTTTCACATGTAGAAAAACCTGCTGTTTCTTTCCACATTATTCAAAGCTTTGGGTCACCAAATACAACCCGAGGCGATCAGGATTCTCAAGGATCTAGCCAAATCCTTAGCCACTTCAATCTTACAGCGTTATCAGCATATTGAAAAACGAGTGGGTTAGGAAATGGCTATTTTAAATTTGCACATGGCATCACCCTTTTCCTCACCTCTGTCGCTAAAGTATGTCTGATTTTAACGACTAAAATCAGGAAACAGCACGGGCACATGGAAAGGTGACTTCATGTTACATGATTGTGAATCTAGGTAGTGTTTTGTTAGGTAAAGAGGTCTCAGGCTCCTGGGCTCAGGGCGATGACTCCGCAGGAAAAGGCGGTGTCTGCTACCCAGAGGGATTTCACTCACTGAGCAAGCACACCGCCCGACCTCTCACCATTTGTGATGAAGGCCATAGGTCCCAGGCGGGGTTGGGACAGGGTTCCTAACTCAATGGGTCGGAAAGTCGTCTTCTGGATGTCCACCAACACACCGGCCCTGAGGGACTAGGGCGACCCACGCGAGAACGCATGCCAGATCCGTCCGCCCTCCGCGGCGCGCGCCCGCCCGTTTGGTGACGGCCCGCCTTCTTCCTTCATACCCAATCAGCAACCACTTCCTGCCTCGCTCTTGACCAATCACAACGCTCCACGAAGAATAGCCCTAGGGGGCGTATGGGAAGGAGCTTCGAGCGATGGCCATATCTACCAATAAATTCTCAGATCTTGCGCAAAGGGGCGGGATCTGACGTTCGTTGTAGCCACTCAGGAACGAGGGGTGGACGCGAGGTTGGGCTTCGTGCGGTGGGGCTCGCTCGCGCGGCGGCAGTAGCCGAGGCCTCTTAGTTCTGCGGCACGTGACGGTCGGGCCGCCTCTGCCGCTGTCTCCACTGCAGCACGGGGCCGGGTGTGCGGGTGGGAGAAGGTGAGGGAGCCGCCAGTGGTCCCCGGGAGGCTCGAGGTGAGACGGGAAGCGTGTGCGGGGACCTCAGGCCTGGGACGAGCCTTGGGGGACTGGGTGAGCGGCGCCGCGGCGGAGGGGGTCGGGCGTGGCTGTAGTCTCGACGGCTGAGGGGTCGGGCGGGCTTTCGAATGGCGCAGGCCCCGGCGGACGCGCAGGGCACTGAGGAGAGCGGCCGGGTTAGAGAGGCTAGCCTGGGCAGCGCCGCCGGGGTCGGGAGGCGTGGCAGGTGTCCTGGGGTTTCCCTTGACCTCTGAGAAAGCTAACAACTTCCTACGGCTTTGCTTCTAGAGCTTTCTTAGGCCCTGGCCAGGCCCACCCAGAGGTGGACTGAGTAATCCGGTACAGGTGTGGTATTAGAATTCGGCCTAGTAGGTAGCCCAAATAGCAGGGAAAGGTGAAGTAAATCCAGAGATAAGCGTTACAGATTAGAAAATAACTTACCCAAAGGGAAGACTGGACCATAGCATCCTGATGAGGGAGTAGAATGTACTAGAACGAGTACCGCTTGAGAAACTTAAGGCTTAACTATTAAAGCACCTGCCTATTCGGTGGTGGATAGATAGTAATCCAGTGTGGGTGTTCACAGGACCTTAAGAGCAGGAAATACAAGCGAAAGTTCAGTTAGTGAGGGGAGGAAACTGAGGCCTAGAAGTTTGAAATGACTGGCCCAAGGTCATACAGGTAGTTCTAGTCATCCAGTTGGGATTGTAACTGAGCACTAGACCGTTTGGGTTTCTTAGTTAAGGTTAAAAGTCCTGCTTCAAGCACCTAACTGCAATTAATCGGGGGAGTGAGAATTTGGGAGATTTTTTTTTTCTACTTTAGGACTCATTCCCCAGGAGTAGACAGAATGACTGATGGCCTTGTATTGAATTCCGAGGGAATGGGAATGAGAAATTGGCTGTGTAGTAAAGGTTCAGTGGGTAGGAATCGCACTGGCTTCTTGAAATCCGAATGCCTTGGTCATTACACTGATACACTAATGTTTATATTGAAGGCCTGTGTGCCAGGACCTGAGGACACATTGATGACACTGTGTATTAACCGCTGGTCATGACACTAGTGATTGTATTGCTAGTTGTGTGAAGTTAAACCGAACTGAATACTAAAAGCTTGACAAAGTTGAGCTACAGTCTCTTTACCCTTCAGAAATGGAAGATCCTGCCAGTTTTTTTTAAAAAATAATTTGCCCTCCTATCCCTTTAAAGGGGGAAAATTGGGTTACCTTAAAAATCTTTGTATATTTTCCAGTAACCTTTGAAAGGGCATGAACAGAATCAATTCTCATGGTGTACTTATGCTGTAATTAAGCTTACAGGCCAGGCAGGGTACACTACAGGTGAGCCAGGCCCTGAAGAACTGTATATAGTAGTGAGCCATCCACAATAGGAGTTTACTGAGCTGTCTGTGAATGGGTGTCACCTCCTTGCTATCTTAACTCAACAGTGCAATTAACTCCTTAATCTTTCAAAAGCCACAAGGCATGTGCATCTTGACAACACACCTTGCATCCTTGTCCTGCAGAGGTCACTTGCCCTGTAAGAGAACTTTGAGGGAGTAGAGTGGCAGTTGGTAAGCATAACTGCAGAAGGCTGTCCAGCATGATAACTTTGCTTCCTATCCTTTAAAAATGGGATTGAAAGAAAGAAAGAAAAAATGGGAATGAGTGTGCTAGCTACTTGCTTTACCTTTGAGAGGGCAGATACTAAGAAACTGGGAAAGTGTAAGCAAATGGACAAATAGTATTGGTAGCTCATAAAAAGTCCTAAGAAGTAATTAAAGTGCCAAAGATAGTTGTAGTCTTTATAGCTTACTGTAAAATTCATTAGGAAAGTGCTTGTTCAATGCTTTGTTATTGCTACACGTGCTAGGTAAGAATTTTTAGGCTTATTTAATTTTCTGTGTGTGTTTTGCCTGCATGTATGTCTGTGTACCATGTGTGTGAGAGCCATCAAATTGGTGCTGGGAATCAAACCTGGATCCTGGAAGAGCAGCAACTATGTCTTCAGCCCTGAAATCAATCTATCTATCTATCTTTCTTTCTTTCTTTCTTTTTTAGGAATCTAGACAATTTTTATATTGTGGTATTCTTTTTTTTTTTGGTTTTTTCGAGACAGGGTTTCTCTGTGTAGCCCTGGCTGTCCTGGCACTCACTTTGTAGACCAGGCTGGCCTCGAACTCAGAAATCCGTCTGCCTCTGCCTCCCGAGTGCTGGGATTAAAGGCGTGCGCCACCACGCCCGGCATATTGTGGTATTCTTGTCTTTAAAAAAAAATCTTTTTAAGATTTATTTAGGGCTGGAGAGATATTTCATCGGTTGGGGGCACTGGCTGCTCTTCCAGAGGTCCTGAGTTCAATTCCCAGGAACCACATGGTGGCTCACAGTCATCTCTAATGAGATCCGATGCCCTCTTCTGGTGTGTCTGAGGACAGTGTACTCATATACATGAAATAAATAAATCTTTTATATATATATACATATATATGTATATATATGTATATATTTGTGTGTGTGTATGTGTGTGTGTACATATATATATATTTAAAAACATTTATGTGTATGTTGGTATGAATATATATGCAATATATTATTCATGGGGGCCAGTAAAGGGCATCATATCATATGGAGTTGGAATTACAGACAGTTGTAAGTTGCCCAACTGGGAATTCAACTCTTGGTTTTTCGAGACAGGGTTTCTCTTTATAGCTCTGGCTGTCCTGGAGCTCACTTTGTAGACCAGGCTGGCCTCGAACTCAGAAATCCGCCTGCCTCTGCCTCCCAAGTGCTGGGATTAAAGGCGTGCACCACCATGCCCGGCTGGAATTCAACTCTTAATCACTGAGCCATCTCTCAATCCTGCGTATTCACATCTTAAAGTGAATTAATAGGAAAAAGTTTCTTAAAAAAAAAAAAATCACTTACTAGCTGGGTGGTGTGGTGGTGGCTCACCTTTGGTCTCAGCCTGAGGGAAGCAGAGGCAGATTTATCCCTGACTTCAAGACCACCCTGGTCTACAGAGTGAGTTCCAGGATAGCCAGGGCTATACAGAGAAACCCTGTATCAAAAAACAAAACAAAACAAAACAAAACAAAAAACCAAACAAACCAACAAATTACTCCTATGTTTCTGTCAATGAAAACAAATCCAAGAAGGTGGTATATAATTCTTGCCTAGACCCAGTGTTCCATTCCCAGCACATGAAGCAGAAACCCCCAAATATGACATGTGAGTAAGGTATAGGTCTCATTTATAGAGCAGGTCACTGATCACACTGTTTCCCAGGATGTTGTTCTGTCTTTGTTATCCTACCTCATCCCCCAAATACTGAGGATGGACTCTAAAGCCTTGAACTTAGCAATTAGGAAAACACCACTACTTAACTATCTCCTGACTGCAAGGTGATCTTGAATTTCTGGGTTCACTAAATCATCCAAATTCAGCCTCCCAAGTGACTAGGACTTCAGGAGTATGTAATCATGCAGACTTTTTAAAAACATGTAAACATGTTTTAAACATGTAAAGTTGTATTTTTCCCCATTAAATGTAATTCTCAGAAGATACTTTATTTTTTGTTTGTGCAAGCATGTGCCATGGCATTTGAACTTGTATGGAAGTTGGTGTGATGTTTCTGGAATTGTTTTTTTTAGTATGGGTATCAGGGATTGGACTCAACTGTTAGGCTTCTTGACAAGTGCCTTTACCCTGTATGCATTCTCTCTGGCCTCTAATCATGCATTTCTATGTGTATGTACACATGAGTACAGAATCCCCCAGAGCTAGAGTTAAAGGCACTTGTAAAGGATTGTAAGCCACTTAATGTGGGTATCAGATCCTCTGCAAGAACAGTAAGCACTTTTAATTTCTGAGCCATCTCTCTAGCCCATGTTTTAAGTATTTGACAAGGTGTAAGTAGTAGTAAAATCTGAAGGCACACACAAGCGCGCGCGCGCACACACACACACACACACACACACACACACAAATAGTGGAAAGATGATAAGAGAGTCAGGGCACTTGCTGCCAAGCTAGAGTTCTATTGCTGGGTGCCACTTGGTGTAAGGAAAGCACTGACTCCTGGATGTCACCCTCTGACTTCCACATGTGTACACCCACAAAATAATAAATACAACTAAGTGTATATTTCCCCCAAAATAAAGTTTAGAGTACTTACCGTAGAATTCATTAAAAATCAACAAGTAGAAATAGTAGTGATATCTAGTAACTGTAAACAGTCACATTGAGCGCATGCTGTAAAACAGGTCTCCTCATAAGCAGTTCATGTATGTTTAACCTAGTCAGCCGTTCTAGAGCAGAAGTTAGTGTTGGTTTAGAGAAAAAACTCAGGCCCAGAGATTAGCAATTGACCCACATTATTAAGTAGCTAACCAGAAATCGTGATTTGAATATGTGTTTATAAACATATTTCTGTCTATGCTCTTGGGCAGAATATATAAATAGTGATAGAAACTCCTAGAGTTTATATGGGGTCTTTTAGGCCACCTAAAGTATTACCTGCCAAGACCTAAATTTTTTAAGACCAAGACCAAAAATTTTTAATAGAAAATGTCAAATGAGGGCTGAGGAGATGGCTTAGATGGTGATGTGCCTACCCTCTTGTGCAAGCATTAAGATCTGAGTTTATATTGTCAGCATTCAGTGCTGGGGACTGGAGACAATGTGATGCTAAAGCTCATAGGCTTTAGGTTCTCTCAAACCCTGTGTCAAAAAATAAGGTGAAGGGAGATGGAGGAAGACATCAGGTCTGTCCTTTGTATACACAAGCCTTAACATAGACTCACACCAATAGTATGCTGAAATGAATGGAAGGAATGTATAGTTTACATAGGAATCACATTTTAAAGTTTCCATGCTATTTCAAAAATTACTTAGTATTTATATTAGAATAACTAAGAATATTAGATCATTTTACTATTTCTATGATTTTCATAAATGAAAGAAATTAGAGTTGAGGTTTCTTTTTGTTTGAGTTTTGAAACAGGATTATACTATGTAGCCTTGGCTGATCTGGAATTCATAGTGTAGAACTGGCCTCAAGCTTGTGATAATTCTGCTTCTGCCTCTATTAGTATTGGGTTACATGTCTGTAAAACCAAATAAAATCTTCGATGGTGGGGGTGGGGGGCATGACTAAGTGGTTAACAGTACTGGGTGGTCTTAGACCTGTCTTTAGTTCCTAGCACCAACATGTTAACTCACAACCATCTGTAACTCTAGAGCCAGAGGATTTGATGCCCTCTTCTAGCCTTGTGGCACTATGCACATACATGGTATGTAGGCCTACATGCAGGCAAATGAACACTATGCATAAGAAATTTAAAAAATAATTTATCTTTAAAAAGAGTATAAGCATTGGGCAGTAGTTATACAGGTCTGTAGTCTGGAGGAGGGAGAACTGGATGTAGATGGGCTGACCAAGGTCCCCCAGAAGCTGGAGAAACTACAACAGTTCTCCCTGATAGGACAGGTTACTGTTCACCACTGAGCTGTCTTGATAATAAGGAATTGAGGTTTCCAAATAGAAAACCTGCAGCTGAACACTGACGATGCAACTCACAGGCAGGGCTCTGTTCACCTTCAGGAGGTTCTGATTTTGATCACAGCACTGTGAAATAATAAAATCTCAACTTTCCACTTCTAGGATTTAAGATAATTCACCCTTCTAAAAGCTGGGTGTATTGCACTGAAGTATGAGTGCGTTAGGTAGGTGGTCTTGAAGATACCTTTGGCCCTGAAAACTAGGCCTCTTTGTCTTTGGTAAGTTGGGAAGCATGCCAAAGTCTTCATGCAAATAATGTATTTTGTTGGCTTTGTATTTGTCTATGCTTTGTGTTTGATTGCAGGCGGATGATCATTTGATTATTGGAGAGCAAATCTAGGGCTTTCATGTGCTAGACAAAGATTACACCATTGATACATACCCACATCAAGTTTAGGGTATGTATATGGGTGTGTACACATTCATATGATTGGCTGCCCAGGTGTGTGCATTGAGGCCAGAGGTTGACCTCAGGTAGCATCCACCTTGTTTAACATAAGGGTCTAGTGCTTGCGAGATGGCTCAGTGGGTAAGAGCACTACTGACTGCTCTTCCAAAGTTACAGAGTTCAAATCCCAGCAACCACATGGTGGCTCATAAAAATATGCCCTTAGTGAGATCTTACGTCCTCTTCTGGCATGTCTGAGGACAGCTACAGTGTACTTATGTATAATGATAAATAAATCTTTGGGCCGGAGCAATCAGGGACTGAGCAAGCAGAATTGACCAGAGTGAGCAGAGTTCCTAAAAATTCAATTCCCAATGACCACATGAAGGCTCACAACCATCCAGTCAGCTACAGTGTACCCATATACATAAAATAAATAAATATTAAAAAAAAAGATAAGGGTCTGGCATTGGCCTCAGGTTTGCTACTAAGTGGTTAGGAATTTTCTGGAATACATCATGTCTTTTCCAGTCCTTCAAACCCTTCTAGATTGGGAAAGACTAAACTTCATTAAGCTTAAATTTCATCTTAAATTTAATATACTGGGGCTAGAGAGGGCCTGTGTTCTGTATCCAGAACCCATATAGTGGATTGTAGCAGCAGTTCCAGGGAATCTGATATCGCCTTACTTTTCACAGGTTCTGGGGCTGCCCGATGTGCAGAAACGTGCATGCAGATAATTCATAAAAAAATTAGGGTTTTACTATTGTGTGTATAGGTGTGTATGGTATGGGTGGATGCAGGAGTTCTTTCTATTATGTGGGCTCCAGGGAATGAACTCAGATGTCAGTCTTAGCAGTGAGTGTCTTTATTTGTCCACTGAGAGCTTTCTTACCAGGCTATCTTTTTTTCTTTTAGCCAGTTTTACTGTGACTCCCTGGATGACTTGGAACTTGCTGGCCTTGAGCTCATGATTCAGTAATACATTAAAAACAAAACCAAAAAACTTAAAGTTTTGAAGTAGTTATATGTATAACAGAACTGGAAAATGCTCTTTTCATGATATAGCAGTACATGAACTTATTTAGTCCCTGGAGATGGAGGTGGGGTATCTTTAAGTCTGAGTCTACCTTGGATTACCAAATGAAGATTCTGTCTCTAAAACAAGGGCTAGGGATGAAGTTCAGCAATAGAATGCTGAATGCTAAGCTATCATGTAGACAGCCCAGGCACTTAAAAAGTGGCAAAAGTAATTAATACAGGGTAGTTTGTAATCAGTGACTGCTGAGCTCCCTTAGGGAGGTAACTGGAAGACCCAAACCAGGCCTTTTACATGGGTCTACTCTTCAAAGTCTATTCAGACCACACCCATTTTGTGTGTAGTTTAGTTCTAAGAATAATTTATAATTTATTTTTGGAATTTTTCCCTTTTTGGCGTTGGCTTTTTTTTTTTTTAAACTCAGGGAGGGGATGACACATGTACATGTCATAGTACATGTATGGTGAGAATGAGGGCAACTTGCAGGAGCCAGTTCTCTCAATCATATAAGTTCTGGGGATCAAACTTGGCTTGGTGGCAAAGCATCTTTACTCGCCCAGCTATCTTGCCAGGCCTTGTTTTATTTCTTCGAGAGAGGGCCTTAGGTGGCCTAGGTTGGCCTTCCTTGTTCATTCTGTTACTCCTGATCTTTCTACTTAGTCTCTGGAGTGCTGTGATCACAGGTGCCGACCATTGCAAACCATTTTAGTGTAATCAGGCTCACTGCTAGGCACCAGATACATTTTTCCCTTTGGCTCCTTTGTAACACAGAATTTGTGTAGTGTCCGATTATGTGACTGCTAGGAAAGAGTCTTGGGATTGACCAGCTTTTTTTTAAAGAGCTGGATCATAAATCAGTACTTGTGTCATATAGTATGTATCTACTCGTCCCCTCCACTGTCGGCTTTATTGTTTGCATTAAAGGCAAAGCCATGTGAAATTCAGGTTAGTGATATACTTAAGCCATTTTTGGAAGAAATTGTCTTTGTAGTAGGCTCAGATCTTAAGATTTCTATGTTACATGGCTTTGATTTCTAATTACTACAGTAATTTGTAATTTCATAAGACAAAGATTTGAGGTGCATAACACACACAAGGGTCTGGTTTTGTAGTTCACCAAAACTTTATTTTGGTAAAAAGGAAAAGAAAAAGTGGATATATACTGACAACAGTTGTGTTTGTATTTGTAACTGATAACCATGTAGCCTTGCATTTGCATCCTAGCTCAAAGGGGTCTGTGGCAACAAACTTAATGACAAAATCCTGTGTAGGACATGTTAGGGTGATCCTAAAGAATAGTAGACAGGACTGAAGATTAAGCTCATTGGTAGATTATGTGACTATCATGTACAAGCCACACAGTTCAAGCCAAATAGGAAAAAACAGTAAATGATGAACTTCAAGAAATCCAGAAAGTGCCGGGCATGGTGGCGCACGCCTTTAATCCCAGCACTTGGGAGGCAGAGGCAGGCGGATTTCTGAGTTCGAGGCCAGCCTGGTGTCTACAAAGTGAGTGCCAGGACATCCAGGGCTACACAGAGAAACCCTGTCTCGAAAAAAAAAAAAAAAAAGAAATCCAGAAAGTGATATATCTTGTAAGCAGAAAATAAAATTATGTCAGAAGCAGAAGAAATGGTATATAGGAGTGCCAGATTCCTTGCCTTAGAAATAGAAAAGAATTGTAAGAAATGTATTTCTATATAGAAGTAAGATAATTTCTGTATTGATTTCCCCTTGAGCCTTGCAAATCTAGGTTCCCTGCTGCTTGATTTTTTTTTTTAAGATTTGTTTATTTATTATATATATGTAAATACACTGTAGCTGACTTCAGATACCACAGAAGAAGCATCAGATCTCATTATGGATGGTTGTGAGCCACCATATGGTTGCTGGGATTTGAACTCAGGACCTTCAGAGAAGAGCAGTCAGTGCTCTTTTTTTTTTTTTTTTTTTTTCTTCGAGACAGTGTTTCTCTGTATAGCCCCGGCTGTCCTGGAACTCACTTTGTAGACCAGGCTGGCCTCGAACTTAGAAATCCACCTGCCTCTGCCTCCCAAGTGCTGGGATTAAAGGCATGCGCCATCACGCCCGGTGCAGTCAGTGACCACTGAGCCATCTCTCCAGACCCCAATTTTTTTTTTTTTTAAAGATTGATTTTTTTTTTTAAGATTTATTTATTTATTATATGTAAGTTACACTGTAGCTGTCTTCAGACACTCCAGAAGAGGGCGCCAGATCTCATTGCGGATGGTTGTGAGCCACCATGTGGTTGCTGGGATTTGAACTCTGGACCTTCGGAAGAGCAGTCGGGTGCTCTTACCCACTGAGCCATCTCACCAGCCCCCGATTTTTTTTTAAACACTTTATTGCATAGGTGGGGAGCTAGTTCACTGTGTAAAAATGGTTACTGCCAAGCCTGTGTTCATTTCACAAGTCCCACATGGTGGGAAGAGGGAAAGAGAACAGACTCTAGTAAGTTGAAAGTTGTTCTCTCCCAGCCCTACCCACAATAAATATTACAGACAAAACCGCTTGCATGCTTGCTCTTCTCTCTTTTCCCCTTTCCTTCCTTTCTTTTTTTTTTGGAGACAGGGTCTCTAAATAACCCTTTCTGTCTTGGAACTTTGTAGGTCAAGCTGGCCTCCAACTCAGTCTGCTTCTGCTTTGAGTTCTGGGATGTGCACTGCCACTTTTCTTTGTTGTTCTTAAGCCACTTGTTATAGATTACTTTCTGACAATTTTTAGAAACTATGGGAAACAACATAAGGTGTGCTGTCTGCTTAGGAGACTGTAGATGTAAAGTTAATTTGGCTGAATGGTAGGTGAACAGTGAAACTCTGTCTTGAAAAACAGAAAAGAAAAAAGATTTGGCGCTGGTGAGATGGCTCAGTGGGTAAGAGCACCCGACTGCTCTTCTAAAGGTCCGAAGTTCAAATCCCAGCAACCACATGGTGGCTCACAACCACCCGTAATGAGATCTAATAGCTCTTCTGGTGTGTCTGAAGGCAGCTACAGTGTATTTATATATAATAAATAAATAAATCTTTAAAAAGAAAAAAAAAAGAAAAAAGATTTGATGTGAACAAAAAAAAAGTGGAGCCAGGGAGTGGTGGTGCATCCCTTTAATCCCAGCACTCAGGAGGCAGAGGCAGGCAGATTTCTGAGTTCCAGGACAGCCAGGGCTACACAGAGAAACCCTGCCTCAAAAAAAACCAAAAAAAAAAAAAGGGACTAGTGTATACATTTAGATATATGTAAAGAGCCTGACAGTGGTGCTTGGGAGGCCAAGGCAGTCCTGTTCAAGTTCCAGGGCAGCTGGGGATACAGAGAGAAAGAAACCCTGACTGGCCGGGGGAGAAAAGCATATGAAAAGCCGACCAGGAATGGTGGTGCACATCTGAAGTCCCAGTGTTTGGAAGACAGGAAAGAACTGCAAGTTTGGGGCCACCCTGGACATAACCAGATCTTGTTTCCAGAAAACATGTGTGTGTTTGTCAGTGTAAAATTCTGTGTCTTTACACTGAACTAATGTAGAGTTAACATTAAGGGTAGGTATGGGGAGTGGGGAGTCTTGGCTCCTGAGCCTGATTTTGAGGTTACTGATTTTTGGCAAGATCTGATGTCATAGTTCTCAGCTTTTCCTTAGAATAAGTGACTAGATTCCTATACCATATTCCATTAGCTAACAAGCCATGTCTGTCTTAAATATTATCCTATTCTCATAGAATTGGATGTTTCTAGAAGTGTTCTTTCCTGTTACTGGAGAATATTAGAAACCCTGTCTCAAACCAAACCAAGAAAAAAAAAAATGTTCTCAACCTTTTTAATGCTGCAATCCTTGAATACAGTTTCTCATGTGGTGATCCCCAACCATAAAATTACTTTCCTTGCTACTTCATAGCTGTAATTGTGCTGCTGTTAGGAGTCGTAATGTAACTGATAGGCAGAATGTCTCTTATGTGAACCCTGGAAAAGGGGTTGTTCAATCCTTCCCAAAGTGGTTGTGACGCACAGGTTGAGAACCATTGCCTCAATGTATGTAGTATCAGTAATAGGCTTGTTTACTAAGCTGTTGTTACAGTGATGAACATGCATGTGCAAATACCTCTGCAAACCTGCTTTCAGTTATTTTGGTTGTGCAACCAGAGTGAAGTTGTTGATTAGCTGTATGGTAGCTGCTTTTCCATAGCATTTAGGTCATTTTATAATTCCACTCATGGTATACAAGGGAACATTTACTATTGTGTTTTGTATCTGGATTATATTTTTATTAAAAGCTTCATAAGCTTTTGTATCTTGCTGTGTTTTTTGGTTTTTCGAGACAGAGTTTCTCTGTATAGCCCTTGCTGTCCTGGAACTCACTCTGTAGACCAGGCTGGGCTCGAACTCAGAAATCCACCTGCCTCTGCCTCCCAAGTGCTGGGATTAAAGGCGTGCGCTACCACTGCCCGGCTTCTTGCTGTGTTTATAACAATATCATGATGAGTTTTGGTAGAAATTGTGGGCTTATATTACTTTGAGAATGTGAGAAGTGTTCAAGAAAAGAAAGCAAGTAGGTAAAAGTAATAGTGTGGCCAGAGTGAAAGGTGAGTGATAGCCACCAAGAAAAACTCACAGGAAAACACTTGGCATTTGGGTATATTTTGGTGTTTTTTATTTTGTTTAAGGTAGGATCTCACTTTTTTTTTTTTTTAAGCTTTTATCAGCCCAGACTTATATACCAGGTAGGTGTTACTTGTTTCTATTTCCCAGGTATTAAAGGTTATGCTACCATGCCAGGCTCTTTCGAGCGTTCACTCTCGCTTTCTCTCTCGCGCTCTCTCTCTCTCTTTCACAGCATTTGTAGTTTATTGAAAAGAAAATCAACATATTAACATAGGATTAGGGGAAGAGTAAGACACAACTAAGACTGGGTATGGACTTCTCAGGATTTCTCCATTTTTGGAAGTTTTTTTAGTAGTGTGTTAGAATAGAAAGAGGAAATGAATAATGAACATGAATGTGTATAAAGAGGTAGAAAGTGACTTGATTAAAGTGAATGAGGGTTTTGGGGAGAATACTCAGCAGAGCAGCCTGAGGGAAAGGTCTGATTGCTGGCCAGAGGAGGTACAGGTGCTGCAGATACAAGCTTTTATGACAGTGTTGAAGAGTAAAGAATCAGGGTGACTTCAGAGAGGACAGAATGTCAATAAGTGTCCTTATGTTGGTAACAGAATCAAAGATCAGGGTTGACTGGGTGACTGTGTAAGAAAGAGAAGATTGCCTTGCTGAGGACATGTTTATACAAGTCTCTTGGTTCTGCTTTCTCAAGCCTCACCTACTCCCAGCTCACTTTGCGTGTCTTATATATAGCTCGGCTTTTATTTCAGTAGAGCTGTGATCCTTAGAAAGAGGCCCTACCTGTCACTCATGATGGGCTAGTTTTATACACAAGAGAATTAAGTGCTTAGAAGATTTAAAGTAGCTAGTACTCTGCTTAATGTTTTTGTTGTGGAATCTTAGAATACTAATTTAAAAATGTGTGTATGCCTGAGAACTGAACAGTATCAGTAGTGTCCATAGTGAGTCTTTAATGTAAAGTGAACTGTTACATTTGTTATTTCATTTTAATTTTTTAATCAGTAGTCACTGTAAATTAGATGTGAAAGAACTTTTGGACATTATTGAACAGTTGGGGTTAAGGAGATATGGCTGATACATAAAGGTGCTTGCCACCAACCTGATAACCTAAGTCAGAGACTCAAGCAGTAGGAGGAAAGACTCCTTAAAATTGTCTTTTCACAGCTCTTGGGAAGAGGTCACACATAATAGGTGTAATGGAACTAATTAATTAAATACCCTTGGTCTATGTATTGTTTGACACTGTATGTGAGAGAAATAAACAGTGTTTCCTGTGGTTTCGAGATTTACTCTCTAGCCAAAGACAACACTGAACTTCTGATCTCCTACCTGTGCTTCCTGAGGGGGGTATTGGTGTAATTTATTTTATTATTTTTTGATAGCACTTCACAGTTCAGACAGGCCTTTAATTCAGGGGTTTCCTGTCTCAGCCACCCAAGTACTAGTATAGGTATGCACCAGAATACTCTGTTTATGTGGTATAGTTAGAGATGCTTTTGAATGTTGCTTTTAAGTGACTGAATCTAGGAAAATCCTTCATCTCCCAGGGTTCACTTTCCCTTTTGTATAGGTTGAAAATAATTTTTTTGTTGTTGTTGTTGTTCTATGATTTGAAACCCTGATTAACAAGGAACAGACTAAGGTTAGTGGTTTTATGGAATTAAAAATGGGAAACAGCACATTTCACATTCCATTCTTTCTTTTTCTTTTTTTTTTTGGTTTTTTGAGACAGGGTTTCTCTGTGCAGTCCTGGCTGTCTTGGAACTCTCTGTAGACCAGGCTGGCCTCTAACTCAGAAATCCTGTGCCTTCCAAATGCTGGGATTACAGGCATGCACCACCGCTGCCTGGCTTCACATTCCATTCTTTTTGCAGATAGATCATGGAAGGGAAGTGGTTACTGTGTTTGCTACTGGTCCTTGGAACTGCAGCTATTGAGGCTCATGATGGACATGATGATGACATGATTGATATTGAAGATGATCTTGATGATGTTATTGAAGAGGTAGAAGATTCAAAATCTAAATCAGATACCAGCACTCCTCCATCTCCAAAGGTTTGAAGTAGATCAATCCTTTTATTTTTGCTTTTATGAGACAGGGTATCTTGGCTGTCCTTGAACTCACTATGTAGACCAGGCTATCTTGGAACTCAACTACCTGCTGGGCTGGAGAGGTGGCTCAGCGGGTAAGAGCACTGACTGCTCTTCCAGAGGTCCTGGGTTCAATTCCCAGCAACCACATGATGGCTCACAACCATCTGTACAGCTATTGTGTACTCATATACATAAAATAAATAAATAAATCTAAAAAAAAAAAAAAGATCTACCTGCTTATACCTTCTGAGTGAGGGATTAAAATGTATAGAACCATTCTCAGCTTAAAGTAGATCCTTTTATCTTTTGGTTTGAAAAAAGAAAAATGAAGCCAGAGACTGGGGATATATAGTTACTTGCCTATCGCTTAGGCACTCCTCCACCCCACCCCAAAAAGGGGATTGTTTTTAAAGGCAAAGCAGCTTTAAAAATATATATATATATATATTTGCTAAGCTTTCTGACAGTCTTTGGTACATGTGGATTGAATTTAGGGACAGCTATGAAAGCTTTGTGACAATTGAAACCAAATCCTGAGAGTGACTTCTAGAGAATGTTACTAAATGACCCATTCCCGCCAGTACAACAAGGGTCTTCTGTAGCTCTGGATGCCTTGGGATTTGATTTCCTTGGATTGCAGGCTTGTGCCACTGTGCTTGGTTAAAATATTGCTGCTTAATTAATTTTATGTTTAACACAGGTCACCTACAAAGCTCCAGTTCCAACAGGGGAGGTTTATTTTGCTGACTCCTTTGACAGAGGGTCTCTGTCAGGGTAAGTGTTTCCCTGCGAGTAAAGGTTTGAGAGGTGAATGTCTTGTACATAAGAGTAGTGGGAAAGCACTGGACCCTTTTTAAGCAGTATTGGGACTGAACATAGTGTCATGCAGAGGAGGCAAGTGCTCTGCTGCTAGATATAGCCTTAAATAGTGGGCTCCTGGGATAGTGTGTCTAACTGTACATCTCCTCATACATGGATGTATCCTGGAACTTGGCCTTTTGTTGCTTTCATTCCAGTTTTTTTCTTCTACCCTAGATTTTATTCTTTGGGGATTTCTTTTCTCTTGAGTCTTGTTACATAGGGTAGATAGAACAGGAGAGTGAATGTATTTTAACTCTGGGGTCTTCTTAATTACAGGTGGATTTTATCTAAAGCCAAAAAAGATGACACTGATGATGAAATTGCCAAATATGATGGTGAGAGTTCCATTTGTTCTAGATACAGTATATCAAAGTGGCATCTTGTCTCCATTGTATCTCTCTTTTTAGAATACAACATGGGTTTTTTTGAGAATTTCATACATTCATATGATACATTGATCACTATCCTCTTACCCTACTCCTAACCTGACTCTTCCCAGATCTAACTTTTGTTCACCCCTCCTAACTTAGAGGCCACTGACTGTGATTTGTGTTGTCCATGTGCTCATACTGCGGGTATCCACTAGATCCATGACCTCTCTTAGGATTAGGTCAGAAGATGTTTGGAGCTTCAGTAATCAGGAGGATGTATTGCTCTTCCAGAGCCAAGTTTGTTTCCTAGTACCCATATCAGTGCTTCACAACTACCTGTAACTCAAGCTGTAGACTTTAGATACTTTCTTTTGGCCTTCATGGGCAGACACACATTTAAAAAAAAACAAAAAACAAAAAACAAAAAAAACTATTTATTTTGAAAATATCTTTATTTTTAAAATTAAAATATAATTATATTATTTTCTTTCCTCCCTCCAATTCTTCCCATGCACTCCATTGCTCTCTTTCAAATTCATTATCTCTCCTTATTACTATATTTTCCCTAAGTATATAAATACAATCTGCTCCTTATATAGCATTATTTGCATGTATATGATTTCAGGGCTGACCACTTGGGAACCAATTTGGGGGCTCTTCCTTGGGAAGGCTTTCTTCTACTCTCAGCATTCCTTAATTGCTTGTAGTACTTTGTCTGAAGTTGAGCCCCCATGAGATTACCTCTTTCAAATTAGCTTGTCTGTTGTTTAGGCTGCCATGTTGATGAGACTTCATGAGACAGGGTCTCACTGTGTCCTTGGCTGGCCTAAAACTTGCTATGTAGACCAGGCAGATCTGGAACTCGTAGGTTTGACTTTGCCTGCCTCGCAGTACTGCAAGTAAAGGCTTGTGCAGTTGTGCACATCTGAGAAATAGGTAATCTGTTGTTTGTTTTTACAGATAGGGTCTCTCTAATCCTGGTTGTATTGGAACAC
Source organism: Mus caroli (assembly GCF_978045245.1). NCBI lineage: Eukaryota > Metazoa > Chordata > Mammalia > Rodentia > Muridae > Mus > Mus caroli. The sequence continues at coordinate 72,756,837 of NW_028227268.1, forward strand.
TGTAGAGCTCTTGTTCTGTGTGCTATCCTCAAACTCAGAGATCTTCCTACCTCTGCCTCTGGAGTGCTGGGATTAAAGGCTTGTGCCGCCATACCTTGCTGAAAATAAGTATTCTAAAAAGATATTTTCAGATTTTTTTTCTTGGAAATTATATCATCTTTGTATATGGGGCTTTATGTGTGATAGAATTAGAACTCTTAATATCCGTGTTAGAAATGAAAGTTTCTCTTTAGGTATAATAAATAGGCCACTGTTATTTTCAAGCCATGTCTTACCATATGACAGATACACATGCACACTAGTAACTCAGCTCATATGTAAATGTAATGGTAAACAGTGATTATTTTGACACTTACACAACTCAGAATTTAGTTCGTTACCATTTAAAAGACTTTAAATCATGTGGCTAACAGTCAAGAGCCATTTTGTATTCTTTTGTAGGAAAGTGGGAGGTAGATGAGATGAAGGAAACAAAGCTTCCAGGGGATAAAGGACTTGTACTGATGTCTCGGGCCAAGCATCACGCCATCTCTGCTAAACTGAACAAGCCCTTCCTGTTTGATACCAAGCCTCTCATTGTTCAGTAAGTTCAGTGCCATCTTGATAATTTTCTAGAAAGGGTAATCTCAGGTGACAGTATGAAAGTTGAACATACTAAAAAACCATGTTTATAGTAGGAATTTTGTGTGAATTGGAATATGTTGAGTGGTTTTGTTTTTATCTTCTTGTAAAACAGTCTGGTTGTTTACCTTCTTAGAAGCAAACAAATGTCTGGATTTTGTATTAAGGATTACTTTTGGTTTTTTTTGATTTTTGTGTGACGGAGTGGCCACATAAAAGCAGTAGACAATGGAACCCTTTGTGTGGGTATGACATCTGATAAAACATGACCAAGCTGGGAGAAATCAATTAGGAAATATAGGAAATATGATCTTTCAAAATGCCATAGGACTTTTTCATTTCTCTCTGAAACTAGGTATGAGGTTAATTTTCAGAATGGAATAGAATGTGGTGGTGCCTATGTGAAGCTGCTTTCCAAGACGCCAGAACTCAGCCTGGTAGGCTCTCTGTCTGTGTAACATTTGCTTTATGGATCTGGAGCTAGGGTGGGGGTGGGGTATGCAGTTCAGTGGTAGAGTACATGGCTGCCATTCATAGGGCTCTGGGTTTAGTCCCCACCATTTAAAGAGAGAAAAGTTTGCAAGACCTATGAAAAGAAATGCTGCTGCTGGTGAACCATGGAGGTTTAGCACTAATGGCCTTTTAACTTTAACAGGGGACTGTAGAAGCCTTAGCAGTATATCATTGCTGCTTTTCTCATCTGTGGGATTTTTAGGTTTTTGTTGTTGCTTTGTTTTGTATTTTTACACAGGATATCATGGAATTTGCTCTGTAGACCAGGGAGGCCTCACCTGTCTCTACCTCATAAATGCAGGGATTAAAGCTGTGTGCTAACAATTTTCAGTTTTCTCAAGTTTATTTCTTGTTTTTGAAAGAAGTTTGTATGCATATAACTTCTTTTTAAAAAAGCATTTTAGTATTTCTGGTGGTTGCCAGTTATTTTTTACTGGTATCTGAAGAAGCACTATAAAATCATAAGGTTTTCTTTAAAGCTAATAGAATAATTTGCATGCAGTTTTATGAGAGGAAGTATGTATTTTTCAAAGTTTGCTTTTTGAATTCTTTGACTAGAGTTACTTAAAGCACTCCACCTTTGTCTCTGAAGGATCAGTTCCACGACAAGACTCCCTATACTATTATGTTTGGTCCAGATAAATGTGGAGAGGACTACAAACTGCATTTCATCTTTCGACACAAAAATCCCAAGACGGGTGTATATGAAGAAAAACATGCTAAGAGGCCAGATGCAGACCTGAAGACCTATTTCACTGACAAGAAAACGCATCTTTATACATTAAGTAAGAAAAACCAGCTGTTTGGGGGGGTTTAAAACATTACATAGTTAGCATCTAGTTTATGTTAAGATTGTATACTTAAAAGCCTTTCTTTATGAAGAATCTTTTAAAAAAGACCCCATGTACTGTCTTCCGATGAATGTGGGTAACACATCAGACTATGCTCCAGCTTCTCCAGGAAACTACTAAACTGCCTGTGGATCAAAGCAGAATTTGATGAAGAGGAGAAAACTTATGATAACTGAAACAGCCCCATACCCTGTGTGTAAATTAACTTTTTCCTAGCCGGGTGGTGGAGGTGCACGCCTTTAATCCCAGCACTTGGGAGGCAGGGCAGAGGCAGGCAGATTTCTGAGTTGGAGGCCAGCCTGGTCTACAGAGTGAGTTCCAGGACAGCCAGGGCTACACAGAGAAACCCTGTCTCGAAAAACCAAAATAAAAAAATTTCTTCCGTGGCCACAGGTTTACTACAGAAAGAGAACATGCACTAATGCCAGGAACATTAAAGGCCATATTAAGAGGCCAGACTTAGTATGCTGAGAAGGAAACAGGTCCGTTTTAGAGAGATCCCTTCATAGGTTTTATCCAGAGTGTGGGAGTGTTCGAACACTACAAGGTCAATATATTAATAGGTCTACCTCTTAGAATGGAAATTTTCACTTGCACCTAAAATTGTACTAGGACTTCTAATGACTGAGAACCTTCTAGATTGTTAAATAAAAAAAGTATGATGATTCGATGCCCCAGTGTAGGGGAATGCCAGGGTGGGAAGATAGGAGTGGGTTGGTGAGTAGGGGAGCCCCCTCATATAGACAGGGGGAGGGGGGGATGGGATAATGGGTTTCCAAAAGAGAGACCTGGAAAGGGGAAAACATTTGAAATTTAAATAAAGCAAATAGCCAATAAAAACAAAACAAAACGAAATTATAATATACTTTTTTCAATATTTAATACTTGTGGGTCAGGTAGTGTTTTTTTTCTTTATATATATAGCATGTGGTCTGTAACCATTTGAACTTCAAAATTGCAGAGCAGACTATCTTCTGTTCCTTTACATAGCAATAGGAGTGGAAATTTGTTCACTATATAAACATATTAATAACGATTTTATAATATGAAGGTTTCTGGTGCTGAGATGCCAGAAGTGTATATTGGTCCCCTGAAGGTAGAGTGTTAATGTAGGTGCTGGGAATTAAGCTGGGTCTTGTTTAAGAATCACTGCTGTACTTAACTACTGAGCCACTTCTCTAGATCCTATCAATGCGGTTTGTGGGTAATTGTATGGAAGTCAGAGGACAACTTTGAAGATGTTTCTCTCGGTTCTTGGGCTCTAACTCAGAACATTGGGATTGTGTGGCAGATACCTTTATCTGCTGCCGTGGTGTTTCACCAATTAGTATTTAAAATTAATATTATTTTGAGAGGGGGTCTCATTATGTAGGCCTGTCTGTCCTGGAACTTTCTATGTAGTCAGACTGTCCTCAAGCTTAGATCTGCCTGCCTCTGCTGCCCAAGTGCTGAGATTAAATGCATGAGCCATTACACAAAATGCTTTTTTTTTTTCTGCATACCCCCGTACTCTTGCCTTAAACTCCTGTATATCTGAGAGTAAAATTGATGACCCTCCTATCACCGTAGTGATGAGATCACAGGAGTGTGTCACCATACCCTGAAGGTTGGTTTTTTTGTTTTGTTTTGGTTTGGTTTTTTGAGACAGTTTTTCTATGTAGCCCTGGCTGTCCTGGAACTCACTCTGTAGACCAGGCTGGCCTTGAACTCAGAAATCTGCCTGCCTCTGCCTCCCGAGTGCTGGGATTAAAGGCGTGCGCCACCACTGCCCGCCTACCCTGAAGGTTTTATTGTTGTTTTGCAATGGGGTCTTGTTGTGCATGACCTCAAACTAGTATTGCCTAGCAAGTGCTGGTATTAGAGGTATGCTCTACTATATCTGGTCTATATTTTGCATGTTCGCGTGTGTGCGTGTGCGCATTATGTGTATGTCTGCATTTGCCAGAAGAGCTCCTTTACTCTCCTGGAACTGAAATTTGAGATGGTTGTGAGCCACCATGTGGGTGCTAGGAATTGAGCCTGGGTCCATTGGAAGAGCAACCAGTGTTCTTAACCGATGAGCAATCTCTCATGCCCTTTATTTATTTATTTATTTATTTATTTATTTTGGTTTTTCGAGACAGGGTTTCTCTGTATAGCCCTGGCTGTCCTGGAACTCACTCTGTAGACCAGGCTGGCCTCGAACTCAGAAATCCACCTGCCTCTGCCTCCCGAGTGCTGGGATTAAAGGCGTGCGCCACCACGCCTGGCCCCTTATTTATTTTTAATTATTATGTAGATGGTATTTTTCCTCCATCCACATCCATATGTGTGCTTGGTGCCCATACATGCCAGAAAAAGTTGTAAAATCCTTTGCAACTAAAGTTATTGAAGATTGTTAGCAGCCATTTAGATCCTGGAATTAAACCTTCATACTCTGGAAGAGCAGTTAGAACTTGACCACTGAGCCATTAATTGAGCTCCTTTAAATATTTTCATAAAGAATGGTCCATGGTAAAAGTGCTTGTGCAGTGTGTACAAGACCCTGGGTTTGATCTCCAGATTGGAGAAAATAATAGCTTGCTAAAATTTATCATTTCAATTTGTACAGCAGGTAGATCTCTGTGAGTTCAAGGCTAGCCTGATGTACAAAGAAAGCTTCAAGACAGCTAGGGCAAGACAGAAAAGAAACCCTGTCTGGATAAAACCAAGAAAAGAAAGAAATTACTTATTTATAGTTTCTAGGAACCCAAGGAAATGGCATTGGGGCCCTAGGCTCTTAAAGAACTAGGCTTTGTTGACTATGACAGTCTAACCCCAATACCTTGATCTCTTTGTTTCATGACAATACAACACACTGGGTCTCCTCTAGAAGGCATGATCTGTAGTGTTAGATTGATGGGAATGTTGGAATGAGTGGTTTAGTCAGTATTTTTAATTGCATTTTATTTCTTTTCAGTCTTGAATCCAGACAATAGTTTTGAAATATTAGTTGACCAGTCTGTTGTGAACAGTGGAAATCTGCTAAATGACATGACTCCTCCTGTAAACCCTTCACGTGAAATTGAAGACCCAGAAGACCGGAAGCCTGAAGATTGGGATGAAAGGCCCAAAATAGCAGATCCAGATGCTGTCAAGCCAGATGACTGGTAAATCTTGGAGATCCATCTTTGAGTATTAGCTTACATTTTATATATTCTACATAGTTTAAACAACAAATGTTGGCTGAGATCTGATTATGTAAATACTCTGTGATACAGCCTAGGAACATTGGAACATGCCTATAATTCTAGCACTCAAGAGGCCAAGGCAGAAAGATGAAGTGTGAGGCCAGTGTGGGCTTACATAGTAAGACCCTGTGCTTGCTTGCAAGAAGAAAAAGAGGGGACTTAAGTTCCAATTACTCTGGAAAAGAACCCAGTGGTAGTAATATATATTATCGCTCACTATGTTATAAACTATAGGATGCTAAAGCTTTTGTGGTTTGTCTGCTGACAATCTTTTTGTACAGCAATTCTAGTGCTTCATTATTACAAGTTAAACTGGGTTACAGTGCTAAGGGTTTAACCCAAGTCCTCCTGCATACTAAACATGTGCTGTATTGCTAAATACTCCTCCTAGCCATATTTAAAGCTATTAAATGCTGAAATTTTTGGTGTTTTGAGACAGTTTCTCTGTGTAGCTTTGGCTGTCTTTGAACTAGGCTGGCCTTGAACTCACAGATCTATCTGCCTCTGCCCCCTGAGGACTGGGATGAAAAGCATGTACCACCATGCCCAGCCAATCACCTTTTTTTTAATAGGATGAAAAGAGTTTTAAGCTTTAAAAGATCGGGCAAAAGTTACATAAAACTTTGAGGTCATCCTAGAGTTAATTTAAAACTAAGATAGTTATAAAACAGTCTCTGTTGAGGGAGGCATTTCTCAGTAGTAGTGGACATGAGGCCTTGAGTTCAGTGCCAGGACAAAACTAAACATTAAACTTGAGCACAGGGAGATTTTTGATTACCAGCTGAAGTAGTACTTTTACAGTGTCTGCATGACAATCTTGTCCCTGTACTGTTCGTTCCTGGTTCTTGAGGAGGCCGGCGGAAGAAACTGGAGCTATATGGATGGTTGTAACCTGCCATGCTAGTAGACACTGGAACTGTGGTCATCTGAAAGAGCAGCAAGTGCTCTTACCCACCTTGCCATCTTTCTAGTTCGTTTGAGGCTTATTTTAGATGAGATTTTCTTTGTGTGTGTGTCTTTTTAAAAGACTTTTTCTATGTAATCCAGGTTATTCTCAAATTCAGGATTCTGTCTCAGCCTTAACAGTGCTGAATTTACTGTATACCACAATGACCATCTTTTTTTTGTTTGTTTGTTTCCCTGTGTAGCCCTGGCTGTCCTGGAACTCACTCTGTAGACCAGGCTGGCCTCCAACTCAGAAATCCGCCTGCCTCTGCCTCCAAGTCCTGGGATTAAAGGTGTGCGCCACCACCGCCCGGCTGTACCATAACCATCTTGAGAGTATTTTTTTTTTTTTGGTGTGTAAAACAGAGATGGTCAATGTATATGTATCTGCAGTGCTATATATACACTACTATCTAATTGTAGGATTTTTTTTTATAATGTACCCTACTGTCAGTCCCTTGCCCCCAGATTCTGGTAACCACTAATCGGCCTGTATTTTGTTTCTGGATTTGTCCATTGAAAAATTTTATGGAAATGACATTGAATTATAATATGTGGCCTTTGGCATGCGACTTCTTCTTGTCAACATAAATGTTTTCAACATTCAACCATATTGAAACATGGATAAGCATTTCATTTCTTTTTATGACTGAGAAATACTTTATCATATCAGTGAATGATATACTATGCTTATCCACTTAACCATTATGTAATTGATAGATGCATAGGTTGTTGCCTTTTAGATGTACTGGTTTTCATGTGTGTTTGGTTTTGTTTTTCTCAGATACAAACTTAGGAATGAAATTGTCATACAGTAACTTCCAATTTTGAGGAACTGCCCCCGCTTTTTTTCACCAGCACTTTTTTCCCCTCAGAATTTCTTATTGTAATGGCCTTCCTATGTGGATGTGTGATAGTGGAATATTACCATGGTTTTAGTTTCTCTGATAACCAGTGAAGTTAAGCATCTTCCCTTATAACTCTTGATGATTCCTGTAGTTCCATTAGAAAAATGTTTAGTGTTGATCTTTAGCTGCTGTTCTTAGTTAAGTTCTTTCTTTCTTTCTTTCTCTCTCTCTCTCTCTCTCTCTCTCTCTCTCTCTTTTTTTTTTTTTTTTTTTGGTGTATGTGTGGTGGTGGTGGTGGGGGGGAGAGTAGCCTAGATAATGATTTATAAATGTTTTCTAGAATGACTTAATCTGGGTTTGTAAAAGAGCCTACCTTGACTGATTCTCTGGCCTTTGTTGCCATACCTGGTGTTTTCTGTTTAAGGGATGAAGATGCCCCTTCTAAGATTCCAGATGAAGAGGCCACCAAGCCTGAAGGCTGGTTAGATGATGAACCTGAGTATATTCCAGACCCTGATGCGGAGAAGCCAGAGGATTGGTGAGTTTGAGTTTGCTTTTGTAATTACCTGGTTTTTGTTTTAAAAATTTATTTATTTATTTATTTATTTTTTTTTTTGGTTTTTCGAGACAGGGTTTCTCTGTGTAGCCCTCGCTGTCCTGGAACTCACTCTGTAGACCAGGCTGGCCTCGAACTCAGAAATCCGCCTGCCTCTGCCTCCCGAGTGCTGGGTAAAAATTTATTTTTATGTGCTTTGGAATTTTGCCTTAATGTTTGTCTATGTGTCAAATCACTTGGATCTGGAAGAGAAGCCAGTGTTCTTAACTGCTGAACTGCCCCAATTATAATCAAGCATTTCATCCCAGCAGAGGCAGGCAGATCTCTGAGATTGAGGCCAACCTGGTCTACAAAGTGAGTTCTGGGACAGCCAAAGCTGTTACACAGAAATTCTGTCTTGGGCAAACCAAAATCAACCAATGAAAGCAATAACTATGTGCCCCTCTCCCCCAACAACAACAACAACAACAACAAAAAAGCAAAAGCAAAAAAAAAAAAGAGCTGGGTATAGTAGTACATGCCTTTATCTCAGCACTCAGAGGCAGGTGGACACCCAGGGCTACCACAGGAACCCTGACTCAAAATCTAAAGGGAAAAATAAAAAGCCAACTGCCCAAGTTTGAGTGAAAAACCTTACAAACTTTACTAAATTTCATTGGGTAAAAACAAAGTAGGTTGTTTATGATAGTGCATTGATAGTGGAAATGAGAAATGAGATATTGTTCTGTCATATGCTGCTGGTATAGCTCCAGAAACATCTTGAGAGCATAAGACTAGTTGTTTGTTTATATAACTTGTTTATCCCTCCACAGGGATGAGGATATGGACGGAGAATGGGAGGCTCCTCAGATTGCCAACCCCAAGTGTGAGTCAGCCCCTGGGTGTGGTGTCTGGCAGCGACCTATGATTGACAACCCCAATTATAAGGGCAAATGGAAACCTCCCATGATTGACAATCCTAACTACCAGGTTTGTGTCTCCTGATGGTTTAAGTGTTTTTATTAATTTGTTCATGTCTGGCAGAAGTTTGATCAATAGTAAGGCCAGCAAATCAAAAAGAGAAAGTAAACTTAAGAGACAGGTGAGTGAATATTGGGCTAAACATAAAACCTAAAAAAACAGGAAAGAGGAGTGTTCAAACTTGCTATGTGACTATCTTAGTTTGGGTTTCCATTGCTATGAAGAGAAACACCATGACTAAGACAACTCTTAGAAAGGAAAGTATTTAATTAAGGCTGGCTTACAGTTTAGAGGTTGATTCCATTGTCATTATATTGGGAAGCATGGCAGCCTGCAGGCAGCAGAGGGGGACTCTGTACCATATTTATTGGGCAGAGTTTGAGCATACAAGAACTCGAAGCCTGCCCCAACAGTGACATACTTCCTCCAATAAGGCCACACCTAATAGTGTGACTCCCCATGGTCCAAGCATTGAAACACATGAGTCTATGGAGCCCATTTCTTTTCAAACCATCATAGTGAGCTATATCTAAAAAAAAAGTAGGGTAGAAGAACTTAGGGTGTGGATACCCTATTGTTGAGTGCATAGATTGGCTATAAGGGAACTGTGATGGGAATTGGATCTTGCCATGCCAAGTCAGTTAATTGCTTGTTCTCATCAGTTTTCTGCCAAAGATAGGTAGGTACATATAAAGCAGTAGTAATATGTATAGTGAAGCTATGAAGCTCCACTTGTGTTCTGGGAAGGTACCAATGTAGATCCTTCCTGGCTTCAGTTTCTAAACCAAAAAAAGTATAGTCATAAATTTTCACTTATACTTTTAGATGTATGGTGCATCTATCTATGCATATATTTTGTTTGCTTTTCTGTTGTAAAATGTTTTTAGTTGTCCATTTAGATAACTATGATCAAACAAAAATAATTCTTTTTTTTTTTTAAGATTTATTTATTTATTATATGTAAGTTCACTGTAGCTATCTTCAGACACTCCAGAAGAGGGCGCCAGATCTCGTTACGGATGGTTGTGAGCCACCATGTGGTTGCTGGGATTTGAACTCTGGACCTTCGGAAGAGCAGTCGGGTGCTCTTACCCACTGAGCCATCTCATCAGCCCCAAAAATTATTCTTTTTTTTTTTTTTTCTTATAAAAAACAACATTTAATTGGGGCTGGCTTACAGGTTCAGAGGTTCAGTCCATTATCATCAAGGTGGGAGCATGGCAGTATCCAGGCTTGCATGGTGCAGGAGGAGCTGAGAGTTCTATGTCTTCATCCAAAGGCTGCTAGTGGAAGACTGACCCCAAAAATTATTCTTTAGCTTGCCATTTGACTATGTGAATATGTCTTTGTTACATGCTTGTCATCTAGCACTTGGTTATCTGCATGAGGACCAGGAGTTGAAATGTCAACTTCAGCTATAAGTAAGAAGATCAGGGATAGGTTAAGGCTATCCTGGGCTGTATGAATCCCTGTTGAACCAAGCCAAACCAGACATGTAGCTATCCGGATGGCCGCCACCAATTGTGTTTTGTTGAGGATTAGTATTGAGACTGAATCCAGTGCCTCGTGCATATTAGGTGGAAGTGCTGTGTTTCTGGCCTACAGCCCTAGCCCACTTTTTAAAATCACTTCTGGGGAATGGGGAATGAGAAATGGCTTTACTGACTACACTCCACCATCACTTGTTGAGGGTAGAGTGAGCTACACAGGACCAGGTGTTGGTTCAGAATAAGATCCTGCAGATTGGAGACTGAATTTGGTAGAAGTCCAGAATTCAGTATAAAAACATTACTAGCATTTATTGTTCTGTGCTTGTTTAAATTTGACAGTTAATGTTTATCTTCTTTGATCATGTGAAATGAGTCTTACATAGATTTTCTTTTTTCCTTATTATCTGAAATGATGTTTTGAAACTTCTCTTGTCTCTGCCTCGCCCCCAACCTACCCCCCCCCCCCCCCCCCCACCATTCACAAACTAGGGAATCTGGAAACCAAGGAAAATACCAAATCCAGATTTCTTTGAAGACCTAGAACCTTTTAAGATGACTCCTTTCAGTGCTATTGGTTTGGAGCTCTGGTCCATGACATCCGACATCTTTTTTGACAACTTTATCATTAGTGGTGACCGAAGAGTAGTTGATGATTGGGCCAATGACGGGTGGGGCCTGAAGAAAGCTGCTGATGGGGCTGCTGAGGTTAGTGATTGTTCATTACTTGTGGATTTATATCTACTTTTGGGGGAGACTGATTACTTTATAAAAAGCAGATTTTAGTATTTATCTTTTTACTTATTCAGTGTCAAAATATATAACTGTTAGACTCCTATTTTGGCTTTCCAATCCTATGTTTTATGTATGTGTATATTTGTATCTGTTTATCATTTTATTTTATTTTATTTTTTTGGTCTTCAAGGCAGTTTTTCAGTGTAGCCCTAGCTGTCTTAGAACTTGCTCTGTAGACTAGGCTGGCCTCAAACTCACAGGGACCTACCTGCCTCTGCCTCCAGTGTTTCAATTAAAGTCATGTGTTATTGCACCTGGCTTAAGTATGTTTTAATGCACTGAAAATGCTGAATCTTGGTTGGAATTGTGTGGAATTTTCAAATAACTAATAGTGGTGTTGAGTTGCGATTTGGATGGCCAGAAAACTGGCAGAAAGATAATTCTTCTGTTTCCTGAGTAAGGAACATTTTGCAGTTATTACAAGCCACAGTTTGTACCTATGCAGGTGAAACTTCATGATGGTAAAAGCAGTAAAGTGGGGGATTTTTTTTTTCCCTAATTTCTATTTTTTGTTTTGTTTTCTTTTAACTTGGTTTTTCGAGACAGGGTTCCTCTGTGTCTCCCTAGCTGTCCTGGAATTCACTCTGTTGACCTGGCTGGCCTCAAACTCAGAAATCCGCCTGCCTCCTAAGTGCTGGGATTAAAGGTGTGCGTGACCCACCACTGCTCGGCTTTTCCTAATTTCTTAATGTGCATAGTTTGACTCCTTTGGAAATACAGGAGTTAGTTGTATGACTATGAAGCAATCGGTCTAGCCTGTATTTGGTGTCATAAACCAGGACTCTGAATTACTGTCGTTTGGTATTTCAGCCAGGTGTAGTGGGGCAGATGCTGGAGGCAGCTGAAGAGCGTCCATGGCTTTGGGTGGTCTACATTCTGACTGTAGCTTTGCCAGTGTTCCTTGTGATCCTCTTCTGCTGTTCTGGAAAGGTAGGGATGTCTAACTAAATAATTGTATCCACTGAGGTTTTCTTTAGTGGTAGTTCTGTAAATACTGGGCCGTGTTTTACAGGGGCTCTTTGTACCCAAATGATGACAGGATTTAGAGTCCCTTGATTGTCATTCCACTCTATTCTTCTCCTTTATATGGAGTGAGCCTGTCTAGGGGAAAAAAGAACAATGGCTATAAGATTAACCATCTAGGCACAAACTCGTTTTCCTCATTATTTCTATTCTTATTTATCTATGACTCCTTCCCTGCCTACACTCTCTCAAACAATACATCCTCAAACAGTGCTTTTAGGTTCTACACAGCCTCAGTGTTTTTCTTATTCAGACCTTGTTTCATGCTGTCTCCACTAACTTAGGATTCTATTTAAATTATTTACACTTTGTCAGATCCAAAGGTGTCTTTCTAGCCTTACCCTCACTACCCATTGTTGGAGTCTATGAGTCAGCTTGTCAAGCTTAGCCTGTGCCTCCTGACCAAGTCCTAGTGCTTGTTCTGGTTTTCATGATACCCCTCCCCCTTAACTTCCCTCTCAGTCTCCCTCCCATGGGGCAAACGTGTAGAGTAAGAACAATGCCTTTCACATGTCTGCATAACTTCCCTCTACACAACCTTGGATAGAATTTTGCCTGTAAACATTCAGGAATTGAGGGGTAATATATTTGTTACAACATAACCATGGCTCCTACACTTGGCAATATTTCAGAAACAGTCTAATGCTATGGAGTACAAGAAGACGGATGCTCCCCAGCCAGATGTAAAGGATGAAGAAGGGAAGGAAGAAGAGAAGAACAAGAGGGATGAAGAAGAAGAAGAGGAGAAGCTTGGTGAGTGGAGTCTAGAAACCTGTCCTAAACCCTGACTAACAAGACAAGCTATAGTAGATTGTTGTTAAATGATGATATAATTATTGTCAGAACTCTATGTGAAGATCTGTTCAGTAGATTTATTATTTTCTGTCTTAGAAGAGAAACAGAAGAGTGATGCTGAAGAAGATGGTGGTGCTGGCAGTCAAGATGAGGAAGATAGCAAGCCTAAAGCAGAGGTAAGGGAGGGATAATAAATACTTCAGGCAACAAAGCTGACCGCATATGTAGTAAAGAGACTTTTTTAAAGTAAGTGTGTTCAGAGTGGGGTATAATATGTACGTACGTGTGAGTACTTCAGTTGCCAGAGGTGATGAATCCCCCAAGGCACTGGAGTTACCGGTGGCATGGGTCCTCTCAAAGAGCCATATGTGCGCTTAAGCAGTGAGCTAGCTCTGCGTCCTGGTAAGGTTTTTCTTTCTTTCTTTTTTTTTTTTTTTTTTAAATAGGAATACCAAGTTTTTAACAGTCTTGTGACATTTATATCTCCTCACTGTCCCCTCAAAGGTATTTCTTGAATACCACTGCATTTTAAACTCTTTTTGGTTTTTCAAGACAGGGCTTCTCTGTGAAGCCCATCGTGGCCTGGAACTGAGAGGTCTGCATGCCTTTGCCTCCCAAACTTTTTGAGACAGGCTTTCATGTAGTCTACACTATCCTTTCATTCTGTGTAGTCAAGGGTAATATTTATTGATCTTGTAATCTTTCTGCCTCCATTCCTAGTATGTGCTCTACCCTATTTTATGTGGTGCTGTGGGTGCTCCCAAGAGCACCTGGATTCAATTCTCAGTACACATATGATGGCCCACAGCAATCTGTAATTCCAATCCCTGGGGTTCTGATGCCCTCTTCTGGCTCTGAGCGCATCAGGCATGCACGGGGTAGAGATGCAGATCCAGGCAAACGCAAATTAAATAAAAGTAAAATCCTCCACCACAGTTTTTAAAAAGTTAATAGGTTTAGGGAAAGTACATGTTTTCTGAAAAGAAAGACTAAAATTGAATACCTATAATTCCAGTACCTTTTCATCAATTGAAATGACTTAGTTTAAATGGTTGTGGAAATTTGGCAGCATTTGCTTTTTTTAAATACACTAACTTATATGACGTCTCTTTTCAACTAATAGGAGGATGAAATTTTGAACAGATCGCCAAGAAACAGAAAGCCACGAAGAGAGTGAAACAATCTTAAGAACTTGATCTGTGATTTCCTCTCCCTCCCCTTCCCCTGCAAATGTGGTCCTAGGAGAGGGCCTGGTGTACCTTAGGTGGGAGCTCAGAAAACCTCAAGATGTCACCATCAACAGGTTCCAGTGAATACTAGCCTGTAATTTTAAACATCTAGCAGTAAATAATTGCAGTTGTAATGTAAAGGACCCTGTTTCTGTAGAAAGGAAAACATTTAACATAATGGTTGTGAAATGTAACATGAAGCAACTAACTAGTGTTTTGTTGTTTTTAAAATTTCCCAGGTTTGTCTTTTTTTTTCCTTTTCCTTTTTTTTTTTAGATACAATGATAGAATTTTTGCCAGTTTAAAATCTTGGCTTAATTTAATATATTAATTTGTTCATGCAGAAATAACACCAACATTAGGAATGCTAGGGAGAATGAATTGCAGTTTTTATAACAATTTTTTTTAAGTTTGGTATTAAAGCATTCATGTGTCTGTCCTAAAATTGTAATCACGTTCAAGTGCATTCATTTGTGGTTATAAATCTTGTTTTGTGTGCTTCCATTAGTTAATTCCTTTTAAGGACACAAGAGTGATTGGATGGAAGCCCAAATTTATATCAAAGTTCCCTTTACATTGTATTGAATAGACCCAAAAAGAACTAAAAGGAGACTTTGACTTGGTCATTTCACATCAGATCATAAAGTGCAGTGTTCTGTTGCCCTAGGGACTGCTCCATTCACAAACACCTTTGCAGAGGAAAGGAGCTGGCTTCATGCAGCAGTTCATACTGTACTTCCCTTATAGGAGGTCTGACAGCTCGGGTCCTCTGGAGCACAAGGCTTTTTAAGGAATGCTGGTGGTGCCTGGGTAGATAATTACATCACTGTTCCACTGTGTTGACACTGTTTTCCTCATGGATCTCCTCCATCCCTAGCTTTCTCTGCTATGCATTTTCTTCACAGCGCAGCTTGCAGTCCGTTGCTGAAAATTATAAGCTCTGCATAGTGTTGGCTTTACTGTGGTGACATGTTTCTTCTTTTTTAGCTGGCCCACACCTTCCTAGGGTCCAACTACAGGATAGATTACAGACTTTCCATTAGTGTCTATTTCTTTTACTCTGTGTAGACTTTAGAAAGTCTAATCCACAGGTGGGCCAATTCAGAATTGACTATAATTGAACACATGCTAAAAAGTATTTATGGGAGAATTGACACACAGCATGAGTTATTTGACTTTTGTAGGATATTTAAAATCTTCATTTGCAGTTCATGTAACAGTTGTGTCTTAAAATTCACATAATAAAGCAGTCCTGTTCAAAGAAAAAAATTTTTTTTTTGTGGCTTGTAGAATTTTTTAAAAGTGAATTTAGGGCTTTTTGTTTTTTGTTTGTTTTTTGTTTTTCATGTGGAATGCAGATGGGTGCTAGAGGAGCCTCTCCCACATCACTATAGTGTAATATTATTACACCACACTGAAATGTATTCAGAAACAGATGTTTCAATTTCATTCTTTCTCCAGAGGTGGTCCAGTTGTACCAATGATACTATTCCTTGCACTGAATATATATAAACACTCTTCGGTGTTTATATTGGGGAGATACTGGGAAAGAAATATATTTGTTAAGGATGAAGGCTGTATCTGTTGTCTTTATAAACACTGGTTCATTTCTTTTGAGGGTGGAATGCATTTTTCTTCCTGTTCAGTGCTTTATCACCATCTGTTGTTTGTGGTCACAGTGACCATAGCTATGTAGCGGACGTTTCCAAATGTATAGAGTGAAATAAACAGTTACTAGCAAGAAATGAATACATGTCTGCAGGTTTCTCCTTGAAGCAAACATGGGGATGATTGCTTTTCTAGAAATCTGTTTATCTGCTTCATCATTCTACATTGACATTGTTTTGTGCCTACTTTATATTCACCCAGGCTGTACAATGACAGGTTTATTTATGTCATGGTGGTGGTCATTGCCTTTTTGGGTCCCTCTTCCTCCCTCAAGGTTCCATTGAAGCTCCAGCCTCCTTAAATGCCTGACACGTTAGTGAATGATCAGCAGTTTTCAGCTCTTAAAAAAAGCTTAGAGGGCAGGTATTGTAGCTCAGTAGGTAGAACTGCTAAGCATGTGCAAGGTTCCATGGGTCTGATTCCTGGCACTGAATTAAAATAAACGCCCTTATATTCTGATTTTCTATGCTGGATTCCTTGTTATAAAATGTCTACGCCAGTAGTACTCTTCTATTGTCCACTTTTCAGATTGTCACACTGATAAATGACATTATATTAAAGCCCCGTGTTAAATATCTACATCATAACATTGAATGTTTTTACTGTTTGAATAATGGTTAATTTAATCTTTTCTCATAGGAGAACTTAATTTAGTTTTGTATTTTAAGTGATGGTTTAGTCATTACCATTGTGTAAAATGGACAACAGCCCAAAAGCTTTCTCATTGCCGGCATTTGAACCAGTGCTCTGCCACTGAGCTACACCCTGTCCTCCTAGATACTATTCTTTAGGATATATGGAAACTATTTTAACAGTTTTTATTAGAAAAAATTTCTCAGGCTTCATATTTGAAGATATTGGAAGTCATGCCCAGGATATTTTGTGTTTTAGGTTGCTTCCTGAATTCATACACTACAGAGTTTTGCAGATAACCTTGCACTTCTAACTGGGCGTAATGGTGTGATCTGTAAACCCAGTACTCAGAAGTCAGAAGCAGAGTGAGGCAGGCCAGCCTCAGACAATATATTTGAGGGCAATCTGGGGTACCTGACACTCGAAAGTTTAATGGTGGGCCGAAGAGTTGACTCAGCGGCTAAGTACCCACTGCTCTGCCAGAGGTCCTGAATTCCCAGCAACCACGTGGTGGCCCACAACCATCAGTAATGGGATCCAATGCACTCTTCTAGTGTGTATCTGAAGACAGCTGCAGCGTACTCATGTGGTCCTGGATTCAGCCCTTCATCACTGCACACAAAAGTTGCTGGTTTCACTTGGGTAATGGGAAGAAGCAGTGCTCACTTATCTTTGCCACTCCCGCCACCAAAAAACTTAGGATTCCTTTTTCTTTTTTTAACTCCATTTGTATAAAAACACTTGGCTGTTAACTTTTTTTCTTTGTGATTTTAAAAATAAAACTTTAATGAACTCTAGTAAGAGGTTAAAGGGTGACATGTTTGAGTGGCTCGGGAGGTCTTCTAGTGCAAAGCCTCCCAGCATCTCCTATGGCAGTTTGGGTGTCAGTAACCATCCAGAACATTTTTTGGTCCTTTCCTGGCTTTTTACCTTCGCTCACTTGCTTGCTAGTGGCATCATTGGAACCCAGTGCTTTGGATTGGACTTTGAGTGACTCAATTTTACATATCAGTCGGGTTTAAGTGTATGTCCCTGTAGATCTAAATAACTCCAGTCCCCAGTATTGAGACTCTTTCCCACCCTCACCCCTTCAAGTAATGAGCTATTGCTCACAGTACCAGTGATAACTATCTCTACTAGGTCGCTCAAGCTCAAAACAATTCTGATCAATTACGTGGCTGTATGTAAAGAATGAGGTCGGAAATGGCTGACCTCGAAATAGTGTGGGTGGACTAAAAAGATAGACAGCTTTGAACATCTGGGTCTTAAAGCTTCCACCTCACTCAGACTTAACCTGCGTTCCTCACGAACCCGGAAGGGACTGCCCTCAGGGGGCGGTGTTCAGAAAACGTGGCTCTTCTTGGATAGGTTCCCGTCAGTCACAGTCCACTGTGCCGCACTGAGCCCGCCTCGGGGCTTCCCTCCTCGCCAGAGTGTTAAGTTTAAATACCCGAAAATTCCTGACGTGCTTGTCCCCCACGCCCTCGGGCAGCGGGTTTCTTTTGATTGGCTAGAGCTTCTGTCCATCAGCAGTGACGCAGAGTTCGCCGGCCCAGGCCCCGCCCTCTTCCGAAAGCCCCGAAAACAATTTTAAGATGGCGGCGGCAGCGGCGCGGAAAACAATGGGGCAGGGGTATAGCGGACAGGCCGAAGCCTGAGGCGGGCGGTGTTTCCCGGCCTGGAATCGGGCCGAGCGGGGCCGGAGGAAGACCCGCCGCCGCGCCCGAGCCCGCTCCACAGCCCGGCCGGACATGGCGCGGGCGTGAGGCGGATCCGGGCCGTCAGAAGCGGAGGAACCCGAAGTGGCAGCCGGCGCCGGGAGGCCCGGGCCGGGCCAGTGCCGCCCGCGGCCCATGGTGCTACCCACCTGCCCCATGGCGGAGTTCGCGCTGCCGCGGCACAGCGCGGTCATGGAGCGCCTCCGCCGGCGCATCGAGCTGTGCCGGCGCCACCACAGCACCTGTGAGGCCCGCTACGAGGCTGTGTCTCCCGAGCGCCTGGAGCTCGAGCGCCAGCACACCTTTGCCCTGCACCAGCGCTGCATCCAGGCCAAGGCCAAGCGCGCCGGCAAGCACCGGCAGCCGCCCGCCGCCGCCACGGCCCCGGTAGCCGCTCCGGCCCCCGCCTCGGCCCCGGCGGCCGCGCGCCTGGACGCAGCGGACGGCCCGGAGCACGGCCGCCCGGTCGCGGTGAGTAAGGCTGGCGCCTGCCACAGCAGTACTCACTCCCGAAAACGCCTCTTCCGGCGGGGATCGGGCCTCGGGGAAACTTTCCCGAGCGCCCCCATTTCTTAGTCTGGGTCCTGGGAGGAGGCAAACATGGCAGGGCGCTTGTCATCTTCCAGAAGTGGCACTGCGGTGTACTTTGGGAAAACTTCCCCGTGAGGACTTGAGTGAAGTCGGGGCTGGAAAGCAGGAGGTTAGTTGCTGGTAGGCTTTTCTCCTAAACTTAATTTCCAACTGATGAGAACTTCGTCTTGGAACAGACCCGCGTTGGAGTTGCCTAGGATGTAGGGCGTTCTTGCACCATAGGCCTGGCCTCGCTTAGTCTGCAGTTGTTGATTGGATCTTTGCTTCGCGGAGGTTAGTTAGGGCTTTAATATGGAAATAAGTCTCCCTTCAGTTGACAGTATCCCGCGGCTTCCGAATGGAAAATTGAAAAGTCTTTGGAAGTTTCGGTAAACGGAGTTGCTTAAAAGGCATTCGTTTTCCCCCAACCCCCGCAAAGGGAACTTTGGAATTTGTGAACGCCTGATTCCTGCTATACTATTGACAGTTCCAAAATTAACCTACTAAGCCTGTTAAAAACCTCTGATAATATTAATAGTTGTTGAACGGGGGAAATGACGTTGCTTGTTGGTCAGCTGCGCCCTTTGGTTTTTAGTAGCTAATCCCGAGATTTATTGGTTAGAAGTTTTGCCTCCCTGAAACTGATTTATAAACCGGAAACCTGTGTGGAGGGGGGAGGGGAATGGGTGTTACAAAATTCTTGGTAGTTTAAAAGTAAAATTTTACAACACTTAAGTTGTTCGGTAATTCTAATTTATGTCTTCATTGTCTCTCACTTGGGCCGTTGTTAAAACTCTTCCCTAACTGGTGGTTAGTCTTTCAGTCACTTAATACCCTTCCTCTTGAAATGTTAGAAACCCTTCTGTTGCTGGAGGGAATTAGGTTTAATCTTCGGTTGGCTTTCGGAGCCAGCCTGAGCTAGCCTGTCTTTTCATGTGCCCCACAGGGCTATTGCTTTCCTTCTTTCCCACACTATCCCCGCTGCGAGACCACACGGCAGAACACACCGGTTCTGACCCAGCTGCTCGAGTCTTCTCATCCTCACTTTCCCGCCTGTAAAACGAGGGTATGTTGTGCGCCTTACAAGGTTTCTTGAAGGAATCAAATGAGTATGAGGTTAGGTAGGTGTGGTGATTCCTGCCCAGACGTAGGAAGGAGGAAAGAAGAAATGACAGTGGATGTGATGTGAGCAAATTTCTCAAACTAAACGGCTGCTTGCAGGATCTTTCTCAACATTTTCAGAATCCTGCCGTCCTTCCAGCCACAGCCTACCTTCATCTGCAGTTGGTGAAAAACCAGCCCACAGCAGATTGTCCTCTCTCAATACAGTTATGAACCATATGTATATGTGTGTGTGTGTGTGTATGTGATGTATACGTGTTTCTGGTTTGGTTTGGTTTGACTTCTTTTTTGTTTTTTTTTTCAAGACAGAGTTTCACTGTACTCTCTGAAGCTCACTCTGTAACCTCAAACTCAGAGAGATCCTCCTGCCTCTGCCTCTGGAGGGTTGGAATTAAAGGGGTGCACCACCACTGCCCAACTTACACCCTTTGTTTTTAGCACATAGTCACACATTACTTCAGCAGTATTGTGTCTTGCCAAGTAGACTGTAAGCTTTGGAGCCTGAAAGGCTTGGGCTAAGTCCCATTCATACTGTAGGCCACCCATGTACTTGTTGAGTGACTGATAACCAACTTGGGTGTGCTTTACCCAAAATGACTTTAACTAACAACTTTTCTTGAAAGATCTCCACCTTTCCCCCAGTCCCTGTTGGGGGACTGAGCCTAAGACATTGTAATTATTGGTTTTCTTAGTTGGAGTTTCTATTGCTATGGAGAGACACCATGACCACAGCAGCTTTTCTAAAGGACACCATTTGGTTGAGGCGTTTTATAGCTCAGAGGTATAGTCCATTTTCACAGCGGGAAGCATGATGGCATGCAGGCAGAGCTGGTGCCGGAGAGGAGGCTGAGAGTTCTACATCTAGATGTACAGGCAGCACAAAGATGTGGTGACACTGGGCCTGGCTTGAGCATCTGAAACCTCAAAGTCCACCCACCATGACATACTTCCTCCAGCAAGACCACACCTCCCAGTAATGCTGCTCCCTGTGAGCCATTTTCATTCAGGCCACCAAACTACACTGCTAACCCTAAGGAAAGACCTTTGAGGGCAGTAGGTCGCCATCCCAACTGAAGTTGATTATGAAAGCTCATTAGGGGCTGGTGAGATGGCTCAGTGGGTAAGAGCACCCGACTGCTCTTCCGAAGGTCCAGAGTTCAAATCCCAGCAACCACATGGTGGCTCACAACCATCCGCAACGAGATCTGGTGCCCTCTTCTGGAATGTCTGAAGACAGCTACAGTGTACTTACATATAATAATAAATAAATATTTAAAAAAAAAAGAAAGCTCATTAGAAAAACTTACCTGTACAAATACATGGTACATAACTTGTACAAACTGTCCTTCAACACCTTCCAGAAAGAATATTAATAGTGCTTGAATTTCTGTTTAAAAATATGATAAAACTTATAGAATTTACATAATTTTTAATTTCTGACTCATTAGAGAAAAACTTGAGTTCTCATCTAGTGTTTAAAAAAGAAATGTTAGCACTTGAATCCAGCAGGTTGCGCGTGCGCGTGATCCCAGCATCTGAAGCAGGGACAGCAGGATAACTGTAAGGTCACAGCCAGCCTGGTATATGTAGCTAAGCTAGGTGGGGCTGTGTAGGGAGAACATATCTTAAAGGAAGGGTGGGGAGGGGAGCTGGCGCAGCAGTTAAGGTCACTTGGTGCTCTCCTAGAGGAGCAGGCTTGGTTCACAGCATCCACTTGGCAGCTCACTGTCTGTAACTGCAGTTTGAGATCCTGGAGGTCCAGTGCCCTCTCCTGGCCTCTGAGCACACTGGGCACATACGTGACAGACAGACAGACATTTAGGTACAACACTCAAAACAATGAAAATCAAAACTTTTATTTATTTATTTTTGGGGGGCACACTGTGTGTGTGTGTGTGTGTGTGTGTGTGTGTGTGTGTGTAGTCCTGGCTGTTCTGGAACTTGCTCTATAGACCAGGCTGGCCTCAAATTCAGAGATCCGCTTGTTCCTACTTCCCAAGTGCTGAGATTAAAGATGTACACCACCGAGCTTAGCTTTAAAAAGCGACCTGAGTCTGACTTGTCAGTAAGTCCTTTGAGTGTGAAGCCCTGACCAGATAGATTTGCCATGTCAGGTTGATGCTACCCTATTAAAGCTTGATGTGAGGGTCTTGTGAGTGTAAACTTCAGAGTGGGTAGTGTTCTTGATTTCTCTACAGAGGAAGGGCCTTCTCACTGGTGTGATGCTCGCTGAGCTGTTCAACCCGGGATTGGGCCTACAAGAGAAGTCTCTCTAAGGAAGCAGTGGGGTTTCCATTTCAGTGGCTCCTTTAGAGGGGAAAAGAGGCCTTGATGATGTAGGATTTCAACTTGGATAGCACAACTTTGAATTTTTCTCACTACATTTTAAAATAATATGTGGATGTCGGTAGATGTATGCCACAGCATGCCTGTGGAGACTAGAAGATTAACTTGCTGGAGTTGGCTTCCCCAAGTGGGTCCCAGGGATTATAATCATGTCATCAGATGTGGTGGAAGACTAGCTGAGCCATCTTGACAGCCCAAGTGTAAAGCTTTGCAGGGAGCTAAAAAAGGGAAAACCTGTTACTCCCAATTGTGTGTGTGTGTGTGTGTGGTCTCATTAATCTTTATAGAAAGACTTATTTTACCCTCCCAGGATGGGGCAATATCAGACTGTTAGGCAGTCACTGCACAGCTAGGGTTGATATAGATACTGCTAATAAGAGTCCCTTTACGTACTTGTCCTCTTCTTCTTAGGGTAGCTCACAAACACATCCCCCCAGCAAAGGCCTGACCACTACCCACCATGTTAGAGATCAGGAACAATACTTGAGGCTTTTCTCTATCCTAGCTTTTGAGGAACCAGCCTATTACATTTTCTTTATAATTTGCTCTTGAAAAGAACGTGTGCACTCTATTTTTGCTCGTTTGTGTTGGGTCTGTGCATAGGCGCTGGCGTACTACAGTTTGTGTGTGTCGCGTTGGGTCTGTGCATAGGCGCTGGCGTACTACAGTTTGTGTGTGTTGCGTTGGGTCTGTGCATAGGCGCTGGCGTACTACAGTTTGTGTGTGTCGCGTTGGGTCTGTGCATAGGCGCTGGCGTACTACAGTTTGAATGTGGAGAGCACAGAGCGACTTTGAGGAGTTGGTGCTCTCCTTCCTTCTGCCCTGGGGTCAGGGGTCAGGGGTCAGACTCAGGGGCGGAGAGCGAGCACCTGTACTCACTCGCTGAGCCTACCCTGCTGGTCCCAGAGATGGTGTCCTGATGGCAGGATGGCCTTCTTCTTTTTTTTTTTTTTTTTTTAAGATTTATTTATTTGTTTATTTATTATATGTAAGTACACTGTAGCTGTCTTCAGATGCACCAGAAGAGGGCGCCAGATCTCATTACAGGTGGTTGTGAGCCACCATGTGGTTGCTGGGATTTGAACTCAGGACCTTCGGAAGAGCAGTCGGGTGCTCTTACCCACTGAGCCATCTCACCAGCCCCAGGATGGCCTTCTTATTAGGCTTGCTAGATTATAGAAAGTTACTACCCACTTCATACAAACCTTCATTCTGTGAGTGAAAATAGTCTTCTATGGAAGTAAGGACCGTTTATTTCTATAATAAAATGTTATAAATCTTTATTCCCAGTTTCTCTGTGGCCTTTGTTAGACTTTTGCTACTGAGGCAAGAGGAATTGCCCATGAGTGCTCGTGACAGTTGCACTTCAGCCTGTTCATCCTTAAAGCTACCTTCCTGCCTCGCCTGCTGACAAGCAGCTGCTCTCCTTTAGCTAACTGCTCCTCTCCTCTGTTTATCCACTCTCATTTTTTTGTTTGGTTGGGTTTTTGTTTGTTTGTTTTGAGACAAGGTTTCTCTTCCTACAGACCACACTGTCCTGGAACTCACAGAAATCCACCTGCCTCTGCCTCCTGAGTGCTGGGATTACAGGTGTGCAACAGCATGCCCAGCTTAACTTGTCGTTTATGGAGAAGTAGGACACCAACAATACAAAGCACACTTCACTTTGATTGAACCGTTGTCCCCTTTGAGCTCTTGTTACCTTGTCATTTGCATGCTGTTTCCCCTCCCAAATTCCCAGTGGCTTTGTCCTGTGAGCTACCTGAAGATCACACTATTCTACTCCACTCCCCAGTGTGGACTCCTGTGAGCGAGACTGGAAATTCATGTAAGAGTTAGACAGGTAAATTCATTTGAAGACTACATCTAAGCATGAAGAAGCCACTGTTCTGTGACAGTGCGGGGCAGTCTTGTTTGTAAACATGACTTTTCCTTTCTCACCAGGCCTTTCAGCTTGAGAACTGCAAACATTCTCCACACTAGTCCTCACTTTCTCACTCTCACTCAGTCTGTGCTCCTCCTTCCCTTCTGCCCTTTCCACCTGAAATTACTAGCACATTGTTATGTTTACCTGCTTTTCTGAAATTGCCCCCTTAAAGGACACCAAATATGGCATTGCCAAATTCAGTGGTTTCTTACGTCATCATCCTTGACTTCCTCTTCCCAAAGACTCTTAGCTTCTGTTCTTTTCTGATTTGCTTTCCAACTCTGACTCCGTGTGCGTGTGTGTGTGTGTGTGTGTGTGTGTGTGTGTGTGTGCGCGAGCATCTCCTTTCCTTTTTTTTCTTTTTTTTTTTTACTTTTTGTAACAGGTGTTGAGTTCCTACTGTGTGGGCCAGCATGTTCTAGGCACTAGGAATATAACAGTGGACAGGATAGATTAAAGCTTGGTGCCATGGAGAGAAATGATCAGTAATTTCAAAAATTAATTCTACCCAGAAGTGGTAATGGGCACTTAGGAGACCAGCTCCTCAGAAGGTTGAAGGAGGATTTAATTAATTAATTAGAAGGGGTCTCACTGTGCACAGTTTGAGACCAGCCTAGGTAACTTAGACCCCATTAATTAGTTAATTAGGTGGGGTCTCACTGTACCGCCCTAGCTGACCTGGAACTTATAGAGATGCGCCTGCCTCTGCCTTCCAAGTGCTGGGATTAAAGGTGTTCATCACCACCACCACCCAGCTTCTCTGTTCTTTTGTACCTAAGAGAAAGCCATTGGCTGGCTGAAAGTCTTAGGAAAGAACATTCCAGATAGGTCCACCAGTACAGAATCTCTGAGACACGAGATTGCTGAGTGTGTGAGAAAAGTCAGTGACCTAAGCAGGCTGGCAGACGGACAACTGCTAACTTGGTAAGCAGGGACAGAAGTCAGGTTCATTGGGAAGCAGTAAGCAGTGGGTTGAAACAAACACACAATGAATGTGCTCTAACCACTCAGTGGCAGGCGGCACAAGTTCCTCCATATCTGCCCCAGTGTGTTGGATTCTTGAATGAAAGACAGACAGACATAAACACACATGCCACATTATATTTAATATGTCTTAATCAGCCCAATGGCTAGGTTACTCGATAATGCCTCCCCTCCAATACTCCTGAGTTATTACTAAAGTCTACATTCTGTCTTTGCTATACTAGATCTAATTAGGTCGCTCTGTGTGTGTGTGTGTGTGTGCGCACGTGCGCATGGTCCTCCATGACTATTACATGTTGGTTGTCTGTGTCCTGCACTTCCCCCAGCATGACAGTTCTGTCCTTCCTCTTCTCTCAGTCCCCTTGCCTGTGAATCTTAAAGTCCCCTCCTCTGTCTCCCTACCCATCCATTGGCTGCTGGCAACTTTATTTAGCAATCGAAATCAACTGGGGGAAGGAACCCTCAGCATTTTACATGAGGGATTCTCATGAAATTTGAGAACCCAAATAACATAATACAAGCATTAAGACAAATCCATGCTTCCCCCTTTTTGTCCATTAAAAAGGCCCTTTCTTTCAGATATACAACTAGTTATGTAAACTATAAGGTATAATATGCACTAATAACCATCTAGTCTATCAATTTGTGAATTTAGGTATATTACTTTAACATTATCTTAGTCTATAATAATATCTGAATTATGTTTTGATTTTTAACTTGTATTACCATCTGCAAACCATCTTTTAAAATCTAGATCTTTTTTAGTATTAAACTTAAGTTTGATTTATGAGATTATAACTTGTCTTCAACCCTGCCAGAAGTCTGAGAATGATTTAAATATTATCTGAATATATTTGAAGCACAAAAATATAGCTTTCAGCTGGGCGTGGTGGCGCACGCCTTTAATCCCAGCACTCGGGAGGCAGAGGCAGGCAGATTTCTGAGTTCGAGGCCAGCCTGGTCTACAAAGTGAGTTCCAGGACAGCCAAGGCTACACAGAGAAACCCTGTCTCGAAAAAACCAAAAAAAAAAAAAAAAATATATATAGCTTTCACTGAGCAGTGGTGGCACACGCCTTTAATCCCAGCACTTGGGAGGCAGAGGCAGAGGCAGAGGCAGAGGCAGGCAGATTTCTGAATTCGAGGCCAGCCTAGTCTACAGAGTGAGTTCCAGGACAGCCAGGGCTACACAGAGAAACCCTGTCTCAAAAAAACAAACCAAACAACAACAACAACAAAAATAAAAAACATAGCTTTCAAAGCTTAATCAATTTATAGAGATAGCTGACTACCTGAACAGTTGCCCATTTAAAATGTTGAAGCATCTGTCTTCAGCCTTCTGGCCCAGAACCATCTGACAGACCTTAAATGAAGCAGCAACTATGGAAGACTAGCTTACCCTTTCTTGGCAGAGCTAAGCTGTCGACTATCCCACATCCTGTGTCCTTTCCTGGACAGTACTTTTGGTCTGTAGATGAATTAGGCAGTTCTTCCCCAGTGCTACTATGTACAGCTGGAGCAACTCTCTGTGGAGGTTACGATGCTCAGTATCTTCTTGATCCATGAAGGGGGCACTGTCAGGAGCAGACATGCCTCTTAGTCAAAAATGAAAGGACTATAAATGTCATATTTTGTGGACTTTTGATATTTTTGAAGACTATATAAAGTATATCTGAACTGTTAAACTTTGACTATTCTTAGCTATTTCTATTTGAATAATATTGGAAACACCTTATAATTAAATCAGAATATAATATACCATGAGTTTACTATCTGGCTCTTAACTTGTGTTAATCATTGGAGTTTTCATTTTTTTTTTTTTTTTTTGGTTTTTCGAGACAGGGTTTCTCTGTGTAGCCCTGGCTGTCCTGGCACTCACTTTGTAGACCAGGCTGGCCTCGAACTTAGAAATCCGCCTGCCTCTGCCTCCCGAGTGCTGGGATTAAAGGCGTGCGCCACCACGCCCGGCTGTGGAGTTTTCATTTTTAATTTTTATTACATTTATTTATTTACTGTATGGTGAATACATGTGATGACAAGTCTTCCCTTTTACCATGCTGGACCAAGGGTAACTCAGGTTATCAGGCTTCATAATTTGAGCCATCATCTTGCTGCCTCTGGCTTAGGTTTTTTTTGTTTTGTTTTTTAAGATTTTGGTACCAGATGGAAGATAATCTGGGGCTGGTGAACAGATTATGAAGATCATGCGCACACAAAGGCAAAATGCTATACACATAAAATAAAAAATGTAAAAAACGAGAGTTTGAGTGGGGCTGAAAGTGTAGGTCAGGGGTAGAGCATTAGTACAAGCAGGAGTTCAAGTTCCAGCTCTCAACAGAAAGAAAAATCAAAGACAAACAAAACCCCCAGCTTTTCTTTTCTTTTTTTTTTTTTTCTGTGATTTCTTTTTCTTTTTTTTTTTTAATTAGGTATTTTCTTCATTTACATTTCCAGTGCTATCCCAAAAGT
Source organism: Mus caroli (assembly GCF_978045245.1). Taxonomy (NCBI): domain Eukaryota; kingdom Metazoa; phylum Chordata; class Mammalia; order Rodentia; family Muridae; genus Mus; species Mus caroli. Next base: position 72,784,105 of record NW_028227268.1, read on the forward strand.
CCCCCATACCCTCCCACCCCACTCCCCTACCCACCCACTCCCACTTCTTGGCCCTGTCGTTCTCCTGTACTGAGGCATATAAAGTTTGCACGACCAATGGGCCTCTCTTTCCACTGATGGCCAACTAGGCCATCTTCTGATACATATGCAGCTAGAGACACGAGCTCTGGGGGTACTGGTTAGTTCATATTGTTGTTCCACCTATAGGCTTGCAGACCCCAGACCCCTTTAGCTCCTTGGGTACTTTCTCTAGCTCCTCCATTGGGGCCCCCCCCAGCTTTTCTAGAACAGGATCCCATGTAGTCAGCTGTGGAGCTAATATTGGCCCTGAATTTCACATTCTTGGCCTCTTATTTACACATTTAAAAACAATGTTCCTAGACAAATACCTCTTCCACTTTTTTTTTTAAAAATAAGTGATATTTTTTCCTAAATAACATTGATGATTCTTTTCTGTCTTTTTATGTTACCTGTAATAATAATTTTGCAACTTCCAGGCAAGATCTGTATTTCTGCTAGTCTATTGTCCATTCTCATGTGTATTTCCAATATATTTAAAATGGACTTTTTTTCTACTACATCTTTTATTTAACCTGCCAAATTGTATTATTCCTATCAAATCTTCTATTTAAGCAGTTATACAAACCCCCTTAAGCTACGTATATTCCTCTACCTTGCTTCCAGCTTTCAGATGCTTGTTCTTTCAAAATCAATAGTAAGTTTTTCCTGGGAACCAAGGATTTTAGATGCTGGGTCTGTGTCAGCCCCGTGATGGGAAGCGAAGCCCATGCATCTCTCAGGCAGGGCGGCCTCAAGTGCTGCCTGGAACACTTAAAGGAACTGATCTGTAAGACGAGTCTTAATTTATCTTGACTTTCTTTCTTTTTTCATTTTGGTTGGTTGTTTCAATACAGAGTTTCTCTGTTTAGGTCTGGCCATGCTAAAACTCACTCTGTACACTAGGCTGGCCTTGAAATCAAAGATCCACCTGCCTCGACCTCTCTAGCGCTGGAATTATAGGTGTGTACCATACTGCCTGGCTTATCCTTGTTTTTTTTTTTTTTCCCCCAGGGGTTCTATGGAACATCAGCTTTGTATTGGCTGTTTGAATTCTAGGGGCTACTGGAATGACTTAGTGGCTCAGTAATAGATCACTTGCCTAGAGTGTCTGGGTTTGATCCTCAGAAACACACCTAAAGTGAAATATTTGGGAGAACTGGGCTAAATGAATGTAATCAGCTTTCATTATTTAGGTCATTGCAAACTATAATAGGCCAGGACTCACGAGGACTTGCCCTCTTACCAAAAAAGCATCTAAAGGGACTTTGATTTCTTTAGGAAACTAAAGATTTTATTTTTATTTGTGTACATTTGTTTAAGCCTGCGTGAGTGTATGCCACATATGTGAAGGTGACTGTGGAGGCAGAATAAGGTGTCAGATACAGAACTGGATTTAACAGGTGGAAGCCTGGGTTCTGTGGAAGCAGAGCAAGCACTCTAACCATCAGGCCATCTCTCTTAGCGACATCACTTTGAAGCACTCTGAACTCCATAACCCTTGACATATTTGGCCATCACTCCATCACTGAGATACATCTTTAACTCCTCAAACTTCTTTTCCTTTGTTTTTCTTTTTTTTTCTCTTCTCTTCTCTTCTCTTCTCTTCTCTTCTCTTCTCTTCTCTTCTTTCTTTCTTTCTTTTTTTTTTTTTTGGTCAGGGTATCATGTGTAGCTAGCTGTAGCCAGAGACCCACCTGCCTCTGTCTCCCAAGTGCTGAGGTTAATGGCAAGCACCACCATGCCTGACAAAATCTCTACAACTTTTCCTCCTAAGCTTTTAAACTTATTATACACTAAGTGCAGGTATAGAGCAATGGTTTCATGGTTAAGAGCACTGGCTGCTCTTCTTGAAGACCCAGATTTTGATTCCCAGCACCCACATAGTGTCTTAAAACTTATGTAACTCCAGTTGCTGGGGATTCAATGTCTTGGCTTCTCCAGCACCAGGCACACAGGTGGTGCATGGCTATACATACAGGCAAAGCACCTATACACACAACATTTTTTTAAAAGATTAAATATTAATGCATTTATTTTTAGACCAACTGTATAATGAATTACCATAATTCATTTAAGTGAAAAATAAAAATTGTACATTCTGCATGCTTAATATAAACCAGATACTTTAGAAGGTGAAATGGTGAAACATGCTATTTATAGTTCAAGGAATTTAACTTCTAGAGAATTATAAATATTAACATTTAAAAATAAGATGGCTACATCACTTTCTTAAATGAAGCCAGTAGGCATCTTAGTAGCATGATATTCTTTAATAACCATTTGGAGAATGTTTTTCTTTAAACAAAACTTTGAATCACTACTGTTGTTTCTTGGAACTTAAATTTTTTTATAGTGACTTCATATAATATATATTTTGATTTTTGACATAACATGTATGAAAACATTTACTGGTCACTCTTCAGTATTTCTCTGCAACAAAAATAAATCTATAAATTGAACTTCAGATTTTCATTGTTCAGCTATGTATGTGGTACAGGGGATCAAAAAACCTAGGGCCTCTTGTGCACTCTACTTCTGAGCCTATACCCCTAGCTTAAAAAAAAAAAGTAAGCTAATTAAAGAAAATTAAGGTGATTCATTGCAAAGAACACCTGTGCAGAGTCTAGATTTAAAAAGGGGAGGGGGGACTCTAAAAGGAACAGAGAGGTGAGAGACATGAGAAGGTAAAGGGGGTGACGACTGTGGCCAGAGTAGCTTGTAGGTACAGGTGACTCATGATGACCCATTATTTTGTACAAATGATGTATACTAATTGTTGAATAAGAGCATGGACATGTGTGAGTGTCTATGTGCCACATTTGTTTTGTAAGTTGCATTATAACGATTTAATATGTAATGGACAACGATTTGTTTGTTGTCTGTTTGAGACAGGTTCTCTATATAGACTTGGCTGTCCTGGATCTCCCCTATATAGACCAGGCTGGAACCCACAAGAGATCCACCTGCCTCTGTCCCCCAAGTGAGATTAAAGACCAGCACACCAACTGCACTATAAGTTTTTATAAGTAGCTATTAAGCAAAATGTTCAGGCTTAGCAGAAATGCCTTCCTTAATCTTAATGAAACAGGTGAAGTAGCCACTCCTACCTTGTCCATAACAATGGACAAGCATTTCTTGTCATTAGAATGAAGAAGAGTTCTCAGTTTTTATCCTGTTTTTATAAACGTAAGTCCTTAGAAATCTTGGTTCATGTGAAGGAAGGGAAGAAATTTAGTTACAGCAACATTTCGTATGAAACCTTGTTGTTCATCCCAGATCACACTGTTACAGCATCAGTAAATAGCAGTTTGTGCTGCTGTCTACACACAGTGCTCTTCCGTTCCTGTTCCAGTGCGTACCCGCACATATGTCTGTCCTACGTGGGATCTGGAGATGGCACGGGGGACCAGCCTCACCCAGCAAGCACCTTTACCACTGTGTCGTCTTGCCAACCCTGTAATATTACTTTTAAAAATGTCTGTGCACCACATGTGTGCCTGATGCCCCAGAGAGAGTGTCAGATGCCCCAGGACTAGAGTTACAGACAGTTGTGAGCCACCATGTGGTGCTGGGGAGAAGGCCAGGTCCTCTGCAAAAGCAGTGCATGCTCTTCACCACTGAGCCGTCCGTCTCCCCAGCCCCTGGAATAGTAGTACTTTTAAACGAAGGCAATCTTGTCTTTTTCTGTTTTCATGTATGTGTAGCATATGTGTATGTACAGACCCAAATCTGACATTAGATGCCTTTCTGGGTCGTGTGAGTGTGTGTGTGTGGTTGCTGGCAATCCAAACTCAGCTCTTCATGTTTGCACCAACAGCAGTGTACAGACAGTCCCATCTCCCAGCCCCTTTTCATTTCTAACATGAAGAACCCAGATGATATTATTCTAAATGAAACAAAGTAGTCACAAAAAAGACAAACACTACATAATTCCATTTGTATGAGATACTTGAGTCAGACTGAGAAACAAAGAAGGTTGGCTCCTGGGGTCTGAGGGAATGTGCAACAGAGAGAGTACAGTGGATAGCAAGTTTCAGGGCTTCGTGGTTGATTTGTTCTGAGGGTTGAGGGTTGAACCTGGCTGTCCTGGAACTCACTCTGTAGACCAGGCTGGCCTCGAACTCAGAAATCCGCCTGCCTCTGCCTCCCAAGTGCTGGGACTAAAGGCATGAGCCACCACGCCCGGCTCCACCTAAGGCAGGGTTTATCAATCAAATATCAATCAAATCCCGAGTTCGCTGATATGGCTAGTCTAGCTAACCAGTTTGCTCTGAGGCGCCCGTCTGTCTCTGAAGCAGGAATTATTATAGGCAAGCTCCCACCCCCACCTGGCATTTATATAGGATCCATGGAATCCAATTTCTAGTCCTCAGAGGAACCACTGAGCCATCGGCTTTTTTGATTTGTTCCCCCACCCCCTGTTTCGGTAGCGCTGGCTGTGCTGGGCTCACTCTGAAGACTAAGCTTGCCTTGAACCCAGAGTTCACAGAGCCTGCCTCTGCCACCACTGCCTGACCAAGGACATTGTCATTTCAAAGGCAATGTAAAGAAAGGTGCCCATGATTTTCTTCCTATATATGAAACAAGGAAAGTCTTTCTCTCTTATTTAATGTTCACTTCAGTCTCAAATAGTAGACATTGTTTGGCGAATGATATGTAAGTAAACTGAGACTTACAGCAGGCTAATTGGACAACGTTGCCAGCAAACTGGTAGAACCAGAATTCAAAGTAAAGCCTCTTTACCCTTCCACTGGATTACTTAGTTTCTGCAGGTGGATCATAGGTGAAAGCACTCTAAAAATTAGAAAGTAAGTTGCTGGTTATTATTTTATGTAGTAAAGACCAATGGTTTTTCATTGAAGACTGGTGGAGAGCCAGTGCAGTACAACAGCACTTTGTAACTCTTTACCTCCTCGCTTACTCTTCCATCCCTACCTCTCAGTTTCCTTTCTTTTTTTTTCTTTGCCTTTTAGAGCCTCATGTAGCCTACTACACTGCCCTCTGACTATGTGGTTGAGGCTGGCCTTGAACTCCTGTCCTTATGCCTTTATTTCTCAAGTTCTGAAACTACAGGTATTCACCATCAGTCCTGGGATTTATTTCTTACTGTTGTTAATGAGCTTCAGTGATGGTATGTCCAAACCCTTAGCTGTGTGGGAGTGTGCTTAGTTCAGGGCATTTACAGATCTACATAACACCCTTGCCATGCCTCACAGAAGGTGGGATGCACTCACTCCCTCATCCTGTCCAGCAGTACACTTTTTTTTTTTTTTTTTTGCTACTAAGATGCTGTTTGAAAGCAGAGAGAATACACATTGTGCTTTCATTAGACAAGTTTCAAAATTCAGAGAGCAGAGTTTCAGAAAATCTTACAGTCTCAAATGTATATGTGGATTATACACACATAATTCTTCCAGATAGCAAAGACGGGCAGCAGAAGGATGTGGGCAGTGCAGGGCTGAGCAACGCTGGCTTTACTTTGCTGTCAGCGGTTCTGAGACCCAGGGGCTGTGAAGACTGTGCTCTTTTTTCTTATTTGTTTCTTCTTTTTCTTGGTTTTGCCTTTTCTGGGGATTGAACCCAGGGCACTATGCTCATGAGGCAGACACTGTTCTACTGTGCTGTGTTGTATCCTCAGCTGGGTTTTGTTTCTGGAAACAAGATCTTGCTGAGTCCAGCTAGAATTCAACTTGTTCTGCTTTCCTCCCAGATGCTGTGTCCGCTCTAGCTACAGAAGCTTATATCTTACTAGATTAACCAGGTAAATGGAAACTTACATTTACTAGGGTCTCAGACAGGAATGTCCTAGTCCATCAGACACAACTGAAAGAGAATTTCAGAGTGTGAAGCAAGAGGAGAGAATTGATTGTGCTGCTCCATCAGGGTCCTGTGTTATCGCCACCCAGCTCATCATTAGGGATCCAGGTCCCTGGCTCAGCACTTCCCTTTAGAGAGGGTCTGTGAGACTGAAGTCTAACAGGCAGATCAGCTGAGCACAGTGAACCTAAAGAGCCCGGGACATGGGGATGGGGTAAGGAGGATGTACAAAGGTTCTGTGCAGCAGGTGAATGCATCCAGGAGACAGTGAACTGACATACTTCCAAGGCAGCCTGTACTCACAGTGACTTCGGAACCTAACCGCTGCTGTACTGGAGGAGAGAGGAACAGCTCAGGCCTCTTGTTCCCAAATGGCCTTTTGCCATTTATTGTTTAAGATGGGGTCTTGCTTTGTAGCTTAGGTTAGCTTGTGACTCCTGCCTCTATGCTGAGAGAGCTAAGATGACTCTGTGCCTCCAAGCCTGGGTATTGAGGGGTTGTTTTTTCCCCCATCTGTTTGTTTTGTATTTGAAAGAAAGTCTCACTATCACCTAGTATAGTCTTAAACTCCCAGACTCAAGCAGCCATCCCTCCTCAGCCTTTTAGGTAGCAAGCAGCTCAGCACTGTATGGTACTTTTTGTTTTTGTATAGTGTTGGAGATTGAACCCAGGGCTTTGATGTGCTAAGCAAAGACTCCACAGTGAGCTGTATCACCAGCCCTGTAATCTATGTTTTGAAGCAAATTCCCAACAATATCAGAAGTGAGGCCTGGGGGCAGGAGAAGTGGCTCAGCAGTTTAGTTGCTCTTCAAAGGATCCAAGTTCAATTCCCAGCAACCACATGGTTCTTCACAACTACTTTTCCAGATCCATGTGATCTGATGCCCTCTTCTGGCCGCTAAGGGCACTGCGTGCTTGTGATACACAGACATACATACAGGCAAACATTCATGCTCAGGGTGTGGTGTATGCCTTTAATCTGTGATTTCCAGGCCAGCCTGGTCTACAAACTGAGTTCCAGGACAGCCAGGGAGGGCTCCATTACATAGAGAAATCTTGTCTTGAAAAATAAAATTAAATAAATAAAGTAAATAAAGAAGGTTGAAAAGAGAATCAGACATGGTGCAAAAGCAGGAAGATTAAGGCCAGCCTGGCCTACAAAGCAAGACTGTGTATCAAAAGCAAAACAAAGCCGGGCGTGGTGGCGCACGCCTTTAATCCCAGCACTTGGGAGGCAGAGGCAGGCGGATTTCTGAGTTTGAGGCCAGCCTGGTCTACAAAGTGAGTTCCAGGACAGCCAGGGCTACACAGAGAAACCCTGTCTCGAAAAACCAAAAAAAAAAAAAAAAAAAAAGCAAAACAAAAGAACGTGTACTGTTCTTGGAACCTGGGTTTGGTTTATAGCTCCCATACCAGGCAGCTCACAAGCACCTACGACTCCAGCTTCAGGCAATCCAACATATTCATTCATGTAAACACATAAATAGAAATAAAAAAATCTTAAAAATAAAAAGAGGAAAATCCAAGGGGAAAAAGTGGATAAGGATATGTCGCCAAGTTCGACAACCTGAGTTCAGTTTCCAGGGCCCACATGGTGGAAAAGAACTATTGGACTCCCTCCCCCAAGTTGTCCACACACATGCCTTGCTACATGCACACACAATCACACAAACACATAAACAAATGTAAAAAAAAAAAAAACAATTTTTTTTAAGGAAAAAAGGCAGGCATGGTGGTACATACTTTTTAATTCCAGTACCCAGGAGGCAGAAGCAGATGGATCTCTTGAGTTTGAGGATAATCTGGTCTACAGAGCAAGTTCCAGTACAGCCAGGGCTACACAGAGAAATCCTATCTCAAAAAACTGGGGCATTGGGGGATGGGTGGGTGGGTGGTGGAATTTGGAGGACCAGTGCAGATGTCCCAATATCAGAATAATAGAAATTACAGTAGAAAAAAAAAGTGGGAAATTACCTATATAACTTAATTTTGACAGCTGCAGGGAATGATCCGTCATTAAAGGGTAAGCCTGTGCCCAGACTTAGGTTAGTCAAATAAACCCATGGCAGTCAGACCATCTCAAAGTCCTGGAAAGAGGGTCCCTTGTGACCCACACCAGCAGTAGAAAACAGGAAGACAGCTGATCGATCAGAGCTTCAGAGTCCTGAGGGGGATCTAGGGCAATGGTAAGTGAGGAAGTATGAGCTGGGCATGTGGGAGGAGCTGAATTTGCTTCCCTAGCACACAGTGCATGCTGGGTGAGCGTGGGGGCTCACTGTGGTCTGAGGGGAGACAGATGGGCGAGTGCACTTAGCTGAACTTGTCAGAGTACTGAAGTCTGGAGTCACCTGAGAGACCCTGGCTCAGTGGATAAGGTGGTCAGTGATTGAGAAAGATACCTGAATTCAGCCTCAGGCCTCACACACACACCCCACCCCCACCCCCACATGCTGCATGTATGTGGGTCAGAAGGCACTTCCAGGGTTCTGGGGAATTACCTCAGGTTGTTAGGTGTTAGGCTTGGAAGCAGGCATATTTACTCACTGAATCATCTAGCTGCCCCTCCCTCGGTTTTAAATAAGAGCTTTAGTGTGATAGTATTCACATGCTGCCTCATCCTCCCATTTTAGATACCTAGTTCAGTGGGCATGTTAGTATATTCATAGAGTTGAGCAATTGTAGTCACTTACAGATCGTTTTCATAGTAAGAAATGCTACATCTCCTTCAGCTGTTCCTCTCTTCTACAGTCCTTCTCCTCCATCATTCCTTCCTTCTCCTTTCAGTCCTCCCCCCTCCCCTTCAGTCCCTGGCAACCACTTATTCTGTCTACTTTTCAAACTGAGTTTGAGAAAGAATTAACTCTCCATGCTCACCCTTTACGCCTCCTCACTTGGTAACTTGTGCTTAGGGAATTTCACCAGGGACCCTCTAATTGCTGGTCTGCTGCTCATGTACAGCGCTTACCTTCTGTTGTAGTTGAACCTGCCTTTCTCCTTTATGCTCTGTTTTCTTCACCTGTCTGTCTGTCCTCTCGCTTGCTCCCTCTTCCTGAGTGATAAGGTGTGCTATTACTGCTCCAGCCACGTCCTGCTGATGTCTCTCTCCACAGCACACATAGTCAGTATTACTCACTGTTCCTAGATATGACGTGGGAATCCCACAGCCATTTCTTCACCTTGTTCCTCATCGAGGAGGAAGAGGAAGAAGATGATAAAAAGGCATTCGAACTTGCTAGAAAGCCCTACTTCTTTTCTTTTAAGTGAACTAAACCTTCCAAGTTGTCTTCAGCCTAACTAAAACAGCTCCTTCCCCACTCACGAGGCCTTCTCATCTCTCAGACATTAGTTAACGCTACTTCAAGATCTGAGAATGTGTCTCTGTTGGTTGAGTCACCCTCAGCTAAAAGAACTTCAAGGCCAGCCTGGGCTACATGAGCTAGTTTAAAAGAGAAAAGGGGAGAGACTGCTGGACAGAGTGGCCTTTCCATACTACTTTGGTAGTTTCCTCTTAATCTAAAATGAATTCACAGTAAACACTTAAGGACAATGGAGGCAGTCAGTGCCAGTGTACTTGATAAACCTGTTCTAAAAGAAAACAATGTGGGCTGGAGAGATGGCTCAGTGGCTAAGAGCACTGACTGCTCTTGCAGAGGTCCTGAGTTCAATTCCCAGAAACCACATGGTGGCTCACAACCATCTGTAATGGGATTGGATGCCCTCTTCTGGTGTGTCTGAAGACAGCTACAGTGTACTCACATACATGAAACAAATAAATAAATCTTTTTAAAAAAGAAAATGCAGTGTGCATTTGCAGCATGGCTACAGTCCCAGCCTTCGGGACGGCAAGGCAGGACAGTCAAAAGTTCAAGAACCGGGCTGGTGAGATGGCTCAGTGGGTAAGAGCACCCGACTGCTCTTCCAAAGGTCCAGAGTTCAAATCCCAGCAACCACATGGTGGCTAACAACCATCTGTAACAAGATCTGACTCCCTCTTCTGGAGTGTCTGAAGACAGCTACAGTGTACTTACATATAATAAATAAATAAATCTTTAAAAAAAAAAAAAAAAGTTCAAGAACCGACCCACAATAACACTCCAAAAAGTTTTTAGGCACCAAACTGTAAAGTCGTGTCTGGAGGGACCTTGCCATCCTCAGAATGTCCCTAGCAAGTGGGAGGGACCTCCAGAGGCCTCATGTACTCCCTGTGCTGGGCTGTTTGCACCCTAATGGGCAACTATTTTAAACTACAGGCAAATGACATAAAAGAGGTAAAATCCTAACAACAGGGTATGTTATAGGCAGTTCTGTTGTATTTCTTTTTCGTGTCTTGTTTGTTTTGAGGGATTCTGTGGGTAGCCCAGGTTGTCCTGGAACTTACTCTGTAGAACTAACTCAAGTTTGGCCTCCAACTCAGAAATAATGCCTGCCTCTACCTCCTAAGTATTGGGATTAAAAAGATGTGCAGCAGTACTGCCCAGATCCTTATGTCTCTCTCTCTTTTTTTTTTTTTTTGGTTTTTCGAGACAGGGTTTCTCTGTGTAGCCTTGGCTGTCCTGGAACTCACTTTGTAGACCAGGCTGGCCTCGAACTCAGAAATCCGCCTGCCTCTGCCTCCCGAGTGCTGGGATTAAAGGCGTGCGCCACCACGCCCGGCTCCTTATGTATCTCTTAAAAAGAACTGCTGTGGGCCTGTGTGGGCTTGTTTTTCTACTGATAGCACCTGGAGGGCTCTTCCCCATTCTTTGCTGAGGGAACATGTGTATGATCTGAAACTCTGATGCATGCCATTTTCCCACTGGGATTTCATCTGCAAGATTGGGCTGAAGGATCTAAAGCAGACTCCAGTATTTACAAGGATCCTTCCCAAGATAGCCAAACACTGAAAGCTGTAGAAAACATGAGATTTACTGAATTTTACTGGCTGTAACATGGGATCAATGGGTCTCATGTCCTAGGGGTGTTTGAATATTCAGTGGGATCCCAGATTAAGAAACTCAAACAGGGGCTGGAGAGATGGCTCAGTGGCTAAGAGCACTGACTACTCTTCCAGAGGTCCTGAGTTCAATTCCCAGCAATGGCTCACCACCATCTGTAATGGGATTGGATGCCTTTTTCTGGTGTGTCTGAAGACAGTGACAGAGTGGCAAGGTACACTTTGTAAATAATGAGTTTTTCCAACAAAAACAGCCGTGAAGCCTCTGAGCGTATCTATGCAGAATAGAGCTGTGGGGGAAGGAAGCTGAATTCATTAGGAGTTCTAGTGAAGTGTGTGTATTTGCCTACAACCCTAGCATTTTGTAGGCTAAGAAAGGAGGATTATGAGTCTAGGTCAGTCTGAATATATAATGAGTTGTAGTAGGGGAAAGAGCCAAACATGAGGTTTTCTTTTTGTTTTATCCTGTGCTCTGGAGGAGTTCCAGGGAGCCACAGCCTTGGTGCAGCTATGATATGGCTGAGGAGAAAAAACTCAAGGACAGCAGAGCCAAAGCTTGGTGCTGTGAAGACCCAAGAGCAACCAGGAGCCACAGAAGGGCACGAGAAAAGGATTGATCACACATTTGCTAGTCACTGTCATTATTTGACCCTGGAGTCAGATATGGGTAGGAGCCATGGTACAGCAACACTGGTTCTAGAAATCATTCAAATAGTTCAAAGAGAAGCCGCTGGTGTTAGTGGATACAGCAAGTAGGTGGGGTGAAGAAAAACTGGGGTATGAATATAGCTCAGTGGTAAGTGCTTGCCTGGTGTGTAGAGTCCTGTTGACTCCCCACCAACATTAACAACAAGAAGAAAAAGAGCTAGGTATAGTGGTATACTCTTAATCCCAGCACTTGGGAGGCAGAGGCAGGTGGAGCTCTGACTTCCAGGCAGTACAGCTTACACAGTGAGTAAAGACCCTCCCTGTCTTGGTTGGGTGGGTAGGTGGACTGGTGGTTGAACTGGTAGATAAAAGAGAAAATTAAGGAGGGGTGGGTAGAAGGTTAAGGGGGATGGTGGAGACTGCTTTGATATAGGGGGCAGGGGGACTCTGGCTTCTGTTTGTGGAACTGGCTGGCTAGTACTGACATCCTCTAAAATAGGAATAAGCTTAGAGTGGGGACACTACCTAGGGCTAGATTGCATCTGAAGGCACCTGTGTGCCCTAGGGCAGGTGTGCAGATGGGTATAGAGGGAAGCAGGAGTCTGCAGAGGTGGGTGAGCACCTGGATACAGCACATTCCATCCCCTGTGTGCTCCTCACTGTCCCAGGATGGGGTGTATGTGGGAGTTTGCTCCTATACGCTTGGTACTCATTCCCATGAAGTGAACAAAACTGGGGGTGCAGACGATGGGGCATGACGGTTGAGTCACTGAAAGGAGAAGAGAGAAAAGTCGCTCTGGGCAAAGAGAAGAATGAGCCTGCACATTTGCAGACCTGCAAGGTTCATGGGGTGCTGTGGGAGCAGGAGAGGTGGTGGAGGGGTACTCTGTGGGAGCAGGAGAGGTGGTGGAGGGGCAGCTGCTAACTTAGCATTCCAGCCAGTGGCGTTGGACTTGTTCTGGGTGAGGTGTTCAGCCCTTGGAGCATGAGGAAGAGGGAGGAGATGTGATCTAGGACATGTGTGGTAGGACAGAGGAGAGGACTACACTGCTTCATCCGAGGACAGGGATCAGAAGAGACAGCTCAGAGCCAAAAAGAAGGAACTGGGAAGGTGGTGGCACATGCCTTTAATCCTAGAGAGTTCCAGAACAGCTAGGGCTACACAGAGACACAGAGAAACCTTATCTCAAAAAGAGGAAGAGGTGGTGGCAGCAGCAGCAGGGGTGGGAGAGCTGATGCTAAAACAAGACTGTGGACAGGAATGTGAGGCACTTTGAAGAGAGGCTGATACATAGACTCATTAGCTGACATATGGTGTGGGGCACAGATGACAGAGAAACGGAAGGACTCAAAGTGTGGTCCACATCCAAAGTAGGACAGATGGAAGTCACCTTACAGAGGACCTGAGGGATGCAGTGGGTGATATGTGGCCGGGGAGGAAGGAGGAACGGCAACAAGAAGAAATGGTGGCCACTAATTAGGGGATTGCTGACATCTTGGCCAGATACAGTGTGTGTGCACTTGTAGTCTCAGAACTCAAGAGCTCACATAGCCAGATGTATAACCAGTGAGACCCTAGAACAAATCCCAGGCAGGTGGGAACAGCGATTCTAAGAGTGTTGCTCTTCCCGAGAACCTGGGTTCAGTTCCCAGCACTTACATGATAACATATAAGCCTCTGTAACTCTAGCTTTAGTGGACTAGACACCCTCTTCTAGCCTCTGTGAGCACCAGGCACAAACATAGTGCTTTTAGATGCATGCATCTAAAATAAAAGTAATCTTTAAAATCTTAGTAGTAGCTAGGGAGAGACCTTGTAAAGAATGATGGGGGTGTTGTCCACAAGCCAGGATGCTGATTTTTGTCTGTAGGGTATGAATGACTATAGCTTCAGAGCTGTGCTGATATCCTGGAGACCTCCTCCTAGAGTGGAATTTGGTGGGTAGCATCAAGAATCTCTGGCCTTCCTGTAGGAGAGCTGGCCCACGTGGGGTGGGAATCAGGACTAAGGATGCCATTATAGAGACACTAGATATTCTGCAGACCACAGCTACCCAATTACATCATCCCATGGAACAGTACCCCATGGAACTAGATCATTCTAGAATTCTCTGTACCTCTAAGCTCAGCATATGCTCATATAGATGGAGTCTGGGCTTGTATTACTGTACAATATTCACATAATTTTACTATAGTAGTGGTGGGGACAGAACATACACTATCACAGATTGTAGGTGAGCATCTTGTTTCTGTGTCCTATCTCCATCCTGATATTATTCAACCTGTTCAGATTGTCTTCTCATCTTCCTTGTAGATGTCTGGAGACTGGGCACCCAGGCTTCTCCCACTTTTCCTTCCCCTGCAGGGATTTTGCACATACTGAGCACTCCTGCAAGTGTCCAGTGCTTGCGAATCAGCCAGGGCTACCACATCCTACAGTACCCCACCCCAGCCTACATCATTTCAGTGAAATCTTTGCCTAGTTGAGGATGTGGCCAAGCACTTCTCTTGGCTGAAGCACTGTGTTAGAAAAGTGAGCTGGGGGCTGGTGAGATGGCTCAGTGGGTAAGAGCACCCGACTGCTCTTCTGAAGGTCTGGAGTTCAAATCCCAGCAACCACATGGTGGCTCACAACCATCCATAACAAGATCTGACTCCCTCTTCTGGAGTGTCTGAAGACAGCTACAGTGTACTTACATATAATAAATAAAAAAAAAAAAAAGAAAGAAAGAAAAGTGAGCTGTTCTTTTGGAACTTGTCTGCAGCTGTTTAAATGTGGCTACTCTAGAGGGATTCTGTTCTAATCTGAGGCAGCTGACTGGCTTATAAATGACTTGACACCTTTGGTGTCTACCTTCACTGGAAACATGGGAAAGTGACCAGCCAGATGTTACTTGGAGCAAAAGATGATAGGAAAGATAGAAAGAGCTGCATGTGGTTGTGAGGCACCATGTGTGTGCTGTGGATTGAACCCAGGTCCTCTAGAATAGCAGCCTCTTATGCAATGAGCCATTTCTCCAGCCCCCAAGGGCTTGTTCTTAAATTGGATTCTTGGATCAGATTAAGTTGCTTACTCTGCCCCACGGTTCCCTTTCTTAGAGAAACTATGTAGCCATATGTGGGTTTAAAGGAATGCCAGCTGGTAGGGGTAGAACTCAGAGTCATCAGCTTTAATAATCAAGAAAATCCTCATGTGGGGCTAGAGTGATGGCTCAGCAGTGGAGAGTGCTCACTGCTCTTCAAGGACTCAGGTTCTATTCCCAGCACTCACATGAAAGCTCAAAACTGACTAGAGGGACTGGAGAGATGGCTCAGCAGTTAAGAGCACTGACTGATCTTTCAGAGGTCCTGGGTTCAAATCCCAGCAACCACATGGTGGCTCACAACCATCCGTAATGAGATCTGATGCCCTCTTCTGGGGTGTCTGAAGACAGCTACAGTGTACTTACATAAAATAAATAAATAAATTTAAAAACAAAACAAAGCAAAACTGACTAGAACTCTGGTCCCAGGGGAATCCAGTGCCCTCTTGTGTCCTCCATAGGCACTGCACACATGTGATACATAGACAAGCAAGCAGGCCAAACACCCAAACAGTTAAAATGGATAAAAGGAAAATGTTGATAAGGTGGGAAAGAAGGATGGCAGCAGTGGAAACTGAGAGGTGAAGGAAACTCCTTAGTGACCAGATCACAGGCTGCTGCTGAGACACAAATTCAGATTAGAGAATGCCCGCACTGCTTCCAAATCAGTAGCCCTTCCCTGCAGCCCGATTCATGAGCGTGGACTTCTGCGCTGCTCTGACTCCTCTGAAAACTGAAAACTAAAACTGTTATTAGGAACACTTTCTTTGTTAAATAAATAAATAAATAGAGTCTTAAGGGACTTAAAGATGGTTCAGAGGTTAAGACCACTGGCTGCTCTTCCATTCTTCCAAAGGTCCAGAGTTCAGTTCCCAGCAACCACATGGTGGCTCACAACCATCTATAATGGCATCTGGTGCCCTCTTCTGGTGTGCAGGCAAACATTCAGGCAGAACACTGTACTCATAAATAAATAAATCTTAAAAGAAGAGTCGAGTCTCACTCCATAGTCGAGGTTGGCTTTGAACTCTAAAGACTTAACTCAGCCTACTAAGTACTGGGCTCACAAGCATACACCACACACAGCACCAGGCTGGGATATTTTTGATATCACACTTCATGTGCTCAGAAGTAGTAGGAGATGGATTCGGTACTGGGGGTGAGGGGTAAGGATAAGATATAAGTTAATAAATGTGAGCATAAGGAAGGAGGTGTTTAGAGCTGAAGCCCAGGGCTGGGAGGGAGGGAGCCACACTCTGCCAGTTCTCATCAAGGAATTCCCACCCCCAACTCTTAGGGAGCTTATTCAATGGCATGCATGGGACATTTGTCTTATTCTATAGCAATGTCCAGTTTGCTCTGTGCTCTCAGGAGACTGGAGGGCCATTAAGTGCAATGACTGACTTTTATTTGCCTTTATAGTCCCCACAGCACTTGTAAACTGGCATAAGAAAACTTTTTTTTTTTTTTTTTTTGGTTTCTCAAGACAGGGTTTCTCTGTGTAGCCCTGGCTGTCCTGGAACTCACTCTGTAGACCAGGCTGGCCTCAAACTCAGAAATCCACCTGCCTCTGCCTTCCAAGTGCTGGGATTAAAGTCGTGCGCCACCACCTCCCGGCACAAGTAAACTCTTAATAAGGCTAGCAGAGTGAAGCTAGTCACAAAGAAAATGAGGGTGCCAGAGCAGACATGATCGAGTCCAGTGACAGACTTTGTAGGAGTGGCAGTGTTTGTAAGGTTGCCAATGGGTCAACTAATCAGAAGCTGCTTAGGAGGTGCTGGGGTGACTGGTGAGACGGCTCAGTGGGTTAAGACTTGCCCCAAACCTGACCCCCAAATTTCAGGCCATGGAACCCACATAGTGAAAGGGGGAACCTTGTCCTGCGAGTTGTCCTGTGACCTCCACAGGTGCACTGTGGCCTGTGGACATGCCACACACACACACCCACACACACTGTGGCCTGTATGCATGTCTCCCCCAACACACATACACTGTGGTATGTGTGCATACCCCACCACACACACACAATAAGTAGATGTTAAGTGGGACAAGAGCTGAAAAATACAACCAGCCCATGTGGTGTGTGCAGAAGCTCATGTGGTGCTTGTCCCGTGGAGGGAGCATGTGGCTTTGATAAGGATAAGAAATGGGCAGGTAGGTGGACGTAGGATTACTGTGGCCACCACTGCCACTACCTGAGGAAGAAAAACTACAGTCAGCATTCCTGTCTTAGTCATTGTTCTCTTGCTGTGAGGAGACACCATGACCAAGGCAAAAGAAAGCGTTCAGACGGTCTAGGACCGTCATGGGAAGTGATATGGTGGCAGGCATGGTGCTGCAGCAGTACCCAAGAGTTCACATACGATCCACAGGTTTCACGTAGAGAAAGAGCAAGACTGTCCCCAGTGTGGGCTTTTGAAACAGCACGGGACACCCCCAATGACTTAACTCCTCCACTGAGGCTCCTACTCCTCCCCAAACAGTTCCACTGAGTGACTCATATCTAAGCATAAGGGGGCCATTCTCATTCAAGCTAGCCCAGCTCCTTTGGTTGGAAGTTATAGGATCCATATTAAATCAGCCTAAGCACAAGGAAAAATGTATTGGTTTAGGAGTGGAAAGTCAGGGGTTGGGGGCAGAGGGGCTGGAGGTGGCAGCTGAGGACATTGGCAGGTCTTGGGTATAACAAGATACAGGATTCCTGTGGTGACCTAATGCACCCTCAAACGAGATGACAGCAGCCATTATCAAGCTTGTGCCCTGCCAAAGCCCTGTGCAATGATCACCTTCCCATAGCAATTCAGATGTCCAGTTCTGACTGGCCAGGCCAGACCTAGTGCTAGAGGGAGTGCTGCAAGGGGAAGCAGAGGGCAGGGAGGTGTGAGGGAGCAATCAAGGTCCTGCTTGAGTCACTGTTGGGAGCAAAGAGACCTAAGACAAGGCTAAGTCTGTGTTCCAATGTTTTTCAGCATCTTCATGATACAGTGAAGAGGAGTCTTGACAGTGCTGCCTCCCCTCAGAATGGCGATCAACCAAATGGCTACGGAGACTTGTTTCCTGGGCATAAGAAGACGCGCCGGGAGGCCCCTCTGGGGGTCAGTGTGTCTGCCAATGGACTTCCTCCTGCCTCGCCCCTGGGCCAGCCTGACAAGCCTGCAGGGGGAGACACCCTGCAGACCGCTGGGAAGCACTCCCTGGGGCTCGATCCCATCAACAAGAAGTGTCTGGCAGACTCAGGCATCCACCTGAATGGAGGCAACTCCAGTGAGCCATTTCCTCTAAGCCTGAGTAAAGAACTCAAGCAGGAGCCAGTGGACGACCTGCCGTGCATGATTGCGGGCGCTGGAGGCTCCGTAGCTCAGAGCAACCTCATGCCTGACCTCAACCTTAACGAGCAGGAGTGGAAGGAGCTCATTGAAGAGCTCAACAGGTCAGTGCCCGACGAAGACATGAAGGACCTGTTTACGGAGGACTTTGAGGAGAAGAAGGATCCAGAGCCTCCTGGCTCTGCCACACAACCCCCCCTGGCCCAGGACATTAATATTAAGACTGAGTTCTCTCCAGCAGCTTTTGAGCAGGAGCAGTTAGGTTCCCCACAAGTAAGGGCTGGGTCTGCAGGCCAGACCTTCCTAGGAGCCTCATCTGCCCCTGTGGGCACAGATTCTCCAAGCCTTGGGAGCTCTCAGACTCTGTTTCACACAGCTAGTCAACCTGGGGTGGATAATTCCAGTCCAAACCTGATGCCGGCATCAGCCCAGGCTCAAAGTGCACAAAGAGCCCTCACGAATGTGGTATTACCTAGCCAGGGCCCAGGCGGGGCCTCGGAGCTGTCCTCTGCTCACCAGCTCCAGCAGATAGCTGCCAAGCAGAAGCGCGAGCAGATGTTGCAGAATCCCCAGCAAGCTGCCGCAGCACCGGGCCCAGGCCAGCTGGCCACGTGGCAGCAGGCAGGGCCCTCCCACAGTCCCTTAGATGTTCCTTATCCCATGGAGAAGCCTGCCAGCCCTTCTGGCTACAAGCAAGACTTTACCAACTCAAAACTGCTCATGATGCCCGGTGTGAACAAGAGTTCTCCTCGGCCAGGAGGCCCCTACCTCCAACCTAGCCACTCCAACCTGCTGAGTCACCAGTCACCAAGTAACTTGAATCAGAACCCCGTGAATAACCAAGGGTCTGTGCTAGACTATGGCAATACAAAACCCCTTTCTCATTACAAAGCAGACTGTGGTCAAGGTGGTCCTGGGTCTGGCCAGAACAAACCAGCTTTGATGGCATACCTTCCCCAGCAGCTGCCCCATCTGAGTAACGAGCAGAACTCCTTGTTTCTGATGAAACCAAAGTCAGGAAACATGCCCTTCCGGTCATTGGTTCCACCTGGCCAGGTGAGTAGGCCTTCACTTGCCATCACTCTGCTATGGGCACTAGTGAATGCACACACTGAGCTAGAATCAGTGTGCAAGAGACAGTGGGAGCGGCTGCTGTCATCCTTTTAAGTGGAAAATGTAAAAAACAGGGCAAGGCTGATGTTCGTGTTTTGAGGCACAGTTCATTTATCCTTGGCTGGCTGTGGAGCCATGCTGCTCTTGAACCTGATTCCCCGTGCCTCTACCTCCCAAGTGTTGAGATTACAGATGACTGGAATTGATCCTTAATAAAAATAGAGTAAAATTCCTTAATGTATCTAGGCAGTGGTGGTCAGACCTTTAATCCCAGCACTTGGGAGGCAGAAGTAGAGGATCTTTTGCAATTTGAGACCAGCCTGGTCTACAAAGCAAGTTCCAGGACAGCCAGGACTATATGGAGAAACCCTGTCTAGAAAGAAAAAATTCTTTTTTTTTTTTTTTTTGGTTTTTTTTTTGTTTTTTCGAGACAGGGTTTCTCTGTGTAGCCCTGGCTGTCCTGGAGCTCACTTTGTAGACCAGGCTGGCCTTGAACTCAGAAATCTGCCTGCCTCTGCCTCCCGAGTGCTGGGATTAAAGGCGTGCACCACCACGCTCGGCAAGAAAAAATTCCTTAGTATAAATTAGACTTTAACTACACAAACATTTGAGAAATCACCTAATTTAGTTTAGTCATCTCTTTCATGCCAAACAACTACATAAGTCCTTGTCAAAAAATAAATAAAATAAGGAGCTGGAGAGGTGGCTCAGCCATTAAGACTGGCTGTTCTAGAAGTCCTGAGTTCAGTTCCCAGCAACCATATGGTAGCTCACAACCATCTGTAATGGAACCTGATTCTCTCTTCTGGTGTGTATGAAGACAGAGCACTCATATAATTAAATAAATAAATCCTTCTCGTGTGTGTGTGTGTGTGTGTGTGTGTGTGCGTGCGTGCGTGTGTGTGTGTGTGTGTGTGTGTGTTAGTCAAATAGCCTGACATGGCAGCACATACCTTAAATCCTGCATTCTCTGAGGAGGCAGAGGCAGGGGGGATCTCTGAGTCCAAGACCAGCCTTGGCTATAAAATGAGACCCTGTCACAAAACAACAAACCAGTTGTGGTTCACAGTAATCCCACAGTAATCCCAGCACAGGGAAGTTGAGGCAAGATTGCCACAAGTTTGAGGCCAGCCTGGGCTACAGTGTGAGGCCTTGCTTGTTTTGTTTTGGAGAAAAGAAATTGAGGGGGAGGGGATGGATGTCTTAAGTTCCATGGCTTTAAGCATGAACTCAAGAAAGGCAGGGTACGGAGGTGGTGGGCCATGTGCTCAGAACGTGCTCCTGAGACAGGAGTCCGGCAGCTCACTGGCCAGCCTGTCTAACTACACTGAGCAGCTCTGGGCTCACGAGATTCTCTCTCAGAAAATGAGGTGAAACAATGAAGAAAGTCACTTGATGCTGACCACTGGTGCACAAAGAAACACCAAATAAAATTTAAAATCTAAACACTATAAAGTATCTGTGTCTTCCCAGAAAAATACGCATAGACAAGTGAGCATAAAAACGATTTCATGCTCTCTGGGGCAGCCATAAGGCAAGTCTGCATTCTTAACAACATAGCATTATTTTGCTTTTGTTTTGTTTGGTTGGAGGCTAGGATATTTGTAGGGTATTAGTGTTTTTTGGCTTTTTTTTTTTTTTTTTTTTTTTGGTTTTTCGAGACAGGGTTTCTCTGTGTAGCCCTGGCTGTCCTGGAACTCACTTTGTAGACCAGGTGGTCTTGAACTCAGAAATCCTCCTGCCTCTGCCTCCCAAGTGCTGGGATCAAAGGCGTGTGCCACCACTGCCTGGCTTGTTTTTTGGCTTTTAAAAAATAATTTATTTTTATTTTATGTACATTGGTGGTTTGCCTACATAAGGGTGTCAAAGATTGGCATTACAGACAGTTGTGAGCTGCCATGTGGGTGCTGGGAATTGAACCTGGCTCCTCTGGAAGAGCAGTCAGTCTCTTAACCACTGAGCCATTTCTCCAGCCCTATTGTTTGTCTTTTTAATGAGAATTTTTATAGGTTATAGGTTGGTTGGTTTGGAATGTTGCTTGCTATTTTGAGTTAGGGTCTCATGTATCCCTGACTGATCTGGAACGCACAGAGTTCCACTTGCCTCTGCCTCCCAAGTGCTAAAACTTAAAGATGCCTCCACACACATGAGGGGCATTTCATGTCCAAACTATAAAATCAGGGAAGCAGAGGCTTGGAGTACAAAAGAGAACAAGACTGTCACTGGGTGCAGCTGACCTGGCCTGATCAGGGTTGGATCCATACTACCTGACTTGTATCCCTTCATCTTTGTTGACAGGAGCAGAACCCTCCCAGTGTCCCTGTACCTGCCCCAGCTGCCAGTGTGGGAACCCAGCCTAATGTGTCAGTGGCCAGCACTCACAACAGCTCCCCATACCTCAGCAGCCAGCAGCAGGCAGCTGTGATGAAGCAGCACCAGCTGCTCCTGG
This sequence comes from Mus caroli, assembly GCF_978045245.1. Classification (NCBI taxonomy): domain Eukaryota; kingdom Metazoa; phylum Chordata; class Mammalia; order Rodentia; family Muridae; genus Mus; species Mus caroli. The sequence goes on from NW_028227268.1 coordinate 72,805,534, forward strand.
ACCAGCAGAAGCAGAGGGAGCAGCAGCAGCAGCTGCAGCAGCAGCAGTTCCTGCAGAGGCAGCACCTCCTGGCTGAGCAGGTAACAGGCACCATTTCAGCTTGTTTGCACTCAGTGTCAGTGCCGTGTCCTTTAAAACCCCCTTTTCAGCCCAGCAATAAAAACAGGTAAAGTGCTAAAGTGCTGGTCAGCCTATGGCCTGCATGCAATCCCTGAATCTCACATACACGCGGAGAGTGAGAGTCTACAGCACACCGTGGCACGCACACCTCAAGAGCAAGCATTCACGCACACATTCACACGTGATGACAGGTTGTTTGTTTAAGAAGTTAGGACCAGCTAGGCTAGGGGTCTGCTCCCAGCACCCCTACATCAGGTGGTTCACAACTGCCTATAACTCCAGTTCCAGGAATCCAACCACCATATCTCACCTCTGTGGACACCTCTATACATGTGGTACACAGAAACCCACACAAACAAATATGTTTTTAAGAATATGCCAGCCATGGTGGTGCACACCTTTAATCCCAGCACTTGAAGGTTAGAGGCAGGTCGATCTCTGAGTTTGAGGCCAGCCTGAGCTACATGGTGAGACACTATATCAAACAACAACAACAAAACCTTTAATATTAAATCTTAAAGAAGGGACTGGAGAGATGACTCAGTGGTTAAGAGCACTGACTGCTCTTCCAGAGGTCCTGAGTTCAATTCCAAGCAACCACATGGTGGCTCACAACCATCTGTAATGGGATCAGATGCCCTCTTCTGGTGTGTCTGAAGACAGCTTATATACATAAAATAAATAATTCTTTATAAATAAATCTTTTTCTTAAAAAAAACATTTAATTATTTTTATATGTAAGTACACTGTAGCTGTATTCAGACACACCAGAAGAAGGTGTCAGATCTCATTACAGATGGTTGTGAGCCACCTTGTGGGTGCTGGGATTTGAACTCAGGACCTCCGGAAGAGCAGTCAGCGCTCTTAACCGCTGAGCCATCTCTCCAGGCCCTATAAATAAATCTTAAAGAAAATAAAAGGCTACTGAGGTAGCTCAGTGGGTAGAAGTCCTTGTATGCAGGTGTGATGACCTAAGTGTGACCCAGAGTCCCACAAGGTGGCAGGAGAGAGCTGACTCCAGCAAGTTGCTCTCTGAACTTCACACCATGGCACACATCCGTACACACACAAATAAATAAAAATGGCATAAAGTAGAGCAGCCCTTGAAGTCCTCAGATCACGATGCACATTTTCCTACTGGGTTACCAGGAATAGTGCAGACCCCAGGCGATGATGAGAGCCTTTGAGAGGTTGAACCATGTCTTCTAACTAAGACAGGAGCTAGCTGGGCATAGGAGCCCTCACCTGTAATCCTAGCTGCCAGGAAGCTGATGCAGGAGAATCACCCTCATGTTTAGCTACACAGTAAGCTCGAGGCCAGTCTGGGCTACAGATCGATGTGGTATCTCAAAGGGAGGGAAGAGGCCAGGGAGGGACTCACAAGTCGGAGGCCCTAAGTTCATAATTCTGGGACCCATGTAAAGCAGGGTCCAAATCTGTAACCGTAAGTGGAAATGGGAAGCGGGGATAGATGCCCTTGATGCTCCTGGGTCAGCAAGCCTGGCTTCAGTAATGAACAAAAGAAACCCTGTGACAGCACGAGGAAGAAAGCAGGACCCACACCCAAAGCCCTCTTGACACGCCATGGCAATGCTTACCCACATAACAAACAAAGAGAATACTGTGGACCCGACTCTAGAGACTACACTTTGCTGAGGTTGGTCACTGCCTCAGTTCCTTATTAATTTTTGTTTTGTTTTTCTAGACAGGGTTTCTCTGTGTAGCCCTGGCTGTCCTGGAACTCACTCTGTAGACCAGGGTGGTTTCAAACATAGAGATCTGCCTGCTTCTGCCTCCCGAGTGCTGGAATTAAAGGTGTGCAACACCACCACCATGCCCGCCATCTTTAAACTAGCTGCTTATTAGGATCTATTCATTATCACATACGGTTTGCTTAACCAGCACACTCCAGTGATGTCCATTGTAACTGTTGTGCAGAGTTACAATGCAGTTACCACCAGAGCCCATGCTTATCACCCCAAACACTGCACCCATGAGCAGTCACTTGCCTTCCCTGCACTCACGGATGCCTGTGAGCAAGTGACAGGCTTGCTGGTGCCCCTTGTGAATGACACACTTGCTTGTACACCTTGCGTTTCTGCTCATTGGTTTTGACTTCAGACTTGCATTGAGTTTTCCTGGTTGTTTCTGTTCTTGGCACTTTGCAGGAGAAGCAGCAGTTTCAGCGTCATCTGACCCGCCCACCCCCCCAGTACCAAGACCCAACACAAAGCACCTTCCCACAACAGGCTGGACAGTTCACAGGTAAGGGGAGGTGAAGGAGGTTGGGGGAAGGCAGCTTTGGGGAGTCGAGCTCATGGTGTATGGTACTGATAGAATTCCTGAATTTACTTGCTCACAGAAGCTGTGGTTAGGAAGAGAGGGCTAGATTTTCAGTTTCTTTGTGGCACAAGAAGGTCTCCAGGGTTGACTACGAGGATACTCAGTTAAACATCCATCTGGAGCAAAATTATTACTGTTAGAGGGCATCTTACGTGTAAGCCTTTGTTTTGTTTTGTTTTGTTTTGTTTTGTTTTGTTTTGTTGCTAGACAGGATTTTTCTCTGTATAGCCTTGGCTGTCCTGAAACTCATCTGTAGACCAGGCTGGCCTTGAATTCATCCTTCTGCCTCTGCCTCCTGAGTGCTGAGATTAAAGGCATGTGCCACCACCACGACCTGGCTTATGTGTAAATCTTAATTAAAATAGTTCTTTGAAGCCGGGCGTGGTGGCGCACGCCTTTAATCCCAGCACTCGGGAGGCAGAGGCAGGCGGATTTCTGAGTTCGAGGCCAGCCTGGTCTACAAAGTGAGTTCCAGGACAGTCAGGGCTATACAGAGAAACCCTGTCTCAAAAAACCAAAAAAAAAAAAAAAAAAAAAAAAAAAAATAGTTCTTTGTGTCCGTAGGAGAACCCCACAGCAAGCTGGGTTTGGTGGCGCTTTCCTGTAATCCTAGCACTTGGGAAATGAGGGCAGGAAGGTCAAGGGTCAAGTTCAGTATCACCTTCAGCGTCATCTTAGTGAATCGAAGACTCTTGTCTCTAAAAGAAAACCAACATTCCCAAATGGAAAGATGCATTCTAGTGCACTCTGGTGTCACAAAGAAGGGAGGCACCTGAGCCTCAGCGTCACCTCTGAGCTATAGAGATTGCAAGTCACATGTCAGGTGTATGCTGGCCTTGCCTTCCTTAGTGAACTCTCACGGTGAAGTGTCATAGAAACTGACCACAGCCAGGAAAGAGTCTAGGTGCAATCTGGTGTGCTGGCTAGGAATATGAGTTGGAAGTCTGTTGGAGCCACTGGAACATGTGCCTGGCCTGGGTTCTCAACTCCTTCCATGCCACATTGATAGATCTGGGCTGTTACCACAGTGAAGTGGTCCTTTTCAGCTCTCCCCTTTTCATCACAACTGTTATTTAAAAGTTATTTTTATTATGTCTCCCTTTGATGGGTGTTATGCACATGAGATACAAGTGCCTATGGGGGCACGTTTGTGTATGCCTCTGTGTGTATGTGTATTACATATGTGTGTGTTTGCATGGGTGCACTCACATGTGCTTCTGTGCTACTGGCGACTGGAGTCAAGGCCTTGTGCGTGCTAAGGAAGAGTTCTACCTACTGAGCTTCTCCCTCAGCCCCACATTCAGTTCTCAACACTTCCCCAAATGGCAGGCACAACGCCTTCAGAGCCGTGTATTCCTATAACCTGCTGCTCAACGCATCACCACGTGATGGCGTTGGCTTCCACAGACAGATTCTGGGGTATTGGTCTTGAAATCCCTACTCCCAGCTGAGAAAACTTTGTTGGCTACTTGATAAATATATGGATTTGACAGCTGGCTTCCCCTCTGGATCTCCCTCCATCGTCTGTCTTTGAGTTCTGTTCCTGTCCCTGTACCCATGACATGTGAGGGCTCTGACTTTCATGCCCGTGGAAGAGGAGCTGCAGCTTGGGTCTCAGAGACAGCTGACCATGATAGTCAGGGATGCCAACATGGGCTGGCAAGATAGTTCAACAGGTTAAGTCTGATGCCCTGAGTGTGATCCCTAAGTCCCACCTGGTGTGGGAGGGAGCTGTACTGGCTAGTTTGTGACATTTGGGAAGAGGGAGATGCTCAATTGAGAAATGCCTCAGTAAGAGTGGCCTGTAGGCAAACCTGTGGGGCATTCCTTAACTAGAAATTAACATGGGAGGGCCCAGCCCATGTGGGTGCTGCTACCCCTGGTCTGGTTGGTGGTCCTGGGAGTAAGAGCTGAGCAAGCCGTGGTAAACAGGCTAGTCGGCAGCATCCGGGTATGGCCTCTGCTTCAGACCCTGCGTCTGGGTGTGGTGGTGCATACCTTTATTACTAGCACTTGGGAGGCAGAGGCAGGCAGATTTCTGTGAGCCTGAAGCCACCCTGGTCTACAGCTAGAGTTACATAGCAAGACCCCATCTCAGGTTTGGTCATGGTATTTATCACAGCAGTAGAAACTCTTTTAACTAAGACAGGAACTAACCCCTGCCTGTTGTCCTCCTACTCCCTCACGCTTGTGGCACATATGCACCTGTACCTATATGCACACACAAACAAAGAAAAATGAATGCTGATTTGACGGCTAGAACTTTCTTTCTTTTAGGACCTTCTGCTGCTGTGCCTGGGATGAACAACTTGGGTCCATCCAACTCCAGCTGTCCTCGAGTGTTTCCTCAGCCTGGGACTCTGATGTCCATGGGCCCTGGACATGCCCCTGTATCCTCTCTCCCCTCCAGCTCAGGCCAGCAGGACCGTGGAGTAGCCCAGTTTACTGGGTCCCAGAGTTTGCCTCAGAACAGCCTTTATGGCATGGCATCTGGCCTAGCCCAGATAGTTGCCCAGCCCCCACCACAGGCTACCAGCACACATGCCCACATTCCACGGCAGACCAACGTGGGCCAGAACTCCTCCACCTCGGCTGCATATGGACAGAACTCTCTGGGGAGTGCCAGTCTTTCCCAGCAGCACAGTAAGGGAACCCTGCCTCCTGGTTTAACAAAGCCACAAGTCCCAAGGGTGTCAGCAGCCATGGGAAGCCAGAATGCCTCGTGGCAGCATCAGGGAATGCCAAACCTGAGCAGCCAGACGCCTGGGAACAGCAGTGTGAGCCCCTTCACTGCAGCTCCCAGTTTCCACATACAGCAAGCCCACCTGAAACTAGCTGGCCAGCAGTTCTCCCAAGCCATGCCCAGCAGGCCCATGGCGCCTCTGAGTTCAACAGGTGCAGCAGGGCCCATGCTGCCCCCAGTGAGCACACAGCAGAGGAACAGTGCCCCTGCATCTGCACCTCCCCAAGCAGCCCCGCAGCAGGGCTTACCTGGCTTAAGTCCTTCGGGGCCCGAGCTGGGGGCCTTCGGCCAGAGCCCCACCTCCCAGATGAGCGGCCGGCCAGGGCTACACTGTGCGCAGGCTTACCCTGTGAGGACCATGGGCCAAGAGCTGCCCTTTGCCTACAGCGGGCAGCCAGGTAGCAGTGGTCTGTCCAGTGTGGCTGGACACACTGACCTGATCGACTCGCTGCTGAAGAACAGGACTTCTGAGGAGTGGATCAATGAATTGGATGATCTTTTAGGGTCACAGTAACAGAGGCGGCGACCGTGGTGTTTTCAGTGTTTAGTCATCTTATATTTTTGTTCTCAGACTCAAGAAAGCAACTACTTTGGACCAAAAGCCACGGCCCAGAGAGCTGGGCCACACCTGAGGCCCGCTCTGCTCAGTCTCTGATGGCCACTGGGCTGCTCAGCACATTGACGTCACTAACTAGGGGTGGCATAGCGGGATAGAAGTTTGAAAGATAGCTTCCTACCCAGATGACCAAAAAGCCAGTGGAAACAGTTAAGCCCCTCCATATCAGGCTTACCAAGAATATGTGCCGTGTTTTAACCCAAGATTTCTCCACTTGCCTCAAGGCTGGGAACAAACTTCTGTTGGAATTTTAAATAGGATTATTTGCATTTTATAGCGTAGACATAATTTTTTTAATTTAAGATTTTTAAGCAGATTAGGACAGGTGGTGGTTGTATCGTAAGTGGCACTGGGAACCCAGGGTTTCCTTGGGAGTCGAGGCCTTCTTTATTCCTGCTCTGTCAGCTTTCATGGTCACTGGAAATCACTGCCACAGTACAGGCTGTGACTGCAGATGCCAAAATGATCAGGATGCCACAGATGGTACATCTAGTGGTCCAGATAGGATCCCTCCTGAAATCTCCTACTTCTTGTCTGCCACTCACTCTTGAGAACACTGGGCCCCCATGGAATCCCTCCATGCCCTAGCGTGGTTAAATGCTGAAGGTGGAGGTTCAGCATGTCTGACAACCCGGATGTACACTATAGAAGTGCCATTCAGTTGTACACACATCTTTCCTCCTCCACATCATCCCCACGACCCTTCTAACTCCTGGCCTCTTCCAGCCAAAACGGGAAACAGTGGCTGACTTCACTGCATTAGAAGAGGAAAAGTCAAACTCCTTAGGGAGTCTGAGCCTGGCACGGGCTTGGGGAAAGAAGGCTGCAGGCAGCCTGCCGTCTAGGCATCACTTTATTTTTTACCCTCCAGACTTCTGCTCCTCCCACAGCTGATGACTTGCACTTTTAAAGTGGTTTTATAACACTAACCCCCGTCCTTGCTAAAGATTGAAGTAGATTCTCTTAAAAGGTCTATTGATGGCCATGTCTGAGCAGAGAAACCGTGGAATAGAATATGGTGCGTGGGCTGCTAACAGCAAGAGGGAGCACTTGTCTTCATCACAAGCAAGATGATGAGCACAGAGTGAGACCTTTAACAGGATGGCGGAGGGAAAGGTGTTTGCTGGAGTGACTTCCGTGCAGAGTGGTCTGTAGAGAAACCACGGCTCTTTGTCCTGGGGTCCTGGAACACTTCGTCCAGTGTAAAGAACTGAGCCAAGGAGAAGCACGAGCAGCCTTCGCACCGGGAGGGTCAGAACGTGCACACACTGCTAACTAGTTTGCACCGGCAGTGCCTTTTTCACTGAGGGCACCTGTGCTCTCAGGTCCTTGTCCCTCATAGCCATTTCTCCTGCCATGTCCCCTCACCCAGCCCCTAGAAACTCAGTTCAGCTCTCAGAGAAGCAGGTGAATCATAAAGTCAGTGAAGACGCCACCCTCTGATTCTCCCCACTGTAGGGGGAAGAAAGGGAGTGACTTCAGCGGGTTCTCTACCAAAAACAGGGCTAAGGGCTGGAGATGGATCCCCGTTCCTCGTCCAGCCTCCTGCTACCGCTGCCCACCTCCTGCCTCCGTTGCCCAGGCCACACCAGCTGGCCCCAGCACTCTACCTTAGGCCCAGGCTGGCCACAGGCAGTGGGCAGCTCACTTGCTGCAGTGTCATAGCAATAAAATGTGATTCTTGGGGTCTGCCCAGAGCTGCCCATGGCTTTATTTATGAGTCTGGCTTTGAGGAGTTGGGAAGAGGTAACCCACTTCCTCTCTCCCATCTTCTCAGAGCCATGACTCAAGAAGAAAAGGGTGCTCGGACTCTCTTATACACATGTGCTTTGTGTAAATAAATGTTTACAATTTTATATTGAAGATGGAATAAGTGTTAGAGCGTCCAACTGTATATTTTTTACTTTTATAGATTTAAAAACTCATCCTTTATATGTGTTTGGAGCTATGATAAGTTTTATGGCAAGCAGTTGGTATTGTTAACTTTTTATGATCATCAAAAGTGCATAAAAGTCCTATTAATCCCCTTACTCTGCTTCCCTTAGCTCTGGTATACACCAAAAAGAAATCTTTACTTTCCTTGTGTTATAAAAATAATAAAAATATTTTACTAGTATGGAAATCACAAGCATGTTTGACTTCGGTGGGACGTTTGACAGCTGTCAATTTCTCTGATTAGCTTCACTCTCTAACTTGCTGGTGGCAATGAAGGTATAGAGTGCCACTGGCATGCAACAAAAGAGCATTCCTCTCACTGTGGTCAGACAAGACAGATGGGGAACAACACATTCTAGGCCTCCAGGAAGTCAAAGTGGGACTGGAGAGCTGGGGCCGATACAAAGCAATGGTGCACTGGAAAAAAAAATAATTAGGAGCCAACTAGGACCCAGTATGAGATCCAAATGCTTTTTTGTTGTTGTTTTGTGAAGTCCTGGAACTTGCTCTGTAGATAGACCAGGCTGGCCTCAAATTCAGAGGTCTTGGGGGCCTCTGCCTCCCAAGAACACTGAGATTAAAAGTATATACTGTATTACACATACAACCCCAAAGCCTTCTTTACACACGATGAGAATGATCCTCCTACTCCAGCACTCCTAGGTGCTAAAATTACAGACACACACCGCTATGCCCAGATGATAATTGCCTCTCATAATTAAATTATTCAGCCACAAGCATTTTGTTACAGGAACAGAAAATGAACTAAGAATTCATAAGCCTAGAAACAGGAACGGGAACACAAGGCACTGCAGGACACTGCCTGTAGGAGCCCATCTGAATGACCACCATTGCTAGATTGGAGGGAGGGAGGGCTTAGAGACATAGTAGCCCTCTGCTCTGATACAAAATTTGCCACCTTGGCAGAGCCCCCAGCAAGAGGTAGCATCAGGCTTGGCTCGTGGAAGCTTTGAGAAAGCCACCATCCTTCCGGAGGAAAGTCACAATGCAGAAGTAACTGAGAAGTAGGGAGAGAAGGCAGACACCAGAGATGCAGATACTGTGGGAGGAGTGCGCAGTCTTGATGGGCCCAAATTCACCAGCCAGGTACATCCAAGAGGACTCATGGGAAGCCAGCCTGGGCCTCTGCAAAGCTGTGTGCCCCTCCTAGGACCAGCCTGCCAGTAGCAGTGGTGCCCTGATAGCAAGAAAGATTCTGGATCATAGAGGAATGGGGCCAGGAGGCAGCTCAAGGGCTCCCAGAAGCCAGACCAGTTCAATTATCCTAAGCCCATGGGAGGCTGAGCCAGAAGAATCCCTGCCAATTCTAGGTCAGCCTGGGCTACATAGAGCTTGTCTCAAAAACAAAAAGCAAACACAGGTACTCTGGTGAACTCATCATCCGGTGTGTGCAGGCTGGAGGGGTAGCCTGCAGTTCCTGCCCTGTGCAGGTCTGGGGAGATGTCAACGGCTGGGAGTGGGATACAGCTTGCTCCCATCTAAGATGCTCAATTTGTGACTGCTCTGCTCCTCCACAGTGTGAATGTGATGTGCAGAGGAGAGGCTGCTTCAGGATCTGAGCTTGGGTGTCTTCCCAGTCCACCCACACACAGCACTGCCTTCTCCCGATGCTCGGCACTGACGCAAGTGCAACTCACAGGTGCTGCAGCATCCACGGAAAGAGCCGCGGAGGCTTCGCATTTTTGCTGTCGCCGAGCTGGCTATGTGCATAATAAATACATGTCATAAAATTAAAAAAAAAAAAAAACCAAAATACTCAAAAAGGGACACGTGGAGTCTGACCCGTGCAGCACATATCTAGACTCTAGCACTCAAAAGGCTGAGGAGAGAGACTCGTGAGCGAGCCCAGGAGTCTGAGGCCAGTTTGAGACAGCACAAAGGAATGAAGGGAAGGAGGGAGGGAAGAAAAGGAAGAGTTTAAAAAGGAAACATGGGGAGTGGGTAGTTGGCTCAGCAATAGATAAAGATCACTGGCTGCTCTTTCAGAGAATCTGGTTTCAGTTCCCAGCACCCACATGGCAGCTCACAACCCTCTGTCACTCCAGTTCTAGGAGATCCAACACTCTTCTGACTGGTGGCATCTGGCACACACGTGATGCACATACATACATACATACATACATACATACATGGGAGCAAAACACTCAAATCTTAAGACAGAAAAGATGGCACTGGAGCAGTAACAGGAGTGGAGAGAGAATCCGGGAGAGTCGGGGGCAGCTGGAACACTACTGACCTGGTACCATGGCAACCTTGGAAGAGCTGCAGCTGCCACAGCCAGCTGCAAACACCATCACCACTGCTATGAGAAACAAGGCTGATACCAGGTAGCCACCAGCTAACACCAGTTCCAGTCTCAAGCCTACAGTGGGGAGCAGCACTGGCCCACATGTCCTGAAGTCTGCAGTGCCTGGTGACAGGGACAAAAGGTTATCTCAACAAGGTTTTATGAACAATAGAACTGTTTGAAGTAAGAAGCAGATATGAAGGTCACACATGATGCCACTCCCCTTTGATCCTAGCACTTAAGAGGCACAGGTAAGTGGATCTCTGCTAGTTCAGGCTGGCCTAGTCTACACAGTGAAACCGTGTCTCAAGAACAGCAAAACTGCCGGGCGTGGTGGCGCACGCCTTTAATCCCAGCACTCGGGAGGCAGAGGCAGGCGGATTTCTGAGTTCGAGGCCAGCCTGGTCTACAAAGTGAGTGCCAGGACAGCCAGGGCTACACAGAAAAACCCTGTCTCGAAAAACCAAAAAAAAAAAAAAAAAAAAAAAAGAACAGCAAAACCGACAGCCCCGCGAAGTACCTCCAAACTAAGGACTGGAAATGGATTCAGAGGCAGCCAGTGTTACAAGCCCTCACGGAGGGACACTCCACAGCTGTACACGCAGCAAAGAGAGCCACTGTAGACACTATCCTCTCCCTAGAGGCTCTTCACAAAGTCACCAGCAGACAGTTGGGGAGTGAAAGGCCCAACCAAGGTCAGCAGGCGCCTCAACCTCAGCATCCACAGCTTCGTCTGCCCACAAATCCCAGGGAACCCCAAACCACAAAGGGCAAAGACAGAAGCCGCTGACCCACCAGCTGAGAGTCCAACCCCTACCTGAGGCGGAGCAGGACGAGGCTGAGCAGAAGCTGGCCTAACACATACCTCAGCCATCATCTGATTTAGTGATCTAAGAAGAGATATGTGTGCAATCCCAGCTGTAAGAAATGAACAGAAGACTCGGGTAGAAAACCTTCGGTCCTTGCTTTTTGCCCCATGGACCAGATACGTGAGAACTACTTACATCTCTACACAGCATGAGGGTTTTATTATTTTTACCAAAGACATCTTATAGTGACAATATTGGAATTTTGGTTTTATTTTTTTAAAAAAGAAAGAAAACGGAAATATTACAAGAATATGTTTTTGTTTTAGTCCCAGGTGTAGGATATGGGGCTGCTTCAGACTGTCCATGCCAGCTGATTATGATTTGCCTCGGGCTCTAGCAGAGGCATGATTTTGCCGGCAGCAAATAATTTCTATCACTAAATGGTGTTTGGAATTCTGGGGACCATTAGAGGAGATATAAATGCTAGGGTCCTGAGAGGCAGGGTCGGTTGTTAAGTAGTTGTGGGCAAAGAAGAAACAAAGAGAAATTAGATATCCTGCCCCCAATCAGCAGGAAGTAGTCTAAGGATAATGTTGCCCTCCTTCCGCTCTTTTTTTCCTCTCCTATCTATCGTTAGGGGGTTAAAAGAGTTGGAAAGAGGGTGGAGAAGAGGAGAAGAAAGAAGAACCCACCAAGTAAGCAAAGTTTTGCTACAACATCTCTTTTTGGTGATGATGGCCTATTGCTTTCCTGTTGCTGTGTTACACACCATGACATACACATCTTGGAGTAGAGGGGGTTTACTTAACCTTTTAACTCACAAGTCATACTCCGCCAAACTGAGAGAAGTCGGGGAAGGAGCTCAAGGCAAGGACTGAAGCAAAGGTCACGGAGGGACTCCACTCAATGGCTTGTACCCATGTTTAGTTATCCACCCCACCCAGGACCACCTGCCCCGGGTAGCATGATATGCAGTGGGCTGGACCCTCTGTCATCAATCTCTCATCAAGAAAATGCTCCACACACATGTCCACTGGCTTATCTGATGAAGGCAATTCAATTGAGGTTCCTTCTTCCTAGGTGACTCTAGTTTTTAACCAAGCTAACAAACGTCACACACAAAGCATCACTGTTAGACCATGACATTTCTTTCCTTGCGTGTACCAAGATCATGTTAATATTAATATCAAACAGTATAATTTTAGAAGTCCCAGAGACTTTAAAAAATTCAAATATTTAGCTGGGTGGCACATGCCTTTAATCCCAACACTAAGGAGGCAGAGGCAGGTGGATCGCTGTGTGTTCCAGGATGGCCAGAGCTACACAGTGAAACACTGAGAAAAACAACAACAACAACAACAACAACAACAAAATCAGAAAAGTAACTAAGAGAACCCCCCATTGTACTCTCAAAAGCAGTCGCATGAGGGAGGCTCTTACACATTTCTGTTTCTGCTTCTGGCTTGAGATGCAGCCTTGCTCTCTCCTCCCTCGACTGGGCCACAGCTGAAATACTTCCCAGAGGATTTTACCTCAGTGATGCTGATTAACGCCATATCCACAGTCCCGGTGATCCTTAACCCAAGTCACCACATGAATGGCGGGCCCTGGTAGTCTTTGCGTCCCTGTAAAGCAGCGCTTCTCAGCCTGTAGGTCGAGACCCCCGCCCAACTTCTCCCTGAGAAAATATTTGCACTGTGCCTCTGACCAGCAGCAGAGTTACGGTTTTGAAAATAGCAACGAGAACAATCTTATGGCTGGGGAGGTCACAACAGGGAGAACTGCAGTAAAGGGTCCAGGCACTAGGGAGGTTGAGAACACTGCCCTTAGAGCCTCAGGGCCCCACTGTGCATTGCTCTCCTGCGTTCCTTCTACCAAGTTCTGCTCTAGTTTCTTTCCTGTTGCTGTGATGAACTCTGTGACCAAAGCCACTTGAGGAGGAAAGTGTTGATCTGAACTTACAAATCCCAAGTCAAACTCCACTGCAGGGACATCAGGGCAGAAACCTGGGGGCAGGAACTGAAGCAGAGCCCCAGAACGACGATGTTTATTGCCTTGATGAGTTGCTTGCCAGGCCAACCCAGGAGGCACCTGTGCAGTGGTGGCACCTCCCAGAGCGGGCTGGGTCCTCCCTCCCACATCAACCCCGATCAAGAAACGACTTGGCTGCTGACAAAAACTAACCAGCATAAATGATAAACATATCGTTCTGTTTTGCTTTGAGACAGAGTACGTAGCCCTTGCTGACCTTGAACTCACAGAGATCCATTTGTCTCTGTCTCCTGAGTGCCGCCATACCAAAGCAGATAAACATATATTTATTTTTTGAGGGGAGGTGGGGGTGGGGAGTGTCGGGTGAAGACAAGTTTTTTCTGTGTATCTGTGGCTGTCTTGGAACTTGCCCTGTAGACCAGGCTGGCCTGGAACTCACAGAGATTCTCCTGCCTATGCCTTCTGAGTACTGGGATTGATAAACATATTTTTTGAGGTACAATTTTTCTCAGTACACCTGTAAAGGTTTTTAAATTTTTTCATATCTGATCGAGATGTGCTTTTCTTTTAAAAACTCCATTTTTAATTTCTAGTAAAATTTTACAACTTGACTTTTCAAAAAAAGCCACTTTTAATAAAAGACCTTGAATGATTTTTCAGAAACAAAAATTAAGGCCGGGACTGGAGAGATGGCTCAGCGGTTATGAGCACTGTCAGGTCTTCCAGAAGTCCTGAGTTCAATTCCCAGCAACCACATGGTGACTCACAACCATCTATACTGAGATCTGATGCCCTCTTCTGGCATGCAGGTGTACATGCAGATAAAGCATATATATATATATATATATATATATATATATATATATATACACAAAATAAATAAATCTTTAACAAAAATAAAGGCTAAAAATTTTCCTTTAGCCACACATGCTGAGCTACAGGAAGGAAGATGCTGTGAGCACTAAAGACTTGGGTTCTGTTCAAAGAAATGTCCTACTATGAGAGCCATGATGTTACGGAGCATGCCCTTGGCGTTGTTGTAAACAAGTCAATGGTTTTTGTTGCTGTTTTGTTTGTTGTTTTGTTTTTTGAGACAGGGTTTCTCTGTGTAGCCCTGGCTGTCCTGGAAATTGACCCGTAAAGCAAGATGACATCAACCTCAAAGATCCACTTGCTCTGTCTCCTGAGTGCTGGGATTAAAGATGTGTGCCAGCTGGCTTCTTCCCCCATTTTTGATACCCAGTTCAGTGGGCAGGTAGGTCGGTATATTCATAGAGTTGAGGGCCATTGTACATCAGTTATAGAACGTTTTCATCTGGCATCAAGCATATGTTAAACATTCTACAAGAAGAAAATGATGACACAGGCTGTGATCTCAACATCCAGGAAGCAGGGGCAGGGGGATGGCTATAACTTCAAGACTAGCTTGGTCTACATGTCAAGTTCCAGGGCTATATAGCAAGATCCTGTCTCAAAAATAAAAGCAGAAGCCAGCAGGTAAAGACAAATGTGGTAACATCCGAGTTCCAGGACACATGTGAAGGTGGGAGAAACTGATTCCTCAAAGCTGTCCTTTAAGTGTCATACGCACTGAGGATAGCTGCTGAGAAGGCTGAGCTGACTCCACGACAGGCTTCACACTGGCAGTTCAGGAGACAAGGCCTAACTCTGTTTCCAAGAACTGAGCAAGTCCAGGCAAGTCCCAGGCCTCAGAAGCTGCTCTGGCCTGAGGCAAGGACAACGGGTCAGCAGCAGTTTCCAGACTTCCACAGAAACAGTTTTCCAGCCCCCATGGCCTGGTAATGGCTCTGGAATGTCCCTAGAGATGGAGCAAGATAAAGGTTGCTGGGATTCCCCTGATGTGCTTGAAATCAGGCCTGCGAGCTCACTTGGTTGTTTCTCTATCTTGATAATGGAGACTCAAGCATGCTGGACTTCTGCAGAATAAAACACTCTGCATTTATGTACTATTTGAGTCTGGGGTGTCATTCTTCTGTGAATCATGAACACTTATGCTATGTGCACACAACAACATCACCACCAACAACACTCTAAGGGTCCACACAGCTTCTCAAAGTGGTCAGAAAAAGGAGGAAGCCAAAGGGAAAGGTATCTGTCCAGCTGCAGCCAGCCTGCTCCATCTGGAGCAGCACACAGGCATCTGGGAAAGCAGCAGGGCCACAGACCCTATTCCCTGGGCTGATGGCACAACGGGATGCACTGTAGACTTATGTTACTTGACACACAAATTAGAGGTACCTGAGAAGCGGAAACCTCAACTGAGAAAATGTCCTCATAAGATCAGGCTACAGGCAAGTCTGTAGGACATTTTTTATAGTGACTGATGGGGAGGGACCAGTCTACTGTGGGCAGTGCTATCCCTGGGATGATGGTCCTGGGTTCTATATGAAAGCAGACTGAGCAAGCCATGTGAAGCAGGGACAGTAAGCAGCATCCCTCCATGGCCTCTGCACCAGCTTCTGCCTTCAGGATCCTGCACTGTTTCAGTTCCCGCTCTGATTTTCTTTTGGTGATGAACAGCAGCAATATGGAAGTGCAAGCCAATTTTGTTTCAACAACAGAAAACCTAACTAAGACGTGTGTGGGACAGTAGACTGCTCTACCAGACAGAAAAACAGGTTGTACCAAGTTCAGAAATCATAAAAATCTCATAATTAAGAATGCTAGGCCGGGGGGCTGGAAAGATGGCTCAGTGGTTAAGAGCACTGACTGCTCTTGCAGAGATCCTGAGTTCAATTCCCAGCAACCACATGGTGGCTCACAACCATCTGTTATGGGACCCAATGCCCTCTTCTGGGGTGTCTGAAGACAGGTACAGTATAGTCACAAACCTAAAGTTAAAAAAAAAAAAAAAAGAAAAGAAATAATGCCAGGCCGGGCGTGGTGGCTCACGCCTTTAATCCTAGCACTTGGGAGGCAGAGGCAGGAGGATTTCTGAGTTCAAGGCCAGCCTGGTCTACAAAGTGAGCTCCAGGACAGCCAGGGCTATACAGAGAAATCCTGACTTGAAAAAAAAAAAAAAAAAAGAATGCCAAGATGCCAGGAGTTCGAACTCCAGACCAGTTTCCTGTTCTAGAGCACGTGATCACAACACCCCACTCAGAGGACCATGGTAACCAGTCACATAGCACAGAACCTAGAGTTCTCCATGCTAATGAGGTACCTAGATAGGCCCCGTGTTTAGCCAATGAGTTTCCCTTTCTGGGCATCCCTCCCTGCAAACAATAATGAATCTCTGGCTCACCATGAGTAAGGCACACGCCTCCTCATCCTCCATGAATAAAACAATTTGTACAAGCAAGGACTGTCTCCTTCATCATACAGAACTGTGCCTAAGTCTCCCATAGACGGCCCCTCTTCAAACCCCTCTGCACTTCTGGCACTCCGAGCTAAGCCAGATTCTGCCCCATCCCAGGCTCATCAAGGGCCCTCAGAACCCTGTTCCTAATTCCTTGTGGTCCTCAGTGATGTCTGGGTGCACAGGAGTTTGAGAACCACACCTGTCTCAACCCTAGTTGTTTTCACCCAGAGAAACACAGGCTGGGGCCTCTAAGACTGTGTCTCACCTCTCCTTAGTGGCACATCAGTAGCAAGGCAGAAACACATAACCACAGACATGGGTAAATAAAAACACTGGATTGTAAAAAGTAAAAATAGGGCTGGGCAGTGGTGGCGCACGCCTTTAATCCCAGCACTTGGAAGGCAGAGGCAGGAGGATCGCTGAGTTCGAGGCCAGCCTGATCTACAGAGTGAGTCCCAGGACAGCTAGGGCTATACAGAGAAACCCTATCTTGAAAAAACAAAAACAAAAAAAAAAAAAAAAAAAAAAAAAGAAAGAAAGAAAGAAAGAAAGAAAGGGGGGGAGAGAAAGGAAGAAAGAAAGAAAGAAAGAAAGAAAGAAAGAAAGAAAGAAAGAAAGGAAGGAAGGAAGAAAGAAAAAGGAAGAAAGGAAGAAAGGAAGAAAGGAAGAAAGAAAGGAAGAAAGGAAGAAAGGAAGAAAGGAAGAAAGAAAGGAAGGAAGAAAGGAAGAAAGAAAGAAAGAAAGAAAGAAAGAAAGAAAGAAAGAAAGAAAGAAAGAAAGAAAGAAAAAGATGGAGAAACAGCTCAGTGTATAAGAGTGCTCACAGTTCTTGTAGAGGACCCCAGTTGGGTTTCCAGCATCTATATCAAAAGGCTCACAATTGCCGGGCGTGGTGGCGCACGCCTTTAATCCCAGCACTTGGGAGGCAGAGGCAGGCGGATTTCTGAGTTTGAGGCCAGCCTGGTCTACAAAGTGAGTTCCAGAACAGCCAGAGCTACACAGAGAAACCCTGTCTCGAACCCCCCCCCCCAAAAAAAAAAGACTCCTCTCACCGGGCGTGGTGGCACACAACTTTAATCCCAGCACTCTGGAGGCAGAGGCAGGTGGATTTCTGAGTTCGAGGCCAGCCTGGTCTACAAAGTGAGTTCGAAAAAACCAAAAGGCTCACAATTACCTGTAACTCTGAGCCCCAGGGAGATCCCACACCTCTGGCCGCTTCAGGCCTGTGCACTTCAGGCCTGTGAACTGAAAGCAGTGCGTGGCACAGGAGTTCCTTGCCCCCACAGCACAGTACTGGAGCAACCAGAACTGTCAGGCTGAGGTTTGTTAGTCAGAGTGTTGTCAGAGCCTCCAAATTATCCTAAAATGGTCGGGGGGGGGGGGAGGGAGTGGTGGGGGATGTTTGCAAGAACATGCCTGGAGATGGGGGACAGGATGGGTGTCAACTGTGGTAGGAAGATAAGAACTCCGGTTAAAGGGAGAGCGCACACTATGGGGGACTTTTGGGATAGCATTGGAAATGTAATTGAGGAAAATATGTAATAAAAATATTAAAAATTAAAAAAAAAGGGAGAGCACAATTCTTTGTCACGTTCCTACACATTTTAAGCTTAGAATTATGTTTTTAAATCTCTTGTAGGCTGGGGGTTCAGCTCAGGGTAGAGCATTTGCATGAAATGTACGATGTTCCATGTCCAGCACCAGCTGCCGCAGAGATCATGCTATGGTTAGGAGCATTTGTTGGTATTGCAGAAGCCCTAGATTTGATTCCCAGCACCTACATAGCATCTCTAAACCATCTCTACAAGTCCACTTACAGGGGATCTGACTCCCAGCTCAGGCCACAGGCGCCAAGGATGTGTGTGGTGCACATACAACATACATGCAGTTGAAACATTCACACACATGCAATCTAAAATGATTCCAAGTGTCTACTTCCACCCCACCCCACCCACAAGCCTTTGCTCAAAGTTTAGGGGGAAAAAATGCAACCTCAACCTGACACATAAGCAAAGTCCTTGTGAGTTACAGGCTCGAATGCGAAAGGCGAAATTACTGTTAACCTTTGGATCTTAAATCCTCCCCCTCCCCCAACCCCCCAGCCTATGCTAAAGGTTGGTCGCTAGCCTATGGTACAACTGGGAGGTGGCAGAACTGGAGGAGGAGGATCCTAATGGGAGGAAGTGACATCCTCCTTGTGGAATGTGACCTTGAAGAGGTCCCCAACTCTATGCTTCCTTTTAAAAATAATTAATTTAAAAAAAAATAATAATTAATTTTATTTTATTCTTCATATGTGTTTTATCTGCATGTGTGTCTGTGCACCATGTGTATGCCTGATGACCAGAAAAGAGCATCATATACCCTGGAAGAAGAGTTACAGATGGTTCTAAGCTCCGATGTGGGTTGAGAATTGAATGTGGGTCCTCTGGAAGAGAGTGCTGCTCTTCCACACCCTGTCTTTGTTTCTTGAGCACCATGGTGAAAGTAGCTCTGCTTCTCCCCCTTAAGGAAAGCAAGCATAGGAACTAGGTAACCTGGGACTCCATTGGCTGTGCTATGCACAGCTCTTTTCTTTCTTTTTTTAAAAACTTCTTTCTTTCTTTCTTTCTTTCTTTCTTTCTTTCTTTCTTTCTTTCTTTCTTTCTTTCATGTTTATGAGTACACTGTAGCTGTCTTCAGACACACCAGAAGAGGGCATCTGATCCCATTACAGATGGTTGTGAGCCACCATGTGGTTGCTGGGAATTGAACTCAGGACCTCTGGGAGAGCAGTCAGTGCTCTTAACCGCTGAGCCATCTCTCCAGCCCACCTATCTCTTTTCTAATAATTATTTGGGCAGCTTGAGGCACACTCCACCCATAACAATTCACCAGGTAACTTGCAAGCAGCAGAAGACCTCACCTGCATTGGGCTGTGCTTTATGGGAAGGGCCAGGCATAGCAGGAAAAAACAACTGTATGACCTAATACATCAATCAAAATAGAGAACCACCTAAGCTCCAACTCTCAGCAAGAAGCTCCCGGCAGTCAGTCGGGCCCTGGAACATCTCTCCTCTACCTTGCTGCACTCTTGCAGATTGTTCAGACATGTTTAATTGTTTTGCTTTTGAGTAAAACTCATTACTACTTTGCAATCTCTGTGAGCTTTAATTTTGATCTTGAATAAGAACCTGAGAACCTGGAAGTACCCAGCCGAGTCCCTGCCCTCAGGTAACACCATACTGATGACGTGCCTCACCATAGGCCGAAGCAACTGACCACGGACTGGGTCTCCCGAGGCAGCCCTGGCTGACCTAGAACTCACTCTATCGACTGCTCTGCCCTCAGACTTGAGGTGAATCTCATGTCTCTGCCTCCTGAGTGCTACAATTAGTCACATACATCAACCCTAGCACCTTTCTTCTTTTTTAATTTTTTAATTTATGTGTATGAATGCTTTGCCCGTATCTATAACGGTGTGTCATATGTGTGCCTAGTGCCTGTAGAGGTCAGAAGGTTTCAGATTTCATGGAACTGGGGTTACAGATGTTTATGAGCCACCATGTGGGTTCTGGGAATAGAACCTGGATCCTCTGCAAGAGCAGCCAGAGCCTTAACCTCTGAGCCATCGCTCCAATCCTTTATCTTATTTTGTTTTAGATTTATTATTATTATTATTATTATTATTATTACTTTTGAGACAGGGTTTCTCTGTGTAGCCCTGGCTTTCCTAGAATTCACTCTGTAGACCAGGCTGGTCTCAAACTCAGAGAGATCCACCTGCCTCTGCCTCCTGAGTGCTGGGATTTAAAATGTGCACCACCACCAGCTATGATTTTCATCATTTTGTGTGTCTGTGTCTGTACACCATTTGAGTGCTTGTTGCCTAAGGAGGTGATGAGCCTCCAGGCTGATTCAGGGAATTGAGTTCAGGCCTTTCACAAGAACAAGTGCCCTTAACCACTGAGCCAACTTTCTAGCCCCACCCCTTCCATTTCTTTCTTTCTTTCTTTCTTTCTTTCTTTCTTTCTTTCTTTCTTTCTTTCTTTCTTTTTCTTTCTCTCTTTCTCTCTCTCTCTCTCTCTCTCTCTCTCTTTCTTTCTTTCCTCTTTCTTTTTTTAAAATAAAGATAGCATCCCAGGTTTTCAGGCCTCTTTATGTTTGGACTGAGGATGGATTTAAACTTCTGATCCTTCAGCCTCCACTTTCCTCGTAGTAGAATTACAGGGATGTGCCGTCAGGATTGCCTGTGAAGTGTTAAGGGTCAAACCTAACGCTTCAAACGACTCTCAGCATATGGTGCACAGATACACGTGCACACAAAATACCTATATACATAAAAATAAATTAAAAAAAAAATCTACCCGCCTCTGCTCCCCAAGCGCACAATTAAAATTGTGCACCATCGCCTGGTGGTGGTGGTGGTGTACGCCTTTAATGCCAGCATGCACTCGGAAGGCAGAGGCAGGTGGATCTATGAGCTTGAGGCCAGCCTGGTCTACAGAGAGAGTTCCAGGATACACCATCATGCCTGACACAAAGCCCTTTCCTGCTGAGCCCCACTCACAGTTGGCTGCCTTCCCTCGTGTCTAAGTGGGTCATAGTGGGATTCCCATATGTGACCCCAGAGAGGCCAAGCCTTATGCTCCCTTTTTGGTTAAGAGGTAGCACAAAAAGCCCAGTAACTTATATCTCCTTTGAGGGGGCATCTGACACTGCAAGGTGGACCTCACTGAGACCCTAAATATGTGCAGGGCTCCTCACCTTCTGCAGTGTTTGTTCTTACCAAGCCTCCAGTGGATGCATGTGGCCTTGCTTGCCTATCCTCTCATTGATCATGATGTTATTAATGCAATGGCCCAAACAGATGGTCTTGAGCCATTTGTGGACACACACACACACGTGTAACCCAACACTCAGAGGCAGGATTGCCACAAGTTGGAGGCCAGCCTGGTCTTATATTGAGTTCCAGGGCAGTCAGGGCTATACAGATACACCGTGTCTCAAAAACAAAACAATCAAGGCTAGCCTGGTCTACAGAGTGAGTACCAGGACAGCCAGGGCTACACAGAGAAACCCTGCCTCGAAAAACAAAAACAAAAACAAACAAAAACCTGCACCCAAACAAAAAGGGAGTTGCAAAATAGGGTGTAACTGAGTTGATAGTGTGCTTTCCTGGCATGCATGAGTCTATGGGTTTGGTTGGTCATACCACCACATAAATCAGGACAGAAGAACCAGGAACTCAAGGCCATCCTCGGCTACATAGAAACCTCAAGGTCAGCACGGGCTTGACCCTGTCTTAAAACAAACAACATCAACCTAACATGAACAGTTGTCTGGCAAGACTGTAAATGTGGAAGGCCGTTCATTCTACAAGCTGGAGCACTGTCCAATGAGAAGTGGTTTTAGGTGAGAAGGGATGGGACCACATCAATAGCTGAAAATCACACTCCCAGACCACACACGGCCCTGCAGCTGGCACCCAGCCTCCAATTGGCTGAGTCTGCACGAACCCACTGATTATTAATAAAGGCCTCCTCCGGTTCTTACAGAGGTCAGATGGTGAAAGAACTGAGGTCATAATGGGAACCACCCTTCCTCTGCACTCTTCAAGGAAGGTCAAAACGGGAGCCACCCATCCCCTTCAAGGGTGATGCTAAGTCTTAGCTTCCTAGGTACAATAATGTTTTGAGGGTTTTGTCTTGTTTTGTTAATTTTGTTTTTATGGTGGTGAAGATCAAAACCAGGCCTTGTGGGTGCTAAACAAGAGCTCTGCCACTGACAAAGTCTCACCATGTAACCCAGGCTGGCCTTGAACACATGATCCTCTTGCCTTCATCCATATCCAGCTTACAATATGATTTTTGAAACTACTTTCTGTCCACACAGGTTCCAGCTATGAGAATCCAACCAATCTTGAATGACAGCTATTCAGAGAACAAAAACTTGCATCTGTACCAGACGTGCGCAAGAGTTCCTTCCCTGGTCATTGTTTCCCCAAACAGTAAAAGTATTTACATAATGTTGGTGCTGTATTAAAAATTACAAGCCATCTAGACGTGGTTTAAAGACATGGGAGGACGTGTGTAAGTTCTATGTAAACACTACCCCATTTTATATAAGATTAAATGTTTGCAGATTTTAACATGCTAAGGTGTCCTGGGACCAGTCCCTGGTGGATAGTTAGGGATGCTCAAACTCTTCCCATAGTGAGTAACAATTCTGATCCTTTTTGACTGTCCTCCTCTGATACTTCTTAGTCTGAAAGCCAAGGAGCCAAAGTGGGATTCTGCCTGTGTCAGGGAGATCCTAGCCATCCCTGGTGGAGTATCGTAGTGGGAGGATACTCAAGTTATGACTCATTGTGGTGAAATGATGGGGTGTGCTAGAGATGTAGCTCATCAGGAAGCATAGTTGCATCGGGGTTCAGTCCCCAGGATCGAATAAAAACCAGACACAATGGGAACACCCAGAATGCCAGCTTAGGAGGTAGAGGCAAAAAGACCAGAGTTCAAAGTCATCCTTGATTACAGAGTGAATTCCAGCCTGGAAGACCCTAACCAAA
Source organism: Mus caroli (assembly GCF_978045245.1). NCBI lineage: Eukaryota > Metazoa > Chordata > Mammalia > Rodentia > Muridae > Mus > Mus caroli. Next base: position 72,828,272 of record NW_028227268.1, read on the forward strand.
GGGAGGGGTGGAAGACCCTAACCAAAAGAGAGGGGGTGTGTGGAGGAGGGGCAAAGAGAGACACACACACATGAGAAAGATGAAACACACACACATACACACACACACACGAGTAAACCCACCGGTGGGTCCCTACAGAGGAAACCAGAGAAAATAATGAAGACAAAGTGTTGCTATAACAACAGTGCAGAGCCGGGCATGGTGGCACACCATTAATCCCAGCACTTGGGAGGCAGAGGCAGGCGGATTTCTGAGTTCGAGGCCAGCCTGGTCTACAAAGTGAGTTCCAGGACAGCCAGGGGCTATACAGAGAAACCCTGTTTCAAAAAACAAAACAAAACAAAACAAAACAAACAAACAAACAAAACCAGTGCATACTACCAAAAATAGGTTTTGAAGAAACAGCTGAGGGTCAGAAAGGGGAAGTTTGTATCCAGAGCCACATGAACCGGAATCTCAAGGTCCCCGGGTGAGAGACTTCCTTCAGAGCCTGTCAACTGTGAACACTGTGTCTAGACATGTGACATCATCACAGATTTCAAAACTGGAGTTTGGTTTGACATCACTAAACCACCTTTTACTAGGTGTCGATTCTCAGCTGGGATACAAGATTCAGCCATGACTGAAGTCCTCCAAGAGGGTTTCCAGCCAGGGTGGTTCACAAAATGGGACCCCCTCCTTCCTCCCACTGTGCACCCAGACCAGCACTCAAAGTTCCACCCCCAATCGGCTTCTTATTTTGTATTTTGAGACAGGGTTTCACTAAGTTACGGATTTAGGATTTGTGGTCCTCCTGCTTTTGTCTCACCAAGTGCCAGGACTTTAGGTGTACGCTCCTCGCCCAATTCAATATTGGCTTTATTTTAATGATGATGACATAAAATACATTTTAAAGATTTAAAGTATTGATAGTGTTCAACAAAGACTAATAAATGGAATCTGGAGGTATACAAAATAATTATACACCATGACCAAATAGCAACTACAGTAAAAAAGTTAAGTTGGTTTAACATTATTGAATGAATGAATGAATGAAATAAACCAAACCAATGTATATAGCCAGGCATGGTAACAAATGCCTGTAATCCCAATATTTGGGAGATAGAAGCAGAAGGTTGGGAGTTTAAGTCATACTCAGTATGGGGTCAGCTTAGGCTACATGAATATATGAGACCTTGCCTCATCCCCCCTCACCCAATATACATTATTGATTACAAAGACGCTATACAGCATTAAGATCGTGAAAAACAAAGGCCAGGTATGGTGGTGCACACCTGCAACCCCAGCACTTAAGTGGCAAGTAGATCTCTATGTGTTCAACGCCAAGCTGGTTTATATTTGGGGCTACAAAGTAACCCTACAAACTAAACTAAAACAAACAGCCAGAGTGAGGAACGACAGAATTGTGTCTTACTTAGGAGGAAATCAAGGAAGCTTTTCAGCTAAACAAAACAGACCAGAAAAAGATAACCAAATAGGGTCCATGTTCCCTCCATGAACTTTGAACACACACACACACACACACACACACACACACACACACACACACACCAGAAGCCTGCAGCCCTCAACGACCTGTACAGCAGCCTGCTATTTGGACTTTGCGTCCCTAACAAAAGCTCTTTTCTATATAAAATAGCTTGCCTCCAGTAATGAGACCTAGCAATGTAGAGATCAGCTCACATCCATTCGTGTTAATTTACTGGGGTAACTGGGATTGGTTTGTTTTTTCAAGACAAGGTTTCTTTGTGTAACCCTGGCTATCCTGGAACTCTGTAGACCAAGCTGGACTCAAACTCCACCTACCTCTGCCTCCTGAGTGCTGGAATTAAAGGCATGTGCCACCACGCCTGGCTGTTAAGTGCTTAATTTTCTTAAAGGTGGTATTTGGGGAAGAAGGTCTGAGTAAAAAGAATACATCCTTTGTAATACGTCAATTGATTAATTAATTTGTTTGTTTAATTTCTTGAGAAGAAGTTTTAGTCTGTAACTCAGAATGCCCTGGAACCCACTGTGCAGACCAAACTTCAAAGTTTTGTCTCAGGGGCCTGAATCCTGGGAATACACGCCTGGTCCACCACAAACGGCTGGTACTGCTTTTAAAAACAACTTTATAAACATACAATTAAATTATTTTTAGTGTTTACCTAAATGTGCAAACAAAACCATCAGTTACTTTTACACCTTAGCCAAAGGCCGAGAAGTGTTCATACACCACTTTAAAAACATTTTGGGGACTGAGGGCAGACGGCTCAGAGTAAAGAGCGATTGCTGTGTGATCACAAGGACCAGTGTTTGGGTTCCCAACACTCGCATTACAAGGTAGGAGTCCAGTTCGGGCTGCAATCCCAGCTCCAAGTCAGAGCTTGCTGAGTTTTAACCTGAGAAATTGTGAGCCCGAGGTTCAGGGAGAGAGCCTGCCTCAAAGGAATACAGAGACTGACCAAGGAGCCTGCAGATGTCCCCACCCACCCATACATGTACATACATATGCACAAATGAGTAAATACTTCAAAATGTTTTAGCAAGTAATGAAGACTTTTTTTTTAAGGTGGCCTGGAATTCACGATGTAGACCAGGGTGACCTAGAACTCACAGAGAACTGCCTGCCTCTGCTTGGCAAGTGCTGGGATTGAGGGCGTGTGCTACCGCACCTCCCTTGATCTTTTAAGATGGTCATGGGCTTTCTGGTACAAGCCAATAATCCCGGCTGAGGGGAAAAGCCCGGTGGCCTGGGGACATAGCTCAGTGGTAAAGCACCTGCTAAGGACGTATAAACCCCAAATTCAATCTCCAGTACCTCACACACTGAACATGGAGTCGCCCCAAGGCTCTCAGCACCAGCTAATCACAGAATGCATTTTTCACCTTCTATCGTACAATTTGCCTTTTCTGGCCACTTCGTGTTTATAGAATCAAACAATATGTGGCTTTGTGTGTCTGACACAATGTAGCATCTTTTTTGAGCCCTTGGTACTCTTATTTGAGGGGACAATTGGAAGATGAGTAAGATCTGTAAATGGCCGGATGACATTCTGTCTGTGCGAATGTGTGGGTTTGCAGGCCCATATTCTGGCTATACAAGATAATACTTTAACACTGGAGGAAGTTAACACTAGTTTAACACTAGGGATTGGCATGTGGGAAATGTACTTGACTGGTTTTTTGAGACAGGGTTTCTCTGTGTAGCCCTGGCTACTCTGGAACTTGCTCTGTAGACCAGGCTGGCCTTGAACTCAGAGCTCTGCCTGCCTCTGCCTCCCGAGTGCTGGGATTAAAGGCCTGTGCCACCACTGCCTGGCCCTATGGGAATTCTTCCCTGTGAGCACCCGTCTCGCCAGCAAGAAAGACGCCACAGCAGGATCCTTCTGCACACGTTTATTGGGCTGCGCATTGACTGTGTAGGCGAAAGACCCCGAGCCCTGGGCCTCTCACTCATATATACTATCAGTTCTCATCCACGCACAGCAGGCCACATCACTTCACCAGGTACACAGCTTCAGCTAATCAGGGCAGCAGGGGCATATCTCCACCAAAATGGCTTCGCCAGTAACCTGGTACACCTGCGCAGCTCTCACGATGTTTGTGGCTTATATGAGGAAGTCAGGTGCAAGTCATACGACTTAGCTGCAGTCCCTGGCACCTTTGGGACTGCCGCCACACCTGCTCCCCACACTTCCCTGCTGTTTTTTTTTTTTTTTAATGAGTCTAAAATAGAAGCAGGCCTCTTATGTAGCCCAGGCTGGCCTAAGACTCTCCATCCTCCTGCTCCAGCCTCCGATGTACAGGGATCATGGGCACACAATGTACCTTTTACTTACAGCTTAGAGTCAAGGGCCTGACAGTGCACTGTGGCTGATGTCCAGTACAGTAGCAATGATTTCTTTCTACCCTCATGGTCCACTGACCTTTCCACCGGTCAGAGGTTAACCACGAACTCAGCATCCAGAAGGTTCCTCAGAGCCATTTAAGGATTGAGCCAGCAAAGGTACACCATGCAGAGCTCACGGGAGAAGATGCTGGTGCCTGCAGGACTGGCTCTTTGGTCAGAGGGTGGGCAGGTCCAGTGGAGCCCTTAGAAGCTAGGCAAACCAAGTACAAGGAGAAGAATCAAAGGATGCAGGGAGGGAGGCAAAGACCAAGCCCCTTGTCCCTGCCCTGAACATCTGCTCAGGGACTTCCTGAGAAGTTGCTGATATCAAGCCTCTGTTTCCTGTGGCCAAGCCAGAGAGAATGAACTTTGATGGGAGGACACGTGGGCCTGAGAGGAAATGTAAGGTTGGCAGAGCAGAGCCTGAAGTAACACAAGACAGAGACTTGTCTGTAGCCTGCACCCACGAGCACCCATGCTCACCGCAGAGACACGCAGAGATGTTCATTTGCTGACGGGCACGCAGACAGGCACACTATCCATATGGGCATATAGGAGCATGGCCTGCCAGCACCATGCCAATGCCTGGGTTCCAAACTTCAGGAGGCTGCAGACGGGGCAGCTTCCGGGAGGGAAGGCATTGAAAAGGCAGAACATAAGGATACAGGCCCATCTTGCCCTGGAACGCCTGTATCCTGACCATTCCTCGAGTTCAGAGCACCAGCTACTGCTATTACACGTTGGTGTACTGCAAGGACCAGCGTTGACCCAACTGTGACCTTGAGAAACCTGCAGAGCCCCAGCAGGGAGGCCTCAGACCTTCTGAGGACAATAATGAACAAAGAGACCGAAGGGGTTCTGGGGAGTCCACAGGGACCAAGGCCTCGGGCAACGAGGACAGAGGCTGGCTGTGGGGAAGCAGAACAGCTCCCAAGGGTGACCCTGTCTTATGACACCCATGATATGGCCAAGCTGGCTGCAGGGACAGGAGTGTGGCCTAGGACCTGTCGATTAGGCAGTTAGTTCCCCAATACATGCCCCTCTCCTAGCCTGTGCTGGTTCACGCCCTTCACCTATGGCTCTGTCCACTCTTCCAGATCGATCTGGGTTTTGCCGCTGCTGACCAAATCTACCTCAAACCAGCTTCATTGGAAAAGAGAAGTGGCTATTTCACAAGGAAGAACAGTCCAGGAGCACACACCACACAAGGTGGCCCCCAGGGCTTGACAACAAGAGTTTCCCAGCTTCCGTACTCTTAAGCTTCCTTTCCCAGACTGCTAATGGAAGTTTCCAGAACTGGGTCTCTCTTGTCAACCTTGGCACACATGACTACACCACAAGTGTGGCAGTGGGGGGTGGGGGGTGGGGGGGTGGGGAGTTGTCAGCTTTGTCTGGTGTGGGAAGGACTAGGCTAAGGAAGGGAAGGGTCAGTGCCTGGAGCCAAGTAGGATGCTGGGCAAATACACCAGCCTAGAGACAAGTATTTCTCCATAACCAAGGATAAAAAATATCATTCATGAGCCTTTGGGGCTCTGAGGGGGATGGGCCTCAGGATGCCAAGGAGGAAGAAGAACATGGGTAGGTCCATTGTGGCTGAGGACACCTGGACATTATGAAGCCATAGGGAGCTGGGAAGGGTGTGTCAGCACTTGACATTACAGAGTAGCCCTGGATGGGAGTACAGATCCAGTCATCACTGGGGTAAGGGGAAGTCAAGGGTGGGAGTCCAGGAGCCCAGAGCCCAGGGTAAACCCTGGATGAAGGGAAGTCTGAAAGGCCAGTGGGAAACTACCAAGGGTGCAGGGTCTAGATGATATGGTAGCTGGAAACACACAAGGCTAGAGGGGGCCTGGGTGAGCAGCATGAGTTCCGCCATCACAGGACTAAGCACGGAAAGGCCAGGAACAACTGGAAGGAAGTGGTCAAGCTGTCCACAGCCCTGTCTACCTTCCCAGCCTGGCCAGGCTCCCTGCCTGTGTGGATACAGTCATATCCCCACCCCTCCCCGCCTCTACGGCAAAGGGGTGGAGAGCCCGAGGCTCTTCCTCTCCTGGGCCAGCGTCTGAGTAGCACACACTGGGCGATAAGAACGCCGAAGCTAATTCTGCCTGTGGCTGGCAACATGAAGGACGAAGTGGCTCTTCTGGCTACCGTCACCCTCGTGGGAGTTCTGTTGCAAGGTGGGCTGGCTCCTGTCTGGGAGGTGGGTGGATCTTACATCCTGTAGCCTGCTCTCTTCAGGCTCCTGGGGTAGGGAATTGGGGTGCTGGCAGGCCCAGGCTCAGAAGGACAGGAGGCTTCTAGGCTAGCCTCCTGGTACCAAGGTCCAAGTAATTCAAGAACTGTTGGAGGGCCAAAGTCCCAGCTGAGGAGCCCCCCACCCCCCACTTCCCTGGAGTGGGTATAGACACTCTCTAAGGAGTACAGGGGAGGACCAGGTGAAGGATGGCCACCCTGCTGAGGGGCCACTTGAGGTGCCTGCCTTGTGGTGGGAGCTGGTATCTGTTTGGGAGTACAGTACGGTGACCAGTGGAATAGCTATGGGCTTAGGTTGGGAGAGTCCCAACTCCACGCATCTGGAGCACAGTATCTGCCAGATTTAGAGCTGGGTCCATGATGTCTAAACAGAAACTGAGACAAGAATTTATGCTATTGTGTGGTGGTACTGAGACCCAAGCTAGACTGACTCTGGCTTGGGGCAGAGTGAGTCCCTTCTGGCTGATTCTGTAGAGGGGAAACCAGGGTCCCTTAGCCACAGAATGTGTGCTTCCTTGTTCCTTAAAGAATACAGCCAATTTTGTCCTGGTCCATTGCCTACACAGGGGCAATGGACTGGGGTCCAGACCTGCAGAACGGGAGGTGGGCATTTGCCTGTGCTTTGCAAGTCAAATCGTTCAGGAGTAAAGTCTTCTAAGGTTCCTCCCACCGGCAGGTGTTTCAGCCGCGCATCACCTTAGTCAATCAACCCTCAGGCCTACAGGGCCTCTCCATTGAACACCACTGATGGGGCAGGTGGAAGAAGGGCATTAGAAGGGAGAGGCAAGGAGAGGGGAACTAAGGGACGGATCCCGCCCCAGGTCTACGGAGCACCACACCTGACTCCCACACCCCCACGGCCGCAGCCTACTTCTCTCTACAGGTGATCTCTGCACGAAGGGCTTTCCACGTGTCGCCGCCGCTCACCTCTGGCCCTCCCGAGTTCGAGCGCATCTTCCGAGCCCAGTGAGCGCGGCGGGTCCGGGCGGGTTCGGGTGTCAGCCAAGGCGGGCCACGCGCTCACCCAGCCTACCCCTCGCAGGGTAAACTGCAGCGAGTACTTTCCGCTGTTCCTCGCCACACTCTGGGTCGCCGGCATCTTCTTCCACGAAGGTGCGGGACAGCGTGGGGGCACACTTCGGGGGTGGGGGAGATCCCGGATGGCGGGAACTCGTGCTCACCGCGCCGCCTCGCCTCGCCTCTCGCAGGAGCCGCAGCCCTGTGCGGACTGTTCTACCTGTTCGCGCGCCTCCGCTATTTCCAGGGATACGCGCGCTCAGCGCAGCTCAGGTAACTCTGGCCGGACTTCCGGGAAAGCACTGCAGGGGAGGGTCGCTCCCCGACGCGGCTCTAAGGGTGGGAGGCGGCGATCGGCCACAGGGGACCCATGGAAAGAGATCTGGGGACAGCGGGTGGGCGGACCTAGCCCTAACGAGCTGGTCTAGCCCGGAGTGGGAGGGGCTTGAGCCTGCGGGGCAGGCCGAGTCTGGAGGGGTAGGGCCTAGGCCTGGGGGCAGTCCTAGCATGGAGGGGGCGGGGCCTTGTGCGGGGGGGGGGGGGCTCGGCTCCGCTCCCGCTGAGCGCCACCCGCAGGCTGACTCCCCTTTACGCGAGCGCGCGCGCACTCTGGCTGCTGGTGGCGATGGCTGCACTGGGCTTGCTAGTCCACTTCCTCCCCGGCACGCTACGGACTGCGCTCTTCAGATGGCTCCAGATGCTCCTGCAGATGGCCTGAGGCGAAGGCCCTCCGAATCAGCAGAACTGGAGATCTTCAAACAAAACGCTGGGGTGCCCGCCCCTGAATCCCAGTTTTTAATTAAAGTTCCCACGACGGTTCCGTCTGCATTCTCTGTGTCTGAGAGGGTCGCTTACCGCAGCTTGGAGAGCCCAAACCCTAGACAGATGCAGCCAGGCTTTGGGAGGCTTGGATAAGCCAGCATTGGCAGGCTTGGATTCGTTCTTATCACTGTACTGTCTTCTAGACAACACCTTGCCTGCGCAGCTACCTCTGCCTTGACATTTCTTTCCAGAGATAGCCACCCTTCACCCACTTTTCTGTACTTGGGGCTCACCTTCCTCTCAGGCTGAGCCTCAGGTGTTGGATTCTAGCTTGTATGCCTTCTTGTCCCCCAACACCCAGCCCTGACTTCACAACTAGAACCAATCAGTCTTTTCCTAAGTGAGATCTGGGCCCCCTGTTTTTGATCAGTGCTGGATCTCCAAATAGAGGTTCAGGACACCCCAGCTAAGATCACACAGCAGTGAGTGTGGCCAAAGATGTAGTCAGTGATAGGTTCTCTCAAGTGGATCTCTGGATGCTTGAAGAGGACCGGACTTAGGTAGGCCTACTGACAATACACCTCAAAATGACTTTTAACCTACCCGGCCAGCAAAAATGCTTCTTAAACAGGCCTAAGATGTGTAGGAAAGCCCTCCGGTGGGTGGAGATGGCCCATTTATTTTAGAGAAGACCACCGTATGAGCCAGGTGTTGTGGTTCAGAGGTGCAATCCTAGTCCTTGGGAAGCCGAGGCACAAATTCAAGACCAGCTTGAGCTACCGTGAGTTCCAGGGCTCCCTGACTGTCTCAGTCCCTTTCCAACAGTGTGCCTTCCCCCTCATTCACACACACCAAGATCCTATTATATGAGACAAGCAGAGACAAAGATACTAAGGACTAGGGGCGGGATAGGGGAAGGGGAGGGGATGATGTCAATTGTGGACACCCCCTCCAACCCCCCCCCAGGCACTCAGGGGCTCAGGTCTGTACAATAGTTGCGCTGGGTTATGTGATGCTAGACCAAGAGGATCTGAGAACTCGTTGGAGAATTCCTATAGGATAAGTAGGCACAACTTTGGGTGCATGAAACCCCCAGTTACAGACTCAGTGGTCACGACCTTCCTGCTAAGTAAAGATGACGTTACGTTGAGGTATGCCAACAGACCCTTGACATGGTAAAGGAGGGTCTGGGACTTAGTCCTTGGCATGACAGAGGTCAAACCATCTTCACCAAGTTACCTGCCGGTAGCCAGCCAATTGTGGATAAGAGTCTCGCAGCACAGGCGAGCCAGCCTCCCCCTCCCTATCCCCACCACCAGCAAGTTTTGGGAACCCAAGATGATAGGCCAAATACAGGCAGGCAACATGCAAACGCCTGGCCAGAACTGGGAACATTCACCTCTGAGACACATACTTCATTAACCCTTTATTACAAGTCACGCTCTTATAGAAGTATATGCGAACTTACGTGAAAAAATCAAATGTATCCAAGAATAAAAAACACAGCACATAAAGTAGTGTATGCATTCCAGTGTTTGCGCCGCACACGGCGGGCACCCAAGATAAAAGCTCTTCTAACGGCCTGGCTCAAGACCACCGGCCAGGGGCAAACGGTTCGGTTCAGTTCTTTTTGGGCGGCAGCAGGCCGGCCCTCAGGCACAGTGTGGGGGCCGCCTGCCTCTCCCGCGGCCCGGCGGGCAGGAGCAGCACCAGCTTCTGGGGCCTCCGGGCCAGCGGTGAACCCCAGGCCAGCCCGAGCCGCCTGCCAGGCAGAACCCTCCAGGTGGGGTGGATATGCCTGGTCCTCTGGGGTTGCAGCAGCAGTAGCAGCGACACCCTCGGAACCGTGGGCTCCAGAGCCGGCCACAGAGCACCCTTGGAAGCCTTCTAGTCGGCCTTTTTCAGAAAGATCTGGAAGAGTTGGGCTCAGGATGAGCAGGAGTCTTGGGACTTATGGTCTAGATGCTTAGTCCCATCCCAGCTGATCTTACCTCACTCAAAATGACCCACACCGGGGAGTCAGTCTGAATGGAGAGACGTAGTGCTTCCAGGGGGCCAAAGGCAGGATCCACTTCTCCTTCAGCTACACCCTTGTAGAAGGAGCCTATGAGAGCGCGGTGCCGAGATGTAAACAGGAAAGCAACACCCAAAAGCCCCACACAGGCCCGCCCTACTCACCAATCTGGAGGTAGCCGTCTGGGCTCCTAGGGTACCGGAGAGTGGCTGAGCGGCCCTCCTGAAGGGCCTCCTTCTCTGACTGGGGGTTCTAAAGGGCAAAGCAGCAGGGTTGGAGTGTCTGGCCAGAAGGAGGCGCTGTCAGCTCCCACCCACAGCCCGCCCATACTCACATCAAAGGGCAGCACCTCCACAGAAGTGTTGAAGAGCTTATCTTCTGGGTGCTCGATGTTCCCACTTCGGAAGAAGAACCTACAGACGCCAAGCAGGCCCGTGAGCTGTTGTAAAGATGAGGTACTGCCCAGACCCACTGTCCAGGCCCAGCAGAGAGAAGGCTAACGCCTGGGCTAGAAATATATTAGATGGGTAACCAAGTGCTGGGAGAGGTGAGGCACTATCTTGGACAGTCCACGGGCAGTGCAAGGAAGCCAGGGTCTTACCCTGTGACTGTGGTAACAGGTGTCATTAAGTATTAAAGTATTAAAGCTCTACCTGCCTAAGTCCACACAAGGTAGGACTATTATGGGTAGTGTGCTGTTCAGTAAGGAAACCGAGGCATGGTGGGGTAAGATGGGGCAAATAGTTACCTTAGGGGTTACAGAAGGAGTACCTAAAGACCCAGGAATATATGCTGAGGCCTCTAATCGGTGTTCACCCTGTCCTCTTTCCCAGGGAGTACTGACCGCTCAAGGCGCAGTGGCTGGAAGAAGCGGAACCGGATAAAGTCTCCTGCGGCAGGCGTGAAAGCCCAGAAGAAATCCTCCCGCAAGTAGGCCTTCTCCAGGGTGAAATGCTGGTACGTCTTGAGGCTTGTGCTCACCTCCGCCGGCGGGTTCACATGCTCCTTCCGGAGAGCATGCTTTCCAAAGTCTTTATCCTGGGGAGGTACAACAGGCATGAGTGCCACCCTCCAGTCCTGCCTCCACCACGTTCTCGGTCCACACCGCACCACACCCCACCTTCAGTTTCTGGATTTTGCCTGCCAGTGACGAGTGAGTGCCCACATGCTGGAAAAGGGACGGCTTGAAGCGGATCCGAAGGTTGGCCTTCTGCCGATCACAATGTTTCTGTGAACAGATTGGCGCCTTAGGGTTCAGCTCAGCCCACACTCAAGGTTGTGGGCCTTTCCTTAGGATAACCGGGGGGAGGGGGGACTTCCTCAGCCAGCAGTGTCCTCTCCTTGCTATAGAGGCACAGCCAGGAACACAGTGTGAGCTGGCAGCTGGGGACCTGCCTTCCTTCCCTGTGCTGATTTCTAGTGTCCCCTGCTCACCGCATCCTTCTCAGGGTTGCAGACTTTCACCCACAGGATGTGGTCCAGGAGCCAGTCTATGGGCTTGTCTCGGTAGAACATGAGGATGAACTCCACAATCAGGCTCAGATCCAGTGACTTGAACATCTTCCCTGAAGAGGAAGCCAGGGAAGGGCTCTGAGTGGGGAGGACCACTAACCCTGTTCCTTCACCCCTGTGGGGACCCTGTGGAATGTCACACAACAAACCTAGTGGGGAGACTTTGGGCACGTGTAGACCAAGAAAACAGGGCAGGGCTGGGGTCCCTGGGATGTCCTCATACAGAGGGCACTTCCAGCAAGGCTCACTAGCAAGGTACTGGGGCTGAGAGACGGTAGACAGAGGGGTGCAGCTGGGGCCGGCACAGGAGTAGCCTACCAATGAAGCCCAACTGCGAGAACTCCAGGATCATCCAGTCCTCGGAGGGCTGCTGGAGGGCAAAGTTCTTCATAGTGCTCAAGTAGTTGGGCTTGGCTACAATGTCATCCTCCAGCTGCAGAGAGGGAACAGAAGGGAGCTGGGACTCAGGATTGGCCAAGAGCATTAGTGGGTCCCTCACCCAAGTGGGACCCCGTGCAGAGGAGGCCAGGGCGAGCAGCAGGTCAAGGCTCACTGCTCAGGTCAGACAGGGTTCGGGGTGGGGGTAGGGGGCACAAGAAAAGCTTCAGGCTGACCTGCACATAGTAGATGCCTTTGGACTGTGCATACATCATGAGGAAGCAGTAATCGAGGTTCTGTTTGGTCCTCCACCTGGGGGCCAGGAGGAGGAGCCTCAGAGGCAGAGACAATTCCACCTCCAGTGGTCTACCGCAGATTGGAGGCCCACTCTGCCCCCTCCCCACCCCACCCATCACACACAGACCTCCGAGGAGACAATGATGGTAGCCTCTTGAGGGCACAGAGTATTAAGTACCTGACTCTCTCCTTGGGGTCCCCAAAGGACTCTCGAAGGCGGGAGAAGTCAGGGTAGAAGTGAGGGGAAGGGGAGATGACTTCCAGGAGCCCAGAATGGATCTCTGTGGGGAACCTAGGTGTGGAGGAAGACCCAGTGGGTGTGCAGCCTCCAAGGGCAAAAGATGGGTGGGAGCTCTCCAGACCTGCCTCTAAGCAGATGGCCCTCTTCCATTTGCCTACTGAGGCCCTGGGGCTTCAGAAAGGGCAAGGCCCTTACCTCCTTTCCCTCTTTTCACCCAGAAGGGAAGCCCCTCCCCACACAAGACAGACCACCCTCCCTCCAACCACCTTTCCCAGTTGTCTGTACTCACAAGGCCTTGATGTTCTCTGTCACTGCCGAAGTGTACTGTGGGTCAGTCTGTGGGAAGACCCAGGACATTTAGCTTAGCTAGCACCCCAAATAGTCTGGAGGGGGGGGGATCGGGCAGGAGTTCGGACTTCAGATGTCCCCATATACGGGAGTAAGGCTCCCTGTCCTAAGTGCCCAGTGGGGTGGGGCTGGGGGCCGGGCCTAGCTGTGGTTACCTCAGAAAACAGCCTATTGAGGTACAAGCAGGTGTTGAAGGGAACCAGTTTCTCCACAAGAGGGCGCAAAGATGCATCTTTTTTTTTTTTTAAAGACTTATTTATTTATTATATGTAAGTACACTGTAGCTGTCTTCAGACACTCCAGGAGAGGGCGCCAGATCTCGTTACAGATGGTTGTGAGCCACCATGTGGTTGCTGGGATTTGAACTCTGGACCTTCGGAAGAGCAGTCGGGTGCTCTTACCCACTGAGCCATCTCACCAGCCCCGCATCTTTCTTTTTAACTTTTTGTCTTGATCCATTTGTGCATGAAACTTATGACTACAATTCTGATTGTCATCCCCCCCTCCGCGACTCCCTCTCCCCCCCAACTACGTCATTTTTTAAAAATTCATATATCCCCAGGCCCCGGACTACTCGCCTCGGCGATCAGCACCACGATGACTGAGTCTTCCTTCTCCTGCGGGCTCAGCTCCGAGATGAGCGAGTGCAATGTGTCAGTCAAGTACGAGTGCACCTCGCGCCGTACGCTCGGAATGCCCATCACCACGGACACTGCAGGGGCGCGGAGGAGTGACACTGGACAGAGCTCCGGGGGACAGCCTCTCTGCCCGCCACTCGCCCCTCCCGGGCCACGCCCATACCTCCGGTGCGGCCCTGGCCCACTCGCACTGCGGGCTGCAGACTGCTCTCCTTAGCCAGCAGGTGCGGCAGATGGTGGAAGACGGTGGGCAGATGAAGTACGTGCCTGTGCGAGACGTTCCACGGCTTCAGTCGCGGATCCTCTGGGTGGTTGAGAAATGCACAGGTGAGATTTTGCTGGGTCTGAAAACAGCACAATTCTGCAGCCTTCCATCCACCCCACCCCGCTGGAGCTCACCTGTTAGGCGGCCCCAAGTGCGATTGCCTTCTCCGTCCCGCAGTGCTTGCCTCTCGGACACTGCCCTCTTTATTTCTTCCAGCACCAGGTTTAGCTCCTTGGAGCGCTTCAGGCTCTCTTGCTCAGCTGCGTGCAAACGGTCTCGCAGAGCCAGGAACTCGCGCTGGTAAATGTCCACCACGTCACCTGTTGGAGAGTAGGGAGGTGGCACACACAGGTTAATATCAGGAAATAGCCCTTCCGAAAACCCAGTTCCTGTCATCACTGAACAGGTTTGCAAGAGCAAACCTGTAAGGGTATGCCTGCTACACCCCAACTTCCTCTAGGCACATACCAGTTCATGTGAAGTTACATTGATGCTCAGCCTGGGGCTGAAAAGCCCCCAGCAAGAGGATTATCTTTCCCTCCACCCTGTTATCTCATCCTTTAATGTGGATATATAGGAATAAGGATACCTTGTATAAGGTGAAAAGGGGATATGATCTCCCAGTCCTAAGCACAGGCTGGAACAGCCTGACTGAATCCTCTCCACCCACTGGCTCCCAAAATCCCCTCTTGCTTTTGCAGCCTGTGCCCCTTGCTGGGAATCAGACATCTAGAGTCGCATCCAGAGTACAAGGACACTGTCCTTCCTCAAGGAACACCCAAACCCCAGCCAGCCTTCTACTCCTCTCCTGTCCTCTTTCAAGGTTTGGAGAACAGACAACCCCATTCTTAAGGCCCCATAATCACAGTCAGCCTCCTCAGACTCTAGCCCTCAGGACTGAGCCTGGGCATAGGACCTGTGACTATGTGTTTGGGGGGGGGGGGGGGCTGCTCATCGATCATGGTTGTCACTAATTGCTCATTCGCTGAGTTCTTTCCATCTCACACCCACCCCCAGCCCACCTGCATGCTCAGATCAACAGATGAAGGTGACTAGCCCAGGAGCCTCTAACTAGCAGGTGCCCCAACCTCAAATGACTCTAGAGCTGGTAGTTGCTGGGCCCAGATATGAGTAGTGTAGAAGTACCTGGGTCCCTAAGTGGAGCTGTGAGTGTGGAGAAGAGTCCCCAGGGTGAGAACCACCTGGCATCATTGCTCTAGCAGGGATCAAGAACAAGAGGGATAAACCATATTTCGGTGGCAAGGGGCCAGCAGCTCCTGCCAGCCTGGGCATTCAAGGCCTTTGGCTGGTTGGCTGGCTGGCTTCTGCCCTCTTTATTAGCTCTCACATATGCCTCCCTCTCCTTTGTCCAATGTCTAGCTTGTGCACACGCTGTTTCTTCTGTCTGGATCCCACATCGTCTGACCTAGCCTTCAAGGCCTCGTCTGTTAGTCTAGGAAGCCTTTCTGACTCCCATCCCATCCCCAGGCACCAAATCCTTGGCTGGGCAAAACATCCCCAGAAAGGCCTTAGAGTGAGCTATCCCTAGTGTCTGTAGGCCAAAGGTGAAGCTCAAGGTAAGTTGAGTCACTTCAGGACACACTTCCTCCTGCAAGCAACACGGGCAAAGGTCTAAGTGTACTTAAGCCACAGGCAAGGAGCGCAGAGGAAGAGAGGCTCGGAGACAGGAGAGCCAAATGGATTCGGATTCGATTGAGGCATCCCTTACCTGAACAGCAAAACCCACCCCCAATCTTATACCCTGTCTTATCCAAGGCTAAAGTTCCAGGCCATACCCAGGTTTAGGGACAGACCCAAAGGAGGAAGAAGAGGGAATCAAGTTACAGGGTCTGTGAGACTCAGAGCTGGGCTCAAGGGGCCAAGTTACCCTGGAAACCTGACCCCTGGAACACTGAAAGCCGGCCCCAAGCTTGCTCTCCCAGCACTGGGCTACACCCACAGCTGACAGGGTTGAGGGCTAGAGGTACCCAGGCCATCAGAGCCAGCCAGGGAAATAGTTCACAGTGGCATAGACAGACAGGTGCCTTCCACAGCCTGGATGAGAAGTCCCTGCTCTGTCCTCATAGTGAAGCTAATGGGCAGCCTGTGCCACTGGCAGGGTCCCAAGCAGCACTGAGCTGAGGCCGAGGAAGAGAACGGGGGAAGTAACACTGGTCTAACAAGAGTGTATGTTTCCACCAGACCTACTCTGTTCTGGAAGTAAGCCGAGTCCCCAGTAAACGGCCTCAGGTAGGTCATGGTGGGTAGCAGGTCCCTGAATCTTCCTGATCATCCAGGCCTGGACATCGCTGGATCCCTATCCTGGCCTCCCTTCCTTCTCAGGCCTGTGCTGTCTGTTTACCAGCAGGCAATGGGCCCCTTGGGTTCCTGGGCCTAGCTACCACCCACACACCAATTCTGCTGTTGCTTCTCAGAACCCCACAGGCCCTTTCCCTTAGCAGCTTATCATACTCTTCTGGCCCTGTGCTGCCTGCTCTTGTTCCCTGTAAGAGCCCGGTGATCTTATTCCCAAGTCTACTGACTTGGGAGGTCCCCTCTTGTCCTCGTACCCTACAAATTCAGAAACTCAAGCTGTGTGATTACCCCCTAAGGGTTGTTCTTTTATTTCTTTTCTTTTTTTCTTTTGAGACAGGGTGGGTGTGTGTGTGTGTGTGTGTGTGTGTGTGTGTGTAAATCTGGGTGTTCAGGAACGCACACTGAAGACCAGGCTGGCCTCAAACTCGGAAATGCACCTGCCTCTGCCTCCCGTGTGCTGGAATTAAAGGTGTGTGCCACCACCACATGGTCATGGGTTGTTCTTAAAGCTAGACCATCCTGGTACCCCACATCTCTAGTGGGCGGGATAGTGAGGTAGGTCAGTGGTAAGGGCTTGGAGACTCTTTGGTCTCTCTGGGTACCTGGAGCATGTCAGGATAGGCCTTCCTAGGAAGCAGAGGATTTTGGCTTCCATACTTTCCAATCCCAGGAAAGCAGGATGGACTTAGCCCCAGGTGAGGACTGCAGCAGTGACCATGCCAGAACAGACTACACAGAGTGTGGAACGTATGATGCCCTACAAGCAGGATAATTAACACACCCTGAGGACTACGAACCACAGTGCTCCACCTGGCTCTCTCTTGGCATCGAAAACAGATTTTGGAGCCAAGCTGGGGTATAAACTTTGTACATGTACTTAGAGGAAATAGGCTCAGGGCCATAGGAAGACCGCAAGCCCAGCCCAAGGTCTGCTGTAAACCTGCAAGAGGGAAGGGAGTCGAGGTGGAGAGTGGCAGGTGTCCACTCTGTCTCTGGGTCGTGCGGTCCCCAAGGACTCTGGGAGAGCAAGGATCCAGTGAGAGCATGGCCCTGACACTGAGAAGGACTGTGTGGCTCTGTCTCCCTGAGGTCCAAGCTCTGCAGCTGTTTGGCTGAGGCTATAGTTTGATCCCTGAATGTCTGGCTGCTTCAACAGATAAAAGCCAAGGTTGGATTTGAACCTGAGTCCTGAACCCTAGGTGCATCTGGCCAAGTCTGAGTCTTTCCCATTCTTGACCCCTGCTTCTGCTGCCTCTTTCCTCTCTGGCTCCCCGCCTACATCCTCCCTTCCGGTTCTTTTGCTCTTCCCCTAAGTACTGGACCCTCCTCTCCTGAGCCCCATATCCGCTACAAAGTGGAAAGCAGCTTCAATCTAGTGGCTGACTGACTGAGTTTGCTTCTGAGTTATCTGCGTGGAAGAATGAGAAAGGCCCACAGTCAAGATTCCTGACTTCTAGTGAGCTGGCCTTGCTGGATACCCATGGAAACAGTACAGCCCTCAGGGTACACTCAGTCACTTCTCTCTCCATGCATACAGGCTCCTGGGCTTGTCCTCAGGAGGAAGAACTCTATCTGAGCCCTACTCTTCTCTGATCCTCTTGCTCCCCAGGCCCTCAGAATGCTAGTCTCCTGGCTTGCTCCCTCGGGAGGTAACCTAACATCAGATGGAGACATGTGATTGTCATAGGAAGCACATGGGAACCACTACCAAATGAGGATGAGACACAGTCTAATGGCCCTACCCACAATGGGACAACCTGATCCCAGTTCTTCCGACATGGCTCCACCACAGCCCTCATAGCTTTCCATGGCTACTCTCCCAAGGGCTCAAAACGTACCCTTCTGGATGCCACACCCTACCTTCAGAGAACAGTCCCCTGGCCATACCCCCCTCCCCCCCATAGCTCATTCCATCCCACACTCTCTCTGTGCCAGGCCCTATCGAATCTCTCCTTAGAGTTCCTGACTTGTGATTCTCTCAAAACCAGTCCAGACCTTCACTACCACTAAAATAGGGAAAGTGCTACAGGAGGCGAGGCTGGGCTGAGCAGGCAGGAGCCTGATGCCAGGAGTTAGACTTGCCACACGCCTCTTCCTGGACCTCCCCTGCCCCATTTAGCATAACCTTGGGGAACAGAGAGCCTGCCTGAGGGAGGGAGAGAGCTAGCCCACCTCAGCCTGATATGACAGGAAGAACAGAAGGCAGGCAGGAAGGAAGCAGCTCAGAGCCTCCTGTGTCCAGGCTGGGTGGATCATGGTCTCTGAAATCCTCAGCTCCCACTCAGTTTAAACCATTCAACCTAGCTCAGGGGGCTTCCTAGCAGTGCTAGGACCTGTGTCCTTCTACTCCCAAGACGGCTGGCCAGGCTGGGAGGCCATAGTGTGGACTGGTCAGCAAGCCCAAGCTTCGAAGCTGCACCAGGAAAGGCCAAGGAAACCCCACAAAGTGATCACATATCAGGGTTTCTGGGCTAGCTGTTCAAAAGGCCCTACAGAGGAACCCTGGGGCTCGGTGCCATGGAGGAGGCTGTAGGCCCCCTGGGAGCAGCGCCCACGGGAGCAGGGCTGATGCAGAGCACAACAGTGGATGGGGCAGGGGGATGGATACCTTGGCTCTATCTCCTCACCTGTCTCAACAATACTGTATCTGCTCTTGTCCAAGAGCCTGCACCAGGTTCTCTGGGTACACTACCTCTGTGACCTTGTGTCTCTGCCCCTCTGTGGGAACTCCATAGGTCCTTAACTTGCCAGTGGGAGCGCCCGCCCCTGGCATGGGATAACCGCAGGCAGAGGCCAGTCCTGAGCGCCACACGGAGGCGGGGATCTGGTAACCACACGCTCCCCTCGGCCAGGCCTGACCAGGGAATTTCGTGATGCCAAAAGCAAACAAGTGGGGCGAGCATGGGAGAGGCTCAGGTGCTCCCGGTGCGGGCCTGAGCAGGCGGCGGCGGGGTGGGGGCTCACCTTTCTGGCCGCTGAGCGCTGCGTACCAGGAGAGCGAGAGGAAGGCGCACAAGCAGAAGAGCAGCAGCGTCAGGAAGGTGCCATTGCGGAGCCTCATCTCCCCCGATGCGCGGCGGGCGCCGGCGGGGCCGAGGCCGCATGGCCCGGGGGACCGGGGCCGGGGCACGGGGGCCCGGAGGCGGCGGGGGCCCCGGCCCCGGAGCGCGGAGGAGCTGCGGGCCCGGGAGAGGCGGCTACGAGCAGGGCGGGAATGGGGACGGGGTTGGAGGGTGCGTGCGAGCTGCTCCTCCGCGGTGCGCGGCGCTGGCGGCCTCGATCTGAGGCTGGGCCGGGGCCGAGCAGGGTTGGGGCAAGGCGGCAAGAGCCGCGGCCGGGCTGGATCCGGGACCGCCGCCGAGTCGACGGGCGAAGGGCGGGGCGGCCGGGATTTAAAGGGGCCGCATCACTCGCCGCCGCTGGGAGCACCGCGAGGGGGCGGGGTAGGAGGCCAGCTCCCGGGATCCCGGCGGGCCCGCCTTGGGAAGGTGGCACGCGCGTGGAATAGCGCGCCCCAGGAAAGTCGCGGCTACAGTGGTGATGAATGAGGGTCAGCTATTGTGCAGCAGGGACAGACGGCGGAGATGCCTGTTCCCCCAAGTCTCCTTTCAGAAGATCCCATGAGCAAGTCCCTACACCTAGACCTTCAAGCCCTCCTCCGGACAGAGAGGATCTGGCATGGGAGGGGCCCGTTGTAGCCAAGCTGAGGTTATCTCTAGCTAGCAGGCTAGCCAGAAGTGCCCGCTGCTCTCTCTTGCGCCCACCAGTACTCCCTTCTCAGGGCATTCTCTGATGTGCCTCGGAGAGTATGCTGCGGACCGGGGGAGGCGCTCCTACTCTATCGAACAAGGACAATGGGCCGCTCTCAGGAGTAACAGAGCCGTTGTTTGTAGGTGTAGAGCACCCTCCGGAGCCCAGCCGACTAGCTTCCCGGTGCCAGGCATGCTGTGGGCGGGAGTCAGGCTCAACCTGTAGTTTAGGGGATCACGGGTCCGCAGGGTGACCGGGGGCGGGGACGGGGCGCCTCTGGCTCCTATTTGTACAGCGGCGCCTAAGACTTTATTGCTGTCTCTTCTTGCATCTTCATAGAAGAACTTATTACAGACTTCCCTCCATGCTTCTGCGGAACCAGGAACTGGACACACAATGAAAGGACTCACAGAGCCAAGGCAGCCTCGGGGCATGCATTTTGGAAGCGCCAAATCTACTTCCCTTCTTGAATCTCAACGCCATTCAAAATGGAACCAGAAGCTACTGTGTAAAATGGAGCTACTACCTAAGAGCAGAGTGGTGACGGCTACTAAGCCTGAGTTCAATCCTTCAGAATCCACAGGGTGGAAGGAGTGAAATGACTGCTGCAATTGGTTCTCCGATCTCTGTATGGTGTCTATGGCACGACAGTGCCATCCACGTATGATGTCCCGAAAGACCCTGCTTGGAATGACCGTGAGCGCGTGCGGGGGTGGGGTCGGGGGGGAGGTGTGATCACACCCTGGGTGGGTGATGGTCTCAGTAAAGTAGAAGCTGCAGTGGTGATCTCACACACACACACACAGACACACACACACAGGCTTGCGTGCACAATAAAGTGACCCATACCCAGGAGGCAGGAGGATCCTTATGAGTTTAAGGAAGGCTTGGTCTACATTTAGAATTCTTGGCTAGCCAAGTCTGCATACTGAGATTCTGGGGGCAGAGTTGGGGTGGGGAGCTACAGAAGGCAAGGCACAGTCCAAAAGTCACTGTTTTACAGTTTGGAGTGACTTAGGGCAGAGTACAGCCTGATTTCCACACCTGATCTTGTTGGAACCTTCTGAAGGGAAGTATCCTGGTGTGTTTTCCTGTTTTCATAGGAGTCTTCTCTGTGGTGCAAAAAAGTAGTAGGTCTTCATTTTAGTAATATAAAGTCTTAATTTTGTTTAAAAGACAAAACAACAACAACAACAAACAGTGGAGCCAGTATAGTGTGTAACATGCCTCCAATGCCAGCAGCCAGACAGCAAAGGCAGGAAGAGCTCTGTGAGTTCCAGGCCAGCCATACATAGTGAGCCCATGTTGTCATTCCCCAAACCCCCAAAACAGTTTGAGACCAGCTTGATATACATAGAAAATTTAAAATTCTGAGCCAAGGAGAGCTATACAGTGGAACTGTCCTACAAACAAATAAGGCTAGAGAGGTGGCTCAGTAGGCCCCCATCAGCTTTATCAGGTGGCTCACAGCTACCTGGAACTAAGGGAAATAGACACCTCTAAGCGCAGTGTGTGGGTGTGCACATACTTAAAAAGAAATCTAGAAATCAAGCAACAAAAAGTATATTAGAGCTGGAGGTGTAGCTGAGTGGTGAAGCACTCAACATCAACTGAAGTGGATGATTTAAGGAAGATGCTATAATGATTAAACCAGTGGATCTGAAGGAGATGGACTGTAGGTGAGTACATGGATCTCCCCTCTCCCATTGCTACCTTGGAGTAGGGGAACAGGAATAAGAGAAGGTCCCTGATGTCTAGGGAGCAGAGCCTCTGTAGAAACAGGAAATTGGGGTTAGGGAGAGCCCATGTCTCAGGAGCAGGACCTCATAGCAGCCTGTCTACCTCCAGCCTCCTCCTTTGAAAATGGCAGCATTGTCTGGCACGTGTCCTGTTTTCTACAGTCTTTGCCTTTGTAGTAATTAATTAATCCGGGCCTGCTTGCCACCTAAAGTCCCTTCAGACACTTCCTGGCTCTGCATGTTGCCTTGCAGCTGGCAATATACCTTCACCTGAGGTTCAGCATCAGGTCCTAGGGACCCACTCAGGGAAAATGGAGCCATATGGGCCCAGAGAAATCCTGCTTTCCTTTTGAAAGTCAGCTGTAGGCCTTTCCTCCTTTGTTCTAGATTTTCACACAGTGAAAACACAGTCACACACACACACACACACACACACCTTACTTTTTCAGAGTCAGTGACTCACTATGAAACCCTGACTGGCCTGTAACTCACCATGCAGACCAGCACTGGGATTAAAAGCCTGTAGACACCCAGCTGTTATGATCACAGCCTTCAGTCCATGTTCTAGGACAGCCTTTGGAAGTAGTCTAGGGGTTCAGCCTTGGGGGTAGTCAAGAATAGAGCTAAGAGCTGGGCGTGGTGGTGCACACCTTTAATTCCAGCACTCGGGAGGCAGAGGCAGGCGGATTTCTGAGTTCGAGGCCAGCCTGGTCTACAGAGTGAGTTCCAGGACAGCCAGGGCTACACAGAGAAACCCTGTCTCGAAAAAACCAAAAAAAAAAAAAAAAAAAGAATAGAGCTAAGAGAAATAGAAGATCCATACATGATTTCACTAGCCTTCAAGTGAAATGGGTCCTGCTCTCCATTTAAGAATGGGAACTGCATCCTGTAGATTTCCCAGGCTATGTGACTGTCACAACAGAAGTCAGGGATTTCATCTACCTCAACTAGAGGTGTAGTGGGGCACTTCAAAAGAATAGTTACACTCATGTTAGTGACTTCATTTTTTTTAATTTATTTTTTGTATATGAGTATACTGTCCCTCTCTTCAGACACAGCAGAAGAGGACATCAGATCCCATTGCAGATGGTTGTGAGCCACCACATGGTTGCTAGGATTTGAACTCAGGACCTCTGGAAGAGCAGTCAGTGCTCTTAACCACTGAGCCATCTCACCAGCCCAGTAACTTCATATTTTTGATATTAGTCCTGCTCTAGATATTAAAGTTTAGAAGACTCACGAGTAGTTACATATGGTTTAAAAAGTGTTTTTCTGACATCTGCATTTCAGTTGTTTGTTTAGAAGGCCTTGCCTTCTAAGGCATGGGCCTGTGATTATGATGGGATTGAGAGGAGAAGGTAAGAGGTTTAAGAGTCCAGACGAGAGTGAATAGCTCAGCTGTTAAGAGCACTTCTGCAAGAGGAAAAGGGTTTGATTCCCAGCACCCACTGGCAGCTCCCAAGGGAATCAGCTGCTCTCTTCTGGCCTCCCAGAGCACTGCACACATACATTCACTCAAGAAAAACACCCAAATACATTTTTTTTTTCTTAAGATGAAAAAAATTAAAAGACAGTTCAGGATCATCCTTGGCTACAAAGCCAGTTCAAGGCCAGCCAGGGCTTCATGAGATCTTACACTTACAAACACACACTAAATTGCCCAAGAATAAGTAAAAGAGCCAAGCAGTTGCAGCACACACCCTTAATCCCAGCATTCTGGATGCAGAAGCAGGCAGAGCTTTGAGTTCAAGGCCAGCCTGGTCTACAGAGTGAGTTCCACAAGATAGCCAGGAGTACTCAGAGAAACCTTGCCTTAAACAAACAAACAAACAAACAAACATACACAAAAAAAGAATAATTTTTTAAAAGATCTATTTTATTTAGTGTATGTGAGTGCACTGTAGCTGTACTGATGGTTGTGAGCTTCATGTGCTTGCTGGGAATTTGAATTCAGGACCTCTGCTGGCTCCGGCCTAAGGATTTATTTATTATTATATCTAAGTACACTGTAGCTGTCTTCAGACACATCAGAAGAGGGTATGAGGTCTCATTATGGATGGTTGTGAGCCCCTATATGGTTGCTGGGATTTGAACTCAGGACCTCTAGGAGAGCAGTCAGTGCTCTTAACCACTGAGCCATCTCTCCAGCCCAAATAAAAATTTTAAAATGGTGACATATGCTTATAGTCCCAGTACTAGGGAGACTTCAAGAGGATTGCTTCAAGTTCAAAACCAGGTTGGACTGTATAGTGCATACCAGCCCACCTGGTCTACAAAATTAAACATTGTCTCTCAAAACAAACATCAAATCAAACACAAAATACAAACATGAATGCTTTAATGTTGATCCTCCCACAACCATGTTAGAACCTGTCCACCTTGCCCAAGGCCACAGTGACAAGGTCCATGGAAGATGATCAAGAAGATCCAGGGAAGAAGAGGTGGGGGTCTCAGTGTAACTGTTCTCAACATACACGAATAATTCTTAAAGGGACATGGCTTCCCTTATACACATACATCCTTCCCCATCAGGGTAGATACAGAGCTCAGTGAGATCCTGGCTTACAGAAAAAAAGAGTTTCTCTGTGTAGCCCTGGCTGTCCTAGAACTCACTCTGAAGAGCAGGCTGGCCTGGAGCTCAGGAATCCACCAGCTTCTGCCTCCCGAGTGCTGGGACAGTAGTGTGTGTGCCACTACTGCCCGGCCACGGCCAGAAAAATCATCTTTACTTATCTTGTCAGGGATTTATTTAGTTTTCTTTGGTTTTGTTTTGATACAATGTAACCAAGGCTAGTCTTCAACTCCTGACTTTCTGGCCTCTACTTTCCAAGCTGTGATTGTGGTATTCGTTGGTTTGAGGGCTTTGTCTTGAGATCAGAAAGCAGGACAAGGAAAGGGACCTGGAGTTTATACTTAAGTCTCAGGATGAGCCTCCCAGCCAGCGAAGGGCGGGGTTGCAGGACAGAGAGGCAGCCAGGAGCCCAGCTACAGCGAGATGCAGTTGTAGGTGAAAGAGTCCGGAATGCACCATGAAACCATCGCTATCGAGAAATCATTCTGAACTGAGAGCATTTGAGAACAGGCTTTTATTATTATTATTATTATTATTATTATTATTATTATTATTTAATTACTTTATTTTTTTTAGACAAGGTCTCTCTCTATGTAGCCCTGGCTGTCCTGGAACTCAATATGCAGGCCAGGCTAGCCTTGAATTCACAGAGATCTGCCCTCCTATGGCTCTCCAAGTGCTGGAACTGAAAGCTGAGCCCAGCTGAGAACAGGCTCTGACCTAACCTTCTTCATGTGCTCCAAAACAATCTCCCAGAGTGCTCTCGGCTGGAATTAGCCAGAAAATGAATCTCAGAGTCATAACACCAGACAAACACAGCCACACCCACGGGAACATTCTCACAAAAGGATTTACATGTGGGGGGCTGGAGAGGTGGCTCAGCTGTTAAGAGCACTGACTGTTCTTCCAGAGGTCCTGAGTTCAATTCCCAGCAACCACATGGTGGCTCACAACCATCTGTAATGGATCTGATGCCCTCTTCTGGTGTGTCTGAAGATAGCAAAAACGTACTCACAAAAAGTAAATAAATAATTCTTTTAAAAAAAGAATTTACATGGCATCTTTCCTAAAAGACATTTATTTGCTTGTAATTCACCCTCATTAAGTCAATAAACAATGGTGAGGTGGCTCAGAGAGCAAAGGCAGTTTCATCCCAAGGACCACAGGTGAGATAAGAGACCGGAGTCTCACAAGTTGTCCTCTGACCTCCACTTGTGCACTGTGGTGTACACACACACACACACACACACACACACACACACACACAAATATAATTAAGCCAAAAAAGTAAATAAAGTTGATACCTGGGCTGAGCACGGTAGCCTATGCCTTTAATACAGGCATTCAAGAGACAAGGACAGGCAGCTCTGAGTCCCAGCCCAGTTTATATTATATTATATATAAAATGAGCTCCAAAATTCTAACTGCCAAATACTACAAGTAGATAAAAATCTCTTGCCAGTCTGTTGCCAGGCTCGAATTTTTTTCCCTGGGGTTTTATTGTCAAGTTCTTATCGCTGGCCTCAACCCAGGATCCTTTGCCTCTGTCTCCCACATGCTGGGCTTACAGGCTTAATTCACAGGCCTACAATGACACACACACACGTGCAATGTCCAGCAGAGGCTCACCATTCTGTACCCGTATTTCCAAGAACAGCAGCTACCACCAGGGCTGGCTAGATGACTCAGCAGGTATTGTGGCCAAGCCTAAGGACCTCAGTTTGATTTCCCCAGACCCACATGGTTTTAGGAGAGATAAAGACTCCTGTAAGTTGCCCTCTGACCTCCACATTCACACCAACTTGTACACACATACACAGATACAAAGTAAGTAAGTAAATATATGTAATTAAACTTTTCTTTAATTTCACAGTCCTCCCAAATAGACTCGGGAGGGTAGAGGTCCCTGGATAGACACCCAGGGAAATTGAATGGGTCCGGAATGGGTGGAGGGGTTTTAATGAAAGCATGCTTGTTAAAGCTGTTTGTCCATCAAGGACTCTGAGTGCTCTGCTCACTTCAGTTCCTGCCCAGGCTTCAGGGACAGCTACTGAGATAGTGCTTTCCTGGAAGAAGAGAGAAAGCTCTAGAAGTTCTGGCATTAGCAAATAAAGAAACATTTGCCTTGTCCTTGGTCTGTGGCTTTTACTGCTTCAGGTCCTTGGCTGGAGCTAATCACATGGTCTCACATCGAGAGAGCTGGCTGATTTTATAGATATATAAAACTGGGTTTCCTGGTGTAAAAGATACATGAAGTTATTACTGTTGCTATTAGGAATTATAATAAACAGAAATTGCTGGTGGTTTGAGGGTCAGGGTGTAGCCACAGGCTTCTAGCTTGATCACTATGGCTTTCTCTGGAACTCTGCAGCTTGGATACAATTGATCCAAACCAAACCTGAATCAGCTAAGGCGTCCCGCACCTCTAATGCCTGCATTCAGAAAACAGGAGCAGGAGGATTATTAAAAGTTTGAGGCCAGCCTAGTCTATACAGTAATTACAGTAATTTAAGATTCCATCTTTAAAAAAAAAAAAAAAAGGCTGGTGAGATGACTCAGTGTGTAAGGACACTTGCCACCAAGCCTGATGACCTGAGTTGTACCCCAGAGACCCACATGGTAGGAGAGAACTGACTCCCAAAAGCTGTCTTCTTGTAGGGGATGTGGAGATAAATCTGGTGGAGAAAGAGGTGGGGGAGAGAGGGAGAAGCCACAGGCTCCTGAATTGCCTTGAGGAGTCCTCCTGATCCACTGCACACTGTAGGATCTGATGTGGGCTTCTGTGGCTTCCAGCATCCCGCATAGTGAGACAGCACGGAAGGCCCAGAGGCCAGGGCGGTGAAGGCTTCTCCAGTCTGCATGGAAATTTCCATGGGGGATTGGCCCCTCCCCCATGGGCTCATGGACAGGCCAGTTAGATTCTGCTAAACAATATAGGTTGCACCCCAATTTGCCCTAATTGGCTGAAAAGCTATATATAAGCTCCTGTAATAATAAAGTTAGATCTGCACTCTGATGCTGGTCTCAGGAGTCTGAACTGCAGGCATAGGCTTGGACTCTGATTCCATTCACCCTGAACTTCCTGTTCCCTTCCCACCGCTTCCGACCCTCCACAGGGAGCTGACAGATTCCATTTTGATTTTTAGTCTGGTCTACTGGGCCTCATGGAAGAGCCTAGTCTAAAACAGTGGCTACCACAATAATACTTTCTATACCTTTACTGTGTGTGCGTGCATGTGTGTGTACACACATGTGTATGTGTTATTGAGGATTGTATCCAGAGCTGCCTGTATGCTAGGCAAGTGCTCTACCAGGGAGTTATATGCCACGACTTTCACTTGCTTTTTAATTTTGAGAAAGGATTTCACTAAGTCCTTGACATTGTGACCCTCCTGCCTCAGCCTCCTGAGTAGCTGGGATTTGGTGCCTAACTGCAACTTTGATTTTTTTATTTAATTGGAGTAACATTAGCTAAACACCCAGGCACTTCACAAATACTGGTAAAGGTTCCCCTTCGTGCCTGCTTGGGAACACTCGTCAAACAAAGGGGTACCCACAGCTGGAGTGAGGTGCGGGACACAGGACTGTGGAGGCCAAACAGGGAGGAGTTAGGTGAGGGACAACCTGAGGGCCAGAGCTCAGGAGAGCAGATGGCCCACAAAAGGCTGCATGCAGCAGGGGAACTGAAAGTCCTGAGGGGGACAGTGCTTCCCTGGCTTGGGGCACTGTCATTGTTTCGAGATCTCCCTAGCTAGGGAGACATTGACTGTTCTCCCATCCTTACCTGCCCAGACCCCATTTCTCCTTGAACGGTTTTTCACTGGGGCCCCTCCAGGCTCTTTTGAGCTGCCTAAAACAGACAGGGTTTCTGATTTCCTCACAGCTCCTCCACCCTGGCTCCACCTTTATCTTTCCAGAATCTTTCGAAACTGTAGCCTGGCCCCCAGCCTTGGGAGCCTCAACCACAAGGGCATACTGTCAGATTAAGGTGTAGAGTTAAGAAAAAACCCAGAAAGGGAATAAAGTCATCATCTCCCCACCCCTGTGTTTTTCTGAGCCTCTGCACCTAAGGGTGCAGCAGCACCCAGGAGAGGCTGGGCACAGGTTCCACTTCAGCATCAGAGAGGAGGCCTTGCTTGGAAACAAGACTGAAAACCGGGTCAGTTGGTATTTACAGTTGTGAAGGAGACCACTACAGAAGCACACACACTTGGGGACAGTAGAGGGCAGCTTCCCCCACGTGGTTTGCAGCCCTCCCTCCAGGGCTCCTTCTCTGCCCTTTGGGGGTTGGCTCCCAAGAGTGACTAGAGTTCATTGGGAGTTTTCTGTCAACCTGGGGCACCCAGCTTTGTGTCTGTGGACTCACTTTGGGCCTTGCTCTGCCTCCCTTTTCCCATTGGGTATAGCTAACATCTTCTCCACCAAGCCTGTGTATTGTCCTCTGGGTCCAGCCTCCTACCTTCCTCCTCCTCTTACTCCCCCACCCTGAGTGTGCAACCCCAGCCTAGGGGACCTCTTTCATCCCAGTGGGTGGTCCAACTCTAGAGAAACTGAAAGCTCCCTAGATTCTACTGCCCCAACAACTTGGCATTAAGTAACTCCCTCGGCTGTTTTTCTATTAGGATAATCTTAAAAGCCTTTGGGATGTGTTCCCCTTCCTGCTGCAGAGCCAGACACCTCATGATTGTGCTTCTGTAAAAAGAGAGGCTGGGGATGCAGAGTGCTTGCCTAATATGCACGAGGGGAGGCCCTGGGTTTTGTTCTTGATACCACCAAGAAACACAGAGGCTAACGCTGAAAAGCGCTCATCTGGACTCTTGATTCCACCCACACCCAAAGAGTATCAACCAAACTTAAGAAAAGCATTGCGAAGCCATGAAGGAACCTGAGAAGGAGGTGACAACATGCCAGTCAGCCATAAGCAAAATGATATCCAATACTTGGAGGTGTTTCCTAGGGAGGTGTGGCCAGGGGAGGCGCTCCTGAGGAGATAAACTGCCCACCGTTCAGACAGAGATGGGTGAAGGAATGGGATCCGGACAGGGTAATAGCCCGGGAGATGTACCAGCTGGAATGTGTTGCGCATATCTGGGAACTTGGGGTGTGCCACTCCAGTGTGGGTGAGAAGAGCGTGACCGCCCTTGCCCTGGCATCCCAGCCATAGATGAGCACTCTCACAGAGAAACACATCTCACTGGGCCTGGGTGGAGTGGGGATCTGGAGGGGCTGTGCCCCTGTGATCTCCAGTCTCTGTAAGAATGATCTGAGCGGGGGCTGGTGAGATGGCTCAGTCGGTAAGAGCACCCGAATGCTCTTCCGAAGGTCCAGAGTTCAAATCCCAGCAACCACATGATGGCTCACAACCATCCGAGATCTGGACACTCTTCCGGTGTGTCTGAAGACAGCTACAGTGTACTTACATATAATAAATAAATCTTAAAAAAAAAAAAAAGAATGATCTGAGCGGGCTGGTGAGATGGCTCAGTGGGTAAGAGCACCCGACTGCTCTTCTGAAGGTCCGAAGTTCAAATCCCAGCAACCACATGGTGGCTCACAACCACCTGTAATGAGACCTGATGCCCTCTTCTGGTGCATCTGAAGACAGCTACAGTGTACTTACATATAATAAATAATAAATAAATAAATCTTAAAAAAAAAAAGGAATGGTCTGAGCATCTCAGCCTGAATCCTCAGCGGCCTTAGCTTCAGCTGATGAGCGAGCGCCCATACGGACTCCTCATCCCACAACTCAAGAGATTGCCATGTGACTGCTCCATTATTAGGGGGAAGATTTTTATTGTAAAGGAGAGGGAGAAAATATGCAGAGGCATCGGGAAGCGTTCAGGGCAGAGGAAACCAGAAGCAGAGTTGACATGGCTGGGGCTAGGGAGGCAGGAGAGGGAGGGAGAACAGTGGAGATAGCCATGGTCAGAGATAGCAAGAGATGCAGAACACAGAGAAACCCTGTCTCGAAAAACAAAAAAAAAAAAAACAAAAAAAAAAAAACAAAAAAAAAAAACAAAAAAAAAAAAAGAAAAAGAAAAAGAGAAAAAGAAAAAGAAAAAAGAGATGCAGGGGTTGGGGCAGGGAGAATCCTTGGTGGGTTTTTGTTTGTTTGTTTTATTTTTAAGAATTATATATTTATTTTATGTATATGAGTACACTGTCGCTGTCTTCAGACACACCAGAAGAGGGCGTTGGATCCCAGTACAGATGGTCGTGAGCCACCATGTGGTTACAAGGAATTGAACTCAGGACCTATGGAAGAACAGTCAGTGCTCTTAACAGCTGAGCCATCTCTCTAGCCCAACCTTGCTGTTATATAGACTACAAAAGGGTATCTGGGAAAAGGGGCCCTGGGCAGGTGAGAGGGGCCAGGATGGGGGTCTTTGAAATGTCTAACAAGTACTTATGTGTAGGGAGCCTGGAGGCCAGCAAGGGCTTTGATATGGATGTATGTCACTGGAAAGCCATGACCCTTCAGCCATGACTGCTTTTAGGGAATGGCTCCCTTTTAGGGGTAAAACCCATTTCCTATGGAACGCTGGCTTTTATCTTAGCACCAGAAATCCTTCTACAGTCCAGCTCGAGCTCATTCCTTTCCTTCTCTTTCCTTCTCCTTCCTTCCTCCCTTCCTTCCTTCAAGATTTATTTATTTATTATGTGTAAGTACACTGCAGCTATCTTCAAACACTCCAAAAGAGGGCGTCAACTCTTGTTAGGGATGGTTGTGAGCCACCATGTAGTTGCTGGGATTTGAACTCAGGACCTTTAGAAGAGCAGTCAGTGCTCTTAACCGCTGAGCCATCTCTCCAGCCCCCTTTTTTTTGTTGTTTTTTAAAGATTTATTTATTTATTTTATGTATGAATACACTGTAGCTGTCTTCAGACACACCAGAAGAGGGCATTGGATTCCATTACAAATGGTTGTGAGCCACCATGTGGTTGCTGGGATTTGAACTCAGGACTTCTGGAAGAGTACTCAGTGCTCTTAACCATTGAGCCATCTCTCTAACCCGAGCTTTTTTCTTTTTGGTTTTTTGAGACAGGGTTTCTCTGTGTAGCCCTGGCTGTCCTGGAACTCACTCTGGTTTTTTTTTTTTTGTTTTTTTGTTTTTTTGGTTTTTCGAGACAGGGTTTCTCTGTGTAGCCCTGGCTGTCCTGGCACTCACTTTGTAGACCAGGCTGGCCTCGAACTCAGAAATCCGCCTGCCTCTGCCTCCCGAGTGCTGGGATTAAAGGCGTGCGCCACCATGCCCGGCCGGAACTCACTCTGTAGAGCAGGCTGCCAAGCTTATTCCTTGACATATGGACTACATGAGACTTAACAACATGAATCAAGGGGCAGGAGAGATGGCTCAGGGCTTAAAAGCACTGACTGCTCTTCCAGAGGTCCTGAGTTCAATTCCCAGCAACCACATGGTGGCTCACAACCGTATGTAACAGGATCTGACGCCCTCTTCTAGTGTGTCTGGAGCTAGCTTCAGTGAGGAGACCATTGCCAAGTCTTGGGGCGGGGGGGGGGGGGGGACCCAAGGAGACAGACAGCAGAGGTCCTGGGCCACTCCTGCTCCTGTCACAGAACCTACCTCTTAACTCAGGCAGGCCACTTAAGGCCTGCACACTTACATCCCTGGTAGCTTCTATTAGCACTCCTGTGGGGAATCCCCTAGGGAGGGGCTCAGGTCCTCCCACTCCTGACACATTTCAAAGATGTGGTTAGTCACCTGTCCAAAGTACTATCTCTTGATTCGGGTGACAAGCTTTTCCCTTTCCTTCTAGTCTATGCTTCAGTGGGTAAGGGACAGGTGGACTCATGAACAAGACATCAGACATTGGCAAGATGCCTGGTCTGACTTATCTTGGCAACCTTGGCCTCTGAAAGTTCACTTTGCTGTCGGGTCCTCCAGAGACCCCTCCCAAGACCCTTCTCCAGATATCACACCCTCAAGGACCTTCTCCATCCTGTCTGCTGGCACTGGACCGGATGGCAGCAGCTTGGGATCCCCCTGTTATGACCATGATCATGGGACTCTGACTCATAGCTGCCCAGGCCACCTGACCACAGCAAGCAGAGAGGGCCCTACCAGGGGGTTCCCCAGCCACCGCCTTGTTTACCTCCCTGGCTGGCCTGGGAACTCAGGACAGAGCCTGAGTCGCTGTAGGCTGCAGGGCATGCTGGCCTGGCCTGGAACGCAGGGCATCTCCCCATTTCTCTTTCTCCCACTGGTGACAGAGTAAAGGAGTTCCCCACGGTTCCCCATTGGCTCAGATGTTCCATAGGAAGTTTGGTCTGCCTGAAGCTTTAAGGCTGTCAGGCCACTAGACTGCTGAGTCACGCTTGGCCAGCAGCTGACATCAGGATACAGCCTTTGCGTCCCCACTGTCCTCTGCATTAGCAGAGGGTCCTGCAGGATCAGGGGCCTTTTCCTGGGCTAGCAACTGTTGGAGAGGAAAGCCTAAAATTGAGATTGTCCTCTGGGGCAATAGGTGTGTACCTTCCAGCCACTAGGGAAATGGCAGTCACACCTGTGTGGCAAATCACTGTCCATTGCTGAGTCTTCCTAAAATTACAGATTTTTCTGCTCGCACAAAACCAATTCTGAGAGAGGTCCAGGGAAGACATGATAACTGGGAGAGGGACCCCAGGAAGCTGGTGTGGAAACCCTGCCTCAGGGAGACGACTTGAGCTCCAATTCTGCCCTGCATGTCTTCTCCCATGACTTTGACCTAGCAGGTCTAGTCCTATTGACAGGACCATACCTAGAAGGCCTTACAGGATGACATCCCTCTCAGCCTCTGGATTTCCCAGGACTGGGTTCCTGCTTAGAGCTCATTTTGCTTTATTCATTTAATTTGTGGTTTGTTTTTATTTCCCCCCCCGAGACAGGGTTGCTCTGTGTAGCCCTGGCTGTCCTGGAACTCACTCTGTAGACCAGGCTGGCCTTGAACTCAGAAATCCACCTGCCTCTGCCTCCCAAGTGCTAGGGTTAAAGGCATGTGCCACCACTGCCCTGCTTAATTTGTTTTTTTTGAGAGTAGGACTTGCTATGCAAGCCTGGCCGAGCCTTGAATTAGAATTCCTCCTGACTCAGCTTCCCAAGGGCCAGGGTTACAGATGTGTGTCATCATGCTAGCTAACAGGTCACTCTGGCCACAGAAAGCAGCATTTCCTGGTTTTGGCGTTTGTATTGGGGGTTGAACCTAAGATGTAACACATACTAGGCAGGTGCTCTGTCACTGAGCTATATCCCTACGCACCAAATTCCCATTAATGGTATCCCCCGGGTATATCCCTACTAAGCTAAATCCTCATGACCTGTATCCCTACTAAGCTAAATCCCTATAAGCTGTATCCCTGCTAAGCTAAATCCCCTGTATCCTTACTAAACTGTATAGTCAGACTCTTTATTCCCGCCCCCAGCACCCGGCTTATTTATTTATTTTTTTTAGAAGCCTCATGTAGCCAAGGCTGGCTTTGAACTCTGGAACCTCTGGCCTCCCAAGTACTAGGATTGCTTTCTATTTTGAAACAGTTTCACCAAGTTGCTCAAGCAGAATACCTTGAACTTGGTCTTTTCCTGCCTCAGCACCTCAAACAGCTGGAATAACCAACCTGTGGCACAGGACTGGCTATAGCTTCTATTTTGGTTCCTAGTTGGAGGGCAGGTGGTCTGATTCCTTTGTGCTTTGAAGCCACTAAGGCCTGAGATACATGTCCCTTCCCACCGAGAGAGAGAGAGAGAGAGAGAGAGAGAGAGAGAGAGAGAGAGAGAGAGAGAGAGAGAGAGAGAGAATATGAACATGAATTTGTGTGTGTCTGGGCTGCAGTGAGGAATCTCTGGTTGCAATGAACAGGTTGTGACTACTGCTGCCTCTGGAGCCCTGGCTACCCCTCCTACAGGGTGGGTTTGTGAGAAGTCACCAGTGCTTGTCCAACACCTCTCAACCTGATCTTTGTTAAATTGGGTGAGGCCTAAGATGGTGGGTGATGTCCCTTTTATTCAGTGAGGGGCTGGTCATGGTGGATGCCTGGAAGGGGGTGGGAGTGGGGGCTACTACCGGGGACACTATGTTTAGGAGGGTTGGAATGGCATCCTGTGAGACAGCCTGTTTGGCTAAAAGAATGGCTACCTGACAGTAGACATCTGTGTCCTCCTAGCTTCTGGGCCGTACATCCCCCCTGGCTTGGGGACGACACTGCTGAGTCATAGGCAGGCCCAAGCCTGGGAGGCACCTAGGCTCCGATACTTACCGGTCCTTTTCCCAACGACTTGAGGCTGAGGCTGGTCTCTTGTGGTCACCCATGTATTCGGTGGGAAAGAAAAGAGTAGGCAGTGGGGGCGTCTCGCCCCTGTACCTTTCAAGGGTCCCATCAAGGGGGTTCGAGCGGCCGCCCCAGCCTGCGGGGAGGGGCGGGGCTCATAGAGGCTCCGCCCCCACGAGGCGGGGCTCCCCCGTTTTCTATAAAAGCTGGGCTCTCGGCGCCGCCGCTGCCCAGCTGTTTCGTCCGTACCTAGTCTGCGGTTATGGCGTCGTTCACGGTGAAGGCCTATCTTCTGGGCAAGGAGGAGGCGACCCGCGAGATCCGCCGCTTCAGCTTCTGCTTCAGCCCGGAGCCGGAGGCGGAAGCCCAGGCCGCGGCCGGCCCGGGGCCCTGCGAGAGGCTGCTGAGCCGAGTGGCTGTGCTGTTCCCCACGCTGAGGCCTGGCGGCTTCCAGGCGCATTACCGCGGTGAGGGTCTGGGGCGGGGAAGCCAACCTCCCCCGCCAGGGAGTAGCAGGTCTGGGCGAGGACGCGACGGCGCGTCCTCTGGCTCCCCGCGGGGACAGGGTGGTCAGGCGGCCGCTCAGGTTACATCTAACATTCAGCGGTTCGCTTGCTCCCCGTAACGCCCGGTGGTGGGTTCAGTTAAAGCCCCGGAAGACCTGGAACCAGGCAGACGTGGAGGAGGGGTGGAGAGGAGTGACGCGGATAAATAAGCAGCGGGGGCGGGGTGGGGCAGCCCGTGGGAAGGGAGGTAGGGGACCCCGGAACTAGCTCAGTCTCTTGCGTTGGAGTGGCTGGTAGCTGCATGGGGTGGAGCTAGAGGTTGTTGACAAGAGACGAGTGGCCAAGACCCTCCCTATGGGAGGGAACGGTTTTGAGATCTCTTTATGGAGGACTGTGGGTAGGCCAGGTTGGTTGGGCAGTCTCTCTTTTCTGAGATAAAGCCACGTAGCCTGATTGGCCTGGCATTCACGAGTGGTTTAGACCGGCCTCACTCGCTTCAATCCTCTTGTCTCAATTTTCCAGTGCAGGAATCACAGGGACTACTGTACAGAAAATTTTCAGTGTAACTGCGTTATAACCTAGGTCCTGTGCAATTCACCCAGTAAAAGTGTATAACGATTATTCTGTCGTATTAGCAGAGACAGGTCTTACTATATGGCCGGGATGGCCTGTATCTCCAAATTGTCCTTCTGAGTCATCTTTGTGCTAGGGATCCAGTCCAGGGCCTCATGCATGTTAGGCCCTCGAGCAACTGAGCTACCTCCCCAGCTCCTTGCATTTAAAAAAAAAAATGAGTTGTATAACTATTTTCACATTTGGCTTAGAATCTCTTTATTGTTTTATAAATTTTATTTATATATTACATAAAAATTATATAACAATTATTGTAATAATTATTATTTTATTATATAATTTTTTTTCCTGTTTGTCATCTTGTATCCTTTCCAGTTCCAGGCAATGGCTGGTCTACTTTAGTATTCATTTTACTATTAGGAATTAGAACACATTAAAATGGCTTTTTTTTTGCTTTTTTCAAGACAGGGTTTCTCTAGGTAGCCTTGGCTGGTCTGTAGACCAGGCTGGCACAGTGAAGTTTCGTTCATTCACTTATTAATATGTCTAAGGCCCATTTGTAGTGTAGCTCTCACTAATACATTTCCCCTCCAGTACTGGGGATTGAACCTAGGGCTTTGCATATGCTAGTCAAGGGCTCTATTTCTGTACCTGGGCGGTACTCAATTGCTTTTTGTGTATGAAGAATAGTCGTCTTCGGGTATGTCATGTTTAATTTATCTGCTCTGTAGTTTATGGACACTGGCTGCTGTTACTTTTGAGGCGATCTCTCATCTCCCTTATGGTAGCTGTTGCTAAGTGGTTGCTCAGAGGCTCAGTCTAGCCTGCAGGTGTGTGGTTTTGGCCGGTATAAGGTTTTTGTACTGTATCAGGTTTTATACAGACTATTTGTACTGACATAGAAGCATATGTCTGTGATATCAGTTATTGTGTGCAAACAAAATGAAGCCAGATGGGTTTGAGAAATGCGTCAATGGTTAAAGCCTTGGCTGCTTTTCTAGAGGACCCAAGTTCTGTCCCTAGCACTCATCACAGCTGCAGGTCCTGGGGACCCAACACCTCTTCTGGCTTTTGTGGCACACACACACACACACACATAAATGTGTGTGTGTGTGTGTGTGTGTGTGTGTGTACATACATATGTAAAAGTAAATATTAAAAAAAAAACCTGGAAGCCTGGTTGCATGTTTGTAATCCCAGCACGAAGGCGGCTCATCCACAAGTTGTAGGCTGTCCTGCTCTAAGTAGTGTCAGGCCAGGTAGGGCTACATACTAAGATCCTGCCCCTGAAAGCAGAAAACATAGAATTGACATATTTAACAAACAACAACCTCAGAACAACTTAGCTGGAGCCTGAATGCAGTGGTTTCTAGCTGTCTAGTTGAAGGGAGGGGACAGATGGACTTATGTCCTTTACTTCTGAAGCCTGAGGCCTTTGAAGGGCTGGGCCATCAGGACGAGGGTGGGATCTCCCAGGTGATGGACCCAGACCTGGTTAGGCGTGGCCTGAGGGCACAGGTGGCCCAGTGGTTAGTGGCAGGAAGCTGGACCCTTATACACATACACACATGACATATGTTCTGCCTTCTGCATGCACTAACCTAGGACCTAGGTTGGAGCACATACTCATCCCGTATCAGAATGAACGGCCACCTTGCTGCTTGGCCCAGCACCCAGGTTGAGTGTAGAGCCTTAGTAGATGTCCCTTTACCACTGGGCTCTGTACACTGCAGCAGATGCTGGGTGCTTCTGCTGCCTTTTGGCCTCTAGTTCTGGGAATGGAACCTAAGGCCTCTGCATGCTCCACCGCCGAGCTGTGTCCCTGGCTCTGATGTATCATTTCTTGAACAATCTAGATGAGGATGGGGACTTGGTTGCCTTTTCCAGTGATGAGGAGCTGACAATGGCTATGTCCTATGTGAAAGATGACATCTTCCGCATCTACATTAAAGGTAAAGACTGAATCCAGGCGCTTCCTGTGGGGCTTTCCTCCAAGGCTCAGGAGTCTGCGTGGTGATGCTGTGGGGTGGGCGTAGCGGGGCTGGGAGTTGTCAGAGGCACAGAGGTCCTGGCCTCCTAAGCAGTTGTCCTTAGCAACTAAGTTCTGGATGGACTCTTTGACTCTCCCTGCAGAGAAGAAGGAGTGCCGGCGGGAACATCGCCCACCATGTGCTCAGGAGGCACCCCGAAACATGGTGCACCCCAATGTGATTTGTGATGGTTGCAACGGGCCTGTGGTGGGAACTCGCTATAAGTGCAGTGTGTGCCCAGACTACGACCTGTGCAGCGTGTGCGAGGGGAAGGGCCTGCACAGGGAACACAGCAAGCTCATCTTTCCCAACCCCTTTGGCCACCTCTCTGATGTGAGCTGGGGCTCTGCCGTCCTGGGCGTGGGAGGTATACAGGGTGGTGGGAGCTGGAAGCCCTGACCCCTCACTCTCCTGTCTTGCTTCCTCCTATTCAGAGCTTCTCTCATAGCCGCTGGCTTCGGAAGCTGAAACATGGACACTTTGGCTGGCCTGGCTGGGAGATGGGCCCACCAGGGAACTGGAGCCCACGTCCTCCTCGCGCAGGGGATGGCCGTCCTTGCCCCACAACTGAGTCAGGTAAGGCTGGTATTTGAACCAGCTTTTGGGTGTCTTAAGTAGCCAGCTAGTTCAGGTAGGCCCTTGGCCAAGCCATCCCCATAGCCTGAAGTCCAGAAGTACCCACACTAAGTTGTACGTTACACATCCCTTTACCTTTTTTTGTCTTTTGGGGGAATGGAGGTTGAACCTAGGGCCTTGCACATAACACCTAGGGGTTCCTTTGTTGTGCTACACTCTGTCCTTATCCATGGTATCAAACCCTCTTAACCCCGAAGAGACAAAGCATTTCTCTTTTACAAGTGGGTAAACAGGTGGCTGAATGCCTGAGCCCACTAACTTCCCTAAATGGCCAACCGTCCCCTGCCAGGCCGCCCTTGTGAGGCATGGGTAGGTGGCTGGATTTCTAGAATGTATTTTCTTTTGTTTTGGGTTAACTTTGGAATATCAGGGCCATAGCTGCTGAAATCTTTAAACAAAAAACCCATGGTCCCAAAGCCAGGTGTGGCAGCATGTACACTGTAATCTCAGGCCTCGGCATGTAGAGGCTGGAGGACCAGGAAGTCAGAGCCAACCTTGGTATAAGTAAGATCCTGTCTCAAAATCCTGAAAGCAAAGAACTCACAAGTGGGCGGGCCCACATTTTAGATTTGGGGTTTCTGCCTTTTGATTTTTTTTTCCCCCTCTTGAATCTCTCTATGGCCCTGGTGAGCCTAGAACTCACTGTGTAGCCCAAGATGGCCTTAAACTTGAGATTTTGCTGCCTCAGCCTCTTGAGGCATGGATTATAGACATGTGCCAGCACAGCCAGCCAGGCTCTGTGGATTTTGAGTAAACAGCACATCTAGGACAGGGTCAGTATTTATATATGGGCTGTACTGAGCCAGAGAGGCCCAACATGTGACCCACTAGGGGACCAAGCTTGCAGAGGGGAGGGAAGAGGAAGAAGTACAAAGTATGGTCAGGCAATCCCAAGCCAGGAATTACCTAGGTGATAGGAACCTTGGAACCCATGTGCTGGGACTGTGGTAGGTGGCAGTCACAGAATTTGAGGTCATCTTTCTTCTTGTAAAACTCGACAGCTTCTGCTCCACCAGAAGATCCCAATGTCAATTTCCTGAAGAATGTGGGGGAGAGTGTGGCAGCTGCCCTCAGCCCTCTAGGTGAGTGAGCTTCCTTGCCATCCTGTGAGATACCCTAGTGGCTTGATGACTGTCTTAGTTTGGGTTTCTATTGCTGTGAAGAGATGCCATGACCTCAGCAACTCTTATAAAGACAGCATTTCACTGGGGCTGGCTTACAGTCTGAGAGGCTTAATCCATTATTGTTATGAAGCATAGCAGCACAAGGCACACATGGTGCCAGAGAGACGGAGCTGGGAGGCCACATCTGGCTTGAGATTCCGAGCCCTCAAAGCCCACCCTAGTGACTCACTTCCTCCAACAAAGCCACGCCTCCTGATAGTGCTACTCCCTATGAGCCTATGGGACCAATTTTATTCGAACTACCACAGTGGCTCAAAGTGCAAATAGCCTTTGGCAGCCTTTCCTGGCACGGTGCAGAGGCCAGGGCAGATATGTGTGCTTGACTCCAGCAAGGTTTTGTTGCGTAAAATTAGCCTTTGCTGCGGACTGGAATGGGCTCCTGAAGGTTGAGCTCCTGGCTGACTTTGAGCTTTCTTCACAAAGCAGAATGAACTAGTAGGGGGAGATAGATTGGCAGATGGGCCAGCTGATCACAGCTTTGGGGTCACAGCAGCCTGCTTTTTCTGAGCCAAGTGCGTTGTAATCGTTTAGACTTGAAAGCAGGCCGGTGATTTGTTCTTCTTTTCTTTAGACAAGGCTTCACTGTGGCCCAGGCTGACCTTGAGCTTGTGCAATTCTTCCTTGGCCGACCAAGTGCTGGGATTTGTTTCCTTCCTCATTGGAGAAGTCCAAGCCTCTCTGAGACAGGGAGAAGGTGCTAGAGTAGGGGCAAGTGCTTTGGGTTCCGACAGGCTCCATGCAAAGGACAGTGGGGGTCGTGGCCGGTGTCATCTCTATACTGTGATCCTAGGCACTGGCTCTTGGACACACTGGTGTGGTTTAGAAGGTGCTTGCCCACATCTGGTTACCCTGTTTGCAGTGTTAGTAGGTGGCCACAGGAGCCTGTGCAAAGGCTGTGTCAGTATCCAAAGGAATGCTGATGAAGAGTGTCTAAGCCCCACCAATCTCCACTTCATCTCGTATCAGGTGTGACCACCGCTCGCTGCAGGCAAGGCCATCTCTACTCATGCTGCCCCAGGGGCAGCTCTGAGGCAATAGGAACATCCTGGCCTGGCAGTTAAGTTGAGCAGCTGAGGATGAGCTGTGCTGGAGCTCTGCGTAGAGTGTTAAGACCGTGTGTTCAATTCCCAGCACCAACACCAAGCACAGCCAAGGCAGTTCAGTCAGACCACGGCCTTAGCACTGGAGGAAGAGGCTCTTGAGAGAGCCAGGGCCCCACACAGCCAGCTGATGGCTTTCATATCGGGTACTTGAAGCACCTGATCCTTTTGCTACATAAGTTAAGGCACCAATCTGGAAGTGGGCATCAGAAATAAGCAAAGGAATAGGTGGCCCAGCATTTCAGCCTCACTGGCCTGACAACAGCTGAAGAATCCTTGTTGAGGGGAGGCCAAATGCCTAACAGAACAGCAGCTCCTGGCAGCTGGGTTTTCTTGGTGCCTGCCTCTGGATGCTCTATATATGTGAAACTGACAGTGGTCCTGGTCATGCCAACAGTGTCTTGCTAGTGTCTTTAGGATCAGAAGCCATATATGACTATCTCAAAGGGTCATCTGGGGGCCAAATCCCATATGCGTTGGGGAGGGCCTGACTACTGAGTGTGCTCTCCAAGGAAAAGCCAAACCCGATGGGTGCCCGATAGCCATGAACCACAGCAAATGAAAAAGACTCTGGAAAGAATCGGGAAGTTATAATACAGAAGGGGAGATGCACTCCTCACAGTAGCGAGAAGACCTACAAGCCCAGTGCCAGCAACATTTACACAGTGGTAGTAGTGTAAATACTGTTTTTTTGCTTGGTTGGATTTTTTTCAGTCAAAGGTGGTCTCTTAAAAGGACAGGGAAAGGGAGGTCAATATTGACAAGGTAGGAAGTAAACAAATGAGCTGTGGGGGTTGAAAGGCCCCCAGTGGGACTCAGGGTCGGTTGGTGTGTGGTTGGGAAGGAACTGTTGAAGCTGTGGGTGCTGTCCTTTCACAAGTGAACCTGCTGGGTCCCTAAGCTCCTCCCACAAACATGGGCAGGCTGCTACACTGGTTGGGTGATCTCCAGCCTCAGGGCCACACGCTCAGCTGAACCTTGGAGTTCAGATGTATAGTTGTCACATCATGAGGCCTTGTGTGTCGTGGTCTCCAGCAGTCATGGCTAGACATTCTGCCCATGTATAGTACTGGCCTGGCCTCTGCAGTCTGGTTTCTATTGGGTTGGGAAAAACAAGGTTTCTCCTGGGGGGTACTTTGTGGTGATGGGTGTGTTACCAGGGCTGGGATTGGGAGAAAGAGCTCAGCTTTTTGTTTCTGGCCTGTGGGGGTTGTCACATGGTCTGTCATGTCACATAGTCACCTGGTCACCTAGAGCTATGCGGTTCTGGGGTTGAGGCCAGCTGCTACATCCTTATGCTGGCCGCCCGTGTCCTAATCTGTATGCTCTGTTGGCGACTGAGTCTGAAAGCCCTTCCTCACTTCCTCAGCCCACAGTGCCCACATCACCAAGACAGATGCAGGGAAGGCCTCTGGACTTGACAGTTCAATTCTTTCTCCTCTCTAGGCATTGAGGTTGACATTGATGTGGAACATGGAGGGAAGAGAAGCCGCCTGACACCCACCACCCCAGAAAGTTCCAGCACAGGCACAGAAGAAAAGAGTAACACTCAGCCAAGCAGCTGCTCTTCGGAAGTCAGCAAACCTGACGGGGCTGGGGAGGGCCCTGCTCAGTCTTTGACAGAGCAAATGAAAAAGATAGCCTTGGAGTCGGTGGGACAGCCAGAGGTAGGTCAGCCTGAGGAATCCTGTCCTTCTGCTATCACCCTGAGCCTCCTGGTAGAACTCTGTAGAGAAAATTTACTTAGCTCTGGAGCTGTAACTCATCATACAGCTGGCGCCCATGAGGTCCCAGGTTCAGTCCCTGGCTGGGAACAGATAGTGAGGTTAGAGTTGTCATTGCTTAGGCTCTGATGCTCACAGCAGGTTGTATTCCAGGAACAGATGGAGTCGGGAAACTGCTCAGGAGGAGACGATGACTGGACACATTTGTCTTCGAAAGAAGTGGACCCATCCACAGGTGAACTCCAGTCTCTACAGATGCCAGAATCGGAAGGGCCAAGCTCTCTAGACCCCTCACAGGAAGGACCCACAGGGCTGAAGGAAGCTGCCCTGTACCCACATCTCCCACCAGGCATGTGGTCACCAGAAGTTTCCTTTTCCTTCTTTGCTTGCAGAGGATCCTGTCCTGGCTGGTCTTGGCAACACAAAAGGGTTGCCTGGCTTGGGATTTTTTTAAAGGAAGTACCTTACTATTTTGTGTACTCCAGGTGGCCTGCCTGCAGTGACGGCTGTCACTGTTAGCTGACATTAGAGAAAACTAGAACATGGTTCACACTTCTGTCTACATCAAGCAATACTAACGTCATCTCATTTTTAGGAATTCCTAGATCTCAGTACCCAGGGATTCTGAGAAGGCAGATGGGACAGGGAAGGCAACACTAGCTTTGGGCAGCCGTGCACCATGAAGTGGACTCATACTCTCCACACCATTTCCTCAGGGGGTTGTAAATCTTACTGGCAGGTGCCACAGCCCAGGCCCCAGCCAGGCAGCAGTGTGTGTAAAGTGCTGGACAGGGATGGGCAGTCCCAAGTGTATACTGCAGAGGAGGCAGCCCAGCTACCCCAGAGCAACAGGGTTCAGGCGGATGGCTTATGTCTGGGCCAGATCTGCTGTTTGGACTTGAAAGGGTATTTTCTCTGCAAAGAGCAAAGGGGCAGTGAACGGCAGCATGGGTGAGAGTCTAGGGGAGGTGCTCTGTCATGAGTTCAAGGGCACCCTGGCTACATTGACCTTTGTACTTTGGTGACAGACTGTTTAGCTCAAATGTGCAAGGCTCTGGGATGGAGTCACAGCCTGGATTTAAAACAAAACAAAAAACAAAAGGCAGGTTATGGGAGCTGTAGAACTGGCTCATCGGATAAGGTACTTACACTGCAAATGAGGCCCAGAATTTTGAGTTTCCAGAAAGCCAAAAGGCTGAGCAGTTCTGGCAGCTGTCTATAGTCCCAGGCCTTAGGAGGCAGACAGACTTCCTCTACAAGTGGCTCAGTGGGATTGGTAAGCTATTGGCTCACAGAGACCCTAACTCAATCAAGTGGAGAGCAATAGAGGAAAAG
Organism: Mus caroli; assembly: GCF_978045245.1. Lineage (NCBI taxonomy): Eukaryota > Metazoa > Chordata > Mammalia > Rodentia > Muridae > Mus > Mus caroli. Next base: position 72,871,603 of record NW_028227268.1, read on the forward strand.
CCTTACTTCAGCTCTGGGCCTCCACACCTTTACACATACATGTTCACCCACGTGGGAACATGAGTACACACAACACATATGCCAAGTAATAATAGAGGGTGAGGCAGTTAGAGATTTTTTTTTTTTTTTTTTTTTTTATCTATAAAGGGTTTTGTTTGGTTGGTTTTGAGATGGCATCTCACTGTTGCCCAGGATGTTCCTGCTTCCTGCTCTTGAGTGTTGGGATTACAGGGTTGAGCTATACGTCTGTCAATAAAACTTTATAGGAAAATAGCTGCACTTATTTGTCTACATATCTTCTGGCTGTTTTGTACTTCATTGGCAGAACTGAACAGTTGTGACCAGGACTGGAGAGTCTGCAAAGCAAGCTGTCTGATCCCTTAGCCTTTGAAGGTCCCTATAAGGCCTAAGCAGAGGGGTAGGGTCTTCCTGGCAGGCAGGAGCTGCTCTGCTGTGAGTACAGCAGGATGCCTTACTTTGCTGTCTTGTTTTGGCAGAGGCTGATCCCCGGCTGATTGAGTCCCTCTCCCAGATGCTGTCCATGGGTTTCTCGGATGAAGGCGGCTGGCTCACCAGGCTCCTACAGACCAAGAATTATGACATCGGGGCTGCTCTGGACACGATCCAGTATTCGAAGCACCCTCCACCATTGTGATAGTGCTGTGGCCAAACCCCACGACCCACCCCCTTTGTCTTGTAGTTGCATCACGTAGAGCAGCAGGGCTTCTATAGATAGGCCCAGTGTCTTGGCTTTCTTGTAGAATCTTCAGGTGGGAACGTGTGATGCCTTTTCAGGCAATAGGAAAGTGCATGCGGAGAGTTCTGAGTGTGCATATGCTGAAGCCTGAGAACAGACCCAGGTACCCGTGGCTGAGCTGAGCTTCCTCTGCTTTCCCTAGGCCTGGCCTCTGCAGGGAACTGCGGCACACACTGCACTCCCACCTGCTCTTGCCGCCAGCATTGCACCAGCAGTCCAGAATTCCTGCCTGATAACCCGTGTTTCCTTTATTAAAAGTGATTAGTACAACTGCTAGTTATTTTCAACAAATAAAGCCGTTATGTTAAGAGGGGACTGCCCATAGTGAGTGAAAGGTGGCAGGCAGGGGCCTACAGCTCCTAGGGAATGGAGAATTCATGTGAAGGATCTTACCATATACTGTCCCCCTTTCTAATGGCCACTCTTTAGTGTTTGTGTCTAATGTTAATGCTTAAAGTTCAAGACCCCCATGTAGCTTCCTCTGACTTGGTTTTTAAGTAACCTGTAATAAAATGGCATATGCACTTTAACCAGCCTGTCATCCTTACTAGTGTAGCAGCAAGAGGACTCTGTTGACAGGCATGTTTATTGTTGGGTTATTTGTTCCAGAGCACCCCAGTCTGTGACAAGGAGGACTGGCATCGAGGGACACAGGACAGTGAAGGCTACAGGTCGTCATCAAAGTCCTCTCCAGTTGTAAAGAGGTTGTGCAGTTGCAAGGGTGGAGCCTTCTGGGTCCCTTGAGCCAAAGGCCTACCATCTGCTCGAGGAGTCCCCATGGCCCTTGGCTGCTCTCGGGTCTTCCTGTCAGGTCTGTCCAGCTGTGGGGTGGTAGTGTGAATGGCTTGAGGAGGCCTAATGGCAGGGGCTCTGCTGAAGTGGCCTTCCACTGGAGTCTTGTTCTCAACAGTCCCTTGTGCCAGGTCAGCTAGCATGGTGCCCTCCTGCAGAGGACTTGATGGTTTCTCATCCACTTGAGGACTACTTCCAGGTGACAGGAGAAACCGTGCCCATTTAGAAGATGGGGCATTAACTTGTGTAACAGGACTTGGTAGTTTCCACCTAGGAAAACCGAGCTCCCTGGTGTGGTTCGCAGCACTGAGGGCAGGGCTGGTGCCTTGCTGCTCTGTTCCAAACAGGCCAGTGGAGTCCTGAAAGTAAGCAGAGAAAGCGCTCAGCTTGGCAGGATGCTCAGCAAACCCTGCTTTCTGCAAAACCACTGCCAATCCCTGCAGACCAGGAACATGCTGTCATTATGAGGTTTAACAAATCAGTCTTACAATGCTCCCCGCCTTACCCTGACCTGATAAGTCCCATGACCACATTTTCATATAAAGAAGACATCCTACCACTGAGTGAGCCTTCTCTTGGGAAGCTTTGGGAGATGTGAGCAGGAAGGGGCCTAGACACTGACCACCTAAAAAGCTGCAGTCTTGTCATGCCTGCACACTCCCAGCTTGGCCAGGACATCTCAAAGCTGGACTGTGGTGCAGGAGCCCAGGTGGCTCCACTGAGGTCTCGGGTGTGACATGGTGCTAGGCCTGGCTTTCCCAGCTCAGAAACCAGAGTTGCAGAGGACACGGTTTCACTGCTTCCAAAGGACAGTGTGACAGTAACACTGGGTCTTTGCACCACAAGTGCCCAGGTAATGCTGAAAAGACTATGATGCTGGCCGCTGAACTTGCTGTGAACTCAGACGCTTCCAAAGTCAGTTCCTCTAAAATAGCAGCCTGGTGATACTGGACACTGACTCAGTTATATGTTTGGTCTAGGATGTGGTCCATGGCAAAGTCTCTGTAACTTACAACCATGATTCTGAGTCAATATAATGGGACTATACCTACCAGATCACTAGGTAGTTCATGAAACATCAAAATTTAACTCTGTCTCTGGGCATTGTGCCCTGCTCAGCATGCAGTCTGAGGCTGAGCTGGCGGCCTTTCACCTCTTAGAGGAAGAACTCTCATTCCTAGGGCTTCCATCGCTGTGCTGAATATACAGTGGGCCCACTAGGTCTGAGCATCAGCATACTATAAGCAATGTGTTTCCACAGTCAGAAGCCCAGGCAACTCTGTGACCAGGCTAACAAAGTTCCTCCACTCTACAGGGTTAGTCTTGCCTCAAATCCTACTCACCAGCCTTGGTTGACTCCAAGGTCTCAAGCTGTCCTCTTGGCTGTGAAATAAAGGCATGAGATAACACCCATGACAATGTCTTGCTGTGTGTCTGAGTGGCCTTGAATTGAGCTCTTCCTGCCTCAGTCTCCTGAGGGCTGGGATTATGGGTGTATTCCACCTGGCTCACGAATTGGTCTTTTTGTGGGGTGGGAGGAAACAAGTGTTTGCTATGTACCCTGGAACTTGCTCAGTATACTAGACTGGCTTTGAATGCACAGAAACCCATCTATGTCTCCTAAGGCAGAGATTAAAGGTATGTGCCACCATGCTTAGCCTTAGGACATAGCTTTAAGGAGAAAAGACATGAATCTCATGTTACAAGTTGTACTTTTTAGTATATAAATCTCTTATTAACTGTGAAGAAATATAAGATATCTAAAGTTTCATGTCTGCAGTCTTAGTGCTCATGAGGCACAGAGAAGATATTATAACCTGGGCCCAAAAGTTTGAGGCCAGCCTAGGCAATGAGGCAAGGCCATGTCTCCAAGAACAAAAACCAAACAAATAAATTCCATGGGGCTGGGAGCATCGCTTAGTAATGATGTTTATGCCTATCACAAGGCCCTGGCTTAAAGCCCTAACACTGCACATGTGTGTTTCTGTGTATGCAAATATGCATGCAATCCTACGTTGGCCTCACGGTCACTGACCTGGTGTTCAAAGTTGTCCTCAACACTGTCCACACCCTGGCCATGCAGGCTGTGTGCAGGCTGCCCTGTGCGCCGATTCCATCTCCTGGAAAAGGAAAGAAGCAAGTAAGCTCTCATCTCATCCAATGATCTCACAGAAAGCAACTGAGATGATCGATCATCTGGGCTGACTGACGGAAGGGATCATGAACTCTTACAGGTTCCTACACCACCTCCAGAGCAGTCCAGCCAGGCCTCTTCTTTGGCTTGTAGTTGTTAGACTATTCTTACTTGAAGTTGTAACTTCAATCTCCTTTGTCCTCTGAGAGTCATGCAACATCCTGAGCTCAACACAGTTTCTCTGGAAACTTACTAAGACACATGGAGATCTGGAGAAAACTCCAGGCCCACTGATTACTTTGGCCACACTTCCATGGCCAGCCTTGAACTCATGGCACTCCTACTTCAGCCTCCTCCTCAGGAATGGAGCTGTAGGCATCCAGGCTAATGGCTTAGCTAGCCTTCTGCTCCCCTCTGCCAGACAGCACACTCTGATGGTTAGCAGTGATGGCTAAAGAGTCCCACTTAGTGACTTCTGGGGCTGCGCATCCACCCCCCTTCAGGAGTAGTGTGGGCATGGGGAAAGCCGGATGAGACCCGCTTGGCACCTCTTCCTGGGTTGGGCTGGACTGCTTGGCCGCTCAGCACTGGTTGAAAGCTGTGTCTTAAGAGCTGGTCTCCCTCTGTCCAGCTCCTGGTCCTCGCAGCCCTTGTCCAGATACTTCAACCAACGGGACTCGAGGGGCTTAGACGGTGCCTAAATGCCAGAGCAAAAGGCAGATCTCAGAGTTTAAAGCAGCCTAAGCCCACCCCATAATGCTTAGGTCAGAGTTCTTAGGACCCATGTCTCTCTCTCATCACTAGGAATCACTAGGAAAGACTTCTAGTAGAGCAAAATGTGGACACAGCTGCCTGCCCTGAGACTACAACACTGGAACACTGGTTCTCAACCTTTCTCATGCTGCGACCCTTTAATACAGTCAGTGCCTCATGTTGTGGTGACCCCAACCACAACATTATTTCCATTACTATTTCATAACTGTCATTTTGGTACTGTTTGTTTGTTTGGTTTTGGTTTTTCAAGACAGGGTTTCTCTGTATAGACCTGACTGTCCTGGAACTCACTCTGTAGACCAGGCTGGCCTTGAACTCAGAAATCCGCCTGCCTCTGCCTCCCAAGTGCTGGGATTAAAGGCGTGCGCCACCACTGCCTGGCAATTTTGGTACTCATGAATTGTAATAAGGTATCTGATATGCGGTACATGTGATATGCAACCCCTGTGAAATTGTTGTTCATTCCCAAAGGTGTCTTGACCCACAGGTTGAGGACCAGTGCTCTAGTAGGCTGGTGTACACAGGCTTGTCACGGACCTTCACAGTGTCAACATTCTCCCACTGCTCACTCATGATGCACAGTGAAGAGGGAACTGCAAATAGCAAATAATTAAGACATGAAATTGGTGTACCAAGACACTCCAGATTTCTGTTTATTTTTGTTTTTTTCTAGACAGGGTTTCTCTCTGTCTCCTTGGCTGTCCTGGAACTCCCTCTGTAGACCAGGCTGGCCTCAAACTCAGAGATCTGCCGACCTCTGCTTCCTGAATGCTGGAATTAAAGGCACGCACCAACTGCCTGTTGACACTCTAGAATCCTCAAACATGAAAATTCCTGAAGACTATACAGTTCCAGAGAGGAGTCAGTACTGTTGCTCAAACCTGGGGCTAGTCACACAGACACCAGGCAAGTGGTCTACCCTAGGCTGCATCCCAATCCCCAGCCCCAGGTATTACTTGTAGTAAGAATGGCATAAAATAATCTTTGTAAAGGCCCAAACAGGGCTAGGTGTGATGGCGCACACCTTTAGTGCCAGAACTCAGAGAAGCCAGGGCCATACAGAGAAACCGTGTATCAGAGAGAAAGAGGGGGGGAGAGGGAGAGAGAGAAGGGGAGGGGAGGAGAAGAGGGGGAGGGGAGGGGAGGGAAGGAGAGAGGAGAGGAGAGGAAAGGAGAGGAGAGAGAGAAGAGAAAGAGAGAGAAGAGAAGAGAGGAGAGAGGAGGAGAGAGGGAAGGGAGAGGAGAGAGGGAGAAGAAGAGGGAGGAGGAGGAGACTGAGCAGAAGTGTATATACATGGATACACACACATGTTATATACATGGATACACACACATGTTAGAAGGGCTTTTTGTGTGCTTCTAAGTGCTTCCTTTGTTTAAAATAAACTATGAAAGCTAAGTGCAGAGAGATGGTGGCTGATTTAAGTCATGAGCAGAGGAGGGTCATAGCTGCAGATGTGTCGCAGGAGTTTCTATACACCACACTGGTAGTCACAGTGCAGCATCCTGGTTTAATACTATGTCAGTCAAGTTAGTCACTAGCCAGGCGAGGCGGCGCACACCTTTAATTCCAGCATTCAGAAGGCAGAGACAGGCAGAACTTTGAGAGTTCGAGGCAAGCCTGATCTACAAAGTGAGTTCCAGGAAAGTCAGGACTATACAGAGAAACCCTGTCTCACAAACAAATCAAAAAAGAAGCCAGTCCCTACCCACCCAACAGTGCCTGACTGGCTGAGCACCTATTTTGTAAGCCTTCTTCAGGCTCTAGGGCTAGAGAACACAGCTTGCCATTCCTGCTCTTGAGGAGTGAGTGTGCAGCAAGGGAGGGGGAGGGTAGGTGCAGCAGGGTGGAAGGGAGGCTCAGGGAGTTCTGCAAGCAGATGAGGGAAGTCCAGGTCATAGAGCAGGCGAGGAGGTATGCACCGTTGCAAAAGGACATGGTCTTTCACCGTTGTGTCTCCTGCAGCGTCACTCCAGTGTCTGTCATTAGGATGCAACAATAAGCATTTGCTGAAGCAATGACTTTCGTTGTTGCTGGGCATTGATTCCCCAGCCTTGGGCGTACGAGGCAAACACGTGACTAATGAATACTGTTAATACTTACAGTTTTGGGCTAGCCTGCACAAGATTCCAACACACCAGACTCAAGTGAAAAATCAAGTCACATGTGGTAACTTGGCACTCTATCACTAACTTGGAACTGAAATTTGTCAATTCCTGGAAAGCAGGAGAGACGGTGGCCCAATGCCCTAAGAGGCCAGTGTCTACGGATACCGCAGCAGCCCTCTCTTAGATGATGTTTAGTCCCAAAAGGAAGCTGAACTGAGCCATCAGTCTTTCCTGTGGTTCTGTCTCCCTGTCAACTTACAAAGGAAGCCACCTGAGGTGTCAGTTTACCTTCTGTTCAGCTTCTCCCCCTCAGCTTGTCTACTCAGCTCACTGGAGCACTCCTTCTGGTTTATGGACTGAAGGTCCCGCCTGACTCTAACAGGCAAATGAAGCCAACTAAGACCTTTAAATGCCTTGTAATTTGTTCTTGGGCGGCCCAGGGGACAGGGTGGGGCAGTGGCACTGGCTTACCTGCTGACTCCCAGCCTCGGCCTGCAGAGGGCCTGCATTTTCTTCTTCACTGCCATTTACAGCTTCCTCCACAGACCTTAAGGGAAGATGTAGGACAGGGAAGGTGAAGCAAGTGGGTACGAGACCTGGCAAGGCTAGGGCTGTCCTGAGGTGTCACGGACATTCCTGCTGCCCTCATGGGAGGCACTCACTTCTCAGCACTTCAGGAGGTGTGGGCAGAGTAGTTTACTCCTTGTGACTGAGGGGTAGGACAGCCAGGTAAAACAGTTAAGTACAGGTACTTCAGGTCACAGAGACCTCTACCTGCCTCTGCCTTCCAGGTTCTGAGATTAAGGACTTATGCCACCACCACCTGGCTCTTAGGCAAATCTTAAAAAGAAACTTTACATACATATAAGTAAGTGTAATAAAACTCTACTTTTCCTGGAGAGGTGGCTCAGTTGTGAAGAGTATAGTTGCTTTTGCAGAGACTTGGGTTAAATTCCCAGTGTCCACAGATGGCTCATAAGCATCTATGACTCACGATCCAGGGGGTGATGCCTTCTGAGCTCTGCAGGCACTAGGCACACACCTAGTGCACATACATACAAGCAACAACACACAAAATAAATCTAAATAAAATTTAAAACCCTTTACTTTTAAATTTTTTAAAATTAACTAATTTGGATATAACATTTATACTTAGTAAACCTAGCTTCGTGTTTGTTGCTTTGTTTGAGGGTTTGTTGGTTGTTTTTGATATGGGGTCTCACTATGTAACTCTGGCTATCCTGGAACTCATGTAGACCAGGCTGGCCTGACTCACAGAGATCCTTTTGACTCTACCTCCCCAGTGCTGGAATTAGTGTCATCGCCACCAAAAGTTTTGTTGTTGTTGTTTTGTTTGTTTGTTTGTTTGGTTTTTTGTTTGTTTGTTTTTTTGAGACAGGGTTTCTCTGTGTAGCCCTGGCTGTCCTGGAACTCACTTTGTAGACCAGACTGGTCTTGAACTCAGAAGTCTGCCTGCCTCTGCCTCCCAAGTGCTGGGATTAAAGGTGTGTGCCACCACGCCCAGCTATAATTCTGTTTCTTATTTGAGATATTTTTATAGTTATCTATGTTCTATGTACGTGTGTGTGCACATGTGCCAGCATGAGAGAAATGAGGGAGGCCAAGACAACTTCCAGGGGTCACGTGTTTCCTCCTCCTGCGTGGGTCCCAGGGATCAAGGCTTAGCTTGTCAGGTGCCTTTACCATAACACTGAGCCATCTCACTGGTTCTGGTACTTGGTTTAAAAAATCAACATCCGCCGGGCAGTTGTGGCACATGCCTTTAATCCCAGCACTTGGGAGGCAGAGGCAGGCGGATTTCTGAGTTCGAGGCCAGCCTGGTCTACAGAGTGAGTTCTAGGACAGCCAGGGCTACACAGAGAAACCCTGTCTCGAAAAACCAAAAAAAAAAAAAAAAAAAAAATCAACCTCCCAAGAGTCCACTGAATTCACAGAAACACAGTTTCACTTTGTATGGTGACGTGGCTCTGCCATACTGGTGAACCAGCTGCATTTGGTAGTCTTGTTTCTCAGACAGAATTTCCCTGTTTGCAGACAGAACAACGGACTTATGTTTAGCATTTAAATGCTCTGCTCTTATCAGTTCATATACTGCTACACACACACACACACACACACACACACACACACACACACACACACACACACACACAGAGTACTCAGGACTAAACTTAGGGCCTCTCCTATGTTACACAAGACCACTAGGTTCTGACCCCTATCCTACTTAGTCTCTCCAGCTGCATTTAATCTCTTGTGGCACTATGATCGAGTTACTTGGTTTTTTACTTTTTTTTTTTTAAAGATTTTATTTATTATTTTATGTAAGTACACTGTAGCTGTCTTTAGACACACTAGAAGAGGGCCTCATCTTACTACGGGTGGTTGCTGGGATTTGAACTCAGGGCCTTGGGAAGAGCAGTCAGTGTTCTCACCCACTGAGTCATCTCGCCAGCCCGTTTTTTTGTTTTAACTTTTTTAACCCTTGCCCATCGACTCATATTCCTGAGGCAAGATTAAATGCAGGGAGTTCATCCGTCAGGTCCCAAGCCCTGGAAGCCTGACCTGTAAAGACATATGTCTAATAAAAACATCTGGAAACTAACTCCAAAATAGTACCGGAAAAGGAGGACCACCACGTGCTGTGCTCCATATAGGTGGGGCCACTCTCATCCTTCTGAGAGTCGCCTCACACCCTCTCCTCCTGTCCTCCTCTCTCTGCTGCTGGCGACCACTGCTTCCCTCCTAATTTGACATGCACATAGCTGACCAGGCTTTTGTTTCTCCACAACTTGTCCTTTCATGACTGATCTGTGGCCAAGTTTTAGGCTGAGTCCCCCTGTGAGGAGCCTGAATATTCTCTGGCTCCAGAATAATGAGTAGCTACAAAGTGAACCCAAGTTTTACTTTGAGGAGTGTGAGGGGTACTCTGTGGGGTCACAGTTAAGGGAACACAGGACTCTAGGGATGAAGTGTGGCTGCCCCTCTACAGGGTCCATGTTGTCTTGCACCCCTGTTCTTTCTAACAAACCTCTAGGATCTACACTCTCTGTACCACCTCCACTGCTGTGGAACCCTCATTTTCCTCTGCTCCGGCATGGAGGCTCTCCTGGCTCTACCTCCCCTTCTCTGCTGGTGTCTATAACCCTTGCGTAATCTCTGTAGCCAATGTTTCAGGACTAGTGGTGGGGCCTTGAGAGAACTGGCAGATGCTCAACTGTTTTTGAAAACAATGAAAATTTTGCTTGCTGTACATTTGGGATATAAGCAGATAGAACAGAAGCATTTCTGGAAAAAGCCAAATGCCCCAAGTAGTCACACCTACTCAGACACTCGACAATACATTGTCTTCCCCTTCTGGGGACTGTCAAGACCAGGTTCCCTCTCTCTGGTAGGGCTGTCTTAATTCCTGCTGAAAAGGGCACAAGGCGGGTGATCGAGCTCCGAGGGCCAAGGCACCTCCTGCCCAGTCTGACAACCTGAGGTTGATCCCCAGGCTCTACAGCATGGAAGGTGAGAAACAGCCCTTGCAAGTTATCCTCTGACCTCCACACGTGTGCTGTGGCCGTAAGCTAAAGACTTCCTGTTTGATAGGTGGCCCTGGTCATTATCATTCTTTGGTGGCCACAGAAATAAATGTTAAAACAGGTTTTCTTGTTGTGTAAAGAGCAAGATAACCATTCTGGCAGAACAATGGGGCTACTAAAGGAGACAGAGACAACAGTGAAGCCTAGAGGGCGGCACAGCAGCATCTTAAATCCAAGAAAGACCCGGTTCTCGGGGCCACAGCTTCATAGGCCCTCATTACCATTAACTAGCTTCCTTGTAAGAAGAAAGTTCTATAAGAATGCAAGTGTGCTTGGTCCAGCCTGCTGTCACCGGACTCACAGCGAAAGCCACCATCCAGCCTGCTGTCACTGGACTCACAGTGAGAGCCACCATCCAGCCTGCTGTCACCGGACTCACAGCGAAAGCCACCATTTACTGTCTCCCAGTTCTTCAGAACTGATGATGCCTTTGTTAATGTTTAAAAATCCTTTCTTTGGCTCTGTGTGTTCTGCCTTTTCTCCTAAGATAATGTCATTAACTGAAGGTCATTCCGTGCAGGACTTTTATCATCTTGGCTGGCTTTTACTGGAATGTAACATTCTGTAATTCTTGGACTTTTGTGCGACCAAGAAGAAAAAAATGTTTATAATTTTTTTTACATTCCAAATGACAGTGAAGTCTGCCTAAGAGCTAATCAAGAACAATGTGCAGACAGCTCATCCTCAATGATTACATCACGTCATATAGATTCGGACCCAGTTCTTTAACATCCTGGCAAGTTTATATGTTATGCTGCTTCACCTCTTAACTAAATCTTCAACATGAAGTATTTTAGTGCATCACGAAGAAACCAAACAAAGACCAGTAAATAAGAGAAAACAGCATACAGGATGTAAGCATGAAAGTAATTTGGGGATTTACTTAAATACGGATTTTTGCTTAGTAAAAGAAGATTTTGTCCTAAAGTAAAATAACTTTGTTTTTCAGAATGAAGAAAGAACAGTAAGAACAAACGCTGAGCTATACCATAGAAAGCCTGTGGAAGATGACCCTTAAAGGGGCTGGAGAGATGGCTCAGTGGTTAAGAGCACTGGCTGTTTTTTTCAAAGGACCGGGGTTCAATCCCCAGGACCCACAAGGCAGCTCACAGCTCTCTGTAATTCCAGTTCCAGGGAACCTGACACACAGACACACAGGCAAACAGCAACACACATAAAAAAAAAATTATATATATATATATATATATATATATATATATATCATTAAGTGAAAAGATGTATAACCAAGTTAAAATTACCTAGGTCAAATCTTAGTGATATAGAAATAAAATCTAGGCTTTTTAAAACTATAAATAAAACTCTATTAAAATATTGATCTGTTCTGATGATAGCTAAGGAATAAATATTTTATAATTTCTTTTTTCACGTGTATGTGTATTGTTTGTTTGTGGGAAGGGGCATGCATGTGGAGGTCAGAGGACAACTCCTGGGGTCTATTCTCTTGTTCTACCATGTGACTCCTAGGGACTGAGCTCAGATCATCAGGCTCGGTGGCACTGAGCCAGCTTGTAAGCCCAGATTTTATGTTTTATCAAAAAAAAAAAATCTGTCAGGCTTTTAACTACTTAAAAATGAGTTAATAAAATCAATTTTTATTTTAAAACTTGTTTTTTCTCTAAGTTTCAATTAAATGCTACACAAGTTTAATTAACTAAAGTCCATTCCTTCCTCTTTAAGACTGATAGCACTGTCCTGGGTGGAGGCTTGAGCCAAGGAGGATGAGGATAAAAGGGTCAAAAAAGGACAGGCAGTGTTGGGGCTCCCTTCCCGAGGCTGGCCAGGACTCAGGGAACAACAGGACCGCCCCTAAAGCTGCCCTACAAGGCCAGTGAGTCACCTGCCCTCTTCTTCAGAGAAGCCACGGAGAAACGTGAGGTGGGACTCCAACCAGTATTCATCCTTCAGTGAGGAGAGTTATTGGGGGGGGTGTTGGGAAGTGTGGGGGGAGGAGATATGTACCCTGTACTTCAGTAAGACCCCACCCCTTCCCAACAGCTGACATCACGGGAAGAGGAAACATTAACTACTCAAATCCCTAGGATATTTGACTTTCAGTTTTTTATTTTTGTTTTAAATAGCCAGAAACAGCAGAGGCACAGGGCTTTAATCCCAGAACTAGAGAGGCAGAAGCAGGTGGTCTCTGTAAGTTCAGGCCATCCAACATTACACAGTTTATACTTTGTCAAACAAACAAACAAACAAACAAACAAACAAACAGCTGAGAAGGGGCTGGAGAGAGAGCTCAGGAGGACCCGGGTTTGGCTCCCAGTACTCCCATGGCAGCCCACAACAGTCTGCAGCTCCACTTCTGGGGGATCAGCACCTTTGCAGACATACAGGCAGGCAGAACATTAACACAACATCAGTGCACAGAAAAACAAATACATTTTTTGAATATTTTAAAGGGATTTATTTTTTATTTTATGTGCATTGGTGTTTTGCCTGCATGTATGTCTATGTGAGGGTGCCAGATCCCCTGGAACTGGAGTTACAGACAGCTGTGAGCTGCCATGTAGATGCTGGGAATTGAACTCAGGTCCTTTGAAAGAGTAGCCAGTGCTCTTAACTGTGGAGCTATCTCTGCAGTCCCAATAAATCTTTTTTTTGTTTAAATTAGAATTAAAAAAATTAAAAAAGGTTAATTTCTAGCATGTACCTGGTCTTAAAAGCCAAAAGGGAAAGTATAACTCCAAAATAAAATAACTCACAATGTTATAAAGTCAAATTCTTCTGTCTCGTGACCAGGACTCTCAGCCTGACCTGGTTGAGCCAAGAGACCTACAGTAAGAGTCAGGTGACAGGCTTCCGTCCATTTTAAAGGACCCTAAAGGGCAACTTCAGGTGCAGACCATGAGCCACAGCTCCGGACTCTACAATTATCCACATGGGAAGAGTTGTTGTTGTTTTTAAGATTTATTTTTATTTTTAATTACGTGTATGTTGGGGAAGGATGCTGAAGTTACTAACGGATGCTTGTGAGCCACCTGATGTGGGAGCTGGGAATGGAACTCAGGTCCTCTGTAGGAGCAGTCAGAGCTCCTAACTGCAGAGCCATCTTTCCAGCCCCCTAGGAGGTGTGTGGACTGTGCTATGCTTACCCTTACTGTGCTCCACCAGGCAAACCCTTCTCGGCTGCCATAAATCCTTTCAGGGTGCTTATTTGTCCATCAGAATAAAAATGTCTGCCTCTGTAGAAATAATCCACCTCTGGGTTTCTTCTATTATTGTAAAACCACCACAATCAAACCCAATCAATCAAAAGCAGCCTCCACACAGCTGGGCTGTCTGCTCATCTTAAACACCCACACTTACTTGGCCTCTCTCGGCCGATAGAGCCTCAGGCACCGCAGAAGCTCTTGGGCATCCCTGGGCCCAAGGCACATTTACTGACCATATTGGTTGGCACGTGTCTCCTATCTCCATTCTCTCCGTCATCACAGGGCTGACAGGAGAGTAAGATGCAACCTCAAGTCTCTGCTCCCTGTGAACAGCAGGCTCTTGCCTTCCTGCTCTCTATGGAGTGGGCTTCCCCTCCACCCTGTGTTTCTTCCTCCTTCACTGACAGTTTTCCATGGTTTGAATAGACATGGCTGTGGTTTGTCCTTCTACCAAGTCTTTTTTTTTGGTTTTTCAAGACAGGTTTTCTCTTGCCCTGGCTGTCCTGGAACTCACTTTGTAGACCAGGCTGGCCTCGAACTCAGAAATCCGCCTGCCTCTGCCTCCCAAGTGCTGGGATTAAGATTTCTTTTAAAAATGTTTTAATTGGGGGCTGGTGAGATGGCTCAGTAGGTAAGAGCACCCGATTGCTCTTCCAAAGGTCTGAAGTTCAAATCCCAGCAACCACATGGTGGCTCACAACCACCCATAAAGAGATCTAATGCCCTCTTCTGGTGCATCTGAAGACAGCTACAGTGTACTTACATATAATAAATAAATAAATCTTTAAAAAAATGTTTTAATTGTTTAAAAAATGATATGAACATGATATGGAGAGGATCACATGGAACAGCAAACACGTCGTGGGTCTGGCTGTCTCCTCTGACCTCTGTGTAGCTTCCGGTGTGAGAGGTCCCCAAGTTCACACTGCAAACACCTTACCTCCTGAGCCATCCTGCCTGCCCTCTCATAGGACTTCTTACTGTGTCCCACATTTTCAGTTACTGACCCTTCCCACACCTAGCCATATTTGTTTTTGGCAAACTCCAGCAGCCCCTTGGGTAACTCTCCCGAGAGACCTGGGTAACTCCGCCACCTGCATTTGGGTTAGTTTTGGCTCCACTGTCTTTTTTATTTGTTTGTTGTTACTTGAGACAGGGTTTCTCTGTGTAGCCCTGGCTGTCCTGGAGCTCTGAGACTGCCTGCCTCTGCCTCCCGAGTGCTGGGACTAGAGGCCTGTGTCACTACTGCCCGGCTGCTCCATCACCTTTTTTAGTTTGTAATTCTGCTTTATGGTTGGACCGCACTTCAACCTTCTGGAATTTTTCAGATCAAGTTCCAGATGGCTTTGTCACAGAGACATTAACGATTAGTACCACCAGTGATGCCTGTCTCCTGCCACAGAGAACCTCTAGGTCTCCAAATGATGTCATACTCTAGCCTTATGATAGCTACTCCTCTCTGCAAAATGCCTCTCAAGTGTCTACATCCTAAGATCTTGGGACCCTTGGACGATGAGTCAGCAAAGCCAAGAGGCATCTCTACCCACTCCTCTCTGAAGACGCAGAAGCCTGTTCTCAATGACCCTGTTCATCAGTCAGGAAGGAAAAATAGACACAGAAGGCCAAAAGTAAACGTAAAATCCCCATTTCTAACAATACAGCCATGATCATCTGAAGGCTGATCCCTAGTGATCCCTAGAGTTTGCAGGAATACCTGGAGCCTGACCTCTTCCACAGTAACATTTACTACTTGGCAAAGTAACAAGACACCTGCCTGTCCACCTACTTAGAGAGCTCTCACATACATCTGTCCTCTCAACTGTCATAAAGGACGTTCAATTCCCTTTCAGTCCCATGATCCCACCCTGAAACTAACCCTCTACTTCAGTGTACTGCAATAAATTCTCTCTTTGTCTATTTTTGCCTTTGGTAAATTCTTTTACCTCCCACACCACCCAACTTCCAAATACAGTTTCACATATCAAGAACGAAAGAGAACATTAAGGCAACAAGAAGAGAATGAAGCCCCTCATCTGAGCCTGGTTGAATTTTCTCAGCAGCTGAGACCTGAGAATTTAGAGATAACTAAGAAAATTCACTGGATATTGCTTGTATAAATACAACATTCAATTTTTTTTTTTTTTTTTTTTTTTTTTTGGTTTTTTGAGACAGGGTTTCTCTGTGTAGCCCTGGCTGTCCTGGCACTCACTTTGTAGACCAGGCTGGCCTCGAACTCAGAAATCCGCCTGCCTCTGCCTCCCGAGTGCTGGGATTAAAGGCGTGCGCCACCACGCCCGGCACAACATTCAATTTTATAGAAATTTCAAACTAGGATGTTACAAGGTGTGCTGGCCTATGTTTTTAATCTCAATATGCATGTAAACTCCATGAGCTTGAGACTAGCCTGGTCTACTTGGTGAATTTCAAGCTACCTAGGGCCATATAGTGACAGCCTGTCTCAAAAACAAAAACAAAAAACAAAACAAACAAAAAACCCAAACCAGACCAAAACAACAACAATAACAACCAAGCAAAACAAATGAACAAAAATATTAAAAAAAAAAAAAGATTTATTTCATGTATGTGAGTACACTGTAGCTATCTTCAGAAACCCCAGAGAGGGCATCAGATCTTATTATGGATGGTTGTGAGCCACCATGTGGTTACTGGGATTTGAACTCAGGATCTTCGGAAGAGCAGTCAGTGCAGACTCCATGAACAAAAATCTTAAGACCAAAGTGTACCTTTGAGTTTACTTGTTTCCTGTAGAGTCACAGGCTGTAAACCTGTAACTTTCTGTGACTCTTACAAACAAGAGTATGAACTTTGTCTACAGTAAACACATGCCTTGAGGCTGGCATATTGTTTTAACCTTTTACTGTACACCATAGCTGCAGAGGTGGATCTCTGTGAGTTCCAGGCTAACCAGGGCATGCTCTGTGCAAACAAACAAACAGTCCCTGTGGCCTAGCACAGCTAGAATTTCTTCAACCCTTTTGACCTATTGTTCTATTAGAGGGAGGGCAGACCGTGGATGTTGAGAAAGGCTGTCCCAGAATTCACTATGTAGACCAGGTGGCCTCAAACTCACAGAGACACAACTACTTCTGCCTCTCAAGGTCTGGGATTAAAGGTGTGAGCCACCACCTGACTAAAACTTAAAAAACATACACACACACAGACACACACACACACACAGACACACACACAGACACAGACATACACAGACACACACACACACACACACAGACACACACACAGACACACACACACACACACACACAGACACACACACACACAGACACACACACAGACACACACACACACACACACAAACGTTCATACTGAGTTGTCCTGAGAGCCTCTCTGAGGCAAAGAACCGCATGCTTCAATGGGCATGGTGGCACAAGCCTTCAATCCTGACTCTTGGGTGGTAGGGGCAGGTGGCTCTCTATGAGTTCAAAGCCAGCCTGGTCTACATAGTGAGTTCAAGGACAGCCAGGGTTATAGAGAGAGACCCTGACTCAAAAAACAAAAACCAAGAAAGAATCCTATCTTCACCTGAGTAGAACTCAGGGCTGCAGTTAGGACGGCAGAGATGTGTCTCTTGTTTCTAGGAGACATTTCCATACAGACCATCCAAACCAGAATTTCCCTTCCCCAAGGTGAGTCACAGAAACTCGAATCTTGGTTTGTCTTTCTGGTTGTAGAACTATCAGTAAATTCTTTGTCCTACCCTTATCTAGTAGGTCACCATGGCCTCTTCATCCTACAGGGCTCACGGCCCCACGCACAGGGAGGGGAAGGCTACACAAGGCTCTGACAGGCGTGTCAGAGTGGACAGGTTGCTCTGGGCTTTCTTGCCAGCTTATCAGCAATCATGTCTATCTACAGAAAAACCCAAGAGGCAGCCTTCAGAGAGCTCCCAGAACAACCAAATGAGAGGAGGCCCCCAGGGAGGTGATGAGAACTCACGCATGTGCCAGGAGGGTGGCACATTCTAACTCCAAGGGAACAGAAACTCCAGCCACTTGTGAGCCTTCCAGACCTCAACCACACACCTGTCCATATGGATGCTTTATTTTGAGACAGGGTCTCACGTAGCTCAGGCTAGCTCTGAACTCACTATGCAGTCAAGGATGATCTTAAATCTGTGTTGCTCCAGTCTCCATCTCCTCGGTGCTGGGATTAGAGGCACCCATGTCACACCTAGCTTCCACTTGGTTTTTTTTCCCCCTCTCTCGAGACTGAGTTTCTCTGTGCAGCCTTAGTTGTCGTGGAACTAGCTTTGTAGACCAGACTGGCCTTGAACTCTGCTTCCTAAGTACTGGGATTAAAGGTGTCCCCGCCCCCAGTTCCTCTTGGCTGTCTGAATCTCAGATTGCCAGCCCTGCACACCCTGCCAGCCCTGCCTTGTTTGTGCTTGAGCACAGTAGGCACATAATACACACTTGTAAGTTTTCTGTGTCCCACTCCTCTGACTGCTGCTCGTGCTCACACAGTAGCACTCAGTAGACTTTAAAGTCTGCACAGTCGTTCCCTGATCCTTTTGTTTGTTGGGCTTCTCTAAGGGCAGGCTGAAGATAGGCTGTTCCAGAGGAGAGCTACCCTGACCTCCACTTCCTGAGATAAGTGGAAATAAACTCGAAGCATGAGGCTCTTCAGGGTAAGAATAAAGGCTGAAGCCCATGGGAAGGCTTCCCTGTGTGTCAGTCTTGGAGAGGGATTTCTTCAGACATGTCAAGGTCAATGCAGGGCAAGCATCCTGCTGCACCTCGGGTCTTTTTGTGGCCCACTGTATAACAGGGCAGAAGCCTCCGGACACTCAGCTGCTTACAAGGTCCTCAGAGAAAGGCACAGTGGCGCACCTCTGTCATCTCTGTCCACAGGCAGAGGAAAGAGGAGCTAGTGTTTGAGGCCAGTCTCAATAAAGCAAGGAGAAGTGTTATATCCACACAGAGGACCACGGAATGAGATTCCATCTCTACACACAAGTAGGGCAGTCTCCTGCTGAATCCAAGGCAGTTCAGGCCTTCTGTCTGCTGTTTCTTGTGCCCCTCAGACACCCACCGGTCAGCTTGAGTACAGTCCCCAGTCCCTCGGTCGTGCTTCTGTGGACTTTGACTTTCGCTTCAGTTTTGACCTCTTAAGGATCCCTATTTTCTTGCTAGGCAGGTTTACATGTGAACTATTATAGGCAAAGTCTGGGGAGATGACTCAGCAGGTAAAGGCACATGCCTCATGAGCCCGTGCCCACACACAGGAAGAGCCAGATTCACAACCTTGCCCTCTGGTGTGTGCATATGCACACACAGACACAAGAGCAATAAACAATACATTTAAAACTTCTAACCAGTAAAAAATTTTAGTTATTTCCATTGAGAGCACTGCTCAGGGTGTTTAACCTGTCATGTTGTTGCACATGTAAGGAATTTATCCATTGCAAACTTCCATCCCCTAATCAACATACAAACAAGCTAAAACACTGTACCTGAGTGACAGCTCTGACACTTGTCCTTGCAGCAGATTTAGCTTTTGGACATGGCGTCTGCAGTCAGCACCAGAGCCTTCACCGTAAGCCTGAGAGGAAAAAAAAAATATTTTAAGGTGACAGCAGAAGGGTGAGAAATATTAGGATGGTATCCCAAAACTTGAGGAGGTGTTAAGAACACACAGGTCTAGTCAGGTGGAGGTGGTGCCCACCTTTAGTCCCAGCATTCTGGAGGCAGAGGCAAATGGCTCCCTGAGTTCGAGGGCAGCCTAGTCTACAGAGAAACTCTATGTTCTGGAGAGATTTATAAACAAATGGCTCTGGAATGGTAGCTCATGTCTTTCTGACCATCCCACTAGCATGCAGAATTTACTAAAGCCAAACTCAGCCTGCATTGGGAATCCAAGCAACTGCGGATGGAAAGAGCTCAGGGGGAAGACTGTGTCTGCTGGACATGTATTTGTTTGTTTGTCATTATTCCCCAAACCATGTACCATAGCACTGTACACAGCACACACAGTAAGCATCACAAGTCACTCAGAGGTGATTTAAACTCTACTGGAAGATCTGGGAGCAGGGGCACAAGCCTCTAAAGCCAGCACTCGGGAGGCAGAGGTACGAGGATCTCTGTGAGATCAAGGACAGCCAATGATATGTAGAGAGACCCTGGGTCTAAACAACAGCAACAAGAAAAAACCAACGTCAGGCATGGTGGCGCACGCCTTTAATCCCAGCACTTGGGAGGCAGAGGCAGGTGGATTTCTGAGTTTGAGATCAGCCTCGTCTACAAAGTGAGTTCCAGGACAGCCAGGGCTACACAGAGAAACCCTGTCCCGAAAAACCAACCAACCAACCAACCAAACAAACAACGAAACAGTACAAGAAAGGTGGTAGCATGTGTAAGTCCCAGATACTTGGGAAGCTGAGGCAGGAGGATAGCATGAGCACCGACAGGGTAATAATCCCACTCGTCACTGCTCAAGAAAGAACGCTGCAGGACATGCAGCGGTTACATGACATTCTAGAGAGGGGCCTCCCTGGTTACTGAGGGACGGCAGTGATTTGCACATTGACCTTTTGGATACAGATGAAGTCCAACAGAACAAGATGGTGTGTTTGTGAGCAGAGATGTGCTCTACGTGTCTATTGTCCCCTGCCACCCTATCTGCAGACAGAGTTCTCCGTGCATGCTGAGCAGAGAACTCCTGTGGACTCTTGGTGTGTGAGAGAACAGCATGGCCAAGTGTACTTCATGTGTGATGTCCACACTGCGAGGTGGGTGGCACTGCAGCCCCGGAAGCCAGGCTTTTCATCCGGACTAGGAACCCAGGAGGTAAGAATGGCTGAGTGCAAACAGAGCATGGCAGCACATGATTTTAACTCCACCACTCAGAACCACAGACAGGAGGCCTGCTGCGGCTCTAAGGGTAGCCTGGAGTACACAGGAGGCTATGTAGTCTCAAACGAAACCAAATTTAAAGAAAAAAAACAACCTAGCTCCGAACGGCTGACTTGAATCTATTTCGCCTGTCTACTATTAGGCACAGATGAGCTGTGAGTGATGAACTGTGTAATTTTGATGATGTGTACTAAGTGTTTTCATTTGTTTCAAGTTGGCGCTGCACAATAGAAAGGCAAACAGCAAAATTCATGGCATTCACTGTGAATATGACTTTCATCTGCCCTATGTAATTGTTGTCTCTGAAGCTTCTTGTCTGTCTGCTAATCTAGGTCTAGTCCTGGAAGTTTCCAGCCTCCATACACGCTCATCTAGACCTGGGATGTTTCCAGCCTTTGAGGCATAGAGCTGAATAAGCTCACCCTTTCTAGTTCTTCAGAAAGAACTCTGGCTGGCTGGTTCAACTCAGCTGTTCTGGCTCAAACTCCTCTCCAGGCTGACTGATTCAAACTGGCTTCTCTCAGTTTCTCCTGAATTGCCATTTGACCTCTAACTCCAGCAATCTGCTCTAATCTGGCTCCTTTTTATTCTCTGGCTCGTTCTGCTTTTACCTGTGTCTAGCTTGTTTTCTCTTCAATCTGTCTCTGTAAAACTCTCCATGTAAAAGTGCCTCCTGCCTCTTGCTCTCTACACAGCTCTTTCCTCTCTGTTCTTGTGAGAGTTGGGCATATCCTATTCTGTCAAATTTTTCTGATTTGTCCCTTTGTCTGCCAATCAACCAGACATCACTTCCAAACACGTGTGCTTCCTTCTACAAACTAACTTTCCCTTCATTGTTTGGGATTAAAGGTGTGTACTAAAGGCGTGTCTTTATTCCACTTTTAAAGGTCTGTGTTAAGGGCTGAGCCAGACCACCCTTAGAAACAGTTTTGGTTTTTTTGTTTTTTGGGTTTTTTTCCCCTAGTAAATAACACAATCTTGGAATTCACAGTGTGACCAAATATCCTGCAACAAGTGATTTGGACTGTTGCCTTGGGAAGAAAACACAGCTTAAGGCTGAGTGCTGGTTCTGGGTGAAACATGTAGCATGTGCAAGACCCCGGGTTCATTTTCCATTAATCCATTCCTTCAGGAAAGAAAAACCATACAAAGTTTCTGCCTGTAGTGGTTTCTTCCCTTGCCATTTGAACCAGAGACTCCGTATTTTCAGTCTGCACTCTTCCTCACAGAAAAGAAACTCAGGCCATCTGGAGAGTTCTGAGCAGAGCAAGGACACAACCCAGCACCTTCTTCTTCTTGTTTGAAATAGACTCAGGTACTCTAGGCTGGCTCTGACCTTCTCCTGGCTGAGGGCGACCCTCTTCTGTCCACCTCCTGAGCACCAGAATGCAGCTGTGTGTCACCATGTCCTTTCTAAGACTGTTTTCAGAGGATCCCTGTAGTTGCAGTGTTGGGAAGAGACTTGATGACAGAAATAGGTGGGTGAGTTAGGACGCTACAGCAAACAGTATAGGAAAAGGCCGTCTCAGCCAGTGAGGCTGGCTTAGGCCACTCTCAGGATCTATCTGAAGGCAGATACGCTGCTGCTGAAGAATATAAATAGGCGTCCAAGGCTTCAGTGCAGAGAGAGACCCTTGACACTGAAAGCTTGGGGATGACTGTGAAGTCAATCAGCGGCTTCATGAGGTCAGAGGTCCCATTTTTCAAATTTGAGGTGCTGGGGAGTGAAGGAACCTGTGTCGAGCTATCCAGGAGACAGATGAGTGGGGAAGCCAGGAGCCTGAGGACAGGCCTGGGACCCTCAGGATACCTGGACTCTACGTACAAGGCTCTCCCACTGAGCTGCGCTCCAGTCTTGTGAATGCTCTCTCTAAGGGAGTACAGCTAAAGAACAGGACAAAGGCGTGCAGTGCAGTGTACTCCAGTGTTTGGAAGTTGTGTGTTTGTGTGTGTGTGTGTGTGTGTGTGTGTGGGGGGTGTTTAGGAAACCAGTGAGAAGACTGAAACAACAGCCAGGAAGCTAGGAGCAGACAAGCTGCAAATCCAAGAGGAAATGCTTTTTTTTTCCTTGTTTTGTTTTGTTTTGAGACAGGGTTTCTCTGTATAGCCCTGGCTGTCCTGGAACTCACTCTGTAGACCAGGCTGGCCTCGAACTCAGGAGGAAATGTTTTAAGGAGGTGGAAGTTACAACCCATGACAAATGCTGCCAATAAGTTGTCATGTGAGGACTGTGAACTCAGCTGTTTAGCGACATGGAGGTGACTGGCCACAGCAGTCTGGTCTAGTAGAGTGTGTGGTCCTGTCTGCCGTATGTTCAAGTGAGGGTAGTAGGAGTTGGGCACAGGAGATGGCAGAATTAAAGAAGACTGGTAAACTGCATCTGGTCTAACAGTGGGGGTAAGCTCTCTGCTGCATACTGAGGCACATCCTCCTCTATGGAGACATACAACTAGACTTCATTCTCTAGTCTGGGGTAAGTGAGGGTTTGACACTAGCTCTCTGTTGCAATGTCAGCTACTTCTGAGCCCAGCCCTAGAAGCCTCCTGGGAGCTCCCCAGTGTTCGTGCTCCTTTGGCTAGAGGCAGCTGGATAAGCCTTATGGAATAACAGAATGTCAGCAGCTCCTCCCACACACCTCAGTGTCCTCTCTAGAGGGACAGAAACAATTTCTTGATGTTAAGCTGTCTGACAACCATAAGCAAGCACCAGGCCACAGGCACCACAGGTGAAGTCTGTCCTCTTGAAGAGCTTAAGATGCACACAGTAGCAATCACTACACGGGCACTCAGGTCTACCCAGCTAAGACAGCTCCTATCTTGGGAGTCGAGTCCCAACTGACTGGCACAGAAATGGGTATGTGTTAATCACATTGCTTCTCCCAGGACTCCATGATTGGAACTGGCTAGCCCACCAGACTGAGGGTGTGGTTTTGTGGATCCCCTCAAGGATGTGATCCTGTGTGCTGAAGGGAAGAAACAGGAAAGGTCAACAGACACCCTGAGAGCTGGGGACAGGGTGATGCCAGGCTTTGTTTGGGTTGGTGGGGTGGGGAGGGGCACAGTGAGCATCAACAGAACATCTTGAACTTATAAATCTGCGTTAGTGTCCTGAATGCAGGATGGCAGGCACGTGTCATTGTGTATGGATGGATTCTCAATCACAAAGCCACTGGTCAAGGACTCAGGCAAAATTCTGTTCTTTCTGACATGGATCACCTTGCTGTCGTTCTTTTTCTCTTTGTTTTTTAAGAGGGTTTGCTGTCTGTCTGGAACTCACTCAGTAGTCCAGGCTGGTCTCAAACTCACAGAGATCCAATCATTTTAACTCTGCTGAAGTAATTCTAAAAGAACAACAACAACAACAACAACAACAACAAAACATTTTTTCCCTTTTATTGAAACAAGGTCTCATGTAGTCCAGGCTAACCTGAAACTTTCTATGTAGCTGGGAATGATCTTGAATCTTTTTTCCCCTAAAATGAAATTTACTCATTGTATTGTACATGTGAATGCTTTGCCTGCATGTGTGTCTATGAACCACATATGTGCCTGGTGCTCTCAGAGGTCAGAAGAAGGCATTAGATTCCCAGAGACTGCAGTTATGTTTTGTTTTGGTTTTTGTTTTTGTTTTTTTTTTTTTTTTTTGAGACAGGGTTTCTCTGTGTAGCCCTGGCTGTCCTAGAACTCACTTTGTAGACCAGGCTAGCCTCTGCCTCCCGAGTGCTGGGATTAAAGGCGTGCACTACCACGCCCGGCTCGAGACTGCAGTTGTGAATGACTGTGATCCACCATGCAGGTCCTGGGAATCAAACCTGGGTTCTCTGTAAGAAAAGCAAGTGCTTGCTCTCAACTGCAGCACCATCTCGGCTGCCCCTCCAGTCTCTGGCTCCTCAGTGCGGGGATGAGAGGGCTGCACCTCCACATCCACATTTCAACCGTTTGGAGGGCCTCCTGCATTCTAGGTGAGCACTCTTACATCCTCAGCCCCCAAGGTGTTTCTGCCTGTCACTTCAACTACGTGACTCTTCCCGGAAAGATAACCTCTAAAACAGCAATACAGCTTAGGACTCTGCCCTAAGGAAATAGTACACAGTTGGCCAAGTGAACAAAGAGGCAGTCCCCTGCAGGTGCAGGGGACAGAGCTGGAAATGTAACTTTTATCCTTATACTTCTCCAAGGCTTACTGCCTCTATCTGCTAATGTAGGCTTAGTCCTGGAAGCTGCTAGCCTCCATACAATCTAATCCAGGCCTGGAATGTTGTCAGCCTCTGAGACTCACTGCTGAATAAGCAGCTCACCCTTCCTAGTTCTGACTGATCTCTGGCTGGCTGTTCTGGCTCAAACGGCTCTCCAAGCTGACCGACTCAAACTGGCATCTCTCAGCTTCTGACTGAATTGCTGTACTTGGCCTCATAATAACTGTGGCAATCTGTTCTAATCTTCTGGCTCTTTCTCATTCTCTGTCTTGTTCTGTCTTCATCTTTGTCCAGCTTGTTCTCTCTGCAACCTGTCTCTGTACAACTGTCTCAGGAAAAGTGACTCCCTCCCTCCCTCCCTCCCTCCCTCCACGCTGCTCCTCTTATGCTGCCCGTCTCCTCTCTGTTCTTGGGAGAGTTGGGCAGAACCTGTCCTGTCAAGTCTTTCTCTGATTCATCACTTGGCCTCAAAATTAGACCTCAAACACCGGGGCTTCTGCCTACAAATCCGCTTCCCCTTCACTGTTTGGGATTAATGCTGTGTACTAGAAGTATGTCTGCATTCTGGCCAGATCACAGGTCTTTGGATGTTGTTGGGTTAAAATTCCTCTACATATATATAGCTTTGTGGCAGAGTGCTAGTCTAGCATGCACGAGGCCCTGGGTTCAACCTCAGCACTGAAGAAAAAGTATTGTAAATCACAATAAAAACGACAATCCTGTCTCACCAATGTGGGACTGGTTATCTATCCACGCAGCTAAAAGAAACTGATGTTGAGCCCTGTGGACAAGGCAGTGCACTGGGCACTGAAGGCCCATCGGTACACAAGACAAGGAAAGCTTTTATTCCCATGGAACTCTCAGTGTGGGCTGGATAGTACCCACAGGAATATTCAGCTTCCACCAGGAAATTGACTTGAGCCCCAACAATGAGCAAAGCTTCCTAGAGGAGAGGATTTGTTTCAAGGTCAGAAAGTCCCTGTGGCTGCAGGAGGGAGCCATGGGAGATGAGGAGTGCAGATTTAGGGAGGAGCAGGCAAGGGAAGGAGCCAAGACAGGGTGCGACTTGGGCAGTGTGTGCTATCAAACTCCTTAGTCGCTCAGTCTGTAGAGAGTTGAAGAAATGTGCTGCTGGCCACAGAAAAGTAAAGTGTTCCCACATGCCTCCACTTCTGAGGTTGCTCCCTCCCATACCCCTCACCTCAGCCTCTACCACCACACTGCTGCCCACCCCTAGTTAGGTTTGGCATTCTGTCACTACAGATGGTTGCACACTGCCCAGTGTGGGAGGATGCTGAGAAACACGCCCTGGTCCTCTGCAAGAGCAGCAAGCATTCCTAAGCACCGACAAAGCTCTCCAGGCAGCCCTGCTCCCTCCTGCACTCCCCCGTGTTTTCAAGATGCTCATCTCGTTTTGAATGATGGATGTACATGTGTGTGTGCACCCATGTGAATTATTTATCCTTCCACAGAAGCACATCTGTAAGCCCCACAGTTACAGTGTTCCTACTTCCTATTGTCTCCCTGTGCCCGGCATGCAGAAGGTACTGAAGAAACCCTTGCTGAACAAAGGAGTGAAGGACAGACCCTGTGTAGTCACTGCTCCACCCACTGACGATGCAGGAGGAACCAACCCAGGGTGCAGCAGCTCTCAAAGGTGAACTGAGAGAGAAAAGGATCCTGGCTGTAGAAAGAGAGGTTGGGCTCAGTACTTACCCGAACAAATGACTGTTTCTCTCCACAAGCCTTGCACGTCCATTTGAGACTCTTCTTCACCTACAATGAAATATTGGAAATTATAGTTCAAACAACTTCATATGACAGGTAGATGTGAATAAGAAATAACTTAGCTATACCCCCAGCCCTGAAGGTAGCATTTTAGGTGAGGAAGGACTGTACTATTTAATAGGTGGGTGCTGGGAAGATTGGCCATTTGTATGAAACAACAAACATCCAGTTGGAGTTTTGCCATCCCAGGATCCAAAAAAGGAATGCCAAAGGGTAAAAGTTTATTTGCTGAGTAAGCACGAGGGCCTGAGGTCAGATCTCCGTAGCCACGTGAAAAAGTGAACAGAACTTAGGTCCTTTACAAGGGCAGCCAATTCTCCTAACTGATGAACCGTATCTCCAATGTACTAGCTGCCACAGAGACATATCTCCAGCGCTGGAATTCCTGCCCCACTCTGTGCTCACAGGACTGTCGGAGGTGGGAATGGGGTCAATGGGGACTGCTGGCTGCCAGCCTAGCTCCAGGTTCAGTGATAGACCCTGTTCCAGAGAAATAAGGTGGGAAAACAGAGCAGAACTAATGTTCCTTTCTGGCCTCCATGTGCTTATCTGCATACAAGCATGCATATAAGACAGACAGACAGAGACACACACATACATGCACATGCGAGCACAGAGTGGGGCAGGAATTCCAGAGCTGGAGATATGTTTCTGTGGCAGCTAGTACATTGGAGATACGGTTCATCAGTTAAGAGAATTGGCTGCCCTTGTAAAGGACCTAAGTTCTGTTCCTAGCACCAATGTGGCAGCTCACAACTGTCTGTAACTCTTAACTCCAGGAGATTTAAGACCCTCTTCTTGTTTCTGTGGGCACCACATTTTATGGGGTGCAGACATACATGCAAGGCAAACCATACACATAAAATAAAAATATTTTTTTATATAGATACAAAAGTTCCTTTAAGAAATGTCATGAAAGATTATGCTTAACTATACAAAGAGATCTAGGCTGATTCATAAGGCTCCTGGGACTGATGTGGCATTAGAGATATATACTCTTAGATATTTAGGAAGCTGAGGTCAGGGATTAGGAATTAGAGGTCAATCTGAAGTAAATATTGAAATTATGTCTTGGCAACACCCTCAAAACCAAGCCAAATTCCACCCCTTAAAACAATAAAACCACTACCACCAAGACTAAGATTTGGGTTGGGGATCAGTTCTGAAGTTGACTAATAAGGTTGAGGCAGGAGATCTAGAGCCTGGAGCCAACTCGTGAAACAAAGCCTCTCAAACAAACACCAACCACTCCCCTTTAACCATTTATGGGTTGTGCTGGCTCTAATGAGCATGGGGGAAACTCTTACCATGCAGATAAGGCTGCAGGTAGAGGCACCAAGTGACATCCGGGCCCACCAAGGGGAATGTCAAAATGGAGTCCAAACTGCTTATACATTATTCAGTTTTGCTTGTTTTGAAACAGGGTCTCTGAAATCTCTGGTTGGCCTCAAACTCGCTAAGCCCTCCTACCTTCAGTCATTCATTGCCATGCCTGATCCTATTTTTAGGCTGTGTGAATGTTGGGCGAACACCCAACCCTAGGGCTTTTAAAGCTCTCCATTCACTGTAATAAACTGAGAAGAGACACTGAGTGTAGGGCTAGGTTCTGCGTAGAGGACGCTACTCCTCAACCTGGATTCCTGACCATTTTGCTAGAATCCAATGGAAGCCGCCTCAGAAGAAACAACTACTGTGGATTCTACAACAACCATGCAAAAAACCGACACACACTGGGCTGGGTGGTAGCTCAGTGGAAGAGCGCGCCCACAGCTCTGAGCAGAACCCTCAGCAGCAACAACAGATAAACACAAACAAAATGGCAGAGGCGTGTTGTGAAGTGACAGCAACGAAGCACAGCCTTCAGCCTCGTCACTGTCATTTCCCATGGCCATTTGAGACGCGGCCCTCCATATCTCGCCCACCGTCCTGCTAGGAAAGAGGGTGAGGCAGACGCCCACCCCACCTGATGCGCCTGAAAGATGTGGCAGCTGCAGCACCGTAGAACCCGAGACTGCTGAGCCGGCGCCATTCAGGACTCACTCTCCCGCCGTGAGCTCGGGCTCTGCAATCCCGCCCAGGCTCCGCCCAACCTGCGCCGGTTCCGGCCCCTCTAGGCCCAGCTCCACCTCGCATGCCCTGGTGCGTCTCTCCGTTCTTCTCTGACGGCTTCGGCCCCGCCCGAGAGCTCTTGAGCCGCTCTAGCCCACTGTCTCGGTAGTCACTGTTCTCCTCTCCGGCCTCCTAATCCCGCCCCCATCCTCTGCTAAGCATAAAAAAACAAATCAAATCAAACTAAACCAAATCAATTCAAATCAAAACAACAACAACACAACCCGAGCTGGTGTTCCTACGTGTTTGGTCCATCGCCTTTGGCTCTCTGACTCGGAGCAGGGACGATGCTTTTCTACAGCCAGGACATCTTTGCATGGCTGACATTATAAACTATCTTGGTTTTGTTTTGTTTTGAATTAAAACTGTCGTGTGACTGTGATCTCAGCATTTACAAGATGGAGGCAGGAAAATGACAAATTAAAGGTCCTCTTTCGCCGGGCGGTGGTGGCGCACACCTTTAATCCCAGCACTCGGGAGGCAGAGGCAGGCGGATTTCTGAGTTTGAGGCCAACCTGGTCTACAAAGTGAGTTCCAGGACAGCTAGGGCTACACAGAGAAACCCTGTCTCAAAACAAACAAACAAAACAAAACAAAACGGTCCTCTTTCCCTTCAGAGTCTGAGGCTAGTCTGGGATACATATAAGACAACATTGTAGGAAAATGGATGGATCTGGAAAGTATATTAAGTGAGGCGACCCAACTTCACAAAAGACAAACAGAATCCTGCATGTTCTCCCACATACATCGATATACGTGCCTATAATATGTGTAAAACAGTGTAATTGTTGAGTATGGTCTAAATTTAGAAAGAAGACTAAGATTAGATATAGATAGATAGATATTTCCTTTCTGTGGTAGATGTGTGAACTTAAAAGAGTATTGAAGTAGAAATAACCATTTTGGCATTCTAAACATTTCCTCCATGTGTCATTTCTTTGAGGCAGTCATTGTAAAGCTGGATTTTTCTCTTTAACCCAGTTGCCTATTCCTGAACTGAACTGAACAGGACTAATCGCTAAATTGCCATTTTGACCCACTTAGAAATTGATTTTTGTTTTGTTTTGTGGGGAGGAATTTCATCGTGTGGAATTTCCCCTATATAACTTTTGTTTAATGCTATATCAAATCAGTGGAATGTGGTGGGGCATAGCATACCTTTAATCCCAGCACTTGAGAGGCAGAGGCAGGCAGATCTCTGTGAGTGTGAGACAGACAGAGCTGCACAGAGAGATCCTGTCTCGAAAAAAAAAAAAAAAAACCAAACCAAACCAAACCAAACCAACAGCAAAACTATATCAAATCCTTCTAGTGTTGGAGAAATAGCGTAGCAGTTGAAAGTACTTGCTGCTGCTCTTGCAAAGGACTTGAACTGGTTTTCTAGCACCCATGTCTAGCACCTTACAAAACACCCATGGCTTCAGGGAATCTGACACCCTCTTCTGGCCTCCTTGGGCACCCCACACATGGAATATGGAATACACTTATACAGATGTATGAAGACTTTTTTTTTTTTTTAAGAGACTGGATCTTACTATGTAGCTGTAGCTCGCTGGCTTTAACTGCTCTTGCAGAGGACCCATATTCAGCTCCTAGCACCTACATGGCAGCTCACGAGTATCTGTAACTCTGTGGGTGCTAGGCATGAACATGGTAAATATACATACATGCAGGCAAACGTTCATACTTATAAAATTAGTAAATATTTCAAAAATAAACAAAGCCATTCTAGAGCTCAGTTGTTAAGTCACAAGAGTCCTGTCTCTTTCCCCTGAAACCTAAGATTAAAGCATTCCCCCAGGCTGGCTTCTTTTCTTTCTTCTTTTTATTTTTCTTCCCTCTCTGTGTAGCCCTGGCTATTCTAGAATTCCCTCTGTAGACCAGGCTGGCCTCAAAACCCACAGAAATCTGCCAATTCTGGCCACGTAAGTGCTGCGATTAAAGGCATGCTCCACCACCACCTGGCTTAACTGGTATTTTGAAACCATAAACTTTACAAGATTGGTATTGAAGGATCATACTGTGAACCCCAAGAGTGTATACTGGGAAAAAACCTGTCTCTAGTCATGGTGTGGCTTAGCCCTAGTTCACACCTTTAACCCAAGAGTTTTGAAAGATATTTGATCACACTATTAAGATTGTATACTGGAAAAATCTGTTCCTAGTTGTGGTGTGGCTTAGCTCTAGCACACACCTTTAATCCAAGAGCTGTTACTTGTAAACAAGATTGAATAAAGTCAACCATAGGTAAGGAGGCTGAACAAGCAACCAGTTGACAGGGAGTGAACACAGGAATAAAACCATAGAAATTAAGAGGAAGTCAGGAGGATGGATAGAGAGACACACAAGAAATAGGAAGGAGGGACATTCGGTTGGAAAGGTTTTTAAGACAGTGTGGAGAAAGAAATTTTATTTTTCCCTCTGGGATGTGGGTTGAAGAGGTCAGTTGGGCACGTTCTCTTCCTTTTCTGAGCTAGTAGACTTTCACCACCATGTCTGGCTCCTGAGTCTTCACTTGGTAAAATCAAATGTTTGGGATTTTGTTTTACAAAGAACAGACTAGTGGTTGCCTGACGCTGGGAGTGGGAGCAAGAATTTACTGTAAGTGGATCTTCCTGGGCTGATAGAGACGATCCAGAAGGGAACAGGAATCTACTGTAAGTTGACCTAAGGGATCTTCCTGGGCTGATAGAGACGATCCAGAATTGTGTTCAGATGTTAACTCAGCAGGTTTACTAGAAATCACCGTTTTGTACTTTAAACAAAGTAATTTAAAAAAATATTTTATTTAGTATTTGTGTGGTGGTGTGGGCAGAGACCAGCATGTCCCATTTCATCGCTCTGCGTTATTCCATTAAGGCAGGGTCTCTCACTGAACCTGAAGCTGGCTATCTGGTTAGGCTGCCCATCTCTGATCACCAGCACTGGGGCACAGGTGGGCATGACTATGCCCAGCTTTTACATTCGTGCTGGGAATCAGCAAAGTTTAAAGTATTTTTGTAAATAATACCTAATGTCTTATTTATTTTGGCTTTTTGAGACAGGATCTCCACATGTAGCTTAGGGTTGGCCTCAAACAAGACAATTGTCTTACTTTATCCTCAATGGCAGGATTATAGACATGCCACCGCACTTGGCATTATCACATTTTTAAAAGGTCCCAGGATCCATTTGTTAGTAGAAGCAAAAGCAGCTCTTGAGCAAATGGATGCCTCTGCTCCTGCTAAACAAGCCAGGGCTAACTCATGGCTGAGTCCTGCTCTGGCCATGTCTGCTTCCTGAACCAAAGGGCTGACAACTTGGTGTGACTCAGGCCTGAGGATGTATCTACTATATTCATACATCTTTGGACACTGAGCCTAAGACCTGTGACTACAGTTACTGTGTACCATGGAAAGTCTAGCAATCCCCCACCTACTACGGGCAGCCAAGTGTCCTGAAATCCCCACAATGCTTTCTGGGCCATATACCTGACTTGGGATGAAAGTATACACAGACTGAGGTGGTGGTTCAAAGCCACAGGAAAGCACTGCACACAGTGTGCTTTTTCGTTCTTTCAGGGATTTATTAAGGCATTGAGCACAGTGTGGTTTTTAACCAACTAAAATGAAGGCAGGGTTCTAGAGGAGGACCTGAGGGGTGCACTTTCCAAGTTAATGATGCAGAGGAATGGAGACCTCGTAAGTTAGGAGTGCAGTGCAAGGCTCCTACCCATGCAACAGACATTCCCCTGTGTTCCTCAGTCCGAAGACGCAGGTTCAGGCTGAAGAACTTCAGAGGGCGTCTAGAAGGTTGCATCCTTTGGGGCCCAAGCACATGGCAAAGTGACAATTGGTGGCCAGGCCACATGGCTGTAGGTCTTTCCATAGATGGCGCAACCAGTGTAGTGTGTGCACAGCACAGGGTGCAGGGGCAAGAAGCAGGCAGGGGCAGATCCAAAAGCCTCTAATGCTATGGGAACAGGAGGCTCAAAGCAGGTCCTCCAGGTAACCAAGAGCAGGGAGGAAGAGGTTGCCCTGGCTTAGGGAATCCCTGTAAGGCAACTGGGTCTGCGTGGACCTGACCTTTTTTGCTTCCGTGACACCCTGCTCCAAGAACAGGTGTGTCTGTGAGGAGAAAACAGCGAGGGAGAAAGGAAAGAGACAGAGACCGACTTCCATTTCACAGTTCAGCCCAAGACCCCAGGGGGCTCCTGGTCACTGGAGGTGCTAAACTGCCTTTCTACTTTCTTTTGGTCCTTGATCTTGAGTCCAATGTCTGCCCTCTTCTCAAAGAAGTTCACTAGCACAGACTCTGTTAGGATGGAGGCCAGGATCTGCTCGAAGGAAATGCACCAGTCCGTGTCCACAGTGCCCCCCGTCCGTGAGGTGGTGGTGGGGCTACAGGCTCCTCCTCCCACCAGCACCGTGTCTTCCGTGAGGTCCTCACACTGCAGCGAGCCCGTGCTGACTACTGAGTAGGAGGACATGGACATGTCATCTTTGGCTTCATCATCAGACAAAAGCAGGGAAGGAGAGCCCTGCCCCTCACCACTGCCTCCCTCCACTATCACATGACTGTCCTGCAGTGCTTTCCCAAGATGCATGTCACCGCTGGCTTTGGCCTGCCGGTCCCCTGCAGCTGGTGGCTGACACTCCTGTGTTGGGTCCTGATGGAGTTTGGGTGTGGGTGGCTCATCCTCTTCTGTGGCCCTGTTGGGATCCCCACTGTGGGCACCATCCCTGGGCTTCTTGGTTGTCAGGGCCGAAAACTTCTTCCCCACCTCACCAATTTGGAGGAGAAGGCTGGCCACAGTGGCGATGGCATGATACAAGTCCTGTTCCATAGGGTCTTCGCTAAACATGTTGTAAAATGTTTTACACAGCTCGATGAATTGCTCCTTAGGGAGAAAGCAAGAAAGAAGCAAAACAAAACAAAACAAAGGTGGTTATAGGTGGTTGGTACACTCCCCTATAGCCAATGGAAGATACAGGCCACTCAAGTCGTGTTGGGATTTTGGTGATACAAACCCGGGCCGTGTCATTTCCAGGCTAGGAAACTGAGGTTTGGGGAAGGGTACTGTAAGGTAAGGCCTTTGTCACATAGTCCTTTGAAAGTCTTTCTTCCCAGTTGTTTGTTCGTCTGTCTGTCTGTCTGTCTGTCTCCCTCCCTCTCCCTCCCTCTCTCTCCCTCTCTCTCCCTACCTACCTATCCATCCACCCACCCACTCACCCATTTACTCCATATGTGGACCAGGCTGACCTCGGAACCTACAGAAGTCCACCTGCCTCTGCCTTCCAGGTGTTGGGAATAAATGTGGGTGCTGCCACACCTGTACCTTTAGCTTTTTATGAGAGAGGAGCAGGGAGAGGTGAGTGTGAGTTCATGTGTGTGTGGACACGAAAGGGGTGGAGGGGAGGGAGAGAAAAAAGCACACACACACACACACTCACACACGGAGATCAAAGGATAACATAATTTTTGGGAGTATCCTTGTCTTAGCAATTTGTTTTTGGGGTAGTCTCTTGCTTTTTTGACTAGCTAGCCCATGAACTTCTAGACATTTGCCATGGGAGCACTGGGATTACGGATGTGAGAACTGCAGTCATTTTTGTCTGTCTTAGTTATGGGTTTTGAGACAGGGTTTCTCACATATCCCTGGCTGTCTTAACACTCACTATGTAGACTAGGCTGGCTTAGACCTCACAGAGGTCCTCCTGCCTCTGTCTCCTGAGTGCTGGGATTAAAGGTGTGTGTAGCCCCAAGTGTTTGAATGCTTGACACACAGGAAGTGGTACTATTAGGAGGTGTGGCCTTGTTGGAGGAAGTGTATCATTGAGGGGGTTGGTCTTATGCTCAAGCTCTGCCCAGTGTGAAATTTCAGAGTCCCCTTCTGCAGCCTTCGGATTAAGATGTAGAACTCTTGGCTCCTCCAGCACCATGTCTGCCTGAATGCCATGATTCCCACTATGATGATAATGGACTGAACCTCTGAAACTATACGCTAGCTTCAATCAAATGCTTTCTTTTATGAGAGTTGCCTTGGTCATGGTGTCTCTTCACAGCAATGAAACCCTAACGAAGACACACGGGTTCCAGGGATCATGCTCAGGTCATCTGGCTTGCAAGCGCCTTTCCCCTTAGCCATCTCTGCGGCCCAGCTTTTTATAACAGTAACAGAAGTAACTTTGCCTATTTCTATGGAGCTCCAGAGGGTGATGTCAAGATAAGTGCATGCTGGGTCAGTTGGGTGTAAGTTAGAGGGAGTCCAAGATAAAGTCCCGTTCCATGGGCCCATTCTTCACGTCTGTGTGGAAAAGTGAGTGAAATCCAGGGCCTTCTCTGGGCACAGCTAGGGTAAGGCCCAGTCTGAGAGTTGGCTGGGTATTTGTGACAACATCATGACTGCTTTGGGTCCAGGAGGAACTGGAGTGTGGTGAATGTCCTCTTCTCAAAGGTTGTGAGTGTCTTTAGCTATTGGAGATTAACCTTCCCCAGTGCTTCTGCGCTTTATGGATACTGATTCAACCTAAGCAGGTAGTTACCATGGAAACACCATCCTGTCCAAGAAGCAGCTTTTCATCTTTCTGAAATCATCACTCACAGCCATTCAAGACTAAGAGGCTCTGGAGAGAGGGAAGAAAATCTCTCCCCCCCTCCAGGAAACTGCCAGAGTACAATGACCATGAAGCTGACCAAGCCCAGACAGACACAGGCAGAATTCTCTAGAAACATTCTAGATTCTGACTGCTGGTCCTACCTGGTTCATCTTGGGAAGGTCCTTAATGGTTTCCTTCTGAGCCTCTTTCTCCTTAGCCCACATTCGAAGGTAGTGTCGGTAGTCAGGAGGGCTGGTCCCCT
The DNA here is from genome assembly GCF_978045245.1 of Mus caroli. Classification (NCBI taxonomy): domain Eukaryota; kingdom Metazoa; phylum Chordata; class Mammalia; order Rodentia; family Muridae; genus Mus; species Mus caroli. Next base: position 72,906,775 of record NW_028227268.1, read on the forward strand.
TCTCCTCTGTGAGTTGAGAGAGAGAGAGAGAGAGAGAGAGAGAGAGAGAGAGAGAGAGAGAGAGAGAGAGATTAGTCTCCATCTGTCAAATGAGAGAAAGCAGGCTGTGGCTGGTAGCAGGGTGCACTGCTCTGTGACCTGAGGTTACTTGGGCACTATTACACAGTGATCTGGCACTTAGGGAGTGATTAGAAACACCCTCAAATTCCCACACATTTCTCCTAAGTTAGTGGAAGTAGGCTGGACCTAAGTTGATGAAAAGCCCAAACCTGACTTCTCCAAGATTGGAGAGAGGCTGCTGTGAGTCTGGAGCCCTGGTTGCACACTACGAGGGCAGCAGATTAGCCAGGTTATGCACGGAGGCATCAGCCCCTGTCAGAGCACACATGTGCCATTCCAGTGACCGGAGAGGGAATGTAACAAGCAAGGGTGGGCACAAGGTCCCACCGCCCCTGGGATCACCAATTGGAATGGCTTGTACCTCTTCTTTCTGGGGAGTCCTCATTTCCACTTCCTTCCTGCTGCTCCTGTAGCAGGGCTTCCATACACCAGAAAAAAGCAGAGAACATTCTTTTGACTACAAACCACGAGTCCTTACAGGTCGTACCCATGCTTCTGTAGAACCAGCCCCTACAGGGCCCCATGCTGCCCTCCTGCTTCGGTGGGCTCTGCCCTGTAACACTGTGGCAAGGGAGAGCTGGTCATGTCTTCACTTGGTTCCAGTTAAGGAAAGCCAATTGCTGGGGACTCAGCTCAGGGGCAGAGTCCATGGTGAGCAAGCTTTAAGTGCTGGGCTCCATCCCCAGCACCACACACGAAGGGGTACTCTCTCATTTTCAAAAGGAAAAGAGACGCTGGGCGTGGTGGCACACGCCTTTAATCCCAGCACTCGGGAGGCAGAGGCAGGCGGATTTCTGAGTTCGAGGCCAGCCTGGTCTACAAAGTGAGTTCCAGGACAGCCAGGGCTACACAGAGAAACCCTGTCTTGAAAAACCAAAAAAAAGAAAAAAAGAGAAAAAAGACTCACACACTGCCTCCCTCAGAATGATGATATGCATTGTAGGACAAACATGACAACTAATGAATTCTGCTGCAAAGAAAGGTCAAACTTGAGCAGGCAAGATGGCTCAGTGGTAAGAGCATAGACTGCTCTTCTGAAGGTCCTGAGTTCAAATTCCAGCAAACACAAGGTGATTCATAACCACCTGTAATGAGATCTGACGCCCTCTTCTGGGGAGTCTGAAGACAGCTACAATGTACTTATGTATAATAATAAATAAATCTTTGGGCCAGAGCGAGCAGGGTTGACAGGAGCTAGCAGAGGTCCTAAAAATTCAATTCTCAACAACCACATGAAGGCTCACAACCATCTGTTCAGCTACAGTGTACCCATATACATAAAAAAGGTTAAACTTAAGGGAGTCCCTTCTCTCTGAGCCTGTCACACGAGCAGGGGAGTTTCTGTGTAGGGCTCTGTGTTCAGCCTACCACCTTCTGTTTGTTCTTTACATTACTTAATGAGTTATCTGTGTGAATACACGTGCCACCACAGCACATGGAGCTCAGAGGTCAACTGTGGGAACCGGGTCTTTCTTTCTACCATGGTCCTAGGGACTGATTGGCAGCAAGTGCCCTTCAAGTTCTCCAAAAGCCAATGGTCTTCTCAGGCAGTGTGGCTGCTGGGGTTCCTCAAGAGATGACACCAGGCAGATCCCAGCTCTGGACCGTCCTCCTGGACGGTGCCGGTAGAAAGCAAGGACAGGTATTCCCCTGCTCAGGCTCCCAGTGTGGATCAAGCACAGCCCTGTTGTCTCAGGGCTCCGTGGGCCCAGGGACAGCTTTGTGTACCCAAGGCCTTTCCTAGGAGTAGGTGGGACATGCTTAGGGCACCCTCGTTTGCCCAGAGTTTGAGTGTAATGGAAGGTGCACTGGCTTCTGTAACTTGCATTTTCTTTTCTCTTCTTTTCTTTTCTTCTCTTTTCCTTCCTTTTCTTTTCTTTTCTTTTCCTTCCTTTTCTTTCCTTTTCCCTTTATTTTTTTCTCATTTTTCTTTTTTTTGTTTGTTTTTCGAGACAGAGTGTCTCTGTGCAGACCTGGCTGTCCTCAAACTCAGAAATCCACCTGCCTCTATCTCCCAAGTGCTGGGACTAAAGGTGTGTGACACCACTGCCTGGCTTTTCTTTTTTACATATGTTTTACTGAACTCAGTGAACCTGTCACATAGACCAAGCTGTTTTCAAAGTCACAGAGATATGCTGGCCTCTGCCTCCCAAGTGCCATGGTAAAAGGGCACATTACTACTCCTGGCATATTTTTTTTTTTTTGGTTTTTCAAGACAGGATTTCTCTGTGTAGCCCTGGCTGTCCTGGAACTCACTCTGTAGACCAGGCTGGCCTCAAACTCAGAAATTCGCCGCCTTTGCCTCCTAAGTGCTGGGATTAAAGGCATGTGCCACCACTGCCCAACCTGTATTTTTTTTAAACATTAAAAAAAATAATTTTCCTGGTATGGGTGTTTTGCCTGCATGTACATATGTATGCCTTGTGCATACCTGGTGCCCATGGAGCCAGAAGAAGGCATCAGACCTGCGGGAACTGCAGTTGCAGATGATGTGAACGGCCATGTGGCTGTCCTCTGGAAGAACAGCCAGTGCTCTTAACTACTGAGCCACGCTCTAAACTCTCTAATTTAATTCTTGACATTAAGGTCATGTTCAAGTTCCAGTCAGGCTTCAACACTGTCCACAGGACAGTGGTGACTTAGGACACTGTTTAGTGTCCCTTCAGTGTCACTTTCTGATGTATATCACCCACCTGGGAAAATGATTTTTTTGTTGTTGTTGTTGATTTTTGTTTTATATTTACTTGGACCAGAACCTGGGGCTGTATCTAACCTAGACATGAGTGCTACCATCAAGCTACATCCCCAGACCTTATTCTTGAAATTAATTAAATAAATTAACTCTTGTTGTTGTTGTTTTGTTTTTTTGAGACAGTATCTCAGTATGTAGCCCTGGTTGGCCTGGAACTCTTTGTAGACCAGGCTGGCCTTCAATTCATAAGATCCACCTGTTGCTACCTCCTTAATGCTCAGACTAAAGGTGTGAGCTTTTACACACTGGCTTAAGAAGTTTTGTGTGCATGTGTATATGGCATGTGTATGTGGCATATGTATATAGCATGTATATATGGTTCTCTTCTTCTACCATGTGGATTCTGGAAATCAAATTCTGGTCATGAGGGTTGGCAGCATGTGCCTTTACCCACAGAACCCTCTTTCCAGACCATTTATTTAAAAAAAAAATCACCATGAAACTAGGCTGACCTTGAGCCCCAGTTCCTCTTGCCACCTTGGCCTCTATTTAGAGTACTGGGATTAGGGGAATGCATCACCATACTCCAAATTCCATTCCCAGCCGCTCACGACAGAACCCTGGATCCCACATGCAAACCAAGTGCTCGAACACCGAGCTACACTCCCAGCTGTTATGGTCAGTTTTGTATCATACATGACCAGCTCACTTGCCAAACCCAGGGCCCAGAATGGCCTTCACCGTGTCAGACATTCCCAATGAGCATTGCATGCAGCAAAGGTTGAGTCCCACCAGGCACTCTGCATACGTATTTTCTGTGATGAAAAAAATCCTGTGAGGCTTGAAGAGGTTTCCCAAGGGGAAACATCTACCATCTCTCCACTCCTCCATCCCGTACCTGTCTCACAGTCACAATGACAGCACTCTGCATTCCTTTCCTACAAACGTGAGCTTTTTGCATGTGGGTGGGGAGGTGATGCCCTGGGCTTGCTCCGTGTCTCGTGTGCCATGCATGCATCCTCCTCACTGACCATCTACAGCAGATTGCCCCCACCAGAAGCATCTTGGGCTCTGGGTGTTCTCAGGATTTATCCCCACAGGAAAAAGTTCCGAAGAGTCCCTGGGGCATGAAAGCATCCAGGCTTCTGAGTAAAGGAAGATGAAGCCCAGAGGCAAAAGGGTCACCCTTGCCCTCTAGGGACTGACCTTGAGCCTCCCAGGGCAGGAAAAGATCCAGATCTGAGGCCAGAGGAGATGCTGGAAGGGACAGCAGAGGATGTGTAGAGGGCAGAGGGAGAAGCCCACGTCCAGGGAGACAGAGATGCAAGAGAAACAACAGTTGAGAATGTCTACAGGGGTCAGCCTGGCCCAGGAAGTGTGGGGCCCTCCCAGGGAGCACCCCAGGGTGGCATGCTCCCGAAGCCCACAGTGGGACTGCTGGCTCCTACACAGGCCCCATGGGAAGACGGAGAGCTGCAGAGCGCAGCTGGCTGTGCTGGCTGTCTCAGGAGTGGCTCACCTTCCGAGGAGCTATCCTCTGTGAAGTAATGGGCGGCCTCCAGGGCTGACTCCGCTTCCTCTGGGATCAGAGCTGTGTTCCAAGAGAAGCAACAGTGAGGACAGGGGAAAACTTCCAGTTCTAGTCAAAGAGGAAAAGGCCATCCTCGCCCAATCATGTCCCACCAGGCTGAACCCCATTCACTGTAACTCCGGACAGTTTTAGTAGAGTTGGTGACATACTTGTCGGTGAGGCAGGACCTCACGCTGTAGTACAGACAGCCTCTAACGCTGCACCCTCCTGCCTCAGCCTCCCGAGTGTGGGGTTACAGATGTGTTTGACTTGCTACCTTGATTTTGGCAATGTGGGGGTGTGTGCTGGGGACTGAACCCCAGATTATCTTGTATGGTAAGCACTTGCTCTATGGTTGAGCTAAGTCCCTGATAACTGTTTTGGGAGTTGCAGTACATGTGCTGAGTTAAGAAAATAATCCATCTGTCCAGGGCCTGGTGAACTTAGCTATCCTCCCACACAGGATGACCTGGCTCAGCGGATTCCTTTGGGACATTTTACATGCCTATGCGCGAGTTCCTGCGCACACACACACACACACACACACACACACACACATCGCTTGACTCATCTTACTTTATATTGTGGCAACTGTACCACATTAATATACCCCAGCCTGTCCCACACTCTACTTGTGCTGGTAGTGGCTGACTGCAACCTGAGGTTTCAGATCCCCAAGGCTGTGTGTCCATGTGACCTTACCATTCCTGCTGTATGGAGGGGATGTGGTAGGGCTTGGGGAGCAGGGCAAGGCACAGATGGGTGGTCGGACCCAAGCAGTCCAGTACCTAGATGAAGCATTGGGTGGTGGGCACAAACCCAGTTCTCTGATGCAACCCAGGCCTTTGGCTCTCAGCAGCTGCAAGGCAGCCTCGCTTGAGAGTTGTGCTCCAAGAGCCCCTTCAGCTCTACGCATAGAGCCATCACTGGGGGCTCTGATTAGTGAACTGAGCACACTGCACACAGTGAGACATGGGGTGCAAGGTGAGTGGCGGTTGCAGCCTTACAACCCCAGACTCACTCTGGGCCGACTCTGAAGGCAGAGTCTGTATGGGAATTACTCAGGGGGAGGCCCCAGACAAGAGGATTGGGAACCTAGGGTGGTTCCACCAGAGGAAGCGTGGTACCCTGGGCCATCACTGTCATCTTTCTGGATCTGGTTCCTGCTAAGGGAAAGCTCCTTTTTAGGGGCTATCCTGAGCTCTGGCCACACATGAAGGATGCTGGAGCCATGTGCTGGCTAGCTTCATAGAGCCTCTCAGCTTGGCTCACACCAGCTGCCCACAGGAAACTTCCCACCCTAACAACAGCTCCATTACTGAGAGGAAGGAAGTGGGGCCTCTGAGGACATGTGACAGAACCTGCAGGTGGCCTAGGCAGTGTCCCAGGCTGTCTTGGGACAAACAGGAACCTTTGGTTAACAATTACTTTAAGAACAGACAGTTTAGGACCCTGTGTCTCACTGGTACCTCCTTCATAGCCTCCTGCCCTGATGTGGATTCTGGGTCATGTTGCCCTGCTTGATGGGCTGAGGAGCTCAACTGGAATCTCCTCTCATGCCCTTTCCCTATCCTGGGCCTGTGCTCAGAACACCAGGGTGAACTTCAGCCCCAGACCCTCACCCCCACTGGGCCCTGGAGCCTCCCTTCCACTTAACTCTCTCCCTCTTGGCCACAACCATCCAGTGGCGTGTTGGCAGTTCCGTGGTATACATCCAGCTCTGGACAGTCTAGGGACAGAGAGGCCCACAGCAGGAAGTCTGAGGTCACTCACCTGGGGGCAGGTGCAGCTTGTAGAGCGCCTTGAGCTTCTCTGTGAGGTCTCCATGGTACATCCCACCTGTGGAGCAAGGTCAGGGAGGGACATGCTTGGCAAGGAGACTCCAGGAACACACTGCAGGCCATATCCCCAGACCCTTCCTGTGGGCTCTAATGGAGACTCCACACTCTGGGAAGGCTTGGGTCTTCCCTAGCCAGGTCTCTAGGAAAGATCAAATGAGCCCTGGGCCTCCTGCTTCCCTAAGACCCTATGGAAAAGCTTAACCTTCTTTGGGGCCAGAGCCCCAAGGAGAGGGACAGTAGAACAGTCTGCTGAGGTCTGGCATAGGCAAGGGCTCAAGGTCGCCCCCTGCTGGCCTCAGGAAGGACAGCTGCACTGACTGGTGCTTGAAAGATGGGTGAGACACTCACTCATCCCTGTCACAAACTCCTTGAAGTTGATCAGTGAGTCCTTGTTTTGATCCAGGAGTCGGAACATGCGGCCTGCCAACACAGGCGTGTGAGAGCCACAGGCCCAAGGCGTCAGGCTGGCAAAGAGCTCCCGAAACTGGCTGGCATCGATCCGGTACTGCTCCAGGTAGGGCAGGCTGGGGTCTCGGTGGACGGCTGCTGAGCGGTTACCACCCCAGTACTGGCTTGCCAGATGCTTGGCCTGCAGGGGACACCGTCTGGTGAGATGGCTTTTGGGGCCCTGGCTCTCAGGATTACCAGGGTGCCTTCCCTGATCTGTCCATATTCTTAGGGTAATGAGCTCTGGCCTGGTACCTCAGCTTTCACGGGATCCCTCACTCTAGTGCACAGCAGAGGAACTGAACAGGGCCTTGTGGACTTGACTGTTCTGACACAGTGTGGCCACCTCGGCAACTGAACCTAAGGTAGCTGTAAAGGACTGCAGGAACTGGCAATGTGGACCCACAGTCTCAGTACTCAAGAAACTGAGGCAGGAGGATCACTGGACCTCCAGAGCTCAGTGTGAAGCAAGTCTGGGCAATGCAGAGAAAACCCAGCCCCAAACCAAACAGAACAAATACCCACCCAACTACTCACTTGCTCCATCAGTCAACTAACCAACCCCACACCACCAAAACCAACCCAAACCAACCCCACACCAAACCAAACCAAACCAAACAGAGGGAGTGTGGACTTTCGTCTTTGCCCCCACGCCCCTCCATGCCCTTCCCTCTCCGTTTGATGCACCTGAATTTTGTGTGCAGACTCACCCTTGGGCTAGCGGTTATCCATCATCACTGGGTTGTTGCAGCCCAAACCACCCCTTAGCTACAGCACCTAGGTTGACTCATCCCAATGCCTGATGTGTCTTTTGCTAAAACTACTTAGAAAGAAAATTCTGTTTCCACCGGGGTCCCTGAGAGCCTGACCCAGGAGCTGCTCAGGACAGTCCTACAGGAAAAGCAGCCCAGAGGTTAACAGGGATGGAGGAGTGTCACAGCCAGTTTCAGTACCCTGACTCAGCCATGCCTGAAGCTGTATAACTTTCCAGTTAAATGAGTAGGTGTGTTCCCTCTTCTGTGTGAGTTGGGTTGAATTTTTGTTGTTGTTGTCTTTGGTTTTTTTCCCCCCTGCTATTTAGGAGTGCTCTGTTAGAGTACAGTCAGGAAACTGCTTGTCATGCAAGCATGAGAACCTAACTTTGGTCCCCAGAACCAACATGAAAAAGCTGGGGGTGTGGGACTGGCAACACAGCTCAGGGAATAAAGATGCTTGCAGCCAAATGGAATGCCATGAGTTTGATCCCCGGAACACACAGTAAAAGGAGAGAATCCACACTCACAAGTTGTCCTCTGATTTCTATACATGCACCACCATAAGTACATGTAACCATGAGATCTAAAAAAATAAAAGGTACACCAAGCAGTGGTGGTGCTCGCCTTTAATCCCAGCACTTGGGAGGCAGAGGCAGGCGGATCCCTATGAGTTAGAGGCCAGAGACTCTGTAGTGACTCTTTAGACTCACTCTGTCTACAGAGTGAGTTCTAGGACAGTAAAAGCTACATAGAGAAACCCTGTCTCGAAACACAAAACAACAATGGTGCTTGTGCCTTTAGAATCACACGCTGTGAGGCAGAAGCAGGGGGCTGGGGATCACGGGCCAGCCAGCCTAGCTTACTTGGTAAGCTCTTGGCAATGAGGGACCCTGTCTTTATAAGCAGCGGCTTCAGGAGTGACACCTGAGGTGCTCATGTGCACACTCTGTTCACTAATTGCCAAGAAAGATTAAATTCTGCCATACATGGTTCACAGGAACTGCAACTGGGGACAAGGAGTTTCCTGACTAGGAGCTGCTGTTTGAGGACAGACTTAACAGACTAGGTGTGGAACTCCACCCACCCCTGTGTTCACTGTCACCTTAAACACCATGTAAAGATCCTCCAGCTCTTCAATGGAGAAGCCGATGTCCCCTGGTATGGCTCGGACCTACAAGGAAAGATGAAATGTTGGTAGTGGAGGGCCCAAGTTCCTGCCAAAGTCCAGACAAGTGCTTGTTCTGGGAGACTTCTCATGAAAACAGTGTCAAAGGGCAGCAAGGGTGTGGCTGCCCTTTGCTGTCACCAGTGGCCAAGCACACGAGAGTGGGTCTACTCAGGAGAGGGAACCTGTGTGCTCACCCTTCACCACTACCTGCCAGGCAGTTCCCTTCCCTGGAACTCTTCCTGGGGTGGGTGCTTAGATGGGCTCTTTCTCTCCTGACGGACCCACTGAGGGACATGCGGTGATAGATGGCATCTTTGCTCCAGCTACCTGGAAGGGGTTCTATAATTTGCCAGGCAGGTCTTTTTACTTCAATTAGCAAAATGCCCTGAGTGCCTTGGAACCCTGACGGGAGGGTTGAGAATGTGGAGGCCGAGGGCAGAGACCAAGAACAGATTTAAACAGTGCATGGGATGGCAAAAGGTCCATCCCTTGAACAGCCTACGACAAGGGCTTCAGGCAGGGGCTTATGGTACAGGCTAGCCAGAGTGGCAGAGTGGCACTGTCCAGGACAGAAGTGAAGCTTACACCAAAACCAGCCCAGGAGGACTTAGTCCAGAAGACCTGTGGCTTAGATGTGCACGGTGAAAAAATTTCCACTAAGTGACCAGGGCCTCTTCCTATCTCCCCACACTAGTACCTGTGCTGTGGGTTTCCACACAGCATCCTGGCCATGACACAGACACCAAGGCAGTGCAGGGATAGGGTACAAATTGGATCCTGTACTCTGCTCAGGGAAGGATGGGGCTGAAGAGGGTACTAGGAAAAGCCATCCACTAAGGCTAGCCCTGAGGACCCTCACTGCCAGAGGTTACCACTGTCTGCACCAGTGATCATACCACGCTTCTCTTGGCCGTGTCTTCCAAGGACTGGATCACCTTCAGCCTCTGTTTAAACCGCATCTGTTCAATGTCGTCAGCCCTCAGGCTGCTGAACTTCTACAGGCCAAAGGAGAATCAGTAAGACAAAGGCAGAGGGTAAAGTCCCTGTGATCATCCAAAACCACAGGCCCTGGGGAACAGGCTGGCCAGGCTAATCCTGCAGGAAGCTGACCTCATAGGATACTCTCAGGAGGTCAAAGATGTCCACCTCCACAGGAGGGTCATCTCCACTGGTCAGCAGAGCATGGAGGTGTGGGATAGGTGGAGAAATGCTCTGCTTGTTGACCACATTGTCCAGGTACCTGCAAGATCAAAGGACAGCAGTAAAGGATCCACAGCCACAGCCAAGTACTGGGCCAGAGTTCAGGCTTGGGAGTCCTATAGGAAGGTAGTAGTGTGTCCACTGGGGCCTGTATTAGGCTGGGAGCTCCCATCAGAGTAATAGCAGAGAACAGATCTTGCTGCCCACTGACACCTGAGCACTAACTCTGAGAATGTCAGGCTGTCTTCTAGGAGCCTGTGGATTCCAGAGCCTACCTAGTTTAGGGACAATGTGCTTCCTCTCTACTAGGTTACCAAGAACTGGGCCAAGAATCATGCAGTGGACAGTTTCTCCATGTCCAGTGGACACGGACTTGCTTTGGCTGGCTAGTTTGGGTCAACCAGGCCTTTCCATCCTCCTAGGCTCTCCAGGATGAGCCTAACATTCAAGGCAGAAGAGGCTTTCTGGTTCCAGTCATCCCAGCGGGCACCCTGGTCAGGTGCCTACCCCACTGTAGGACATACACATGAAACTCAGGTAGAACCATGGTCACAACTAAGTGTCTTGAATATCAGAGGACCAAGAATCATATTATTTAGGAGGCAGACCACAACCTGGCCAATTCTGCAGGGTCCCACCAGCCCTGGGCTGGCTCAACAGGCAGGCGCAGCGTTCCAGGTTGGGCTATAAGGGATTCAGGGTTAAGTAAGAGGGTGAGGGAGTGAGTGAGCTGAAAGCCAGGTTTGGGACTTGGAAAGCTCCTTTGTGCAGAGGAAAACCATGAGAGGGGGGATGTCCCCATGCCCAGGGGAGGGGCAGGGTCAGATCTGACCAGAGTCCTGTGGGGTATGAAAGAGACTAGAGTGGAGACCCACATGATCACCTGTAGCAGGCCCTGGCCCAGAAAGGTTTAGCTGTGCACTGAGACAGCAGGGGTGCTGGGAGAACCTGGGTGGGACGAGCTTGAAGAAGCCAGGGGAAGTGTGAGCTTGGTGATAGGCTCCATTATCACCAAGGCATTTGTTCCATGCCACAAGCCTGGTGTGGGGTCTGCTCTGTCAGGGGATGGGCACTGAGCTTGGAGGAGATGACCAGGCCAGCTTTGTGAAACAAGCGCTTCCCTGCCTTGGCTAGAGGTTGGAGGTCTTGCTGTGCCACTGTCCCCTGACATGAACATGAGTGTCACCACTGGACGTCTGCTTGGGGTCAGTTCCTGCGACTACAGCTGAGTGGCAGCCTGCAGCTCAGTACACTCAGGCCCACCAGCTCTCCTGTTTGCTTCCAGCATCTTGAATTCCACCAGTACAGTTGTGCCCTGCTCCTGGCTCATCTCTCGACCTCGTCTAGTACTTGGCACATAGCATAGGATGTTGGCTGAGGGCTGGGGAGGGGAGGGCTCTCTGCCAGCTTCCTGGAAGCAGAAGCCGCCCCCAGCATGGTCACCTGCCCAGCACGGTCATGGCCTCGCCCTCGTCATTGCAGTCCAGCAGCTGCTCCACGTTGGCGTCCAGCACAGCCAGGGCCACCTGCAGGATCACCTTGATGCCCTCATAGAAGAAGCAGTCGACAATGACCACGGCGCTCTCAAAGGGCATGACGCTGAGGAAGAGGGTCAGGAACCAGGACAGCGAGATGCTGGAGATCACCCCCAGCTCTTGCATCTTCTCTGAGAGCCGGGGCAGGACATCTCTCGTGAGCTCTTCAAAGATGCCCTGGTCTACGAGGGCTCCTGAGGAGGACAAGAGGCCAAATATGAGCACCGCTCCAGGGGCCTGAGCAGGCACCCTGTAGAATCCCAGGGCCTGGGGTATAGGAACACTATGTGGTTCCTGTCCAAACTCAACCCTGCCATCTCAGCTTATAGTGAGGCCCTGAGAGGTGTGCATATGCAGAAAACAGAAAGAAACACATTACTTTGCAATCATTCTTTCTATAGCTTCCACGCCATTGTGTGAAAAGGAACACTTGCTCAATGCACAGTGGTCCCTTGGCACCCATGAGGATACACACAGGGGTATATAGTAGCGTCAGGGAGCCTAGGCACACACTGTGGTATACTGTAAGTTACTTCTGGATGACTCATAATACCTACTATGGTGTAATGCTACGAAAAGCCATACAGCTATTATACCCTATCTGGAGAAGAACAAGGGGACAAATCTGGGTGTGTTCAGTACAGATGGAATTTCTTCTGAGCATTTCTGTTCAGTGCTTGGCTGAATCCATGGACATAGAGCCTATGGCTACAGATGTCTGACTTTTGGGAAATGTTGACTTTACCCCCTAGAAACAACAGAAGTAAGCAGTGGCTTCCCTCCCCTCTCCCAATGCTCTGAACATATACAAAGCTGAAGGCCCCCACGAGTGGTGACCCTGGACACCAAACAGCAGAGGACAGCTGAGAGCTAAACACAGATGTGCTGAGACAGTCTGTAAGCCATTTCCTTTTGACGACATGGGTTTTACTGGATATGAGTGCCTGAGAGTAGAACTGGACCACTGACCGGGACACGGGTAGACTACATGCTCTAGTTCTGGAACTTGAAATGTCTGAGGCAAAGAGACCTAGGAAACATGGATGGAGATTTGGGCTCTAGATGGCTTTTAAAACCCACTGAATATGAGATGTCCTCTGACTCAGTCCAGTCATCCTGGGAACGACCTCACAAGGTCTAGGTGGGAGCTGGACCCTGGAGGCAGAGGGCTGGTTGTCTGTGCTTCTTTCATTTCTGGCAAGATCCTTTTTTAGCTTCTAGTCTGTAAGGTGGGAGCCTGCATGGTGGCCGTGAGGTGCAGGGAAGCCTCAGTGGGAACTGCTTAGGGTGGAGTGGCCAGGGGAAGGTCAGCCACACCGGCGTGGAGCTTCTGAGCTCCTGGAATACCTATGGACACTCACCCACTACCCTGGTGTTGTAGTAGTCGGGCAGCATGCGCTCACACAGGGCCACCAGCAGCCAGAAGGCTTCCTCCTCACTGCCGTAGAGCAGGAGCACGGAAGTCACGATGTTCATTGCCTGCCAGGAAGAGACAGTACAAGTGTGTCTCAGTGTGTCTGTCTCACTCTGCTGGCCACAGAGCAAAATGGCCTGCCCCTTCAGAGAGGTCCAGCACCCAGCAACAAGAAACAGCCCCTGACCAAGCCTGGGAAATCTGCCAATAAGCCGATTTGCAAGAAATCAATGAGACAGAGACAGACAGACAGCTCGGTAAAAGTGGGTCAGAAGGCATTAAGAAAACAGAGACAAGACATCAGCCAACACTTCCACTTAGTGGGCTGGGTCAAGCTGATGTGTGGGTGTGTAGCCAGGGCCCTGCAGCGGGGGAAGAGGGTTTACACAACATTAGCTGGTAACAAAGAGAAGCATAAAAGGGGGCAAGTTATTTTAAAAAGTTATTTCAAGCCAATCTGCTGGCCTCTATGAATTGGTAGCGTGATGCAGAACACTGGTCTTACAACAACTACGTTTTAGGAAGCCAGTTTCCTTGAAATCCAGAGACAAGCTAAGGCTGACAGAAAACCCTTTGACGTGGCTAGGAAAAGTCTACTAGATTCACAGACAAAAGCCACCAGAAACGTAAATCGAAATCTTAGTGAGATAGTCTACCACTCCTGTGTGTATAAAACCAGCAAGCGTTAAGAGGAACAGGACCCTTGTGACCAACTGGTGACAAAGCAGAGGCAACAGCTGCTGTGGGAATGAGGAAGTGTCCTAGAAGGCGCACAGATCGCCATGCAGCAATCTGACCTCTGGGGTCACAGCCAGTGGCCTGAAGGCAGAGACACTCATGCACTGAGCTTCACAGCAGCCTGAGGTGCAACAGTCCAGTGGTCAAGTGACCCAGGTGTCCATCAAGAGCCGGGGAGAGAAATCATATACAGCTACAGCGGAATAACATCCAGCTTTAAAAATAGAGAATTCTGATTCTTGCTGAAATGTGATGGCTCTTGGGGACAGTAGGTAAACAGCCAGATGCAAAAGGATAAATGATGGTCTCAAGGGACGCCGGGTCAAGTCTCACTCAGCATCTGTGGCTTTTCTCAGCATTTCTTGCCCCACCCATGCACTGAACCTCTCCAGCCAAGGGGCTGGGCTTCCCTTCCTTCCCTTCCCGAAGCTTCTGACCCCACCTCAGCCATTTGGCTTGGCAGTGTCTCTCCATCCTCTCAGCTCCTCTCTTTGCTCCCTCCCTCCCCTTCCTTTCTCAGTCTTCCCTGGCTCTCTCCTCTCACGGCCAGGCTTATTCTGCTGGCCCAGGTCAGGCTGGGCCCTTCCAGACGCCTCTGGCTGTGCTCTCCCCCTGTCTACAGTAAACACCCTCCTCCGTACACAGGAACAGTCCTGTCCCCGCTTTCATTCAGTACAATTACACTCACATGAGATAACACTGAACGATCAGATCCAGAGACAAACGGAGAATGGTACAGGGGAGTTAAGACAGTGGGACTGAGGAGTGGTGTGTGTTTGCTAGTACAGCCTTTGTGTGGGGAGATGGCTACCTAACAGTGTGTATGTACTTAACGCCACTGAGCCACACACTTAAGAGAGAATAAAATGATAAATTTTATATTATGTATGCTTTACTATATATACAGAAATAGAAAGCTCTGTCCAGTCTCAGACAAGGAACACACAGATGACAACTTTGGCACTGGGCTGAGGGGAACAGTCACCATTATCTCACTCTTGTTTAAAGATTATGTGTGTGGGTGTCCATGTGCGGGTGTGCTTGCGAGCACAGTGCCTTCGGAGGCCAAAGACATCAAATGTCCTGGAGCTGTTGTTATAGGCTGTCGGATGCGGGTGCTGGGAATTGAACTCGGGTCCTCTAGAAGAGCAGCGCACTCTTAACCTTAAGCCATCTCTACAGCCCCTTTAAAAACAAACTGGCAAGCAAAAACCAAGGTTTTGTGCCGCTCAAACTGGCCTCAAAACTCTCTGTGTGGCTTTGGTGACCTGATCCTCCTGCCTGGATTTCCCAGGTGCCCAGAGTCTAGGCACCAGGTCTGTTTTTGAGACAAGGTCTGGAAACCTTGAACTTGCAGCAATCCTCCTGCCTCAGCCCCCCAAGTGTAAGGATTACAGGCACTTGGCTAAGTTACATCTTGTGGGAGGTTAGGTTCTTCCTCCTGGATATGGACAGGACCGAGTGTATAGGCTCCCAGCACCTGCCCCTGGGAGGCTACGGTACATGATTCTCGCAGGGCCCCTGCTAAGGTCCCTTACCTGGCAGTAGCCAATAGTAGGGTTTCGGAAGGCATAGGCAGTCAGCACCCGCCGGAGCGCAGCGATCCCGAGCTCATTCTGGAAAGCAGGGTGCTCGGGCATGGAGCGATGGAGGTCCCGCTCTATCTCCTCGGTGGCCAAGCTGTACTTCCCCAGGGACTTCTCCACTAGCTCAGCGTAGTAGCCGGGATGGGTCACCATCTCGTTCCAGGCCCCTGGGGAGACACAGGTGGGAGCTGTCTTTCTCTTCTTCCTCCTGGGACTTGGGCAACAGGGATAGGGCTGACTGGAGACACAGATAGCCCATGGAGGAGAGAGAACTTTGCACTCAGTTACAAGGTGTGAGGCCGAGTTTCCCTGGTGACTCCTCGGAGAAATTCAGAAGGCCTGTCTCTTGAAATGCTCCAAGTGGCCAAAGGTATGAATGCTGTCAGAGCGTGTCCCAAGGAACACAGCCTTTAAGGGGATCTTCCTGCCTCTGATAGTGCTGACACCCACTGACAACACCCGGGCTGGCATCTGCTGTTCTGGGCCCTGTAGCTGTAGTCCTTACTCCCAGTTCTCTGAGAAATCTGGCAGCTCTTCCTCCACCTGGCTGACTGCAGGAGGCTGGCTCAGGGACCAGAGGAACTCACCTGAGGTGAGTTTCCTTTTGGTACTAGGGATAGAACCCAAGGCCTCGGGAAAGGTCAGGACATGCTCACTCAGGGCATCAGACACAGAAAACTTTGAGGGAGGGCTAAGGCTGGCCAATCCAAGGCTGGGGGCAATGGGGCCACTCACCAGAGAAGAGGAGCCAAAGCTCCCCTCGGAGGCTCTCAGGGATGCCTTTCAGGACCAGCTCCCGGGTTTTGGCTGTTCGGTACATGCACATGCCACGCCCGTACTCAAAGAAGTGGATGTTCCAGGATTCCTCCTTCATCTTCTCCTTGGCCTGAGAGAGGGAACATGGAGTGGGAAGCTGAGGAGAGTCTTGGTGGCGGGGCCTTGGTGGGCAGGCCTTCCACCTCTCTGGGCAAGGCTAGTAGTCTGCTGTGGAAATCACCCGTAGAATGAGGATACAAAGCTCGGGGTTCAGAGCCATGACTATAAAGGAGTTGAGGGCTTATCCTGGCCCCCAAGCTTTTCAGCAGTAGATGGCCCTTCCCGTTAGAGGCCCCGGGCACCCCCAACACAGGCCAGGCAGGGTGTTTGTCCCTAATCCTTGGCCGGGTCCACCTGACACTGCCCAGTGCAGATCAAGGGGCACATACACCCTGACAAAGCCATGAGGGATGGTGCTGGCCACAAAGGCCCAGCCCAGAGGTGGCTCCAGCCTTCCTCCTGAGGTCTCAACTCAGGCATGAGCTGAAGTGAGAGTGCTCAGGCCTTACCCCTTTGGCGCCAAGGTCCTCCATGGGTGAGTTCTTCTGGAAGACTTTGAGCAGGCCCTGGGAAGTAGTAGGAATTTCCTGCGTACTGAAACTTGGAGGGCTGCTGAGGGGAGAGGATGGGTTGGCGGGTGGCTCCGATGCCTCCTGAGGAGTTGGGAGAGACTAGAAAATAGAACAGGAGGGGAAAGTGCCTAAAGGAGCTGCCCAGGGGTCAGCGGGGCCAAGTACAAGGCTGCAGATAGGGCCCAGTCTGCATTTCCTCTCTGGCTGGCTGAAACCAAAGCCACCTATGAGAACCAGTGAGTGACTTTCACAAGCATCTGGCTCTCCCTCCTGGTGCTGCCCAGGTCTTCTCATGGTCATGTCCTGCTGCAGTAAGCATGCGGGAGGTGGGGTCCACACTTAGTGTGTGTGTGCAGTGCCATAGCACTTGTATGCAGGTCAGAGGACAACCTATGGGCGGCAGTTCTCTCCTTCCACCATGTGGACTCAAGGGACCAAACTACAGTCACCAGGCTTAGTAGCAAGCACTTTAACTGCTGAGGCATCTCACAGCCCTGAGAGTTTCTTTTAGAAACAGAAAATACACCCTCAAATTCTTACAGAATTTCAAGGGATCCCGTTTTTGTTTGTTTGTTTGTTTGTTTGTTTTTTTCAATCAATAATCCTAGAATATAACAAAGTCCACAAGCATATGAGGTTTTTGGTTTTGGGCCTTTTAAAGTATTTTTAAATTTAGTTTTTATTTAAGGTGTAGACATGCACTGTGGGTGCCTGGAGCTGGGGTTACAGGTGGCTGTGAGCTGCCTGAGGGGTGCTGGGAACCAGAAGAGCTCTTAATGACACAGCATCTCTTCAGTCCCCTTCATTTTTGCTTTTTGAGACAGGGTCTCCCTATGTAGTCATGGCTGTTCTGGAACTTGCTATATATTTCAAGCTATCCTTGAACTTGTAGGGATTCCCTTGTGTCTGCCTTCCTGGTTCTGGGATCACTAATCCATGGCCATGCTAATCATAAGAGCATGTGTTTTATCTAGCCTGGTTGTTGTTCTATTCTTGGTCCTTGGATAGACAGCTGTATCCAACAGAAATAAAGTAACATGCTGGATTAGGCAATGACCAGTGTTCTGGACAGAATGCCTGATGATAATTCTAGGCCTGTCATTGAGACATTGGGCCTGGTGAAGGTGGGCAGTGTCACTATCATGTCCCTTCCTTCCTTTTTAGTGATAACAGGAATGGAAGCCAGGGCTGTGTGCATGCTCTATCCCTAGCCCTTGGTTTTCCAGACAGGGTCTTACCAGTTCTCTGAGCTGGCCTTGAACCTGTAACTGCCCTATCTCAGACTGTCAAGTGTTAGAATCACAGAGACATGTCACTGTATTTGACTCAGTAATTCTTTGTAGTAGGACTGTTCTGTGCTCTACAAGATGCTCAGGTGCACCCCTGGTCTGTATCCTAGGCCATGCGTCACCCTCCAGCATGCGCCACGGGGTCAGGTTCAGCAGTAGCAGATGGCTGCACCTGGAGGCTCTTTATCTAGTCTTGCCCACCCCCTTCTGTTCCTAAGTGGCTTCCTCACCTCTGGGGCTGGGTCTGAAACACTGGCCTTTGTTCCCCCAACGCTGCTGCCCGTCTGCTTGGACGGTGTTTTCTGGAGGAAGTCAGAGATCCTCTGAACCAGGAAGTCACGGTCTTTCAGGTTGGCAAACAGGAAGGTCATTTTACTCTTGGTGCTGATAGACAGAGGGCTGGGGAGGACGCTGGAGCTGTCGGCTTTTTCAACAATGGTCACCTGAGGGGGCAAAAGAATGCTTTGGGGTGTTTGCATCTTATTTAGGATGTAGATAGAGCTGGGTGTGGGCTCTCATGGGCACAAGGCAGTGAAGCACTGAGTGGCCCAGCTGGACTGATGTCCTGCCACTTGTGTGTGAGCTGCACATGTGTGTCATGCAGGGGTGAGGGTGTGCAGTGGCCTTGGGCAGGCTCTGGGAAGATGATGTAAAGTGTAAATCCAGCTGCTCCTGCTGACTTTTCAAAATATGACCCGTCTATGTCATGTGTCCTCTACACCATGTGAGTAGCCCTTCAACTGCAAGGCATCCAAGGCTTCTGTCCCCAGGGAACTGTTTGAGGCAGCTCCTCCCAAAGCTTGGCTCCATTTGCAACATGTGGGAAGAGTGACATCGCCCCAGCTCCAGCAGGGGACAAACAATGGGCATCAGGCTAGGCCTAGTTATGAGGGGTGAGAGTTGGCAACAAGGAAGCCCAGGAAGTCATTGACTATTTGTTACTGAAGAACTGATCTGTGACCTGGCCTTACCTGGGCAAGAGACAGGACGGAGGGCATAAAAACCGCTCTGAGGTGTGCATGAGACTGAATGGAGGCATTTGTAGGCGCTGGAGCAGACTGGGCAGGGCTGGATGTATCTTTATCTAAGTGGGGTGAATTTATGTGTGATGAATAAACATATGGGTGTATACACCTGCATACATAGGTGTTTGCACACCTATGGGACATATGTGGATATGGGTATTTAGATGTGTGAAGGTATGTATAGAGTACATATGTGAATGTGTAGTGGATGCATGTGTATATGTAGGAACAGGTCTGTGTCGTATAAATGATGTGTGTGTGTGTGTGTGTGTGTGTGCATGCATATATGTGAATGATTGTACATGTGGTCATGTGCATGGTTGGTGTGTGGAAGCCTCAGGTGGTCAGATGGTGTACTGATGGTCTCAAGAGATCTCAAGAGGCAGTGGGGGTTTCCTGCACACAGGGAGGAGATGATGCACAGAGAGAAGATCCTAGGCCCCACACTCTGCCTGCCACCTTCAGTTCTGCTGGCTGCACTGGGGCATGTGTCCCTAATGGGTTAGATGTGGTTGGAACTTTCCTGAGGAGGCCTGAAGACAGTGGTGTCCTGTCTGGTGGCTGTGGAGAGGAAGGGACAGACTCCTGTCAGGACATCTCTGATTAGGATGATGCAGCTAACCAAGAAGCAGCTAAGACCAAGGATGACTCCAGGTCTACCTGGGCAATGGATGTCGGACTGTCACTTAGCCAAGGAAAGGCATGAAGGACATGTCTGGGAGTGAGACCTAAAGGCCAATCATGGAGCTCTCCTGAGTAAGAAGGCCTGGAACCACCTGGCTGTGGTGTGGAGGACTGGCCAGCTTCCATACTAAGCAGCTGTAGAGTTCTGCCCCAAGAGCAGCTAGAGCAGAGATGCTCACCTCCCTCAGGGGTATGATGAGGCGGCAGGCATCTTCCTCCTTGCTGGCAAAGCAGATGTAGTTATTGGAGATGAACATCTGGCCGGGGATGTGTAGCTTGTTAAATGGCGTCCATAGGGTGCAGCCTGTGTGGCCATCCAGCCGCTCGTCTTTGGGCAGCCGGAACGTGGCCCTGTAGCACTCATTCTTGGCTCGGGCATCTAGGTCTCTGAGGAAACAAAGTGGAAATTCAGGGTAAGGCAAGAATTTTCTGTTTCCTCACTAGATCCCAGATCCTTGGGGTCTTCCACTGAGCAACTCATGCCTGGGAACTGGAGCTCAAGAAAAGATATGGTTTTTATACACCAAGCATTAGGGAGGGACAGAACATAATGTTCCCTTGAGGCTGGATGCTTTGAAAGGCCATCCAGAGGCTCTGCCACTTGGTACTGAAGGACAGGCAGTCCTTGGAGCTGCTTGTGTCCTGCCTGGCTCAGGGCCAGCATGACATGGGCCCCGAGCTTCTTCCCCACACAGGGAAGAGCTAACACCACCTTGAAACCCAGACAAGACGCCCCAGCAGGGAGCAGTCGAGCTAAATCAAATTGTATGCTGGTTCTTGCAGAGAAATGCAGTCTGCTCTCTGTGGGTTGCAGCCTGATCATTCCTGTTCTGGGTCTATGACCAGAGACGGATCTTCCTAGCTCCCAGGACAGCTTCTCATCTGCCCTGCGCTGCTGGCACCCTAACCAGAGCCTGAACATGTACCCAGACGTACAGCTTTGAACACTGCCTGCCAAGCACTGCTGCTTATCTTTCTGCACGGTCACACTCCCATCAAGAGAGTGTTGCACAACATCCTGATTTAGAAGGTGCACGGTGGGCCTGCAACCTGGCCACTGCTTCTTAATGAGGGACTTCTCTGTCACTCAGCACCCTGATGTGAGACCAAGAGATGGTAAGACTCCCTCCTTATATGTGGCTCTCCCTACACAATACTGTCATGGTTGTCTAATTGCTGGCTTCCTTCCCAGGTAGTGGGCTTGTGAGGGCACGCGCTGGACACCTGGCAGGGTTTGTGGACCCAGCCCCAAAGTGACCATTCTCACTGCTGTGGGACCTCCCCACTCCTCGGGAGGTTGGCGTACCGCTTTAGAGCTGAGATGTTCTTATGTGGCCGGATAGGCCTGGGTAGGGCCTTGTCCTCCAGGAAGCCCTCGCTGTCCAGCAGTTGCCGCATGGCCAGGTTGGCCAGCTGCTCCATAAGCTTGAAGGTCTCACCAATGTTTAGGAACATGGAGAAAAACAGCTCCTGGTCCCGTGTGTCCACACGGATGCTCTCGGGGAAGAGTAAAGTGGCATTCTTCTCCAGGCGTGTGACGTCCACCCACTGTACCACCAGGCTCACTGATAACCACAGGGACAAACACACCATCCATTACAAGCCGGCAAGGAGAGACCCACCACTTGCTCTCAGAAGCTCCCTAAGGATACCGCTTCCTTCCACCCCTCCACGTCTGAGCCTAGTCACACTAGGACAAGAGATCCACAAAGAGGTACAGCTCGTCGGGTTCACTGCTGCTCCAAGCCTAACCTTCCTCAGTGAATGCCTTACCTGAGTGGATAAGGCCTGAAAGGGACAGATATGCAGAGACCTAGCTCAGATCCTGGCTGTGAGGAGCCCCACTGGGGTATGGACTGAGTCACAATATGGTAGGACTGGCACAGAACAGGATACCAGCCTCCACAGAGGTGGTGACTGGCCATTGCGGTCTGACAGGTAAACAGTAAGGGCAGGAGGAGGAGGGTACGGAGGGCTCAGGAACTAGTGTTGATACCTGCCACCTGGGCCGGCTACAGGAAGCTCCTTTTGGGGTGACAGCAGCAGAGGGAGCTGCCAGATATGCTGGGAGTGTGACTTGCCTCCCAAGGCCAGGGTATTCTACAGGAAAGGGCCATGAGCAGGTGACAGTGCTATGTACCTGAGGCTCTACAAAACCTACTGAAGAAAGATGTGTCAATGTGCACAACACTGGCAGCTTCAGCTACTGTGGAAGCCACTGTGGGCTGCTGGGTACAGGTGTTGCCTGGGTGCTCCCACCACAGGGAGACGGGGGCATAGGAATGTGGGTGCTTTGGATCAGCAGTGAGGTCAGGGAGGCTGAGGCGTGGGGGAGCTGGGCACGAGGTAAGGGGTGCCCTCTGCCCCACCTCACCTTCCTTCCCCAGCAGAAAGGAGTAGAAGCACAGGTGGTTGACGGTCAGGTAGAGCCAGCCCTGGCGTGGCACACGGCCCTTCCAGAAGCTACAGGAGTAGTAGTTGACCAGCTTCTCGCCCTCTGGCATGCCGAACTGCTTCCGCATCTTTAGCTCTGCCTCCTTGAATTTCCCTGGGTCCTCGTCCCCCTGGGGCTGCAGGTTCTTGTTCTCTTCTGCAATGATGCCCTAGAGGGACAACACAGTTTGGGCCACTGAGCATATTGGAGCAGTCTCAGAAAGGAGCAGAGGCCAGGAACCCAGAATCTAGGACTTTTTAAATTAAAAAACAAAACAAAACAAACAAACAAACAAACAAACAAAAACCCAACCAAAAAAAAAGGGAGGAGCTAGGAGTCTCTCATAGCCTAGGCTGACTTCAAACTCTCTGTAGCCAAACCTTGTCTTTTTTCTTAATTCCCAAATGCTGAGATCACAGGCACTCGCTGTCACACTGGTGGTTTATATGGTACCAGGATGCACAGCCAGCACGTACTCTAACATCAGAGCTACATTCCTCGCCCTCAATTAACTTACTTACTTACTTTCTTTCTTTCTTTCTTTCTTCCTTTCTTAGACATTTTCATTTATATTTCAAATGCTATCCCCAAAGCCCCCTATACCCTCCCCCTGCCCTGTTCCCCAACCCACCCACTCCTGCTTCCTGGCCCTGGCATTCCCCTGTACTGGGGCATATGATCTTCACAAGACCAAGGGCCTCTCCTCCCATTGATGGCCGACTAGGCCATCCTCTGCTGCATATGCAGCTAGAGACTCAACTCTGGGAGTACTGGTGAGTTCATACTGTTGTTCCTCCTATAGGGTTGCAGATCCCTTTAGCTCCTTGGGTACTTTCTCTAGTTCCTTCATTAAGGGCCCTGTGTTCCATCTAATAGATGACTGTGAGCATCCACTTCTGTATTTGCCAGGCACTGGCATAGCCTCACAAGAGACAGCTATATTAGGGTCCTGTCAGCAAAATCTTTCTGGCATATGCAATAGTGTCTGGTCGATTAAGTTTCTAAATTAGCATACAAAGGAGTGGTTTCAGGCCAGTCAGTGGTGGTGCACGCCTTTAATCCCAGCTCTTGGGATTAAAGGCAGAAGGATTTCATCATAGCCTAGTCTACGGAGTGAGTTCCAGGACAGCCAGGGCTATACAGAGAAACCATCTCGAAAAACAAAACAAAACAAGAAGTGGGTTTCATTATGACATTTCCTTTTGTTAAAGATGTATTTTTAAATTTGTGTGTGAATGTAAGGTATGTGTAAAAGCAATGCCCATGAAGGCCAAAAGAGGTTGGTGGCCTCCCTGGAGCTGGAATCACAGGTGGTCCTGCCCTTCAGGTGCCTTTCCTAGGTTCTGGCTGGTAGCGCTCAGTCTCTGACAGTTGAGGGGCCCCTGGGAGACCTAAAGGCAGGGAGCAGGGAGGTGCTCTCCCCGATGGCCTCAGTTGTCAGCCTTTAGGTGTCCTTACCTGTCAGCATCACAGGGTGGATTATGCGTTTGTGCGTGCATGCGCATGTGAGAGCGACTGAGCCAAGCCGGCTCTTCCCTCCCCTACGTGGGTTCTCAGAGCAGAACTTGGGCTGTGGGACTCACAGTTGTGCCTTTCCCGCTGCTTCCTCTCACAAGGCCTAAGCCTCCTTTCTTTTCCATTCTCAAGTAAGTCACATTAGAGGGTAGGGCAGAAAATGGCTCCCGCAGCTGGTTATGCCCATCTGTCCCTCTTTTCACCAGGCCTGCTCTACAGTTTCCACTTCCGTCTCCGTGGCCTTACTAAAGGCTCCTTGCCTCAGGCCCCATCTGCTTCTGGATCCACCAGCCTACCTTTCTATCCCTTGTTTTTTCTTAAGATATTAGCTTTTGCCTAAGAATTTCTACTTCCTTTGTCTAATTACCTGGTTTCTCTGGAGTTTCTAACTTACTAAATGGGACATTACTGCCACCCTCCTTTCTTTCTTAACATTTACAGGTCCCTTCTGTGAACTGCTGCTGCCAATTCCAACATAGAGCATTTCAACTATCATCCACACAGGTGTTTCCTGGTGTGTGTTCACAGGTGTGAACGTGTACTTGTGTGCACATGTGTGGAGGCAGGAGGCTGCTGCCACGTGCCTTCCCTGATTGCTTCCCACTTTACACATCAAGACTGGGTCTGTTACTTGGGCCCAGAGCCATTGTTTGGCTAGCCTCACTAGGCTGCTCCATCCTTCTGGTGTTGCGATTTCCAGAGCGCTGCCACGGGCCACTCAGCATTTACATGGGTACTGGGGATTTGAATCTCAGTCCTGGTGCTTGTAAGGTGAGTGTTTTACCTGCTCAGCCACCTCCAATTTTATGTTTCCTAATTTCCATGGGCTGTCTTGTGATCCCCAGAGGTTGAGAGACCTCATCCTTGTCACAGCATTATTATGGGTTGATGTGGTGGACCCGTAAGAGGGGGGACCAAGTGGGAGGTCATCCTGTCATTGGGGACATGCCTTTAAGAGCATACTAGGGCAACTGGGCATGGTGGCACTCAGGAGGCAAGGCAGGCAGATGGCTATGAGTTTGAAGCTAGTGTGGTCGTCGTCCTGAGCTTGAGTGTTCTTCTGATGTGTTTGTTAGGGCAAGCATTTAGGAGACACATGCTAAGGCTGCTTCATTACTACTACCCAACAGAAGAGGAACAGCTTGGCTTTGCCTGTTTCCCTGTAGCTATAAGACGACCAGGTCCTGCCTTGAACTCCAGTGTGTGCAAAGAAGAGCTCAGAAACTCAGTCCAATCTGCCCTGGTCTATGGTGTTCCAATACAGTGACTTCACAAGGCTTGCTGAAAGAAACTGCACAGTAAAACTCTGTACACCAAGGGTCCTCCTGGGAATCTCGATGTAGCCCAGGCTGGCCGGGAGCTCACAAGCTTCTATTTGCCTCCTGAGTGTTCGGATCACAGGTGTGTGCTATTATGCTTGGCTTCATAATCATTATTTGGCTATAAAATATTCCATTAAGTATACTACACATGACTTAATAACTCCCCTGAAGATAATGCACATAGCAAAATAAGGACTTAGAAAGTACTGGAAAACTCAAGTAAGACTGTTGTTCTCATACTACAGAGGAAGGAGACGCGTTTCCCTCCTACGGGTCTGGGAGGCACTGCTCCCAGTGTTTGAGGTAATCAAGGCTCCAGGGAGCATAGGAGTAACACATGTCAGTCACTCTGCATCTATCAATACGCCACAAAGCACACCCCAAGAATATCAGCATAAAAAGGTATGTATCTTTTAACTTGTAAGATACTTTTTTATTTGGTCTGGGTATAGTGGTGCATGTCTTGTTTCCAGCACTTGGATCAAGAGTTCAAGGTTACCCTTGACTACATAGTAAGTTCAGGATGAACTTGAACTATCTAAGCTTGTATCTCAAAAAACCCAGGAGAGGGGCTGGTGAGATGGCTCAGTGGGTAAGAGCACCCGACTGCTCTTCCGAAGGTCCAGAGTTCAAATCCCAGCAACCACATGGTGGCTCACAACCATCCGTAACGAGATCTGGCGCCCTCTTCTGGAGTGTCTGAAGACAGCTACAGTGTACTTACATATAATAAATAAATAAATCTTTAAAAAAAAAAAAAAAAAAACCCAGGAGAGTTGGGCATGGTGGTACATACCTTTAATCCTAGTACTGTCAGGGGGCAGGCAGGGGGCTGACCTTAAGTTCAAGGTCAGCCTGGTCTACATGGTCTAAATAGGGACTTTCACACCAACCAGGGCTATACAGAGAGGCCTTGTTTCAAACAAACAAACAAACAAACAAACAAACAAACCACCAAGAAAAAAAGAGATTTCCAAATGTCTTTCCCTGTTGGTCAAGGCTCCGGCAAACGCAATTACATATCTGCATATGGATAAGGCATTTCAGAAGTAATACACACTCCCAGCTAACCTTCAGACCCCAGAGGTCAGCTACGGCGGGGGCTCTGCAGGTGTGTGGGTCAGCTTTCTGTTAGCCTGACAACTCAGTGAAAAAGGAAAGCAGGCTTATTTTTATTTGGTCTGATGGATCCAAAGTTTTCAGTTCATGGCTGCAGCATCTTGTTGCTTTGAGCCTGTGATGACACAGCATACCATGGTGGAAAGTGTGTGGCCTAAGAGGCCTGTCCACCTTGTAGTGGCCAAAGGGACCAGGGTCCCAATATCCCCATTCAAGGGCACCTCTCCATGCACCTCACTGCCCTCCATGAGTTCCCACCCCCTAAAGGGTCCAGCATCTTCCAATAAGACCACAGGCTGAGAACCAACCATGGGCCTTTGGGGATATTCAAGATCCCAACAATCATGTCCATGGCCCTTTCACCCATCAGAAATGAGAGAAGACCTCAGTTTTCATCCTGTGAAATGGGAACAAAACCTACACCAGGTTGTTTAAAGATGTGACTGGATAGACAAAACAGCCAAGTCTTGGAGTCTGCAGGGCACTGGTTCTAGGACCCCCAGAGATATATAAATCTATGTATGTTGATAGTTTGCCTGTCTACCTTCCTGCATGTTTCAGCTCATCTTACAACTCGCACCACAGCAGGGATGCTCTGCTCTTCTGTATTGCCTAGGAAAGACTGACAATGTTCAGTAAATCTATAATCCTTTTCCCCAAATATTTTCAACACACAGTTGGTTGAATCCATGGAATTCATTGTATCCCACAGATATGGAGCAACAACTGTGTGTGGCCGCTAGCACTTCACAAAGGGAGCAGGGTTGGTTGTTAGTGGGACATGGGCCTTACATGTATCTTGCCCTTGACGAAGGTAGTGATGTCCTCCTCGTTGTCGAAGATGGACAGCGTCTGAAGCAAGTTGTTTTCCAGCCATTCCCAGTGTTTGGTGATCTCTTTTCGGGAAGAACCTAGTTCATTGAGAGCGGATAAAATCAGAGCTCAGACTCAAGCAGAGGGCTGGGTCCCCAGTGCTCTCTCTCTCTTCAAGTGACCACCTCTTCCCAAGGCCAGGATGAACCTTTCCTGTTTACACTTTCTATTACAGTGAGAGTCCTCTCTCCCCTACCAAGAGGACCTTCTGGCTCTGTACTCCTGTTCTTCTAGAGACAATCTACAAGGCAGCTGTAAACAGGTAAATTTATCAGATTTCTTTGTCCCGTTGTTGACAGATTCCCTGCAGGGCAGGCAAACCGCTACTGTCTCCAGCTGGCCTCCCCCACTCCCCAGCATCTGTCTGAGCAGTGCACGGAGAGTGGAAACGGAAGCACAGTGTTCTTCCCACAGGCGGGGGGGGGGGGGGGGCGCTGTCTGCTTCCATCAAGGGTCTAGATGAGTAGCCCTGGGAGGTGAAGCAAGAAACCTAGACTGGAAACCTTTTGAAATGGATGCCTAAAAATGATGGGAGGAGGGAGCAACCTGTGGTCTTAACTGTGCTGGGGTGGAGCAGTTCATGGGTCCTGGCTGGAAAAGCAGCCACGTGTCACGGCCAGGCCCACATACTATGACCTATGAACCAAAGGTCAGAGCATAGGGTGTTCTGGGAAAATTCTTCACCACTGAGGGAGACACCCTTCTCTGATTGGAACACTCTTGTACCAGCTGTGCTGGTGGCCTTGATTCCTTCCTGGCTAGGCCTAGTGGTCGCCACCACCTCCTCCCACCCATGGCTCTGCTCATGGCCGTGCTGTAGCCTGGCTGGCCCTCACTAGGGACGCTTTGTTTGTTTCTTACTCCAGCAGTTCCTCAGACAAGCGACTTCACAGCACGGAGCCCCTCCTGGGGAAGGAGACAGGAGCCAAGCCTGAAGCACTAGATACCTCAGTGACTCACGCAGTCTCAGTCTCCCTGTAAGCTCCTTCAGCCACCCAGGTCCCCTTCCTGGCTTTTCTCTGTGCTTTTGTCTTATGGCTGCCTCCTCCTGCTGCACAGGGTTCCGGTTGGTAGAGAGGGATTTATTTCTGGCCAAGAACCCACCATCACATTCAGAAGTTAAGCTGACATATAATGCAACTCTCAGGATCATTTCATTTTTTTTTTTAAATTTAGATTTATGCACATAAAATGTTTTATCTTCATGCATGTGCACCACTTGTGTGCCCTCAGGAGTCAGAAGAGGAGGTTAGATCTCCCGGGGCTGGTTATGAGCCACCATAGGTTCGGGGAACCAAACCTGGGTCCTCTGCAAGGTGGCAAGTGCTCTAACTACTGAGCCACCTCTCTAGCCCCCAGGGGCATTCTCTTTTATATGCACATTCCCAGCAACTGTAGATGGATCAAGTTGTCATTCTGTCTGTCTGCACCTGTTCCTGTTTTGATTATTGATGTTTACGTGTACATCTCTTAGTTAAAAGTAAGTCACTTATTTAATATTAAGGACACAAACTATACCATCTCTGTCAGGTACTGGGGATGAAAAAGATGCAGTAACTGCTTAGATTACTGAGTGTCACTCCTGTTCTCAGAATTGTCCACAGAGCTCACTTCATCCAGGACACCTCAGATACCTTACAGTATAACACCGGGGCACAGAGAAGTTCAGTCAGTTATCCAAAGCCACCTAGCAAGGAAGTGACAAAGTGAGAATGCAGGCCCAGCTGCCTGGTGCACCCGGCTCTCATCTTCCCTCTTCCTGATGGGGCAGCCAGGCCACGCCCAGGGGAGGAGAAGAGTGGGAAGTGGATGTGTGGGTCTGAGGAATCCGCGGAGGTGACATCTGGTGAGTATCAACAGAGAAGGGACACTCTGCACAGAAAGCAGCAGAGGGTTGTGGGAAATCACAAACACTGCAGGTGTGCTCCTTGTGTGACTACCAGGACACAGCTAGGGAGGAGTCTGGGGATGGAGGTGGGCAGATCCCAGACATCCTGAATACCAAGGTGTGAGACTGATTTACCCGGCACACTCCAGCAGGACATTTGGTGTTGGCAAGCTGCTTCTGAGCCAGTGCCCAGACTGTTGGGAAGGTAGGCGCAGGCGAGGCTGGGGCAGGGATGGCATCTGGTGCAAGAGGACAGGTAAAGGAGAAACACAAGGAACCACGGCCACTAAAGGGGCTGCCACCTGTCACTCCCTCCACTCTCTGACCCTCCCTGAGAGAGGACACTAAGGCAGAGAAGATACTCTTCAAGGCCCATCTTAAGTAACTTGCTGGGTGGGAAGATGGCTCGGTGGGTGAGCAGGCTGGATGACCTAAGTTGGATCCCCTGGAGCCCTGTAAAGAGCTATGTTTGATGGCCTGGATCTGTCAACCTAGGACTCCTTCAGAGAGGAGAGAGGCAGAGAAGGGAAAATCACCTAAAAACTCCTGGGACAGTCAGTCTGGTGTACACAGCACGCGTGCACACACACATGTGAGCACACACACTGAATTAATTTTTTTTAAAGTAACTTGCCTCCCTGTGTGTGACCAAGGCTCATAAAGTTCCCAGATCCTACTGGGATGGATCACACCTTCAAAGAACCCCTATCTCCTAAACTAATCCTTGTAGTCTCCTGGTGACCTCCGTGGGTCTGAAAACCAGGAGCTCTAGGGTCCTGCTGGGTTTCTCTACTTGGCCTCAGGCACAGTGACCTCTCCAAGTTTACTTGCTGACAAAGACACAGTCATTACTGTTAAGGGTGCCAAGGAGGAAGGGATATAACACTTAGGGCAGAAAGTCTATGTCCAGGTTACCACCTGCCTGTGCTTTTAATCCCTTGACCAGCTAACCTCCACCCTGAAGCTGGGGTCCAACTGCAAGGGCTACGTATTTCCTTCTGTGCTGAACCTCCCAGTGTCTCACACATGCTAGGCAAGCGCCGGACCATATAACTATACTTCTAGTCATTTATATGATTTTATTTATTTATTTACTTATTGTTTTTTGAGGGTTTCTGTGTATGTAGCCTTGGCTGTCCTGAAACTCTGTAGACCAGGCTGTCCTTGAACTCAGAGACCGGCCTCTCCATCCCAAGTGCTGGGATGAAAGGTGTCGCCACCACTGCCTGGCTTTTTTTTTTTTTTTTTTTTTAAATAAGGTCTCATGTTGCCCAGGCTGGCCTTGAACTTGCCATAGGACCAAGGATGGCACAGAATTCCTGAACCTCTTAAGCTCTTAAGTGCTGGGATTATAGGTACACACCTCCATGCCCAGTTGTTGTGGTGCTAGAGACTGAATGCAGGGATTCATGATGCTAGACAGCCATTCCTCCATGCTATACCCTTAGCTTCTATTTATTTATTTTGAGATGGAGGTGTGCTAAGTCGCCCAGACTGGTCTCAAATTCATGATCCTCATTCCTCAGCCTGAGATTGTAGGCATACACAGCTGTGGCTGGCTGAGGTCCACAAACTCCAGAGACCTGTCCTCTTACCTCAGGCCACCGAGGGATAGCAGGATCCTGCAGGGATGTTAAGAGCCTGGCTTGTAACCAGAGAGGTGTCTGCTGATACAAGAGCAGGTGCCTTGGGCCTGCAACTCTGTAATGCTAGGCAGGCTACTGAATTGCTCTGGACCACTGTTTTACTCATCTTCAAAACCAAGAGGGCTGAAGTATCCGTGTGGAGTTCAGCTGCTCCTCAGGAAGTGCTGTCTGCACACTGAGCCTGACCAGCACGCACTGATCATTCTCCTGCTCTGGCGTAGACGGGCTCACCTCATCGACAGCAGACTCCCATCACTCATGAAGAATATATGCTACAAGGTCCCTCAAACACTGACGACTCGACCATTATCCCAGGCCCAATACAAGCAAGGAGGCGAAGGTCTCAATGTTCCAGCCACCCATCAATATATGACTTTCTCTCATGGGCTTTCCTATTTAGTGAGGCTTTGCACTGAACAGGATGGATAGCACTGGGGTTCATTTCTGAGCGAGCGTCTCTGAGGCCCTCTTTCTGTGAGGGGTATCCAGAGGGCTGCTCTGGCGTAGACGGGCTCACCTCATCGACAGCAGACTCCCATCACTCATGGAGAATATATGCTACAAGGTCCCAGGAGAGAAGGCAGCTCTAGTCTAGCACTCTCCATGGGACCCATTGTCATCAGTGAAATCAACAGAGCAGAAAGAAGGGAAAATATGTCACCTCGTTGATTAAAAAGGACCTCATTCCTAGTAAAAGCCAAAATAAGAAGGCCAAGAGCTGCCTTGACCCACCTCAGCTGGGGACCCAGGCTGCCAAATGAACCAGATTTCTTACCACATGTGCAAGAGTGTCCAGATGCTGGGCATCTCAGTGAGGGGGCTATTGGTGAATATGAGAAATGGACCTATGAGGTCCAACCACATCTCCCTTGAGACAAGGGAGACTGAGAGAACAGGGGTTCTGGTGAAGTCCAGGCCTAAGTCCCCAGGAGCTTCTTATCATGGGGTTCTGGTAGACATCACCCCATCAAGAATGCAGGTTTCCTGTCCCTCCCAGTGTAACTTCATGATTCAGGGTACTTACCACATGCCACTGTCCAGTAGACCTGTGAGTCCTGGGTCTGGTGCAGGATGCGGTAAGGGGCCACACGGGCGCTGGAGTCTAGCACCACATCCAGGGTGCCCACAAGAAGACCTGTGGGTGGACAGAGAGGTGGAAGGTGAGAGCCCTGGGGGCCAAGCCTCACCTCAGTCAGCTTACATGGGACCAAGTCAGGAAGGCCTGGTGTAGGCAAGGCTGCACAGCACTGCCAGACTTCCTACTACTCACAGGCTTCCAGCCAGGGTCTCTCAAAACTTCTCTTGTTTCTTCTAGAGGCATCTATTTATTTTCTTGGTTCAGAAATACTCACAGTAAAGGACTTTTGACACAGGCCCTCACTATGTAGCCTCAGCTGGCCTGGGACTTAAGTAGATCAGGCTGGCCTTGAACATATAAAGATCTGTCTGTCTCTGTTTCCTGAGTGCTGGGGTTAAAGGTTTTTGTCACCATGCCTGGCTGCAGTAGATGTTTGCTTCATGGGACTCAAAGCTCAAAGAATTTTGGGAGGCTCTTTTTGCAGAAAAATTAAAATTAGGTTTGATTGATTGATTGATATGGTCTCACGAGTCCTGGGATGGCTTCAAACTCAGTAGCCAAGGACGACTCCGAGCTGATCGTCCTGCCATTACCCTCCCTGGTGCTGGCATTATACAAATGTGCCACTACGCCTGGTTTATGTGGTGCTGGGGATGGAACAGGAGCATGTGTGTATGCTGGCCGGCCCCCAAATTAGGTGTTAGGTCAAGCCTCTCTTTAATGTGTGTGTCTCAGACCCAGGGTTTATATAAGGCAGGCAGGCATCTTGGCGGACCTCTATCCCCAGCTAAATATTTTCCTTAAAGTGAGAAAATGTTATAAATTAAAATAATAAAACACCACAGTGCCTCTTCTTTTACTTTTCTTTTCTTTTCTTTTTTTTTTTTTTTTTGATAGGGTCAAACTGTGCCACCCAGGCTAGTCTTGAACTTATGACCCCCTCCCTGTCTGTGGGATCACAAGTAGGTCAGTATACTTGGCTTATACACTTTATCTTTCATAACTATTTTGTTTATTTTTATCATAGTGGCACACACAGGAGGTCAGAAGACAACTCCCAGGAGCTATTGTTCTCTTTCCACCATGGACTCTGGGAACTGAATTAACATCTGCGGGCCCGTGCAGCAAGCCCCTCTACCCTCTGATCCATCTTGCTGGCCCCACACTATCTTTTAAGTGACTGCCAGATCATCTCTTAAGAATGTCCCCTCCTTCTGGCACTGCTGGCTGAGAACTTGGGTTCCTCAGAGAGCGAGGACATTGTAACACCCTCAGTATCAAACCCAGGAAGTCATGTGCAATTCTGCACCCTGCAATTCTGGAAAACTGGGGCAGCCTTCAAAGTCATGGCTGAACAGGGTAAGGAAACATGTTCAGGATCATCAGATTTTAAAAAACAGTTTGTTTGTTTTTCTTTCTCAGAACTAAAGCATTTTAGGGCATTTCGAGTTCTCCTGACCCATGCCACTTAACCTTTGGCCTGATGACAGTTTGTGGCAGTGCTCTTTGTCAATATCATCATTTCCTGGCAAATGGGCAGGAAACCCCTATCTCTTACCACCGTCCACCGATCCTCTTCTTGATTACTTAAATAAATGACGTAATCGAAACCCCCTGCCTGTTGTTCCTGTTTGAAACGTATTCCTTCCTTCTGAAGGAAGTGGCTGTGTCTGGTGGGATCTGAAAATATGCCGCGGCTGTCTCTCGGCCCACAGAACCACTCTATCTCTTATTCACTTTTAATGCTTTTTGCTAACCTACCATTTTTCATCTGATCCCCCATCTTTAATAAATACAATGAACAGTTACAAAATAGATACATCCAAACAAACGATTTTTCATTTGTTTTACTAAAATGTTAAAAAAAAAATAGTCACTTTAAATTGCAGTTAGAGATCTAGAGAGTGGCTCAGCAACAAAATGCCTATCATGCAAGCAGGAGGATCTGAGTTCGAATCCCCAGCACCCATATGATGATGGATATGGCTACTTGTGTCTGTAACCTGAGTGCTGGGAGAAGAGCAGAGACGAACTCTGGAGTTCACTGGCCAATAAACCACCCCCCCCCCCCCCGCTCACACAGGCATGGGCTCCTGCATACACACCAGGAAGGTGGGCCTCTGTGAATTTAAGACTAACTTGGTCTATGTAATGAGTTCCAGGCCTGCCAAAGCTTAAAATCGTGAGACTACCTCATAAACAAAAGAAAAATGTGTGTTCAAGCCTTACTACGGTTCAGAGTCAACTTCTCAACGTTCACAGTGAGGTTTTCCTTTGGGTCTTGAAACCACCTTAACCTGATGACCCTCTCCTCACACCCACTCTTTAATGAGAAGTTCAGGCTACCAAACTATTATTATTATTAATAATTATTTTTTGTCTTTTCAAGACAGAGGATTTCTCTGTGTAGCCCTGGCTGTCCTGGACTCACTCTATAGACCAGGCTGGCCTCGAATTCAAGAGATCCACCTGCCTCTGCCTCCCAAGCACCACCACGGCTGACTTATTATTTTTTGTGTGTGTGTATGGGTGTTGGTGTCTACATGTATATCTGTGCACATGTTTGTGTCTGGTGGCCATGGGTGCCTGAAGAGGGTACTGGGTTCTCTATAACCAAAGTTACAGATGGTTGTGAGCCACCATATGGGTGCTGGGATTTGAACCTTGGTCTTGCAGCCCTTAAGCCCACTTCTCCAGGCCAGGCTGGTCAGTTTTGAAAAGAGGCTCGAAGGAACCTGCGTTCCTGATGAGTCTCTTAGGGATACAGTGCTCAGGAGGCTGTGACGGCCCAATGGCCATGGCAGGCTGCACAAACCTGGCTCAATGCGATTTGGAATTCACAGAATGGCTGGCACCATAGTCTGGACGCTCAGCCTTGAGAGGCAGGAGGCGGTTGGACACAGATGAATGATAGAACAAAAGGGACTTGTCCCACGGTGCCCTGTGTTCCTCAGTGGCCTTATGGTAGCTTCCAAGGTTGATCACTGGGCTGTTCAGGAGGGCTGCTACCTAACTCTCAATAAACATTGTGGTCCTGGAGCCAGGCCTAGCATCAACTCCAGTCATTTCTTGGCCCTCCGGGAAGGAGCCTGCACAAACTGTACAAATTGTGGAAGGGAACATTGAGTTTTCTTGGAGAAGGTACAGTCCCTTCCACATTAAGAAGTGTAGCTCACGAGATGCTGGCAGCTGATGTCACCTAGGTGAGGCCACCAACTGCATCTGCAGGACTGTCAGCTGCCACCCTGCAAAACCAGGGCATTCACAGAAAATTCACTTTCCATATTGAAAGATCTGGCACCCAGAAGGGTCCATGTACGGGGGTCTGCTGCAGGGCCGTGCAAGGCCCGGACCTGGAGTACTTGACAAGCCCGGGGACACACGGGGCTTCCAACACATCCTGCTGAATAGATTCCCACAATGCCACATGTCACACAAAGTCAGAGGCTCCCACTCCAGCTGCTTCTGTGTGAGTGGTAGTGCTCAGATACCCGAGAGGTACCCGGGGTAGCTCTGAGGGACACTTCATATATACCGATAAATATGCAAAAACAAGCTTTGAATTGGGAGCTCTAACGGCATCAAGTGAGGAGAGGCCGGAGGAAGGGGAGGTCAGAGCATCTTTGGTCTTCGCCAAGAGGCAACTCTTCAGTGAACTAGGAGTAAAGGGGGCAAAAGAAAACGTGTGCTTATGCCACTTAGTCCCTCAGAGGCAGCTGGAGAAACTGAGGCAGAGGGCGAGCTGGGGAACCCTGCTGGCTTCTGGTTGCTATGTGACTTTACAGAACTGTGCACACGTCCGGGCGGAGGCCACTGGTGTCCTTCCCCTGCTGCCCGCCCCGGGATCGTCCTCCCCACCCGCCTTCCGACCCCGCTGTGCCGCTGCGCGTGCCCGCGGGTCGCGTCCTGCTGCCCCGCCAGGCCCGGTGCGCACAGGCCCGGCCGCCCGCGCCCCGCTCACCCGTGAGGCCTCCGCCCTTGCCGTGGCCTCGGCGCCGCTGCAGCACGAAGAAGGGGTTGGCCCGCTCCGTCACCCATAGCGCGTTAGCCACCAGCACCTCCTCGGGCCCGAGCCACATCCCGCGGCCGCTCGCACCGGGCCAGAGCCCGTGAGGCGGAAGCGCGCGCCGCCGTCGCTGCGCCCGAGCCGAGCCGAGCCGAGCGGAGCCGAGAGGCTGGGGCGGGGTCGAGACGTCGGCCCGAAGGGTGGCTCCCCCTAGCGGCCGCGCTGGCTCACCGCGCCGCCCTCCTCGACCTCTCCTGGCCTGGCAGTCCCCTCCAGCCCCGCTGCCGCTGTCCAGTTTGGAGGGGATCGCATGCTCTCTGCCTACTGTGTAGCCCAGGCGAGTTAATGTGGCAAAAAGCGTCTGGAGAAGGGTGCAGCAGCGCCTGGTCAGCCTCGGGATTTTGACTCAAGTCTAAGGTTGGAATCCTCAAGAGCCCAGTTGTCAGGAAGCGCAGCTGGTGTCCTTTGAAATAAGTGCGTTCACCCCATCTGACAGATGGACTGGGGTGGCCTTGAGGTTGGGGTCACAGATGAGCACTTAATTTTTTTCATAAGCTTACAGCAATATGATCTAGGGGCGCAGTCCCCTGCTCTTACCTCTCCTGGCCTGAAGGCGGCAGTCTCTGACAGTACAAATTCACCTTCAGATCCCAGCCCAGGGCTTCTGCCACTGAACCATGAAGCAAAATTAGATACTGTGGGCTCTGTGAACTAGAAACAATTAGGAACAAGATAGTTTCTGACTCAAAGGTGCAAACGACTCCGCCTGGACAAAAGGTGCGGACCATATTTATTTTGGTAAAGGCTAGGGAGACAGCTGTATGAGCTGTCCCCATGCCACCTGGACATGGCAGGAGGGTAAAAGGAAGGAGAGGTAGATTCATTCTGGGAGGTTTGAGCAGATGTAATGGGTGACAGCCAGAGTGAGCCAAAACCTTCTGAAACGCGGCTTGTGACTCAGCTTTCAAGACATGGCTTTCCTTACAACTTTGAAGTACAATATACTCCGGTTATCCTGACAGAGTACACAGCAGCCAGGCAGTCTGGTTGTCCATCATCTTACTCCATGAGGGAGTAAGTATGACATCCATGTATGAAACATAACTAAACTCATCATCTCTCATATACTGGATTCTCAGCCCATTGTATTAATGTGTTCTAATAGTAAGTCCTCAACGAGGACTTTGGACGTGCAGACGAATGTTGCTGTGCTCTCTAGAGAATTCTACCCTCAAGATTTCGGAAGTAAGCCAGGCATGGTGGTAGACACCTTTACCCCAGGACTTGGGAGGCAGAGGCAGGCATATCTCTGTGAAGTTGAGACCAGCATGGTTTACCTAGTGAGTTCTAGACCACAAATAATTTAGAAGTAGTGGATTGAGGGATGGCTCAGCAAAAGATGGAGGGGGGTTTACAGCTCCAGGGGATCTGATACTCTCATCTGGCTGCTGAAAGTAACAGCAATAGCATTCACTTATGGATGCACACACACATATACACAGAGATAGAGATAGATAGATAGATAGATAGATAGATAGATAGATAGATAAATAGATAGAAAGAAATCTACAAAAAATTTAATTTGAAAGAATGATAATAATTTTATAAAAAGCATTTGGAAATACCCGAGAACCAGTGAGATGCCTGACTTTGTTCTCAGAGCCCACATGGTAGGAGAAAAACAGCTCCTGCAAGTTCCTTTGACTTCTAAATAAAATAAAATAAAATAATAACTAACTAAATAAATGTAATTTAAGAACTGCAAGTATTTGATCCACCTTGGAGCACAATAAAGGATCATCTATCCTTATTTCAAATTTGAGTGTACTTTAGTGTACTCAAGAGTCAAGAGACTGACGTGTCCATCAGCTGATGGTAACAGAAGTGGCATATCCCTCCATGCAACATCCAGCCATAAGATATTAGCCACTGACGTGCTAAGACATGGCTGGACCTCGGACATCTGAGGCTGACACATAGACTGTTGGCATTGCCTATGTCTCTGCATATCTACCACACTCCTAGGTGCTGCAGCTGACCCAGAGGCCAATCTGTAAGGACCAGTTTTTATAAGGAAAATAATATTTATTGAGCACTCAGTCTGTGCTAAGCCTATGTCTTTTTTTCTTTTTCTTTTTTTGTGAATTTATTTTATAAAATTCACTTGATTGATAAAAGTGCAAAATTCAGGTTCTGAGACCATCACAGGGCTTAGCAGTCAACCACATTATCTAGTACTTCAGCTCCTTTCCATCCTCTGGAATGGTAACCCTGTCCACATCACAGCTACTGCCCAGCCTTCTCCTCTTCAGCCCCTAATAACCACGCCTCTGCTTTTGCCTCTATGGCTGCCTGTTCCGGGTTATTTAGTGTGAACGAAGTAATCTGTCCTGTTGTGCTTGGCTTCTTCACTCACCATCACCTGTCCAAGGTCCATCCATGCCGTAGCATGACCGTGGCTTACATTTTATGGCTGAATATGGCATGGAGGGATATGCCACATCTTGTTATCCACCAGTGGATGGATATTTCAGCCTTTTGGCTCTTAATAATCATAAGCACTGTGGACATTTTAAAAGATTTTTACCTCCCTGTGTGCCTGAGTATGTGGCATATTTGTGCCCCGGTGTGCATGACCATACATACATATGTGTGTGGAAGTCAGGGACTGGGTCCTCTCTGCTATCACACTCTACCTACTTCCTAGAGACAAGGTCTTTTTCCTTGAATCCAGGGCTTCTGTTTTCTCAGCTAAGCTGGAAATCCGAGGCCCCATAGTCCTCTTGTTCTCTGATCCCTCCAGCTGTGGGTACGGGTGTGCCCAGTGTGCCTGGCTTGTTAAATAGGGTCTGGGGCTCCAGAGATACCCACGAGCAGCCAATGCTCTCACTGCTGAGTCGCCTCTCCAGTCCTTGTGTACAAATTTGAATGAAAGTTTTTTTTTTAAATTACTTTGGATATGATGAGAACCAATAAAATAATGTTATTAAGAATAGCTGGGCAGTGGTGGTGCACGCCTTTAATCCCAGCACTTGGGAGGCAGAGGCAGGGGAATTTCTGAGTTTGAGGCCAGCCTGGTCTACAGAGTGAGTTATAGGACAGCCAGAGCTACACAGAGAAACCCTGTCTCGAAAAACCAACCAACCAACCAACCAACCAAACAAACAAACAAACAAACAAAAACCCAAACAAACAAACAAACAAACAAGAATTAAGAGCCGCTCTTCCTCTCGG
The DNA here is from genome assembly GCF_978045245.1 of Mus caroli. NCBI lineage: Eukaryota > Metazoa > Chordata > Mammalia > Rodentia > Muridae > Mus > Mus caroli. Next base: position 72,945,342 of record NW_028227268.1, read on the forward strand.
TACCCTATTGAACTAGAGTGGGAAGAGGTGAGTTCGGTCTCAAAATGGAGGTAAAACCGCCACCCAGTCTCCCCCAGCCTGTCTCTGGTGGTGCAGCCATCACCCCTGCCAGGGGGTTGGGGTTGGGGTTGGGAGCCATGATCCAAAGGAACCAGAGCAGCGGAGGAAGCTGTTTATTGGTGGTCTGAGCTTTGAAACCACAGGTGATAGCTTAAGAGAACATTTTGAGAAATGGGCACACTTACAGACTGTGTGGTAATGAGAGATTCCCAAACAAAACGTTCCAGAGGCTTTGGTTTGTGACCTACTCTCGTGTTGAAGAGGTGGATGCTGCACTGTGTGCACAGCCACACAAGGTTGATGGGTGTGTAGTGTAATGGAAAAGAGTTGTTTCTAGAGAGGACTCTGTAAAGCCTGGTGCCCGTTCAATGGTGAAGAAAATTTTTACTGGTGGTATTAGAGAGGATATGGAAGAATATAACCTGAGAGACGACTTTGGAGAGTATGGCAAGACTTAAACCATAGACATTATGGAAGACAGGCAGAGTGGGAAAAAGGTTTGCTTTTGTAACTTTTGATGATCAGGACACAGTTGATAAAATTGTTGTTCAGAAATACCACACTATTAATGGGCATAATTGTGAGGTGAAAAGGGCCCTTTCTAAACAAGAGATGCAGTCTGCTGGATCCCAGAGAGGTCGTGGAGGTGGATCTGGCAACTTTATGGGTCATGGAGGAAACTTTGGTGGAAGAGGTGGCTATGGTGGTGGAGGTGGTGGCAGCAGAGGTAGCTATGGAGGTGGTGATGGTGAATATAATGGATTTGGAGGGGGAGGTTATGGAGGTGGTGGACCAGAATATGGAAACGAGGGTTGTGGGAAGCCACATGTGCCGTTGCAGAGTGGCACAGGCTTCTGCTGGCCACCACGCATACATAGGCAGGAAAGTTTTTTGCCAAGATGAGGTTTTGAGAATTGACCAAAATTGACCAATCAGAAGAGAGAGAAATTGACCAATCAGAAGAGAGAGAAAGTAACCAATCAGATAAGAGAGAAAGTAACCAATCAGATGTAAGAATGCAAATGAGGTTGTAAGCATCAACCAAACACAACACAATCCGGGTGTGAGACACGCCTCTCCTAGGCCTATATAAAGCAGCACCAGGGCTGGGCTGAGGGTCTTTTCGCCTCTGCAATCAAGCTCTCCCAATAAACTCGTGCAGAAGGATCCTGTTGCAGCGTCGTTCTTGCTGGTCAAGTCGGACACGTGCAAGAGAGGGTGATGGATGTGGTGGTGGAGGAGGAGGATACGACGGTTACAATGAAGGAGGAGACTTTGGTGGAGGTGACTATCGTGGTGGTGGGAACTATACTGACTTTGGAAATTATAATGGACAGCAACAGTCAAATTATGGATCCATGAAGGGGGGCAGTTTTGGTGGAAGAAGCTCAGGCAGTCCCTGTGGCAGCAGCTGTGGATCTGGAGGTGGAAGTGGACCTGTTGGATATGGTAGCGGAAGGTTTTAAAATAAAACAGAAGCCTTTAATCCCAGCACTCGGGAGGCAGAGGCAGGCGGATTTCTGGGTTCGAGGCCAGCCTGGTTTACAGAGTGAGCTCTAGGACAGCCAGGGCTATACAGAAGAAAAGAAAAAAAAAATGACTACAGTTCTTAGCAGGAGAGAGAGCGAGGAGTTGTCAGGAAAGCTGCAGGTTACTTTGAGACAGTCGTCCCCGATGCATTAGAGGAACTGTAAAAATTGCCACAGAAGGAACGATGATCCATAGTCAGAAAAGTTACTGCAGCTTAAACAGGAAACCCTTCTTATTCAGGACTGTCATAGCCACAGTTTGCAAAAAGTGCAGCTATTGATTAATGCAATGTAGGGTCAATTAGATGTACGTTCCTGAGGTCTTTTATCTGTTGTGCTTTTTCTTTCTTTTTCTTTTCATTATATCAGGCATATTGCCCTGTAAATTGTGGTAGTGGTACCAGGAATAAAAAATTAAGGAATTTTTAACTTAAAAAAAAAAGAATTAAGAGCCACACTCTGTCTCTTTCTGCCTCTGTCTCTTTGTCTCTGTCTCTGCCTCTTTTTCCCCTTGAGATAGTCTCTCTATATGGAGCCCTGGCTCTCCTGGAACTGTGTAGGCCAGGCTGGTCTTGAACTCACAGAAATCTACCTGCCTCTGCTTTCTGAGTAGAGGGATTAAAGGTGTACACTACCATGCCTAGCCTTGACTTTTTCTTTTAATTAAAAAAGTGTTTATATTTACTTATTTTTGTTTTATGTGTATGGGTATTTTGCCTGCACGTAAGTCTATATGTCATATGAGTACCTAGTATCTTTGGAGGCCAAGAGATAGTTGGATCCCCTGAAACGGGAGTTACAGGTGGCTGTAAACCACCATCTGGGTGCTGGGAATCAAACCCAGTTTTCTGGAAGAGCAGCTAGCGCTCTTAGCTACTGCGCTGTCTCCCTAACCCTGAAAGGTTCAAGCCAGGCTCAACCCCTGTCTAGCTGTCTCTGGAACATGTGAGGCGGTACCACTGTGGTTTGGATTTGTGTTTTTCTACCATGTCCCCTTTAAGGAGCACGTGCTTTTTGTCACCTGCGACCGCAGAGAGTACTCCACGGGACACAAACAGCGTTCTCAACAGAGTTTTATTGAAACGGTTATATTAGCAAATTCCACACATACAGGTGTACACTATTGGCATAGAGGTTCATGCCAGACAATTTCACTACTTAATTATACTTACATCAACCATGTGGACCTAGGAGTTGTGCTGCCCACTTCCAGGGGGTTGACACATCTGACCGTCAAGAAGTCGGCTCACACTGTACGTGCAGGTGTCTGCATTCTTGACAGGGGAACCCCTAAGGTGAAGTCGCACATTGCATCAATGAGCAATCTTGCGATCTGAATACTTGATGTGTGCTCCTTCTGCCACAAACCACCCACTGGTGAGAGGAAGTCCAGTGCACAGCATCCCTCTCATCCCTCCAGGTGTCCCACCTTGCCGTCTGCCTAAGGCGTGTTCTGAGCTTCCTCACCCCAAGTTACCTGTGCTTAGGTTAGAAAAATAGTTTTGTATGCCGTCCGCTGAAATGTTGTGCATAGTCAACAGGAACCTGGAGTGAGTGGGGCTCTTTGAATGATCCAGATGTGAAAGGGGTGACTTCAGTGTTTTCTACGAGTGTCTGTAAAAGCTACTGAGGGTCAAAAACAACTGCGACACATGGGGCCTAGAATGTAAACTGATTTCTCTCTTACCGAGTGGCATGTCTAGGGGCAATGGTTTTCCCCACCTCACGCCCACATCTCCTCTCAGCTTGGAATCTTTTCTGTCCCCGTAAACAACATTGGTGCAGTTTGCTTGGGTGAGGTATGGCCACTCAAGAGTCCATCATACTTCCCATGCTAGGCTGAAGATACCAGATTCCATCCTTAGCACCAGACAAGAGAGCTGTATTCTAGCTGGGTCAGCAAGCCAGCCAGGGCTGTCAGGGCGGTGGCATGTGCTGTGGTTGCCCCTAAAAGGTCTAGGTGTAGAACCAGGCCAAACCTACTGATGGAGGCATAAAGCATAGGTGGCAGTTAGCAGGCGCAGCTTGCTTACCTGAAGGAAAAAATGAGTTGGGATGTCACATTTTACCAGACCCTCCCACATTTTTTTTTTTTTAAAGAACAAATATCTTGGTTTAGTACCTTCCAGTCATTAGAAAAGTCCATTAATATCATAATGCAAGTACACTTAGACTTATTTGTGGATGAAGGATAATTCCAAAAGCAGGCTAGAATCCACTCTCTGTTGGGTTAAATTTGTAAAAATGTAGCTCAGTACAATGTTAACTGTTGCCAGTCTGGGAGGAGGGTCTAAGATGGCAGCTGTGGGCTTGTGGGTGGCCAACATGTTCCTTCCAGGTGCATGGAGCTGCTCAGAAAGTGGAGTTGAGATGGAGAGAAGTGACATATGTCAGCATCAGATGTTTTGGGGATGCTGGAAGGGGAGGAGATGGAGGGCCACGACTGGGGGAGACGCTGCTTGCTGTTCAGCCTTTCCTCTGGAGAGGAGTGAGGATGCGAGTGAGGTGCTAACGGCTGGGTGAGGGCTCCACCAAGGCCTCTGAGAAAGATTCTACTTTTAGGCTGTGGAATGGGGTCCTGGCCACCTCAAGCCTGTCTTAAAGAGTCAATAGGAGGGGCCCAATGGATCCCAGGGTGGAGGCCCAAGTTACTCTGGAGGCCGTGAGTCCTCCTGGAATATCAGTGCTTGGGTTGCACAGGGTTTAAAGGCTGTTCTGCCCTTTGCTGTGTGTTTCTTCTTCCTTCCCCAAGTCAGAGTGAAGAAAGCAGGGAGGAAAGTATATCGAGCCTAGGACTGCAGGAGGGAATCACGGGAGGGGCCGCTTCCACGGGGCCGAGCTAGGTCCTCAGAACCACGTCTGTAAGGCAGAAATATCACCCTTTTAGCAGCCAAGGCTGACAGCTCTCTCTGCCTCTGTGGTCAATACAGACTGACGGGGGTCACAGCTCTGGAGAACACAGGTGACTGTTTTTATCCCAGGGCTCACCTGGCCTGTCCTCATCAAAGGTCAGCTTTCTGGGAATGCCCATAAAGAAGAGAGGAGCCCATCAACCCTGCCAGAGCCCAGAAGGAGTTCCTTGGTTACAAAGGGGCTTCCTGACCACAAACTTCAGCCCTCACGCTCAGGCTTTAGGAGGCTGATGCGACCTGTGAATACTGTAATCTGCAGAGAGCCAAGGGGACAGCCAGCCAGATAGATACAAGGAGTCTGCAAGAGCAGCTTTTCCATCTACTTTGCCCCCCCACCCTGCTGTTTCCAGGAACACCAGGCAAGCAAGGTCCCGTGCTACTAATACAGGCACCTCAGTCCCAGCATTCCTTCTGGTCCTTTTCTGACACCACACTTACAGCTTGTAAGCCATCTTTCAGAGTCTGGCCATAATCTCAACCACATCTAAGCATCTTAAACAATTCCCTCTTTCCAGACAGGTTAAAAATGATGCACCCACAGGGCTCAAACCCCATGCCCTGTTTGTAAGCACTGAGTGGATCTGCATGGAAAGGTGCTTGTTTTAAGCTGTGGGTATCAAGATGGTCGCCCTGTGTGAATGATTCCTTATTCTCACCTCCTCACGCTGCCTCTGAGTTTAAGGGCACAGCCCTCCCATTCTGAACACTGCAGGATGAGAGCTGCCAGGCCCACCTTTCTTGAGTGGGGAAACCTCACACAATCATTTCTCTACATCAGAGTCTCCAATAGCCTTTTCTGTGTGCTGTACATCCCGGCCAGTGGTGCCTAGCCCAGTTTCTCTCTGGCTGGCACCATCATTGGCACTGAGCATCTACTTCTGTCAGGGTGTGCATGCGTGCCCAGTGCACACACCTCTGCACAGGGCTGGGGAGGGGAAGACACAGGGCCTCCCAGGATGTGGGATCCGGTAGACATCACTGGGGCTGAGTTACGGGTTCTCCTGGGTCCTGTTAATATTCACTCAATCACCGAGGTTGGAAATCTGCCTTCTACTTCTATCTCACAGCTCACTCACCCCCTTTTTCCTAAGTTTAGTCAGCTCAGTCTGGGGTCCCATGGTCCCAAGCCAACCGCTAGGACACCAGCCCCAGCAGGGCCCATCTGCCTTCTGCCTCTCACACAACCTGCAGCTTATAGTGTTCTTTTCCCAAGCAGACCCTAGAGCTTCCCCGGGCCCAGAAGCGGAGATGGTGACTTCAGCCCAAGGAACCTGCCTTACTCCTGTTGCTCCTCATGACCCATCTCTACCCAGACGCAGTAAACTGCACTCTACCCTTCCACCCGTGCCCAGGGAACTGTCCCCTTGAGGCTCACCCTCATCTCACCTGCTCTCACTCCGCAGAGTGCTGCCAACATGCCAGTTTCCAGAACGGTCAAATATGCCCAACCACTGAAGGGCTTGAGTGCTGAGATGCACCCCCAGCCTCTCAAGTCTTCATGACTACTCCGTCTTCACTTCAGGTGCACCAGTCAGATACACAGTGAGAACTTTGTAAAAAGACGGTCAACAGGCTAGGCGTGGGGGCACATGCTTTTCAAACTAGCACTCGGGAGGCAGAGGCAGGTGGATCTCTGAGTTTGAGGCCAGCCTGGTCTACAGAGTGAGTCCTAGGGCAGCCAGGGCTACACAGAAAATCCCCATTTTGAAAACCAAAAAAGAAAAAGACAAAAAGGGCTGGTGACAAAACTGACCCCACGGTCTTGCCTTTCCCTTCGAAATGCCAGTTTTAAATTCAGCCGTTTTCTTCTTGACATTTATGAGCAGTGAGCCCTTGTTAGGAAGACCCCTGAGCCCTTGTTAGGAAGACCCCTGATGTGAAATCACAGTCTTGTTTTCTTGCAGCAGGACGAGGACCCCCAGAGCGAAGGTGAACAGCAAACAGCAAAGGGACAGTGGCTTTCCCCCCTCAGTTTGGTGTCCTTTAGTGCATAGACGAGGGAGAATATGGAGGTGAAGGGCAGGAAGAGCAGGAAGGCTTACAAAGCCCACCAGACAAGCCAGTTAATAAGGGTCAGTAACCTTTGCTTTAATGCCTTTCTGACCACATATTTTGGCATCTCAGTCTGTCGTGTCTCAGAGCAGATGAGAAGTAGAGGCTCAGCTTCATGATGGATTTGCTTTCAGGGATGTTTCTTATGAGGGAACAACCAGAAGGTCCAGGAGATGGAGGCTGATTCAAAAGCAAGGCTTAGTGGGCCTTGGGAGTTTTAAACTGTTGATGGTAGAGCCTGGTTTTCCCAAGAGGGGAGCAAAGGTGGGACTCTGGATGGGTACATTCATTACTTCTGGAGATACTCTGGGGACTTTATACCTGGATGTCCAGGCCAGTCATCTGTCCTTTCTCCCTGAAGTAATGGGACCAGAGTGGCCCCTCCACAAGGAAGCGAAATATCTCAAAAGCTTAAACCTCTGTATTCAAGTTCACAGCTAATGTTGCCTGTGTCTGTAGATCCTGATAGGCATATGCTCTATGGCATATGCCAGTAATGGCTGTGCACCCAGCTCCACCTGGGTATCCAGGGTGACTCCGTGGCATGTCCCCTTATCATAGCCCCTGGTAGGAAGCTGCTATCCTCTGTACTCCCAAAGCACATGGCCCCCAACAAAGACGCCAATGACCTTCTGGACAAAGACAGGACATCTGGATCTGAGTTGAAGGTGGCCCCAATTTTCAGGAGAAGGGGGTCAACCTGGATATCTGGAGAGCTATTCTGAGTGAATCCCTTCACAGGAACTGCCTCCTTGGATGTTCTAAAATGACCACGTGTCCCAGTTTTTCCAGGGATTCAAACACTGTCTCAGTAGATTTTAGAGGACTCAATTTAATTTTTTTCCCCAAACAATTCTGTTTCTTTTTTAAGTAAAGTAACTGTCTAGACTGTAACTTAATGTATATGCCTTTATAAGACAGATTAGACATGAAGAAAATGATAGCTGGGATCTGAGTTTTGGTTATGGAGAAGACGAGGCCGGGCTTCAGACAACATGGCAATTCCAGCATCCTGCTGGTCCGCCACACCAAACACTTCCACCTGAGCCTGTGACCCTGGCAGTCTAGTCTCCTGTTGAAACGCTCTCACTGAGAACCTGTCTTTCAGAACGATAATCTATTGAAACTTTATCAAAAATATTTTTATAGTACAAAGACTATAAAAAAGAAAGACGAAAGCCCTTGGTAAGCAGTAAAAGTGAAAGCAGGTAAGACCTTAGACGTCGGTCCTGGTCCAGCCTCGAGTACTCAAGCCAAGCGCGGGGGCTCACCTTGCCACCACGTTCTCACAGGCTGTCAGCACTCAGGCTCTCTGAGGGTCTGCTTCAGGAACAGGGGCGCCTGAGGGATCTTAGGATCTTGAGGGATGTTACAAGATGCTGTAACAGAGAAGCCACATGTAGGAAGATGAAATGTATGTGCCTCAAACTTATGACCCATAGAGCCAATAAAAGTGTCATGATGGGAGCCTGTCCCCCTCCGTCTGTTGTGTTGTCACGCACACGGCTAGACACTGGTGTTGCGTTCTCCTAACAAGGGTCTGGACATCTTCCCAGCTCTGATGAGAAGCAGGCTGACCGTGGCACAGACTTCTGCAGAAAGGAGGTGTTCTGCTGATCCTGGTCCCACAAGTTCCTCATATGTTAACTTGATGTCATTCTGGATGTATGGGAAGAGCACACATGTCCCCAGTGTCCACCATGCTGGCCACAGCATCCTCTTCTGTAAGTCTGGTTGCCAGCGCTCCAGAGTTTCTTCATGTTGGTGCTGAGGCTGGCAGGATAGCACTGGATTGGACAATCAAGATGGAGAAGGAGGAGGCCCCATTTGGTATTTAATAGTAGGATGTTGGTTTGCACTTCCCAATAAAACATTCAAAATTATTTTGGTGTTGATGACTGTTAACCTTATCGATACTGTGCGGTCATCGTGCTAGACTCCTGGTGTCACCTCCCCATAGATACCACAGACAGCAGGGACAGATGCCTCCCATGTCCAGTGCCTATGTAAATCCTTGTCATCTGATGTCATGCCCATCACAGATGCAGGAAAAGGACAAAGCAGAGGACTGTCTGATCCTGTGACGGCAGACTCTGGGCCCCATGGCCTGTGTCCTCCTAGCTCTGGGGGACAACAGGAGGTCGGAGTTTCACAGGGAGAAAGGAAGGTGAAGCGTCTCCTGAAGGACTCTCTATGGGAAGAGGCCTTTTACCAGAACATACAGTAAGAGACAGAGGACAAAGGGAAGCAGGGGGAGGAGCCGTGATTTATACTCTGCACTGGTGGGACTGTTCATCTACAGGCTTTCCTGTGCATGTGAGGACCACAAAATGTATTTTACAAAACCCCCATGCCACCCTGACACAGAACAGCGTGCGATTATTTGGGGACACGGACACATTTGCAACAAACGCATCATTAACCGCTGGCCCCACCTCTTCTCTGGAAACAGCCAGGCTCCTGAGGTGCCCATGCTCAGTGGTCAGCTCTGGGTGATACCACGAGGCTCACTCGCGCAATAATGCTGCCATCAAACCTCACCTTGGGGGAACACTGTAATTTAACCCTGAACCCCAACTTGTGCCCAGAGGTACTGCCATTCTTCCCAGATGGACGATGACAGAGGAATACAAAGTAAGAAAGGTGACCGTAAATCAAATCTCAAAAGGAGAGACCCCCAATAACCCATTTTTTAAAAAAATCAGGTTTTGTTCTCGTCATACATGTCCAAAGAAGGTTCAATTGTGGAGAATTCACTTTCATACACCAGGCTGCGCGGCGACAGGGAGTTCTGGTGAAAGACGTGCCCACCTGAAAGAGGAACAAGAAAAACAGAGTTAGTATGGCCTTAGCCTCGGTCGCTAGGACCTTGGAGAATGTTGATCATCTTTGAAACACTGTCTCTTATCACTAGAAGGAAAATAACGTAGGGATTGTGTTCCCAAGAGCTGGGGCTGGAACGCAGGGCCTCTGGCATGCCAAAGAAGCGCTGCACCTTTGAGCTGCCTCTGTGCCTTACAAGCATGATGGATGTGGTTTTCAATTTTGTTTTTTGTTTTTTGTTTTTTTTTGGGGGGGGGATAGGGTTTCATGTAGACAAGACTAGCCTTGAACTCAATATAGCTGGCCTTGAACTTCTGGTCCCCCTGTTTCTATTTCCTGAGTCCTGGGATCACAAGCACGTGTGACTTTGTCCGGTTTATGAGATGCACAAACCTGGGACCTTGTGCGTGCTAGGCAAGCACTCTGCCAACCGAGTCACACCCACAGCCATTTGTAGGTTATTTCAAATACGTGCAGTCCCAGGGCTGGAGAAATGGCTCAACAGTTAAGAACACTCGCTGCTCTGGCAGGGGTCTGGAGTTCACTTCCCATAACCCACATCAGGACTCATAACCATCCAAAACTCCAATTCCAGGGGACCCAACGTCATCTCCTGGCCTTCATGGGTGTGGCACATGTGGCACTCGCACACACATAAAACAAAAATAAGTAAATATTTTTAAAAATCTTCCAAGATATGTATAGTGCCCGGTTAGGATCCCCGAAAGCATCACTGTCACTTCAAACAGCTGCCTGAGGCTTCTGAAAGGGTAGGCGCCATTGATAAACCTGAGGACTTCTTATGGACACAATCCTATGGAGAACTCCATATCCTTTCTTCCTCTGAACATCCGTCCTGCAGATGTGGGTACGCAGCAGCACTCCAGCAGCTGGGAAACCCTAGGGGTTCTGGTTGGTGAGTTTTGAGGATCTGATAACACAATGAAAAGTTCTGGACTGAAGAAGGTGGTAGAAGGGCTTGTCGTCGAATCTGGTGACTTGAGTTTGATCCCTGAGACCAGAAAACTAACTCCTGCAAGCCATCAGAACTCTCCATGTGTGTTATAGCAGGTATGTGCTTGAAAACATAGACTAAGTTAAATTTAACAAAACAGTTTTTTAAATTAAAGTTTAAAGCCGGGCATGGTGGCGCATGCCTTTAATCCCAGCACTTGGGAGGCAGAGGCAGGCAGATTTCTGAGTTTGAAGCCAGCCTGGTCTACAAAGTGAGTTCCAGGACAGCCAGGGCTATACAGAAAAACCCTGTCTCGAAAAAACCAAAAAAAAAAAAAAAAAAAAAAAATTAAAGTTTTAATTTAGGACTAAATAGGCAAAAGTGCTCCAGAGCCTAAGGGCCATGATAAGGTAAGAAGCTGAGTGTAACCCCCGGGTCTGGGAAGACACACTCAGACCTGCAGATCCATGGGCTCCCTGCCAGACAGTCTAGTCTAAGACTCGAGCTCCAGGTCAAAGCAAGGGGGATGACTCCTAAGAAATGACTAAGGAACACTGCCTTTGCTGACCTGTGGCCTCCTCAACACACTCTCCTGCACATCTGCCCACACAAGCATGCAAACACCCCAACAAATGAAAAAGTCTTAATTTATATTAAAGCTATACCTTCACATGGTTTGGTTAATCACTAATGAAATCTGAGGTGTGTGTGTGTGTGCAGTATATCTTTATGTAGTGTAACCATGCTGGTCTTGAACTTGCAATCATCTTTAATTTTTAAACTAATTTTCTTGTTTTTGTTTTTTCAAGTCAGGGTTTCTCTGTATAGCTCTGGCTGTCCTGGAACTTGCTCTGTAGACCAGGCTGGCCTTGAACTCAGAGATCCACCTGCTTCTGCCTCTCAAGTGCTGGGATTAAAGGCGTGTGCCACCACCAGCAGCTTTAAAATTAATGTTATTTTATGCATGTGTTTGCCTGCATGGTTCCTAGAAACTGGAGGAGTTACAGACAGTTGCGAGGGACCCCGTGAATGCTCGGGATTGCAGTGGGAGCCTCAGGAAGAGCAGCAAGTTCCCCTAACCACTGAGCCACCTTTCCTGCTTCTGAACCTACAGTTCTCTTGCCTCCATTTCCCAAGTGCTGGGATTCCAGGCCTGAGGTCCAGGGTTCCATTTGGGATCCCTCCCACTCCCTCTGCCTCAGTGGCTGAGCACAGATCTACACAACCAGCTGACACCAGGTGTTTTGAAGGGCAGTCTCCAACTTCACTTTTTCAGAGTGTGCAATTTTTAGTGACTCTTGTAAAAATTATGCTTTAAATAACATACTTAACTTTTTTCACTTTTAAAATTTATTTTGTGCCAGGTGGTGGTGGTGACACACACCTTTAGTCCCAGCATGCCTAAGAAAAGATCCCAGGCAGATCTCTGACTTCAGGGCCAGCCTGGTCTACAGAGCAAGTTCCAGGAAAGTCAAAGATATATAGAGAGACCCTGTCTTAAAACACACACACACACACACACACACACACACACACACACACACTATTTTCTTTTGTGTGGGTGCTGGGGGTGGTGCTCACACGCCATTCAGCTTGCATGGAAGTCAGAAGATAACTTTCAGGAGTAGATCCCACCTTGTGGGTCCCAGAAGTTGAAACCCAGGCTGTCAAGCTTGGTGGCAGGTGGCTTTATCTCTGAGTCATCTTGCCAGCCTAAAGGTACTGATTTTGAGATGCAAATTCTCAATTGAATTCCCACTAAGGAACATTAGGATTCCCGCCCCCCCATCTTTGTCCCTTCCTTCTCCCATATACAATGATCCAAGTCATTATTTTTTTTTGCAAGTTTTATACATTTAGTGTTTTATACATTTATTGCTTATACTATGTGACCGTGCTGCTCAGAACTAAGTCACGGTCCTGTTTTCTTCTCTGCATGGCTCCTGTTTTGTTGCTGTGGTTTTAATAAGGTAACAGGGAAATAAAGTAAAATGAACATGATTAAACTTTGCAACTTCAAGGGCTTCTGTGGGGGCGGGGTTCAGTGGTTACACGTGCACTGCACACTCACGAGGACCAGAGTTCAGAGCCCAGTACCCATGCAGCAAGCCAGGCTTCCCATGACAGCCATAACTCCAGTTCTGAGGGGCTGCATGGGCTCTTCTGGCCTCTGCATCTGCACAAACAAGCACACCAGCACATATCTATACATACTCTCTCTTGCAAAAATGAATATGATAAATCTATAAAAACAGATTTTACGAATATTCCTACCAACATAGCCAGACTATAGAAAACGAACATGTCTAACACTTGCCAAAATTTCCTGGAATCTTTTAGTAATCCCTTCTTCTCTTACCAGCCTATTCCTATCACCATGGAAACAGGTCATCTTGTATCTTTCTAGAATGTTGAATCATTGAAAGCTGCTATGAGCATTAATGTCCAAGCTCTGTGTGAGAACACGAGTTCCTGTCTCCTGGGTTAAAGGCCAGGACTGGGGTGCCTGGGGAGATTCCGGCCTGGTCTATGCACCGTGTTCACGCTGCCTTTCAGCCCTTTGAGCGCTGTACAAGGAAGCCAGTGCCTCTCGCCAACCCCATGTCAGCCTTTTGCATCTTAGTCCTTCTAGTGTGAGTGGTTTCTTCTTGAAGCGTTTTCTTGCCCTTCTCTCTATTCCTCCTTCCTCCCCCTCTCTCCCTCCGTCCTTCCCTCTCTTCCTTTGAGTCAGAGTCTCAGTAGCTCAGGTTGGCCTGGAACTTGCTATGTAGCTGAGGATAACCTTGAACTCCAGATTCTTCTGCCTACGCTTCCCAAATGCTGGGATCACAGGTGTGCACTGCCCCCCTCCCCCGCCCCCAGCTCTCCTCTTAGTTTTTTTTTTTTCCTCTTAGTTTTTAAGATTCTGTTTTCATCGCTTGTGTATGAGTGTTTATCTGCATATGTGTGTATCATGTATCCATGTGTCTGGTACCTACGAAGATCAGACCAAAGCCTTGGGTCCCCTGGAATTGTAGTTACAGATGGTTTGAGTCACCATGTGGGTGCTGTGAACTGAACCTAGGTCCTCTGTAGGAGCAGCAAGTGCTCTTCACTGCGGTGCCATCTTTCTAGCCCCTCCTTTGCTGGTGATTACTGATACCAGGCATTCTACCATGCTTGTGCCAACAATTCTATCTCTTTTCTAGGGGTGGGTGCTGGGGCTTGAACCCAGGGCACTGAGCACACTAGACCAGAGCCACTCCTCCGATCTCCTTCTTCTTGACAGGGAGATCTGTTACCCTGGGTAGCCTGGAAACTGCTACATAGACTAGGCTGGCCCAGACTCCTAGAGATCTGCCTGCTTCGGCCTTGAGAGCTGGCATGAGCCACCTGCTTTTGTTTTTTGAAATACACACACACACACACACACACACACACACACACACACATATACACACAAGCCCTTCTTCAGAATTATTTTGAAAATACTTTTCTAAAAGAAGCTTTTCATTTTAATAACATGGATTTTGAAGAGTAAGCTCCAAATTTTGGTAAAATCTAATTTACTGACTGTTTCCCTTTCTTAGCCTGCACTTTTGAGTCAGATTAAAGAAATCTTCCCCAGTTCCAAGGTTACTGAGATTCTTCTCCTATGATGTCATCGAGAAAGACATCAAACATCTTAGGAATTACGGTTGAAGTTCCATTTTATGAACACAGCCATCCTACTGTGACAACTGACAGATGCCGCAGCAGCTAAGAGAATGGAGGTTCACAACCACCTGAACCTCTAGCTTCAGTCTGGTGCCCTCTTGTGGCCTCTTTGGGCCCTGCATGCACATGGTGCAGGGGCATAGATGGGAGCAAACTACTCATACACATAAAAAAATATATAAAAATATTGTGTTTTTAAAACCAGAATAAATCCAAAGGTACTTACTGACTGTACAAAGTGGCCCTCTTAGAGTCAGGTCCCAGACAGAAAATAAGTTACTTGATTTTTGACAACTGAATCTTGGTTTCCAGTTCAACCTGTATAATCTAACAGTATTGAGTAGTAAAGCATTTTTTTTAAAGATTTATATTTTTTTATGTATATGGGTACACTGTAACTGTTCTGATGGTTGTGAGTCATCATGTGGTTGCTAGGAATGAAGGTTGCTCACTCCGGTCAGCCAGCCCCGCTCCCTTTGGCCTTAAAGATTTATTTATTATACATAAGAACACTGTAGCTGTCTTCAGACACACCATAAGAGAGAGTCAGATCTCATTACAGATGGTTGTGAGCCACCATGTGGTTGCTAGGATTTGAACTCAGGACCTTCAGAAGAGCAGTCAGTGCTCTTAACCACTGAGCCATCTCTCCAGCCCATAAAACATGTTTTAAAGGTGGGAAGAGCTAATACTTTCTGTTAGGGTCAGCTGACACCATCTGACCTGCTCTCCTCCCTGGCTGGTCAGAGCAGGGATCAGTGGTAGAGTGCAAGCTTATTACGCTGAGGCCCTGGGTTCAAACTTTAGCACCAAATAAGAGTAGACACTAAGAATGTCCACACTTAGTTCATTAACCTGGCTTCATTGAACACACACACACACACACACACACACACACACACACACACACACACACATTTCAGGGAGAGGCAGGAGGTTGCTTTTGCCAAGGAAGTAAAGAATGTGGATCAACTTGTCTATTACATCACCTGCTGTGTCCTTTTTTACATTTTTATTCATTGATTTTTTTTTAATTTTTTTTTTTTTTTTACACAGACTCTTTCCACTTAGCCCTGACTGTTCTGGAACTTTACATAGTAGACCATGCTGGCATCAAACTTACAGAGATCTGTCTGCCTCTGCTTTCTGAATGCTGATAGCAAGCTGTTCATTACCTGCCTGGCTCAGTGTATGTGTGTGTGTGTTTAAAGAGATTTATTTATATGAGGACACTGTAGCTGTCTTCAAACATACCAGCAGAGAACACTGGATCCCACTACTGAAGGCTGTGGGAACTAAACTCAGGACCCCTGGAAGGGCAGTCAGTGCTCTTAACTGCTGAGCCATCTCTCCAGCCCTCGGTCTGTATATCTTTTAAAGTCATGATTACTTCTTTGCTTCTTAGCCAAAACCCATAGTTTTGAAGATACTCAATTCTACCTTCTGGAAATTGCGTTGTTCATGTAGCCTTTCACATTTGGGCCCAAATTTTCAAGTATGGCAGGAATTTTGATTCCTTTTTCACCTGTGCAGACACAGCAGACATGGTGCCATCCTGCACAGGCCCTGCTGGTCTCTTGCTGCAAAGCGTCCCTAGATGCAGTGTTCGGGAGTT
The DNA here is from genome assembly GCF_978045245.1 of Mus caroli. Lineage (NCBI taxonomy): Eukaryota > Metazoa > Chordata > Mammalia > Rodentia > Muridae > Mus > Mus caroli. Next base: position 72,960,984 of record NW_028227268.1, read on the forward strand.
AACCCCGTGATGCTCCTGGTCAGTATTGCATGGGCTTAGCAGCTCTCAGTTAATGCAGTCTCTGTAAGTCCTCTGCTTGTCGTCTAGAAATTAGCAAGTTTGTCAAGTTATGCCTCTTCACACTTGCCTCCTAGAATCTTATGGAACTGTCAGGGGATCTGCAGATTAATATGAGACAACACTGAGTTTGTCCTTCCTCCAACTTGTGACAATCCTTCTATTACATCACCTTGACTGTCCCGGCAGTGCACAGTAGCTCTCTGTGTAGAAGCCCTGTGTCTCTTTCAGATTTATTCCTTCACAGGCTGTCTACTTGATACTCTTGTAAGCAGTATCTTTTTTAAAATTTCATTTTTAATTGCTAACTGTTGATATATTATTTTAAATAAGACAGGATCTTGCTGACTGGGTCCAGAGCTGCTGGGTCAGATGGCCCTCCTCCCTCAGTCTGGGTAGCTGGTTCATGCCACTGGGCCTGGCTTGGTACCTCAATGTGACTGATTCTGCCAAATTTGCGTATTCATTTTAAGAGCTGGTTTGTAGGCGCTGAGGATTTTCTCCTCAGGTTGTCTGTGGACAGCGGTAGTTTTAGTCATCTTACTTTTTACTTACACCGTTCATTTCTTTTTCTTGCCTTACTATAGTAGCTAACACTGCTACTGACGGTGTGGTAGGAGACTCACAGTAGGCCTACTTCCGTACAGTTGGGAAGGAGCATGTTCTTATGCTTGTGGTCATTTTAAAAACGCATTATAGTCAAGATCTAGCATCTGTAATAGACATTTCCTTAGTAAATTGCTGTGTGCTATGTAAGCTCAGGGAAACACTGGCTCTGGAGGCGGGGCTGCTCCACACACCGCCCCATTGCCCAGCACAAAGCGTAAAGACGCAGTTACTGTTTATTTCTTGATGCAAGAGCACCAAAGGTGGGAAGAAATGACTGAAAGTCTCACGCAGGAGAGGGCACTTTGCCTAGGACCCTCCTTATTTGTCAGTCACCCCGGTGGACTGCTTGGTGCCAGGCTTTTCCAGTCAGGCCTAGTAGATAGTGGAAGTGTCAGATCTAACACTCTACTGTCTTTCTGATATACACTGTTCGCTTCTTTCCCTCAATCCTGCTGTATATTCAACACATTCATTTGGAATGGAAGCCATGGTTTTGTGGGTCATTCTCTTTATGAAATATCTTGGAATTTTAGCATTTTCTCCTATAATTATTAAGAAAAAAAATCACAACCTTTCGCTCCCCCTGCTCCCGTCAATTATTTCAAACGTACTCATTTTCAAAGAAACAAAGCCACAGATGGCCAGAGTCAGGTATGTAGTACTCAGCTGTAATCCCAGCACTTGGGAGGCTGAGACAGGGCTGTCCTAAATTCAAAGCAAGCCTGGGATAACAACAGAACCTGTTTCAGAAGAAACACACAGACACACACTCAGATACACATATTGTCACACATACTGACATACACACACCCAGACAGACAGGCACAGGCAGACAGGCAGGCACACACACACACACACATGCACCTGTACAGATATAGACACACAAACAAACTCTTAGGTTTTCCTATTTACATGCTATCAAAACTCTTTCCACTAATAATTTTGTTTAAAACCCCCGGATCTTTGGAACTGGATTTAATTTCCCACCCACAGGGCAGCACATAAACCACCTGAGGACCCAGTGCCTCCTTCTGTCCTCTTGGGCACCAGGCATGCAGGCAAAACACCCATAGATAGATAGATAGATAGATAGATAGATAGATAGATAGATAGATAGATAGATAGACAGTCAGATAAGATAGATAGATTGATTAAAACAAAACCAAATATTCACATCTATATTTGCAAAATAACCTATCCCCCCTTCTTTCCTTTCAGCTGTGGTTACTGGCCCTGATGCTATGTGGATCACAGAAATACTTGGGAAGCTTTTCCCTTTCCTACTCTCCCTTAAATGTCACAAAGAGCTCTCCAGTAGAAGCCATTGGAAAACACAGACATTTACAATTCTTAACAGTCGCACAATTGCAGTTAGGAAGGAGCAGTTCTATGGTTGGGGGTCACAGCATGGAGAACTGAAGCGAAGTGTGGCAGCATTAGGAAGGTTGAGAACCACTCTGACCATAGGGGTTTCTTTGAAGAATGATTTTAACTTAAGGGTCCAATGTATTATTTAGATGTTGGTGAACTTAATTTCCTAATTCTCATATCAATTTTAAATCGAAAGACATTTATCAACATTTAGTCTTCAGAATTTATTGACAAAATTCCAGTATTTTTATCATTACTTTAAAAATTTTTTATTTTTATTAATGCGTTTGGGTCTGTATGAGAGTATGCCACATTAAGTGCAGATGCCCAAAGAAGCCAGAGAGGCCACTGGATTTCCTGAAGTTGGAGTTACAGGCAGTCGTGAGGCACCTAACATGGCTGCTGGGAACTGAACTCGGGGCCTCAGGATGAACAGCAAGTGCTGTAAGCTGCTGCTCCAGCCCCCATGGCTACTTTAAAAAAAATCATGGTATAAAGTTCTAACAGCATTTGGTGTCTTTATCATTTAGAAACCTGTTTGTACATCTTGAGCATTTTTATGTATGTTTCATTGTGAAGGAAGTTTCCAGGACTTTTTCAGCCTGCAAGCCTGGAGCTCTAAAGCCATCAAACAGCTCTCCGTCTCCCTCCCTAGAACTCTGCATCTCACCACCTCTCCTGTGTTTCTTTGTAGTTTCTGACGTGTGCATTCATGATGTGTCTTCATTCTTAGTATTGGGTGTTGGTGTCTCCTTGATCAGGAAATGATGTTAATTTCATTTTCTTTTTAAAGAAATGCCTTTGCACTTGATTGACTTGGCTGTGCGTTTGTCCTCCATTCATGACAGTCTATAGTTCCTTGAATTCAGTTTGATGCTCTTGAGAGAAATGCCTAGAGCACTGGCTTCTAGCGTTTCTAGACTCATGATCACAGATGTCTACCATAACAAAGGCGCCATACAAGTGGTAAGACACTTTAGTATTTTAATCATCACTTAGAATTACCCACTATTGCCCTTTCTGTGGTCTATTTCCTCTTGGATTGCCATTTGTTATTATTTTCCTTATGTGTAAATATTTGTCTTTGATGAGGTTTCACTATATAGCCAGGATCTTCCTACCGCAGCTTCCCAAATGCTGGTTGCCTACCCCACTGTGCCTAACTCAGCCTAAGCCAAAACTGTTTCTACACTGTAAGTCTAGTGACCTAGTAACCTTCTGAGACAATCAAAATTTAATTGCATTTCAACAGCTTTCTAGGGTCGTTAGATGAAGCAGATGCAAACATTGTTATCGTCTTTTGATGAAACTAAAAAAAAAAAAAAAAAAAAAAAAAAAAAACCATTGCAAAGTGAAGGCAGTCTTGTGCTCAGTGGTATCCAATAAGCCCTCTAAATAACTCAGATTTGACAAAATGTAAGAATTAGTTAGGAAAGGCGGGGGAGAGTAAGCTGTTGCTAAGTGCGGAACTAGCACGCATGGAGCCCTGGGTTTGAGCACCATCACTGGGAGGAAGTGGACAGGAGTTTAAGAGGTCAAGCTCACCCTCGTCTACATGCGAAAGCTGAGGCTAACTTGGACTACCGGAGGCCTTGTCTCAAAACAACAAAAACAGCCCCCAAACTCTTCACCATGGAAACCACAGCCCCCAAACTCTTCACCATGGAAACCTGTGTGCTGAGGTTTATCTTCAATCTTCTTTTAAAAGAAAAAGTAATGTTCAAAATCTGCTTTTTCTCATGTTTTAAAGGCTTGGATACTGGTCCAGGCCCTGCTTCCAGGTCAGGTGACAGAAGGTTCATGAAGTCAGAAGGCTGTTGCGTCACTGTGTCTTAGGGTTCGTGGTTCCTGCTTGTGGGGGGAAGCAGCACGGATTTCCACAGAAAGCTTTCCTCATATAAAGCAGTGGAGGCAAGAATGAGCCTTTCGGAGATTCTAAGCATTGGCTGTGTGTTCTCCCCGAAAGAGTGACCTTTTGTACCTTCGTGGTGAACACAGCTCGGCCTACCCAGTGTTCACTTTGTGAACAGGAAGGAAATGAAGATGAGCTGTTAGACCTTAGTGGCCCAGAGACTTTCTCAGGCTGCATCATGTGCCTGACAAGGCTTTCCCCTTTTCAATGCCAGGAAAGACTTTGCAGGATCAGCTTTTTTTTTTTTTTTTTTTTTAAATGAAGGAAATGCAGAAACTACTGAGCCAGGCACCTTCACTAACACGATTTTTCAAATCTCCCAAGCCCTATATGCTGCTACAGTAGCCTATATACATTGGTGAGGAGACTGGGGCTGCAGGAAGTCAGGCAGGGGTCTCATGCTTGCCTGCTGCACATTCTAATGCAGATCAAATCAACAGAAAGTCGACACTGGGTCACAGGCCAGCTTTAGCTGTGGCGCAGGGAAAGAGCTCAGGAGAGATGGTGCAGACTCAGTTTACTTTGCCTGGACAGGAACCTAGTGCCACAGGCTTCTGCTGCTTGTCCCCGACCCAAGCCGGGCTGCAGCACATTCACACCCAGCATAAGCAGAGTGAGAAGACAGTCAAGGCTTAGTTTCTGAGTTGTCTGCTGCTGTTAAGTCCAATTCTTAAACTCTAGATAAGGAATTTACTACAGTAAAACCAAACAGCTGGAAAGGAAAAAAGGGAAGGGCACTGGGGAATCTTTTCTCTGCTATTTAAAAAGTCTAAAGCTTGCTGGCCAAAGGGAAATGAGGCTTGCTTTCCAGGCTTAGTGGCTGCAGGACCAGGAGACTCTGCAAGTTCCTCTTTAGACACACCTCCCAACTCAGAATCCACTGATGCCAGGGCTTCTGTGACACCAAGTAGTCTTAAAAACATTTATTTTTGGTTCAAAAAAAGAAAAAAAAAAAAAAAACAAACCCTAAAGTGAAAACAACTGTATGTTCTTTCCCAAGGATTTAGAGCTGAAATACCCACATCAGCCTAGATATGGTCACATTCTAAGTTTTAAAATACTAGGTGAAAAAATTATTCAATTTTATATATTAACTCTATGCATATCCTGACTACTAAAAAAATAAACAGCCGGGCATGGTGGCGCACGCCTTTAATCCTAGCACTTGGGAGGCAGAGGCAGGCGGATCTCTGAGTTCGAGGCCAGCCTGGTCTACAGAGTGAGTTCCAGGACAGCTGGGCTACACAGAGAAACCCTGTCTCAAAAAACCAAAAAAAAAAAAAAAACAAAAAAACAATTTCATTTTGATGCTAATTCTGTATTGGGCCCAAAGGAACAGAAAACACATTTTAATATACAACACACACACACACACACACACACACACAACACTTTCTTGGTTACTGAGATCACAATTAGAACGTCAGTTAAATATCTAAGATACAAAATACCACATTCTTATCTCAGTTACTGATGACCTACACTTCTAGTTGTAACCTATAACTTTATTCCTTTTTATCTTTTAGTTCTTGCCAAAAATTATGCTTTATTTCTTGCAAAAATATTTAATAGTACTAATTTTTAGAGAAGCAGTATATGATGCTAAAGACGGAGACTCTGGAGAGAGGAGATACACTAAACAAGCAGAAACAGCAACACTGCTGTTTGACTTCCTCCATCTTCTGATGACTATTTTGAAAGCAACAGCTGATCACAAATAAGAGGGAATAGCGGAGGCAGAATCACTTTGATTCCTCTGGAATAAGATGAGGTGGCAGGGACCATGCTACTAATTCACCAAACTGTACTGAGGAAGCTATCAAAGGTCAGCTGACAGCTGTGCCACCAAGGGTCCCCAACCAGTGAAGCTCAGTGTGTAGGAATGTAAAGAGCAAACTGTGGCTTAAACATTTCTCCGATTCCATGTGCATGGCATGACCCAATATGCAAACCTATGTATGTAAAACCTACACATAGGGAGAAGCAGAGGACTTAACAACAGTCGGTGAAGAGTCAGTGCTCACAGTCTGTGACAGGCAGAAGGGACAGAAGAGAAGCAAGGAAAAGAGAACTGAACACATTAACCAGCTCGACACAGCAGACACTCACACAGCACTGTGCCTAGCAACAGCAGCATCCTCCCTGGTGCGCGCTGCGCACCCTCTGCGACAGATGGGCTGTGCTAGTAAAGAAGCTTTGGTACAGTAAACAGGGTGAAAGGCACGGAAGCTCTCCACCGATTTCAACCAACCAACCAAGGTATCTGGAAGAATTTAAAACAAAATTGGAAATTTGCAACAGATTGGGAAAAAAAAACCTATAAATATATAGGGTTTAAAGACTATAACTGCCAGATTATCAGTGTGTTGAAGAAATCACAGGGGGAAGAAGAAATCAGTAAATAGAAAGAAGTATGGCTAGAAGAGACAGAACACAGAGGGAGACTTTTGGCTATAAGCACCTATACTTTAAAAAGAAGTCAAGGACTGGTGAGATGGCTCAGTGGGTAAGAGCACCCGACTGCTCTTCCGAAGGTCCAGAGTTCAAATCCCAGCAACCACATGGTGGCTCACAACCATCCGCAACGAGATCTGGCGCCCTCTTCTGGAGTGTCTGAAGACAGCTACAGTGTACTTACATATAATAAATAAATCTTTAAAAAATAAATAAATAAATAAATAAAAAGAAGTCAAGCATGCATACCGTGCCTACTGAGGACACTGAGTGTAAGGTTCACTGAGCTCATGAGTTCAAGTCCAGCTTGGCACATACAGACTGTTTCCAGATAAAACAACAACAAAAAACCCAAAATACCAAAAACTCCCCAAAGACCTCAGATCAATATCCTAATCTTTCACTTTAGAGAGGAAAACAGCCAGCTGTGTGCAGCAGGTGGTGCACATCTGTAGTGGAGCATTCAGAGGCTGCAGGTGGGGGTTCAGCCTGGTCGCGTTCACAGTGCCAGGACCACCAGAGCCATGTGAGAGGATGAGAGGTTGAGGGGGTGAGCAAGTGAGCCCCAACAAATGCAGGAACCCTAACAAGTGCAGGAGCACACTAGAGAAACTAGAAACTTCCTAGGAAGAGGAGCCTGGACCACGTGGGTTCTCAGCATCTGAAGGACCATCGGCCCTTGTGCTCTTCCTAACACAGAGGTCAGAGCTGGTGAGATCAGCGTTAACAACGATGCCAAAGTGGAGCAAAGAGCCAAGCATCTCTTACAAACTAAAGAAGTTGTCAGACAGTCCTAGCACACTGAAACGACACACTCTGTGAGTGGGACTACCCTAGGAATGGGAGGCTGGTTCAGAACATGGAAAAAGTGTAATCATTGGGATTTGCCTTGGCTGCAACAGCACTTGAGAGAATTGTAGGTCTGAGGTCATTCTGAACTGCATTGCCAAATCCTGTCTCAAAAAAAAAAAAAAATCAATATATACTATGTTAATATGGTACAAAATGCCACAAGATCACTGCAATAGGTACAGGGAAACGTTGACGCCATCTAAAAGTTTTGGGGTAAAAGCATCCCGTAACCTCCGGACATATTACTTTCTCAAGTTGATGGAGAGTAAGAAAATCCTATAGCTAACTTCCCACTCAATGCTGACCAACTGAATTCTCCCTTCTACCACGGAGATTGTAATAAAACATGAAAGTTAGTTTATATCTTTTATATTCACTGCCTACCTAAGGATGAACAAGCAAGAAAGTAAAACAGACTATAAGGAGACATAAAAGACCCCTAGACTCAAAGGACATGATCGTGTACATAGAAAATCCTAAAGAATTCTAAAGGTTAGTAAAATTCAGCAAACTTGCAAAAATAGCATACAAAAATAAACCATACTACTACAGGAATAAAGTATTACTACATGACACAACATAGATGATCCTTGAACACACGATGAGGGCCACGATGTAAAAGATTACACATTGTAAGACTACATTCATTGGAAGTGCTCAGAATGGGTACAGAGAAACATGCGGTTTTATAGTTCCCAGGGCTGGCACGAGTGGGAAGTTCTGTTAGTGGATGTGTGGTTTCCTTGTGGAGTGACAAACTGTTTTGCAATTAAGAGACCTGTGACAGTTACGTTGCCTATGAAGACCCGCAGAAACATGACAGTTCAGATACCTTAATGTAAAAGGCCAAGAATTGACTACTCTACAGTTTACAAATGTTGACCATCCTTTAAGCATGCAATATGACAAAATAGCTCAACAATTTCTTCAATAATATTTCATTTACACATGTCAAAATGGTTCTTGGCTAATTCTTTTGTGTTCACTTTTTAAAAAATATGTAATATATACACTAAGTAAAAGGATTATCTTGGTTTGCAAGTCTTAACACCTCATTCCTTCCTCCTACAATTAATTTATTGAGCACTTACTACATGCAAAGCACACTCCCAGGTATGGGAGACACAGTGGGGAGCAACACCTGCAAGTTATGGGTGTGAAGCTAGCATCCCAGTGAAGGCGCAAGGAGAGGTTGCCAGGTGAACAGGCATCCTTGAAAGGAAAACAAAGTCAATCAGCTGAGCACTGAGGGAGCAGTGCCTGCCACACAGGATGTCCCTGCTCTGCTATACCAGTCAATGCAGGAGTCCATGGTAAAGACGAGCAGCCCCACTGCCCCTATCCTCTTATGTAGTCATGAGCACATTATACATGTGGTATCAAAATCAGCCTCTGAAACACACGCTGGCGAAGGATACTTAGCAACACGGTACTTTTATTTTATTATTTATTTATTTTAATACAAAGCTTTGGCATTAGCAATTTTATGAAAAAATAAAATGTACTAAAAATAAACGCTTGTGTGGCATGATTGGTAAATGATGCACAAAAATAGGTTCTTTTTTCCTTCAAGGCAATCAGTCAGAAAGCAGTGTTTTCCTTCTTCAAAACCATTCTACCCTAAGGAATAAAAGGGAAAACAGAGGTCATTAATCAGTTAAAGGGAGGTTGTCAGCATTCTAACACAACAGAGATGGATCCTAACTGCAGGACGGCCTGAGACTGCCCCGCCCAAGTACCTGTCTTGTCTGAGACAGCGGCTTCTCTCTCACTGGTGGTCAAGCCGCTCACCCTCTCACAGTGCTTTAATATTCCCAGAGTGAAAGATGGCTTAACAGTGCCTTGTTTATTGCATTGGGATAGTGTTATCCAAGCTGGCTTGCGGCTGCCTTTGTTGTGCATGCTCCTCTTATCACCCTGGACTACTAGGGCTTATTTGGAAGAGCTAAAGAGCAGAGTTCAGGGATGTGTGGAGCTGTTTCAGACCTTGCTCAGATTCTGGGTGTATGGAGTGTGACCTTAGTGCCTCTCTAACAGGAGCTGAAAAGTGCCTACAGTCCTTTGGGAAGTTTTCTGGTGCCCCAGGATCCTGTTTGTCCTTTGTGTTCCTGACACTATCTAGTTTCCTGAACCTTTGGACTTGGCTTCTTCCCTAAGCAGGGTCTCCCTACCACCATGTATACTTCATTTCTACTGTCCCAAATCTGATTTTTTCCTCTGTGTTGAGGATCCATGCTTCAAAACCCTGGACCTTTGGCTATGCATCATCAAAGAAAACAGCCACCATGCAAAGCCTTGGGCACTCCCAGCGCTGCCCCTCCAGTGGAGGCACCGGAGCACGAACTCCTGAGCCTGCCCTGCTTCCGCTCACCCTGCAACCCTCTCTCCAGTGAGACTCCTCAGTGCAAGAGCAGCAAAGTGCACAGTGCTCCCTCCCTCGTTCCTTTCCTCACTTCTAACTCCCAGAGAAGGCCTGGTCTCTAAGCTCATCCCTGTTCCCATGGGGTTGGTGCCAGTGAGCACTGACTGGGACATGGCATAAAATGAGGAAGGGAGGGAGCTAGCTAACGGTCTCTGGGAAAGGCTGACGTGAACAGCAGTCACTTTTCATAAGCACTTCTGCTCATCTTTCATAGGCCCAACTGAAGGCACCACATCTCCCCTGTAGTATCTCCTCAGAAAAACTGGGCATTACGATACAGAAGGGCTTTTTAGGACCACCACACTAGACACTCTGGGAAAAAGGAAAATGGCTACTGCCAAAGACCAATGGCAACTATTGCTTTGTTTAGGACTCCTTTTCCAAACCATCTTCTCAGAAACTACTTTCTCCTCTGATCACAACTGAATACGTCAGTGTTCTTTCGAGCAGTCAGAGCCAAGCAGTATAAAGAAAGGAGCTGGAGTCAGAGGCAGAGGCCTGAATGCCACTGTCAATCCCTCCCTCTGAGCCTCACTGTCCAACTGTGTGGCTAAAAGAATCAATATGACAAGAAGGGAATAGACTTATTCTCTACATACACCTCAGAAAGTAACATTAAGTCTTTGTGTTCACAAGAAAGGTATTCATGGTAACATGAAAAAACAAAGATAAATATTGGTCTGACCAAGAGTGTTTGACTGAAAAAGTAGACATCTAAAATTCTTGACAAGTGTTTCTCAAACTGCCCCTGAAGTCCATTTAGAGCTTGCACTGCAGGGAAATAAAGTGCAAGACAGTTTACATCACAGGATGTGGCAGGCAGTGAGAGCTACTCTTGTGAACTTTTGTTTTAGTCATGTATGAGAAAGTACTATAAGGTCGCAAAGTAAAACGGCTTTCATTCTGGGAGATGGCAAAAAAGATGCCTGGTAACTTTGTTTTTGAAATTCAGTCTTGCAAGAGGGAACTAGCAAGCAACTCCAATCCTTGTCACACAGGTTCTGATCCCACCCAGCAGCATGTGACTCAAAGGGTGACCTGCCCTAACAACCTGGTGAATAGCCAGGCAACAACTGGCCAACTCATTAGCTTACCAGTTGTCCATAGAGACAACTCTGCCTGATACAAAGTTACCGTCTTCCATAAAACCCATTTCTCAAGGCTCTAGAAAGCTCTGCCCTCTTCTGTACCAGCTGTGCAGTGTGAGATCCCTGTGCACACAGAGGGGCACTCAGTCCACAGCAAGTCCTCTCTTTCCTGCCAGTCCTTGGGAGCCCTTGAGACACTCTCACCTCCTCTTTCCTCCTTTCTAAGCAAAGCATCCGCAAGATATCAATGACTCAGTTTCAGAGCCTTTTATATCAACACTCTGCTCATCTGTCAATATTCTTCTCAAACAGAAGCCTAATGAGCTGGCTGTGGTGATGCACTCCACATCTTGGCTGTAAATTTATTGGTAGATAAAGGCAAAATGAGTAGGTAGATTAAAAAGAAATCCACAAATGAAGAATTATAAAATTGTTTTTAAAAACCTTTTATCCAGAATAAAATCATTTAGGAATTTTAACCAACCTGTTAGAAAGACACTGGCAGAGTGACTGATCTTTCTCTTTCATGATAAACGGTTTTAAAAAAACAACAACAACTAAGTAACTCATGCTTGCAAAACCAAAACCCCAAGTTACAGAAGCTCACACTGGGAAGGAAATAGTACCCTAGCCATAGAACCTAAGATACCCACCACCAGTATTGTGGTGACCCTGAGGTGTGTACACACACATGTGCACATGCACACACGCACTCACTCAATTTTCTCTCTGAATGGGATTATGAATACTGTCCTTTAGGATGGTTTTGAAGGCAAGGAAGTAACAGTCAAACGAACAATTGCAAATCAACCATCTACAAAGTCTAATGGGAGAAGGGTTGACTAAAACATGCTCGTGAAGACCCATAACTCAAGTTGTGAGTAATGCACTGATGCATGCAACTGAAGTCTATGACCCCAGTACTTGGGCTCCTATTTAGCATTCTCTAAAGTATCTGATGTATAGACTGAGCAACTGGGACGATTCTGAGTAAGAGGACCATTAAACTGTCTGGTAATTCTATCCAAGGGCCAGAGCATCACTATTGATTTGTACTGGTTGTTACATATAGTTGAATTCTTTAAAATATTTAATTAGGTTTACTTATTTTATGTTCAGGGGTGTGTGTGTGTGTGTGTGTGTGTAATGGCATGTGTGTGGAGGTGAGAGGACAACTTGCAGGAACCTTTATTTTTTTTCTTCCATGAGGTAGATTCTGTGACTGAACTCCAGTCAGGCTTGGCAGCAAGTGCCTTTACTAACTGAATCATCTCACCAGGCCCCTCATTGGTAAAATCTTAAGAACTGGGTTTCTATTATTATCTAGCTTGATTTAGAATGGTCAAGACAATTGGCTACAGACCAAACAATGACATCACTTTAAATGAAAGTGTTTTTGAAATCCTGGGCACCTACAGTTCCTATGCTCTGTATCTAATTTCATGGATAAAATTAAATTGGCTTTATAAAGGTCATATCTCAATTTTTAAATTATATTTATCTATTTATTTTTTGCCTGTGTGTCTGTTTGTGAGCATATGTACATGTCCCATGGTGTGTGTGTGTGTCTGTGTCCCATGGTGTTTGTATGTATGTGTGAAGGTCAGAGGATAACTTGTGAATATTGGATTGAAGTCAGGTTGTTAGGCTTGGCAGCAAGTGGCTTCCCTGTTGAGACACCCCACTGGCCCCAGATGGCCATCTTTTTCACAGAACTGTAGCAGAACCTCAGCAGAATTTGGCTAACATTTATTGAGCACTTATTACAAACTAGGCACTGTGCTAAGTCAAGAGCCCTATGACACATACTATTCATTATCTGTTTATTTTGATGATTAAAATAATATTCAGAAAATTTAAATGCCCAAATCCTACAACTGGAAAAGAGGAACCAAATCTATGTGTCTGACTCTACAGTAAGACACTAAGGACTGACGAAAAATTGCATCTAGTAGCATCAACAGAGGTAGCTAGCTGCTGACCAACCTAATACATAGGTGAAGCGTATTCATCTCCAGGGTGAAGAATGACAGGGTACCACAATAGCCTCTCAATACATATGGGGTCATGGATGCCACAAGGTATTCCCTGTAAGTATTTGTCAACAGGTAAGATTAGAGGTAACAGTCAGCAGAAGTCAAAAGTTTTTTGTTTCCTCAGCTGAAGTATATTAATTATTCCAGGAGACTGGTTATTGTTGGCAACTTAAAATGCTAGGTCATACCCCAAGACAGAGAGCACACGATATGCACCGGTGGCAATGTGGGCTGGAATGTGGGTACTGGCCCAGGGTTGCATCCATCTCAGAGGTGTATGACTACTCCAGTAAAGAGAGGACTGAAGAGTAAATGGCAACACTCAGAACAAAAGCACACAAGGCCCTGCCAGTGTCACGTCACCAGGGAATGCGACTTCTGGAAAATCACTGCATCAAAATGATCAAAAGGTTTCCCCTATGACGACATGCAGCATCTGCTGACATTCCCAGCCCTGAGCCTTCCTTGGGGGCAGGGCCATCTATCTCACCATTAAGAAGCCTGACTGGTGATTCCTGGAGGTCAAATCTGACTTTCTGTATCCAGTCCTGGCCTCTGTCTGCCCTCTGAGAGACTGTCTATTCTGCTATCTCTACTCCCAACTGTGTTCTGAAGCAGTGATTTCCTTCCCATTTCTTTCCTGTCTTTGATCATAGGCAAAGGTTTCAGTGTTCTCCTGGTATAGTCCTATGAGCACACACCTAGTGGAGTTATTCCTGTCAATGCTGAGGCCACTGACATTCTTCACATACGAAGATCGTTCTGGTGGCCTAGCATCTGCATGACACTGTGGATCCAGCTTTGTACTAAAGGGAGCCTCCAGAGCTTCGCTCATGTGTGCTGGCCTTACTCAACTCCCATTCTGTGTGACTGAAAAGAGATGCTCAGGAAATCAATTATTTTGCTAACTATGATCCCACTGAGATCGGCAGGGAACAGGTGGGAAGCTAAATCTCACCACCTTCATGAAAATTACATGTTTTCTTGGGATCGTCTGGCACATGCAATCCAAAAAACAATTTGTTACTTACTCATTAGCATTCAAGCTAGCTGTGGCTCTGATGATCATGTAGCAGAGTGTGAGAGCACTGAGGAGGCCAAAACTGGCAATAATAAACCATTCTTCTGTTGACAAAGGAAAGGGAGGAAATCACTCTGGGGAGAAGGTTTAAGTCAAATCGATGTCAACACTTCCCTCAAATACGAAGCAGACGTCAACGGAGGTGTAAGCCAAGGCTGGCTCAAGGAAGTCAAGCAGGAGGAAGTTTGCCAGAAAGCTACTAACTAGAGAAGGTTAGTGGAAGTACTGGGAAAAGCTGCAAGGAGAAAGGAAAGCATGGCTCAACCATCTCTTTAAGTGTAGATCCAGAAGCACACGAGGAGTGGGGCCACCAACGGGCACAGGGAAGTAATGGAGAAGGGCTCTACGTGGGCACACGTGTCACTGTGAATTTAGAGGATAGAACAACCATACTTATAACCATTTTCCAAATTTCCTTTTGCTATTTCTGCATGATTCTAACATTCAGTCTTAGATAAGGGTTAGGAACATAGAGTGGGGTTCTTGAAAGTCTTGTGGGTATGCTAAGCAGAAAGCTACTCCTCCAAGCCACTCATGTCTGCCCTGTTTTCTCTTACTTATCAGTATACTTAGAATATTCATATTAAAAGGACACATCACAGTTGTGCCAAGAAAATAGGTTCACAACTCCTGCTGGGAAACAAAGCTGGTCCTCTGTCTTTGTAGAAAAGTAGGAGGGCTGGTGACCTAGAAGGCACTTGGCTCATCAAAGAGTTGGAACTCAAGTCAAAATCAAAGTTATATATGCATGGGGAGGAGGGGAGACGAACCTGGGGCCTTAGAACCGATCCACAGTGTTAACTATAAAATAGTCCCACAATAAACTAAATAGGGATGGCTTAACAAGGTAACTCTATAAAGTTCCTCTACATTTGTATCAAGGCATGACAAATGTTCATATGCAAAACTGTGCCTAAAAGGAGAATTTCTTTTTTTTTTTTAAAGATTTATTTATTTATTTATTTATTTATTTATTTATTTATTTATTTATTATATGTAAGTACACTGTAGCTGACTTCAGACACACCAGAAGAGGGCGCCAGATCTCATTATGGGTGGTTGTGAGCCGCCATGTGGTTGCTGGGATATGAACTCTGGACCTTCGGAAGAGCAGTCGGTGCTCTTAACCACTGAGCCATCTCACCAGCCCGAGAATTTCTTCATTTAACCATTTTAAAATTAGTATACAAAATAATGGCTTCCATATGACTTCATATATGAAGTATATGGACATGAGTATTTTTTCAGGAAATATTTTAAATTATGTGTACATGTATCTATACTTATGTATGTACCTGTGTATTATAAATGTATGTGAGCACAGGTGCCCATGGAGGCCAGGGGTGTGGGACCCCACTTGGAGCTGAAGTTGTACGTGGGTGTAAGGAGCCCCATGTGGGTGTTGGGAACCAAACTTAAGTCCTCTGGAAGAACATCAAATGTTCCTGACAACCCCACCTTGGATATTTCTTAGTCTGGGTTTCCTGAATCCTAAAGCCACATAAACTGTGTGTGCACATGCTTTTTTTTTGCTCCCTAGGAAAGGCTTAGAGAACTTGTTCTCTAGGCTCTCAGGATGCTGATTTGATCCACGAGCTAATCTTTGCAGGCCTGATTGGTTTATATGATTAAAATTCCTAGCAAACTCTTTTCATATGACACGGCAACAACTGCTTCTTGGATTACAGATTTCCATAGCATTAGATTTAAGCTTTTTATTGAAGTCAAGACGAACACACAAGAGTCTATGTAAAATCACTGTTTTAACCTATGTATTTTTTTTTTAAGTTGGGTATAACATATACTGGAATTTTTAAAAAAATCAAGAGATGAATAGCTATCAACAGCAAGGAGCTTAACACAATATTCATTTGCTTTCTTCTTCTTTTTAGCTATAGCTGAGGCTGGTCTTGAACTTCTAATCCTTTTGCCTTTCCTCCTAAGTGCTAGGAGTGCTGGGATTGCAAGCATAGTCCACTGTGCCTGTTTCTTCCTTGTCTTCCTCCACACTGGGAGTGAACCGAGATCCTTACAGAGTGTATCCGAGCACTAAGCTGACACCCAACCCACGTTCTAACAAACCTTTGTTCATGATACGCAGACCTATATTTAGAAACTTTAATTACATCTGTATTTTGGAAATCTGAACACATAAATCTGTTTGTGTGTCTTTGCATATGGGAAATACCACCAGAGCCCTACCTGCACTCCAGGAGTACTTCAGCACCATCTGCTGCTGCTGGGCCACCCTCTGACCTCCCACTGCTAACTTAGCACAGTGCCTCCCTTGTACACAGTGGGTGCTGGCTGGACAGACTGCACTTGCTTAGGGCAATACAGGGATTTGGAAGGAAAAGAAGTACTTTGGGTCTAGAAAAATCACATGAATTTTCTTTACCAGCATTATGTGTAAATTCTGATAAAAATGTTTTATTTGGTATGTGAATTATTTTTATCATCAAAAGATTTTATTATCAAGATTTTGAAGACATTTCCACATAAAAATGATAAGATGTGTGCTTAATGTAGTAGGTGCTCAATAAATGCCCAATTAATGAAGGACTTATAAAAGCACAATTTTAAATTACCTTTATCTTCTTTCATACTACTAGACCAGTGAACTCTAGACCATAAAACCTGAATGCCAAAGAAGGAAAACCATGAAATGTTGCTAAGACAGGCATTGGGAAATGGTAAGAAACAAGCCAAACTATATCAAAGAATAGTTTTACTCCTAAAGGAATGAAGGCTCTTGGCATTCAGACAAATGGCAATCTTTAGATGGTTTAAAACCATGCATTTCACCAAAACAGACCACAGAATTCTTAACATGTAAAGAGCAAGCTAGTCCACAGACTGCTCCCCAGGTTTGTTACTGACTCCCAGAGTAAGTGGAACCCCATCAACTCCAGGCCTGAAGTCCTGGGCAAGCGGCAGC
Organism: Mus caroli; assembly: GCF_978045245.1. Lineage (NCBI taxonomy): Eukaryota > Metazoa > Chordata > Mammalia > Rodentia > Muridae > Mus > Mus caroli. Next base: position 72,977,804 of record NW_028227268.1, read on the forward strand.
ATAATTAGAAAAGGCAGCACCAGAGTGGCGACGAGAGATGGTGAAAGGCTGTTAGATGGAAACTGCATGGAAAGGATGAAAACGGAGAAAAGACTTTGCTTGTTAAAAGATGAATGCCCACAACAGCCACACATGCCACCGACCCACTCACACTGTACACAGCCGGGCACTGCCCTCGATAGATTTTTGCTTATTAACAGTTCAACAATTAAAACATTCATAACTATCTCAGAATGTTTTTTAGATTCGAATTCTACATTAGTTTTTCCCTAAGTTGCTGATAACCCAGGAGACCTTGGGCAGCAGTGCTCAGCATGTAGCACACCAACATTGCTGCCTGCCAGCCCACACTGCTCAGTGCCTCCCTTAACATGACTATATGCAACGCAACGATCTCAAAACACCAAACAGCCATTACAGCAAAGCTTTAAACAACTAACACATCATCACCAGCATACACATTCCCTATTATAAAGTAAGTTTGTTTTTCCAAACGTGTTTAAATGTACACATTATCCTTTACAAAACTGCTGGACCACGTGGCTGCAACTTTCTTCTTGACAGTCATCAGGTACTACTCAATACAAGCAGCAAGGCTCTCTGGTGCCTGGAAAAAGGGTCCCCACTTACTTGTTACTGCAATGTTGATTTCACCCGTGCGAGGAGTGAGCTCCCCATCTTGAGGAAGAGGCGATATCCCCGAAGTTCTCAGTGGCTCAAGGCCAAGGGAGCTGTCACCGGCAAGGTCACCAAGGGCTGCTCTCCGGTTAACCGCTTGAGTTCTGGTCAGCCTTTCCATATCAAAGGCTACATTATCAGTACATGGCAGATTTGGCTGCAAAAGCATCATAAGAACAAGTTCATAAGAACATGTTCACCCCTCTGCGGAGACTCCGCCATGCTTCCCACTTACCTTCCCAGCCACCTTCCCTACTGTCACCTAAGAAACTTCCCTCAAACAATTAGCTGATCCCACACCCCCCAAATGGTACAAAGGAAAACCCAAAATCCATAGCTCCAAACTGGCCACTGTAGCTTGGCAAAAGAAACTATTGTGAACACTCACACAGGCAGAGGGAGGCTAATATCATGTACAAAACTAGAAAACTTGCAGTTTGAAAATTTAGTTCATTATCTTAGTTTAACATTGAATGCTATTGTTGAGGGGTAGCAGATAACAGAATACCTTGTTTATTCTGTAACTTCTCTAAAATGCTCCATTTACTTGGTACCTAGTTAAAAAAATCAAAACAAAACAAAACTTCTACCTTTAAAAACAAAGCACAGACCAAGAGCAGATCAAAGCTCAGGTTGTAAACTGTAAGAAAACCACCTGCTGCCAAGCCTAAGTACCCAGCTCCAGCCAGCGTCTACCTGTGTGCAGTGGGTGTGACACTAACACAAGAGGAAGAGGCTGCTCCTGCCTGCAGTAGACAGCACAGGAAAGGCAGAGTTCAGAAAGATGGCTCACACCAGGGACAGCCATGACCCAGAACCTATGGCTTCTAGAGCAAAAAAATTCTGTTTTAGAGCCTCCCAAAGTTCTATCTAAAACAAAATAAAAAACACAATCTAAGAGTTGATGCTTATAGTAGTGTCATATCCAAAGAACCATAACAGCTATCATTTATTCCAGAAGGCTCCAATAAAAATGGACACAGGAGGGCTGGAGAGATGGCTCAGTGGTTAAGAGCACTGGCTGCCCTTCAAGAATTTCCAAGTTTAATTTCCAGCAACCACATAGTGGCTCATGGTGGATCTGTAATGGGATACAGTGCCCTCTTCTGGTGTGTCTGCAGACAGCTACAGTGTACTCATATAAATAAAAATAAATAAAACTTAGAAAAATGGACAGAGGACAAGTTAATACTTCCATGTGTTAGCCATGTGAGAGAGTTTCTGTTAAACTAGTCTCACAAGGAGGATGACTTGACTTTTAGAGAACAGTTAGCAATGTTGAAAGAATTAATTTTTTTATTATTATTAAAAGTATACCATAGATTTATACTTCTGTTGACATTTTTGTTGTAAGCCTCAACCTTTAATGGCTGAGCTATCTCTCCACTCCTAAATACCTTCCTTTCCTTTCCTTTCTTTTCTTTTCCTTTTCTTTTTTCTTTTTCCCAAGACAGGGTTTCTCTGTGCAGCCCTGTCTGTCCTGGAATTCTCTCTGTAAACTAGGCTGACCTTGAACTCACAAAGATCCACCCGCCTTTGCCTACTCAGTGCTGGGCTTAGAGGAGTGCACCACCACCACCTGGCTCCTGCAAGCCTTTCTTAAGGAATGCAAGAAAGTCATCAACACTCTCACCACACTACTCAGGCACCTGTCACGCTGACCTCACTGAAGCACACTTGGCTGACACACCTGTCAAGGTGTCAAGGGTCTCTAGGGGCTTTTTGGTCACCATCTGCTTTCACTGCCTGCTAGTTACTGACACCCAAAGATATGGAAGGCAAGCTTAAGAGAGCAGAATGTGACATCATTTTATATTATGCCAAATCTGAGAAAAGTTACCACTGAACCACAGGTCTCTATGCCTTTTGTGCACCCTCAGCCAGAAGCACACTTTTCAAAGTAGACTAGTACAGTTACTTATATTCTCTTCCAGCACTCCCAAAGGTAGCTTAGAACTTGGAAGTCATCTGGAACAAGGGCACTGTTGCACCAACAGGGTCTATGTGGTGAAGAGAGGTAGTGTATTCTAACGAAATCTGGTCATGGCTTCTGTCAGTTGTATTATATTATACATGGATATGATATTGCACAAAATTAGTGACAATCAGAGAACATACCACAATTCCTAGGGCTTTCAAAATATTAAGTTTGCACATAGGACAGGTACAGTGTTCACTGAGCCAGGGATCCACACAGGATTTGTGGAAAACATGCCTAGAAAGGAACAGAGGATTACATCATAAACTACACAGGGAGGAACTCCTACAGCAACGTGGGAAGATTTACAATGTTTAGGTTTTTTTCTGCTTTAAGAGATTTTCAACACTGAAGAGATAAATAGTGGGGGCAAATAAAACACAATTTACAGAAACTCTCCTGTACCCAATAAAAGTAATGTTTTGTTACTGTTTAAAAATGCAGTTTTGATTTTAAAAGATGGTCTAGAAAACTTTACTAGGATGAATATGACAATTTCAGCCAATAGGATATACTGATCCAGTTTCCACTCAATGGTCTTATACCCATTTCTTTGAAGCCCAGAATAAAGATCTTGAGGTCTGTAGACTCATCAGTCTATTCCAAACCTTTCAGACGGGCACTCTCAGCCTTGAATGTCTCTTTTGAGGGGTTTTAGGCCAGAAAATCATCAATTGTAGGGAGACCTAAATTTATAGAATACAAGGTATTGTGTCTGCCTGTTATTACTTGTGTGGACAAAAGAGTGCGTTCCAGAGAAGGACAAGGGGTTTCTGAGGTCTTAGCCCTTATGAGGGCCATCCACAGCTACTGCTCAGCAGGCCTCAGCTGTGCCAAGGTGGGCTATAATCGAACACAAAACAGAACAGAACAGAACAAAGCTGTTGCTGTTTCTCTTAAAAAACCGTTGTTGTTGTTGTTGTTATTATTATTATATCCTTCCCCTTCTGGTTTTTCAAGACAAAGTTTCGCTGGGCAAAGCTTGGCTACTAAGCTTCCGGAGCCTTGGCCCACCCACCACTGTTTCTACCTCTTAGCTCTCTCCCCTAAAGGACCATGGGGTGGGAGAGTAGGGAAGGCAGGTCTGATCACCTTACAAGGCTGTCTGAAGCACAAGAAAAACTGTCCCTGAAAGGTGGAGAGATGAAAGCTTTAGTAAACCAGCAAAGTGACCTCAATGATCACACAGCATCCCAGTAAATGGCAAAGAACACTCTTATAATGAGCCTCAGGCACCAGCACATCCATCCTGGTGCCCTCCAACTAGCCAGAGGGTGCACCACAGGGGCCAGAACTTGAAAAGCAGCCCTTCCTCACTACCTTGAAAAACTTTTGTAATAAAAATACACTCAGTAGCAGAGAAGGGTGAAGTGGTGGACTGAGATGTGTAGAGAACAGTGAACTGATGTAGCAGAGCTTCCACCATGCCCTTTATTTCTGCAAGAAATGCTGTGAGATACAAAATAAGAAATGAGAATATGGAAGGAACGAAGCCTGCAACACTAAAACGCAGGGCCTCCTCCCCCTACTCCTCAGGGACCAGAATAGAGAGGCCAAAAACCAGCAGGGCTGGGGGTGGGGAGTGGCGCGTACACTGGAGGTGAGTTATTTTCACAGCTCTACAGACCCCGGGTGCCCTGTTAAGGACCTGGCAAACATAAAAGGATCTAAGATTATTAAAGGTCAGAGTCAAGAAGTCCTTCCCCAGCCAGGACTGGCTGACACTGTTTAAGCCAACCTCCCTCTGTGGTGGGGGTGGCCGCAGCAACTCCCCAGCCAGCAACCAGCCAGCATCCTGCCTGTTTTAGCTCCAGCAGACCTCTTCAGCTGTAGCACTCTCCTTCTTGGTATTTTTACCTCCTCAAATCTTGTGGCTAACCTTTAAATAAGGTGACTTTTTCAGTTTTGAAGCCATGATGGCTAACATCCAAAAGATGATCAACTGTAATCAACTGACACAAGCAGGAGGTCCCCAAAGCAATGCCGACTGCCATCTGTCCACAATGAATTAGTGCAGCAGAGGAGAAAAGGAAAAGGTCATGTGACAAAGCAATTCACAAGAGGTTTGGTGTCTATAGAGAAAGCTCTGGTTCAGAATAGGCTTGTTAAAAATGAAGGACAGACAGACATAAGCATCTGGCTGTCTTCCTCCAACTGAGGAGAGACAGTGAACATAGATTCTATTAAAAGTTGGCTGCAGGGCAGTGTGGGTAAGGGATGGATTTAAAATAAACTAGAGTCTCAAAGGCTTGCGTATGATTAAATGCTGATGAACAGAGACAGACGGAACAAAGCTGAGGGAACAGTCAGTCAATAGAGCAAGGTCCCCTCAGAAGGGAAAGAGCTGGTAGACAAAGACCCAGGTAGAAACAGCAGCACTGGACCAGAACTGAGCTGCCTCTTCCATCCTAGGAGGTGCCAAGGGGGGACACAGAGGCTGACATGCTGGAGGCCTAGTGATAGAAAGTTGGGGAATTTCATCTACTCTTCTCTCTATGAAGCTCACTAGGCCAAGAATGAGAACAGTTAGGGAGTTAGGGAGGTGTTTAAGGAGACCCTGCTGTGATAAATAGGAAAGGCCAATCAGGATAGGAGAAGGGCTCTGGTTAGCACTTGGCATCCAGCCAGGGGTGAAACTGTTGTCTGTCCAGTCTGTTCAAAGACCAGGTGGAAGATAGTGAGGAGAAAAAGTGCTTAGCCACATGAGATGAAGAGATCCATGGAAGGCTCAGAGTCAAAGAACAGAAAGAAAATAGGCAGGGTATTCCAAGTGGAAAGACACTGAGCCTTACAGGTGAAATTACCACCGGCAACAGAGACACTGACAGGAAACAAGAAGCGTGGGGAAGATCTGGGGTAAGAACCTCCTGGGTGGACATACTCTAGGTTAGTGATTCTCATCAGGAGATATTCTGGGTGGTCAAAATGTGTGGCTTATGTGCTTTCAGGGAGTAGTAGATGGGTTAAGGACAATGCTAAATGTCCAGTGATGTACAGAACAGCTCTCCATACCTTCAAACAAACACTTATCTGATCTAAATGTCAGCAGTGCCAAGGCTGAGAAACCCCACACAGGTCAAAGGTTGTCACAAAAGCTTGCTCAATGGGAAAAGTTAATTTTTACTGCACCTGGGGATGGGACTGTTGTTATGTATGGTAGGGCGTCAGCATGTTCCAACCAGGCAGAACACTAACATTTAGAGAAAGTTGCAACTTGCTGAGATGTAAGAGAGCAGCTGGCTGTGAAGTAACATGGAGAATGGACACAGGCAGTGGTTGCACATCTGGCATAAAGTAAGGACAGACAGTGAAAGAGAAGGTGCTACAACTGGACTGTAAAGAAATTCCCTCAAGTTTGCCAAAATTGTACTCTTTTAAAAAAAGCTCACAAACACAAAGGCTAAGCTGCTGTCTCCTTTTGCAGTAACAGTTAAGGGCCCACAAGATGTAGACCTCAGCAGGGAGTATGACCCTGTGGTATCAAGATCACTCAGTGATGTATGGTGGGGCTCCACTTTGGATCTTTATAAAAATCTCTCGGTGATCTGATAGGGAGTCAGGTTGGAAAAGCTCTGTGTTAAACTAGAGATGGGGGAGGAGGAGTGAGGGGTGGGGGAGGGGAGAGAAGAGAACAAGCACACGCAGAATGAATCTGGAAAAACCAAGGCTTTAGGGATGGCAAGAATGAGAGCAAGCAGCCCAGAGTCATCTATTTTAGGATCAGACTCCCTTGAGGAAGACACTTTCCTTTTAGTAATAACCACGAATGACTCTTTTTTTTTTCCTACTTCAGGTACCAGCTAGGTCCAGGGGTTCCTGGGCAGGGATAGGAAAACAAGCAATGTCTTATTGCTCAGCTTCTTGATCAAAAGCAGACAACTGCTGACTGACTTCTAATGCAACCCACAGATTCTTTTCCTGACTTTCTTTGTAAATGTATTTTCTTCAGCCTTACACACTTAGATTTTAAATAACTGAATGAAGAAAACTGGTCAGTACATAATTTTCCACAGGGTTGCTTATACTGAGTTGGTAAGATTTTCCTTTATATAACCTAGAATTAAAATGCTTACTCCAGAATCTTGGATTTCTATTTCTGTATACGGGAATCTTCTAGAGATCCAGGATTTAAAAAACAAAACAAAACAAAAACAAAGTAATCTATTTTGTATGTATTTCCTAAGGCACAAAATGTTATTTTCTGAGTAAGGAGAAGAGGACTGTTAGCTTCATGGAGACACACCTGTTTACAAGTATTTTATCCAGTCACAAGTTCACAAGGCAGAACCATGTGAGGATGTTTTTGTGAGATAAGAAAAGAAAGTAAATCTTTGGGTTAGGCTTCTTAGTAGGTGATTTTACATTTTACACCCGGAACAGTGCCCCTTGGTGTTTCACATCCCCTAGCTTTGTACAGAACCATGGTAGAAACCACCACGCTTATGAAGGAAATTCACATAGCCCAGTCTGATGGTGAGTCTGTAACTATAACTACACTGGGAAGCTGAGGCATGAGTTTGGCAAGTTCAAGCAGCCTGGGCAATGTAATGAGATCCTGTCTTACAGTGAAAAGAATGCCGGGGATATATCTCAAAGAAAGGGAGGAAGAGCGAGAAAAGGAGAAGGGAGGGAGAGAAGGAGCGAGCTAGCTTGCTAGAGATTATGTAAGGAATGATAATATTAAGGAAGAGTCTCTTTTACTGGCTCTGCCATATTTGATTTTATAAAGCTAAAATCTACTGCTGGCTTCACTATCCTTCACTGGGCAATTCTGAGTATGGCTTGAGTATAGTCTGAGTGTTGCTTCCAGGTCTACTGTGGAGAAACTCTGGTCATCAGGGTGGTACTGTCGTAGGCTGCAGAACTCCTGGGGAAGGGGACCTAGGGAGGTCCTAAGGACACTGCAGTGTATAGGTCTTTCCTCGGGTGGTTCGCTTGAGGCTGATATAAAAGCAGCATGTACGCTGTTGCCTATCATCCTCCCCAGAGCTTAAACCAACAGGAGATCACACGGAGAACTTCCAAGACTACCAAACAAACCTTCTCTTCAGTAGCCATGTCAGATACTTTGCCACAGTATAAAAAACTAGCCAACGTAAATAAGAGGAAACAATCACTCCGATCGCTGTGGGAATCAGAAAAAGAGTAAATGCTATCGGCACAGAGTAGTTTACTGGCTCTGAGCAGCCACGAGACAAATGGCAGTTCTTCCATTCTGCATAACTCAGGTCCCTCCCACTGTGGAACCCAGAGCAAGTGGAGGATGACTCATGAAAGGGCTTTGTAAGGAACTCTGTCTTGAGATGAAAAGAAACAAGAAATGGTGTTTGGTTTCTTTTGCGTCTTTCTTGGCTGTACTAGGGATTGCATCCACAACTGGGACATGCTAGGTAGGCAATTGCTCTACCTCCGAGCTACAGCCTAGCCCGGGAGGGTTACTGAATACAGACTCTTAGGTTATAATATGCCTGAACGTTGTCATGTTTTCTTATACAAACAATTCTTTCATATGCAAACAATTCTTGAGAGGAACTCTGGTCAGAGTTGATTCCATTGTCAGCATTTGGTCCTTAGCCTTGTCAGGCAGTTTTTCAGGAGCAAGCAGATACTCCCTCTGGAAGGGAAACATTAACACCATTCCTTTCAAACAAAGAAAGCTGACATACTTGCAGGGGAGAACCCGAACAACATCATTCTGCTTATAGCTTTCTATGCAGACTGCACAGTGATCGAAGTCTGGGTCTGTTTCCTGAAACAAAAGCACAAGAGCTGAGGAACATGGACACACAAGAGCTACAGACAGCCCAGCTAAGGACACTCTACCATGAGCAGGAGGCTATAAAGGGAAAGGAACTAAAAATACAAGTTTTCATTTGCTTAAGGATGTTGATCCAAATTACATATGAGTCAATCATATAATTCATACTAACTCTATTTATGATGTGTCTTACAATAAGCCGGAGCTCTAATTTTTCAATAGTTCATAATGGATCATCTTGGATTATCATGTGTGTACCCTATTTCTTCTATAACTACCTACTCTCAATAGGTTCCACTGTTACAATCTAAAAAAAAAAATCTAGGTCCTCATCAGGATGCTCATGTAGCCGATCAATTCCGAAAGCTGTTACAAATGACGTGGAGTGTCAGTGGACTCCTATGTTACAGTCCTAACTCAGGTATAAGAATTGCACTATGGTCACAGACTTGGGGCAGTTAGTAGTTTAACTCAGTCATGGGTATTTATCAAGAATCAGGAAAGGCCAACCAGTTGTTTGGTCACCAGATTAATTAACTTCCTTCATTCTCTGGCCTGAGCAGGGTTCCACTAGAGTTGTCTTAAGACAAAGTATGCCAATAACCTAAGCCATGGCCATATGGTCAACCTTTGGCAGATGGAGGGGCACAAAAAATGTATTAGTTTTAATAATCACAGGAAAGATTATTTGATAGGTAGAAATAATACAGTAGGCTGTACCAAATCCAGGAAATATCTAATTAATAGCAGCTGGCCAAGCCACGAAAACGTTTTTACCAGGGACTGGTCTAGGTTAAATGCAGCTGTCTTGATGCAGCCTCTATTTTCTGCAAGTATCTTTTCCTTTCCTAGTGTGCAATGACACCCAGTGAGAATGTTTCTGCCTCTGGAGCTGTTTAAAGACAACAGGCTCCAGTTCTAAAAGGCATGGGAATAAAAATAGTAAAAAAAAAGAATGTGTCAAAACAAAGAAAATAGAGAATCACACAAAGTCCTCCTACAGAGCTCTCTGCTAAAATATCAGCACAGGGCGTGGGGTGGCAAAGTCGAGTCTGGGTTCTTGCCTTTAGAGCTTTCTTTCTTTCTTTTTTTTTTTTTAATTCATGGCAAGTTTGAATATACTGAATGTAGAAACTAACACTAAGATGCGATTTGGGATTTGAGTTCTGACAGAAATGTTGACGAAAGGCTTCAGCTGTTATTTGTTATCATCTCTTTGACTTGGTCCCCTTAAGTTTTAGGTCCAACACAGATAAAATGTTCTTTCTAATCCTTGTTAACTGAGACACCCTAGAAATGAAGGTTTTAAAGTCTTCACTTAGCTGGGAAGAAACAAACCCCAAAACAGATGTGGCAGTCTTAAGAAGCAGAAGAGAAGGTACCTCTGTTGGCTACTTATGTGTAATTTGTCTCCATTAGGAGTCTTGGAAGATGTGCACTAGGCCTTGCTAGCATTCAGAGGACCTCCTCAAGCGCAGGCAGCCGAGAGACTGCCCGAAGGCTTTCCAGACGGGTAGAGCGGGAATAAGACTTCCAAGAGGAAATTAATTTTATTACTGTACCTTATCGCCCTTTTTCACCGTTCTAGTTGTCAATTTACTGATGGCTTTCTTGGCTGCGTCTCCAAGACGACGCTAAGAAAATGAAAAATAAAAAGACATTAAATGGAAGATCTCTGAATAGCCCTTATTTTAGTATGTGATGCTAAAGTAGTACATGATCTTTATTTTAAATAATTAAAGGTATGACATCTATTATTCTAGACCACTTCTGCCATATTATGTAAGTGCCTTCTGAAAAAGCTGTAAAAATTCAGTAAACTGGCAGCTATACCATCGATTTTGCATTCTAGTTGAATAAAAAGTGCATTTGGTGAGAGGAATCTGTGAGGCCATGTTACTAGGGTCCCTTAGGTATTCTCGCCCTGAGGCTTTCCCAGAGTACTCGAACAGCAAAAGAAACCTCCAAATCCCCACTAAGTTATCACTACTGCACTGGAAACAGACACAGCATCACGTCTACTTCTGGCTCAGTCCATAATATACTCTTAGTTAGCAAAGGGTGAATGCTAAGTTGAACTCAGATAATTTCTAAAATTGTACTTATCCAACATTGACAGGCACAAACAGCAACAACAACCCAAGGACAACAGTGAATCTGCAGCCGTAAGAAGCCACCTGAACATAGGAAATGACCAAAGACTACACCTCATGTGGTGGTGGGAGACGGGTCAGTAACAGGAAAGCATGCCCCAGAAGGCTTTGAGGAAGGGATGCCAGAGCTAAGGCTTGGAAAACGAGGATAGGAGAAGTTAGTAAGGACCAAGGGACAGGAGAATCAGAATGTTTTGGCAGTCTGAGTTCACATGGAATGAGATACAAACTGAGACTGTCTCAGACAGCCACTCTAAATACAACTGTATTTTAAACTGAGCAGAGGCACATTAAAAAAACAAAAACAAAAACAAAACCCTGAAGGAATGGGGAGGGGAAAGAAAACCAAGGGAGACCTCACACTGTTTTGTAAGGACTGACAAAGAAACCAAAAACAGGAGAGCATGAGAGTAAAATACAAAATAAAATAATCTAATGAACATTTTCGTATCTATCAGAGTGGTTTAACTATCAATATTTTGCTTGTAAGTTCATATAACATCCCCCTGTATTTTAAGGATTTCAAAGTGTCTTATATCAACTTGTCATTTCATCTGGGTTTCATTATGCATCTCTGACAGAGGCTTTTGTTTGATGGTACTGTCCTACTTTATAATTAACAACCCTTCATCAATACTGTCTCCTACTGAAACTATATGCTTCAAATGTCTACAGAATATCTTCTCTTTAAAATGTTTTTAAGATTTACTTAATTTTTTTATTTATATATGTGTCTGTGTCTGTGTGAATGTATGCTGGGTGTCTATGCTTTCCGAGACCAGAACCACGTTCAACAGAGTTGCAGGAGGCTGTGAGTCTCCCCATATGGGTTTTCAGAATCAAACTTTGGTCCTTTGGAAGAGCAGCAAGTACTCTTAATTGTCAAACCATCTCTTAAGTCCTCAGAATGTCTTTTGATAGTTGGCTTGTATGAATCAGGATATAAAGTCTAAATAGTATTTAGCTGCTATGTTTTTCAAGTTTCTTTTGGCCCAACTCTCATCTATCATACTTGAAAAATAAAAGCAGTCCTTTTAGAGTTATAATGGGTTTAAACTGTATACATACAAGGGTCACATCTGATATTCATTTAAAAACACACTGAAAACCATGGACACAGGCTGGCGAGATGGCTCAGAGGTTAAGAGTGCCGACTGCTCTTCCGAAGGTCCCGAGTTCAAATCCCAGCAACCACATGGTGGCTCACAACCATCCCTAATGAAATCTGATGCCCTCTTTTGGAGTGTCTGAAGACAGCTACAGTGTACTTACATATAATAAATAAATAAATCTTAAAAAAAAAAAAAGAAAACCCATGGACAAAATTTAGTATATTTTCATGCACTGCTTTAATTTTCAGGGACTGTCTTTCATTTTCTCTTTTGATTTCCCAAGACCATGGGTTAATTTTCACATATTTGAGGGTTCCTGAGATTCCTGCTATCGATTTATTTAATTTCAAGCACTCAGTGAACACATTCTGTTCTGTGTAAATTGACTCTTTGGTTCTATGGCCTAAAATGCTCATTCTGCTTTTGTTGGATGGAGTTCTCTATGAATGTGAACCAGGCTGAATTTGCTGGCATGTAAGTACTTGGCATGTAATTGGCTGTTCTTTGGCTGTCTGTCCTTCAGTCACTGAGAAGCCTCTGGGGTCTTCCCTCAGTGCAGGTCACCACTTCTCACCTCCCATTTGTAAATTTTGGTTACTAAGCATTTAAGATTGTTACATCTTCTTGTTTAAGTGACTGCTTTATTAAGAATAACTTTGATCTCCAGGGTGATGGCTATTTCTGGTTGTCAACTTGACTACATCTGGAATGAACTACAATCTAGAAATGGAAGACACACCTGTGATCCAGATCTTAAGGCTGGAAGACATAGGCTTCTGACCTGGATCTTGACATGGAGATCTTGAGACATAGTAGCCATGAAACTCTTAGGTCCAGGCAAGGTAGTAAGCACCTTTAATCCCAAGAGTCTGAAGCAAGCAGATTTCTGAAAGGTCAACTTGGGACAAACCAAGTCCCAAGAAAGCATGGTACAAGAGGAGCTGAGAGTTCTACATCTTCATCTGAAGGCCTCTAGGAGAAGACTGGCTTCCAGGCAGTTAGTTAGGACCAGGGTCTTAAAGCCTACACCCACAGTGACACACTTCCTCTAACAAGGCCATACCTATTCCAACAAGGCTACACCTCCAAATAGTGCCACTCACTAGGCCAAACATATACAAACCATCATACCCAGTGACAGCTCTGCTTTGAATTTTACACTGGCATTAATGTAATTTAATGCCAGTTAAATTACATTAACTTAACCACTTAAGGTTTATTTTCATTTGTGTTCTAAGATATGGCTCTTTTTATATATTTGCATTTTCTCACTTACTTATACAAGCCATGCTTCTGAAATACCTCCTTAGCCCATGTATTTTTATATTTAAATTTTTTAGTAGGCAGCACATAGATGGTTCTTGCTTTTAAAAAAAATCCATTATCTTAATCTCTGCTTTCAACTGATGTGTTTACCCCAAGTATTTCAGATCCCAGGATTTTTGGATCTTTTTTTAATCTGTAAGTCTATCTATCCACCTGAAACTTGCTTCCTACTCCATGTCCTTTCCTTCTCCTCTACTGGACACTGTTATAACACTTACAGTTCTTACTTTGATTAACTTTGTGTATGTATACATGGGACTGAACTCCAGGCGTCAGGCTTGTACAGCAAATGCCTTTAAGGACTGAGCCTCCTCAATGACCTCAGTTACGTAATTCTTTATCCTATTATTCTAGTAGCTGTTTTAGAGTTAATGCATATTTTTAACCAGTTAAATCACTGTGCTTTTTAAAAAGCATATATAGTTCCGGGTCTCTCACAATCACATTTGAGAGAAGGTCTCACTCTATATTCAAGGCTGACATGAAATTTACAAGTAGCCAGCCTGGCCTTAATAACATGAAATCATTTGGCCTCAGCCTCCCAGCCACTAAGATCCTGGTGTGAACCACCATGCTGTCAGTGCACTGTTATTCTTCCTCTTTTGTGCTATCGGCACCACTCCTTCTGCTTCTTCAAATTCTATAAAATCAACAAAATACAGTAATCTCATTTCACAGTTTTTAAAGATTAAAAATTGTGATTAACATGTATGCAGCATTAAATTTACCATCTTAAACATTTGTGGCTCAGTGAATTAAGTATATTTGTGGTTGCATCCAATCTCACTCCCATAGCTCTTGGTAATCACTACTATGATTTTCTGTATTCCAAGTAGCTTACAGAAGAACCACACGGTATTTGTGACCAGCATACTTCATTCTGCACAGCACTCCCCAAGGCTCACTACTGTGGCAGCATGCCTCAGAATTTCTCTCCTTTCTGAAGCTGAATGATGCTCCACTTGTGTGTGTGTATACATTTTCTTGACAAAGGCTCTTGCTACATAGCCTATGTGGGTATCACATTTGACAGTCTCTGCCTAAGCTTTGCAAGTGCTGGAGTTACAGATAATGTGCTCATATCACATTTTATTCATCTTTTCATGTGCAGATAAATTCTGGAGCTGCCTCAACTTTCTAACTAATGTTTATTATGTTGCTACCAAAAATATATCTGAATTCCTGCTAATGTCTATCATTTGTAGAAACATTATACACATTTCCATAGTATATCCACTACTTATTTATTAATTTACTTATTTACTGGCAATGCACCAGTTTCATTCCTTGTACCCATGCCAGCAGTGATTTTCTGCTGTTCTTATAACTCTCTCCCTCTCTCTGTCTTAAGCATCCTGATAGGTATGAAGTGATTCTTCAACATGACTTTTTCATTTGTACTTTCCTAATTAATGATGGCTGAGCATCTTTCATCTGTCTATTGACCATTTTCATATTCTCTTTGGCGAAATCTGTTTTCATCTTTTGCCTTTTTTAAAATCATTTTTTTGTTAATGAAATGTAGGAGTTCTTCATTTATAGTGCTTTAATGCTTTATAAAATCTACCTTACAATTTCATTACATTTCCAGGATGCCTTTCTAGTTTGTTCGTTGTATCCTTTGTTGTGGAGGAATCTTTGATTTTGACATAATCTAACAGTATCACTTTTACTTTTATTATCTGGGCTTCTGGTTATATCCAAGAATCAAAGTCAAATCAAAGACCCTGCTGTCCTGCTATTAAAGTCTTTATGGATCTTATGTTTAAAGCTTGGTTCATTTTAATTTTCATTGTACAGTTCAAGAATCTCATGCTTTTGTTTGTGGACCTCAGATTTCTTTAGCACCACGATTGAGGATCAAGCAACCTCAGTGCTCATGCTGAACGTCATCTGGCCAAACTCCCACAGGTTCTCATGTCATACGAATTACAACACAGTAATATACCTTTTATATTTTATACCAGCATCACACAGATTTAGCTCTGCAACAAGTTTCAAATCACAAAGTTGGAGGAGACCTTTGATCTTTTTTAAAAATTACTGTTTTGGATATCTAGGATCTCTTGATATTTTGTATGAATATTATAGTGGATTTCTCTGGCCATTTCAGACAGGACTGACATTTGGGAGTTTAATAGGGATTCCTTTAAATCTGAAGATCATTTTGGGTAGTGCAGATAGATGTCTGAGCTACCTCAAATCTTTAGCACTATGAACGTCTTTCTGTGTCACTAATTAAAAAAACCTGAAACCAAAAGGATTCTGAAATCATGTGCTCTAAAACATTTCAGACTTGGACTCATTTTAGATGTCAGATTTTTACACTAGGGTTGTCCAGAAAGTAAGGTCTAAACAAGTATCTCAAAATCCCAAAATTTGAAATCGAAAATCATTCTGGTCCTGAATTTCAGATAAGGAGCACCCAGCTTACGTTTGTGCCTGTCTCATTTCTCTTAATCTCTCTCCCTCCCTTCTCCCCTGCCCTTCTTTCATCTCTACACACTACAGAATGTGTCCTTTCAGACAGGCACATTCTGTGGTTTCAGGGTTCCAGTCTTGATGCTTCCCTGGCCGTGCTCATCACTACAGATGCCAACATTTTGCTCTTTCTGATGCTACTGCAACTGGAACAGCCTTTCGTTTTTGTCTGCTTTTCTTTCATCTCTTTAAACTCTATTTACTTGTATTTTCAGTCAGGGCTCTCATACACACACACACACACACGTGTGTATATATATATATATATATATATATATATATATATATATATATATATGTTTACATGTATGCATGTGTGTGTGATATATCTGCATTTATTCTATGTGTGTGCATATGCTGTGGCATACATGTAGAAACGAGAAGACCGATCTGTGAAGTCAGTTCTCTCCTACATTTATCAATTCCAAGGATTGAACTCTGGTCAACAGGCCTTTATGCTGAGCTATCTTGCTAGCACCTGGAAGAGGTTTTTAAAATCCTTCTTAGAATGTACAGTTAGGATTCATTTTTCTGAGAAAACTCCTGGGTTAGGCATGAGGCAGGGTTGGGTGATCCTGTGACTTAGAGCCTGGGCAGCTTAGAGAAGAAAACCTAATCAGCACGTGATGTCATGAAGATGTAGGGAAGCAGGCACTGGGGAGAAAGTGATCATTTAGTTCTGGGTAGGGACCATTCCCAGAAGTCTACTTAAGTCACTCCCACATTCCTGTCCTGCTCAGCCTATCAGAACCCCTTCTGTATGCAGCATGCTGGGACCAGGTCGGCTCTCAGGGCTTTTCTCCCTAGGCATACCCATTTCATTGCTGTCTTGCATGAATGCTGGCCATCCTCTTCTCCCTGGCCTATTAGCTCAGCCTTCTCAAATGAGGAAGCCTACCTCATTCCACTGAGGCCCTCTCAGTAGTGTGTCCTGGGAACCATTATTTCTCAGTTTCCATAATTTTTATTTCTCTTTTATTCCAAAATTCTCACAGGCTTTGCTCTCTCTGTGTCTGTGTATGCCTGCGTGTAGGCCAGAGGTTGATGCTGGAAGTCTTCTTTCACTCTTTGTTTTGGGAAGAGGGTCTCACAGAACTTGGAGCTCACTAACTGCCTAGACGGGCTAGCCAGTGAGCTAGGGGATCTACCTGTCTCTTCTCAGTGCTAGGTTACAGGCATTTTATGTAGGTGCTCTGGATCCCAAGACAGTCCTCATCATGCACAGCATGCACTTTTCCACTGAGTCATTTCCTGAGCCCTGAAAACCCTGAATCCCAATCATCATCATCATCATCATCATCATCTTTTCTGTGTAGCCCTGGCTGTCCTGGAACTCACTCTGTAGACCAGACTGGCCTCAAACTCAGAAACCTGCCTGTCTCTGCCTCCCAAGAATGGGGATTAAAGGTGTGTGCTACCACCACCTAGCTTACAATTCTGATTTTTAATTTAATTAATTGTGGTTTTTTCCCACTACTGCTAACAATTAAGACTACAGAAACTTAAGACTTTAAAATAAATCTTTAGATTATACTCCAAAAGAAACGTACTACTAAAAAAAAGTTCCATTGGATCATCAGAGACAGGCCATTAGTTAAGAATACTTGCTGCTCTTGCAGAAGAGCCCAGTTAATTCCTAGCACTCACACAGTGGTTTACAGTCATCAATAACCGTGGTCCCAGGGTGTTTATCACTCTTACCAGCTTCAGACTTCTGAGGGCACCAAACATGCAAATGGTGCAGACACAAACACATGTGCAAGCGCGCACGCGTGTGCACACACTCACTGACAGACAGACATATATACAAACATTCCTATACATAAAATGAAAAGAAATAAATCTTTTTTTAAAAGTTCCTTGAAGTAAAATAGTGTCTTCTGGGCATGACAGGATTCACATCCATGAATTCGCAGCAGCTATGGTTGTTTGTACAAGATCAAGGCAGCCAATGTTTGAGCATGGAGAGGATGGAGAGGGAAAGGGTTCATGGTCCCTCACTCCTGGCGGAGGAGATACTAACAAGCTGCTGGCTCTAGGTGAAGGAGAGTCAGTTTTCATAAGGCTGTGGTCCCTGGTAAGTCAACCATGCTCTGCTGGATGGCTCTAACAGGGTAATTTAGAGGATATGAAGTTGCAAGTGGGAGGGTGGATCTAAATGGGACTATGGGGTCAATATGATCAGAATAAATTGTATAAAATTCCCAGAGAATGAATTATTATATTGATACAGATTCTCTGAATAACTTCTCTCTGCAATTTTGCCACCATTTCAAATAGAGGATTTGTTCACATTTATTTTTAATTTTTACTTATAGTGTCTTCCATACTGTTTCCTTTTGTCCCCAAATAATATTTACTGTTTTATCCTTAAATAATTTCATTTTGAAATTAAACATACATGTTAAATATATATACATGTAGATATATGTTATGTATATCCATATATATGAATGCATTTTCTTTTTTTTTTTTTAGGTAAGCTTCTTCACTTTTAATGGTCCACATTTTTTTCTAGTTTCTTTTCCAGGTTTTATTTCTTTTGTTTCATTATGGCCTTTTCTTTCAAAGATCCATGAAACAATTCTGATCTGTCTTTTATTCCATATGATTTTATATTGCTGTTTTTTTTATTTTTTATTACATATTTTCCTCAATTACATTTCCAATGCTATCCCAAAAGTCCCCCATACCCTCCCCCCCACTTCCCTACCCACCCATTCCCATTTTTTTGGCCCTGGCATTCCCCTGTACTGGGGCATATAAAGTTTGCGTGTCCAATGGGCCTCTCTTTCCAGTGATGGCCGACTAGGCCATCTTTTGATACATATGCAGCTAGAGACAAGAGCTCCAGGGTACTGGTTAGTTCATAATGTTGTTCCACCTATAGGGTTGCAGATCCCTTTAGCTCCTTGGGTACTTTCTCTAGCTCCTCCATTGGGAGCCCTGTGATCCATCCACTAGCTGACTGTGAGCATCCACTTCTGTGTTTGCTAGGCCCCGGCATAGTCTCACAAGAGATATATATGAATATGAATATATATGCATTCATATATATCTTATATATCATATATATATATCATATATTCTTATGAATATATATATAAATGCATTTTCATAGCCCCTCTCTATCTACAACTACATATGTCAAGTCTCTGTAGCTTGCTTTTACCTTAACAATACACCCAAGAGATCACTCTAGAAACACACAGTGACCATCAGTGCTCTTTTCACATTTACAGCAATGGATGAGTCAAAAATCACTCAATATTGACTATGCAGGGCACTACTTTAGCAACCAGATCTCTACTGCTGGAGATTTGATCATTTCAAGTTTTGTTACCATAAGCAACACTAGAATGATCAGACTAGTTACAGCTACTTTTTTTGTTTGTTTCTTTTGTTTTTTCCTGAGACAGGGTTTCTCTGTGTAGCCCTGGATGTCCTGGAACTCAGAGATCTGTATGTCTCTGCCTCCTGAGTGCCACTACCACCTGGCACAGCTACCATTTTTATCTTCTGTAAATTTATCATCCTGTTAGACTACTAGTCTGGTGTGAGGTTAAGACAAAGGATAATCACTTATGTAATTAGACTAGACATTATAAATTGCCTCCTCACAAGAACCATTATCAACCTACAAGAATTTTCTCTATAACACTGCCACAAAAGTATGTCATCAAATTTTAGATTTCTTTGGCAAATGGCACAATAAAAAGTGCTATTTCAATATCGTCTTATCATATAACTTAGCTATGAAGGAGGCCGATTATCATTTTAAATATATGCATTTCATTTTAAGATGCTCTCTGTTTTACTTATTTATCATGTATGTAATTTGTGTATGGTATATACATGTGTGCAGATGTGCTTGTGTATGTATGTATATTCATGTAGAGGTCAGAGGTGACAATAGGCAACTTGTCTTACTCTCCATCTTGAGACAAGGTCTCTCACTGCACCTGGGCCTCACCATTCTGGTTTAGTATTACTGTACCTTTAGAAAAGCTTGACTGACCCCTTACTCCTTAGAGGATAAAACCCAAACTCCTAAGCCTGTGCTTGAACCCCACCATTATCTA
This sequence comes from Mus caroli, assembly GCF_978045245.1. Taxonomy (NCBI): domain Eukaryota; kingdom Metazoa; phylum Chordata; class Mammalia; order Rodentia; family Muridae; genus Mus; species Mus caroli. Next base: position 72,997,372 of record NW_028227268.1, read on the forward strand.
TTTACCCACCTACACTGTTACAGGCCTCACTTTCCTTTCCTCCACTCTTAATGTCCTGCTATTCAACTCTTCTGTTCTCTGTGGAAAATGATCGCTTCCCTTCAATCTGTCTGATGGGGTTCTTAAGCCTTATTCTCTCTCTGAAGTGAAATTCAGCTCAAACGTCACTCCGTCCTCTGTGAAGTGTCTATGACTCACCAAGAACAACTGCCTCCAAACCGCGTTTCTATCATGCAGGCCCTGGATTACACCTGTCTGCCTTCTCACAAGGACAGAAGCTCACTCTATTTGCACTGACTCAGTGTGACACTCCAAGCAAGCTCTTTGCTAAATCATAAGGATTTACAATGAATGTCTTCAAAACACCTTGATCTTAAAGGCAGAAAAAAGAAATGAAATCTTAAACTGTTGTATAACATCTGAAAAGGTATGCATGCGGACTCTCTATGGACAGTGCTATTTATTTACATGCACTGATCATTAATAAAAGAAGGAGTCTGAGTATTTGCAGTATCTAAAACAAATGACATAACACTGTTTAGCTCAAAATATGTACTGTTCCAGTTTTTCAGGAATTGTTAACCCCTGGAAAACATAATAAACAAAATTCACTTTACCATGTGAAAATGATAAAATAAGTCGTGCCTTTTTTTGACTATAGACTTCTTCACTGGAGAAAAATCTCTCTCTGTCTCTGTCTCTCTCTCTCTGTGTCTGTCTCTGTCTCTGTCTCTCTCTCTCTGTATGTTCCCATCTATCACACTTTAGGAAGCAGTAACCCTGTCATTTTAAAGACTAACTGTGTAAGTGTAAAGCATTAGCTTTCTTGATGCAGGGAAATTCAATATATATACAATTTTTAGGGTTTTTTTGTGTTTTGTTTTTGAAGACAGGATTTCCCTGTGTAGTCTTGGCTGTCCTGGAACTTACTTTGTAGACCAGGCTGGCCTTGGATTCAAAGAGCCAACTGCCTCTATTTTTTGAGTGCTGGAATTAAAGATGTGCACTACCACGCCCAGCTTAATTCTATATATTTCTACATCAGGCATGCAAATACATTCTTAACTTGATACTAAGGTAAAACTGGTCAATAAAAAATTATTTCAGAAACTATAAGGCATTGATAAAACCAGAAATACTGTACATACATATTAAAGAAGCTTTACAAGTTTAAATATTTTATAATTTATGTGCATGTTATAAAAAATTTTCCTAAGAAGATATTTTAAACTTTAGGAGGCTATTAACTTGTAAAAAAAAACCAAACAGTTATACCTGGCATATTACAACTTATTTCTGCTTTAGGAATCAAATTTAACTGCTTTTGGATCAAGACTGCTGTTTAATCTTGACAACTTGAGAGGACTGAGAGAAGCCTAGAAAATTAGTACTGCAAGCTCTGTTGCCTGTCCTATGGTGGCCTCTCTACAGAGGATGAGGTTATCAGGCTCTGACCCAGTCAGTGGTTTAAGCAGTGCACTGATGAAAGGACTCTCACAGACTCCTGAGAGATAGTGAGTGTACAAGGCAGGGCTTAACTGGAGAAAGGAGGCACTAGGAGGTGACGGGTATCTTTTTCTCTCTTCTTCTGAGATAAAGTCTCACACCGCTCAGGTTGGTCTCGAACTCATTATGTAGACAAGGATAACCTTAAATAACTGCTTCTTCTTTCTCCCTGCATATACAACCACACCTGGCTGGAAGGGCAGCATGTCCATGCCCTGCCTGTCTCTCCTCTTTGCTTCCTGCTTGCCATGATGAAAGTGGCTCTCCCTGTCATGTTCTTCCTCCATGTTTCTTCTTTATTACAGACAGGCATAAAGGCAATGGAACCTGGTGACCATGGGACTTAAATCTCTGGAGCTGTGAGACAAAAATCTTTCTCTGTTTTTATCAGTTATTTTGTTACAGTGACTAAAGGTCTAATACAAAGATACAATATTAATCTTATTTTAAAAAATTTACATCTCTCAAAAAATATCCATGAAACTTTCAATATAAAAGCACCAGATATCTACAATTAGGTATAAAATAAACTCTCCCTGAAGGAATCAAAGGTTTAAGTCAAGCCTGCAAGTTAGTGGGTAAAGGTGTTCTTGTGCAAGCCTGATATGAGATCAATGCCTAAAACTGAGAGCTGTGCTCTGACTTCCACATGCATGTAGGAGGGTGTGTGTGTACAGATACACACAAAAAGTAAGTAGGTCGAAATATGCATATCATCTTGTTATTAACACAATCCTTAAGTTTGTGATGGTTTATCAGGAAGACACACTATAGACTCAGCAGTAAACTCAAAAGAAAACCACTTGATTTTCAAGCCACATGCGAAATGATCTTCAGTGTAACTACTACCCAATGTTGGGACGCTACTCAGAATATGTGGTCCTTCTGAGCAGCCAGCATAAAGATGGCATTCTGTGAGGTTTTCCTTTCAACCCAGGTTTTTCTTTGCTAATACCTCAGGCTTCTTTTTTAAAATAGCCTAAGATTCCAACCAGTTGAGCTATTGCCACCTTCACATTAAACTTTAATAAGCTAAGCTTTTTAAGCCACATAAAAATTTCATCAAGCATTTTTCAACCTTAGGGAAAACAGAAAGAGGAAAAAAGGTCAGAACATCACTTTCTACAAAGGATCGTCTGGAGAGGGATGCTTTGAAAGGAGCTGCAACAAATGCTAGGGAACAAGTGCCCGCTGTGGCCTGTGCCGGATGGTGAGCTTTTACTCCTTCATCACATGCAGGACCTACCGAGGGCGTTAATTAAAGCACAATCATCAAGTACCAGGCTCCTAGGACTACCATGAGTTTTTCAAAGGCCTTTGGATATGCCTCATTTAGTTCTAATATTATCATTGGACTTCTGATTAAAATGTTTTCAGAAGAACTCCTGATTGTCCTACCTTTGGTGTTCCATATGATATATTATAATAAAATTATTTATTATTCATATGGTATTTAATAATAATAAATCCAAATCTTCGATTTCTTTGTAAGCTAGCACAGACTACCATTCCTGATAAAGAGGAAGGCCTGTCTACGGCTTTGGCCTTGAATCGATGCCAGTGCTGAGGTCTCTAGTTTCCTTTCTGCCCCACGGATTCCCAACTCTGTGCTGCACAAGTCTTCAGCCCGGAACTACCTACAGGAACAGCCACAGCCAAGAGAAGCCCGATACCCGGAAGAGTGGACTCATATCAGGAAACCTCCAGAGCCGTGTCTGCTCCATTTTAGTCAGGTGCCAAAGAGGAAATTGTGCTCATCCTCCCTATCTGGCACTGCTCTCACTCAGTGGGAAGGACAGCAATCTCCTGACCCTTGCTGCCCACACGAGCAAGCTGAGTGCACTGGTCGGACATCTCTAGTACGTACCCCCATTGACACAACACACATATTCTTCTGTATACATAAAACACCAAGATTAAACTACACCTTTGGTCATAAGCAAGTTAAAAATTAGAAAGAACTAAAACCAGAATTTCTCTGATCATAGCACAAGCAAATTAAGCACCATTAGCTCTACCTCACAGCAGACTCTAAATTGGAAACGAGGCAGTTCTTAATACACAGGTTGAAGAAGTGTTAAATGAAAAAATATACCAGGCTGACTGAGCATGCTGGTGCACGCTATCATCCTGGTACTTGGGGGCCTGAGGCAGGAGAACACACAACTGAATGAAAGCATGTGCCAAAACCTGTTAGGGAGAGCTAAAACAGTGCAGAGAGAAATGTATAGCACAAAATGTGTGCATTAGAAGAGAAACCACTTCAGCCAAATGACCTGTTGACTTGATCTAAAATGTAATGCTTTAAACATTTAAAGAAAATCTTTGTGTGATAAAGAGCTTTTTACAATTGATACAAAACATACAGTTTCAAGGAAAAATTCACATATTAAACTTTACCAAAATTAGAAAATTCTTAACAATTTGTTTTTCAAGACTATTAAAGTGACTGAATAGACAAACTGGGAAGAAAGTATTTGAAAGCACATTATCGAACATAGCAAATATCATATCTAAATAAATAAAGCGTCCAAAAACTCAATGGTAAGGAGTGGTTAAGAGCACTGGCTGCTCTTCCAGAGAACCTGGGTTCAATTCCTAGCATCCATACGGTGGTTCACAACTGCCTGTATCTCTACCCCAGGATATCTAACACTCTCCCTATTTTCCAAGGTCACTGTATACATGTGGTGCAGAGAGACAAGGATTTAAAATCCTCAACAGTAAAAGACAAAGAATCCAGGAAGAAAACAGGGAAGAGACTCAAGACATTTCACTGAAGCACTTGAAAATATGCTCAGGGTAGGGAGATGGCTGTCAGCATGGTGCCTGCTATACAAGTATGAAGACATGAAACTACACCACAAACTTGGGTGCAGTGGACATAATACACACACACACACACACACAGAGAGAGAGAGAGAGAGAGAGAGAGAGAGAGAGAGAGAGAGAGAGATGCTCATATAGGTGACAATGGGAGAAATGCACATTATAATCACAAAAGAAGTGTTATTCTATCAAATCATGTCAAGATGTGGAGAAACTGGAACAGCCACACACTGGAAAAGGGCACACTTTAAAAACAACAACAACAACAACAACAACAAACCTGAATTAAACATTTATTTATTCAGTATTATACTTTTATTCCAGGAAAATGAAAACTCATGGTCAGACAAAAACCAGTACATGAACATCATAGCTGACTTATTAGACTCCCTAGCTGAATATTATTCAGCTATCCTTCAGTGAGTAAATACTTAAGTAAATTAGAGTACATCCATACCATGGAATACTACTCAGCAATAAAAAGAAAATTACTGATGTGTACAGCTTGGAACTCTGCTGAACAAAGAAGAAACACAGCTCTCCAGGTGAAGTACACTCTGTCTATTCAACACTCTTGAAATGGCACTAGATGAGGATTAAGTTAGTAGTGCTGAAAGGTTAGGGGAAGGGAGAGTCTCTGGCTATGAGAGAATATTGGACCCTTTCCTTACAAAAAAACCCTATCCTACAGCTTTTGTGCTGAGTACATGAATCTGCATGTAATGGAGTTGAACAGAAGCACACATGTCCATGAGCACAGATTAAACAGGACAGCTCTAAAGACATCAGTGGACCCAGTGCAGCCGTGGATCTGTGCTGTGATATTCACTACATTTGGGCAAGATGCAACCACTCGGGAAATGGATCTCTAGTGCTTCAATAAATAAGAGCAAGGTTACCACTACCCTAATACTTAAAGGAGCTGGTGATGCTGACAAAATGCAAACAACCTGACTGAAACCACAACACAGGATACAGACCTGTGCTCTTCTGAGATGCCAGTATCAGGAAGCAGTAAAGAGACACCACAACTAAATGTAACACACATTCTGGCCTAACTAATCTGGGGTTTTTGTTGCCCTTAAGGATACTTCTAAGAAGTTCTGGAGAACCTGAGAGAGCCTATAGGTCAGGAAATGTATTGAAGAACATTCATTTTCTGACTTTGATAGCTACAGTGTGATTATGTAAAACAACGTTTTCTTTCATTTCTTTTTCTTTTTAAAACTGAGATAGAATATGGCTATAATCTGGTCTGTAAAGCTCAGAGCAGCCTGGGACTCCTGCTTAGTCCAACTGGCCTCAAAACCCTGAGTGCAGGTATTACAGGGTACAGCACCATACTTGGCATGTTTTTATCTTGTTGTTGTTGGTCTTGTTTTTAAATACATGATATAAAGAAGTATTACCACAAGATCCTCATGGATTATAGCTGGTTAGAGTACTGGTTAGCTCACCTGGTTCCTGTCCCGAGCATTTGTGTACCTGATCTTCTGAATGAAGTAGAATATGAGCCACGCTGAAGAAATAATCATCAAAACAATAAAGGAGATTGACACGAAGACTAGAGAGCCACGGCTGAAGTTCTTTGGCGGCATTCGAGTTCCAACAGCTATTGTCATTTGTACAGAGATGTTTTTCTCCAGATAACTCAAAATATCCTTACCCCTCAATTCTGTTATCATGACAGCAATAATATCTCCCGTGCCTGTAATGTAAAACAAATACACATACTCAAGTGACATCTGAAATTCATAGACACATCAAATAAATATACACATATGCTCCATAGAGAAATTACGATAATTTTCGCTAAGGTTTACAGATTCCAGTTCAACTGACATGAAGCTGCAGTTGTGCAAACTGACAGGCACGAGAACATGTACAGTACTCCAAACAGGTAACGCATAAAGCAACTGTGGTGTTAACAATGCACAAATTGCCTTACTGGTGCATTAGAAGCATTGTGAAAGCAGCCACCTGTGACTAAATCAGGTTAAGTCTACAGTAGAAAACCTTTCTCTAGCAAACAATCTTGAACGTTCTAACAGAAAAGCACTGTCATTTATGAATAGTCTGAGCAGGTGGTCCTTGCACTACTCATCCTCACACGCACTGCTGAGCAAAGGACTGGTCTAAGAAACAGAAAGAAGGGTACTTACTTCTTAGGGCACACACTTGGCTATGTAGTGACAAGTGCCAAACGGCAACATCTTTTACTGACAACCTTTGAAACTAACTTTGGTCTTCTGTCTACAGTAAAGCTCCTTCCAGAGCACTTCGGATCTCAAACTCAACAATTTCCCTACCCAATTTGGAGACAGTATCACGTTGCCTAGGCTGGTCTCAAACTTGAGTTTTATGTTACAGTTTTCCACCTTGTTTTACCATGCCCAGCACACTCAAATCCTCTAGGCAGGCCCAAGTTTCAACTTTCTGGACTACTACCCATAATGATACCTAAAGCCTTCAGTTCCTAAAAGCTGTTCAGAGTTCTGCCCGATGGTTCACTTGTTTTTTCAAGTCCTTTTCTCACAAAGTTTCAAGGGCCTATTTTAAGTCAAAGTGAGCAGCTACTCACCAAAGGTCAGCACGGACCACTATCCCATCTGTCCTCTAATAGGGAACAGCTTTTCAGTTTATTTTAAGGTGACGGGGAGCTTCTCTACCACATTCAGCTGTTGGCAGCTGTCCTTTCTTAAGGGAAAGTTAAGTGTGACAACATGCAACCTTTACAATCCATCTTTTCCAAAGTCCTGGAGGCTTAGGCTTCCCATATTATCTTGAGGAAGATAAAATTATAATCACTTTTGTGAGTATGAAGGAGGATTGTGCATCCAAACACAAAATACCCTCTCAAAACAGCAAGCAGAGACCCCAGACCTGACCTTTTGAAGGCTCTGTCAACAAATATTAAAACACTTGTTTTGATGTCTTGTTACCTTTAGCAGTCAAGATGAGATGCAACAGAAACTCAGTAACAGAAGTTTTGAGAAAAAGATAGCTCAACGGAATATATATTTGCATAATACTGTATTCAAAACGGCTTATTCACTTTATTAGAGTAGTAGTTTATCAGTTTATTTTTGCTTAAAAAATCTATAAACAAAAAGGAGACAACAAAATTAAAACTACCATTATTAAGTTAACATCTGCCTCTGGTGAGTGAGTTAAAAAGAATCATAAAAGAATGCTAAACCAGTTTAAATTTCCATTTAGAAACCTTAAGTATGTGCTTTTATAATGTTGATCAACAGGCATGATCTGTGGTGTTAAGATACCAGGTATGGCTATAAAGTAACTGAGACGGATCCCACAAACGACATATGACAATCAGTCTCATTGCTTTATAATCACACCAAGTACAATTGGTTTTAGAAATCAGTTCTGAGGCTCCCTCTTGAAGACTCAAGTTGGTAGTGGGGAGAGCTGCACAGGTAGTCAAGGGAACCAATCCAGTAATTTCCTTAACCGAACACTAAATGGGCGCGTCAACTAATCTCAACAGGAAAGCTGTTTGGGAAAGAAAAATTTAATTAGTTCAACGCTTGTCAATATTCATTGTTAGGAGGACAAGAGTGAATAAATCTCACTGTAGCTTTATCATCCTAGCAAAAAGAGGAGACTGGACAATGTTGCCAAAGGAGACTGAAAATGATCAAATAAAAAAGTACAGCAGCACATCTGATGTTAGTGAGGCAGTGGTCTCTTACAGAAGGTGATGGAGCATGCATACTACAAACCCTCCTAGGAAAAAAGTCCCTTTCTCCCCAACATCTAGAGCTGGGCTGGGTTCAAAGAACCTAACAAGACGGCTCAGACATTTACACATGGGGATGGGACTAAAGAGATGGCTAAGAGCACTGGTTGATCTTGCAGAGGACGAGGTTTGGTTCCCAGCATCAATATGGCAGCTCATAACTACTGCAACTCCAATTCTAGAGGGAACAGACACTCTCTTCTGGCCTTCGAGGGCTCTTGTACACATGGTGCACATAGACTCATGCAGGTATACACATACACACACACACACACACACACACAAACACAAAATAAAAAAGTAAATAAACCTTAAAAACAAAACAAAACTCTTGGGAGAGTTGGTGCAGATTCAGGAGGGATGATGACAACAGAGGAAACTTAACCCTCAGGATAAAACTAGGATTAGAGTAGCAGTAACTGGTAGGAGAGAAGGGTTAATTAGACTGAAGTAATGGAAACATTAAACAGATACAAAGAACGTGACAAGATCACCCCTATGCCTGTGTTCTGAAACACCAAGACATGGCTTTGGAGTTCAACAATCATGCAGCTATGTGTTCCTTTTCTACTGCTGTGGTTAAACATCATAGCCAAGGTAACATATACAAGGAGGGGCTTGTTTGGCTTATAGTTCCATCATGGTGGGGAAGAATGGCAGCAAACTGTAGGTAGGAAGTGGATGCCAAGAACTCACATCTTTTTAAAAACACTGTTAATTTTAATTTCAATTACGTGTTTATGTGTGTAGCTTTGTGCATGCAAGTTATAGTTGCCTGTAGAGACCAGGAGCCACAGACCCCCCTGGAAGGGGGGATACGGGCAGTTGTGAGAGACCTGTTGTGGGTGCTGGGAATTGAACTCAGGTTCTCTCCATGAGCAGAATGCACTGGAAACCTGAGTCATCTCTCCAGTCTCACATTTTGAACCATAAGCACTAAGCTGAGAGAACAGCAGTAAATTTTGGGAATCTTTAAACTTTCAAAGCTGGACTCTAATAATATACTCCTCTTCCAACAAGGCCACACCTCCAACACATCCCCAAATGGTACCATGCACCTGAGACCAAGTGTTCAAATACGGGCACCTATGGAAGACTTTCTCACTTACACCACCACAGCTAGTATTAATTCTTAGAGATGACAGTGAAATAAAGAATATTATGAGTCTTTTAATCCCAGCACTCTGGAGGCAGAGGCAGGTAGACTGTGAGTTGGAGGCTAGCCTGGTCTATATATAGAGCGAGTTCCAGGACAGTCAGGGCCACACAGAGAAACTGTGTTTTGAAAAACAACAACAACAAAAAAGTTATTACTTAAGCTCATGTTTATATGTATATGCGAGTGTATCTACCTGTCACTGACTCCCTGGACAGTACTGTTGTTACAGGTGACTGTGAACTGTCCCATATGAGTTCTGAGAACAGCAAGCACTCACAACTACTGGACCATCTCACTAGCCTGCCAATTTATTCTGTAGTAGGAATTTATGTTGTTTTAGTAACTTAGCATGGCTACTTAAATTTGCAATTCTCCCCTGTAATTCTTCCCTTTTTATTCTGAGAATTTTCTTTTCTTTTTTTTTTTCTTCATAATTTACTTATTTTTATTCTATGTGTATTGGTATCATGCCTGCATATATAGACGTTCGTGTGTGAGAGTGCCTGGAACTGAAGTTATAGACAGTTGGGAGCTACCATGTGGGTGCTGGGAATTGAACTCTGGTCTTCAGGAAGAGCAGCCAATACTCCTAACTGCTGAGCTATCTCCCCAGCCCCAGTATTTTAGGAATTTTCAAATGGAACAGTTTCCATACTATGGGAGCTTTCAGATAATCTTTGTTTAGATTTGCAAACAGGAAACACTTCTGCCTTTCTACACGAATTTTTTTTTTTTTTTGCTGGACCAACTGAGAGCAGATTGTAACCAACAGGACATTTCAATCTTTAATAATTCAACAGTATCTCCTAAGAACAAGGTTATTTCAGATACACACAATTTATTAATTATATTAAACTTTTACTTCTGATAAAATGTATTTAGTATTTAATATACTTCACATTCAGCTATTCTGACTCAGCCTAACAATTCAACCAAGGACTATGGACCCTGTACCTGGTTGTCTTGTCTTTTCTGAAGGGCTCTAGCATGCCCATATTTGGCAAACATGGCACTGCCAGGCCTTGCCCTTTTCCCTCCCTCTCCCCTGTAAACCACAGATTATATCCCTAAAGCTAGGCATAAAGACCTATTCCCTCATTTGGGCATTTCCTCATGCAGACTCATTCCTGAGGCTACCAAGGTCCACCAATCAAACCCCCCTTTTGGTAACGTTATTAACATGACCAACAAAACTTATCACTACATCCTAGCTCACTGTAACACAGCCCCCCCTTTTTTTCTCTTCTCAAAAATTACACCTGCAAAGTCACTTGCTGCTATTTTTCTGCCTAAGTTAGAGAGCAACCATTTTTACCTTTATTATCAGCTTAATAAGGGATTTCTCTGTGAAAATGGTGTTTGTGTGTGGTTTGTGCTTAATCTGGGCTCTGGGAGGGAGCCTAGCACTGTGAGGGAGTTCCCTTCATTTCTTTTGATCTAAAATAGTTTCTTAGTCATTTTTAGTCCACTGTTCATGATACTGACTTTAAAAAAACCCACAGATTTTATTTATTTGTTTATTGTTTATTTTGTGTGTGAGTGTGCACGTGCTCATGTACCATGATGCATTTGGGGTCAGAGGAAAACTTACAGGAGTTAGTTCTCTCCTTCCATCAAGTGGCCTCCAGGGACTGAATTTAGGTTGTCCAGGTTGGTGGGAAATGTCTTTATTTGCCTCGTCACCTTGCCAGTCCTGTTTTTGTTTTTCAAGACTTGGTATTACACAGTCCAGGCTGGCCTCAAAACTTGCTATAGCTGAAGACAACCGTGCTCCGGATACTCTTGCCCTCACCTCAAGTAAGGGGGCAACAGCTGTGAACCACCAAGTTGCAAGAAGCTGCCCTTTTTGAACACACCTTTCTATCTGGAGCCCCTGGCTCCGTTCCCGATGGATGTTTTCTTATTGTTGTTAGGAGAGCTATGAGGTAATCTCTTCCTTCCTCTCCGTCCTCCCTCTCCAGGGAATCACCTCAGGAAGCAAAGGGTGTTTACTTTCATTATTGATGGCAAACTTTATGACTTGAATAACTAATACCTGCCAGATTTCATTATAAATAAATGTATTTCTATTAATTAATAAGCAATCCGTAGAGTAATACTTTATCATCCTGTGAATAGTTAGAGCCTCAAAAAGCTTTTACTCAATGCTCTCAGTGTCCATTGATGAAATAATTACTATAATGGCATCTACAAAACTGTTATTTTCTAATCTCCAGAAGTGATTCTGTCATGAGAGCCATTAACAATGTTTTCTATTCATCTTTATTCCCATGAAAACAGAATGAAGCTGGGCCTAGTGCTATACCGTTGTAATCACAGCTCTCAGGAGGCAGAGGCAAGAGGATAGCAAGTTCATAGGAAGCCTAGTTAAGTCAACGAAACAGTTTCTAAATGAATAAAAATAAAAAAGGAGAGCTAAGGTGTGGCTCAGTGGGTAGAGTGCTTGCCTAGTATGCACAAAGCCCAAGGTTTGATCCCCAGCACCACACAAATTCAAGCATGATGGCACATGTAAACCCCATACTTAGGAGGTGGAAGAGTCAGAAATTCAAGGTCATCCTCACTTATACAGCAATTTTGAGGCCAGACTGAATACACAAGACTCTGTCTCTAAAAGCAATGATAAAATAATTAAAAAGAGGCTTGGTAGCCAGGTGTGGTGGCGCACGCCTTTAATCCCAGCACTCGGGAGGCAGAGGCAGGCAGATTTCTGAGTTTGAGGCCAGCCTGGTCTACAAAGTGAGTTCTAGGACAGCCAGGGCTATACAGAGAAACCCTGTCTCAAAAAACCAAAAAACAAAACAAACAAACAAAAAAAGAGGCTGGATAAGGTGGCTCATGTTTATAATTGCAGCACTGGAGAAGCCGAGGCAGGAGGATTTCATTGAATTCCAGGACAATCTGAGCTACAGAGTAAGACACTGTCTGAAAAACAACAAACACAGTAAGAAAATTAAAAGGAATTGGGGGCACAGCTCAGTGGCAGTGGGCTAGTGCAGCAAGTGTAAGGTTCTAAGTATAAGGCCAATGCCCAGTACCAGGCTACCACCACAGGCCACAGAGCTGCTGGGGTCATCTGCCTTTCTGAAAACAAACAAGCAAGCAAGCAACCCAACGCAGCACTGACTACCAGATATTCTATATTTCAATGAAAAAGGCTGAGTGGGAGAAATATAATGACACTGCAATCATGCTTACAATAAAATCAACTTTGAGGTGCCAAATTAGGAACCTTAGAAGTGGCCTCTTTTGGGGCTCTGGACTCAGAAGGTCTAAGATTCAAATCGGTGCAAACTGTATTACCCTTCTGAATGTCAGTTTCTCTTTTCTAATAGGTACTGACTCCAAATTTCATGGCAGATGTTAATACTACAGCTAATGTTGTTAATCACAGACAATAGTAAACGGGACTCAAAAAGCTTACAGAATGGAGAGCTCCATCCCTTCTCAGCTGTTCCTACTAACTCAGGAGGCACTCAGCTTCCTGCAGGCAACAGGACCCTCCCTCCTTGATGCCATCATGACTCAGGCCTCAGCTCAAGAGTCTTACCAGCTGGGAAGAAGCAGCAATTCTTTCCCTTACCTCACCCTGGAATAAGTCTTGTGCCCAGCACAGTGCAGCGGGGATGCTGGCAAAAGAAGAGTGAGAAAGGTGTTGGGGGTGGAGAGACAAGCTACCTGAGGTCCCACCTGTGTCAGTCTCGTCAGCTCTCCGATGGCTCCACTGACTCAAGTCCTTAATTGTGTATCTACAGTTTTTCCTTTTTTCATGTTTGGCAGATGTTTCAGTTACTTTTTTATTGCTATAGCAAAACACTATGAGCAAGGTGACTTATAAAAGAAAGCTTTTAATTGGGTTTATGGTTTCAGAGGGTTAGAGTCTTAGATGGCAGAGCACAGGCACACTGAGAGCTTACAATAGATCCACAAGTAGGAGGCAGACGGCACACTGGGAATATGCAAGTCTTTTGAAACCTCAAAGCCCTCTCTCAATGACACACCCTCTCCAAGAAGGCCATACCTCCTAACTTCCAGAACAGTAGGGACCCACTGGTGGGAGGCTTCTCATTCAAACCATTAAGGCAGGGGTGTGGTTCAGTGGTAGAGCACTTGCCCAGCAAGCTTGAGGCCATAGGTTTTCTCCAGCACTAGAGAGGAGCAGAGCAGTAACTCTGATAGATACAAGGTATGATGTTCCAATTATAAATTTCTTGCTGAGATTTATTACTAGTTTCTTAAAACACAGATTTGTCCTGTCACTTTTCTGTTCAAATGCCTTTGCTGTTTCCTTCCTGTAAAATTAAAGCCCAAATTCCTCAGCCCAATGTTCAAGGCAGTTGGGGACCCAAATGGTTCTGAGGCTATCTGGTGAGCCATATTTTAGACAATCTTTGCTCCAGTGAAACTGCTACTCAAAGAAATTGGTTGTGGGGCTGGAGAAATGGCTCAGCCGTTAAGAGCACTGACTGCTCTTAACAGGACCCAGTTTGGTTCCCAGCACTCATATAGTGGCTCAGAACAGCCAATTTCTAGTTTCAGGGGACCTATCACCTTTTCCTGGACTCTGAAGGCACCAAGAACACATGTGTGTGTACATACATGAAGATAAAACACATGTATACTGTTTTTAAGAAGGCTTACAAGTGACTGGTAATGGCTGAAGAAAAATAAAATAGTGGAGTTAGAAGGAAAACTAGGAAAAGATGGAAAATGTGTCTAAGAAAAGCAAAATGAAAGGAGAGGGGACAATAGGCAGAGACAGTGATCAGAAAGCAGAAAACCCTGGGGAACATCGATGGGATCAAAGTAAACTGACAGGAAAGCAGCTGCAGTGGAATCAGCAATGTCAGCATTTACATACATACATACATACATACATACATACATATATATATATATAAAACATCCACCCAATCCACAGAAATCTCCCGGCACCAACTGAAGACTGGACTCTCCTGCTCACCGTGAGACCATAGGGGAGCCAACTGCGGCTGCTATCAAGTGAGGCCTTAGTCATTGATGGTCATTAGAGTACTGGACTAGGTTATCTTCAAAAAGAGCAAGGGTCTTCTAAATCCATGTTCTGTTATACTTCAATCTCACACAAGTGAAGCTAAGGGACAATATACAGTGCTGGATAGTTTTATGTCAACTTGACACAAGCTGTAGTCATCTGAGAGGAGGGAATCTCAATTGAGAAAATGTTTCCAGAAGATTGGTCTGCCAGCAAGCCTGTAAGGTATTTTCTTAAAGACTGATGTGAGAGGGCCCAGGCCATTGTGGATGGGTCCACCCCTAGGCTGATGGTCCTGGGTTCTATAAGAAAGCAGGCTGAGCAAGCCAAGAGTGCAAGCCAGTGAGCAACACTCTTCTATGGCCTCTGCATCAATCAGCTCCTGTCTCCACGTTTCTGCCATGGTGGAGTTCTTGGCCCAACTTTCTTCAATGGTGAGCAGTGATATGGAAATGGAAAGCAAGTCAGGCTTTTCTTCCCCCGGTTGTTTTACGGCCATGGTGTTCATCACAGCAATAGTAATCCTAGAAGGTGCGTACTTAGGTGCAACTTTCCCCTTTCTCACACTACCTCTTGGTTGGGAGCTCACCTGGAAATCTTGTTCTAGACCTTTCTTTGTCATTAAAAAAAAAAAAAAAAAAAGACACGCTAGGAATAAAGAGCTCTATAAATCTCAGTTTCTGGCTGAAAGTTTGGAGTGGTTACCCAACTCCAACAGATTGTAAGTACCCTAGAGATTATACCAGTCCTTTCAAAGTAACCAGCTTTAGTCAGAAGTCGTTAGTATAAAGGAAGTCTTCTTTACCCAACTAAGGACTTCCAAATGCCCACCCATGGCTAAATGTCATCCATGACTCTGGGCTCTGTACTTAGGAAAAGCAGCACCAAGAAAATTATCTCATCTACTGATTGTACAAATACCATTAGCTGTTAAGGTGCAACATTGTATAACATGATTTATGGACATATAAATCACGAAGTGGCACTAACTATAAGGAACACTCCAATTTCAGGCTATGCATTCCAAAATCAATGAAAACTCCTTTTCCACATGATAGTCTTTCAACTATTCAAAAACATCTTCCCTGGAGTCCTTTTTCTGACATTTTCTCCCCATAGGAACTATTCCTAGAACTCTCAAATCATTCCCTCTGAGTTCCAGACTGGCAGGGCTACATAAGTGAGACCCTGTCTCAAAACAAAGCAAGATGACAAAACTCCCAAAAAAGCTCTAATGTGGGTATACAGCACACTTTCCACCCACTCAGCTGCCAGTGGATGTCTGCACTGACTGTGCAGTGGGCCACTGTGACCGCTGTGAAGTAGCATGCTGACTTAGATCCCCTCAGATACACTCACAGGAGTGGTACAACTGGATCATATGCTACTTCTAGTTTTAGTTTTTGAGGAACTGCTCTGCTGATTTCCATAGTGGCTGGACATATCTGCATCTCCACTGGTGTACCATAAAGGTTCCTTGTCATTCTACCTACCACAGGAAACTCACCAGCACCTGTTTATTCAGTTTCGGGGCGGGGGGTGGGGGCCGGTGAGATGGACTCTCAATGTAGTTTTCATATATATTTTCCAATTCACTAATTTAAAAAAACAAACTTTCAGAAAAGTTGTACCTATTTATTTAGAACCTAAAATCTTTGAGGGTGAGTTGGTGGCCTGATGCCTCACCTCATTGTTCCATACACATACATACATACATACATACATACATACATACATACATATATACATATATATATACACATACATATATAATTTTCCTATAATTAATCTCAATCTCTGTCTGTCTGTCTGTCTGTCTGTCTCTCTCACACACACATACACACACACATATACACACACACACACACACGAGAGATGGAGGAGAGGGAAACAACCCCTTCAAATTAAGCATGATTCTGAATGGATAAATTATATCATGTCACTTCAGAATCCTTTCTTTCTTTTTTTTGTCATTACTTTTCTTTTTTTTATTAAAATTTTTTTATTACGTGTTTTCCTCAATTACATTTCCAGTGCTATCCCAAAAGTCCCCCATACCTTCCCCCCCACTTCCCTACCCACCCATTCCCATTTTTTGGCCCTGGTGTTCCCCTGTACTGGGGCATATAAAGTTTGCGTGTCCAATGGGCCTCTCTTTCCAGTGATGGCTGACTAGGCCATCTTTTGATACATATGCAGCAACAGAATCCTTTTCATATCTCCCCAGTTTCCCCAGAAAGGTTCTTTGTAGTCATGTAGACCACAGTTGTCTAAAATGCTTAGCCATCAGGTTTTTTAAGAGTCTGTCAGCCGAGCGTGGTGGCAGAAGATCCCAGAACTCGGGAGGCAGAGGCAGGCGGATTTCTGAGTTCGAGGCCAGCCTGGTCTACAAAGTGAGTTCCAGGACAGCCAGGGCTGTACAGAGAAACCTTGTCTCAAAAAACCAAAAAAAAAAAAAAAAGAGTCTGTCAGTTTCAAACAGTCCCTCCATCTTTCCTTGCTGGTGATGACCTTGAGAGCTCGAAGCTCTGCTGCTCTATAGAAGACTTCATTTCCTCGCATCGAGGCCCAGGTCCCGCTCCTCTGGCAGGACCAACACATAAGCCGTACTGTGCTTCCCACTGCCAGATGGTGCAGGCCTGATCCATCCATTACTGCTGTTTGCTTTGATCATCGGTGCAAGTGACGTCCCCCAGGCATCTGAACCACGAAGCTACTCTTTTCCCCTGTGTCATCAGTAAATATTCTGTGAGGAAGCACTTTGAGACCAGGCAAATACTCCACTTATCATGAAATTTCCATTTTCTTTTGCCTTTTATGAGTATGGAGTCATAGGTTAAAATAGTTACTATCAATGTTCATTCTGACATTCAAATTTCAAGTATGCTCATTAAGAAAAACAGTTTACAGTTTTTCCATCTTGTTCTTTTCTGGACAGCTGTATTTTGAGTGTCTTGCTAAAAGAAAATGCTAAAAATGAAGATACTATCTTTAATGTCAAGAGTATCGTAAGGTTACTACTTCCTCACACTAGATTATGCTCACAAGGGCACAGCTAGGTGTTTTCCTAGTAATCTGGCACAAATTAGCCAATAATAATGATCTCCCAAAATTAAGAGTCCAAGGATTTTTCCACTTGAACTTTTCCTTAAACCAGATACCTTTACAAACCTTTGTTACTGATTTTAAAAAATCCAATTTGCATGTCATCTTAATACCTTCTTATTTATTATTTGTGTTTCAAGATTCTATCTTCCTAGTGTTGTGTCCTTGTCAGTAAAACTCTTACATTTATGCTTTGTTATAACTGTCCTATAAAATACTTTTAAGTAGGTGGAGGAGAGTGGCCTACAGGCTAGCTTTCACACCAGGCATCAGAACACTATACATCTGTTAGTCTTCTAACCTGTGACCTATAAAATGGATTTCTATTTTGTGTGTAAATGTAGGGGTGTGCATGCATATATATATATGTATGGTTGTCTTTCTCTACCACTCTCTACTTTTTAAAAAATCATCTAATTTGTTAACGTTTGGGGACATCCATATGTCACTGAACACATATAGAGTTGAATTTAGGTTATGTCAGGAGTGCCTTTTACGGCGAGCACTTTACCTGCTGAGCTATCTCACAGGGCCTCTGGCTAACTCTGGGGCTCACCGACTTTGTTAGGCTGACGAGCCAATAAGCTCCAGAGATCTGCCTGTCTCCACAGCCTTAGTGCATAGACCACAGTGCCTGGCTTCTCTACAAGTGCTGTGGGTCTGAACTCAGGCCCTGCTACTTCTAACAGCAGCTACTTCACCTCCTGAGCCATCTCTTCAACCCCATGAAATCTATTTCTAAACCAGCATTCCAAACCTACGTGGATTCCTAATACAGTTTTACCTTCTTCCTCTTCTGTGGTCAGTGGGAAAAAAGATAAAGCACAGGACAGACAAAAAAAGTACATCAAGTGATGGACTCAAACAAGAAGGGAAATAGACCAGGTTGTACTCAAATACCCAGAAACTTATTAGGGATTCTCCATCTACTTAACATATGTAAATTAAGGAAAAGTTAAGAACCCATTGGGAAGTGTTAAAATGGATTTACTACATTTATTTTATGAAGTCGTTATTTAAACTATTGCTTTAGGGGAAAAATGGCTTAGCAGATAAAGGCTGCTCTCTTCCAACTCTTAGAGCACTTACTCTGTGTGGTTCTCAAGCACCTGGAACTCCAGCAGCAGGGAATCTGGCTCTCTTCTGGCCTCCACCAGCATCAGTACAGATGTGACATACATTTACAGACACAGACACAGGCATACAAATAAAAACAGATCTTAGGGACAAAAAACCTATTTGTTTCAGTGTTTCAGGTTTACATTTTTTTAATTGTATTTTTGGGTCTGGGGAGCAGAGACAGAGATTCTATGTAGCTCTGATGTCCTGGAATTCACTATGCAGACCAGGCTAGCTTTGAATTCAGTCATCTACCTGCCTCTGCCTCTTCAGTGCTGAGATTAAAAGTGTGTGCCACTACACATAGCATTTTTTTAATGTTTTAAGAAATATATGTGTACTTCATAGAAAATATAGGAGCAATATTAAAAATATAGACAAATGTGAACATTCAATTTAAACTTTGCCTATCATAGCAGTGCAGTTAAAACTACAGGCTCAATATTTTCTGAGGTAATTAAACCCATATTCAGGGAGAAGTTAAAAAACAAACAGACAAATAAAAAAAAAATCAAACTCCTTAAGTGCTAATATAGCAGCATGACTATATTCTTCGTTCCCGTTCATGGTAAGTGGCCCAAATTACTACTCTGTAATGGTATTTTTGCAGTATATTTGTGGCTGTTTTAAACTAATTTTTGTATGTTTCTATATTCAAAGTAAGTTTTCTGTATTTTTATAAAGTATGTTTTCTACTGTTAATAAGTATTATTCCCCAAGAACTTGATAGAAAAAGGAGAAGAGCTAGCCAACTGCTTCTGTTCTAGAGATGTAAAACTGCTACTCACAGGGGGATTAGAAAAACCACTATTTGGTTAGGAATGTCCACACATTCCTAACGACATAAAGACCTATATAGAGATTCCAATTAAACAATGATCTGATAAGATTTCATTCAGACCACTAAAGAGGGGCAGTAAAGTCTACATAAAAATAAACCCTAAGTCTTAGTTTTCAGACAAATGTGTTTTATTTCTACTACCCAAGCCCGTACCTCCCTTATACCACCACATACATCCACAGGCCACACAACACAGAGCTCATCCTGCTAACTGGAGTTAACAAGTAAAACCACATATTGAACAGTCTTTCCTGTTACTGATATCACAGTGACACACCTTCCCTGCATTGGGAAGATGTCCCTCAACCACCAGGTGAAGGGCATTCCCAAGGAGAAGACCATCAGCAAGCTCTAGAAACATGGCCAAGGCAAGAAAAACAGTGCTTCACTTAAAATGTGGAATTTTAAGATCTGTTTTAAGCAATATGAGTAGAAAAGTCAAATATCAAAACTAAACAGGTCAATGGAATCAAAGCTACATGGTTACTCTGTTCAAAGCACACTGCCGAGTGATATAGAGAAGAGGAAGGAAAGAAAAAAATCTCAGAGACTCAGGATCCTTTCCATACTGCCAGTCGATTAAGAATGGGGCAGCATGACAGAAGAGGGACAGTGCTGTCAGGAACAAAGACAGTCTCTGAAGATGGCAAGGCCTGAACTGTAAACTTGCCAAGGAAAGGCATCTGTTTCTCTGTTCTTGGCCATCAGTTCATGTTAATTTATCTTCAAATGTGTGGCAACGAGAAAGATCGATCTAATGTTGAAGTGAAGGGCTGAAGACAGATGACATAAAAACAAGAGTGGGCTCCACATGGATCTCAGTGTCCATCCCTTAAGAATCTGACTTACAGGTCTAGGGGGAAGAAGGAGTCCTGGCATTAATATCTTTATGATTTTATAAGTTGCACCACAAATAATTCTGACACAAGGTCCTTGAACAAGAAGTGCTGCTGCCCTACAGCGTGAGAATGGCATCTGGCAAGGGCTAGAGCAGACTGCCTCGTCTGGAAGATGAAGAGCAAGAAATCGCTAGAGGAAGACCACAGTCTGAAGACTCATCATCAAGAAATGCCTCCTTGAAAGAATGGGAGCCAGAGGGCTTCAGATGACCTGTACATACATTTGTTCTACTTCACCATTACTCAGAGGTTAATAGGCTTCTGGTCTAGGTCACGAGACTGAAATACATAACCTTTTTATAACCAAATTTCAACTGGTATCAGTCAGATCTTTTCCCTGGGCTCTCTTAATACTCTTCCTCATAGCATTTCATTTACCTTGGGGAACTGTGTTTTGTGGGTCTTGTTTTTGCCACGCAAGGCCTACCTAATACTTCTTTTAGGATTTTCCAAGTACTCAAGTATTAGATGTTAGGGTAGAAGCCAGGTACTCTATGTGGGCTGCTCAGCTCCCTTGCTGAAGGGAGGCTTTACACCTATGGAGAACACCTCATACCAACTGGGACAACGCAGTATACAATAAATGGTATCAACCTCACTGACTTAGAGAACACTACCTCCCTTTTTTCAAAATCCCCACGCACTGTTACTGAATAATAGTTGTTGCTTTTGGCATACTCTGCCTGTAATTACCTCGCCCATCCCTCCATGGCCAGCCACTCTGGTTTCTTCAACCTCTGTTCCTATCCATACCCATCTTTAGCCCAGACTTACAGCCACTTTTGCTTTGCTCCTTTCCATACAGATCCTTTGCTTAGGAGGCACTTACTGCCTAGGGTAGTTTTCCTCAAACATTTGGGCTTCTACACAAAAGTTATTTTATCAAGGGAACCCCTCAGATCCCTTCAACTTAAAGTCTTCTTGAAATCATAATTCAATGTTTATTTTCTATACATGACTGAAGTCTGTAAAAAGATGTGCCATGTGTGCCAAGTTTATGTGTACAGGTCTGATAAAAGCACACAAAAAAGATCTAATTAACAAGGCTTCTTTTAGCTGGTTCATCCTAGTTTTCTCCCATTTATTCTCAGACTCCCTCCACAACAGTCACTGTTTGTACTGACGTAGTTCCTCTAACGAGAGTATCTCTTTCTCTGGTAACATCTTAAATCATCTTAACTATTTAGAGCCCGGCACAATGAAGCCTTCTCAGTCAAGTCTTCTGGTAATCCCTTACATTTCATGGTCAGAAGCCTTTATGTCTAAAGGTCCCCTCATCATGAAATGTCACACATATGTGTCTCTCCAATGGTGGACATGTGCTTCAGGAAAATACTCAGAATCCTACAGTGTATTTCACAGAATGCTCAATATATAGTGTACAACTTCATATCATGAATACAGTTAAAAAATAATTAGCTGTATAGAAAATCGCGTCAGAAAAACAAGGAAAGAGATGCTTAGGAATAAAATAAGTACCAACCTCAAACTTAAAGAAATACATACCTTAGTTTCATAATTTTGTAAGAGATGCTGTCATCGGAGGCACAAAAGTTGTATAACTTTTAAAAACCCATTACATCAATAAATTTCACATTCACTCTAATGGGTAGATAAAGCAGGCAGACAATTTTCAGGTGTTTTACAAAGATAGATATAAAGAGTTACTTGTCTAAACTCACAAGCCTTGTAATAAGATTCAAACTCTAATATTCAAACTCCATGTCAAAATTTCCCACAACTTTAAAGATGTTCCATCATTTGATAGAAACCTAATTTTGTTTCTACAACCAATGTGACAAATTTTAAGTCTATAACAAACTTTTAGAAGTGTGTGTGTGTGTGTGTGTGTGTATGAGAGAGAGAGAGAGAGAGAGAGAGAGAGAGAGAGAGAGAGAGAGAGAGAGAATATGTCAGTGTACATGAGTGCAGGCATTCAGGGCAGGGCAGATGTGAAGGTTAGAGCACTAGAGAGACAGGCCCTCTCCTGTTCACTGCTGCCTACATCAGGCTATCTGGCCCATGAGCTCCTAAGTCATGGTGCCCTGCTTTTATGTGGGTTCTGGAGATCTGAGCTCAGGTTATCAGGCTTGTAACATGAGCACTTTACCCACTGAGCAATGACAAACTCTCAGCCCTCAGCACTTGATAAACTCTGGGATATGATTCTGAGACTAGAACAAAACAGAAGAGGCTGCAACAGCTATAAAAGTGGAGATCTGTAAGCTGGACAAAGAGCACTGTCTTGTTTTTCTGACAGCGAATATATAACAAATGGCATAATACCTACTAAGAACAGGCTGGGACAAAGAATTTATTCTGTTTGCGAAAACAGGAAACAATGAGCAACAGCCTAGGAGTTCAAAGAAAGCAGGGCAAAAGCTCTTCTGGAGAAAGAACCTAGAGGCCTCCCCGCATGCAGAGATGAGCCTCCTTACAGATAATTCCAAAATAAAATGGCATATTATTGTCAAATCTTTTAAAATGTAAAATTATGCTGCAGAAATCTTTTCAATGGATAGATTTAGTCTACTGCTTTTTATTAAGACACTACCAATGCCTTTTATCTAAATAATCACATAACTTTTGTTTAAATATCACACTAATAGTCTTATAGTTTTAATTTTTGGCTTATATCTGACCAAAAAGCAGATTCAGGATCTATGGCTGATCTTTCAGTTTAACCCTCAAAGGCACCTGGTGCATCCCCACTAGTCTGGAGGCAACACACTTCTCTCTTTACACCTGCCCACTTAAGTACTGGTTCTATCCTTACAGACTCTTAATTTCTACTCTGAACATTTAAAATGGAAATAGAAGTAATAAGAGACTATCTCATGAACAATCAATGGTGTATCAAAGTAAGAGTAATTGAAGAAACAGAATTGTTTCAGTTAAAGAATCTTATTTTGTCAACTGTCCCCAGTTACGTCTTTTAAAGCAAAAGGAAGCAGGCTAAGCATCCCTGTGACTGCATTCTCTCTTACTGAGTTTGCTTTGCTTTGTCTCATGTTCCCCAGTAGAATAAAATGACAAGTTCTTAGCTGAAGTTTATTTTATGTTGTTTATCTTTAGTCTGCATTTAAAAATATTTTAATCAAATAATTTACATTGTATACATATACTTATATATTTATTTTTATATAATACATTTTAATTTTAATTATATATTAAACACTATTATAGTATTTATCATAATCTAATTTTATATATTATTTTTCTTGTTTGTTTTTTTGAGATACAGTATATCTGGGAAGCCTTGGCTGTCCTGGAACTTACTTTGTACACCAGGCTGGCCTCGAACTCGGAGATCCTCCTGCCTTTACCTCCTGAGTGCTGGGATTAAAGTTATGTGCCACTATGACACCAAGCTTATCTTTCTATCTTTCTATCTTCCTTCCTTCCTTCCTTCCTTCCTTCCTTCCTTCCTTCCTTCCTTCCTTCCTTCCTTTTTAGGTTAAAAAAAAGTATGTGCTTGTATATGGGTATGCTCACATGAGTACAGATATATTCAGAAGCTAGGGAGCTGGGCTGGAGACATGGTTCAGTGGTTCAGAGCACTGACTGCTCTACCAGAGGTCCTGAATTCAATTCCCAGCAACCACATGGTGGCTCACAGCCATCTATAATGGGATCCAGTGCCCTCTTCTGGTATGTCTCAAGACAGAAACAGTAAACTCACATAATAAATAAATCTTAAAAAGAGGCTAGGGGCTGGCTGTCCTCTGGATCTACAGGCACAGATGGTAAATTCAGTCAGCCACTGAGCCATCTCTCCAGCCCAGATTTGCCTTTTGTAAGTGCACAATTCAGTAAGTTTATAGAGATGTACAACGATCACCACAATCCAACTTGAAAAAATTTCTATCATGCCCAGAAAGCTCTCCCACACTCAATTAATTGTCTCCTTCATGTTTATTAATCCTGCTTTCCATGTCTCTAAATCTGATTTCTTAGATATTTTATATAAATTGGAACTAGGCAATAGTTGCTTTTATGTCTGGCTTCTGAGGTTTATCCATGTATCTGTAGGGTTTTTAGACAAGGTCTCACTTTGTAGCCCAGGTTGGTCTGAAACTCAATATATAGCCTAGTCTGATCCTTAACTCACAGCAATCTTTCTGCAGCCCGGTTAATCCTATTTAGTTGATAAACTAAATTTTACTCTATGGACATATACTGGTTTTTTTTCTACTCATGAGTTGTTAGGTATTCAGGTTGTTTCAAGTTTGGTTATTGGAAATACTCTACTAAGACATTTAAATGTACATCTCTGTGGACATTTCCCCTCTTGTTCACTTTTATTTTTCCTGCTTCTCTTGTAATGGCTCTCTTGTAAAGGGAGAAGACAGCTTGCTCATATGTTAAATCTGCACTTAACTTGAGAGAAACTGTTTCCAAACCTGTGCTACACTCCCAACAACAGGCACATTTACCCCAGTGGGTGTGAAACTATCTTATTGTTTAGACTGCATTTTTTCTAATGACTAATAAAATGTCCAGTCACTAAATCCTTTATCCATTGTACTATTAGGCTTACCTCCATACTGATTTATGAGGTTTCTCACAGTGGGACTGACATATTTCTAGACACAGTGTAGTGCATCTCGCTACCTCTGCCCTTATGTATACCTCCATTTTGTGTGCTTTAGAAAAATTGTAATTCTTTTGGAATCCACCAAACTATTATCTGAACCTTTTTATTTCTGCTGTTACTACAATCGATGATAAAGAATAAATGGATGTTGTGAGTAATGCAGATTAGAAATCTGCACCACCTGACAAACCTCCAGCTCTTCACCTATGTGTGTATGTGTGTGTGTGTGTGTGCGCGCGCGAGCGCGCATGCCTGCGATTATGCAGGCACATGGGTGCAGGAGGTCAGGAATCTTTCTCTACTGCTTTCCACCTTCCTGCCTTCAGTCTCACTGAACCAGAAGTTTGTTGTTTCAGCTAGGCTGGCTGGCCACCTAGCTCTTGGAATCTACCTGTTGAACACCCATCATGTGGAAGGTGAGAATCTGCTCCCTCTAGCTGTTCTCTAATCTCCACACACACATAGAAATAAATAAGTGTAAAAAACCAAAACAAAACAAAAACAAGGGTGTTTCTCTTAAACAAAAAAAAAAAAAGGCAAGCTCTTAAGAAAGACATTATACTATAAAATCTTCAGGGATGTAAAACTAACTAAACCCAGTACCTCAGAGCCAGGCTCAGGAAACTAAGGCAGGCTCTTAGCAGTTTCAGTCTTCCGTTCTGTAAAACAAGGACTTCCCTAACTATGTGTGTGTGCGTGCGTGTGTGCGTGTGTGTGTGTGTGTGTGTGTGTGTGTGTGTGTGTGTACACGGGATCTCTTGGAGTTAAGAGTTACAGGTAGTTGTGAGTCACCTGACACAGGTGCTTATAAACAAATTTAGGTCTTCTGCAAGAATACCGAATGTTCCTAAGAACCTACAGCAAAGTGGTGGGCTCATACATGCATCCATCCATCCATCCATCCATCCATCCATACATACATACATACATACATAATGTAAATGCTCAATAAATTGCAACTATTGTTATACAAACAATTATCCTAAATGCTTCTCACAAGAAATTAAGAAATGGTATCTCACTGCTGTATGTATTCATCACTGAGGCAGCTTCAACATTTATGCTAATGTCATAGAAAGAATCCTTCCTGGAGAGGTAATCCTTGAGAACCCAAAGCAGTCTGGGAAAAGAACCCCGTATCAAGTACATGATAACTAAAGTCATCATACAAAAAGCAGAAGAGCAAAACTACTGTGAACTCCATCCTGAGCAGCCAGGAGGAAGCTTTACAGACTGCTTTGGTCACTATTAAAGAAAAACCACAGGAAAAAAAGACATGGATCTTCACAAGTGACAATACCAAAGTTAGCGCGATCACAGAATTACATCGGAGATTATGACTTCACCAAAGGTAGAAGAATGCTCAAAGTAGTAATTTCAAGAAAGAAAGACTCGGGAGGCAGAGGCAGGCGGATTTCTGAGTTCGAGGCCAGCCTGGTCTACAAAGTGAGTTCCAGGACAGCCAGGGCTACACAGAGAAACCCTGTCTCGAAAAACAAAAAAAAAAAAAAAAAAAAAACAAAGAAAGAAAGAGAAATCTAAAGCCCCTTTTCCTGTGTACCTGGATGAGTCATGGTGACCGGCTCCTCTTTGGATTTATTATTGTAGATGACTACAGCAACCGCATTGTGAAAAGCAGCCCGTGATATTTTCTCTTTAAAGGTGCAATTTCCTCTTTGTAGCAAGGCAATCCACTGTTTGATATTAGGAGGGACAAAGAACCGTGTTTGAGGATCACAGCCCAGATGATCAGCAACTAGACAACAGAAAGAAAAGCACATTAAAGATAAGTCAATAAATCTTTATTGAAGTGTCCTTCTGTTCCCTGAATACGACGCATATCTGCAGCTCACTGCAGCAGGGCTGTATGGATTTCCACAAAGGGCGACACAATGCATCCGATTAATGGTTGGAGAAAGAAGAGACTCCACAAGGATTTCACTTGTACTGCAAATAAAACAATGGGGATTTATTTTTTTACTTTACAGATTGATAAAATAAAAAAGGAAGTAACAACCAGGATAGATACAAGGAGAAGACAAGACAAACACAGACACGGAGGTGACAGTTTGCCCTGCCTTCTAGTTTATTCATCTGCACTTCCAACTTTAAGCACATGGCTGCCGCCGCTACCACCAGGATGAAACAGATAATTTTGCTTGGAGTAAGTGAAGAGGCCAAAGTAATTCAACTACCAACCAAGTAATCACACTGAACCACAAACATGGCAAACAAACTTCCTAACAGATGCCAAAGGAAATCACAAAATTAAAATTTGGGCCTATATTTATATGTAAGTACACTGTAGCTGTCTTCAGACACTCCAGAAGAGGGCGCCAGATCTCGTTACGGATGGTTGTTAGCCACCATGTGGTTGCTGGGATTTGAACTCTGGACCTTTGGAAGAGCAGTCAGGTGCTCTTACCCACTGAGCCATCTCACCAGCCCCTGGGCCTATATTTAATAGTGAAAACAATGTGAATAATAAACACCATTCTAATTTACATTTACTGGAAAAATAACTCCACAAATCTACATTAAGAAATATAACATAGGTTACAGGTAAACACCAAGACTATCCCCTGGTCCTACAAACTACATAACCACAGTTCTAGATTTTTGGAGAGACTTTGTTCCAAATATAAACACATTTGCGTTGGTCAAACTAAGTTCCTTGATCTTTGATCACACATTTGGTACTTTCTGCAAAACTACAAAGGAGCCCTCGCTTCTCCTGTCCATTTAGAACAAGTCAAAATGAGAGAAAAGGGTGATCTATAAGGAGAAAGGTGATCTATGAAAAGCCACCAAAGGCAGGGAAGCAAGTAGGAACATGGAGCAGGGGGTGGAGAGCAGAGGGCAGGCAGCCCTCCCCCTCCTGTCACCCATCATGTCTGTCTGTCCTGTGTGTGCTATGGAGAAAAAAGGAAGGGACCACACACACAGCAAGCACACTGACACCAAACGGTAACTTCACAGGTAAACCAATCATGACTCAGTATTGAGTGCTAGTAATAAAGTAAAACCATAATATAGAGAGAATAGTAGTAGGAAAATGTTTTTCTGTAAGCATGTTGCCAAGCAAAAGAAACCAGATGGTTATAGTATTTGTCTACTAAAAAATAAAGATGTCACTAGTATGAAAAGTCACACCTACCACTCCCATTTAAATTTTGTTCCTCAATTTTTTCTTATGGGGGGGGGGGAGAGGGGAGGGAAGGAGGAAGGAAAGGAGGGAGGGAAAGAGAGGTGAGAAAGGAGGAGGGTCACAATAAAAACATTTTCTATGAAAGGACTTTAGATATATAGAAAGTAGGAGGTACATGTTTCTACAATGCGTTATGATAGGTACTGCCTACAATTTCTGCTGCTTAACACACTACACCTTCTTTAATGGAATAAAGTGGTATGTGCGAGTGTGTGGAAAGGGAGGATAACACAGTACATGTAAATTGCCAGGGATGTAACTCATTTGAATAACACATGTAAGGTCCTGGGTTCTAGTCCCAGTATCAGAGAAAACTTAAATTGAAAAAGGCCTGCCACACAATGTTCCTCAACTAGTGACAGAGACAGCCATTACATTATGAAGCTTTAAAATCCAGGGCAGGCTGTCTACCTTCCAGCAGTACCTGCTACACAGATAATTATGCAATTACGCTGTTCTAAAATACAAGCACTGAAAAGGTGTGTTAATAACTAATGTAAATCTTAGAAAATTATTCAACACTATATTAAATGGAGTAACCAAAGAGAGAGAGGGAGAAAGGGAGAGGGAGAGGGAGAGGGAGAGGGAGAGGGGGAGGGAGAGGGAGAGGGAGAGAAACCAAACAGGGTTTTAAGTGTTTCATTTGATATTTTTCAAAATGAATTGGCAGAAAATGCAGATTAAGGAATGCCCAAAGGATGCCAAGAGGCGGTGGCACACACCTTTAATACCAGCACTCGGGAGGCAGAGAGAGAAACCCTGTCTCAAAAACAAACAATCAAAACAAAACAAACAAAACAACAGCAAGAGAGTATCCAAAAGGATCTGCACATTTGTTCCATATAAAACTTAAATTTTCTGTGATGTCCTTTCTCTCTGTGGCTTCACACAGTTTTACAACACAGTCAAGAGGAAACTGTGATTACTGCATCAGCAATACCAGGGGTACAAAGTCTAAACCAACTACTTACCAGCTGAGCAGCTCTGATAGGTTTCTTAATCTCGGATTTTTAGTTTTTACAAAACTGAACTTATTTGCTGGTGGTGAGAGAACATCCCTAGTGTTCTCAGGCTACAAAGAACAGCAAAGCTATGCCCAACAAAATCCAGCAAACCTACTGAAGACAACTGTGAAATTCTACAGGAGTCCCCACCCACTAAGAACAGATTCTAGAACAACTGCTGGATCCAAATGAACTCTAACAATAGACTGTATATGTTTACTCCTACTCCATAGAATTCACCCAAATGCAAATGGTTCCAAAAGCATTTACATCAGTAAGAATGCAATGTATAACTACAAGAATGAGACATGTGGGCTCCTGTTTCAGGAAGCAGTATTTATTATTCAGGAGAAGAAAATGAGGTTTCACAACCACTTAATACTGTAGTGTATGTATCCTACCTCATTATTCCTTCTAATTATAAAAATAAATGAACAATGAAATGGTATTAATAGCTCTGAAGAGCTGCCCATTGTGAATAAGAGGTTCTACTGCAGATTTAATGCCATTTGTTTGTATTTAAACAATTTATTTTGTGAAAACATATTGAAGCATGGATTATCTATATAATTATGAACTATTAAAATATGTCATTAGCAATTTTGTTCAAATTCAGAGCCACTTTACTTTCATGTTCTTCAAATTTCTTAAGAGAGAACTGCCTAATTTCTTTGCATTCATTAGTTGCAGAACTGAGCAAACAAATCATAATGAAAATCTGAAATTACAGACATTACAAAATATTACACTATATAAGAACTTAAGGCCTGGGGATAGCACAGCAGTAAAGTGTTTGCCTAGCATGTGTTGAAGACCTGCTATAAAGCCTCAGCACTATAAAAATAGTAAGGAAAACCCAATGGTCTTAAATCTTGTTTCCTGCATACATTTTCCTGTTGAATGCAGAAACAATAAGGAGGCTTTCATTTCCTTCTTGATAAGCACCAAACAAGTATGGGATCCTCACCTTGATAAACCTTTTAATGCATGTGTGTGCATGTCCATGTGCATGTGCGAAGTGTGTGCATGTGCATATGGAGGCCAGAGGACACCCTCAGGTGTGAACACTCAGGAACAGTTTTTTTCATCTTCTTTGAGACGGGCTCACCGATTAGGCTAGACTGGCTGGTCAGTAAGTTCCAAGGATCTTCCTGACTTCACCTCCAGTTCTGGGATTACAAATACATCCTATTATGCCTGGCATTTTTAAAGTGGATTCTGGGGATCCAACTCAGGTCCTCTTGTTTGCAAGGCGAGTACTTTACCAATTAAGCCATCTTCCCAGCTTAACAAGTACATTTTATAACTTATGTCCTCAGAAGCAAAACAAATATCAAAGAAAAAATGTGATAACCACTATTCTTAAAATTTATAGTCCTTGGCAGGAGAAATGGCTCAGTGGTTAAGAGCACTTGACTGTTGTGCAGAGGACTAAGGTTCAATTCCTAGCACACAGATATTGGCTCACAGCCTTGGAACTCTAGTTCCAAGGGTTCTGAACTTCTCTTCTATAATGCTTGTGTACAAGGCATGTATGTGGTGCACAGACATACATGCAGGAAGAACTCCTGCATAGATAAAATTTGAAAACTAAAATAATATTAATAATAAATAAAAAAGAAAGAATTTATGGGACCTCTAAGCTCACTGAGGTGTATGATTGACACAGTATCCGCACAATGAGAAAACACTAGGAAGCAGAGTGTTTAGAAAGGCAGGAAAGGAAAAGAACATATGGTACAGGGTCAGTGAAAGGTAAACAGAACCCTTGAAAAGTTGTCCAAGCAGAAAGGATGGGCATGGAAATATCCAAAATACAGGCTGGGGCTGGGGCTGGGGCTGGGGCTGGGGCTGGGGCTGGGGCTGGGGCTGGGGCTGGGGCTGGGGCTGGGGCTGGGGCTGGAGCTGGGGCTGGGGCTTCAGCTGAAGAATCCTTGCTAGTATGCATGAGGCCTTAGGACTGATTCCTAGTAGTAAAACAACACAGTGAACCTTAGATCTACCAGAAAGTGGAGTACAAATTTAAGGTGACAGAGTTCTGGAAAGATTTTATTTGGAATGGGAGAAGGAAAATATTCCAGTATGAAGAAAAATGTAGATATTTAAGGATTTTACTTTATTCGTATTATTTGTGGTGCTGGAGATCCAACCTGGGCATGTCAGATCAAGTGTTTTACCACTGACCAGTACTTCTGCCCTAGAGATATAAATATTTTACAGGCTGTAGAGCAGTGAG
The DNA here is from genome assembly GCF_978045245.1 of Mus caroli. Classification (NCBI taxonomy): domain Eukaryota; kingdom Metazoa; phylum Chordata; class Mammalia; order Rodentia; family Muridae; genus Mus; species Mus caroli. Next base: position 73,028,649 of record NW_028227268.1, read on the forward strand.
CTGGCTCAGCTGGTAAAGGCACTTGCTGTCAAGCCTGATGACCTCAGCTCGATCCCCAGGATATACACAGTTCAAGTAGAGGATTGGTTTCCACAGCTGTCCCGAATCCCACATGTATACCATGTCACACACTAGTCAACACAGTCACAAACATAAGATAAATAAAGCATTAAATAAGCAATGCAAAATTTTAAGGTTACTCATCTAAACTAATGGATAAAAATCCATTCTCACATTCTACTAGTCTGAAACTTGGCACATGATTAATGTAACAGGATTTTACCTAATAAAAGTTAAATTTCTCACACATGGAGCAGTTACCCTGTTCTGTGTGGGTTAATGGTTCCCTCCCAAGCCACAAGAACCTTCAATTTGCTCTTGGGGTGAGGGTGGTACAGAAGCAAGAACCCAGCCAAGTGCTTTTCTGCTGGTACGGTTAAAACAGGTTATAGGCTGCTCTAGGCTCACATGGCCTCTTACTTTCAGCCTGTATGTCTTATTTCCTCTTCCTAAAATGCTAATCACACCGCACCCTTGGCCAACCACTTTCTGAGCTTTTGAATTCTGCTTAAAATGTCTTCTCCAGCATGCTTTCCTTCTTCCAGAGACTGATTTGGGTAGACTTTAAAGTTGCCATGGTACCCTAGAACTGCATCCCTTTTGGCATTCATTGTACTGTATCAGTAACCGGCTGTTTATTTTTGGCTCTTTTCTTTTAGAAGGTGAGATCCAGCATCTCCTCCAATATGTCTGGCACATGGAAAACACTTGACTGATCTGATGTAAGGAGGGGCTAGGGATGTAGCTTTGTCTCCTGTAGTTTTGTCATCTCCTGGCCAAGGTTGAAGCCCTAGCTTCATTTCTTAGTTAAAAAATAAAAGTAAAAAACATACTTGATAAAAAAAAAGAGTGATCAAGTGAAATTAAAAAAAAAAAAGAAGCCGGGCGTGGTGGCGCACGCCTTTAATCCCAGCACTTGGGAGGCAGAGGCAGGCGGATTTCTGAGTTCGAGGCCAGCCTGGTCTACAAAGTGAGTTCCAGGACAGCCAGAGCTAAAAGAGAAACCCTGTCTCGAAAAACCAAAAAAAAAAAAAAAAAAAAAAAAAAAAGACACTAAAACGTTTGTGTTAAATATCTTTTTTGGCATATGTGTTGTATGACAGCAACTGTATTCACATGGGATTAGGTAGACACAAATGTGTACATGTGAAGGCCTGGGGCTGATGGCCAGCATCTCCTTCGATCGATTTCCATCTTCCATGCCGAGACAGGATCCCGCTCCTGCCATGCCACCCAGCTTTCCCTGGGCAGCAGGGATCCCAACAGTGGTCCTCATGTTTGTGCAGCACGCATTCCACCTGGGGAGCTATCGCCCTAGTCTCTGTGTCAGTGGTCTTTGATGGTTCATGTTTTATGAGTTGAATCCTATAAACAGGGAAGATTAAACGCACCAGGGTTGAAGGCTTCCATTGGCAGAAGTGTTCTCATTGGTTTCCCTTTTCTAGTCTGAAAGATTATAATCTCTAGTCTGCAAATTTCCTCTTTCTAACTTTTCTCTTTCCTTGTATTGATTTCATTGCTACTTTCTAACTGTAATTTTGCTACTATTATGAATTGTAATGTAAATATCTGATATGAAGGGTGGTCTTAGGTGATTGAAAAGTTCTAGCCTTTATGACTTAAAAACAGAAAAAAAAGTCTTATGAAGAAAAACCAATATCCTCTATTTTTGTTCCTAATTTCAAAAATCTTACTTTTAGTGGCCAGCCACTAAAGTTATGTGTAGCTTTCATTCTTTTGTCCACTTGTACAGACAGGACCTGTGCTATGTTTCTATACTTTCACAGAGCCAGTGGTTCTCAACCTTTGTAACAAGGAGGATGGGAGCAGAACCGCTGCTCTTCTTACTTTTACTGGGTATTAAGTGTTGCTGAAAATATTTTATATTTCCTTTGTATTTCCTTTTCTCTTTTCTGTTCATTTCTGTTCTCTCTTAACCTTGTACATATGATCATGCATTGCTTAATGACAGGGACCTGTGCTGAGAACTGTGTGGTTAGGAGATAATCCTTGCAGTATGGATATTATAGGGTATGCTCAGACAAGTTAATAAGGTGATGACATCACTAAGTGATACAATCTTATGGGACCACCTGAGTACACACACCCACTGTTGACAAAATGTCCTGTATGGTACTTAAGTGTGTTTTATTCCTCTAATCCCTTTTTTCTGGTTCAGTTTAGTATTATAATAGAGTAACAAAGAGCCACTCTAGCCATTACACAGGAACTTTCTATCAATGATTATTCCTGCTTTTGCCTGCCCTCTGCTTAAACCTGCTGGTCCTGTCGATTTCAAAGAAGTAACACTAGGACCTTAAAACCACTCTTTACCGCTGCTATTTCAGGAGTGGTCTGTACCTACCACCATGCTGATGTCCATTTGTCCCATCAACATTTCACTTTTAACTTTGCTGCCTCCAGCCACTCCAGTGAAACCACTGACTTCCACTCATCTTAAGACACTCTCTTCCAAATTGACCTCTAAGCAAGTAGTTCTCAACCTGTGGGTCATGACCCCTTTGGGCATGGCTGTGGGTGTGTGTTTAATGATCCTTTCACAGGGGTCACCCAAGACCACCCTTCATATCAGATATTTACATTACAATTCATAATAGTAGCAAAATTACAGTTATAAAGTAGCAATGAAAATAATGTTATGGTTTACCATGACATGAGAAACTGTATTAAATAAAGGGTCACAGTTTAGGAAGGTTGAAAACCACTGCTATAAGCAATCGCATCCTAGCTATGACCTGCTCCAAACTGCAGCTCTTCATAGGGTCCTGAGTATTGCTGTCTTTATTTCTTCTTCTTCTACCTGCCCCCTAGACATAGTCTAGGGTTTGTCATACTTTATGCTTTTTCTTAGCAGAATAATGATATACAAAGCAGCCATATTTTTAAAATGTGCTTCCCATTCTTTCATTTTGATGAATCTGAGTACCCATCATGCACAGCAGATCAAGTCAACAGCAAGCCAAGAATCAGGAGAGGACCATGGGAAATGTTTATACAGGAGAGGACCATGGGAAATGTTTATACAGGAGAGGACCATGGGAAATGTTTATACAGGGAAAGGGGTTTGTTTCTTCTCATTCCAAGAAAGCTCTAGTCTTGATTTTGATGAGCTAACAGTACTTCTTGAGTATTTCTACCCAGCTCCAGGAAAGGAGGCCTGGAAGACGTCTTTGTAGGTCCATCTATGTCAAATCATTCTGGTTTTTAATTTATTCACTTGCAGGCTCCTTTCCCTCACTTCCTAGGCAAGACCATAGGACCACACATAGCCTTTCAGCTACCAGGAGGCCACTTCTAAAAGAATATGGGAGGCAAGGGAAAAAGGCTTATTTATCCTTGTGATGACAACTAGAGAGAGGAGAGTTCTTAGCTTCTCTCTTCCTGCAGCAGAGTTGTAGTTTTACAGAAAAGATGGAACAAAAGCCTGGGAATGTGCAGACGCAGCCTCCCTGAGAGGGGTTATCAGAATGCTGGGAATCCCTTATTAAGAGGTGAGTTCCTTTTGGATCAGCCAAAGCTTTCCTGATTCTAATTGTCTTATATTTCTCTCGCTGCTTAGGATCTCCTCAGAAAACTAATTCATCACAGTCTATTCCCTCACTAGTACATTAATGTACTAGTAACTAGTGGACTAGTTAACACTTGGAGCTGTCTTCCAGCATCTTATTTAAATGAACAAAACACCAGAAATCATATTGAACACAGACCCCTAGATATGCTGGGAAAGTACTCTATTCTGAGCTAAACCACGAACCCCTAGACATCCTATTTAATTGAGCCATCTACTTCCAGGCACCATGAGCTTTAATGTGACATCTAGTCAAGGGGTAGAGGGTGAGAGAAGAGATGAACACCGAGTAAGCAACACAGAAGGAAGGAACCTACGTGATATATTTGAGGGAAGGGTTTTTTCTATATCTCACTGACCCAGAGATTCAGACTGAAGTAGGTTGAAGCCAAAAGCAGATAAGGAGGCAAGCATGCAGAAGGCAGGTAAGAAGAACGCTCTTACCAGAGTGACTTAGTCAGGGTTTCTATTCCTACACAAACATCATGACCAAGAAGCAAGTTGGGGAGGAAAGGGTTTATTCAGCTTACACTTCCATACTGCTGTTCATCACCAAGGAAGTCAGGACTGGAACTCAAGCAGGCCAGAAAGCAGGAGCTGATGCAGAGGCCATGGAGGGATGTTCTTTACTGGCTTCCTTCCCCTGGCTTGCTCAGCCTGCTCTCTCATAGAACCAAGACTACCAGCCCAGAGATGGCACCACTCACAAGGGGACCTCCCCCCTTGACCACTAATTGAGAAAATGCCTTACAGTTGTATCTCGTGGAGGCATTTCCCCAACTGAAGCTCCTTTCTCTGTGATGACTCCAGCTGGGTCAAGTTGACACAAAACTAGCATACATAGGGAGAAGGTAGACTTTTCTGTTCTTTACAAGCCTGCAGAAGAACTATCAGTTTTACTAATTTGGGAGTTCAGGTGTTAACATCATCCAAAAACACTCACACAGAAATGCTGGTAACAATGTAAAACCAGTATTTCAGCACCCCTGCACCCAGGAAGTAGATGGATGGATGGATGGGTGGGTGAATGGATGGATATACACCCTCCTCACATCTCACCTTCCATCAGTAGTCTCCATCCCTAGAAATTCTTCTAAGGAAAATGTTATAGTAAAGTTGCATTTTCATATCTAAGAACATTTCTGTTATTCCCATTCTTGAATATGTATCAGTTTAAATGTTAAATAAAACTAATTAAAAATTCAAAGCTCCTTTCAATTATCCTCTAGCTTTATTTTTAAGAAAATATTCAAACTATGTAGTCTCTTGAATATTATTCTACTCACTTTTTACTTTTGAATATAATGTTTTAAAAAGTACATACATTTATTTTCCTAAATGGCAATTTTTACTTTTTTGGCCATGTCCTAAAGAAATATGTCAAAAGTTACTTCCTTTGTATTCAGGATTTTAAAGGAGGCAACATAATATCTTCTGCACACTTACGGTGCTAGCTGTATGGGACAGCACTGCAAGAAGAGTCATGCGCAGCCGACTGTCAGCAGTTGAGCTGTCAATAGCTATCCATTATCATTTGTCTTCTGTACTTAGTTACTGAACATCTCAAATGGACTTTGATTATTTTTCACATCCTTAGAACTCAAACATATTTGTTGGATGTTCTCCATGGCATAATAAAAAGCATCTTAAAAGCAATTTTAAATGATGGCTAATACAAATCACTTTACATGAAAAGTCATGTTCAAAAATAATTTTTATTACAACTGATGTAACAAATATCTCATTCAAGAGCAATGCTATAAATCCAAGCAAGTAAAAATGGTAGCTCAGTCTCAGACGAAAGTGGTACCAGAGCACAACAGAAGTGTTAAGTATTTAAACTACCTTACTGCCTATTCCAAGAAAGGATTTCAGTATTGAATATGACTCCTTCAGGCCCTTTCTATACTTGGCTCCTATTCATCAAGCTTTCTGCTTGCCTCTCACCACTCCTCATTTTCCAAGGTTCTGTCCACTGCTCACTTTTCTCAGCAAGCAGTCACCTACATGACAATAATATGTAAGTCTAAACCTCTCTTGAAATTTAGCACTTATCATTCAACTGCTGCTAGATATTTCTCTATGAATTTCTACTTCCTCTTGGGTTATCTTCTGGCACTGAGTTCCTAGTCAACCGAATCATCTACTTAAACACATGGGATTGAATTCCCTGTTAAAAGTCAGGAAGTGAATATCTAGAGACCCAGCTCAGTCAACAGAGCCTTCTGGCTTTGTCTGCCACAAGACCAACCAAAGTTAATGACTGACTCAATAATGCTGATGCACACAGGGATCTAGGACACCACCAAGAATCCAGAGCAAAGCTAGGCAGTGACAGGTGTTAGGAGTCAAAGCACTAAGCAGGCTGAGAGAGATTTGTCAAATTTTAGTCAGCCTGGGCTACATGGTGAGGCTCTGTCTAAACAACAGTTATAATACAATTCAGAGGAAGCTGAGTGCAGCTTAGTAAGACTGCAGACCCAGAATCTCTGGATAGTAAGGCAAGAGAATCATCTGAACCCAGGAGTCAAAGCTAGCTTGGGCTACATAACAAGACCCTATCGCCATAATTCAGAACAGTATCCAAGACATTAACCCTTGGGCAGACATATAAAGAATATGGGTGCATTTTTGCTTTATTTATTTATTTTTTATTAGTTTTATTTTGATTTTATTTATTTATTTATTTAGGTTTTTCGAGACAGGGTTTCTCTGTATAGCCCTAGCTGTCCTGGAACTCACTTTGTAGACCAGGCTGGCCTCCAACTCAGAACTGGGATTAAAGGCGTGTGCCACCACACCCAGCTAAAAATTTTTTTCTTTTCTTTTTTCTTTTCTTGTTTTTCGAGGCAGGGTTTCTCTGTGTTGCCCTGGCTGTCCTGGAACTCACTTTGTAGACCAGGCTGGCCTCAAACTCAGAAATCCGCCTGCCTCTGCCTCCCAAGTGCTGGGATTAAAGGCGTGTGCCACCACCGCCCGGCCTTTGTTTTATTTTTAAATCATCTCTTTATTCTAGTACCATTAGTCCTAGAACTTGACCAGACTGACAAAGACTAGACTATCGGGTCCAATAACATCAGGTACAAGAAACAAGCTAGGAGCTGTATAGCTGACCCTAACAAGGCTGAAGACACTTGTTAAGAAATGTTTAAACTGAGTAGCTAAGATAGGAGGTAGGGAAGAAACAGGGAAAGAGAACAGCCATAAACTCAGTCACAGTAGAGGAAATCATACAAGAGGCAGTTTCAAGTTTTCATAATCCGAGCTGTCTATATAGCAATGAACACGGAAAAAAAGGCAAGCATTTATGTACAAAATGATCAAAGACACTTGTTGCGGTAGGTCTTAATTTATCTCTGAAAGTACCTCTCAAAGAGGGGGGAAACATACTTTTATATCAGTGTCTTAAAGTCTAGCACAAGGCCCACCCTCTGCATGGCCCACCCACAGCAGGAGCCACTACACTGTGCAGCAGATGCTACTGCAAGCCCATAGCCCATAACTTTTTTGTTCTTTTTCAAGAATTTTTTATTATGTCCCTTATGCTATCATGTGAGTTTTAGGGGCCATTTATCAATCTCTCTAAAACGAAGAAGAAGAAGAAGAAGAGGAGGAGGAGGAGGAGGAGGAGGAGCAGCAGCAGCAGCAGCAGCAAACAAGAACACCACGTAATGTTTATAGGGTTGTATAGGTCAATTCAGAGTAGTGCTATATTAAGAATACTCTCTGCTCTGCTGCTGGGCAGTGGTGGCGCACGCCTTTGATCCCAGCACTTGGGAGGCAGAGGCAGGCAGATTTCTTCTGAGTTTCAGGCTAGTCTGGTCTACATAGCACTTCCTTCCCAGAACAGTCGCTACTAGAGAAACCTTGTGTTTAAAAAAAAAAAAATCAATAAATAAATAGAATACTGTCTCTGAATCCATGAATATGAAAAACATTGTTTACTTCATCTCCTTTCTTACAAAATGGTTTGTAGTTTTTACCACCAATACTATGTTTTTAAATGGTATTTTAAAATTTTCATTGTCTAACTGATCCTAGCATACAAAAAGTACAACTGCCTTTTTGGTTTTGCTTTTGATATATTGACAGGAAGTGACCTTCTCTGTCTTCCTCTTTAGTATCTGCTTGTGCTCAGGCTTCTGCCTCAGCTTAAATACCATTTCTTTAGGGAAGTGAGGGTGAACTGTTAGTATCACAATGTTTTAGAATAGTCAGAGAGTTAGTAACAATTACTTTACATATTTTATTTCATGTCTCTTTTCTCCATTATACCGTACATGTTACACTGACCTTACCTTCCCCACCAAGAGCATACAGGCACAGTATGTACTTAAATACTTGACAAATGATACTTATAGCAACTGCCACCACCTGGATATAGGATTTTTAGTTTCATGAGTTAGTCTGGTGACAATAGAAACAAGAAACTCCATCACTAGTAAGACTTTTGAGGAAGCCAGGCAGTGGTGGCACTTGGGAGGCAGAGGCAGGCAGATTTCTGAGTTCAAGGCCAGCCAGGGCTACACAGAGAAACCCTGTCTCGAAAAACCAAACCAAACCAAACCAAACCAAACCAAACCAAACCAAATCAAAACAAAACAAAAAGACTTTTGAGGAATTACGGAAAAGAGACAGTAAGAAATAATCAGTACTCCAACACTTACAAATAAAAATGTAGAACTGTCCAAATGTAGGGCCAGTTAGGCCACTACTAACCATTAGTAAAGCTAAGTACTGATCATAAAGAAATAATGTGTAGACACTGTGAGAGAGAGCTGTAATCACAGGGTGTCAGTGCTGATGCATTATGTACAGGAGACAGAATAATGACTTCTCCAAAGATGGCCAGGTCTTCTCTCTAGACCCTGTGACAATGTTCTTCATAAACCCAGGAGAAATCTATATGGTTATAGATCGGAGAATGCGCTAATCAATTGGTCTCATGAAGAAGGGACCATCTTGGACTAGCCAAGTGAGCTTACTGCAACCGCAAAGTTATTTGTGTGGGGGGAAAGGTCAGAATCAGTGGGGGGTTTGAAGATGGAGAAGGGCTATGTGCTAAGGAATGCATGGCTACCTCTGCACGCTAAAAAAGGAAAGAATCTTTTTTAGAGCTTCCAGAAGCAGTGCAATGTAAATACCTTAACTCTAGCCCACTAACACTCAATGCAAACTGGGGGTGACGGTGGCTGGTTTCTGTTGTTTGTTTTTTCAGGCAGGGTCTCACTAGTGAAGGTTGCCCACAAACTCAGGATCCTCCAGCCTCAGTCTCACAAGTGCTGGGATTATAAATGTGAACTGCCATGCCAGCCTAGAGTAAGGATTCTTAACTCCAGATCCATAAACCATGTGAGACTTCAAAATATAATCCACCTGCCTATGCCTTCTTACATATTCTGTGTCCATCTATATATATATTATATTTTCCTGTAGAAAGGGCCACAGCTTTTGTCAAGGGCCACTGATTTTGCCAAGATCTATAAGCCCAAAATTTATAAGATCTATAAGCACACAATATGTTCATGACACTGAATAGTGATAAAAGTCTACTAGAAACAGTAAGACTAGTGACAAATCAGGATTCAAAAATTGTTTTTACAGGCTGAATGAACAAAATTATATGGCTTAAGATGAGACTCTGAAAAAAGACCTCGGGTGTAACCAAGAGTGAGCCAAGGCTGAGTCAGTGTTCAGATCACCAATGCCATCTGTAGAACTTCAGGCCCGGATCCAGTAATAGAAAGAGCTGCACTTCTACACTGCCAAACCAAACCTGTGAGACTGTTCAATTTTGGACTTTCCTTTTTATTAGTTTCCTGTGGCTATTATAAAAATATCATCACAAATTTGTTGGATTACAACAACTAAAGTCTGTTCTTTCAGAACTCTGGAAGCCACAAGTCTAAGCTCAGGCTTCTTTCCCAGTTTCTGCTGACAATTTTTGCTTGCTGGCTGTGGGAGAATCACTGCAATCTCTGACTGGCTCCTCCCACAGGTTCTTTCATGAGCGAGCTCTGTACCCTCCTGCTACTCATTGGTCAATAGATTTTGGTTTATGCTAATTAGTAAAATGTCATCTTAATCGGTAACTATTAACACACTCAAAAGTTCTACTTCCAAATCAGGTCACACTGCAGTTCTAGGTGGCTATGACATTTCCTTCAGCCTCTTTTATAAGAGCACTAATTCTACTTATGAGGGTTCCACTCTCATTATCTGGTCACCTCCAAAAGGTACCACCTCTAAATATTGTCAGTACAGGGGAGAGGGGAGCAAAGTCCAGCGCAGTAATTTGGTGGGGAGGGGACACTAACATTCATCATAGATTCACACAAGACCCTCTGGGTAGAATATTCATAGACAGATGGATGCATTCTGAGGCCCAAGATGCCAAATTCCTAAGAATGGTCAAAACCAAACCAAACCAAATCAAACCAAACCAAACCAGGAAAAACCCCCACAGGAATATGAAGTTCAAAGGTTAGAGGACTTGAGTCAGATAAGGAAATTTTCTACTATGTAGGAACATTTAAACCAACTTTTCTTTAAGAAAGAACATTTTGGGGTTTTTTGGGTTTTTTTAATAGTTTTTTTTAAAGATTTATTTATTTATTATATGTAAATACACTGTGACTGTCTTCAGACACACCAGAAGAGGGCGTCAGATCTTGTTACGGGTGGTTGTAAGCCACCATGTGGTTGCTGGGATTTGAACTCATGACCTTCAAAAGAGTAGTCGGTGCTTTTACCTGTTGAGCCATCTCACCAGCCCGAAAGAACATTTTGTAATACTCAGTTTTCAAAGGATGAAGGTGGTAGTTCTTTGTCTCTCACTGTCCTTATTAAAGTATCTGTTAGGTAAGACTCAGGCTTGATGGAATAGTTAGACTTGTGGATCACTGATGAGTCTATAACTCATTACATTCTGAGTCTATAACTACTTCCCTTGTCTGTCTCTTTAAGGCAAGTGTATAAAACTATAACCCTCTACCAAGAATGCAAATACTGTGTGTGTGTGTGTGTGTGTGTGTGTGTGTGTGTGTGTGTGTGTTCCTGTAGTAAGGGATTTGCATTGGTGAGACACCAGCCAGAAGGTCACAGGTAAACAGAATTTGGAAGTCCTAAGAACCAAAGGGGTATCAAGGTTTAGCATGTAAACTGCTACTGGTATGAGCGGCATGTGGGAGAGTGGGGTTAGGGCTAGATCAGAGTCCAGGCTCCCATTCTAGGGTTGAGAAGCTACTGAAGGAGTTTAAACAAAGAGTGACATGGCTGTGTGAAATTACCAGAAAATTCTGGATACTGCAACAGACTGATAGAAGAAAAAAAAAATCAGAGACCAAGAAAACAAAAAGGGTAAGGGGATAACAGCTATCTCCTGAGGCCCAGGAAGTGGCAAGGACACAGTCAACAGGATAAACTGAGGAGCAGATAACAGGTGGACTCCAGGAAAACAAGCAAGTATGTCTCCTGTGCTGTCTAAAAACGTGGAGAATAAGGGTACTTAGACTAGAGAGCAATGGTAGTAGATTGGGAGGTGAAAACCGAACTAAAGCTCCACTTGGAACTGACTAAACTGGAAAGACTTTAGGGTACTTAAGTAAAGATACCAGGGGCTGGTGAGATGGCTCAGTGGGTAAGAGCACCCGACTGCTCTTCCGAAGGTCCAGAGTTCAAATCCCAGCAACCACATGGTGGCTCACAACCATCCGTAACAAGATCTGGCGCCCTCTTCTGGAGTGTCTGAAGACAGCTACAGTGTACTTACATATAATAAATAAATAAATCTTTAAAAAAAAAAAAAGTAAGCCGGGCGTGGTGGCGCACGCCTTTAATCCCAGCACTCGGGAGGCAGAGGCAGGCGGATTTCTGAGTTCGAGGCCAGCCTGGTCTACAAAGTGAGTGCCAGGACAGCCAGGGCTACACAGAGAAACCCTGTCTCGAAAAAAACCAAAAAAAAAAAAAAAAAAAAAAAAAAAAAAAAAGTAAAGATATCAGGTAAGCAATTAAATGTATGAATCTAGAGCCAAGAGGACTGACTGAGGTCATGTCTAACTACATGAGAGGGGATTCTAGGAAGAGCACAGGGAGGAAAAGGAACTGTCTTCAGAGTTTTAATTAGTCATGCTGGAGATCAAAACTAAAGTTATCTGTGCTATACAGATGCTCTACACTGAGGGCTACATTCCTAGCCCTACTTTTGGAGACAAAGGAAATTGCCCAGGCTAGTCTTGAACTTGCAGTTCTCCTGAATTAGCTTTTTGAGTAGTTGAGATTAATCACACATATGTGCTACATACTTGATTTTCTTTACAAGAAAGCATTTTTTTAATTACTGTATATTCTTAAGTGTCCATTGAGTTTTGCTTCAAGTTTTTGATGTCAAACTTCAGCTGGGTTATAAGATTCCTTACCACCTACCCCACCCCAGCATTTAGCTGCTTGGTAATAGGAAACCTGGAAATGGTATTTTGGTTTTTTTTAAAGGTTTATGGTTCATCCATGATATGATTTTGCCAAGATGATATGAAATAGAGGAACAAGGGATGACTATGCAGGAAAAAAATCATGTTAGAAGTCAGGAAGAGGCAGAAACTCACTATCCATGAAAAAAGATTAGGGCCATGGAAAAAGTTCAATACTGTTGAGTGGGAACATAACTGAGTGGTAAGAAAAACATCTACTAGAGAACAAAAAAAGACTAGAAAGAGAATTTGGTGGCTACAATATTAAGTTATTTTATGCCTAGGAGCCTAGATCTGTCTATGAAAACAATGCACTGTTTTGTTTTGTTTTTGGTTTTTCGAGACAGGGTTTCTCTGTGTAGCCCTGGCTATCCTGGAACTCACTCTGTAGACCAGGCTGGCCTCGAACTCAGAAATCCGCCTGCCTCTGCCTCCCAAGTGCTGGGATTAAAGGCGTGCGCCACCACCGCCTGGCTTGGCACTGTTATATCTCCTGATCTCACAGTTCAAGTAGACCCTGAGAAGCTGCTTAGTCTTTACAGACTCCTAAACTCCACCGCAAGTCACTGGATCTGGCAAGGACCTCAGATATTGAGATAATAGGGAAGCTCTTCAAAGGAGGAAAGGAAATATAGGAAACAGATTTTTTTGCTGTGCCAGAGGGGAAAGGGTGGGATTTTATATTAAGAAAAGGCAAATTTACCCAACAGTTCACAAGCCATCATAGCTATGCCTCATCCCTCTGGTACCCAAAGACAACTAAGTTCTGCTTTTAGCTCTTTAGCTGGCCAGTCTTCACAGTTCTAAAAAAGATAAGAGCCATTATTTCTTGGTTTGTCAGCTTTACACAGCATCTGTGGATTTATAATTGTCACAAAACAGGGTTCAATTTACTTATTCTTCTAAATTTGTTTTGATTTTGTGTTTTCTTTGTTCTCCTGTGTGGTTAAACCTTTATGCCATCTGCAATTACTGACAACCTCTTGGGTCTCACCCTGTGTGATGATCGTACTGGCTCCCCTGGCTGTATCTAACATGTGTTTCTCTCATCATTTCTTCAGCTTTGTCATCTACTTATATATCCTTAAGTCATGAACTTTCTGCTCTGAAATTGTAATTAGTCCCCCATGCTTAATTTCCAGGTTGTTTTTACACAGTGAAAAAACAACATAACTAACACAAATGTCACCACCACCCTATAAACACACAGAACGCTTGAGTCCTTGTGCTTGCAACTCTTTCCCTTTCCAGGACTTGCTACTCAAAATCATATCATAGATTCTGTGCTTTAAATCTGGGCCAATAAATCACAGCTGGTCCTAGAGTACTTTTTTTCTTCTCCCCAAGACAAAGTCTCTTTGTGTAGTCTTGGTTGTGGTGTAGCCTTGGCTGTCCTGGAACTCACTCTGTTAAAAAGGTTGGCTTTGAACTCATAGCAATCCACCTGCCTCTGCTTCCCAAGTGCTGGGATTAAAGGCGTGCATCACCAACACCCAGAGAGAATACTTCTTAAAGAAAAGCAGACTCCTTTAACATATTTTTGGAGTGAGTGTCTAGTTTCCTGCTCATGCTAATCAAATTGTGAAGTCATCCTGCTCGTACTTAAGGTACAGAATAAACTTAAGAGTATAAAGGGATGGGGGTATAATTCAGTCCTACTTGTCTAACATGAGCATGGCCCTGGGCTCGAGATCAAATGCTACAAACAAACAAGTTTCCAGTTGCTTCTTCCTTAGTCATCACCTTCAGGCAGTGAGTAACCCCGCTTTGCCCTCATGAACACTTGCCCCCACGTTTTCTTATAAATTCAGTATTGTGTGTCACAGTATTCACATGAAGGTGACAACTGTGTGGCATCGTCTCTCCTACTACTTTTATGTGGGGCCTAGGGATCAAGCTGGAGTTGTCAAGTCTGCACAGCAGGAGCTTTCACTCACCAGCATACTTTCTCCCCCTTTCAATGAAAACTAGTAATCAAATTGAGGGTGGAAACACACATATCACTGATCTCTACCCATAGCCCTGCAGCAATTTGTTTTAATCCAGAGAAATGCCATTGATGATCTAATCAATACAAAACCCTTTTTATTTTACATATTACTTTGAGCCCTTTGAGTCCACTGTAAACAAACTTAACACAGTCACAGTTCAAACAGTTTGTATTTATTTTTGTAGCACATACAGAGCTTTAATGATGTCCTCTTTTATGGCTGTATAACATTCAACTGAGTGGCTATATCATAATTTATTAAACTCACTTGGGAAGCAACACAAAGAGGTGGTTAGAGTATGGGTACTGCCATCAGGCAGGCCTACCTCAAGCCCTAGCCCTACCCAACTTCCAAGGCCACAGTGTGCTACCTCACTCTTTAATTCACCTCACATTAATTGCTCAGCACCACTCTTCTATGTTCCAAATACCATATGCATCACTGAATATACAAGAGTGGACACAAGAGACAGGCTCTCAGCCCTGAGAAACAAAGAAAATAGATACATTTCAGTTATGTTAAGTGCTATAAAGAAAACAAGCACCAAATGAAAGACTGGAGTGCCTTGAATTCCCCAAGCACCAAGAGAGACTAAGAGTACCACCTGCGGCTTTTAGGAAACATGGGTACCACTTGTGGGACACTGCACGTGCCCAATAAGTGTTACCTACATTATTGCTCCAGACAAACTGAGAACACTGAAGACACAGGACCCTCTCCTACCCCCACTCACCAATCAGTGTAACTTGTGCATTTTCAAGGTTAGTACTCTATAAAGAATTTTGATCAATAATGTTTTTAATGTCCATTTCCTCTCCTCATGCTCATGTTTCCTTTTCCATTCCCAAACACACAGTATATTTCTAAAGACTGGCTGAACATTCCCATATGCAATCCTGTCATCTGGTTTTTGGCCATTTTCCTGCTTGTTCATAGGCCTGGTGATTCTGGACTTGGTCAGTTTCAGATTTTATGGTTTGGGGAGATACATATTAAGGCATTCCTTTAAATATCACCTAGACATTTTGGAACAGATTACACAGCCTCAGTCAGATCCTTTAAAGTTTTGCTTCTAAGTGTCTGTGGGGAGAGGGTCCCAGAGCAGCACTGTTTAGGAGTAATCCGCTTCACACATGCTCCTGCTCACCAGGTTTCCTATTCTGATGAAAGAGAACCTCACAGATTCCCCACTTCCCGTGGACTCCTGGAACCATCTGCTACCTTTTGACAGTTCTTCTCCCAGCATTGTCAGTGCCCAGACTGGAGGACAGTCCCCTGCAGCAGTCCCACTGGCTCTCTGCAGCCCCCTCCTCTGCTTCAGTGCTGCTTCACCTGAGTTCTGTCACCAGCTCATGAGACTATGGGCTTGCATCTGAGCTGCCTGTCTCTCTACACTGCAGCCTATAAATTCCCAGACAGTAGGAGGCAATGGTGGGACTCTTCTCTCAGGGATCCCCATCCCATGCTGCCAACTGACCTTATCTAAAGCTGCTACTCATAGGCTGTCTGGTTTTCTGGTTAGTTACAACTGGGAGGGAACCAGTACCAGTGAACCTACTACAGCCATAAGTTGAAGTTCTCATGACTGACTTCAAGTCATCCCCTTTAATGGGGATAAGATAATTCTTTCTGAATCTCTGGCCGGTCTGGAACTTGCAATGTAGACCAGGTAGGCCTTGAATTCACAAAGAACTGCCATCTAAGTGCTAAAAATTTAAAAATTAAAATCCTGTGTCAATACACCCAGTTAAACAAATCTCATTTTTAAAAATGAAACCTTTTGAGCCGGGCGTGGTGTGCACGCCTTTGATCCCAGCACTCGGGAGGCAGAGGCAGGCGGATTTCTGAGTTCGAGGCCAGCCTGGTCTACAGAGTGAGTTCCAGGACAGCCAGGGCTACACAGAGAAACCCTGTCTTGAAAAACAAAACAACAACAACAACAAAAAAAAACTTTCTAGACTACAAGTACAATAATATTTTTCATTTTTTTGGTCTCCATACTATTTTAAGTTCAAATCCCCTATCCCCTCCCCTCTATCCCTGCTCCCCAACCCACCCACTCCTGCTTCCTGACCCTGGCATTTCCCTACACTGGGGCATGGAACCTTCACAGGACTAAGGGCCTCTCTTCCCATTGATGACCAACTAGGCCATCCTCTGCTACATATACAGCTAGAGCCAAGAGTGCCACCATGGCAGCTAGAGCCAAGAGTGCCACCATGTATCTTCTCTGATTGGTGGTTTAGTCCCCGGGAGCTCTGGGGTACTGGTTAGGTCATATTGTTGCTCCTCCTATGGGGTTGCAGACCCCTTCAGCTCCTTGGTACTTTCTCTAGCTCCTCCACTGGGGACCCTGTGCTCCGTCCAATGGATCATGCCACTGACACTGACATGACTGAACCATTAAACCTCCTCATAAATTATATAAAGGGTGAAATATACAGCATAAAACAGTTCCTTTCTTTTTCGTTTATTTTATATATTTCAAGTTCATATAGTATATGAACTTAGAATATGTATCAAAAATATTTTGTTATGGAACAAGCTGGCTTGAAACTTATTTTATATATTTTAAGTTAATATAATATGAACTTATAATATGCTATATATCAAAAATATTTTGTTATGGGACAAGCTGGCTCTGAACCTTTGATCCTCTTGTCACAGCCACTTGAGTATGGGCTTCCACTACCTATCTGATTTTCTGCCCCAATCCTTTAAAAATAATTATAAACTACATGTAGGGCATGTACACATAACTGCAGTTGCCCATGGAACTGCAGTCACAGATAGTTGTGAGCAGCCCAACATCAAACTCAGGTCAGCTGCAACACTCCTTTAACCACTGAACCATCTCTCTAGTTCCACTGCCTCTATTTTAAATAAAACTTACCTACTCCCAACTGCCTACAAGTAATTTCTGATTGGCAAAATTCAAATTTATCTAGAATTTAAAGATTTTGTATATTGAACATTTTTAAATTGTTCAATAAAACACAATGTAAATATTAACAATGTTGAATGATCTGTTGCTTTAAATGTGCATATATATGTACACACAGTCTTCCATTGTGACTGGCTCAAAAGAACAATATTCTTGGGCAAGGATATAGCTCAGTGACACAGTGCTTGGCGAGCATGTATGAAGCCATGGGTTTGGCTTCTAGTACGACAGAAAGAAAACTGAGCAATATTATCTTTAATGAGTATGCATATTTTAGCAGGTTTCTTAAAGATTTGTCATATTTCAGTCACTTCTTGTTCTAGGCAAGAGGATCTCAGAAGACATTAGTCTATTCTTAGCAGTGAAGAATTTCTTTTGTAATATTCAAAATGAAGTTCTGCAGCTTGTCTGTCTCTTACAACTTGTAATCAGAATTAACCATACATTAAAGGTGTGTATGGCCTCTACAAAGTATGACAGCTGCCCTGCATCCAGATGCAACCCAGTACTGGGTTGGGCGAAGTCAGGAGAATTTACCAGCTGTAGCATATGGGTAAGCCTAATCTCCATTCACAATTCTCAAACAAGGCAATGCTTTTAACCCAAGGACTATACATTTGTCTTTAATAAAAAGGTACAACTTTTTATTTTAATTTGGCCCATCACTCTATACATCAAGACTTTAGGAATCCTGAGCAAGTCATCCAACATATCTGTTAAACTTGTTGTTTTAGCCGGGCGTGGTGGCGCACACCTTTAATCCCAGCACTCGGGAGGCAGAGGCAGGTGGATTTCTGAGTTCGAGGCCAGCCTGGTCTACAGAGTGAGTTCCAGGACAGCCAGGGCTACACAGAGAAACCCTGTCTCAACAAACAAACAAACAAACAAACCTGTTGTTTTTATCAAAACCACCAGCACAGCAATCAAAGACTGTCACTGTGTAAGGAAGAGCAGGAGGAAAAGGTGAAGGCAGCAATTAAAGAAACATCTCACACTTTGACAGAAACAGAAATAAGAAGGTAGCAGGTTGGGAGCCTGGTAAGGAGAGTGGGTAGTTCTACGTTTTTTGGGTAACATTTATATGCTAATAGAAATCAACCAAAGGTGGCAGGGAAAACATACCATGTAAAATATTGTCTACACTGTAAAGTTCAATACGAATGTAACAGCCACAGCCACAGTTTCTTCTTGCCCAGCTACTTCATTATCTCAGCACTGTTTTCAAAGCCTCCAGCTTTTCTTGAGTTCTCTTCCTGAATGGTCAGAATCCCCGCTCCCAGGATCATATTGAACTCTATGTCTAGTGTCCTCTGCTATTATCAACTGTAACATTATGAGATCTCTTTCACCTTCTGTTTATGTCAGTTTCCTTCACTGTTCATGAAAATTCCCAAAGCCAACTTCAGATTTGTTAAATGGAGAATCAGGGTTTCAACAGGACTACAATTTCAAACATAAAAAAAAAAAAAAACCCTAAGATTAAACCTTTTAAAAATTATTTTGCAACTCTACAATCAGCAAGGTATCAGTAAGGCTTATTACTTGGCAAAGCTGTTCTCTACGGTTTTAACACCTCATCCTGAAGTTTCTGTACACAGCATAAAGTGGCCAATGCCAAACTCTTGCTGCCAGCAATCTGCATACATACTAATTACATCACCACCATAGGGCTTTCTCCTTCCCCAACCCCCACTCTGGGCTCAAACAAAAAGCCAGTGTGCATGCACATAAAGCACATTTACAATGTCTGTGCCACACACTAGCTAGGTCTGCTCTGCAAAGGGATTAGGGTGTTCCTAATTCAAAGCTGATCATTGCAGCAAGCAGCCAGAAAGCAGCTATGATCTGTTCAGAAACTTACAACACACTCCTTCAAAACTCCCTTTCTAAAAATGAACATTTGTATCAGGTAACATATAAATGTTAGTCCAGAACAAAGAGCATCTCCACTCAGTGATATATTCTGTTTAATGAAAAATATTTGTTTCAAAGTATACTTGGTTAGGAAGTATTTTCACAACTAGAATGGTAACACTTTTCAAAGTGTACTTTTAAAATAACAACCCTTTATGGGAAAATAGAGTCAATCAGACCTTTATAAAGATAGGTCAAGTAAGACTCAGTAATTCACACATGCCTAGCTGTGCAACTCATACTGGCCTGAGAAGAGCACTGTAAAATCAACAAGGGTTTCTAACTTCACAGATCAAGCCATAAATATAGAATTTCATTATGAAAACTCTAAATTTCTTGTATCTTTTCCAATAGATATTATTGTTTTTTGTTTTGGGGAAGAGGGTCTCACACCATAGGCCAGGCTGTCCTGGGATGCACTATGGAGAACCAATCCTCCAGCAATTCCACTGCTGGGATGACAGGTGTCTGCTACCCCACCTAGCTTCAAATGGTTTTCTTAAACACAAAGAATTTTACCAGACTTCTACCTCTACCAGTCTTCTTTTTTTTTTTTTACTTTTTTTTGTTTGTTTGTTTGTTTGTTTGTTTTTTTCGAGACAGGGTTTCTCTGTGTAGCCCTGGCTGTCCTGGCACTCACTTTGTAGACCAGGCTGGCCTCGAACTCAGAAATCCGCCTGCCTCTGCCTCCCGAGTGCTGGGATTAAAGGCGTGCGCCACCACGCCCCAGTCTTCTTTTTAAAATACATTCTTGAGTTTCTTATACACAAGCAGAATGTCACCTTGAAGTTCTTATAAACCCACAGGTGTAGAAACATTTATAGGCAGACGTCCTGGGGAGAGAGCCCCTCTGAATGGGAGCTTCAGAAAGACTCCTTCAACAGCTCTACTCCAGGCTACTGCCTTTCCTTTCTGTCAGCACTTTTAATGGTGCTTGGCAAAGTGGGTTTCAATCAGCACTTGCTGGACTGAAAGACCATATGGGTAAAGGCCATTTGTCCAGAACTTGACCCCTACAGGGTCCCACCATTGACATCCTGAGAAATCCTGACACAATTCTCATGTGGTATAAGCTGGCGAGATGGCTCAGCATTTAAGAGTGGTTGTTGCTTTTGCAGAGGACATGGGCTTGGTTGTCAGCACCCACAGGATGGCTGTGTAACTCCAATTCCAGCCTCTTCTGGTCTCCGTGGGCTCTACACGGTATACATACATCCAACAAAACATCCATACATAAAATAAGTAATATTTTTTTAAGGACACGATAATGACACCACTTCTTCACAGGAGAGGTGAATTCTCCATCAGTTATTTTTTTTTAAATAAGAAATGAAGCCACCAGACCAAATTATTTTGCCAGTATCAAACAGTGTGTATTTGCAGCAGAGGTCTAATATGCAGCCTTCAACCAGTGACAGGTTAAGACAACTGACTTTTAGTTCCCCAAAGCTTTCTGCTGGACTCATACAAGCACTATCCAAGATGGGACTTAATTTGGGGGTGAAGACAAGCAACAGATAGTGGCACTCAAAACACTTTGGAGTACAGCATCTTAAGTGAGGGTGGTGGTCTGGGTTGCCTGGGGAGAACCAAGCCCCAAGAGCAAACCACAGATTTCATAACACTTTCTGCAGAGTAGCTTGCCTCTCTCTTCCTCTTCCTTCTCTTCCACATGACCCTCACGGTTCTTTTCCCCACCAGAAAATAGTGTAGCATTGTTACTGCCATAGTTTGGCAACATTACATGTCCCAACCACAGTGACTGGCACAGAGCAGGCAGCAAATATTTATTGAATGGAGCAAAGAAAAAAAAAAAACTGTTCCTATGGTCAAATAGGGACCTTAAGTACTGCTTCTAACCTAGTGGAATAAGAAATACACTGGTGTAAAAATGATCGTTTAAGAGCCCAGTCTAAGTTGAAGAAAGACAACAGTAAAACCTTATGCCCCAAGCCAGTATGCCTCAACAACAACTGCTTAATATATGTTATACAAATACCGAGCTCAGAGAGCATATTTTAATATTTTAGAACTATAAAAGCAAACACTAGTGCCTAGATTAGGTCATCTGAACACGAATAGCAATTTTGGTTTTTAATCCTCTCAACATTGTAAGGTGAGAACGGGAGGATGTAGAAGATAGGAGACATCTCCCCAAAGTCCAGCCTGCCAAAGCCCCCAAATGTCACACTCCACGGAGAAATGTCCTTTAAAACACGGCCAGTAATTAACAGATACCAGTTTACACCAAATCATTAAGAATTCACAGCCAGCATACACAAAGGGAACGCCAAGGCTAAATCAAATGGCTTCAAAGACGATTTCTGATCATTTTACCTTTTTTCCTTCTGGATGGGCACCCGTGACCAAAGACTTGGCTACTAGTTCAGCTACTCTCACATTCTTTATAATGTGAAAATCTCTAGCGTTTCATGACAGCACAACTATTGGGGCCAGAGAAAACCAAAAGCAACAGGGACCCTCTCCCCTTAGCCACTACTGGGGGAAGGGGGAGGGGGAGAGTAGATGGGGGGGGGGCTCTCATCCCTAGAGATTCACTGCAGTGTTAAATCCGTGGAATTTCAGGAACAAACCTTCCGATTCCAAAAAACAGGTTAAGCATCTCGTCCACCATGAACTAGTTCTGCGCCCCTGCACCACCTCCTTTGTCTCAACTGTCCCTGAAAACTCGCATTCCAGTGCCCTCCAGTAAACAAGCTAACTAAATGAAAAAGAGGAGGACGTTTTAAGTCTCGCTCTCTTTTAGTTTTAGGGGGAAATGCAGCAGGGTTTCTGGAGCCTCTTTCCTCAGCGGGGAGCAGGCCAGGCTCCACAGCGCGGGGACCTCGAGCCCCCTGGGCCGGCGGCCGAACGGCGCGCAGACCCCCGGCCACGCCGCCCCCGCGACCCCCGCCCGGCCTCGGGCTTCGGCTCCGGCCTCACCTCCGTGGATGGGCAGCGGTGCCAGCACCTGGCCGCGGACCTCGGCCTTGGGTGAGTCGAGCCCGTAGCGCCCGCGGTCGATGCGGAACGTGAGCGGGGTGCCGCGGCCGGGCTCCTGCACCGTCACGTTGATGAGAGCCGTGTAGTACTCCTGGCTCGCGTTGTCCGCTCGCGTCGGCCACAGGCTGCAAGTCAGCAGGGCCAGCGCCGCGAGCCGGGCCGGGCCCGCTCGCGCCGCGCCGCTCATGGTCCCTCCGGCCACCGCCGCCGCCGCCGCCGCCGCTCGCGGACCGGGCTCCGGGGCCGGTGGCTGAGAGGCGGGGCGGGCGCGGCCCGGGCTGCGGCGGGAGCGCGCGCGCGCCTCGCGACAAGCCGAGCACGAGCACGGCCCTCCTCGGCGCCTCGGCTCCGCCGTTCGCCGCCCTCACGTCCGCGGCCGGCGCGCAAGTGCGCGCCCGTGGGTCTCTCAGGGGAAGGACGGCGCGTCAGGCCGTGTGCTGTCAGGGCACCTGGAATGCCCAGGGACCAGGCCTGTGGACAGGGCCCCTGAGAGGACTCGGAGTGGATGGGAAGGAGTGGTTCCCACTGCTCGGGGAGGGTCGGCAACGCCGCCTCAGGCGCGTGCCCGCCGCCGCCCCATTCCCTCCAGCAGAGAGGCAACGCGCAAGCCCGATGCGCAAACCCGTCCGCTGCGCGTGCGCACTAGGCGCTGCCTGCTCCCGCCCTCCCGCACGAGGGCCAGGGGCGGTCCAGTCACCTGCTTGCTGGCACTGGGTTCAGTGAACTGCCCCGGGCTTCATACCCCGCTATGACCTGGATCTGTGAAGCTTTCCAAGAACCTATAGAGATGTTGGAGATACCACTAAAAGAAACTAAGCTAATCGTTAAGGTTTTAAATTAAATGTCTGTAAGAGCTAACAGTGGAAACTGGGTTGGTTGCATGCTGTATAATAATTGACATCAGTCGGGAGGGTGTCTTTGCGTTTGGGGCCCAGTACACTTGGACCCAATAAGGCATCTGAGTGGTTAGCAAGGTCTGTTAGAGACGGATGTAAACTTCATCAGATTGGTATGGTCGGTCCTCTTCCCCACTCCCCAGTCCCCACCCCCAGAATACCCAGAGCCACAGACCTTCACTTCCTTTTTGTAAAATGGCATAGTAATGCGGCATTTAACAAAGACTCTGCTCTGTTTCTTCAGTAATTGGGCCTCTCCTCACTGGGTGAAATGGACCACAGTACCCATTCTCAGGATGAGACCCCGGAGGTGCCTGCCAAAGAGTCACAGGCTATGTTTGAAGCCTGCATCAGACTATCTCTAATATGAATCTCCTTTCCCCCTCCCATTTGTTGGTCTAATCTTCCCTTTGCTAAAAATGTGTATGGTATTAGCAAGGGTTTTTAGTGTGTGGGGTGCTGATGCCCCTGACGAGAAGTCATAGAAGTCCACACACACCTGATACAAAACCAGGGCAGAGGAAGGAGTAAACAACGAAAATAATTTTATGGTTGGGGTCAACATAAAGAACTGTATTAAAGGGTCACAGCATTAGGAAGGTTGAGAACCACTGGTGTAACAGTATATGGGAAATGAGAATGTAGTGTTTAGGGTACTTGGGTGTGGGGGGGTCTCCTGGAGGATGTGGGCTGAAGTCTGAATAGAGCCCTCAGTTGCCTGTCAGTGAGCTGCCCTCGTGCCCACCTTGACAGGGCCATTTCTCTATCTCTACAACTTTCTTTGTCTCTTCAACCTCTTTACCTGCCTCTCTTCCCATTTCTTAGTTCATAAGAATGCCTAGATCACCTGTTTGTCCCATGTCAAATTCCCTTCTTCCCGAACTCCACTAAGATCTCAGCTACCACCTTTGCAGGTCCCAGAGTCTATTAAGAGCTTTTGTCTGTTGGGATCTGATCTGCTTGCTACCTCTAGGTGTATAAGGACAAGTATGTGAGGCTCATGGAACAATGCTTGGGGGACTCCAGGGGTCAAAGCCTAAGCATGGTCCCATGGGCAGTGCTGAAACTCTCAGAGGGTTGTCCAGATTTCCAAAGCCTGTCTCCTCCTCTCCTCCCACTCTCCCTCCTCCTCCTCTTTCTCTTCCTCCATAGCCTCTTAACTTCTCTTCGTCCTCTTGTGCTTCCTCGTTTGTGTTCTTAAAATTTCTAAATGACCCCAACTGGTTGTACAAAGCCCTTCTCTCATTTCACCAAAAGCAGCAGTTTGCTTTTACCACAATTCCTAGTCTGATTTTCCGCCCCCACAGACACCACTCTAATGTACTTAATGTGTCTTTTCTTTGTGTTCTTGCAACGTTTGTATTGTCTAGTATTTTGTACTTTTTAATTATTAAATCATGGAGGCAGAGAAAGGTAGATTTCTGAGTTCGAGGCCAGCCTGGTCTACAGAGTGAGTCCAGGACATCCAGGGCTACACAGAGAAACCCTGTCTTGAAAAACCAAAAAAACAATTATTAAATCCTACTGGGTTGTGAATGTCTTCTGTCTTTCATTCTCTTCATTCACTAGTACACTGGGTTTTTAGAGTTACTGTTACTGAGGTTGATGTTGAAATGTAACATCTGGGGGCTCGGGAGGTGACTCTGGGGTAAAGTGATCACTGTGCAAACATGAGAACCTACGTTCTGAACCCCAGAACTCACATAAAGCCACATATGGTAACATGTGTCTGTAACCCCACAGTTTCTGTGCAAATATGCCAAGTAGAGATAGGAGAATAACCAGGAAAGACCTTGCCTCAAACAACATAGAAGGCAAGGACAGCCACTTATGGTTGTCTTCTGACCTCCACATGTGTACCATGGCTTGAACACATCCATATAGACAGTGAACAAGCACACACACACACACACACTTCCTAAGGAACGTAACATCTGTAGGAAAGTGCAGAAATCTTGTGTGTACACCGGGCAAATATTTCCAAGGTGAAAGCCATTTTATAACAACTGGAACAAAACAAAAAGCAAAAAAGCAGCACTAAAACCCTGAAAGTCTCCCTCGCCACCTGTGACAAACACCCAGGTATTCTTATTCCTGAGGCTATAGATTAGTTTGATTTACATAAATGGAACCACACAGCACCTACTCACTGGTGTCTGGTTAATGTTATGTCTGAAATTAATTTTCTGTCATTTTAATTTAGTCATGGTTCTTTTTTATTTCCTGTGTAGTATTCCATGATTGATTTATCCATTTTCCTATTCATGAGCACTGTTATTGATTTTTCTCTTGGGACTATGGAAAACAGGGGTGTTGGGAAATCTGTTTTGTTTCTATGCTGCCACGCCTCCTTGTTGTCCTCCTCTCCTCGGGCTGTTGACCTTTGAGCATGCGGCCTTACTCATGCAGGACAATTGCTCTGCCACCAAGCTTTAGGCTACAACCTGTTTGCTACAGCTTGAATATTTATTCCCAAGCATTTGTGTGTAGTGACCTAATCTCTAAAGTCATATGGTGATGGCATTTAGAGGTCATTGGGTCAGGAGGGTGCTGGCTTTTGAATAGATCGATCTGTTGATGGATTTGTGGAGTAATGGACCAGTAAGTTACTGAGGAATGACTTAGTTATAAAAGCAAAGTAGAGGTCACTGGACAACCATGATTGTCTGCCCTTGCCTTCTATGTTGTTGGAGGCAAGATCTTTTCTGGTTATTCTCCTAGCTCTGATCTTCCTTCTACCATGATAAGATACAGTAAGAAAGCCCTCCACAGGGCTGGTGAGATGGCTCAGTGGGTAAGAGCACCCGACTGCTCTTCCAAAGGTCCAGAGTTCAAATCCCAGCAACCACATGGTGGCTAACAACCATCTGTAACAAGATCTGACTCCCTCTTCTGGAGTGTCTGAAGACAGCTACAGTGTACTTACATATAATAAATAAATAAATCTTTAAAAAAAAAAAAAAAGAAAGCCCTCCACAAATGGTGCCATGATCTTAGACCGCCAAGCCTTCAGAACCATAAACCAGACACATATCCAGCCTTTATCAGTTACCCAATTTCAGGTAATATAGCCACAGAAAATGCACTGTGTCAGCAGGGTTGGGCGTTGCTGTCTTGCATCCCTGAGACTGTGCTTTAGAGTTGCAGGGCAGGCGTATACTTAGCTCTGGAAGAAGCGCCACTACCTTTGCTTAGCTATCCTCTCTTTACCCCAACTCGAATCCCTCTTCTCGGTCTCTGTGTTTGAGGCCTTCACTGTTGTTATCGATCACATTCCATCCCCAAACCATGACCAAGGATAAATTATTACAGAAACTGGTCCAATACTATAATGCAGGCTTGTTTGAGTTGTGTCCTGTGGATCCTCCAATCCTCAGGGTGCCACAGGTGGCCTATACCCCTAACACAGAGCCATGTAGGAACTGCTTCTAATGCTAGCATATTCACCCCAGATTCACTCCCTCCTCCTAGGGAATGATGTGAACAGGTGTGTCCTGTTCCTATAATGGTTTCACAGAGATAGGCTCTAGGGTCCCAGAGTCATCAGTTCCAACACATAGTGTCTTAGTTACTTTTCAACTGTTGTGATAAAACACCAAGATCAAGGACCCCATTATGTAGCTAAAGATGACCTTGAACTTCCGACCCTCTTGCTTCTACTTCCCAAATGCTGGGATTACAGGTTTGCCACCACTTCTGGTTTTCAATAGCCCACTTCAATGTTATCTTCCCCTTTGCCGTGAGTGATTTGGTTTTCAATGGCAGCCTTATCACCTGTCTTTAGGTATCACCCACTTGGCCAGCATGGAAGAGACTCTAGATTCCATCCCCAACCATACAGGAAAAGGATGCATGTGGGGGAGGGTAGTAAAAAGAAGAGAGAAGGGAGGGAGGATTCTTGAAGAAAATTATTTGAGTAATAATTAAATAGGACCTGAACATAGTAAAATTCTGAAATTGATTTTTTTTTAAAGTCAAAATCTAGAACAACTGATAGAAAAGAGTGGGGATATGAGAGAGGCACTCAGACCTGGGCTCACATCAGGAGTGCACTGGAGCCATTGTTAAGTGTTCAGGAATTAGAGAGACAGTTGTTAAATCGTTGGTACCCTGAAATTAACCATGATATCAGGGCAACATTTACACCATGGAAACTGACAGTCCCTAGGAACTAGGATGTTCTCAGGATGCTGCGTGCTCCTTTTTCCCCTCTCCCTCTATTTCTTCCTTATTTTTCGGGGTGATTTATATAAAAGCCAGTGTTTCACATATGTGTTTGGCCACAGGTCAACTGGATGGAATCTGCTTGTCCCATTGACTCAAAGTCAGCATCCCTCTATGAAATAAGGTTCCTGGCACCTCTAGTTTTAACAGGCTCTAATCTGATGATGAGTACCTGCAACTGGTAACCACTAGCCAGCACGTTTCCTCATGAGTTGCTGCTAGAAAGACAAGGACTAGAAAGATCTAGGTCGTGGTCAGGTGAGTCTGAAGTCCCAGAACAAGCCAACCTGAGTACATAGAGTACATGAGCACTTGGGTACTAGGAGCCACCCTGTTAACCAGGGGACAATTAGAGAAAACCCACAATGTATTTGTGTGATCTGTTGTTGTGGAATGCTGTCCTCCAAGTATAACAGCCATTACCGTCTTAATTAGAGCAGCTGTGATCACCAGAAGAGGCCAAGGTGGCATCTGTTGACTTCCCTCCCAGAAGGAATGTGGGGGTCTTTGTAACTGTCAAAGCCAGCAGAATAGTAATCCACAGGAGGCAAAGGTAGTTCAGTTCAATACAACCAACTAGTGTTGGTTCAAACTCGGAGAGACTGGCCCCAAGTCCTTTACTTTAGGCATATTTAAGCACAGTATATTTTGGTGAAATTCTTCCTGGTGATAACTAACTCAAATCCTGCGTGCACAATAAAGCTTAAGATGTGACCACATCAAAACTCTTGTATGTAATTCTGCCACAGCTGTACATGGCCTCGGAAGATGCTGGAGTTTATAGAGTGGGAAGTTAACTTAAGGGGACTTCATCACCTTAGCTATAAGGCCATTATCCATGTTTCAATGAGACTTCCTTAACACTGATATTTTGGGGTCACGCACACTCCGGTGAGTAAGCCCTCACTGCAGCTCCTGTGAGCAAGCTCGGGAAACACATTACTTCACCACGCTAGACTCCTGGGCAATTGTTTCTTTGGTTTGTTGTTGTTGTTGATCGATATGGTAAGCTGTATTGATCAATTTTTGTGTATGCCTTTCCAAGAAAAATTCACACAGCAGTGATTCCCTCTAAAATTTAATGTTACTTAATAAAAAAAAATTGCCAGTATCTGAAGGCTTTTAAAATGGCACCTCTCTGCTTGCTACTTTAATTTAGCCATTGTCATTACTATTTGGTTATAAATGCTCTATCTTTTCCTGGTTTTCATTTTTGCCTGAATTGTTTGATGGCAGCTTAATCTATGGGAGATCCTGTGTCAAAAAAAAAAAAAAAATGGGTGCCTTCTGAAGAATAAGACCTGATGTTGATCTTTGGCTGTGTACACGGGTCCCCACCACACACAAGAGTGTGTACTCACACCCATGCACACACACACACACACACACAAGTTGAGGCTTTAAGCTTGTTTTCTGCCAAGGACTGTACCACTCAAAGTTTACCAAGAAACATATTGAGTTCTGCAATTACTTTGCCAACAAATAAGTGCTTTGTATTTTTTTTTCTGTTTAAACACTGATATCATAATTACTATAACCTTCTATATCTTTTCATATGCTGGGAACCTCAGAAAAAAAAAAAAAAGGAAATGGCCCAGACTCCTCTTACCTCTAAGTGGATGGCCTAGAGGAAGGAAGCTGGCCTCCTGCTAGATTCTTTTTAGGGAAGCCACATGGTGGATGCATAGAGGGAAGGCCTGTCACATTGACCTATCAAGCCACAAGCTCAGGACTCATAGGCCATACTGGCCACTATGGCTTTGTGGTCAGTTGAGATGTAACATCTGTATAAGCAGATGGACTTGGATGTAGCTCACTTGGTAGAGTGCTCACCCAGCATGTGGGGAGCCCTAGGCTTGATCACTAGCACCTCATAAATTAGACATGGTGGTACAACACCTCAATCCCAGCACTTGAGAGGTAGTAGCCAAAGATCAAGAGGTCAAGGTGGGCAGAGGAAGATTGAGGTCAGATCTGGAGCCCGTTGTGTGTAGCAGAGCAGAATTTAATTCTCCGGAGGCTAGCCAGATGAGGAAATCGAAGCTCAGTGAAGTAACTTCTTTTCCCAGTAGATGAGGCCGAAGCAAAGGCCAGGGATGTCAGACCTAATCCTGGCTGGTCCCAGGGCCCTCCCGCATCTCTGCACGAGCTTGGCGCCAGGCTCAAGATTCAGATGAACTGTATTTCCTTGCATTTGGCTCAGTCCAGGAAGCCAGAGACTTGACACTGAGCTCTGTCCAGGAACTTGAGTGGGTCCCGGGCCTGATCCCTCCCCTGGGACGCTGAGCTGGGATGAGCTGCCAGGGTGGCTGCCCTTTTAGTAGAATCGAAGGTATCACTTTGCCCTTTGTCAAGATCCCTTTAGTCGGAATGATGAATGATTGAGCCACAAAGAGCTGAGAGAGCAAGTAGGTGACAGCTGGCTGGAGCCAGCCTGGACCAGCCGGCCTTCTCGTCTGACCATTGGCACTCAGGCTGACTTGAAGCGGGCATCCTTAGGGTTCTGATGGCTCCTCCACCAGGGAATTTATTGTACCCGAGGGGCCTTCAGCACATAAACAACAGAAACAGATTTGGTCAGCATGTACAGAAAAAGATTGTTTGGGGAGGCTACTCAGCTGCTCTTCTGCTTAAAAGGGAAGGTGGCAGGACTGGCCTCAGAGAGGACAGGGCCCTGCAACCTGTCCCTGGGGATCTGAGCAGCTGGAATCTGGGGGCAGTTTCATGAGGATGCTGCTGCTCAGGTAAGTCATCAGTGCGTTCCTCCAGGTTGCCCATCAACTTTCTCTGTTTGACCACCAACCAGCCTTGCCCAGGGAGGATGTGATGGCAGAAAAGTAGCCCCACCAGGGCCAGCATGACTCAATAGGCACAGGACAAACAATGGTAGCCTTTATCTGATGCAGGCTGATGCCCGCCTGGTCTCCCTGACCTCACTTCCTGCCAGGTGAAATCCGGCTGCTTTCCTCCAGAAATAGAGGTGGGGTTGTGAGCCTCTCTCTTCGAGCGTGTCATCTGTCATGTTTAGGGCTCACTCCCACAGACTCATTCAGAAACTTAATCTCCAAAGTCAGATATTGATGATACTTGGCGCGTTGTGGGGTAATTTGGGAATGGCTCTGGTGATTGCATTGGTAACTTCATGAGAAAGACACCTAAGCTAGCAGGCTTCTGGCTTCCCGTGTGACATCCAATGCTGTCTGAGGATTCTGTGGAGTCTTAACAGCAAGGCCCTCCACAGATACTAAGCTGGTACACGGAACTTCCGGGCATCGGTCCGTTCAATCAAACGCAGGTCTTCATGCTTTCATAGTGAGTCATCTCCCCGGGCTCGGACTTTAGTTTTTGAAACAGGGTCGTGTGTAGCTCAGGCTGTCTTTGAACTCGCTAAGTAGTCAAACCTGATCCTAAACCCCTGTTCTTCCTGCATCCATCTCCCACATGCTGGGATTCCAGGTTTATGTCACCTTACCTGGCTACAAATCATTCGTTATACACTTCCGAGTGTGTACTATTCAGCTATAGCATCAGAAACCATACTAAGATATCATCCAGGAAGGGGACCACATAATTTCCAGGTCACTTATGGTCATTGGAGGGTCTGATAGTTGGGACCAAGAGCTTTTCCCTAACCAGCAGCCTGGAGACTTAGGAGGAAGAAGACAGTGTGAGCTGCCAGCCCCAGCTGATGCCAGAGTCCAGGCTACCACCAGACTAACTTGCCAATACAAGAACAAACAAACAAACATACTCAGTGCACAAGCATGTTGATCATGGCATTTGCTATAGGGACAAAAAGTTGGAATAAATAAGCTCGTTTGTCTGTTAGGAAAATTATGGTGCAACAAATTTGAGGATGATTACAGGCTATTAATATATCACGAAGCTGGGGCAACATGGGGAGCTTCTGACGTTCTGTTGAGTGCAAAAGTGGAATGCAAAATATCTGGTTGCCACTGCATCAAGTAAGTCCGCACGTGTGAACGATCACTGGAAGGAAACCAGCGAATAAAAATAGTACTGCTTATTTGGGGGGGTTGTGGGTGAGTTTTTAGGTGCCTTGTTTTCATCTTTTCAAAATAAGTTCTGTTTGGTAATGATGAAAAGTGCTCCTCTGATGAAATACCAAGAAGCACCAAGGAGCCTATGACAACAGCCAGATTGCAGAAGGGAGAACGGAAGGTAGGGGGAATGTATGGATATTGTTAAGTCTGAGGCTGGCAGAGTCGGGTGGTGGCCCCCAAATGACCCTTGGTAGTATACAGGCCCCAATAGACCTGCATTCTAGTCTGCTACACCACTCTAACAAGCTCCTCTAAATTGGGTGGCCTAATGACAGATGTTTTATCTTTTTATGTGTGCATGAGTCTGGGTATATGCATGCCTCAGATGTGAAGGTCAGAGGGGCAACCTCAGGTGTGGGGCCTTGCAATCCTAGTCAGAGTTCTCTAAATATATTTTTATCTGTATTGTGTTTGGCTGCAAGTATGTCTGTTCGTAGGTGTGCCTGGTGCCTAAATATGACAGAAGAGAGCATTGAATCCCCTGGAACTGGAGTTAAAGATGGTTGTAAACTGTCATGTAGGTGCTTGGAATTGATCCTGGGTCTGCGGGGAGAGCAGTTAGGGCTTTTCATTGCTGGGCCACCTCTCCAGTCTCTATAGAATTCTCTAAAGGAGCAGAACTGATAGAATGAATGCACATATTAAAAGAGGATTAACTAGTTTATCTCCCAGGCTGTGATGCATGTAGTCTAGCAATGGCTATCTCACACCGCACAGGCCAAGAACCAACAGCGGCTCAGTCTACGAGGCTCATGGGGTCACACCCTGGTACTGGAGGCCTGGATGGTTCCTGAAGAACTGCTGGTCTGAAATCTATGTTGGAATCCTGGAGAAGATGCTAACATCAGTGGAGGGATGTCCCAGCAATAGGATAGATGAATTTGCCAGTGAGACTGAGCTCAGGCTGGCAAAATACAATTTCTATCTTCCACGTTCTTTACTATGAGTTTCCACTGGAAGGAGCCACCCAGATGTAGGGTGCTCAAAAATCGGTCAGGAAAAACCTTTCACAGGACTTCCCAGAAGCAAGGGTAAGGGCTGATTCCAGGCTCAACCAAGTTGATAACCAAGGCTAGCCATCACATCTTCCAACTTGTTTGGGTAGAGTCTCCTTTTTTCTTGCTCTCTGCTGTGTAGGCCAGACTCGCCAGCCTATAACATCCATGGAGTCTCCCATCTCACTGTAGGTGCACAGGATCACCTATGTGCTACAATGCTCAGCTTTCCATGGGTTCTGGGGATTTGAACTCAGGTCTTCAAGCTTGCATATTAAGTGCTTTAGCCACTGAGCCATTTATCCAGCTCCTAAATGACAAATGTTTATTTCTCAATAGTTCTGGAGCCTAGAAGCCCAAGATCATGTGTTGGCTAAGTGGGACCTGCTGAGGGTTTTTTTCTCTGGATTTTAGATGGCCATCTTCTCACTGTCTCTTTACTTGACAAGAGTACAACTGTCTTCTCTCTTAATTAAAAATTATTATTATGGTACCCATAGGGGGCTTCCCCTTCTCTGAATGAAGGAAAGTGGTAATGGAGGAGGGGGCTGGGAGGTGGGGTTGGGAGGAGAGAATGAGGGGGGCTGCCATCATGTAAAATAGATTAATTAATGAAAACAATTTATTATTGTTGGTGTGTGTGTGTGATATGTACGCAGGCAGTTGAGTGCTACAGTATGCATGTGAAAGTCAGAACACAACTTTATGGAGTTAATCAT
The DNA here is from genome assembly GCF_978045245.1 of Mus caroli. NCBI lineage: Eukaryota > Metazoa > Chordata > Mammalia > Rodentia > Muridae > Mus > Mus caroli. Next base: position 73,061,516 of record NW_028227268.1, read on the forward strand.
CTCCTTCCATCTTTATGTGTGCTTTGGGGATTAAACCCAGCTCATCAGGCATGCATAACAAGCCCTTCACCGTTGATCCATCTCCTGAGTGAGCCCCCCTTTCTCTCCTTACCAACCCCTAATTCTGTCTTAAGAGCTTCATCTTCATGATCCCACCCAATCCAAATGACTTCCAAAGAACCTAGTTTTCAGAGACCCTGCCATTGGGGGCTAGGGATTTGGTTAGTGCATGTAGGGTCAGAAGGCACACTTCAGCCCACAGCACCTAGGAGGCCTCTCTGATATTCTCCATGTCTTGGTTGATTCTACCTACATCTCTTCAAGGGAAAAAAGAAACATGAATTTGGTTTGACTGTCCATACTTCTGTTAAAGGAAAATCTGCCATTTTTTTTTTCTCTCCATGGAATAGAAAAGTATCTGTGTCATAACCCTGGAGAAAACTGTATCAGTTTCATGTTCACTATCATTGCTAAACGCAGAAGGAGACAGGCCAGGGCATCTGCTCTAGTTGTGATTGGATAGTAATTCTGCCAGTAGTTTTGACCTGGAAGAACTTGTAAGGACTGGAGGACACCTCTTCCCAGGGAACGCCCGTGCTTTGGAGAGTGAGCATCTCCTACCAAAGGTGAGTGGGACAATCTAATTCCCCTGATTAGATGCAGGGGAATATCTCTCAAGAAACTTTTGGGAAGGGTAAAGGCCCACAAGGGGTGTCAAGAGATCACTTGTCTAACTATCTGGGAACCAAGGTATCAGACATCGCTAGAGTCACCTTGTGCTCATCATAGTTCTTTCTCCAAAACTGACTCTACTCTGCAGGCTATAGGAGATGAAAATTCCACTCTATCTTCCTAAATAAGCATCCACCTACCCATTCACCCACCATAGTAGCTTTGGGACTTAGAGCGTGTCAGCAAACAATCAAAGAGTCCCACCCTCATGCATGGCAATTTGGTCCCTATGAAGTTCTACCTCACATAGAGTTGGGAGGGGAGCTGCTGCCTCAACTCCTCCTTTCTCCAGACCACGTGGAACCTGAGCATCATGATCAGCAACTTGTTGTCTGGAGAAGCAGCTGGGAGGGTAGCAAAGCTTCCCCTCGGTGTTATCTGTCAAGGTGTCTCCATAGAGACGTACCTAAGGGGAAAACTTGCTCTGGATGCGGGCAGTATCAACCCACAGGCTGTAGGCCTGGATGAAGTAAGCAGGACAGAAGAAAGGCTACAGGGTAGGCTCGCTCTCTCCCACCCCTCCCCTGCTCTCTCTCCTTGTCCCCCCTTTCTTCATTTCCTGCTTGCTCTACCACCTCCTTTCCACCCACCATAAACTGACAACTCTGAAGCCATGAGCCAAGATAAATCTTTTCTCCTCTGCGTTGCTTCTTGAGTGTTTTCCTCACAGTGCTGAAAGTCTTGCTAACACAGACGGGTGCAGAAGCGAGGGAGAAGATGCATGGGCAGAGAAGACTTCTCTTAGAATACATGTTGAACCAGCCTTCCCCCACACACAACCCTCCCCCCACACACACACACTTTGTACTTCTCTAACTCAATCACTCTGTGAAAGATTTCCTGCTAATTGCATCAAAATGCAGTCCTGACTGATATAAGTGGATTAAAAGCAAACGAATTAAAAGGAGAGAGAGCCTCTAAGGCTGGAATCTGGTTTCTGTCATTCAGAGGTTTCCCATGCTGTTTGAGACACCCAGATTAAGCCTAGCCTAGAGAAAGGAGCCAGTTTTGATTTAGCTAAGAAGGACCTGAGGTCTCTGGCTATATAGTGAGGAGGGTATCTGGGAGAACCTCAGAGCAGGATTGCAGCCTGCACACTGAGTGGCAGGCCATCCTTGGGCCCATTTTAGTTGCTCGAATTCCAGCTTGATCAGGAGGAAAATTTATTGGGACCTTTATGTAAAGTCTGGGGCTTATTCTTACCTCAGGCACAACCACAATGGAGAATAGGAACTGGGTGGGAAAAAAAAGACATGGAGATTAACATGTAAGACAAGCCAGTTTACAGAGGAAGACTGGAAGCCTTTCCCTTCCTTTGGCATCATCTAATGAACAGAGCAGCCTCATTAAAAATAAATAAATAAATAAGCCCAAAACAAAGGGCAGGGGATTTAAAAGACCGAAGCTTGAGGCTTCAGGCTCTTTCCTCAGCACCTTTGCCCACTTTTATTCTTGGGATTGCTTTTTCCTTTTTTTTTTTTTTTTTCTTTTTTTTGGTTTTCGAGACAGGGTTTCTCTGTATAGCCCTGGCTGTCCTGGAACTTACTTTGTAGACCAGGCTGGCCTCGAACTCAGAAATCCACCTGCCTCTGCCTCCGGAGTGCTGGGATTAAAGGTGTGCGCCACCACTCCTGGCACTTTTTCCTTTCTTAAATTGTTCTGTATTCCATCCTGTTCTGTCAGGTCCAACCCCATTCCCAAGTCCACGCCCAATCCCGGGGTGGTGACAACTACTAAACAGAAGGACTCTGGCTAGGTAAACAGAAGGATTGTCTTTGGGTAAACAAGCCCGAAGGTGGGTTTCTGCTTACTAAAAAAGCAGGAGTCTTCCAGGAACCTTCTTTAACCTTCACCCAAAGGTCAGTTATCTTTGCTGAGTGCTAGCAGTTCATTCAGGTCTGGGCAGCCTGTATCAGCGCAGATCCTCACTCTGCTGACTGTGGCAAAAAACCGTTGCTGGCTTTTCTGTCATTTTGCTCTTCTCTTTGCCCCACCATCAAAGATGGCCTTGGCAGTGAGTGATCCCCAGTAAATCTTTCATTCTGCCTATGGTGTGGTCTAGCTCAATAGTTTCTTTCTACCAGAGCTTATATTGTGCCAAAACCCAGGAGGGTTACTGGACCCCACCAAAGGTAGGGCCTTCATAACTGAACCAAACTGTGAATGTTTGACCCTCCTGTGTGCAGACAATTTGTTCCTGCTGGCTCCTGCCACACACCATCTTTGACATCAAATTCTAGAGTCTGCCTCACTGGTCACTGCTCCTCTGCCTGCTTTAACAACTAACTAGTCTCCTCTTCTACTTGGTAAGTGCCTCTCTCAGAGCTGCCTTCTCTGTTTTTCTTGGTGCCTGGAGCCTAGCACAAAATCACACCAGTGTATCAAGTAGCCTTCCTATGTCCTATTGGGTTGCTCCATCATGTGAAGGAGAGAAGTCTCTCTACTGATGCTAGACATCTCTCCAACAAGTCTCTCAGTCAGCTTAGGGACACCCTGGATAGAAATCCCTGACCCGCAGTGGTTACCCTTCAATGTGTCACCTTCTCTGTTTCTGACACTACACCTACATTGGAATTCTCCTGATGGAATTCCTGCTTACAGTTCCTCTAAGTTTCAGCCATCCCCTTACTCTCTCTGCTTCTGGCTGCCCTCCCACTCCGTCTCCTCCTCGCCCTGTGTCTCACTCCCTTCTGGAACCTGCTCTCTAAACCATGGCAGACCACTTCTCTCACGCCTCACTTCTCTTTAGGAGCCACCTGCTCAGTCTCTGTCCCTCTCACTGGCTTGCTGGAGCCTACCCTACAGAAGTCCTGCAGGCACAGCAGGCAGATTCTTTATGCCCTCCTGGGCCTCTGTGTATTGCTGTCTTCCCTCTGGCAGCGCTCCTGTTCATGATCCCTTTCCCTAAACCTTCCCTGCCTCAGCTCTACTCTGTCTCCAAAGTATGTCTCCCGCACACCCTCTCTCTTGGTTCCCCCCTGTCTTTAACTCATCGAACTCTTCCCTCAGCTGCCTTCTCTAACTTCTTTTCCTCTTCAGACTCAGAGAATCCATTAAGGCACACTGTCTTACAGCAAACAGCTTGACTTCAGTATAATCCAGACAACCATTCTCAATGACCAGGAAATGGCACACTGTGAATTCCAAATTCACAGATTGTAACAACTGCCACCATGCATGCCAAGGTCCAAAAGCACTCTCCTCGCCTCTAAGTTCTTTTATTTGCTCTCAAATGTCTCATATCTCCAAGCCTTCTCTGCTCTCTACTTGCTCTCACCTTTCCCCTAACTGCTAACTTCAATCTTACAGAGCTTCAAATGGTTTTGTTTTGGGGATTTTTTTGGGGGGTGGGGAGTACAGAGGATATTGAAAACTTGTCTCATACTGCTTTACTCACTAAAAAGCTGGCTCTGAAGTTTGCTTATGGCCCCATGTCTGCAGAACCAAGCATGCTTGTTTAAGTTTCCTCTAAAATCTGTGTTCTGGGTCAGGCTGGCCACCTGACTCTGTGACAGGGATAAAGAGAACAAAATAGAACAGCCCAGAAAAAGACACTATGTGCTTTAAAATAGCTAAAAAGTGAACTCTTCCCCAAATTGATTACACCGCTAGCTCACCTCACACCTGTTTCCCGTCTTATTTAACTCTCTAAGTACTCCCCTCTCCTAGAGCTCTAAAACTTTTGCTGTATAATCATTCTCAAGATTTGTGAGACCTCTGTGTAAACTTTCTGTATCTCAGGATTTATAAGTTCATTGGGTATAGTATTTTTTTTTAAATCTGTAACATTTGTAACAAAAAGTTTGTTACAGAAAGAGCTGATAGGCTTTAAAACAAACAAACAAAAACCCTATAGGTAGGATTTCTTAATTTGCTGCGGCAAGATTGTATGTAACTGGTTTCAACAATGTTACCAGCGCTGCCCTATTTTGGAAGTGGAGGGGGGCGGGGGTCTTTGGACCTGACAGCGCCTGACTTAAAAGGCCTGATGTTTTCTGGCTTGCCTCAAGCCTGCTGGATGTCACCAACCTGTATTGTTTAATTGCTGTTTTATGAAACGCTAATAAAATTGTCCTTGAATCTCCTTCTGAGTCTATATCTAATTTTCTTTTTTTATCACTGAGACTAAAAATGCACCCCAAAGAACCTCAATTTCCCCAGGAACACACTATCTAGGAAGTCAAAGATAATATCAGAGTTGGGCTCTGGCTCTGGCTGTCTCTGTCTCAGCCTTGATCTCTTTTGGGTTGACTTGGCATATTCTCAGATGGGGTTCATCTCACAGACTCAAACTGTGGGCGTAAAAAGGACTGTATCTGAGCTCTAAGGAATGGTGATTCAGGAAACACAGTTTCAGATAGCTCTGAAATAAATATTTTAAGGAAGGCTGGCAATGGGCTGAGGCTGTAGCTCAGTTAGAGCCCTCGCTTGCATCAATCCCTGGGTTTGAGCCCAGCATTATATAAAACCAATGTGATCCCAGCTGTCAGGAGGTGGACTGGGATTAGAAGTTAGATCATCCTCAGCTAAGTTTGAGGCTAGCCTGGGCTAAATGAGGACCTATCTCAGGAACAAAACAAAACCCAAGGCAGAAGAAATTCGAGATCAAATGGGGAAAGGTATAAACAATAAAAATTTCTTTGGGAGGCAATATTTTGCCCCGTCAAGGTCAATCTCAAAGTCAGCTGGCTCCCAGAGCATTGTGGAGCATCTATTAAAACGTTCTGTAACTCTGGTGGGCCATCTGTCATCTTGTTCAGGGAAGCCATAGAGTAGGGTAGACTCTAACCTGCGTTCAGCCTACTAGTAATTGACCCTGCTAATCAACACAGTAAAAAAAAATCTCCTTACTGCTTCCAAGCAAAGTCAGTGTCAAACCAGGGCATTGGCTCTTCCTCACCCAGATGGAACCACTGGTAAAAGGAAGGCTAACAGAGACAGAGGTTCCCCCAAGCTCAAGTGACCCTGAGGACCAGATCCTCGGGAAAACAAAAGAGAAGAAAATGGTTAATTTTGGGCCACCTAACAGGCCACCTAAAACCCAACAGGAAAGTAGGAGCAAAGATAAGAATGATGCGTGTTTCTTTAACAGTCCAAGGGGGATCCCACATCCAGACAGTAGACTTAAGAGGCATTATTTAGACAACCATTTCTCACCAATGATTTTCTTCCTGATAAGGAAAATGCTGCCCAAGATTTAGGACATCATGACCTTGGTTTCTTTCCTTCAACACTGCAGGGCTTATTTGAAGCCAAGAAAATCAGGCTTCTTATCCTTTTAAACTAAAAATCAAATAATGGCTAAACTCTCTCTCTCTCTCTCTCTCTCTCTCTCTCTCTCTCTCTCTCTCTCTCTCTCTCTCTCTCTCCTTCTTTCGAAGTCATCTGGGAGGGACCACACACTGATTCTAGGAACTCAAGGGCTGGGAATGTCCTGGTGCATGGGGCGTGGGGGGTGGGGTGGGGGAGAAATAAAAAGGAAAAGAAAGAAAACATGACTGTTCCTAGGTATGGCGGAGGAGAAAGTTTATTGTAGATATGTGGGAGAGTGTAGTTAGTAAAAGGGACATCTGGAAGAGTTCAGAGTGTTCTTGGCCAGACTGGGCTGTGCAATGGGGAGAGAGGGGGAGGGGAAGAGAAAGCAGAGAGAGGGGGACCAAGGTACAGCGTCCCGGAGGCCCAAATGTACAAAAGGAGCAGGTAACCAAAGTGGTAAGATTATATAAGAGGAGCAGCCCAGCTCCCTGGGCTGAGTTCAGGGTAGGGAGTGGGGTATGCCAGGTAGAAGGGCCCTGTAACAGATAGGGACAGAGGGATGCAGGGAGAACCTGATAGCCGGTGTCTGCTTTGATATGTTAAATAGGCACCGCAGCCATTCCTCCGGGGTACATCCAGTTGCTTTTCTCCAATGGACCTAGGCCCTCATGAGCTCCTCAAAAGATTCTAATGGACTGATTTTTAGAAACGCTCTCTGTTCTGGCTTCTCCTGGCCCCCCCCCCCCCCCCCCCCCCGGCTAGGACTTGTTTTTTTTTTTTTTTTTTTTTGGTTTTACGAGACAGGGTTTCTCTGTATAGCCCTGGCTGTCCTGGAGCTCACTTTGTAGACCAGGCTGGCCTCGAACTCAGAAATCCGCCTGCCTCTGCCTCCCGAGTGCTGGGATTAAAGGCGTGCGCCACCACGCCCGGCTTCGGCTAGGACTTGTAATGCTAATCACTTTTTTACTTCTTCATAATTCTGTGCAGGCACTAGTCAAGGACTTCCCTTCCTTCCTACACCTGGCTGTTACTCAATGGAGCTACCGATACACCATCGATACTCCGGGGGTCTTTAGACAGGCCCACTGCAGGGGTACCCTCACTACCACATCTGATACCCCCATTCAGCTGGAAGAAGCCTGATACACCATCTCTGCAATTTTATAATGGCAGTCAGGGTTCAGAGGGCGGGGCATGTTGACGACAAAGTCAGAATAATGAGGAAGTTCGGAGTAAAAAGCCCCCAAAGAAAAGGAATCGTTTCTGCCTTGGTTAAAAGCCAGAAATGGCTCTGAGCCTCTTGGCAACCTCATCCTTGCCACAGGGCACAGATGCCAAATCTGTCTGGGAGCTCTGAATCCTGATCTTGTTCACATATGATTTTAGGGTTACTTCTTCAGGGAAAATGTTAGCATAACAATGAAGGTTCTTTAAGAAAAGGAGCGGGGCGTGGTGGCGCACGCCTTTAATCCCAGCACTCGGGAGGCAGAGGCAGGCGGATTTCTGAGTTCAAGGCCAGCCTGGTCTACAAAGTGAGTTCCAGGACAGCCAGGGCTACACAGAGAAACCCTGTCTCGAAAAAACCAAAAAAAAAAAAAAAAAAAAAAAAAAAAGAAAAGAAGAAAAGGATTCCTTTTTGGTCAGGAGATAGGATCTAAGCCTAGGTGGAACTTGACATTCCAGTTGGGTATTCCAGTCCCCACTAGGAAGGTTTTGCTAAACAGGCAGACAGAATACTTTTTCCTGTAATGAGATACTTTTTCCTCCTACAATTCTTTTTTTTTTTTTTTTGGTTTTTTTTTTTTTTTTTTTGAGACAGGGTTTCCCTGTATAGTCCTGGCTGTCCTGGAACTCACTCTGTAGACCAGGCTGGCCTCGAACTCAGAAATCAGCCTGCCTCTGCCTCCCAAGTGCTGGGATTAAAGGCGTGCGCCACCACCGCCCGGCCCTCCTACAATTCTTAAGGTCCCTACCTTGAGGTTCGGCTGGGTCTCCCCACCTTTCTGAGGCTGAGACTGGAGTCAGAGGTCTAACTTTTCCTTCTTCTTCATTCTTGAATTCTTTTTATTAATGAGACTAAGATCCCAAGAAGGGACCCCAGATTCCGATGTATCAGCACCAGCAAGTGGGGCCCCACCCTGAAACACATGGCCTGTGGTGTACATTTAAGATTCAAACCATAACAAAGCTCTGTGGTCAATTTACTTTTATTAGAATTTGATCTATACATTTGAAAGCTCCATTAAATATAGCTATTTTTTTTAATTAGGTATTTTCCTCAATTACATTTCCAATGCTATCCAAAAAGACCCCAATACACTCCCCCCCCAGACCCCCACCCACCCACCCCCACCCCTTGGCCCTGGCATTCCCCTGTACTGGGGCATATAAATTTGGCAAGTCCAATGGGCCTCTCTTTCCAGTGATGGCCGACTAGGCCATCTTTTGATACAAATGCAGCTAGAGTCAAGAGCTCTGGGGTACTGGTTAGTTCATAATAATGTTCCACCTATGGGGTTGCAGTTCCCTTTAGCTCCTTGGGTACTTTCTCTAGCTTCTCCATTGGGGGCCCTGTGATCCATCCAATAGCTGACTGTGAGCATCCACTTCTGTGTTTGCTAGGCCCTGGCATTGTCTCACAAGAGACAGCTATATCTGGGTCCTTTCAGCAAAATCTTGCTAGTGTATGCAATGATGTCAGCGTTTGGAAGCTGATTATGGGATGGATCCCTGGATATGGCAGTCTTTAGATAAATATAGCTATTTTAATAAGCAAGTGACTCTTTGTCAGGCCCAAAGGAAACAACAGAAATTCCTTTGTCATGTCAGGTGTCATGGCACTTGCCTATATCCATGCACCCAGAAGGCTTGTTTTCAACGTTAGTCTGGACTGCATGATGAGAACCTGAGTGGAAACTTCTGGGTTCTTTGGAAAATCAGTTATGTCATTGATGTTTTGCTGGGGCAGACACAGGTAAAAGGATGTTTTGCTATATACGCAGGCACATAAAAGGACATGTGCTGTTTAGAAGGGATGTAAACATGTCCCCACATTCAGTGGGAGCTTGAACATTGGTGTCAGGAATGGGTTCTAACGCTTTGTCTTAATTCAGCTCCCAAAAGCTGAGCTTCCAGACCCTCAGGGTCCCTGATCCCAGCTGGCTTTGATTGGTAATAAAGAATTGCTGAACAGCAAATGGCTAGGCAGAGATATGGAGGCGGGACTTTTAGGTTGTTCAGGCAAGGGCCAAGGGGGAAGAACAGACAGAAGGGCCATGATGGGGAAGCAGAAAGATCAGACTAAAAGGCCTGCCTACATGTAAGAATCAGGATAAGTGGCCACAGGGACCACTCCCCTGACTGGGTCTGGGGCAGCAGAGATAAAATATAGAGTTAGCAAATATTAACTCAGGAATACTGGAGGGGAGTGTATGCTAGCTGCAGGGAGGTTTAGAAGTGCCCAACCATTGAGCTAGTTAGGCATATTAAAATTTAAACTAAGTTGGGCGTGGTGGTGCACACCTTTAATCCTAGCACTTGGGAGGCAGAGGCAGGTGGATTTCTGAGTTCGAGGCCAGCCTGGTCTACAGAGTGAGTTCCAGGACAGCCAGGACTACACAGAGAAACCCTGTCTCAAACAACAACAACAACAACAAAAATTTAAGCTGGTGTGTGTGTGTGTGTGTCTTTCATTCGCAAATCCAAAGAACTCTGGAGGATGGCTAGAGTCTTGATCATCTGCTGCGAGGGAGCTCAAAGGAGATTAACTGTTCACCACTACACATTGGTTCACTTTGCTCCACCTCGATATTCTTCACCCATGTGTTGGTTCACCTTATATCGCGTTATTGAGCGTTGCTTGTGGTGACTTCATAAGAGAGAAACTCATCAAAGAACTTCTTGTGGGATTCTTGCAGCTTCTTGCGGCTTCCTCAGACTCAGGCAGGTTGGGAAGCCTGGGGGTTTCTTCTGGATTGAACTGCAATTGCTGGTTTGTGTGTGGTGTCTGCTGAGTGGACTGGGGAACAATGAAGATTGGAATCACTCCAAAGAACTATGTCTAAACAGGTCTACTTCCTTCATATCTTAATAACCTTTATTTTCCACTACCTCTGGTGGGTGGTAGGCTAGAAGGGAGGTTGAACCCATATTAAAGTAGGTTGAGAAGAATTTGTGCCTAGAAGAGCCTGGCTTTTTTGTTTGTTTTTGTTTTTGTTTTATTGTTGTTTTTAAGGGAAAGAAAAGAGAAAATAATCTGATGTAGTAATTTTGGGAGTGTAGCTCAATGATAGAGCATTTGTTTACTAAGTGTTGGAAAAGAATATCCCGGTTTGGTGTCGTACAAAGGAACACAAACAAATTCAAAGTAATGGTAAGAAAATTTCCTATTGCAAAAAGGGTATACCACAACCCAGATTGTGTGAGCAAGAGCACTGGGTGGGAGTCTGATTTCTTTTTAACAAGGGTGATAATTTTGTTTCATTCTGTTGGTGGGAACTCAATCTCACAACCTCACAACCTCACACCATTGGCTAATTCATAATCTGCATGTAGGAAATCGTGAGATAGTCAAATCTCACAAGTGTCCAGGGGTTGGACAAACAGGCATGTACTCAGAGTTCCATAAGATGGAGAGCTTCATGCCTTACTGACCATCAGCATGAACCATTCGGTTTCTCACATATGTGACACCTTAGGTTTGATACCCAGCACAACAACCCCAGAAACAACAAAATTGCTTTATAGGGAACCTCTATTGAAATTCAAGATTGAGAAGGAACAGGGCCACATGGCATGGGCTGATTAACAAGGCAGAGGTAAGACTATATTAAAAACTCAGCTGTCTAGGACTTCTGGTTATGCACCCCGAGTCTCTAGACACTGTGCAACCCTCTGTTCTAGATGTCTACAATCAGAAAGGATCCCAAGCTCACATTCCCAGCCAGCAGCTGGAAGCATGCTAAGTCCCTCAGTGGCCTCCCCGCTCCACATCTTTTTTTCCTTTTTAAATTTTGTTTTTAAATTTTAATTTTTAATTTTTGTGGTTTTTGTTTTTGTTTTGTTTTGTTTTGTTTTTTTCTAGACAGGGTGTCTCTGTGTATCCCTGGCTGTCCTGGAACTCACTCTGTAGACCAGGCTGGCCTCAAACTCAGAAATCTGCCTGCCTGTGCCTCCCAAGTGCTAGGATTAAAGGTGTGCACCACCACTGCCTGGCTATCTTTCTTTCCTTACCTTTAAACTTCTGACCCGCCAGTCGTGGTGGCACATGCCTTTAATCCCAGCACTCAGGAGGCAGAGGCAGGCAGATTTCTGAGTTTGAGGCCAGCCTGGTCTACAGAGTGAGTTCCAAGACAGCCAGGGCTATACAGAGAAACCCTATCTCAAACAAACAAACAAACAAACAAACAAACAAAAACCTGTGCTGGGATTTTGTGTGCACTACCTCTCCCATGTTTCTATAGGAGACATGCTTACTCTACAAAGTAAGACACAGCTCTATGAAGTGAGACTGAATGGTGTAATTGCCTTAAAGAAAACAAAACAAACTTAAAACTATGTGTCTGGTCTTTGTTCTCAGGGCACAACTCTTAAAACCCTGGAGATTTCAGATACTAGTGTCTTTTGTGCGCTAATTAGATAAGTAGCAGATAGCCTTGCAGACAATTTTATATGGGAGTTGTTCAGCAAAGGAACTGTGTGACTACGTGAACTAGACTGTTCAACACTATGGCCAAAGCACTCAAGGAAAGGAGAGAGGCTGGACACTGAGTTATTCATCAGTGTCAATGATTTAATCATTCAAGCCCATGCAAGGAAACTGCCTTAAAAATTCTTAACTTGAGCCGGGCGTGGTGGCGCATGCCTTTAATCCCAGCACTTGGGAGGCAGAGGCAGGTGGATTTCTGAGTTCAAGGCCAGCCTGGTCTACAAAGTGAGTGCCAGGACAGCCAGGGCTACACAGAGAAACCCTGTCTCGAAAAACCAAAAAAAAAAAAAAAAAAAATTCTTAACTTGAATAGACCTCAGCTATACACAAAGACTACGGGCACCTATGGGATCCTGGAATAGTCTTCCCCAGGGAAGAGCACACCAATTGGCTGTCCCATAGCAAATGATCATCCCTAAACACATACATACAAATAACATGATCTAGACTGATCAGGGTATAGTTAAAATATATGTATATAAGTATACATGTATGCATATAATAACAAGTAATGAAAGGAAAGGCCATGAATTGAAAGAAAGCAAGGTAGGGTATATGGGAGGGTTTGGAAGGAGGCAAGGGAAAAGAAATGTTTTATTATAATCTCAAAAACAATAATAAAATAAAATAAAATAATCCTTAAATTGCAGGTGCAGAGCTTACGGGTTGGTGAACACATCGACAAACCTGGTAGGAGACATCCACAGAAGGGGCGGTGGTGGCACACGCCTTTGATCCCAGCACTTGAGAAGCAGAGGGAGATGGATTTCTGAGTTGAAGGCCAGCCTGGTCTACAGAGTGAGTTCTAGGACAGCCAGGGCTACACAGAGAAACCCTGTCTCGAAAAACCAAAAAAAAGAGAGAGAGAGAGAGAAATTCTAAATTTCTGTCCCAAGACTTCTACCTAGCTACACATCTCTTCCATTTGACTGGTTTATAATAATCTTCTAATGGTTGTGCTATAGTTTGAATGCCTCTTCCAAAACTCATATTGAAATTTAACTGTTACTCTGATGGCACAGGGGATTGGTCCTTTAAGAAATGACAGCATAAGGTCCTTATCTCCTGGAGTAGGCTGCATACCTTGGGAGTGAATAATCAGAAAAGTGAGGTCAGCTACTTTGCTGTTCTATTGTTTTTACCCTGTTGCTATCTTTCTGTGCATCTATTGTTATCTTCTCTGTTATGACCCAGCAAGAAGTCTTGCCGGATGTTGGCCCCTAAATATTGGACTTGGCCTCCTTAACCATGAGAAATGAATTTCTCTTCTTTGTAAATGATCCATTCTGTGGTATTCTGTTATAGTAACAAACACCAGACTAAACCACTCTGTTTCCAGAGCCCTGTGAAGTGTGCCAAGTACAGAACAAAAGAGTTAAAGTGAGGTTGTGGGAACTCTTGACTTTGTGGCCGAGTAGGACAGAAGTGTTTGTATTTGGAGAGTTGGAGGAATCAGGTGTGTGTGTGTGTGTAGCATCAGAAGGGTTTCCTAAGGAATTTGGGGTGTCCCTGTAAGCATAACGGGTGTAGATATGAGTACAGGAAAATAACAAACACACCTGGACTCCCTCCCTGTGTCTAGAGGTGGTTCGCTCTGATCGTAAGCTCAGCTTTAGGAACCTCTCCAACACCCACACACTGGGGAAAAGACCTTAGAACACTCCCCAGGAGCAACTTAGGCTGGAAGGAGATTTATTACCGTGTCTTAGGATGCTTGGGGCTAATAGTAACCAAAGACCTGCCTTGGAGAGGCTCGCCTGAGAAGGAAACCCAGCAGCAGGAGAGGCTCCAGACTGGCAGCTGCGTATCCAGTTCACACACTGGCTTTTGGCCCCAGGCTTTTCCCTCCCACTGCTGTGAGCCAGGCACCAGCCACCACTCATCCTTGTTCCTGCTAGAGAGGTAGAGAGAAAGCCTTCTCTCTTCTGTATAACAGAAATGACCTTCAGCCAGTTTTGATACCTACCCAGCAATCCCAGACTGAACGGGTCAACAAGGAAATGCCAAGGCTAACTAGGTTAACCTGGGTCCCTGGCTGGAAGACGGAGAGAAGCACCCTTTGCTTACATTGGCGAATGTGCCCACGTTTATCTTATGAAGGAACAGGCTGCATGCACTCAGGCTGGGCTCTGGGTAGACATTCTCATTGAACCGTGACCAGTGCCTAGTGCTATCCCGGGCCATGAGGAAGGCCTCTCCCCTTCTCTATTGCCTCTTCTCCTTGTTTCTTCCCACTCTCACCCATTATACCCTCTTTCTGCTTCACTGCTCTGATCTTCCATATCTTGTTTTCCTTCTTGTCCTTTCCTGATTTCTGGAAAATATTAACGGTGCGTATATATCATACGTCAGCTATTCTGGCAGACAGTTTTGGCTCACGTGTGTACACAATGCACAGCTGTCTCCGGTCTCTTAGTGCATCTACTTTAGAATATCGCAGACCAGCTGTCTTGTGAACACAGAGTTTTATCCACTCTTGCAGCTCTGGAGAAGGGTCCAAGACCCAGGTGTTGAGAGTTTGGCATTTGGTGGATATGTTTTATATACCCCAGCTACCCAGAGCTGGAGAATGTGACAATAGGGCAGGCTGCAGCCTTCTCAGCCTCATCTATCCCAAACCACCTGTGGCCACCTGTGGTTTGCCTGCCCAAGACTCTTCTCAGTCCCACAGTTAAGGACCTGCAGAATGATTTTCAGGTGGCCAAAATTATGAACACAATCACAAAATTACAACTGGAAGCCAGGCAGTGGTGGCATATACCTTTAATCCCTGTACTTGGAAGGCAGAGGTAGTTGGATCTCTGTGAGTTCAAAGCCAGCCTGGTCTAGAGAGTGGGTTTCAGGACAGCCAGGGCTACACAGCAAGACCCTGTTTCAAAACAAACAAACAAACAAAAACAAACAAAAAAGAAATCAAATCAAAACAAAACACAGTGCACAAAACAAACAATCCCCTCAAAGACACATGGAGTCTATTTTGTTTTGGCCAAACTACTTCTGGGCATGGGGCTTGACCTAGAGTGTGGTTGAAATCCCCAGTGATAGTCCATTAGAGAAAAGTGATTTTCTCAGCAGGTATCAATTGCAAATAGCTTCTCAGTTAGGGATGGGACCTGTGTCTATTTTTCCCAGTGCTGGGACCTAATTTGCCAGGCCCAGCTTTTTTCTGTGTGTGTGTGGGTTTCCAGAAAGGGTTTCTCTGTGTAGCCCTGGCTATCCTGGAACTCACTCTGTAGTCCAGGCTGGCCTCAAACTCACAGAGATCCGCCTGCCTCTGCCTCCTGAGTGCTGGGATTAAAGGCGTGCGCCACCACCGCCAGATGTCTCATGCTCAGAGTTTATGTGGATGTTAGGATCTGAACTTTGGTTCTCAGAGTTGTGCAGCAAGTACTTTACCAACAGAGCCATCTCTTTAGCCCACGTGTATTTCTTCTTGTATAAAAAATGTTTGCTGCGAAGCAGTATGCCAGCCGCAGCTCATACATCTTGGGTTGGAGGGTGGACCTTGACCATCTGTTTTTGTGTGAGTATGAGACACAGTGAGAAATCCCCTGAGGAAACATTTCTCAGAATGTACTCTGACTGCTGGGAACACACTCATACCTTCTTTGATGAAAAACTTGATTTTTCTTTGTGAACATTGTGTTCCCTCTCTTGGGTCACAGGATTCCTTAGGTTCGCAGTGGGCGTGTGATCACCAGACTGCCCCCCACAGGCGGCTCTGACTCGTCTGTTAGGATCAGTAGATATGGTACCTTAGGCCATAAGACTGTTAGGGACTCAGGAGATGTTGCCTTAAGATACAAGTGAAAAGCTCTTTTAGTCAAAGATTTATATTGGTCTTTCAAACCGACACAGTCATAAAAATAGATCTCGAGCCGGGCGTGGTGGCGCATGCCTTTAATCCCAGCACTTGGGAGGCAGAGCCAGGCGGATTTCTGAGTTCGAGGCCAGCCTGGTCTACAAAGTGAGTTCCAGACAGCCAGGACTATACAGAGAAACCCTGTCTCAAAAAAAAAAAAAAAAAAAAAAAAAAAGATCTCGTGAGGGAGGGCTCGGGGATGGCTAATAGGTGAATGCTTGAAGGCCTGAGTATGGATTTCCAGCACTCATGGGAGAGCTGGGGACAACTGGGGACAGCAACCATTCTGTAACCCACGTGCTGAGGGGAGTGGGTGGTAACAGGCTGAGCCCTGGGCCTTTCCTCAGCCAGTTTATCTATATCAGTGAGCTCCAGGTTCGGTGAGAGACTGTCGATCAAACTAAGGTGGAGAGTGACAGAAGAAAACCACCAATATCTACCTCTGGCCTCCAGATGCATACACATACCACCACCATCACCACCACCACCAAAAACAAAACAAAACAAAACCCACAAATAGATCATTTGTTATATTGTATTATATATATTTAGTTTTTTTCTATGTATTTAGGTATTTTAGAATCTTTTTTGAAACTTTATTTATTTATGAGTGCTCTATCTGTATGTACACCTGCATGCCAGAAGATGGCATCAGATCCCATTATAGATGGTTGTATACTGCCCTGTGGTTGCTGGGAACAAAACTCAGGACCTCCGGAAGAGCAGCCAGTGCTCTTAACTGCCAAACAATCCCTCCAACCCCTATTTTAGCATCTTAAAACAATTCTTTCTTGCTGAAGTGTTTAACTCTCCAAGAGCTGGCCAATTCTTTTTTTTTTTTTTTTTTTGTTTTTCGAGACAGGGTTTCTCTGTATAGCCCTTGCTGTCCTGGGACTCACTTTTGTAGACCAGGCTGGCCTCGAACTCAGAAATCCACCTGCCTCTGCCTCCTGAGTGCTGGGATTAAAGGCGTGCACCACCACACCCCGCTTGAGCTGGCCAATTCTTAAGAGACTGGGCAGGCTTTGATAGAGGCATCCCTGAGATAAACAAATTGACCATGCAGAGACACACTTTCCCTAGCTGGCCCCAACACCCCAGTAAGCTCTAGGACTGCGCCTTAATGACCTCCCAAAACTAGGTACGATGGGCTGGGGGGAGCACCTGTCTTATGTTGCTGTAACAGAGCACCACAGCCTGGGTTCATTAAAAAAAAAAAAAATAGATGTTTATTTGGCTCATGGTTCTGGAGATTGCAAAGTCCAAGACTGAGGAGCCAGTGGTGGTCAGGACTCGCAAGCAGCACCGTCTCCATGGCTAGAGTGTGAGAGAAAGAGCAAGAAGAGGCCATCTCTTATGACAAATTCTCTCAGTGGCAACACAGTCTAGCAGTCATGGTACTTACCCTGTCACGCAAAGCATGGCACTCACCACCTAGCCAGTTCCTATGGGGCCTTCCTGACATTGCATATTGAGAGTCCAACACCAGAGCTCTATAGGCCACTCAGCTACAGCCCTGCCCTGCCCTAGTGTAGACCTCAAAGAAACTGTTTAAACCAAGCCATCCTAAATCATCTGCCAACCCCATTGTTTCTTTCACGAGGAAACCATAATAAAAATACTGGTACAAACCCGCTCTTTTTTTTTTTTTTTTTTTTTTTTTTAATTTTTGAGACAGAGTTTCTCTGTGTAGCTTTGGCTGTCCTGGAACTCACTTTGTAGACCAGGCTGGCCTCGAACTCACAGAGATCCACCTCCTTCTGCCTCCCAAGGTCTAGAGTTTAAAGGTGTCTGACCACCACGGCTCAGCTGGTTTGCTCCTTTCATTTTCTTTTCTCTTCTTTCCTTTCCTTTTCTTTCTTTTTTTCTTTCTAAGATTTATTTATTTATTTATTAAATATAATACACTCTAGTTGTCTTCAGATACACCAGAAGAGGGCATCAGATCTCATTACAGATGGTTGTGAGCCACCATGTGGTTGCTGGGATTTGAACTCAGGACCTATGGAATAGCAGTCTGTGCTCTTAACCGCTGAGCCATCTCTCCAGCCCACAAACCTTTACTCTTTACTCTTGTCTTTTGCCTCTTGAATGCCCTGGTGTCATTTTTCATATGCCTGCCTCCTCTGTCTGTGACCCATGAATATATCCACTTTGTTTCCTGGAGACTGGTCTGAGTGACCCAGCCCCGCACCCCCAGAACTATCTCATTGGTCAAAGGCCAATGGAAGCTTGGACTTCTAGTGTTCAACCCCCCAAGTCTCACACTCTAGAAGAAAAGAACAGACTCCCCAAAGCTGTCCCCTAGCCTCCAAGTGTGTGTCCTCTTCCCAACACATAAGTAGATAAAAGTAATAAGAAATAACTAGGGGATGGCGAGATGGCTCAGTGGGTAAGAGCACTGATTGCTCTTCTGAAGGTCCTAAGTTCAACTCCCAGCAACCACATGGTGGCTCACAACCACCCGTAATGAGATCTGATGCCCTCTTCTGGTGTGTCTGAAGTCAGCTACAGTGTACTTACATTTAATAATAAATAAATCTTTTTTTTAAAGAAATAACTAGAAAAGTATAAATACACAGTGTGTTTCTTATGGAGGAAGGGTTCCATGGAGGGAAGGATGCCAAGAGCCCAAAGCCATCACAGTGCAGCCCTGCCTACAGGTGGGCAGAGAGCCCAGTGTGGGTGTGAGCTGCAGCTGTGGTATGCGTGTTGTTATGGTTAAATATTAAATGTCTTCCAAAGGCACCTATGTGGACAGCTTGGTCCTGAGCTGGAGGCACTATTTCAGGCAATGAAAACTTTAAGAGGTGAGACCTAGGCGGAGGAAGTGGGTCACTGGTAGCTTGTGTTAGGGAACTGTATCCTATTTTGGCTCCTTCCTGTCTCTGCTTCCTGCCCCATCATAAGGCGATTAGCTTTGACCTACCACCCGCTCTCCACCATGATTCATGTGACTCTGCTTCTGATGTAGATACAATGGAGCCAAGTGACTATGGGCTAAAATGGCTAAAATAAAACTGGCTTCCTTTAAGTCAGTGGTTCTCAACCTGACCCCTTGGGTGGGTCAAACGATCCTTTCACAGGAGTTGCCTAAGACCATCAGAAACCACAGATATTTACATCATGATTTGTAACAGTAACAAAATTACAGTTATGAAGTAGCAACAAAGTAATTTTATGATTGGGGGGGATTGTCACCACAGCAAGAGGGACTGTATTAAGGGTCACAGCATTAGGAAGCATGAGACTCACTTCTTTAGGTTTTCTCAAGTATTTACCGCAGTGACAACAAAAACAAACAAACAAACAAACTCCAGACTAATGCAACACTGCTATGTTCTAAAAGCCTTCCTGGAACTTCTGTGCAGGGGCTCTGGCAAATGCATGGGCTGCCCGAGAGCGGAGCCAGGCCAAGAGGGAAGAGCCAGTTCTGACCACTCCGCAGGTACATCTGGCTCTCAAGCCACAGCTCAGCTGACTTTCCAGTTTCGCGAGGCAAAGACTGAAATTTTGCTGGGATCCGTTTGCACTGAGTTCCTGTATGCAAACCAAGAGTCCTGGCCAGAGTTCCTGTGGGGAAATACTTTTTCCCCTCCTTCATGAAGCTATTGGAACGCTTTAGGATTACTGTACTCTCACTTTTGGCAAGCCCTCTTTATCTGGGCCACGCCTGTGGTTGTTTTGCTGTTGTTGGTTTGCACCTGAATCCTTGACCTTGCTGGGTGAGCAAGCCAACAGTGACCTGAAACACATACCGTTGTTGTTTTTTTCCTACATGAAATCTTGGTCATATCTCTCTTTCCTCAGAGACTTTTTACTCATTGTTTTCTCTTTTCATTGTAAACCTGATTGTGGTTGGTAATTTACTTTATTAAACTCATTTCTTTTTTTTTTTAATACTTTTTATTAGGTATTTTCCTCATTTACATTTCCAATGCTATCCCAAAAGTCCCCCATGCCTTCATTTCTGTCTATTAAGCTTTTACTGTTCAAATTAGTCCATGGGGCTAGGAACCACGGGTCACGCTGTAATTCTCGCACCAGGGAGGCAGAGGCAGGTGGACCTCCGAAACTCTGAGGCCAGCCTGGTCTACAGAGTGAGACATTGTTTCAAAACAGGAACAAAACAAAATAAAACGACTTGGTGATTCTTTATCTGGACGGACGAGACCCACGTGTGTTTGTTCAGCTTGTGTTCTTCTGTACTTACAGATGTGGAGACCAGAGGGCAAATTCAATTATTGTTTCTCAGGTTCAATGCACACACACACACATACACACACACACACACACACACACCACTGCTCTTGAGTCAGGGCCTCTCACTGGCCTAAAGCTCATCAGGTGGGCTAGGCTTGCTGCTAAGCACACCCCAGGGATCTGCCTGCTCTGTCTTTATCAGTTCTGGAGATTCTAAGTGGACACCACCACAGCTGGGATTTTTCATGAAGTCTGAGGGTTGAACCCAGGTCTTTGTGCTTGCTTCATTCTTGCAAGGAAAGTACATTTACTGAGTAAAGCCATTTCCCAGCCGCCGGGGAAATTTTATAATTTATGTTTTTGTTGTTGTTGTTGTTGTTTTAAAAGTTAGGTTTAGGGCTGGAGAGATGGCTCAGTGGTTAAAGGCTAGGCTCACAACCAAAAAAGATATATTTATTTTTATGTGTATATTTTACCTGCATGTATATGTGTGTGCACAGTGTGTGTGTGTGTTGAATGCTGAAGTCTTGCTGGATTTTGAACCTTGATTATGCTCCATGCCCAGACCCAGCTATCAGCAACTTTGCTCTGTGTACTGGCTATTTTTGTGTCAACTTGACACAGCTGGAGTTATCACAGAGAAAGGAGCTTCAGTTGAGGAAATGCCTCCATGAGATCCAACTGTAAGGCATTTTCTCAATTAGTGATCAAGGGGGAAAGGCCCCTTGTGGGTGGGACCATCCCTGGGCTGGTAGTCTTGGGTTCTATAAGAGAGTAGGCTGAGCAAGCCAGAGGAGGCAAGCCAGTAAAGAACATCCCTCCATGGCCTCTGCATCAGCTCCTGCTCCCTGACTGGTTTGAGTTCCAGTCTTGACTTCCTTTGGTGGTGAACAGCAGCATGGAAGTGTAAGCCGAATAAACCCTTTCCTCCCCAACTTGCTTCTTGGTCATGATGTTTGTGCAGGAATAGAAACCCTGACTAAGACAAATTGGTACCAGCAGAGTGGGCAGTATTCCTGTGACAACCTGACCATGTTTTGGGGAGGACTGTGGAAGGACTTTGGAACTTTGGGCTTGAAGATCCATTCGTTGTTAAGAGCTCTGTCAGATGTTGTATAGGAGCTTGGTAGATAATGTTGAGAACAGTGCAGAAGATGGAGGTCTGGTTTGAGAAATTTCAGAGGGAAAATTAAAGACTCTTTTCAGGGCCATTGCTGTTTTGATTGTGAAGATTTTGTAGTTCTGGTTATCTGGGGCTGAAGAATCAGCTCTGATTAACAAGATACCAGAACTACGAAAGCAAAAACTTTGCATTACTGGGACTATTGATGCTGGTTAGCTGGAGCTAAGAAATTAGCGGTGATTAAGACGAGACCAGCATCGTTGAGGTGACATCTTCTGGGAAGTGTTTTCTGAAAGCACAAAGAGGCTGTGTTCCAGAGATAGGCAAGATTGTACTCCTTCTACAGCGGGACTTGGTAATGTGTAAGGGTCACCCAGGTGGTACTGGTTTTTGAAGGCATGAAGGGGTCATGCAGAGCAGCTGAGGCTCGGCACTGTGAGAGCCATGGAAGGCCATTGGTGAAGGTGCAGCCTCAGTTGTAATTGAAGGCCCAGGACTGAAGGGGTCATGCAGTGTTTTGGAGATGCCAGTACCATGAGATGACCACCAAGAGCAGCAGCAGCAGTGGAGTACAGGCATCTGGAGCCCAGAGGACAACGTGTGTGCTACAAAGGGCATGGCTGGAGAAGTGACCCAAGCCCTTGGAGGAGCCCAGAAGATCGTGAGTTGGATCCCAGACGTTGGACGGTTGGAGATTGATTTTTGCTTTGATTGTGACTGTGCCCTGATATTTTCCCTCTTGAAGGAAGAAACTTTTAGTGGAGCCCACAGTTAAGAGACTTTTAATTGTAAAAAGACTTTGGATTTCAAAAGAGATAGATATTTTAAAGAGATTGAAATTTTAAGAATATGTAAAGACTGTGGGACTTTTAAAGTTATTTAGATCTTGGGGATGAATAAGAATGTAAGGGTTGAGGCTTACTAGTGATGTGTTTGTGTGTCAAGTTGACAAGGGGTCAATTGTACTGGCTATTTTTGTGTCAACTTGACACAGCTGGAGTTATCACAGAGAAAGGAGCTTCAGTTGAGGAAATGCCTCCATGAGATCCAACTGTAAGGCATTTTCTCAATTAGTGATCAAGGGGGAAAGGCCCCTTGTGGGTGGGAACATCCCTGGGCTTGGTAGTCTTGGGTTCTATAAGAGAGTAGGCTGAGCAAGCCAGGGGAGGCAAGCCAGTAAAGAACATCCCTCCATGGCCTCTGCATCAGCTCCTGCTCCCTGACCGGTTTGAGTTCCAGTCCTGACTTCCTTTGGTGGTGAACAGCAGCATGGAAGTGTAAGCCGAATAAACCCTTTCCTCCCCAACTTGCTTCTTGGTCATGATGTTTGTGCAGGAATAGAAACCCTGACTAAGACACTCTGTATAAACAATTCTTCCTCATGGATCCCATAGACAGAGTCTCATTGCTTGAAAACCACTGTTCTTTGTGGGTAACGGGAAGAATATTGTATCTACCAATTCTGTTTGCATTTCACGGACTGAGACGCCAAATCACCTGACTGACTGCAGGTAGGTGGGCAAGGAGCCCAGGGTGGGCATGAGCTGCAGCTGCGGGGTGGGCCTGTTGTTATGGGTGAGCATGAAATGTTGTTCAAAGGTGTCTGGAATTCAGAAGACAGAAGAGTATAATCAAGCCACAGGCCTAGGAGGAGAAAAAAGAAAAAGAAAAAAAAAAAAACCCAGACATTTCAGTGATCAGCATTAATGGTCACCAGAATAATCTATCACACTGTTATGCTCACACAGGATGCATCTATGCAGAACATAGCCGCATGGATAACACAGACACACAGACACACACACACGGCACACATGCTCTTCAGCCTATTCTGTAGTTATATCCTAAAACACTCATTCTAAGTCAAAAGTACAGCAAATAACACATGCATCCTAAATACTATATATATCTAACCGACCAAACATCGTCTAATGGCTTGGGTGTGCGCTGTTTATTGTTCTTTACAAAAGCTCAGGTTTAAGGTCTGTTTGCTTCCTGATGCAATCTTCAGAGGCAGGGCTTGGGGAAGTGGTCAGGTCCTGAGGGCTCTGACTTCATCAGTGTGTGGCAGATTTATAGAGTCATAGTTTGACATTACTGGGAGGAGATAGATTAACCAGGAAGAGGGCCTGGTTAGAGGAAGTAAATTTCTGGGTGTCTGCCTTGTCTCCCCTCCCCCTCTCCTCCTCCCATCTCCCTCCTCTCTCCTCCTGGCTGCCATGGGGTGAGTAACTTTCCCATCTTCTTCTGCTGTGGTGCACCACCTCACATCAGGCCCAGAAACACAGAGTCAATCAACACAGCGGAACCTTCTCAAACCAACAGCCGAAATAGCTTTCTTTATAAAGCTTTATTTATCTGTCTTTTATGTGTGAATGTTTGCCTACATATATGTGTGTACGTCATGTGCATTCTTGTACCTGCAGAAGCCAGAAGAGGGCATGAGCTCCCTAAAGGCTGGGAACTGAATCTCAGTTCTCTACAAGATTAATTGTTCTTAACTGCTGAGCCATTTCTCCAGTCAATAAGTATGCTGGCTAGTTTTTGATGTTGTTGTTGTTGTTTGGGGGGGGGTTGTTTGTTTGTTTTGTCAACTTAACACAAGCTAGTTATCTTGGATGAGTGAGTTGAATTGAGAAAGTAACTCCATTGGACAGAGTGTCTGAAGGCAAGTTGATTGATGTGGAAGAGCCCAGCCCACTAGGGGCAGTGACACCACTGGGCGAATTGTCTTAGGTGGTATAAAAAAGCAGACTGAACAAGACATGAGGAGCAAGCCAGCAGGCAGCATTTCTCTGTGATTTCTGTTCCTGCCTCTAGGTTCTTGCCTCAAGTTCTTGCTTTAACTTCTAATAGAGGACTATACCCAGAAACTAAACAAACCCTTTCCACCCCAAGTTGCTTTTGATCATGGTCCTTATCACAGCAATAGAAAGCAAACCGAGGCACTACGTTTTCCATCTTAGCTGTCTTTGTCTCAGGGATGGAAAACTGACCGATACACTGAATAACAAACACAGCTGTGTAGAGAACAGGCCCTTCTCCATGCAGTGACATGGCCACCAGCGAGCTGTTGCTCCTGCCTAGACCATAAGGGAGGGGATCAGACTGCATGGAACAGACCAGTAACTCCAGAATGTGAAGTATGCTGTCTACTGAATGCATATTGTAAAAGAAAACAAAAACAAAAACAAAAAAACCCTTAAGCCATTGAAGTTGCACGTATCTGTATAAGCACATGGAGATGGTGCTATGGGATGTATTCATCTGAAACGTGTCTGAACAGGTTCAGGGATGGGTTCAGCCCTCCCCATCAGACACATAAGCACCTCCTCTGGCTTTGTTAGTAAGAATGTAATAGCTATATGTAGGAATGCTTGTCACAGCATTGCTTTTTGAGGTATCTCTTTCAACAACCAAGAGCAAAATAAACACACTCCAATAATAGATTGGCTGTATCAGTTAGTTAGGGTGATATCTATCATGGGATACCACAGTCATTAAAATAACGATGGTGGAAAGTTTTTCTGTAGTTTGGATGGATTTCAAGGCTCTCTGGAGGCGGAGAAACAAGATGTGGTAAAGGAGAGAGGAAAGCCAATGTTTTTGTATTAGAATTCTATTTTTACAAATGATTCAAATCCACTCTATATAAAAATTATACAGAAAATATATATGAGAAGCCGGGCGTGGTGGCGCACGCCTTTAATCCCAGCACTCGGGAGGCAGAGGCAGGCGGATTTCTGAGTTCGAGGCCAGCCTGGTCTACAGAGTGAGTTCCAGGACAGCCAGGGCTATACAGAGAAACCCTGTCTCGAAAAACCAAAAAAAAAAAAAAAAGAAAATATATATGAGAAAAAATATATATGGATGGATATGTGTTAGGTTACTTCGGTGGAGTGATTGGGGGAGGGGAGGGGGAAGGGAGGCCAAGTGATAAAAGAAGAAGATCATTAAGATGAGGTCAACGTGTAGACATGATTTGGTCTCGAGACAAATTGAACACTTTTGAAAGGATGTGTTTAGGAAGTTAGCAGTGGCTCTGTTTGGATAGAGCTTTCCATTGATTTGTTCCCCCACTTTTCCTTCATGTTAAAGTGCTTTAGATGAAAGTGAGTGATACTAATAACCCAGAGGGTTCCTACCTTAGATCTCACAACTTAAGGCGCCTTGATTTCATGACACTTCAAAAGTGACTTGTGTTCAGTAGAAGGTTTGTACACTGAAGCCAGATCCACAGTGGGATGGAGTCTGTTCTTCTTGCGTCACTATAGTGGATTATCACAGGCGAATGAAAGAAGAGGTATGTAGTTCTCACTGTTCTACATGGTGAGGACCATCCTGCTGTATCCATGGCGAGGCAGGAGGCATCACATGGGGAGAAAGCAGCAGGTATATTGCTCAGATCTCTGCTCTTACAAAGCCAGCAACTCCATCATGGAGAGCCTACCTGTGACCTCATCTAACGCCCACTTATGACTTCACTTATGACTTACCTACCTTATGGCGTCATACAACCTTCCTGATGACCTCATCTAATCCACCCTATGACCTCATCTAACCCTACCTCATGGCCTCATCCCACCTTTACCCCATGACCTCATGTAACTCTCCTTCTAACCTCATCTCACCTAGTCTTAGGGCCTCATCTAATGTTCACCTCATGACCTCCTTATCACTGTAGTCACAGCCTCATGGAGCATCCCAAAACCTAATCCCACCTCCCTCTTGGCCTCATTTAATACCCGCTTCATGACCTCACCTCCAGCCCACTTTCAAATACCATCAGCATCTTGGAAGAATAGTTTTTTTAACTATGAAGTTTGGGAGGGCGGTGGTCATATTGAAAGCATAGTGTGGGGTAGCTGAAAGTGATGCGTGGGAAGTGTCATTATGGTCATGAATGTAAGGCCCTCATAACAGATTATTGCTATTACTAAAGAGACCCGAGGGCACTATGTGTATATTACAGTGCAGGTCTATAATCCCAGCACTCCAGAGGCCTCTGAGGCCAGAGGTTGAAAGCTCAAAGCTAGTTTGTGCTAAATAGGGAGACCCTGTCTTAATAAAAATAAATGCAAATAAAAATAACTAAGAACAAAAGAGATCTAAGAGGACTCCCCCACACCTTCTGTGACACGAGGACAGTGAGCAGGCACCTCTCCATGGACCAGGAAGTGGGTCTTCACTCCATATTAACTATGCCTGCACCTTGATGGAGGGGCATGGGGATTCTTTCTTTGGGCATCCAGAATGGAGAAGGGTGGTCTGTTGTCTCTCACCCTGCCAGTCTGTAGTGCTAAAGGAGCCCGGACTGACCACAGCCCAGGTGTGTCGCACAGACACGGGAGAGACCACAAGTGTAACATTGATAGATAGCCAGGCAGGGGCTGGAAGACAGGGAAACCTTTCAGGAGTGGTTAGAAGCCCAAGTTCTGCATAATTATCCCATTCTAAATGTTTGCCAGCAGTCAACTAAATTGCACCCGTTGTGCTTGCCAGGCTAAAGGGGCTCGCCTGCTGTCTGTGTTCAGCGCTTCATGCTTTTACATGGTCATTGGCTTGAGTGCTGTGTGCGAAAACCTGGGCAGCTGTGTTGTTAGTGTGGGGGCCCTGCCAGCACTTGCATTGGTTAAGATCTCGACTTCTGGGCCTGCCTTGGATTCCTGAGCCGACATTCTGAGTATGGGATCAGAGCCCCTGCCTTTGCCAGAGAGCCACAGTGGTGGTTCCTTCGAGCTGAATTAGAGAATTCTGGCACAGCAGACCCTTCAGCCATTCAGAACGTTGAATGGCAACAATGTGCTTAACTAATTTTGGTTTCGGGATGCCTGTGTACGCTAGTCCTCATAATGATCTGCACCGTGATTTATCATTTAAATATATGAATGTAGCAAAGACTCAAGTTTCATAGCCCTGGGCTCTGGGCATTTACAGGCTGCCAGCCCACTCAAATCAGGCAAACAGACGTATAAGCAATTAAGGAGCTCCACACCGCATCCATGCTTCCTATGCATAAATGCTACCTGACCATGTTGCAGGCAGTTTTCCCAAACTTGTCTATGTTTTGTGGACTCCCCCAATTCACCAGATATTGTTTGCTTAATTAAAGTCTGTTAAACGAACCTTTTCTGAAGTGGTTTTGTTTGTTTCTTTGTTTGCTTGCTTGCAATAAATTGTCATATGTGGATTTCCACGACACAAGAAGATATCCTTCTTGTATATTGAGTCAGGGTCTCACACAGCCTGGCTTGGCCTGGTATTTGTTCTGTAGCCCAATCTGGTTTTGAATTCATAGCAATCCTCCGGCCTCAGTCCCCTGAGTGCTGGAATCATGAGCAAGCACAAACTGTTATGTCCAACTTAACCTTACCTCCTCAATAAAGTTAGCTGCCAGTGTAAAGGGTGAGGCTATTTAATCCATAGCAGTCAGGACATCTTGCTCTTTGGGGGGAGATGATCCAGTTGTGAAGTTTGTTTGTTTCCTGCCCTAGCAGGTCACAGCAGGTCCTTGCTCACAATCACTTGTAAAGAGGGGAGGGGAGGGAGGGGAGTGGGAGGGGAGAAGGCAGAGTGGAGGTTGGAAGTGGAGGTGGAGGTAGGATTAGGGAGGGGGAGTTGGGGATAGGGAGTGGGAGATTGGGGGCTAGGGAGGGAAGTTTGGGGGTAGGGATTTGGGGATAGGTAGTGGGGGCTGGGGGTATGGAGTGAGGGGTGCTAGTAGTCACCTAGAGGATGTCAGGGCTTGTTCCCTCCCTGGAACAAAGAATGCAAGTCCAGAGACAGACAAGAGCCCCAGAGAAAGAGAAAGTAGCTAGCAGGTTTTTCCCTTTTGGATGGGAGTGGCCCCAAGGCTGCTAAGCTCAACTGTCGCTGGTTTGGGTAGTTTACAGGGCCTTTGGGTCCTCTTGTTTTCCTTGCTGGTCCTGTTTAGATACACTTTAACCGTTTTTTCTGGACATGTCTTCTGGGAACCAGAAGCAGTCATTAGTGGTGGGGGTGGTCTTGCTTTCACTTTCCTTGTTGACAATATCCCTCTAACCCTCCTTCACTGTTCCCATCCACAGAGGCCCAGGCCCTTGCTGCTTTATCCTCCATCCATCTGTACTGCTACTCCTAGCATTCCGTTTCACTGTTCCCAATCCCAGCATTCCCCTTCCCTTTTTCCAATCCCAGCATTCCCCTTCCCTTTTTCCAACCCCAGCATTCCCCTTTCCTTGTTGCTCAAACATCATTACTTCAGGGAAATTTCCCTAGAACCTTGACAGAGCTCCTCTACCCCCGACTCTTCACCGGCCCTACTTTGTTTTCTTTCTTAGCATAACTTTTTAAAAAAACACAATGCCAAAACTTATAACATGTTTTGTTCCTGATCTATTCTGAAACATTGTACCCAGCACTCTCAACCTTCCTAACACTGCCACCCTCTAATACAGTTCCTCATGTTCTGCTGACCCCTACCATAAAGTTATTTTGTTGCTACTTCCATAACTGTAATTTTGCCATGGTTATGAACCGTAATATAAATATGCAGGCTATCTGGTATGTGACCCCGCCCACATTGAGAAATGCTGGCTTTGGTTGAATAGTATTTGTAGAGTGAACGGATGATGTCTGAGCAGGTGCGGTCAGCTCTGGGCCTTTGCAGGGGCTAGGGCCTTAGCTTAGAATGTCCTTTTCTTCAGTACAACCCCTATGTGCCCCCTTCTTGTCACTCGGGCCCCATCAAGTGTCTTTACCACAGAGATTTCGTAAATAGTTTATCCTCCAACACATTATTTGGTTTTCCCTTAAATTGAGATCTCATTCTTATGACATCTTATGCAACATAAAACTTTAACATACATAGTCAGGGCTTTCTTGTGCAATGATCAATGGTGTCACATTCCTGAGCATGTCCATCACTGCCTGTGGCGGTTTGAATAGGTTTGGCCCCCATAGACTCCTGTGTTTGAATGCTGGACCCACAGGGAATGGCACTGCTAGGAGGTGTGGCCTTGTGGAGGGAGTGTGCCCATGCCAGTGCCAGTGTCAGTGTTGGGCTTTGAGACCTCCTAGGCTTAAGCTCTCCCTGGTGTACAGGTCCAGTTTCCTCCTGGCTGCCTACAGAACAGAGTCTCCTCTGGCTGCCTTTGGATCAAGGTGTAGAACTCTTGGCTCCTCCAGCCCCATGTCTGCCTGCACTCTGCCATGCTTCCATCTAAGGTGATAACGGACTGAACTTCTGAAGCTGGAAACCAGCCCCAATTCAATGTTTTCCTTTATAAGAGTTGCCTTGGCCATGATGTCTCTTCACAGCAATGAAACCCTAACTAAGACACCGCCCAAAGAAACCTCATGCCTGTTAACAGTCATGCCTCATCCTCCTGCCTCAGTTCCTGGCAAAAAGATGAGATTATTCTGTTTCCCCGTGGATTAGCCTGCTCCAGATACTTCTTATAAGTGGAATCCACAGTGCGCAGCCTTTTGTGTCTGGCTTCCTTCATTCAGTGCCATGTTTTCAAGGTTCATTTCATGGCGTCAAGTTGATCAGAGCGTCTTTCTTTTTGTTCCGGCTGAAACACATTCCATTGTACAGATGCAACACACTGTGTCCAGCTAATCACTAATAATCCATATTCCACCCTCACACTTTGTATATTATGGGTTAATGCTGCAATGGACATTTATATACAAGTTTTTGCATAAACGTATGTTTTCATTTGGGGGGAGTATATATTTGTAAGTTTGGGTTGTTGGGTCATATGGTAACATTAACTCTTAGTTTCTGAAGCTAATGTTGGGATTCTCACAGTCTCTGCTGGGGCTAGCACTCAAGTGCAGTGAGGGATGTACTTGCTTCAGGTGCAATCAAAGCAAGCTAAAATATCTCAACTTCCAGATAAACAATATTTAAACAATTTAGGACCAGGGCTGAAGAGATGGCTCAGAGGACCCAAGTTCCATTCCCAGCATCTACAGGGAACAGCTTACAAAACATGTAACGCCATTACCAGATAATCTGATGATCTTTATTGGTCTCCATGGGCATTGGACTCATGGCGAATTCACACACACACACACACACAATAAGTTTAAAGAATTAGAGCCTCAAGATGCTTCAGCTGGTAAAGGCTCTACCTCTGAGCCTGCTGACCGGAGCTCCATCCTCTGGACCCGTATGGTAGAAGGCGAGAACTGACTCCCACAAGTTAGCAGCTTGTCCTCTGACCTCTACACTGGCACTGTGACATGAGTGTACCACCTTCGTACACACTAAATACAATTTAATATGTAAAAACAAAATTTAACAAGTTAATTGGGATACACTTGTACATTTTTATGGAGTACAGGATGAGAATTTGATGTTCTTGTAAAATGTGGAATGTCAGAGTCAGGATAATTAGCATTTCAACTGCAAGGCCATAGAACTGGAGCCCGAGACAAAGGAAATGTGTGACCCTGGCTAGAAAATATTGATCCCTGGGCCATCAAGATGGCTCAGGGGGTATGAGTGATTCACATACAAGTTGGTAGCTAGAATTTGACCCCTGGACCCCATGGCCGAGAGAGGTCAGACTCCAGAAATTTGCTCTCTGGTCTCTGGTCTGTAATACTGCTGGCTCTCTCTCATAGCATAATAATTTAAAAAATGGTACTATGTGGATTCACTCTACATTAACTTTTTCTTTTTAAATTGCATGTCATGGTAGCCCAGACCTGTGATCCCAGCATTCTTAAGGCCCAAACACTCAGATTGAACTCACAGCAAGATTCTATTTTGTTTTGTAAAAAATATTTCACTAAGCTGGGCATAGTGGCTCATGCCTGTGACCCCAGCATTCCAGAAACAAGAGGATAATTTCAAGTTCCAGGCCAGCCTGCTCTTTATAGCAGGTTGTAGACCAGTTAGGGCTACATAGGAAGAACGTATCTTTAAATTAAAAAAAAAATCGTATTAATCTGAGTCGTGGGCACTCTATTAAATTTTGCACCAGGCTTGTGACAGGCCCAGTCACCCAAGTCCCTTCTGGAACATAAGCCTCAGGCAGACATCATAGTCTCCACACATTCAGCACCCCTCACACACACATACACACACACATACACTCCCTGCAGAAAGTTCAGGAAAGAAGTTAGTGTGCAAGGAGTACTTCCATCAGCTGTCACTGTTTAGCCTTCATTTTACAGCGGGCCCTCCAGCTGTGAAGCCAAATCTAAAAGCAAGCAGGGAGAAAGATCTCCCCAGGAGATTGGGCAGTAAGACCAGGTCTCAGGAAGGGCAAGGTAGGAAGGAGGGAATAGATTCCAGGACATTGTGGGGGCGCGCGCGGGGGGTGGGGGGGGTGGGGGGGGCGGTTAGGTTTGGGCCCAGTGTGGAGCTACTGTCTGGTCATGTCCCAAGCTTGTGCTGGAGCTGTGTAGGGGGCGATGGGGAGAGGGCGCCTCCTGGTGGCTCCACGTAGGACTGCTCACTCTGCAAGCCTCCATAGCAAATAACCATAGTTTAAAAAAATAAAAAATAAAAATAAAAAAGAAGGGGCATAGACTTGGTGAAGCCACACAGACCTCAGCAATCAGGATATCATTTTAATGCAATGCAAAAAAAAAAAAAGAAAAGAAAAAAGAAAATCAATCTGTAAGCTACCGCTTATGGGTTGGCCTCTTTATTGGAAATTTGGCAAAAAAAAAAAAAAAAAAAAAAAAAAAACCAACAACAGAGGGCATATGTCTCTGGTGCCTGAGACATTCCACAGAAAAGCACCAATAAGGGATTGGTTGGAGAGGTAGCTATTTGGGAAAGCTATTTGCAGTATCTCTTCACATCTAAAACCTTGGTCCTAGCATCCACACTGAGGCAATTAACAGCAGCCTGTAACTCCAGCTCTAGGGGATATGTCACCCTCTTTTGGCCTCTGTGGGTACTGCACTCATATACCCACCATATTTCAACTAAAAATAAAATATTAATAATTAAGGCCATGCTGTCTCCTTCTCATGCAGCTGTCTCCTGCTGGCTTCACCATGTTCACCTGACACACTGACCACCTTTCTACAAAATAACAGAATTGTCAGAAACTATGACTCTTCAATGGCCCCTGAGGTACTTTTCCTATATCCTCGCTACAAAATATGGAACAGAAGTGACTTACATAAAGAAAGACTTATTCTTTTTTTTTTTTTTTTTTTTAGGTTTTTCGAGACAGGGTTTCTCTGTATAGCCCTGGCTGTCCTGGCACTCACTTTGTAGACCAGGCTGGCCTCGAACTCAGAAATCCGCCTGCCTCTGCCTCTCGAGTGCTGGGATTAAAGGCGTGCGCCACCACGCCCGGCAAGAAAGACTTATTCTGACCATCGTCTTATTCCATCCTACTGGGGAAGACATGGTAAAGTTCACGGTGATGACAGCAGAGGCTCAGGCAGAGATCCCGTTCAGTGTTCAAGGTTTGTCTCCAAGGATTCACTTCTAAAGGTTCTATATCCTCACGAACTAGGACCACCAGCCGGTGACCAAGTGTTCAAACACATGAGCCCAGGAGGGACGCTTCACACTCAAATCGTGATAGCTCTCAAAGACCCACAAGGTGAGAGCCGAGTCCTCTGCACACACCAGCTACCTGTCTGGCTTCCATCACTGGGATAAATACCTGAACGAAATATCTAAATAGAAGAAGGATTTTGGCTTGCGGTTTGAGAGGATACTGACCACCATGACGGGGAGGGCATGGTATTGGGGTGGCCAGAACACAGTAGGAACACAGAGGGATCCAGAGCAGGGCCAAGCTATGAGCCTCAAAGCCGGTCCCCCAGTGACTCACCTCCACCTGCTAGGCCCCACCTCCTAAAGATCTCACAACCCCCACAACATCTCACCAACAGGGAACCATGTGAGTCTACAGGGGATATTTCCTACAAGCCACAATATCCTCCCAGAGGCCCAAAGGCTTGGCTGCCAGCCTGTAGTGTTCTTGGAGGTGGCAGAACCTCTAGGAGGTAGGGCCAACTTGGAAGGAACTTATGCCTGTGAGTTTTTGCATATTGCGTGCTTTTGCTGCGACCCTGTCTTTTTACAGGAGCCAAGGAGCCATATCTGAATCTCGGAGGCAAACCAAAGTAAGGCTTCACTCCTGATGGCTGGTTTAGTTCAGGCATGTTGTCACAGTGACAGACAGCCGAGGAGCACACCCTCACACTGTCACACGTTTGACCAGAGGCCACTCCCCAACTCCAGCATCTTCCAGCCTGTCTCTCTGGCCATACAGCCTCTAATATGATTATATCACAGCCATCCATATTATTGGAGTCCTCCTGTAGATGGTAAGTCGCTTTTATCTTGCTTCATTTGAAACCTTTCTTTTTCTGTTTAGTACTTTTGCTACAGTGTGTATGTGCACGCACGCACACACACATGAATGTGCATGTGTGTTCCTGTATGTATCTGTATGTGCTCTGTGTGTTCTCTCTCTCTCTCTCTCTCTCTCTCTTTCCCCCCTCTATGTGTATGTATGCATGTGTCCCTGTGTGATCTGTTCTCTCTCTGTCTTCTGTGTGTGTCTGTCTGTCTATCTGTCTGCCTGTGTTGTGTCTTATGCCTTTTGGGTCTATCCTGGGTGGAGTTTGTTGAATCTTTTAGACATGTGCATCGATGTTGTCAGTTTCAGGCTATTATTTCATCTATGATATAATTTTCCTGCTATTTGCTATCCCTTTCTGCTATTCCCATTATGTTTATCCCAGTGAAGTGAAGAATGGTGTCACATGTTGTTATGAGAGTCTGTTCATTATTCTTGATTTTTTCCCCCTGTTTCTCAAATAGTATGCTCGGTACCCTTCTATTTTTCCAACTCCAGGATTTCTGATTCTTTCTCTCACCAATTCAGCTCTGCTATAAAGTAACCATCCAATCTCCAGTAACATTTGTTTTAATTTAAAATTTTAGTTTATGTGTATGGGTGTTTTTACCTGTGTACCACCTAAATGCAGTGAGAAGCCAGAAGAGGGCATCTGATTTCCTGAAACTAGAATTAAACTCAGTTGTTAGCCACCATGGGAGTAGTGGGAATCAAACCAGGGTCCTCTGGAAAATCAGCAAGTTAAGTGCTCTTACCCTCCGAGCCATGTCTCCAGCCCACCTCCAACAACATTTAAAGAAATCTCCTTTAGGCCGGGCATGGTGGTGCACACCTTTAATCCCAGCACTTGGGAGGCAGAGACAGGCAGATTTCTGAGTTCAAGGACAGCCTGGTCTACAGAGTGAGTTCCAGGACAACCAGGGCTACACAGAGAAACCCTGTCTCGGAAAAACCAAAACCGAAACCAAAACCAAACCAAACCAAACAAAAAAGAAATCTTTATTGCTACCAGACTTTCCGTTATTTCTCAAGTATGATCTCCAGTGGCTATTTCAACATATACATGACAGCTGGCACCTTCCTCTCAGTGGTTTCTGTTGCTTTCTCCACCCCACCCCACCCCACCCCACCCATACATGTCATGGGATTTCTGTTCTGTTTTATTTTGAACTCATGTCTTTTAACTTTAACTTGGGCACTGGGCATTTAGAGTATGGCCCTGGGCATGTATGTGGTCAGTCTGAAAGGACAATGGCTTGCCCAGTGAGCCCTGTGACTGTCTCCCATCCCTCCATTAGCTGTCTGCCTTTGCTGGTATCGCATCTAGCTGCTACACTCCAGCTCACTGAAGTCTAACAGGTCTAGTGTTCACAACAATGTCCGGGGGCGTGGATTGCTGCAAAGGCTGACAGCTGAAGTGCAGGCTCTGTCCCAGGGGCAGGCTGTTCTGATCCCAGGAGGGCTCCCTGTGGCTTACATTGTTTTTCAGTGATTTGCTTTGGTAAGCTGTTTGCCTTACAGCTTAGCTTATTGGGATTTTGTAGCTGTGGCCTTCTATTAATTTCTTGCTACTGAGATCTTTAGTGGTTTTGAAATTATCCTTAGGTTTGAAGTAGTCTTTGAAGAGTTTAAGAGACGTCTGTCTTACAGCTTGCCCATGGTCCCCTTTCTCAGGGTGACACCCTTGCTTTTTGCGTTGAGTACTAGATGGGACATCTTTCTGTCTCTTTCCTTCCTTCCTTCCTTCCTTCCTTCCTTCCTTCCTTCCTTCCTTCCTTCCTTCCTTCCTCCCTCCCTCCCTCCCTCCCTCCCTCCCTCTCTTCCTTCCTTTCTCCACAGCAAGGTATTTCCACCACATGGGTGAGCTACTGTGAGTGTGAGCAGGGCCCCTGACACTCCCAGAGGAAGCAGCGAGGACCATCTCCTCTCTGTGCATGGGGCTGTGTGCAGGAAGGGCTCCTTACCTCTCTGCTGTGCTCAGTCGAGGCTGCACCTTAGTGACACAGAGCTGGACCCCCAGTGGGAGAGCCTGGCAGCCTCTCTTCTTTGTAGGGCTGAATCCTGTCGGGCCTGTGTGTTCTTGGCTGTGCCCTTTGGAGTTGACTTGTATTGTTCCTCGTGAGAGGAAGTGGTCACGGTTCAAATGTCACAAGACTCATAGTTTACACAGTTTTAGTAAATTTTCTTGTCTCTTTTGTTTTGATGTGTGTGTGTGTGTGTGTGAGCGTGGTGTATGCATGTGGATGCATATGTGTGTTTGGGTGTACTTGTACATGAGAATGGAGTGCAGATGTCAACATTTGATGTCTTCTGTTAGTCTCTGCTTTGTTCATATTTGTTTGTTTGTCTATTTATATATTTTGGTTTTTAGAGACAGGGTTTTTTATTTGTTTGTTCATTTTGACTTTCTGAGACAGGGTTTTTCTGTGTAGCCCTGGATATCCTGGCACCCACTCTGTAGATCTGGCTGGACTCGAACTCAGAGCTCATCTGCCTCTGCCTCCCCAGTGCTGGAATTAAAGATGAACACTACCACTGCCTGGTTTCCATTTCCTTTTTTTTTTTTTTTTTTTTGAGACAGGGTGTTTCGGTGTTTCACTGAATCTGGAGTTCATCATTTTGGCTAAACTGTCTGGCCAGTGGGCTCCTGGGACCTGACCGTCTCTTTTCCTCTGGTGCTGGTGTGCACAGATATGTGCTGCTATGCCTGGCTTTTTACATGGGTGCTGATGTGAACTCAGGTCCTCGTGCTTGGCCAGCAAATACTTTATACACGGATCCATCTCCAAACCGCAGACTTCCCTGAGTAAACTTTCTTGAGTTGCTCCATGATGTAAGATAATTTCTAGAGGATTTAGAAGAAGTCATTTTCACCACATATGTTATTTCACTCTGAACCTTATCCACAGAGCTTTTTCTAACAGCATGTGGCTCTGGGCAAGACCACAGGCTCTTTGTTCTGCGCATCGAAGTGGGAACCCTCATTTCAAATTATTAGAATGCTTTTGAAGTGCTGTGGGCTGAACTCAGGACTTTGAACATTGTAGGTAAGTCATTTACCACTGAGATCCATACCCCAGCCCCAAGGGACTGGAGGGAGAAAGGGTTTTTTTGTTTGTTTGTTTGTTTTTTTGAGATATGGTCTTGCTATGTATGTAGCCCAGGCTGGCCTTGGACTGTTGATCCTTGTGCCTAACCAACCGAGTGTTAGGGTCACAGGCCCACAACCCCATCTGGCTTAGAGATTCAGTTCTTGTCCAAGTATTATTTATAATAACTCAGAGCGTGTTGCAAAGCTTGTCACAAAAGCCTCTACTTCCTGTCTCCCGGCTTTCTCCCTTATCTCTACTCCACAGAGGCCTTCTGCAGTTACAGGAGCGCCTCTCCTGCCAGCCTACTCTTTACTGAGGCTTCTCCTGGTGCCCTGTTGTTTCCCTTGCCCCACCCCCAGCTCCTCTCTTGCTGCCAGCCCACTCTCTCTCCAAGGCTTCATTTTCTTGTGTTGGAGTGTTGAGCCTTCTCATTGGCTTGGTGGCACGTACCTTGCTGTAGGAACATAATGCTGGTGGAGCTTAGGGGACTCCTGAGCCATGCTGGTGGGGTATGGCTAGCCACAGCCACCGTTGGGGGTCATGGGAATTTCTTCTTATCAGGGCCCAAAGCACCCTTAGTGCAGCTGTGGAGGCTGGGCCCCATGACAGCCGAGTTTAGATTCTTATTTAGGAATGCTGGTCTGGTTCCAATCTTTTCTCTCTCAAACAGCTCTGCAGCAAAAGTCTGTGAGCCTAGTGGCCAGATGACTCACTCACTAGAGGTGGCAGCCACAGACAGCAAACATTTGTAATTTTGGTGGCATCTCTCCACTGTGGTTTGGCTACTGTGTTACCACCCAGAGCTCCGTGGGTTAGAGGCTTGGTACCTGGATGTTGGCACTGCAGAGTGTAAAGCTACCTTTTTGTTTTGTGTTTTGTTGTTTTTCAAGACGGGGGTTTCTCTGTGTAGCCCTGGCTGTCCTGGAACTTGCTCTGTAGATCAGGCTGGCCTCGAACTCACAGAGATCTGCCTACTTCTGCCTCCTGAGTGCCTGGGTTAAAGGTGTGTGCCACCCCCCACCCCCCAGCAAGGCCATGAGCTTTAAGAGGAACATCCTAATTCGGTCTCTGTGGGAGTCAAGGGTACGACTCTCTCTGTGAGGCCTCTTGGTGATTTTGGGGAGGAACTCTCTCGGGCACTGTGTAGAGTTGGCAATCCTTTACTCTCGGAATCCTCCATCATTGCAACCTGCCCCGCATGTCACAGCAAGACACTTCCCAGAGCTGAGTCAATTCAGGTGCCGTGTCCCTGGCCTTCTGGACCTGTGACCCAACCAGACCTCCTCATTGAGTTAGCTTCTTCAAGTATTTTGTCAAATGGTTAAGCAGTGACTGACACCCTGTCAAAGCCACATCTTTGGAATGTGTCAATGTACACTATAAACAGTGACACTTGGGCAGAGTTCACGGAAGGCTAGATGCAGACAAGTCAGCGGGTGCAACAAAGGCCCAAGGGCTGATGCATGCCCCAACTCCAGGGGACCTGGGCAGGGGGTGGGGGAGGAGTTGCAGGAGGCAGAGAAGACCATCTTGGCCGCATGCTGGCAGAACCCTTTCAGAATTCTAAGGATTCCCCACAGGCCCCTGAAGTTGTCTGTGTGGTCAGGAGACAGGGACAGAAACAGGGTCTCATTTGAGCTCCATAACTGGTCACTGGCTAGCTAGCGAGCTCCAGGGAGCTGTGCGTTTCTGCCCACCCAACACCAGGTCTACAGATTTGCTCCAACACCTGGCTTTTACACAGGTGCTGGGGACCCAACCTCAAGTCCTCATGTTGGTACTTCATCGAGAGAGAGCCATCTTCCAGCTTCACCTCCTGTTCCGAAAGTATATTACTACATTCCCGGGGACAATCTGGGAACCCCGCACCCTGCTCTGTTGAAGTTCATCTTGGGCCTAAGGATCAGACATATGGAGACGCATGTGCAGGACGGGCGTACAAACATGTGTTTACTCCGACTCTAAAGTTTACAAGGGAGCTAGGCAGCAGGTCGTAATATACACATTGCCGACTCCATGACTCTGGCTTGTTTCAGTGACTTGTTTCACAGCTGTCGCCAGAGGGCTATCCTGATACCAGCAGGATGCAGAAGGAGATGGTGACTGCAGAAACAAGTCCTCTGGGAAGGACAGGACTGGGGCCCCTCAGCAGAATGCCAGGGGCTAGCATGGGCTCTGGGCTGGTGCAGGGACACCTCATATTGCACCACGATGCCTGCTGCAGTTACAGAGGCTCTCAAGCCACCTGGTGACAGACAGTGGTGTTACTCTCCATAGCACACGGCACTCAACAAGATCACGTGATTGCAGTCACCCAGCCTTCCGGGTAGTGCTGTGTCCCTGTCCAGAATGGACAGATTGACTATGTGACCCACTTGGTCATAAAGGCAATGTTTGCCCAAGGCATGTCACCCATGCTTTTGGAGGCCCTGCCAAGTCAGCCAGGGCTGAGGTCCCAAGAAAGGTTTCCTGAGCCCACATGGCCTTTGTGGCAGGTACCAGGCCACAGCATCTGGTTTGCAAAGTAATGAGGCTTTGCGTCAACCTCCACCTGTTGGGCTGTCTGTGACAGGGTTGGGACTGCCTGTGTCAGCTCCGTTGTTTTCTCTTCCTCTGTGTCAGGGCTTCTCATGTCTTCCCCAGAATAGAAGATCTGCAGATTTAAACACATAGGAGAGTAAGGTGAGACCCTCCCTGTGGCCAAGATGCTTCACCAGAGGCCACCTTCTCAGCATGAGAGAGGTGGCAAATGCTTTCAGCTTAGCTCTCTAAGCTCACTGCTTGCTTTGGGCTTCCATCTGGCTGTGTTAGCATGCTGAACAAACAGGAGGTAGTGTGTGCAGTGTGTGTGCAGTGTGTGTGTGTGTGTGCAGTGTGTGTGTGCATGTGTATGCAGTGTGTGTGTGTGTGTGTGCTGGTGTGTGTGCAGTGTGTGTGCAGTGTGTGTGTGTGTGTGCAGTGTGTGTGTGCATGTGTATGCAGTGTGTGTGTGTGTGCTGGTGTGTGTGCAGTGTGTGTGTGCATGTGTGTGCAATGTGTGTGCGTGCATGCCCGTGTATGTGCTTGTGTGTGTGTGTAGTGTGCCTGTGTGTGTGCATGTGTGTGTAGTGTGCCTGTGTATGTGTGTGTGTATGCATGTGCATATCTGTTATTTTTGGCATAAAAATACAGACTAGAGCCAGGCAATGGTGATACATGCCTTTTAATCCCAGTACTCAGAAGGCAAAGGCAGGTGAATCTTGGCCAACCTGGTCCACAGAGTGAGTTCCACAATGGCCAGGGCCACATAGGGAAACCCTGTCTTGAAAAACCAAAACCAACCAACCAAATAAACAAAGTCAGTCAGTCAGTCAGTCAGTCAGTCAGTCTGGGCCCTGGGATATGCATCCTGACCATCCCACAGAGATGCAACCAGGCACTAGGGGTCATCGGCTCAATCTCCTTCCAATACTTGGGTTCTGCCCTGATCCCTCTGGTCCCCGGCCTGTTCCTCTTCCCTCCTCACAGGGAGGAGCCTAACAAGCCAATACCTTCCAAGCCCCTCACCTCCTCCCGGCCTCAAGCAGCCCAGTTGTCCCCCTCCAGCCATCTTGCACGCCCCTTCCTGGATCACAGACCCACCTTAGAGATTTCCACCTCTCCTTTTCTGTCTGGCTCTCTGGGCTCTCACTTTCATAGGAAGCCAAATACAGACCTGAACCAAAACGAAAATGAAATTATGCACTGACGGTGGGTGACCACAACTCCTTCTTTACCCAGAACTTGACCTTTCGTTTGTGAATTAAACGTCTCATTTGGAGGTCACGATCCACAGGCCATTTTAAAAAATAACACGCAGAGATCCCATGGCTCCTGTACCCAGTTTCCCCCAGCAGTGCCCATGTGCAAAACACGTCCTTCACTCACGATGGTTTAATGTTCAGGTTTTCTCCTCATGATGCTGTAAAGTGACACATTTAGAAGATAACACAGTCTGAAATTTGAATTTGGAGTTTTCCCTTGGTTAGCATAAGAAGTGCACTCCTCTCTGTGGGCTGCAGCCACTTTCTATCAGCCATGGGACTCCAATATATACAGTGTATCATATTTAATAAACAACATGGGCTATTCCATATGTAGTGATATAATGTGTTATGTTAGACCAGGCATGGTGGCTCAACTTTAATCCCAGCACTTGGGAGACAGGGGCAGTCGGATCTCTGTGAGTTCAAGGCCAACCTGGTCTACAGAGAAAGTTGCATGGCATTTGGGGGTACATAGTGAGACCCTGTCTCAAACAAAACAAAACAAAGCTCAAAAAGGAAAAGCTGCCTTTGTGTTAGATGACTGTGCTCTACTGGACCGTGAACATTCTAAGCACATGAGCAGCAGGCTGGACCAAGCTGTGACAATCTGTAGGCTAGGGTACTAGAGCTGTGTTTTTGACTAATGGTATTTCCAACGTAGGATGGGTTTACAGGGATGCAATTCCATCATGAATTGAAGTACCCTGGTACAGTTCATAATTAAGACAATGACATGGGCGGAGTTTAGGCACAGGACATTTCCATAAGGACCAGAGCATCCATGGCAAAAGTGCCTGTTTAGAGTCACAGCCACTTCCTTCATTGCCCCATGGTTTTCCTTTACCCTCCTCACCCCTATACTCCCCTCCCTCTTTTCTTTCTGTGATGTTGGGGATTGAACCCAGGGCAACATTTTACCATCACGCTACATCCCAGCTGCTCTCCCTTTTCTTCTGACAATCACTAATCTGTTCCCCATTCTTTCTTGTTTGTTTGTTTGTTTGTTGTTTGTTTTTCAAGACAGGGTTTCTCTGTGTAGCCCTGGCTGTCCTAGAACTCACTCTGTAGACCAGGCTGGCTTCAAACTCAGAAATCTGCCTGCCTTTGCCTACCTTTGCTGGGATTAAAGGCGTGCGCCACTATGCCTGGCCTCCATTTCTTTCTTTAGTAATTTGAAGAAAATTATAGTCATATATATATATATATATATATATATATATACACACACACACACACACATATATATATATACATATACATGTATATGTATATGTATATGTATATGTATATGTATATGTATATGTATGGATAGACTGGAGACTCATCCGTAGGTGGCATGTAGGGGCATATCACAGTTCATTTAACCATTCACCCACTGACAGACACTGGGGTTGTTTTCAGTTTGAGGTGGTTACAAAGGAAACTTACGGATACTTGACTGTTGTTTGTTTGTGTCTCAGTGAGCATGGATATCATTTATCTAAAATAAGTCAATGCCCAGGAGTGCAATTTCTTGGTTATATAATGTTAATGGTTCTTAGTTTTATAAGAAGCTCTTGGTCCATTGGGCACTCTGACTATAATCCCAACACTGGGGGACCCGAGTGTGAGTTTGGAGTTAGTCCAGGCTATGTAAGTTCTAGGCTAACCTGAGCTACATAGTGAGGTTCTACTTCAACAAACAAAAGAAAACAATTATCTAGGCAACCACAAAGAGCGAAGCAAGCAAACCCCAAACCAAGACCTCTTTGTCATCACAGAAGCTTCCTGGGTTATGGTCCAATAAAGCCCTGCAAAGTGAAACTGTTGCAGCTAAGTCAGTGTGTTTTACAAGCTAGACCTGGTGTTCCAAGCCTGTAATTTCAGCTGCTTTGGGGGCTGATGGAGAAGGACCACAAGGTCAGGTTTGCTTGGGCTACAAAATGAGTTCAAAGTCATCCTGGGCAACTTAGTGAGACCCTGCTTCGAATTCAAAAATAAAGAAGAGGGCTGGGGATATAGCTCAGTGTTACAACACTTGCCCAGTGGGGCATGAGGCCGTGGGTTCCACAGTTTCCAGAAATCAATGTCTCGTGCCAGTGCAGATCACACCCACCACACATGCACCATCTGTGGAAAACCCGTACCCAAGCCGGCACTCAGGTCTCCTCGTGTGAACCCTAGTGCTCACCCCCGCTAAGTTTTTATTAATGAGGAAACCAGAGGGCGTTGGTGCTGAAGCGGAGCTATGCCCTACTCTACTTCTCTCCCATATTGTTTAGGACTCTGACACTGTGGAAAGACAACCATCCTCTCTTATTCTTGTAACACAGCATGCTCATGGCAGATGGACAGGCTGCTCATGTTTAGAATGGCCAACAATAATCAAACCATGTTCAGGGACGAATTGAACTCAGGGGTCCTTGAGGTGCTAGCTAGCCTGCAAGCTGTTGAGTTGGTCTTGTACTCCTTAGGAGTGTGCAACTGGGTGCTTCTCAGATAAGGGAATATATACCTTCTCTATTCCACGCTGGGCCCAGCAAGTATGTGTGAGATGTACTCCAGCCCTGGTGTCCCTGCATAGTGACTAAGAGACCATGGGACAGTCCTATTGCCTGGGTGTCGAGGCCATGGGCCC
This sequence comes from Mus caroli, assembly GCF_978045245.1. Lineage (NCBI taxonomy): Eukaryota > Metazoa > Chordata > Mammalia > Rodentia > Muridae > Mus > Mus caroli. Next base: position 73,104,225 of record NW_028227268.1, read on the forward strand.
ACCTTACCGTCTTCGCTGAAGATGGGGGCAGTGTACAGGTAATGGGTAATACTCGGATCTTGCTCGAAAGGACATTCCACTTGTTTCCAAGTTATGAATTCTCCAACCTGCTTGGCCAGTTCCAGAAATTTCTGTCAGGTTTACAGAGACACAAAAAGGAGCAAAGTGAGCAAGATTCCTTGGGTCATCGCTCTTCTTGCAGATCTGAGAAGGAACATGGGACCATAGGTGGTAGCAGAACCTAGGAAGGATGCTGAGTGTGCTGTGAGAATCTTGCCAATTATCCCTTTTAGAATCTGGGACACCTGTCACACCTCAGGCTCCCAGCATCCTCATCAAGGGGTGGCAGCCATTGGCCCACAGCTTTTTGAGACAGTGTCTCACCACGTAGCCAGGGCTGGCCTGGAAGTACCTGTGTACATCACGTTAGCTTCGAACTCACAGAGATCCTCATGCCTCTGACTCCAAAATGCTTGAACAAAAGGTGTGTGCCGCCATACCTGGCTGCCCCCAGCCTTTGTCTAAATGTAGCAAGAATGCACATAGCTTTATTTGAATTTATTTTTGTGTTTTTCTTTGGGAAAAAGTGACACAGGCTGGTTGACTTATAGGGTGATGTAAATGCAGTTCAGTAAATCTATTTAGATAAAATTGCCCGGTGTGGTGGCGCACGCCTTTAATCCCAGCACTTGGGAGGCAGTAGCAGGCGGATTTCTGAGTTCAAGGCCAGCCTGGTCTACAAAGTGAGTTCCAGGATAGCCAGGGCTACACAGAGAAACCCTGTCTCAAAAAACCAAAAAAAAAAAAAAAATTAACTAGTTTAAAAAGATTTGCATTATTTTTAATTATGTGTATACATGTGGGTATGTGAACATGAGTGCAGATGCCCACAGAGGCCAGCAGAGGGTGCTGTAACCCCTGGAGCTGGAGTTGCAGGCAGTTGTGAGCCTCCTGACATGATGTTGGGAACTGAACTGGGGGACTGTGGAAGAGCAGTGTTCTCAAGTGCTGCTCCATCTATGAAGCCCAAGTAAATTCTTTTTAAAGATCTGTGACATTCTATTGTACACATATGTGTAGGCATATGCATGCACTGGCGCACAGGTGGAGGTCAGAGGACAACTTGCAGGAATCAGTTCTATCTTTCTACCCTGTATATCTTAGGGATGGAACTCAGGCCCACAGGCTTGCCAGCAAGCACCTTCATCCACCGAGCCATCTCAACAGCCCTAAGTAAATTTTAAGTGTATTTTCAAATCATTTTTTGTTGTTGCTGTTATTTTGAGACAGGGTTTCTCTGCATAGTCCTGGCTGTCCTGGAACTCGCTCTGTAGACCAGGCTGGCCTCAAATTCACAGAAATCTGCCTGGCTTCTGAGTGCTGGGATTAAAGGCGTGCACCACTGCTGTACAGCTTAGAATCATCTTTTAATATGCACAAGCAATTGGTTCTAGGCTCCCTTTATCCCACCCAAGATACCCCAAACCACAGAGCCTCTTGTCCCTTTTTAAAATGTGTATTTATTTCCATGTCACAGAGATAGCTTCTCTTGCATGCTTTAAACCATCTCCAGGTTCCTCCTGACACCTACTATGATGTAATGCTATGCAAATGGAGTCTGTGTTCATTGTTCTGGGAACAGTGACAAGCAAACCAGTCTGTGTGTCTTCAGTACAGATGTAAATAAGAAATATTTTCCATCCACCGATGCAGAACCCATGGAAACAGAGGGCTGACGACATATGTGTTTAAAATTTAAAAGTCTGCTAACTTTCAAAAGGACTTTAAACACATAGCAGCCAGCTACGTTTGACTGTGAAATGCCCTCAGCAGGCTTCTTCTCCAACTGGTGACACTGCTGGAAGGTTATGAAACCTCTGGGAGGTGGAGAGTTGCTGAGGAAGTATGTCACTGGGGGTGACCTTGGAGGGTTGACAGCCTGGTCCCCCTTGCTGTTTGGATGGCGCTTCTTGAGCACAGATACGTTGTGTGTGTGTGTCAGCCAGCTTCCTGTTCTGCTCTCTGTGATGGACTCTCAACCCTTTGGAACCGTAAGCCAAAACAAACCCTTTCTCCTTTGTTTCTGTCAGCGTATTTTATCACAGAGACAGCAAAGAAGGTAGGACAAAGTCCAAAGCCATGTCTGGGCTGGAGAGCCTGCCCTGTTTCATCCCCTCAACCAGCCCTAGTAGGCAGGTCTAGTCCCTACCACATGCTCCCTCCGCATGTGGTCACATGAGTGGCTCACAGTCTCCCACAGCTCTGACTCTAAGGTCACACAGTTGGAACAACAAGAGGAAATGATGAGTCTTCACTGTCAGGGTCACCAACAGAAAAAAACCCATCTCAGGTCCCTGGGCTCATCTATGTGGCCCCTCGGTAAGACCCTGGGACCACATGCTGGCCTAGACAGTCCTCTGGATCTGCCAACTTTGGGACAACCAGGCTTGTGTGTCACCTGGAATCTGTGCAGATAGCAGGTATAGGCCAAAGAACCCAGACTTGAGTTGTGGTCCTCATCAGCTGGGGACACTCACAGAGTTCTTGACAGCCTCCAGGACCTCTGTGTAGCCACAGCTGTGGCCCCATTTACAGAAGTAGGGGAATGGGCTTCCTATAGAGCAGTGGTCTCAGCCTTCCTAACACTGCGACCCTTTAATACAGTTCCTCATGCTGTGGGGCCCCAAACGTCAAATTATTTTCATTGCTATTTCATAACTGTAATTTTGCTCCTGTTAGGAATCATCATGCAAATATCAGTTTCCTGGTGGTCTAAAGGAGACTCCTGAGAAAGGATTGTTCAATCCCCAAAGGGGCTGTGACACATAGGTTGAGAACCACTGCTATAGAGCAAATACTAGGTCCAGGATTTATGCTTGTTAGAGTAGAAGGCTAAGTGGGCACCAGGAGGGGGCCGAGCCTTCTGTAAGACAAGAGCCTCTCTCCCCCCAAAGATTGAAAGGTCCCACTGAACTTCATGTCCTGCTGTTTGCTGGACTCTGTCTGCAGAGCCCATCCACCATATTAGTATGTGGGTGGGCTCTTCTGAAGTGTCCAGGAACTCGGGTTCTCGGAGTGAGTGACCAATGCCTTGTCTGCTGTGGGAACCCCAGCAGATGGGGGGTCTCTCTGCTTAGGAGGTCATAGGAACTTCCTGAAGGACATCTAATGAGACTGGGAGCTGAGAGAAACTCGTTGCTTCTGCCCTCTGTGGTTTCTGCTTCACACCTCCATCCTGCAGCTTGGGGACACTCCTTTTTGGGAACTGTCCTGGTTTTCTCATGTACTTTTGTGTGGTCTCTGAAGCATCTCACCAGCTGCCATTATAGATCTTCAGGGTTGGATTTCTCTTCAAGGACCAAAATGGCTCAGCTCCCTGTGCTGAGAACAGTGCCCGGTATGGAGTGTTTGTTGGCCTGAGCCTTGGTCTCTCCCTCTGGCTGATGCTAGGGGACCTGGATGACCCCAGTCTGAAATGGCTGTAAACTGCTGCACCCTGCCTCTCCTGCAGCCCCCACGAATCTAGCTATCCATTGGCTAGCTGTCCCATGCTGGCAACTTTTGTCTATTCGTGTGTGTGTGTGTGTGTGTGTGTGTGTGTGTGTGTTACTACAGGTGCACTCGGGGAAGTAGAGGCCAGAGGTCAACTTCAGGTACTGTCTATTATGCTTTTTAAGATGGGGTCTCTCAGCCGGGCGGTGGTGGCACACGCCTTTAATCCCAGCACTCGGGAGGCAGAGGCAGGTGGATTTCTGAGTTCAAGGCCAGCCTGGTCTACAAAGTGAGTTCCAGGACTGCCATGGCTACACAGAGAAACCCTGTCTCAAACAAACAAACAAACAAAACAAAACAAAACAAAACAACAACAAAAGATGGCGTCTCTCGGCTGGGCATGGAGGCACACACCTTTAATCCAAGCACTTGGGAGGTAGAGGCAGGTGGATCTCTGAGTTCCTGGACAGCCAGGGCTACACAGAGAAACCCTGTCTGAAAAATCAAAACAAAACAAAGCAAACAAGCAAGCAAACAAACAAACAAAAGACAGAGTCTCTCACTGGCCTAGAACTAATGAATTAAGCTAGGCTGATTGTCCATAGACACCCAGAAATCCATGTCTCTCCTCCTCCCAGGACTGGGATTATAAACGGGTTCCAACAAACCCAGCATTTCTTCCCATGGTTCTGGGGGCAGGACTTGGGTCCTCCTGCTTGCCTCACTTCATGCTGCGGCATCTCTTTAGCTGCCTCCCTTGTTTATGCTGGGGAACATTTAGCAGCTGTCTCACTTACTGGTACCATTGAAAGCTGGTGGACCCACCTCAAAGTTGACATGCCCATTGGGAAGGCGGTTGGCACAGCCCTCATTGAGGAAGTAAATGTCCTTGATGAGCAGGCTAAAGAAGGGGATGACGATCTAGAAGGGAGAAGGTGCAGATCATTGTAAAGGAACAGCCCTGAGTAGCACAGAGCTAGAGCAGGACTCAGAGTACAGGCACATGAAGTGTCACCCTGCCCCATGGTCACCCAGCCTTAGTGAGGATGGGAGAAAACCCCTGCAGAAATCCTCTGTTGCAAGCGACTTCTCCAATCAGAGGTGTCAGCCGGGCTTCTATACAGTCCACCCTAGAGTCTGACTCGTAAGCTGGGAGCCAGTACCCGTGAGGCTAAAACACAGCACCACTTGTGTCCTGGGCTCAGCAAAGCAGCCGATGCAGTATAATAAGGCCAAGGTATTCAAAGCTGTGCAGCATGGGGCTTGATACCTGGCTCTGCTACGGCCCCACAGTGCAACAGAACAGTGAAGAATTCTCACGGGGACCCAGTCTTCCAATCTGGCAGATGGCGATGCTGAAGCCCAACAGAGTTAAGTGGAAGGCTGGGAATCATGGAGCCCACCTGTTCTAGATGCTCAGTGGAGAGAAGTTACTGCCCTTGCTGTCTGGCTTTCTACTGTCCTGGCTGCAGCAGGCTTACTAGGGCAGGGACTGGGCCAGGTGATTTGGCCTCTCAGATTCCTGATTGCTACAGTTTGGATCATGTGTTTTCTAAAGGCCCCTATGACTATAACTTGCTAGCCAGGGAGGTATTCGTGGGAGGCCGTGGAAACATCAGGAGATGGAGTTTAGTGAGCAAGAGATCTTTAGTCACTGGGGACGTGCCTTTGAATTCTGAGGGTGGTTTTTTTCCTCCTCTTTTTGGCTCCCCTACCATCAAGTGAGCAATTTCATTTTATCATGTGTCTTAACCATAAAAGGCCCACAGCAACAAAGTCCACCAATCAAGTACCGAAACCTCTGGGGCTTGCAGGCAAAAGTCGAACCTTTCTGCTTTATAACTTGGTTGTGTCAGGTATTTGGTTACAGTGACAGAAAGCTGAAGAGTATATTGATACGGCCCACCTGAAGGCTGAAACTTCTAAGCTTCGAAGGCTCTTTCTTACCTTCTCCCTGCTGCTGTGAGCAGTGAGTGAACGGTGGGCTGCCCCACGCAGGGCTGTCCTATAGTTGCAGAAGTTCCCTGTTGGGTCCATCTGGTGCTGGAAGGAGACAGGGAGACATTGGGGTAGCTATATTCAGGGACCAGATGGCCACAACCCTTGGGCCGGCAACCCTGTTTACCTCCAGAATGAAGAATTTGGCTGTTTTCACTTTGGCCCAAGTCTTCTTCAGCCTGGAGACAGGGCTCATGTTCATGCCAGCTGGAAGAAGGTAAATAGAGCCGGGCGGGCTCCTTCAGCCTGGGTAGCCCCATAGGAAGAGTGGCCTTGGTGTGCCCTGAAGGTGGCTGAAGGGTAGCTGAGAGGGCAGGGTACTGGTGTACACTGTACTGAGGTGGACTTGGGTGCACGGTAACTCTGACTGACCCACCTACACGGGCCCACCATACATAGCACCAATACTTATTTTGGTCCCATCCTCTCTGTCTGTGGGTGCACACTCCCAGACTCTTCAAATGCGCCGCCCCTTGGAGGTTGACCTTGCTTCAGATGGAGCACCTCCATCATCAGCCTCTGGAGCTGGCCACCTAGCCCACAGCCACTCACTGCAGAGAAGACCCTAGACGTGCACCCCCTCCCGCCAGCCGTGTCCACTTTCACCTCTCTAGCGGTCCTCACACAGGGTATTCGAGGCCTGGGCAAGTTCACTCACAGATAATGGCCATGAGGGAGTTGAAGTTGCCGATGTTGAAGCACTCGCGGGCCACATCGATGAAGAACTCAATCACCTGCGCTCTCTGCTTCTTCTTGGCTGGCTGCGGAAAGGACAACCGAGCTTCAGTGGGCATGTGTTCCTCCCTCTTCAAACACCCCAATCAACCAGCCTGGCTCTCCTGTTCTTCTCAGAACCCATTCCACAGCTGAGAAGCCCAAGGCCCAGGGTCTTGGGACCCTTTGTAGCAGATGCAGCATACAGTGATGGGAATGTGGGAACAGGCTCAGGCCAGTACAATTCTGGCGCATCTTTCTTGTCTAGCCACACCGTTGTCTCTCTAGCCACCAGGAAGTGACACTGTAGGTGCACCACCACAGCCCCTCCCCACAAGGAGTCCTCTCTGCTGCAGAAAGCTGCCCACCTGAGGCTCAATTCTGCCCTTCAAATAGCAACACTAACCGATGACAGTGACGGAGCCGGGTGATGTTTAGAGAAAAGTCGACCGCGTCAGTCCGTTATGAACATCACGGGTCAGTTTCTCCCTTAGCACAAACCTCACTGCCCTGCTCACCTCTCAGCTGCTGAGCCCTAATGAGCATTGACCCTTGACCCCAGGCTCTGGCTCAGCACCTGCATCCTGTGAGCCTAACTAGCCAGTCTGTCACAGTGTGCAACCGGACAGTGGTTCTCAAGCTGTGGGTCGTGACCCACTGGGGTCAAATATCATATCCTGCATCTCAGATATTTATATCATGATTCATCACAGTAGCGAAATTATAATTGTGAGGTAGCAAAAAAATAATTTTATGGTTGGGGGGGTTACCACAACAGGAGCTGTATTAATGGATCAGCATTAGGAAGGCTGAGAAGCATGGCCTGAAGATGAAGATGTATGTCCAGAGGGCAGTGCCTTTGGTTTAAAGGGAGGGTAGATGACAGGCAGGGTTTGGCCAGGCACCTCACCTCAATGACAATGTGTCTAACACTAGGGTGACAGAGCTTCCTGCGACAGAAGCAGCCACTAGTCTGGACTTGTTTTGGAATTCAGCTTTTTAAAAATCTTGACCCATCATCTTTTTATATTCAGAAAATAACAGATGAAATGTGCACCAGTGATTGATGGTTTGGGGAAAATTGTGTGTATCCTTCAGAACACTGAATAAACAAAAATAGGCAAAACAAGGTCAATAGACACAGTGGAACCTGTAGAGATCACCTGCTGTCCCCTGCAAGTATCATTCACTAACTACGCAAACAACAGCATGGCTTTAGATTACACTGAAAACACAAATTTTAGAAAGTAATTGGGGCCTGGTATTAAATAAAGAAAAGATTTAGGAATAGATTTATTTCCAATCTCATCGTTGGCCTGGACTTTTAACATGCAATTTCTCAGTTCTTAAAGGTTAGACCCTTTTTATCTCCAAGCACCAAGTAAGGTACACACCCCAGCTGCCTGAGGCAGACAGGCCCAGACTGAGGCACACAGTAGCCAGCCCTCTGTCCCCAGCAAATAGACAGACTTTCACTTGGCTGGTGGATCCACCCTGAGATCCATCTACAGGGGACAATCACTTGAGGGAAGAGGTGAACCTGGTCTGGTACAATGGTCCAGCCAAGCCCCTGGGCTTGGGAAGGTTGGGATTCGATACATCCCCAGGTAGCCTCTGGCTGGCAGGCAGGGCCAAGCTGGCTTTACTCACCATGCAGATTTCCGTTGCTACCAGGTAGCATAGTCTGTTGAACCACTTCACGTAGGCCTCAACGTTGTTCGTCTTGTCACTGAAGCGGGGCTAGGAAAGACATGCAGGCTGAGTCTCCTTGCTGATAACTTTTTAGAGCATAGAAACAGGTCATAGTCACTATAAAGAACCCGGACAATGGAATAATCTCGAAGTCAACCAGAAACACAATGATCTGATGTGAAACCTCCTGGTCTTCTTCCTGGAGTCTGGAGGTCCTGGGCTTATCCCCAGAATCACAGTGGCAGGAGAAGGCAAAGAGGAGGGTTTGGTATAGAGCCCTGCAGTAGACTGCACACTCATGATGCGGGGGGAGGTCCTTGGGTCCATCCACAGCATCAGATGATGTACAAGTACATCAATTAATGAAGCTGTACTTCAATATTATGAGTATATACACAGAACCAATATTACCCATAGATTCTGTATTTACAAATTTGTGTACTACTTTCCCCCCCTCCAATAGCTTGTATTGCTTTTCCGTTCAATGGTGTGCAGGCACAGCAAACCAAAATATCTGAGCCATTTGCATGAGTATTTCCAGCTAAGACCGAACTAAATACAGCCACTGTGTCTTGTTTCTGCTCATATTGTGTGCAAGGATCCTTCCCCCTGCCTCTGTTTAGTATCTCTTCTCTTTCCTTTTTATGTTTTCTTTGGGGAACGGTTTCCATGTTTTGAAAGGATTCCAAGAATAATACTGGAGTGATATATTTTATTTCTAAAGCACTCAAAGGCTATGGTGTCTCCTACAGAGAAAACGTGTACTAGATAGCTCTCATTTATCTACGACTTCTACAGACATGGATAGCCAAATAGAGAGAGATGGATAGATAGACAAGTGCATGGACAAACAGATAGATCCAGAAACAGACAAGTAGGTAGATAGATTAGATACATACACAGATAAATATTTTCTTTATGTCGCCCTGGGGATTAAACTCCTGCTAGGCAAGCATTCTACTTCTGAGCTCCATCTCAGACCCAGGCATGAGTTGGCCTGGCCATTTCTCTCTTTTCTTTACCTTTTTTCCATCTACCTCTTCTACTCATTGACAAAATTATCCTGGTAGTTTTAACATACACATTTCTTTACCTTAAGTTTAATCATTTAAACAATGGTCCATGTATTTACAATACATAGAATGTTCAGCCAGTGTGTGTGTGTGTGTGTGTGTGTTACTGTGCATTACTAAGTCCAGTGTTAGTCAGTAATGCACATTAGACTGGTGTCTTTTACACATGTGCACACAACCATGGCTAGGTGTTGATTGCTTGTAGAAAATATTGAGAAAAGAACCTGATGCTGCATTTCCCCCCAGGAGCAATGGCTTAGGATTTGCTAATTTGACATTCGTGTTGGTGTTCTAGAACATAATTAATGGGAATAACAAAATCAACTCTATGCATGCATGTATGTATGTATGTTTGTATGTGTATCTATATGTATAGATTTCCATTTGAATCTTTTCCTGAGTAATAAATATTTGGGGAAAAATTCAACCTATGCTGAACATTCTGTGTGTTGTAAATACATGGACCATTGTTTAAATGATTAAATTTAAGGTAAAGAAATGTATATGTTAAAACTACCAGGATAAATTCAATGAGTAGAAGAGATAGATGGAAAAAAGGTAAAGAAAGGAGAGAAAAAGAAACAGGAAGTCAAGGAAGATGATGCCAAACGCCACAGGGGTAGATGAGGACCGACCCTTGCAGATCAGCAACTACAGTCAAATCTAAGTCCAGGATGTAAATAAAAGAGAAGTAGGAAATTGCTCATTTGGCAAATATCACTCAGCTATTCGGAGGATTCCAACTTTGAGGGTTCAACTAAAACTTTTCAGCTTTATGGTGGGCTTATCAGGACAGAGCGCCATTGAAAGCAAGGGAGGATCTGTGACAGTTGGACAGGTTTTAAGGCAAAAAAAAAATATTCTGAGGGAAAAGCACTATAGAAATAAGTAAAGGGTAACCACACAGTGATAAGAGGTTCAATTCGCTAGGAAAATATCACATTTGTGCTAAGTAACATGTCTTCAAAATATGGAGTTAGGACTGGGGAGATGATTCATTAGGTAAAGTGCTTTCCAGACAAACATGAAGACCTGGGTCTGATGCCCAGAATCTCTCTCTTTCTTACACACACACACACACACACACACACACACTCTCACTCAAGCACTCAATACACTCAAACACACACTCAAGGACACACACACTCAAGCACACACACACTCAAGCACAGACACATTCTCAAGCACACACACACACTCAAGCACACACATGCATACACACACTCAAGCACACACACATGCACAAGCACGCATGCTCATGCACAGGCACACACCAAGCTTGGTTGCATTCACTTGGAATCCGAGTGATGTGATTGTTATATTGATGAAGAGACAGGAATAAATCACAAAGAATAGTAATGGGACTCCAGCATGGATGCAGAAATCTAAAAGAATAGTTGTCAGTGAGTAACTCTGTATCTGTAAACAGGAAAATTTAAGGGAAAAGGTTAAGTTACAAAGTAACTTAAGAGAAAAGAGAAAGGCAGACAGAGTTCAGCTACCCAGGAGGCCGAGGGCAGAGGGAGCCTAAGTTCAAGGCCTAGCTGAACTAGTTAGTGAGCCTGTCACAAAATAACAACACGCAAATGGGAGACTTGGGAGTGTAGCTCCAGGGTAGAGGTCCTGCTTAGGCTATGGAACCACCTAAGTTCCATCCTTAGAATTGCTTTGGGGCAGAGGATAGAAAACCTAAACAGCCATATGGTTAGTAAATAACAGTGAGATAAACAAAGAAACAATCCAACAAGAAAAACTTGACTGGGCTAAGGAAAGTTACTCCTCTGAGAACACTCAGTCTCAAGAGTTTTCTCTGGCAAAAGCAGATGCATGCTCCAGCAATAGGCAATTCCAGTCACACACAGCAGTAAGACACACAGCAGCGGAAAGAGTAAGAGGGGCTGTAAATAGTGTCAGGCAGAGGAGTAGCCATGCAGTCTCACTCCTGAGTAATGGTGGCAGAACCTCAAAACAAAGCAGCATGCAGGACTCAGGGATACGGAGACACAAAGGTTTGTCTTATTTGTCCTGGTTTGCTTATTTCAGAATTGTAAGATAGATTCAACATTGATCTTTCAAAGCTAGTAAAAAACAGTCAGTAGTGTAGAGGAGAGCAACATGTGAGTTCTGTGACAATGCATTATCATGAAAATATCTCTTACATCCAAGAGTTGGGAACTTTTGCTAGACCTTACAACCAAGGTAGTAACACACCTTAAGCTCACTTAAGGCTGATTGGTGTCCTAAGGCTGATTGGTGTCCTGCTGTGTGCTCAGCCTGTCTGTTCCACCTGCCTCTGGGAGAACAATGTAACAACCATCTTTGTCTTAGATTTCCCACAGAAGCAGTTTTTTGCAGCCTAAGCTTTAATCTTGAATTGTGTTTTTCTTCCATGCCGCTGGCCCAGAGCAATGCGTGGTGTGCTTGAATGTATGCTATGATAACCATTTGTTGAAAAATAGCAAACAGGACAAAAGAGACCTTGTACAATAACTATCTGCCACCAGTTCTGGAAAGAGCACAGAGATAGACTGTCTGCGGGACCGCTTGTTATCTGGGAAGGTTAGAACCGGTAGCTTTACTCCGTGTAAAACTCGGTTAAAGTATTTCTGTGAGACAGTCATCATGCCTTCCTCCTGGAAAGCTGTCTAATAGAGGAGAGCCAAGCCCTTTGTTAGGGACAGATTCACAAAGACAGCATTCAGGAAGGCACAGATTCAGACACATCTGACAGACGGACAGATTGCAGGCAGGACAGAAACCGTAAGCCACACAGAGACAGAAGACACATGGAGAAGGGTAGGAGAATTTATATCTGGGCTGGCTCTTGGTCAAAGTCCAAGAGGACACACGTGCTGGATCCTTTTTGTTAATGTGATGTCGACGCATATCGGCACATCTGAGACTACTCTACTGCCTTTAATCTATGTGGGGGCAATAGAACCAGAGAAACAATCCAATGTGAGACCTCTTGACACATTAAGAAGCAAGGCACCTTTCTGATACTTGAAGACATCCTTTAATTGCAAGCACTCTAGCACGGACTGCTAAGAGTGGTCCTTTTAAAACTAGGAAAAGAAGGGTGTCATTTCTCAACACTTCTGCTTCACATGGTCCTGGGGTGCCAGCTGATGCTATAAGTAAACTCGAGCAGGGGTTTCCTGCATTAAGTAACAGTCTTAGCACTTCAGAGACTTTCGGTATGGAGGAGGATCTATAGACTATTCCTGTCCTCTTCTACCAGTGGAATTTCTATTTTATGCTTGCCACAGAAGTAAAAATAAATATGATTTCAGGGGCTGGTGGGGTTGTTCAGTGGTTGAGAGCCCTTGCTAGAAGCTCCCAGCACCACGTGGTGGCTCAGTCGCCTAGCATGCAAGAGGCCCTGGGTTCAATCCTAGCCTCCCCCTCCCCCAAGTCCTAGTCAGTACTGTCAGTTACAAAATTGACATGCAAAAACAAAACAAAAAAAACCCTCCAAAACCTGCTGTCTTAAGAGCGAGCACCTGAACTGACCACTGGTTTTCACTGAATATTATTTTGACTTGAAGAATGATAGAGAAACTCCCATTGTTCAGACTTCAGCATTTGGCTGATCTTGCCTTGAAAATGCGCATGCCTTTAATCCCAGCACTCGGGAGGCAGAGGCAGGCGGATTTCTGAGTTCGAGGCCAGCCTGGTCTAACAATCCGCAGCATTTGTTGCCAATGAAGAAGTCCAAGCTTTCAAGAGAACAATGGGAATTTACAAAGCCCTCACCCACCTCTGTGAGCTTGACAGCCTCAGGGTTTTCACAGATTTTCAACCCAACAGTGGGGAGATCTGCTCTACTCAGCATCTCTGTGTTTTGTAAAATGATGTATGGTGCTACAAAATCACATATTCAAGGTGTGTTACAGTTCGGTGGACATCACGGTGTATGGAAAGGTCACTGATATATTTTTGGATCTCGTGTTACAATGAATATTTAAAAATTAGCACTTGCATCTAACAAGAATATGGACAGATATCTCATAAGAATGTCAAGTATTTCAAATTCTCAACTACATACCTGTGAGATTCGATCCCCCTCCCTTCCCTTCAGGGATTGGCACTAGAATGGACCTAGGGGGTTCCTGAGTGGGAGGAAAGGGTTCTGCCCTTGAGCTCCAGCTCCTAGCCTGAAGACGCACATCTGCATAGTGGACGCCATTGTTCATCTGCCTAGTAAAGTCCTGTGATCTTTACCAAAAGTATGGGCAGCTTAAAAAGAGCAATTCCCATTACAGCATTTAATTTGCTCTCTCTGTCTCTGTCTCTGTCTCTGTCTCTCTCTCTTATGCGGGGCAATAAATGACACATGCTTCCAGTTCTGACTGGATCTAGCCAGTTGGTTAGACGCCCTCCTTCTGTGGCTGGGGCCCTAGGAGGAAAAATAAACTAGCTTTCAATGCTAGTGTGGCTCAACCCTCCCAATCCTTTCAAGCAAGGAGCACCAGTCAGCACTTCCTATCATAGCCGCTAGAGGGCACCAGCGCCTGCCGAAACGCACAAGGAGGACCCTCAGGTCTGACCGTGCTAGGTGCACCTTGTATCTTCTCTCTACCCCGCATTGAAGCCTGACTCAAGGTGACAGTGGGCTTCCCGACTCTCCCTCCACCCTGGTTGGGTGAGTGATCTGGTGGGTATGTCTAGCCAGTCCCCTGGGCTTTCTGGGACTCAGTGCTGGACATTTGAGCTGGAAAGGCCGGATGCCCTCCATTCTGCTCCCGGCAGCATCAAGGCTTCCCCAGTCCGTGAGATCTCCCACCTCGTGGCCACCACTGGGTAGAGGCCACTGTATTCTCAGCTCTCCCAAGAACCTTTTACCTTTGTGCCTGCCAGGGGGTCCTTGTTCACAAAAGCCTGGACAAACTCCTCGGGCCCAATGTGCTTTAGTCGCTCCTGCATGGGGAGGGGAGAAGAGTCAGAAAAGAAGGAGAGGCACACACTGGGGAGGAGGCACACGCTGGGAGGCATCAAGGGCACAGTCAGGGGTGTGGGTGTGGCAGGGAGGTGCTGTCTTAAGCCTCTGGACCCCTTGTGTTTGGGGAGAGGTCAGCTCATTCCCTTTTACCAGCATGAAGGAGGTCTCAGCTGCTGCTCTGGAAAACTGGGAGAGCAACCTCCCCCTACTTCCAGCCCTCTGTGTGTGTGTGTGTGTGTGTGCGCGCGCGCGCATGTGTGTCCCAAATGGCAAGTTCCTTAGGTCTGAGAAGACCACACAGTGAATGGCATCAGAATGAGAGTTCGAACCCCATTCCTCTGTCCTCCGCCTAGACCCTTAGTTGCCACCTGCAGTCCTCCTGTCCCAGGCATAAGAATCCTGAGGGACCGCTCTAGAGTCTTCTGCAGGCGTACATTGGACTTGGATGAGCTATGCTGGGCTATGCTGAGATCAGGAAAGACAGGTTAGGGACAGTGTTTGCTATTCTAGTGGCTCTTTCCCTGGGTCCCACTCACCAGCTCCACGTGGGTCAGTTGCTGGGCCAGCGTGTAGGGGTCACTGCAGACACCCAGGAGCTCCTTGTGGATGGAGGCTGGAGGCTTGGTCCTGTAGGAGATGGGCTTGTCGGCCCCCACCAGGCTTTCTGGTCCCTGGCCAAGTGACGCCAATTTCTGGTGCAGAGTCTGCAGGAGCTGGTGCACCCTGCTCCCGTAGGTCTAGGGTTGGGGTGAGGGGAGAGGGCACTCAGGCCTGAAGACCCACACCCCAAACTCAACCCCAGTTGCAGGCTCCTGGGCTCCAAAGTGTGTGTGTGTGTTGACTGTGTGTGGTGTATGTGTGTACATGTTTTTTGTGTGTGTTTTGAATGTGTGAGGATGTGGTATGGGTGTGTGTGGTATGTGTATGGTGTGTCTGTGTGGTGTGTGTGATGTGTGTGTGTCTGTGTGTGGTGTATGGGGTGTGTGTGTTGCCTCTGTGGATAAGGCCAGGTACCAGCAAATACCCTGGGATCATTGGACATGTGGTGGTTGGGGCTGAAGTGAAGGCCAGCTGGGGAGAAGGCTGTGGGTTACAGGTGGGGGCTGAGAAAATGCTTCAGGCAGAACATCTCTGGCTAAAACGTACCAGCTATTTCTGGGCTCCGGGACAGAGAAGGTCGGGCAAACCAGCGAAGGAAGGAAGAGGAGGATGGGAAAGCACAGGGCAGACCCAGCCCTGGAAGATTGGCCTCTTACTGGCTCAAGTGGGAACCATCCTGGTCCTCAAGCCTGGCTCAGAACCAGGCTGTGAACCAGCCTCACTCTCCTGCCTAAGTTCCTGGCAATGTCACCTTCCTCACAGGACCCCAGCTAGAATGATGCTATGATGCTGTGTGGGGCAGGAAGCGCCATCTTTGTTATAAGGACCCAGCCCATCTCTGGGCATGCAGGATGCACTCGGTGAATGGTGCAAGGACAAACTTTCTCAGCATGGAGCTTGGAGGGACAGCCTGCTTTGGACTGTTCCCTGAGCTGGGGGCAGGGACAAGAGGTTCCTAGGGGCAACCTCCACTCACAATGGGAAACCCACCAGCTCTCCTTCAGAGACCATATTTCTGTCTTTTAAAAAAGATAATTTTTTAAATTAAAAACAAAAACAAATTAGATGCATATGTGTTTGTTTGCGTGCTGGTGCCACACCAGTACAGGTGCCCTGGCAGGCACCAGGGCCCTGGAGCTTGAGTTACAGGTAAGCTGTGATGCTAGTGTGGATGCTGGGAACTGAACTCTGGTCCTTCTGATCTTAACTGCTGAGCCATGTCAGTCCCAGAGACATGATTTCTAAAGAGAGATGCCATTAGCTTAGCTGGATTTATTGAGATGTCCACGTATCCCAAGTGTATCTCAAGAGTTTTGGCCTTTAACCCTGAGGGCCTGTGGCAAATATGTCTTCTAGAGACATCTCTCCTTCTTATGCATCAAGGAGCTGGCCTGAGAGCTGGCCGAGGAGTGGCAGGCAGTTGGGAAACTTGTTCTCTCTGCTGCACTTGTGGTTCATCTGTGGAACCCTCCTTCTGCTCCAAATTACAGGGCCTTGGCCATGAACACTGACTGCCAGCCTAGCTCTACACGGGAGCAGGCCTGTGGGAGGGAGGCCTCTGGAGGCCTGTGCAGGTGGCTTAGCGGGTTACAGAGCCACTGCCAGGCCACCAGTCCCTCTGAGCCCTTGATCTGAGCCTTCTTCACTACCTAATACCATTGCCAGGACAGAAGGGAAAGGTAGAGATACAGGGCCCTGGATTCCCACTTAGCTATACAGGTCCCGCCTCCTCCACGGGCTCCAGAGGGCCCATTGAGGTATTTATACTATGCAGTGTGGGGAGAGAAGGGCCCAGAGGAAGCCGGAAACAGGCTCAGGTCCTGGGTGGGAAGAAAGGTACAGGAAGGGGAAGCGACTTCTACCCTGCCTGGCCCACCTCGTCACACGGGGAGATGCGGCCCACCACGTCTGTCAGGTGTCCAATGGTGGACTCCTCTTCAAAGTCCCGTGGGAAGGTCTCAGTCCACTCGGCTAACAACTGGAGCAATTTGGCACCAAACTTCCGGACTCGGGCCTGCAAGGGAAAGCAGGGGCCACTTGGTGGGGCTGTAGCAAGCCTCTCACTGAGCGGGCTCTGCCCATTACGGGCCCTTGCCGTAGTTGTGGTAAGCCTCAGGCTACCTGTGCCCTGCAGCAGGGAGAGAACAACAGAGCAGAGGGTGGGAGGGGAGACACCTTGGCTCTGCTCACACCCAGGATGGAGGTGAGACAGACATACATTTTGAGACCAGGTCCATCTCATTTCTACCACCGACAGCATCCCTGGCCTCTCCCTTTCCTAGGGTCGGGATATCTTAGTTTTCCCATGGGGCTCCTCCTCTCTCTCCAGAGAGACAAGCCCTGCTGATTGACTCAGGGATAGAACTATATGAATCCTGGCCAATCAGATCCCGGGATTCTAAGGCATCACGTGACTGCACGCAGCGGAGCATGTGACCTAAGCTTGGTCAATGAAATCTCAACCTTTTACCTTTAAAGGTCTTCCCGCGTAACTGAGAAGTTAGATGGTCACCCTGACAAAGGAGACCACCTACCATTGTGCAGGAGAATCAGCCGGCACAAGGGGAGGCCTGTGGTCCCAGATAAAACCAGGCGGGGAGCATCAGAGTAGGAAAACCCATGTCCTGTTGGGTGATTTGGGCTCCTCAAAGAGAAGTACCTACTGCTGGGCGAGCTCGTGAGTCAGTCATGGCCTTTTGCTTGGGCCAGTTGAAGCTGGGTTTCTGTACCCAAAAGCCTGACTGACGCAGGCATAGAAAATTACAGGATCAGGCAGGGAGAGGAGAAAGGGTCTGCGGAGGCATAGCATAGAGAAGCCATCCTCATACAGAAAAGGAATGTAACTGAAAAGAAATTGTGCAGAGGCATGGGGCTACCGGTGGTAAGGGCCCTAAAGAGTAGGTTCTGGGGGCTCAGGTCTAGCTTTAATAGATCTCACAGGACTTTGGAAAAAGGCACAGGGATAAGGGCGGCCTATTCTTGCAGGTTCTGGGCCTCAGTTAAGTGAGAAGCTTAATAGGTGCCCTTTCCAGAGGATGGAGTAACCACTGCCTCCCTCAAAAGCTGACGCTGTGAGGTCAGATCCAGGGGGTACCTATGCACGCAGAGCCGCGCCCTGCCCAGGTCCTCACCTTGTCCAGCACCGGCTTGTCCAGCTGTTGCTGCTCTATGCACAGGTGACACACCCGAGCCAGGAGCTCTCGGGGCTCGATGAAGAGACGAGAGCTCAGCAGGAAGGTGAAGATGTAGGTTTTCTGGTGAGGATAGCACACAAACTCATCAGCGCACAGAGGATGTGTCATCAGCCTGACCCGGGACCAGGGCTGACCATTCCCAGCCCTGTCACCTGTGCCGTGCTCTCCAGCCCCTTCCCCATGCCAGGCGGCGGCTCACCCACCTCGGGATAGTAATCGGCTGTGGGCACGAGGTGTTGGATCAGGGTGTCCAAAGAGGCTGAGGATGGAGCTCCATCCAGGAGGGGCTGCCCGGCCTGCTCTCCTTCTGTGGATTCTGTGGGAGGCGGGCTGAGGCTGCCTGGGGTGACCATGTCGGAGGCAGTCAGTGTCCGGGGCATGCCTGCCTGCAATGGCAAGAAACAGTTGGGGGTAGCTGAGTGGGAGCCCACTGATTCTCTGGGTTCTAGGCTGGAGAACTATGCCTCTGACTGGCCACACTTTTGTTCAGTGAGCACTCGTGAGAGGCTGCCAGTGTCCCCCACTTCACAGCCCAACACCCATTCTCCATTTTCTTATAGCCTCCCCAATTCTTCCCCCAGGAATAATCTCTTCTTCACTGTTTCTCCAGAACCATCTTTCCCCGGAAAACACATCCTTAATAGTTGGTTACCCCTCTACTTCTCTCTATCTTTATAATTCAGGCTGGCCTGCAACTCACAGTAATCCCCCTGCTTCAGAGTCTTCCTCTGCCTGCACTCTAGAGGTGAGCTACCAAGGGCAGGAAAAGTTGTTTGTCCAAGTCCTTAATAGTCCTTAACGTCCATCTTGCCCCAGCTACTGGCCACAAAAATAGACTCAGGATTGAACCTGATCCAGATTAGGGGTTCAGGAACAATCCCAGAGTTTCCTTGACACTTGGAAGCTATTGTTCCCCTGAGGTCCCATTGACTAGATTTTGGGGAATGTAAACTTGACATTGTTGGTTCATCTCAGCATTGTGAGGAGCTAGGAAAGCAGGCACACTCCTTTTTGGAGGGGGAGAGCTGGGGTTGACTGCCTGTGCACAATACCTGTGGCCTCTATGGCTGAGCTAACATCCCAGCTCGCTTTGCTATTTCATTTTGAGGCAGGGTCTTGCTAAGTTGCCCAAGTTGGTTTTGTATGTTCTCTGTAGTCTAGGCAGGCCTTGAACTTATTATGGTCCTCATGCATTAGCCTACAGAGTAGCTCCAAATTCACATCTGACCCCTAGTGGGCATCAGTGGATTTTCATTGTGAGCCCTATTGTAGGCCTGGGGGCTTCTGTCAGTTGGTGGTGTAGCTAAGGACCCTCTGTGGGCATTTCAGTGTTCTCCCTATGTAGGCCTTCTCTAGACCAATGCTGAGCTCTTCTGTGGCCTGGCCAGCAGAGGGCGTATGCGCATTTTAACAGGGAGCCCGTGCTTCATTCCATTTCTTCCACACATGCCTGTAGGTCTGTGAATGTTGAAAAAATTCCAGCCTAGACAGTCAGGTCACCCCTTTTTCTCAAACACAGAATCTTATGGGCTCACCCCCTGAAAGACTCTGGCTTTGCCTGCCTTTTCTGTCCTCCAGTGACCCTTACCTAGAGACAGAAAGACAGGAGGCCAGAACCCACTCAGGGATGAGGGGAACTTCTCCAGAGGGCTGTCCACAGTCTGTGGTGTGGGAGGTGCTGGGATGGGTTACAGAATTAGCGAGTGCTTGGTCAGTCCGTGTGGATGGCAACCTGGACAGCCCTGACCTTGGTGACAGTCACAGCTTAATTTTACCTCCCTAGCAATCTCCAACATTCAATTTTCAGTCCTGAAAACGCAAATTTCACAAACCACCTCTTGCCCATCTGTGTGGGGAAGCCGGTGCAGATGAAGATGGGGGGGCGTGGAGGGAGATCCTGAAGGTTTTCAGTGGAGAGGGTGGCCATCTCTGGAAACAGCAGGTGCTAGCTCTGTCTCATGCCTGGGGCTCAGCACCTGGTTCTAACTCACATGCCAAAATATGTGCGCTTCAAAGTTCCCCTCTCCTGTGTAATGCCTCCCACCTCTTCACTTTGCAGCCTGTCCTGGATTACAGTCCAATTTTCTCCCAGATTGGCCAGTGACAGTGTGGAGGTGACACTGAAACCCTCCGTGGGGCAGGACAGTGGTCTGCCAGGTGGTGGGAGAATCACAGAGGGACGATTCACAAGTCAGTCAAGGAACCTCTCAGAACATCCCTAGGCTTGGCTCAGCTCTGGGCACTTGATGTCCTTGGTGTTGGGTGGCTAGATCCCTAAGCTTATGCTATGAGCTGAAGGGATGTCCTACAGAGGTGACCTGAGAGGGGATGGGTTGCCAAGTAGGAGCGTGGGGAGGCCACTGACTTGAGGACTGAGGGAAGGAATGAGACTGTGGAAAAGCAAGCCTGTCATGGGACCAACAAGGGGAAGGTAGGGTGATTGTGAAAAAGTGTGCTTGGGTGGCCAGGGCCAGGTGCCTCAGGTCCTAAGTGACAAAGTGGTGGATGAGGGCAAGCACAGATGAGCACATCAAGCAAGCGTCTGTGTGTGGAGACACACGTCTTTCCAGGCAGCACACCGAGGCACCAGGCCAGGCCCCCATGTCCTTTCCTGTAAGTATGAATGACTGTGGGATCGGTCTCTTACCTGTCACCCATAGCTTCTTCACACAAATGCAATATGAGCACTTATCTTCCCGTTTCTTTATTACACATAAAACAGCGTAGCCCCCACGCTGCCCCGTTCTGGATTCTTGTCATTAGCACTACATCTCAGAAACAGGCCAGGGTTTGTTTCATCTTTTGCCTAAAATATTTTGTTTTAACTTTTTTTTAAAACAAAACAAAACAAAACAAAACAAAACCTCCAGGCCTGAAGAGATGCTCTTCAGTTCTTTTTTTTTTTTTTTTTTTAAGATTTATTTATTTATTTATTATATGTAAGTACACTGTAGCTGTCTTCAGACACTCCAGAAGAGGGAGTCAGATCTTGTTACGGATGGTTGTGAGCCACCATGTGGTTGCTGGGATTTGAACTCCGGACCTTCGGAAGAGTAGTCGGGTGCTCTTACCCACTGAGCCATCTCACCAGCCCTTGTCTTAACTTTTAAGACCATCTTATTCACTGTTTGTGTGTCTAGGAGTAATTTCTTAAAGTCCCTGGTGAAGCAGCCTAAATGTCCGTCAGTGGATGACTACATAAACAAGACTAGATCTGTGTGAAGAAATCGTATTCTACTTAAAAGAAGGAGACAATCCCGCTATGTCTTACAGCATGGAGAAGCACTGAGGATGCTGAGTTAGGGACAGAAGACAGTTACAAAAAAGACAAAAGCTGGCCTGGGGAGATAGAGGGAGACAGAGCAGCGTACTTCTCCTGTAACTCAGGCTGGACGGAATTCCATGCCCTCTTTTGGTCTCCAGGGGTCCCTGCACTCTCCCTCCTGCTCTCTTTCTCTCCTCCCCTCCCTTTCTCCCTCTTTTCCTCCCTCTAACTGTCTGAATTTCTCTCTTGGCCTTTTTGGTGGCATGCGTCAGCAGGCTTCACTAGTGCTGTAACAAATTCCTAAGATAGTCAATGCATCAAGATAAACAGTTTATTTCAGCTTACTGTTTTCAAGCTTCTTTTTGGTCAGTGACCGGCTGGTCTCATTGCTTTGGGCCAGTGGAGGCACCATGATAGGGCACTTAGTAGGAAAAACAAAACAAAACAAAACAAAACAAAACAAAACAAAACAAAAGAAAACAAAACAAAACACCACCTCACTGGCTTTAGCTGGTAAGTGAAAGAGATGAAGGGCAAGAACTCAGCCACCATAGTCCTCTTCGAGGGCATGGCCTCAGTGATCTGAAAAGCTCTCACTACGTTCTGCCTCTTAAAGGTTCACCACTTTTCACCAAGTTTTGATGCACGGGCTTCTGGAGGAGCATCAAGACCCTAACTAGAGTGAGACCAGGTATAAGTTACTTGGATCATCGCTGTGATTAAATACCCCGAGAAACACAGCTTATGGGAGAAACGGTTCATTTGGTCATGGGCAGAGAAGTCATGGCAGCTGGAGCTAGAGGCATCCAGTCACATTGCACCCATAGTGACAAAGCAGAGAGTAATAAAGGCTCATGCTCAACCCGGCTTTCTCCTTTTTATACAACCCAGAACCCGAGCTTAGGTACACCCTGTGCTGATTCCTTCTGGGGTAATCGTCCCCACCTTAACCTAGTCAAAATAACCTCATGGGCATGGCTGGAGGCTGACCTAATCAAGATAATGAATTCCTCTCTATTGTTTTTTTTTTTTTTTTTCAAGACAGGGTTTCTCTGTGTAGCCCTGGCTGTCCTGGAACTCACTTTGTAGACCAGGCTGGCCTTGAACTCAGAAATCTGCCTGCCTCTGCCTTCCAAGTGCTGGGATTAAAGGTGTGCGCCATCACGCCTGGCAATTAATTCCTCATAAAGGCAGTCAGCATTAGCCATCACAGTCCACAAATAGATGAGATCTATACGCTACAAGGCTGCCTGTGTGTCTTTCATTCAGGAACCTAGACCACTGGGACAGGCGTCCAGGAACAAGCACCTGAGATTAGAACTATCAATCAGCTACAGCAACAGAGCCTTGCACTGCCAAGTCCATTCTGGGGCTTGTCCCGGCAAGTGCCCTTGTTTTCGCCCTAGCAGAAAAGCTGTGGGTCACCTATCGTCATGTGGCTTTCACCGTGTTGAGGTCACTGCTTCCTGGTGTGTTGGGTGTTTTGGTTTGTGAACAGTGTTCAACGTTGCCAATTCTTGTTCTGCACTGAGATGACCGTGCATGCGTGCTTTCCTGTGAGTGTGCATTGCACCACGTTTCAGTAGACCCATCCTTGCATTCCACCCATAGGTCCCACTTAGCTCCATTGTAGAATCCTGTTTAATGTGCTGTTAAATGTGGTTTGATAGTTTTTTGTTGTTGCTGCTGCTGCTGAGGACTTTTGCGTCGATGTTTCTGAAGAAGTATTGCCCTTGAATTTTCCTTTATTGTGGATGTTGTGACTGTTAAGCATTCACAAATCCCCAAAGACCACCAAGGAGTTGATTCACCAAGGATGCGATCACACTAGGGTCTTTTTTATTCAAGCTTGAGCTCCGGGTCACAGCTGATGCTGACACAGCAGGATGACGGGAGGGTGAAGCCCCGAGCCCAGTTTTAAGCAAGCATTTATAGAGGCAAGCACACAAGCAAGGTGTGTGTGTGTGTGTGTGTGTGGGGGGGGTGTTCTAGCCTGGCACACATCTGGTTGGAGGGCCATTATGGAATTTTGTTGCCCTTTAAAATAATTGGCTGTGCTGGGAGCTTAACTTAACTTCTGCTTTCCTCCTGATTGGTGGTTGTCAGGTGCAGGCTTGACTGAGAGTAACCTGGAAACTTAGTACTGGGGCAGGCTTGTTACTTAATTCAAGTTCAACCTTAGGTCAGCTTCTCTAAGACGGAGTCTGAACCTAAGAGCAGGTCTGGTCTCTCAGTAGGGTCTGTGGATCAGACCAAATGCTTGTCAGATAGTGTGAGCTAGGACGCATCCCCCAGTTCAATTATTGGTAAAAGTTTGAAAGGATTTATATTAACTGTTCACACACTTAACAGCGAAGTCTTGCACTTTTCTCTGTTGGTGGCTTCTGATTACTAATGGATCTCTAAACTAGTCTCAGGGCTTCCTCAAACCTTCATTTCTTTGTAATTTGGATGCCATAACTTTTGTGTTTCTAGAAATTTCCATTCATTTACCTAGCTTATTCAATTTTTTTTTTTTTTGGTTTTTTGAGACAGGGTTTCTCTGTATAGCCCTGGCTGTCCTGGAACTCACTTTGTAGACCAGGCTGGCCTCAAACTCAGAAATCCGCCTGCCTCTGCCTCCCGAGTGCTGGGATTTAAAGGCGTGCGCCACCACGCCCGGCGTTTATTCAATTTCTTGAATTGAGCATGACATTACGACCACCCTTCAACATCTGCAGCACTGGTTCTGTTCAGTTGTTCTTCTTTTTCTTTTTTTTTTAATTTTTAATATTTTTATTACATATTTTCCTCAATTACATTTCCAATGCTATCCCAAAAGTCCCCCATAGCACCCCCCACTTCCCTACCCACCCTTTCCCATTCTTTTGGCCTATATTGGGGCATATAAAGTTTGCAAGTCCAATGGGCCTCTCTTTCCATTGATGGCCGAGTAGGCCATCTTTCGATACATATGCAGCTAGAGACAAGAGCTCCGGGGTTCTGGTTAGTACATCATGTTGTTCCAACAATAGGGTTGCAGATCCCTTTAGCTCCTTGGGTACTTTCTCTAGCTTCTCCATTGGGAGCCCTGTGATACATCCAATAGCTGACTGTGAACATCCACTCCTGTGTTTGCTAGGCCCCGGCATCGTCTCACAAGAGACAGCTATATTTGGGTCCTTTCAGCAAAATCTTGCTAGTGTATGCAATGGTGTCAGCGTTTAGAAGCTGCTTATGGGATGGATCCCTGGACACGGCAGTCTCTAAATGGTCCATCCTTTCATCACAGCTACGAACTTTGTCTCTGTAACTCCTTCCATGGGTGTTTTGTTCCCAATTCTAAGAAGGGGCACAGTGTCCACACTTTGGTCTTCATTCTTCTTGAGTTTCATGCGTTTAGCAAATTGTATCTTATATCTTGGGTATCCTAAGTTTTGGGTTAATATCCACTTATTAGTGAATACATATTGTGTGAGTTCTTTTGTGATTGTGTTACTTCACTCAAGATGATGCCCTCCAGGTCCATCCATTTGGCTAGGAATTTCATAAATTCATTCTTTTTAATAGCTGAGTAGTACTCCATTGTGTAAATGTACCATAATTTCTGTATCCATTCCTCTGTTGAGGGACATCTGGGTTCTTTCCAGCTTCTGGCTATTATAAATAGGGCTGCTATGAACATAGTGGAGCATGTGTCCTTTTTACCGGTTGGGACATCTTCTGGATATATGCCCAGGAGAGGTATTGCTGGATCCTCCGGTAGTACTATGTCCAATTTCCTGAGGAACCGCCAGACTGATTTCCAGAGTGGTTGTACAAGCTTGCAATCCCACCAACAATGGAGGAGTGTTCCTCTTTCTCCACATCCTCGCCAGAATCTGCTGTCACCTGAATTTTTGATCTTAGCCATTCTGACTGGTATGAGGTGGAATCTCAGGGTTGTTTTGAGTTGCATTTCCCTGATGATTAAGGATGTTGAACATTTTTTCAGGTGCTTCTCTGCCATTCGGTATTCCTTCAGTTCTGAGCCCCATTTTTTAATGGGGTTATTTGAATTTCTGGGGTCCACCTTCTTGAGTTCTTTATATATATTGGATATTAGTCCCTTATCTGATTTAGGATAGGTGAAGATCCTTTCCCAATCTGTTGGTGGTTTTTTTGTCTTATTGATGGTGTCTTTAGCCTTGCAGAAGCTTTGCAGTTTCATGAGGTCCCACTTGTCAATTCTCGATCTTAAAGCACAAGCCATTACTGTTCTATTCAGGAATTTTTCCCCTGTGCCCATATCTTCAAGGCTTTTCCCCACTTTCTCCTCTATAAGTTTCAGTGTCTCTGGTTTTATGTGTAGTTCCTTGATCCACTTAGACTTGACCTTAGTACAGGGAGATAGGAATGGATCGATTCGCATTCTTCTACATGTTAACAACCAGTTGTGCCAGCACCATTTGTTGAAAATGCTGTCTTTCTTCCACTGGATGTTTTTAGCTCCCTTGTCGAAGATCAAGTGACCATAGGTGTGTGGGTTCATTTCTGGGTCTTCAATTCTATTCCATTGGTCTATTTGTCACTATACCAGTACCATGCAGTTTTTATCACAATTGCTCTGTAGTAGAGCTTTAGGTCCGGCATGGTGATTCCACCAGAGGTTCTTTTATCCTTGAGAAGAGTTTTTGCTATCCTAGGTTTTTTGTTATTCCAGATGAATTTGCAGATTGCACTTTCTAATTCGTTGAAGAATTGAGTTGGAATTTTGATGGGGATTGCATTGAATCTGTAGATTGCTTTTGGCAAGATAGCCATTTTTACAATGTTGATCCTGCCAATCCATGAGCATGGGAGATCTTTCCATCTTCTGAGATCTTCTATAATTTCTTTCTTCAGAGACTTGAAGTTTTTATTATACAGATCTTTCACTTCCTTAGTTAGAGTCACGCCAAGATATTTTATATTATTTGTGACTATTGAGAAGGGTGTTGTTTCCCTAATTTCTTTCTCAGCCTGTTTATTCTTTGTGTAGAGAAAGGCCATTGATTTGTTTGAGTTAATTTTATATCCAGCTACTTCACCGAAGCTGTTTATCAGGCTTAGGAGTTCTCTGGTGGAA
The DNA here is from genome assembly GCF_978045245.1 of Mus caroli. NCBI lineage: Eukaryota > Metazoa > Chordata > Mammalia > Rodentia > Muridae > Mus > Mus caroli. The sequence goes on from NW_028227268.1 coordinate 73,130,281, forward strand.
TTTTTAGGGTCACTTATATATACTATCATATCATCTGCAAAAAGTGATATTTTGACTTCATCTGTTCTTCTTTTTCTTCAGGACTTTTGGGAGCTCTTGGAAGAGGTATGAGTCCCAGGTTTTTCTCAGGGCCTAGAGCAAGTCTGTTGTTTGGACAGGTGCCTGGAGTTGGTATCTAGGGTCTCAGCCAGCTCAGGGTACTGGTAAAGTGGCTAATCTGCTGGGCTGCTTCTTCAGGAACAAGGAACAACCTGTGCCCGTAGGGGTTGAAGCCATGAACACAGGGCTCTTTCCACGGGTCTAGATAAAGAACTTGCTCTACCTACTCCAGACAGGTTCTGACCTCCAGAGGTTTCAGTAAGAAACAAAGTCTGTTTCTCACTGATGAAGTGGAAACTTAAGGGTTCTTTGGAAAGTTGGTTGGATGGTGTTTTGCTGAGACAAACACGGGAAGGAACGTTTAGCTGAAGTGGGCACAGGTAAAAGACCAAGGCAGACTCGTGAAGGAAAGTTTAGCTAAAGCAGACACAGGTAAAAGGATGTTTTGCTAAAACAAGCATGTGAAAGGGCATGTGATAAAAGATTCCTTGCTAACAACATGCATGTATTGGTCCTTCTTACACTGCATACTTGAACTGCACTTGTTAGGACTGCATAGAGAGAAACACATCAAGAAACATCTGGTGGTGTGCTGCAGTTTCTTGCCGCTTCTGAGGACTCAGGCTGATTGACAAAGTGATGTCAACTAAGGCAGACACACATGCTGAGGCAAGGTCTGTGGAGGACACATGACATTTGGACGATATAAATAGGACTTGACAGACAGTGGCTGAGGCTGAACTTGGCTTGCTTATAGAGCTAGCGGTACAACGTTTGTGGCTCTTCTTTTTTTTTTTAATTTTTTATTAGGTATTTTCCTCATTTACATTTCCAATGCTATCCCAAAAGTCCCCCATACCCTCCCCCCATCCCCCCTACCCACCCACTCCCACTTTTTGGCCCTGGCGTTCCCCTGTACTGGGGCATATAAAGTTTCCAAGTCCAATGGGCCTCTCTTTCCAGTGATGGCCGACTAGGCCATCTTTTGATACATATGCAGCTAGAGTCAAGAGCTCTGGGGTACTGGTTAGTTCATAATGTTGTTCCACCTATAGTTTGTGGCTCTTCTGTCTTCACTGATCTCCACTTCACCTGAGAGAGGCACAGCTGAGAACTTCTGTCCTGGTCCCTCCTGCTGACTCGAGCCGAGGCTGAAGTCTGGCTGTCTCTACTAGGTAGAGCCACCACTGCTGACTCATGTTTGCTATCCTGACTCTACAAAACTGGGTTGCTGGTGTATCCCTAAAGTGTTTGGGAGTGGATCAAGTTGCTGCTGCTGACCTGTCAACTGAACTTCCGATTTCCAGACAACACAGATGGGAGTTGCTCCAAAACCCTTTCTAAACAGGTCCACTCCCCCCCCCCCCCGTATCCTCTCTTTCCCACTACCTCTGGTGAGTGGTGGGCTAAAAGAGGGGTTAAAATGTTTAAAAACCATCATTAAAAATAAGGTTTAAAAATATTAAGTTTACACAGTCACATAAACCTTAAAGGATAAAGTTCTTTCATTAGATGGTCTCTCACTTCACAGTAACAAACGTAGGCCCTAGGTGGTAACTGAGCAGACAAGGTCACCCGTGGGACACTTGTGGCCTTCCCTGCATCCCTGGCTCCCAACTCGAGACCAAGCTCTTGTCCTTGACCCTGTGAAGTGGGACTTGATAAACATTGAGTTGAGGGCAGATGTGGCTTGAATATTCAGCAGGGCACAGAGTCTGGAGGCCGAGGAGGACCACCCTAACATGAGGGATCCTCAGGACAGCCCAGCCTTCCAGGATTAAGGATACCCCTGAGCATGGCCTGCTGGATTCAGCTGATGGAGAGAGACTCCAGTGTCCAGCCCTGCCCTCCCCTTGCACAGGAGCATTGTGGGTGGCTAGAGGAAGCCACTCTATGCAGATTTTGACCATGCCATGTCATTTCTAGCTTTTCCAATCTTGTCTAGCTAGCCTCTAGGGTCCCCATCTTCTGCCTTGGCAAAAATTGGGATTGAGGCATGTCTCATTTCACCAGAAGGACTCCTGTCTGTTCTCTGTAGCCTGGAGGATGCTGTGGCCTCTCATAGGCCTAAGGCTTCCCTAGGTTGAGAATTCACCTGACTTTATCCACAGGGGGCTGGTGACAGCACTGGCTGGGAGACTGGTGACAGCACTGGCTGGGAGAGGGATGCTGAGCTGACTTATCTGGGGCTCCAGATGGCCCCCTGCTCCCGCTGACAGACCCTGCTGCTTCCACACTTCTAGAAGCAGTGGGTTTGGAGAGCTCGGGGCACTTGCAGGCAATCTGTTGTTGCAAGTGGAGAGAAAAAGCCTCACAGTAGATTGGTAGCTGAAAATAGAGTTCTCCAAAGAGGCGTGAGTCGGCTTCTCCCCGCTCCGTTATCCATCCTCAGTCATGTTGACAATTATTTCCTAAACCTTACTTTGAAGAGCTGTCCCACTTAACGGATCCCCCAAACTATAGCAAAGGGCAGATGTTTCTACCTCCCAATGACGCTTTTTTAATCTTAGGTTGAGACAGAGTGTCCTACTATGCAGCTCTGGCTATTCTTAAACTCGAAATGTAGACCAGGCTGGACTTAACTCACAGAGGTCCTCTGACCTCTGCTTCATGAGTGCTGGGGTTAAAGGCATGTATCACCACACCCGGCTCTAATCGCTGTGCTGCTATTGTTGTTGTTGTTGTTAATTTATATGTTGTTGTTATTTATTTATATTATTAATTTATATATATTGTTAATTTATGTTTTATTAATTTATATTATTTATATGTTTTATTTTAATTTATCTGCATTATGTATATGCACCATATGCCTGGTGCCCATGGAAGTCAGAGAGTGTGTCAGATCTCCCGGAACTGGAGTTTCAGCTATCATGTGGCTCACAAAAAACCCCTCAGATCTTCTGCAAGAGCTGAGTGCTTTTAAGCCCCCAGCCCCCACCCCAAACCCCACCCCACCATGCTTCTTTGCTTCCAGAAATCACTTCTTTGGACTGGCTGGCATCCAAGTCATGGAAACTAGAGGAAGGGTAGGGGTGAATGAATCTTGGTTAATAGAATTATAGCATCCTTTTCCCACTGAGCCGGTGGCCCAGGTTATACAATTGTAGTAACTCCCAAGCCTTGTTTGGAGACCATGGAGAAGTGTCCTTTTGATATTTCCCCCTCATCAATAAAACAATTTAAAAACAAGTATTATTATAATAAAACAAACATCTGTGACATCCCAAGCTAATGAAATAAGCATTACTGATAGTAAAAAGTCTGTCCTGCCCTTCTGTCCTGGCCTCACTATTCACTCTAACTTTTGCTGGGTAAGCATCTTGACTTCTGTGCTAAGAGTTTCCTGCTTTTATTTCTGATTTTTCCTATATATCTATCACTAAGCAATATATAGCGATATATTGCTTAATTGATGGAGATATAGGAGATGAATTTATTAATGGCTGAGAAATGCGTCATTAGGTGATTTCATCATTGTGTGAGCACTGGTGCATACTTGTACAAATCTAGACCAGATGGTGCAGCCTATTATGTACACCAAGTGTGTGTGTGTGTGTGTGTGTGTGTGTACATATGCCAGTGTTCCTAGGACTATGAGGAACACAAAAATATGAGAGTAAACCAAAGACAAGAGAAAATGATTCAATCAAGAGAAGTGATAAACATGTAGCTATCAAATTGTGCCCATGTGACATGACATGCTTATTGTCAATTGGGATGGCTAGTATTGTTGATCGACAATGAACCACCGAGGAGATGGGCCTTTAAGTATGCCTGTGGGGAGTTATCTTGATTGTACTAATTGAGGTAGCAAGACTTTCCCACTGTGGGTGTCAAGCAAGCCTTGAATGGAATGCTGGACCTTATAAATGGAGACAGGGGAGTGGAGAGCAGCACTCATTCATTGCTGCCTTCTGATTGTGGATGCAAAGTCATTGGCTCATTCAAGCTCCTGCTGCCTTGATTTGCCTACCAGGATGGACTGTACCACTGTGAACTGTGGTCTAGAACAAGTCTTTTCTCCCTTATGTTGACCCTGTGGGTATTTTATCACAAAGAAAACAATAGCGCCAGGCAGTGGTGGCTCACGCCTTTAATCCCAGCACTTGGGAGGCAGAGGCAGGCAGATTTCTGAGTTCGAGGCCAGCCTGGTCTACAGAGTGAGTTACAGGACAGACAGGACTACACAGAGAAACCCTGTCTCGAAAAACAAAACAAAACAAAACGGGTGGGGCTGGAGAGATGGCTCAGCGGTTAAGAGCACTGACTGCTCTTCCAAAGGTCTTGAGTTCAAATCCCAGCAACCACATGGTGGCTCACAACCATCTGTAATGAGATCAGATGCCCTCTTCTGGTGTGTCTGAAGACAGCTACAGTGTACTTATTTATAATAAGTAAATTCTTGGGCCGGAACAAGCAGGGACTGAGCGAATGGGGCCGACCGGAGCAAGCAGAGGTCCTGAATTCAATTTCCAGCAGCCACATGAAGGCTCACAACCGTCTGTACAACTACATAAATACTCATATACATAAAAATAAATAAATAAATCTTAAAAAAGAAAACAATAGCAACAAGACCACCACCCAAACCTAAGACAGCAAGCACAACCATTATCAAGTTCATTATCCTAATTAACAGAAGCTGTGTTTTAAATTGGAAATGTCCCACCCAGGTTTATGTGTTTGAAACTTGGCTCCTCGATAGAGCTGTAATTTTGGGAGATTGTCTAACCTCTGGGGTGTGAAGCTTAGCTGGGGGAGTGCAATAGATCACTAGGAAGGTTGTAGCCACCACTGCTTCCTGGTCTGGTCACCCACGTGAGGTCACAGCTCCTGTCACTGTGGCCAGGAGCTATGCTGCCAGCCTTCCTTGCCATGCTAAACTAGAGCACGCTGGTGCCGTGAGTCGAGAAGAATCTCTCTTTCCTTGTGTTGTTTCTGTGAGGCATTTTGTCATAGCAACCAGAAAAGTGGCTAGTACAGAAAACCGGAGCCAGGAAGTCGAGCCGTTGCTGTGATCAACAGGCCATGAGGTCCACAGGCCTTTGCAAATGGCGCGGGGGTTGGGGGTGGGGAGTGTGGAAGAACTTAGAGATGTGAGGGGGAGAAGCACTAAAGAGCTCTATGGACCATTTGGGTAGGAATTTGGATAGAAATGCTGACAGAAATGCAGGCAGTGAAGATGATGCTCCTGAGGGTTCCGACAGGAACAAGGACTCCATCAGGAATAGAAACGCAGCCCATTTCTGTTATACGCTGGCAAAGAATCCGGTACATTCTGTCAGTGTACAGACAATTTGGGTGAAGCTGATTTCAAAAGTAATAATTTTCAAAAAAAAAATTTCAAAACTGGTTGAAAATATTTTAAAACGGTCTCACATCCAGGCTGTGGCGCGGTTATTACTTGCTGCTTTTAGCTAGATATGCAGAGATAAATTGGGGAAAGTACAGCAAAAAGATTTGGGAAATGTGCAGCTTGGGAAAGAAAGAGTCTGAGTGTATTTAAAGCTGCAGACAAGGTGGGTGTAAGCCAAGGGCCTGTAATTGTCAAAGAGAAAGTGTACAGTTTGTACACTGACAACAGGAGAGCTGGTTTGCTGGTGAGACCCTCAGGGTGCAAAAATATGAAAACACATTTGAAAGTCTTTCCTTAGAGAAGAGAGTGTCTTGGGAAATGGAACCTTTAGGATTCCTGGCTCAAACAAAAGAAGTGTTTTCCATGGTTTGCGTGTGTGAGCATCTGCAAGCTACTGCAGTTGTGATCAAGGCAGGGCCCTGAGCTGGCAGCAAAGCTTGGTATAATTCACATGGTGCCAATTTTTACAGGCAATGCTGAGTGCCAGAATTGTGGATCAAAGTTCCAGAAAAAAAAAAAGCCTGTGAAATCAGGCCATGTGTAGCAGCATCGGATCCCCTGCCTGGAGCTCCGAGCGGACTTTCCACAAGGCTTTAAAGTAAAGTCTGAGTTTTAAGGAACCACTAGGATGCTGGAGATTTTTAGGAACATGAATTGTCTGGTGGTTGTTGTAGACACCCAAGCCTGTTGATCTCAGATGGTGCCATTATGAGCCCCTCCACCCACTCTGCTCAGATGGGAGCCACTCTGCCACACCTTCTCAATCATGGCAGACTGCAGGCTCTGAGAGAGTGAGCCAGAATAGGTCCCTTCAGTTGCTTCTGTCAGGTATTATGTCACAAACAGTGAAAAGTAATGAATGAGTCAAGGCTTACTCATACATAGCCATTTCTATGTTTTCTGCATGAAGTAGAAGCGTGATAAGTCTGCCAACAGCACCGCCATGAATATGCAAACAACGTATTGCACTCTGACATCACAGAATAATAAGTTCTGTCATATATACAATCCATGATCAGCCAAAATGTTACATAGCACTTGATTGTACTTTGAAGACAAAGGGTGGCCTGCCTCCTCTGGACAGAGGATGCAGGAAGAGATGTGTGTGGATTAGTCTCAAGGATGGGGTCTCGCCTCTGCTTCTTTCCTAATAGCCAGAGAGGTTGTCAGCAAGGTCACCAGAGAGTCTTGGGGGTGCACAGCTGGGAGCCTAGCAGGGCTGAGTTGTGGACCAGACCCTAGACATGTCAATGAAATAGTTAGAGGAGAGTGCTGCCCTGTTCGCTCTGCTCCTAAGTTTACACTGACCTGTCTCTAGAACGAAAGGTGGAAAGTAAAAACTTCTGTGAGTGACAAGGACATCCTCAGCAGAGCGGAAAGGAAGAGACTCTGCAGCATCCAGTGAGCAAGAAACAAACACTGTTGACAACCTCAGCTGAGCTCTCCAGGGCTTCTTTCCTCAGGGTTCTAACCCAGCCTGATGGTGATTAAACCTCAGATTGCAAGCCTTACTCTAAGTCAGCAGCAATCAGCATTGGTGGAAGGACAGGCACAGTGGACCAGACAGCCTAGAAACAGACCCACGCACACAGTCAGCTGGCTTTGGCAAAGACACAAGAATGATCCGATAGAGAAAGTATCACCTCTGTAATGGTGATGCCAGGACATCTGGTTATCCTCATACAAAAAAAATTGACCTAGGGCTGGTGAGACAGCTCATGAGTAAAGACACTTGCTACCACATCCAAAATTCTGAGTTCTGTCCCCGGGATTCACATGATGGGAGGAAAGAACTGAATCCTGGAGGTTGCCCTCTGACCTCTACATACATGCTGTGGCATGTTATAGCACAAGAGTGACCCCCCCTCAAATAAAACATATAACAATTAAATCAGTGAATATAGACAGAGACATCACATTCTTCACAAATATCAAGTGGACTTGGTCTTAATGTAAAATACAGACTTAGAAAACTGGAAGAGAATGTAGAACGCCCTGGGTCAGTGTGGACTTTTCGGGTTCAACACCAAAGATGTGATCCAGGAAATAAAGAGGTAATATGCTGACCATTTTCTGCTTCTGAAAAGGCACTGACCATCAAGAGACCAGAAAGAGGAAGAACAGACTCTGCATAGACGCCACGTCACAGCATCTTCCCTGTTAGCCTCTGGGGCTTTCCGACTGGGTGCCATCTGCTATTAGGCCCCTGGGCATGCTCTGACTGCATCTCATGACTTTCTTTCATCTGTGGTCAGGGGTTGATTCCCCACAAAGGATGAATTAGTGTTGGAGACGCAGAAAACCACTTCTTGGGCACCTAGGCTCACCCACCTGGCTCCTTTAGTAGAAGAAAACATACAAGCTGCCCCCCCCCACATTACTATTCTATACAACTCCAGCATCACCCCTTCATCCATGTCAGCTCTGCCCCTGGGAAGTGGCTCTTTGGTTGCAGGAAAGCCATGCTAAGTATACCTGTCACCAGTGATGTGGTGCTGGAAAGCTTGTAATGCCTTCACAGCTGGGGTGATGGCTGTGTGTATTCAGAGTGTGTATTGCTCCTGCAAAGGGGACTGGGGTTTGGTTCCCAGCACTCACACTAGGCAGCTCACAACTACCTCTAATTCTAGCTCTAGTGGCCTCCTCTGGCTTCTGGGAGCATCTGCACTCCTAAGAACATACCCACGTGGGCTGGAGAGATGGCTCAGCGGTTAAGAGCACTGACTGTTCTCCCAGAGGTCCTGAGTTCAATTCCCAGCAACCACATGGTGGCTCACAACCATCTGTAATGGGATCCCATGCCCTCTTCTGATGTGTCTGAAGAGAGCAACAGTGTACTTGCATACATAAAAATAAATAGTTAAAAACAGAACATACCCATGTGCAAATACATACATATACATGTGATTAAAATATAAAACATAATCTTAAAACAATAAAATGGTTTTAAAGCTAAAAACATACAAGATGAGTGACAAAGTTGAAGCCTTGTGGGGGGAAATGTAGACTTCCTAAATTCCTAAGCATCTCTGTCCAGTATTCAGACATAGCTCAAGAACCCACCCATAAACTCAGGCAGCTCCACAGTACAGACTCATAAATGCTTCCTACAAGTGCTTCAGACTGTCTCCCTTGCCCTGCACACACTCACACGTGTATTTATAGTGTCTTTATTTGCAGTACAACACAATGTGGTGCTATTCAGGAACCATCTCAATAAGACAAATAACAGAAAACGAAGAGAAAGGGGCACCCACTGGCAAACTGGTGCAGCCTGGGAAGGTCGTGGGTTTTGAAGAGAGGTGGGAAAGAAGAGCGTTTCTTAAAATAGTGACAACTTCCCATAAAATAGTGACAACTTCCCGACCAGCATGCCTCTTTCCCCATTTTGTCCCCGCTCCCATAGCCAGCCCACATTTGGAGATCTGGGGGGCTGGGTGGCAACAGAGCAGAGGAATGAGAGATTCTCCCATGGGTCTTTGTGTTTCCCTCATCTGGGGGCAATGTCAGGAGCAAAGGGAAAGTCTCTCCACTGCAGTTAACAGTGGCTTTCTGTACACTGTCAGTTCATCATGGCAGAAGGTTTTAGTGCTCTTCCCATAAGGAAAAAAAAAGTATCTATATAAGATGTTGGCTATGGCTGAGACTGCTCTGGTTGGGGAGAGAGAAATCCGGCCTACATAGGGCCACAAGCCTCTTCCGGTCAGAAAAGCACCCGGGCAGCTAGGGCGCAGGGTCGGCTGACACTCGCCAGCTACCCACAACACCCGCCACAGGATCTTAAGACTTCTGGTGAGTGGAACACAGCTTCTGCTCCAATCCAATTGCGCGCGGGACCTGAGACTGCATTAGTTAGGGAAGCAGAAACTGGCCTGAGTAGGGCCACAGGCCTCATCCGGCCGGATCAGCACAGGGGTAGCTTGAGCGCAGGGTCGCCTGACACCCGCCAGCTACCCACGACCCCCGCCACAGGATTTTGAGACTGCTGGTGAGTGGAACACAGCTTCTGCTCCAGTCCAATCACGCGGGACCTGAGACTGCTTTGGTTGGGGAGGCAGAAATCCGGCCTACGTAGGGCCACAAGCCTCTTCCGGTCAGAAAAGCACCGGGGTAGCTAGGGCGCAGGGTCGGCTGACACTCGCCAGCTACCCACAACACCCGCCACAGGATCTTAAGACTTCTGGTGAGTGGAACACAGCTTCTGCTCCAATCCAATTGCGCGCGGGACCAGAGACTGCATTAGTTAGGGAAGCAGAAAACCGGCCTGAGTAGGACCACAGGCCTCTTCCGGCTGGACCAACATCGGGGTACCGCCAGCTACCCACGACCCCTGCCACAGGATCTTGAGACTGCTGGTGAGTGGAACACAGCTTCTGCTCCAATCTTTAAACAGTGACAACGATAACAACTAACCCCAGAGATTACCAGATGGCGAAAGGTAAACGTAATAATCTTACTAACAGAAACCAAGACCACTCACCATCATCAGAACCCAGCACCCCCACTTCGCCCAGTCCAGGGCACCCCAACACACCGGAAAAACTAGACACGGATCTAAAAGCATATCTCATGATGATGGTAGAGGACATCAAGAAGGACTTTAATAACTCACTTAAAGAATTACAGGAGAACATGGCTAAAGAGTTACAAGACCTTAAAGAAAAACAGGATAACACAATCAAACAGGTAGAAGTCCTTAAAGAAAAACAGGATAACACAATCAAACAGGTAGAAGTCCTTAAAGAAAAACAGGAAAACACAACCAAACAGATGATGGAAATGAACAAAACCATACTAGACCTAAAAAGGGAAGTAGACACAATAAAGAAAACCCAAAATGAGGCAACACTGGAGATAGAAACCCTAGGAAAGAAATCTGGAACCATAGATACGAGCATCAACAACAGAATACAAGAGATGGAAGAGAGAATCTCAGGTGCAGAAGATTCCATAGAGAACATCGGCACAACAATCAAGGAAAATGTAAAATGCAAAAAGATCCTAACTCAAAACATCCAAGAAATATAGGACACAATGAGAAGACCAAACCTACGGATAATAGGAGTGGATGAGAATGAAGATTTTCAACTCAAAGGACCAGCAAACATCTTCAACAAAATTATAGAAGAAAACTTCCCAAATCTAAAGAAAGAGATGCCCATGAACATACAAGAAGCCTACAGAACTCCAAATAGACTGGACCAGAAAAGAAATACCTCCCGACACATAATAATCAGAACAACAAATGCTCTAAATAAAGATAGAATACTAAAAGCAGTAAGAGAAAAAGGCCAAGTAACATATAAAGGCAAGCCTATCAGAATTACACCAGATTTTTCACCAGAGACTATGAAAGCCAGAAGATCCTGGACGGATGTTATACAGACACTAAAAGAACACAAATTCCAGCCCAGGCTACTATACCCAGCCAAACTCTCAATTAACATAGATGGAGAAACCAAAGTATTCCACGACAAAACCAAATTCACACATTATCTCTCCACGAATCCAGCCCTTCAAAGGATAATAACAGAAAAAAACCAATACAAGGACAGGAACCACGCCCTAGAAACAACAAGAAGGTAATCCCTCAACAAACCTAAAAGAAGATAGCCACAAGAACAGAATGCCAACTTTAACAACAAAAATAACAGGAAACAACAATTACTTTTCCTTAATATCTCTTAATATCAATGGACTCAACTCCCCGATAAAAAGACATAGACTAACAAACTGGCTACACAAACAAGACCCAACATTTTGCTGCTTACAGGAAACTCATCTCAGAGAAAAAGATAGACACTACCTCAGAATGAAAGGCTGGAAAACAATTTTCCAAGCAAATGGTATGAAGAAACAAGCTGGAGTAGCCATTCTAATATCTGATAAGATTGACTTCCAACCCAAAGTCATTAAAAAAGACAGGGAGGGACACTTCATACTCATCAAAGGTAAAATCCTCCAAGAGGAACTATCAATCCTGAATATCTATGCTCCAAATACAAAGGCAGCCACATTCATTAAAGAAACTTTAGTAAATCTCAAAGCACACATTGCACCTCATACAATAATAGTGGGAGACTTCAACACACCACTTTCACCAATGGACAGATCATGGAAACAGAAACTAAACAGGGACACAGAGAAACTAAGAGAAATTATGAATCAAATGGATCTGGCAGATATCTACAGAACATTCTATCCTAAAACAAAAGGATATACCTTCTTCTCAGCACCTCATGGCACCTTCTCCAAAATTGACCACATAATTGGTCACAAAACAGGCCTCAACAGATACAAAAATATTGAAATTGTCCCATGCATCCTATCAGATCACCATGGACTAAAGCTGATCTTCAATAACAAAATAAATAATAGAAAGCCAACCTTCACGTGGAAACTGAACAACACTCTTCTCAATGATACTTTGGTCAAGGAAGGAATAAAGAAAGAAATTAAGGACTTTTTAGAGTTCAATGAAAATGAAGCCACAACATACCCAAACTTATGGGACGCAATGAAAGCATTTCTAAGAGGAAAACTCATAGCTCTGAGTGCCTCCAAAAGGAAACTAGAGAGAGCACACATTAGCAGCTTGGCAACACACCTAAAAGCACTAGAACAAAAGGAAGCAAATTCACCCAAGAGGAGTAGACGGCAGGAAATAATCAAACTCAGGGGCGAAATCAACCAAGTGGAAACAAGAAGAACTATTCAAAGAATCAACCAATCAAGGAGCTGGTTCTTTGAGAAAATCAACAAGATAGATAAACCCTTAGCCAGACTCACTAGAGGGCACAGGGAAAGCATCCTAATTAACAAAATCAGAAATGAAAAAGGAGACATAACAACAGATCCTGAAGACATCCAAAACACCATCAGATCCTTCTACCAAAGGCTATACTCAACAAAACTGGAGAACCTGGATGAAATGGAGAAGTTCCTAGACAGATACCAGGTACCAAAGTTGAATCAAGATCAGGTTAATGATCTAAACAGCCCTATATCCCCCAAAGAAATAGAAGCAGTCATTAATAGTCTCCCAACTAAAAAAAGCCCAGGACCAGATGGGTTTAGTGCAGAGTTCTATCAGACCTTCAAAGAAGATCTAATCCCAGTTCTTCACAAACTATTCCACAAAATAGAAACAGAAGGTACTCTACCCAGCTCATTCTATGAAGCCACAATTACTCTGATACCTAAACCACAAAAAGACCCAACAAAGATAGAAAACTTCAGACCAATATCCCTTATGAATATTGATGCAAAAATCCTCAATAAAGTTCTTGCTAACCGAATCCAAGAACACATCAAAACAATCATCCATCCTGACCAAGTAGGTTTCATCCCAGGGATGCAGGGATGGTTCAATATACGGAAATCCATCAACGTAATCCAGTATATAAACAAACTCAAAGACAAAAACCACATGGTCATCTCGTTAGATGCGGAAAAAGCATTTGACAAGATCCAACACCCATTCATGATAAAAGTCTTGGAAAGATCAGGAATTCAAGGCCCATACCTAAACATGATAAAAGCAATCTACAGCAAACCAGTAGCCAACATCAAAGTAAATGGTCAGAAGCTTGAAGCAATCCCTCTAAAATCAGGGACTAGACAAGGCTGTCCACTTTCTCCATACCTATTCAACATTGTACTTGAAGTCCTAGTCAGAGCAATTCGACAACAAAAGGAGATCAAAGGGATACAAATTGGAAAAGATGAATTCAAAATATCACTTTTTGCAGATGATATGATAGTATATATAAGTGACCCTAAAAATTCCACCAGAGAACTCCTAAGCCTGATAAACAGCTTCGGTGAAGTAGTTGGATATAAAATTAACTCAAACAAATCAATGGCCTTTCTCTACACAAAGAATAAACAGGCTGAGAAAGAAATTAGGGAAACAACACCCTTCTCAATAGTCACAAATAATATAAAATATCTTGGTGTGACTCTAACTAAGGAAGTGAAAGATCTGTATGATAAAAACTTCAAGTCTCTGAAGAAAGAAATTATAGAAGATCTCAGAAGATGGAAAGATCTCCCATGCTCATGGATTGGCAGGATCAACATTGTAAAAATGGCTATCTTGCCAAAAGCAATCTACAGATTCAATGCAATCCCCATCAAAATTCCAAATCAATTCTTCAACGAATTAGAAAGTGCAATCTGCAAATTCATCTGGAATAACAAAAAACCTAGGATAGCAAAAACTCTTCTCAAGGATAAAAGAACCTCTGGTGGAATCACCATGCCGGACCTAAAGCTCTACTACAGAGCAATTGTGATAAAAACTGCATGGTACTGGTATAGTGACAGACAAGAAGACCAATGGAATAGAATTGAAGACCCAGAAATGAACCCACACACCTATGGTCACTTGATCTTCGACAAGGGAGCTAAAAACATCCAGTGGAAGAAAGACAGCATTTTCAACAAATGGTGCTGGCACAACTGGTTGTTAACATGTAGAAGAATGCGAATCGATCCATTCCTATCTCCTTGTACTAAGGTCAAGTCTAAGTGGATCAAGGAACTTCACATAAAACCAGAGACACTGAAACTTATAGAGGAGAAAGTGGGGAAAAGCCTTGAAGATATGGGAACAGGGGAAAAATTCCTGAATAGAACAGTAATGGCTTGTGCTGTAAGATCGAGAATTGACAAGTGGGACCTCATGAAACTACAAAGCTTCTGCAAGGCTAAAGACACCATCAATAAGACAAAAAAACCACCAACAGATTGGGAAAGGATTTTCACCTATCCTAAATCAGATAAGGGACTAATATCCAATATATATAAAGAACTCAAGAAGGTGGACTCCAGAAAGTCAAATAACCCCATTAAAAATGGGGCTCAGAACTGAACAAAGAATTCTCACCTGAGGAATACCGAATGGCAGAGAAACACCTGAAAAAATGTTCAACATCCTTAATCATCAGGGAAATGCAAATCAAAACAACCCTGAGATTCCACCTCACACCAGTCAGAATGGCTAAGATCAAAAATTCAGGTGACAGCAGATGCTGGCGAGGATGTGGAGAAAGAGGAACACTCCTCCATTTTTGGTGGGATTGCAAGCTTATACAACCACTCTGGAAATCAGTCTGGTGGTTCCTCAGAAAATTGGACATAGTACTACCGGAGGATCCAGCAATACCTCTCCTGGGCATATATCCAGAAGATGTCCCAACCGGTAAAAAGGACACATGCTCCACTATGTTCATAGCAGCCCTATTTATAATAGCCAGAAGCTGGAAAGAACCCAGATGTCCCTCAACAGAGGAATGGATACAGAAATTATGGTACATTTACACAATGGAGTACTACTCAGCTATTAAAAAGAATGAATTTATGAAATTCCTAGCCAAATGGATGGACCTGGAGGGCATCATCTTGAGTGAAGTAACACAATCACAAAAGAACTCACACAATATGTATTCACTGATAAGTGGATATTAGCCCAAAACTTAGGATACCCAAGATATAAGATACAATTTGCTAAACGCATGAAACTCAAGAAGAATGAAGACCAAAGTGTGGACACTGTGCACCTTCTTAGAATTGGGAACAAAACACCCAGGGAAGGAGTTACAAAGTTCGTAGCTGTGATGAAAGGATGGACCATTTAGAGACTGCCGTATCCAGGGATCCATCCCATAATCAGCTTCTAAACGCTGACACCATTGCATACACTAGCAAGATTTTGCTGAAAGGACCCAAATATAGCTGTCTCTTGTGAGACGATGCCGGGGCCTAGCAAACACAGGAGTGGATGTTCACAGTCAGCTATTGGATGTATCACAGGGCTCCCAATGGAGAAGCTAGAGAAAGTACCCAAGGAGCTAAAGGGATCTGCAACCCTATTGTTGGAACAACATGATGTACTAACCAGAACCCCGGAGCTCTTGTCTCTAGCTGCATATGTATCGAAAGATGGCCTACTCGGCCATCAATGGAAAGAGAGGCCCATTGGACTTGCAAACTTTATATGCCCCAATATAGGGGAATGCCAGGGCCAAAAGAATGGGAAAGGGTGGGTAGGGAAGTGGGGGGCGCTATGGGGGACTTTTGGGATAGCATTGGAAATGTAATTGAGGAAAATATGTAATAAAAATATTAAAAATCAAAAAAAAAGATGTTGGCTATGCAAATTTATCTAATTATTCTACTATATTTATGTACATCAGCACATCATATCACACTCAAATATATACCATTAACAAAAGTGAGAAGACAAAGTTCTTCCACAGCGTGCAGGCTAGAAAAAAGTCCAGGGGCTTGAGGAAGAGGACATTACAGAGGTAAAGGTTGGGGACAGGAGGGAGGGGGCTTTTTCTCTGCCTGGGTTCCACTGCAGCTTTGTGGAGGCGAACCCTGGCTAGACAGGTGAGCAGACTCTTAAAGCAACGGAAGCAATGTGGGCTGGGAAGATAGCAAGAGAAAACTGTCGGTCTCTCTGCTGGGAGCCTCCCCTCTCCCTTTATGTGCTTGGCTCTTTATCCTTCAGAGTTCAGGAGGATGCTGTCTCCTGGAGACAACCTCACAGTTCTTACCACGCACATCTATCCTGCAGGCCCCAGCATTACTTCAGCTGGGTTATGTTTCTACAACCTCTGGCATCTACTGAGGCTCTTGTTTTAGTTTATTGGTTCCTTCTCTGTCTCCCCACAAGGCTGTGAGCCCAGGGACAAGGTCTCTTACACATACAGCCACGATTCCAGGGCCTAGAAAGTACTGGAAACCCTGTAGGGTGCATGTCTGAAATGAAACATGAGCTGGTGGGTGGATGACTGTTGTGTTTTTATTTGACCACCACTTGCTGTGTGGCTTGGACATATTGCTTCTCTACTCTTGGTCTCATTTCCCTCTCTGAACTGGAAGGAATGAGAAGGTGTCTGGTGCCTAGCGCTGGACTGCCAAGAGGCATAAACACTAGAGGAAGTCATTAGTTCCTCTTCCTGGAAATCAAGATGATGTCCACTGACCTCTACCCACCAGCCCCCCCCCCTCTTCTTCTTACAGCATGGGATTAGCATCCACCGCTGATTTCCTAAAGCATGAGGGTGCACATGTGTGGGGGCCAGCAGGAAGCTCCAGGAGGGGGATATCTGTGCTCAGCACACTGCATTCCAGGCTCAAGCTCTAGACGCTAATCCCAAGGACCTCAAGTGGATGGAAGGAGTCACAGACTGTAAGCCATTCATAGACACACACAGAAGACCCCGGTGAGAGTCTTAGAACCCCTCTGTATTGTCCAGAGCTGCTCAGAGCTAAGCAGCTTGTTGTTAATGATAAACAGCTCCCCTCACCTCATGGAGGAGTGGGTTTTTTTTTTCGCAGATAAAATGATCATAAATAGGTTTGTTATTCTGCTCATATTTTAGTAGCACTGTTTTTTTAACTCTTGTATTCTCATATTCATTTTTTAAATGGCATTGTCTATATCTGTAATGACGAAAATAGAAACAACAAAGCAAAAGAAAAGCAACCACTGCCAAAAACTCCTGTGGGATATTCAAATCTGTCAGCTTATTTGGGGGAGAGTTTTATATTTGGCATAGTATATATTTATTATGTATATAGTTACATGCACACATATATGTACTATAGTATATAGTATATATAAACAATAGACAGTATATCTTTACTATGCTGAGTCTTCCAATCTATGGACATGGTATGCCTCTCTAATTACATGCATCTTTGACTCTTTCACTAGAGTTTCACAGGTTTTAGCATACCAATTCTGTACACAGCTATGTTTATTCAGGAGTGCTTTTTGTGGCAGGGACATAGTAACCACACTGTATTTTAACTTTTTAAAAATATTTTAGTGTGTGTGTGTGCACATATGTGCATGCTACAGTGTGTATGTAGAAGTCAGAGGACAGCCTGAGGGAGTTAGCTTTTCCTTCTACCATGTAGACCCCAGGAATTGAACTTAGGTCATCAGGTTTGGGGGCAGTTGCCTTTACCCATTGAGTTACCTCATTGGTCTATGCTGTTCATAGTTAATACAATTGTTGGGTGTCATCAAAATGGCTCAATGAGTAAAGACACTTGCTATTAATTCTGATTACTTGAGCCATTTCCCAGGCAGCTCTGCTTTTTGTCACTACAACAAAAGACCAGAGTTAGTCAATTTATAAAGCAAGTAAGCAAGCAAGCAAGCAAGCAAGCAAGCAAGCAAGCAAGCAAGCAAGCAAGCAAGCAAGCAAGCTTATTTTGCTTCAAGGTTGCAGAGAAGCACATCATGATGAGACTGCCCAGTGCAGCAAAACCGCTCACCTCCTGGTGTGTGCAATGGTTGACATTGAGTGTTGATTTGACAGAATCTAGAATCACACAGAAGTCAGGTCCCTGGGCAGGTCCATTAGGACTTGGATGGATGACATGAGTCCCTGGGCATGCCTGTGAGGGACCACCTATAGTGCATTAGTTGAGGTTGGAAGACCCACCCTAAAAGTCAGGGAAAAAAGGAAGCAGACCACAGCCTTTCCTGGTTCCTGATTCCTGACTTCAGATAGGATGTGAATGGCTGCCTCCAGCTCCTGATGGCAACACATCCTTCCATAACACACTGTATCCAGGAACTGAGCAAAAAAACAATTTGTATTTAAAAACCTATGCCTCCTGAGGATAGGGCTCTCCCGCTCTTGCAGGGTAATTCTATTCAAACTTCTCTTTAAAGGTTATTTTTTTGAAACTCTCTTACTAATTAAAGGGTTTCCATAAAGTTTTTACATACCTCTTTATACCTCCTCCCCCTTTTTGGTTTTTCCAGACAGGGTTTTTCTGTGTAGCCCTGGCTGTCCTGGAACTCACTCTGTAGACCAGGCTGCCTCAAACTCAGAAATCTGCCATCTCTGCCTCCCAAGTGCTGGGATCAAAGGTGTGCACCACCACTGACCGGCTAGTTTCCTTTAACATACCTACTTCCCCTCCCCACTCCTTTCTCATTCACTCCTTCAACCTCCATCATTGCCTCTGTTAAGTACATATTCCTTCTATTGGCTCTCTGCTCCTCTGTGTGAGCCCTAATACAAGGGTCCTCTGAGCAGGGTCCTACACACACACACACACACACACACACAGAGAGAGAGAGAGAGAGAGAGAGAGAGAGAGAGAGAGAGAGAGAGAGAGAGAGCACGCTGGTAGGGGTGGAGTAAGAGGTGGGTAGAAATGAACAGTAAGGGTTAGATGGCATTCCTCTTCAAGCCTCAATTTCTCCCCCACCCACCTCCCATGCACAATTGGATGAAGATGCTAAGCACATGTAGCATTGGATGAAGATTCGATATAGTATTGGTTTGGCCCTGAGCACACAGACTCAGCTCAGTACTACCAGTACACCTTTCAGTCTGCCCTGGCCTTTCTGCTGGCTCAGAAGGACCAAGCCCTTAAGCACTGAGCCCATCAGTCTAACATTATAAGTCTCCCCTTGCTGTCGTCTGTGTGCATGAGGTCGGAAGTCCTGCCATCGCCATCTTTAGGAATGTAATAAACAATCTCTGCTCCGAGCTCCGGACTCATTCCCACCCTAGAGCTTGCAGTTCTCTCCTTGGAAACACCCTTCCAGATCTTCCCTGGCTGCTTCCTTCTTCTCTCTAAGAGGCTTCCCCTTAACAGATGATCTTCATGGTACTCGCTGTCCAGTTCCTCTCTACTCTGGACCACAGAACTCAGCTCATAATAAGGATTAAATTGCAACGTGAGTTCTGGAGGGTTCAGCTATATTGAAGCCGCGGCACCTTTGACATGTGCTCGGCTCCTGGGCCCCCCAGACTGGATATCCTCTGTACCCAAACAGCTGCTAATTAGCCTGTTTTTGTTCATGGTTGCCCTCCTGGAACACTGAGCAGACTCTGTCAGTGCTTGCCAGATACATGAATGGATGAATGAATGATTGAATGAATGAATGGACAACACCATTGGAGGGGACTGGAGGAGTGGCAGATGGAAGAGGCTGGGTGTCAGGGCACTGAGGAGAAAGCTCAGTATGTGCCTGGCTGGAGGCCAAGGGTGACAGCAGTGACCTGGCTGCCTCTGCAGGGCTGACCAGCTGGGTAGCAGCTGGGATGGTGGGGAGGCAGCATGGTTGGTGAGGGGAAAACAAGCCCCTTATTTATTGTGGGGAATAAATATCAGACTGTGTTCAAATCCTCCTTGCCACTGAGACCTATGATGTGCCAGGGACAAGTGTTCTCTCTCTCTGAACTGCCCTCACCCCAGCTGAGACATGCCATCTTCTAGTCCTGCCCACTCTGCCTAGGTATGGCCACCTAGTTCCTGCTGTGACCCTCTGATATCAGTCACCTCTGCTTCTTCACACAGGTCACCTTCTGTGAACACCTTCTGCTCAAAGCCAGTCCTCCATTGGTGTTTTCTTCACCCTCTGTACTGTACTGGGCCCCCAGGTCTCCACTGCCATGCCTGCCTGGGCTCCTCCTTCTCTTGATGCCTGGACACTCTCTGTGCGCAGCCAAAGGACTTCACAAGCTTGTCAGGCCAATCCCTCTCCTATCCCAGTCCTCAGGGTCTTGGTCATAGTATAGTGACCTCCCTGTGGATCTGTCCCTCAAGCTGGGCTCCCTGCTCCTCCCTCCCTTCCTCCCTTCCCTCTCCTCCTTTCTTTTTCTTTCTTTCATGTATGTGTCCATGTCCCCCCCCCCTCTGTGTGTGTGTGTGTGCACATGGAAGCCAGAGATCAGCATCTTCCTCAATTGTTCTCCACCTTAATTTTGAGACAAGTTTGCTCACTGAGCCTGAAGCCCATTGGTTTTGCTAGGCTGGCAGCCAGCAAGCCCCAGGAATCCTTCCCAGTGCCGAGATTATAGACACGGCCATCTCATCTGGCTATGTGGGTGCCGAGGAACTCAGCACTTACCAGGCTTATGTAGCATATGTCACCAGCTGAGCTATCTCACCAGCCCCTTGCTACCCACTCTGCCTTCTTATGGGCTTTGTTATCTGGGAAGCTGGCTCATCCTATCTGAAGCATCCTTGTCCTACAAGGACCTGAATAGGAGGATACTGCTGAGTTGTTCCACTGGGTAGGGAGATGGATGAAGGCTACAGTTCCATGTTCTAGGATGTGGGGAATAGGCCATTGCTCCCCATAATAGACCCTGTCCTAGTTAGGGCTACTATTGCTATGATGAAGCATGACCAAAAGCAACTTGGGGCGGAAAGGTTTTATTTGGCTTACACTTCCACACCATAGTCCACCATTGAGGGAAGTCAGGGCAGGAACCTGGAGGCAGGAACTGGTGCAGAGACCATGAAAGGGTGCTGCTTACTGGCTTGCTCCCTATGGCTTGCTCATCCCGCTTTCTTATAGAATCCAGGACTACTAGCCAAAGGATAGTCCCACCTACAATGGGCTGGGCCATCTCGAATCAATTACTAATTAAGAAAATGCCCTTCAGGCTTGCCCGACCCAATCTTACAGAGGCATTTTTCTCAGATCCCCCCAACCCGAGGTTCCCTCCTCTCAGAAGACTCTAGCCTGTGTCAAAGTGGCATAAAATTAGCCAGCACAGACCGATAAAGCGTTCCCCAGTTTCAGCATAGGATCCTCCTGGGAAGCAAGACCCTAGTGGAACAAAAGATGCTTGGAACCATTTTCAGAGGTGAGGTTTCTGAGCCACAAGAGCCTGGGATGCTCAGTTCCCAACCTCGCCCCATGAACACCAAAAAGGGAAAAGAAGACCTGGAATGGAGTATGGAAGAGTAAGGGAGCTAACAGCAGAAGGCAAACTTGACCTGCTCATACTGGGGGTGCAGGGCATGACTTGACCAGAGCAGGGGGACTAGTGGGAAGGGAATCTCAACAGAGGCCACAGTCTTTCCTCTTTACTACTCTGAGACCCCAACGAAACTCAGGAGTGGACCAGAGACCTTGCCTCTGACAAGCAGAGCCTGCCTCAGGATGTTATCTGCAGTGTTTGCCTCTCTTGGGATGTCCATCCCACCATAGGGCATCGCTTTTTGGGTACCCGCTGTCAATGCTGGAGCTTAGGGCTTGGCCTCTTGCTGCAGGTCAGCTGAGCCACCCTGAGCATCTGCATCCCAGTGACAGGCACCTTAAAAAGATGCTGCCCACCCACCCCCCTCCTCCAGAATCTTGGGCAAAAATAGCCAGTTCCAAGTGTCTTCGTGAGTCACCCACACCTCCTGACGAACACCTCTCCGGCTCTTTCCAGAACGGGGAGCATCAGGCAAAAATAAACACTTTAGTTTTCCTCTGCAGGCTGTGGGAATCATTTCTAAGAGTGAGCTTGTGAGACAAACTCTGGGTGAGGTCTCAAGGGACTGACTGCTTCATGGATAGGGGCAGAGGGTGAGCCCGTGGGGGCTGGGGAGGAGTGTTTTCCCATTGATTAGCTTCAGAAAAGCCACGTCTACTTCCCGGGTCTCAGATTAGACAAAATTAGAGTGGGGTCAAGAGCCTTAGTGGGTCACTATTCCATTAGTGGGGCCCTGCTCTATTCATGTTAGCCAGTGGTGGACCAAGGAGAAACATGGGGACAAATTCTGTGATCAGATACTAAGGGGCAAGCAGCCACTGGATATCTCAAGCCCGACTGAGGAATTCAGGACCCCACATGCCCACCAGCTGACTGGCCGGTCACTTCAGTCTGTTCTTGTCTCTCAGGAGCCACCCCTGACAAGCATCTCTAGGCCTGAACTGCTGTTCGTTGCTTTTCCTGGGGCCTTGGCCTCTGCTGAGCTCAGACTCCAGGCTCCGGCTGAGTGCTATCCTGTGCTGTTGTTTGCTAAGTGGTCAAGGCCCTGGGGTATATGTTGGGGAACAGAGGTGCAAGGGTCCCCTGGCAGACCTGTCACTGAATCCACAGTAGCTGTATCTTCCAGATGGAGTCTGCATACTGACTTTATTCACACTGTCCCTCAGAGCCATGACCTAGGCATGAGGGCACAGCCATCTGTCGGGGCCTCTTGGCCGGCATAGAACCAGGTTCCCGCCCTCTTTTCCTCTAGATTCCCTGCTTAGTGTTGCATCCCAAGGTGGGGCCCACGCAACATTTCCGTCATGCACCCAGGTACCCAGAGTGGTACCCTCTCCACTTCCAGCTCTCCCACTTGTCTGCAGTGTTCACTTCCAGCTCCTTCCTCTCTCCACATCTCGGCACAGTCCACACTGTCTTCCTGGAATGTCTTCCCCTGTCAGTTGGCCTGGAAGAGGCCCTTCAGGTTCAATTTATGTTCTTTCCTCTTAGGAAGCCTGCCTTATCTTTCATTCCGGGGGCTGTGGCTTCTTTCCTGAGCTGTGCACAGTCCTTTGGGTACCTTTGCCTTTTGAACAGTCCTACTACTCCCTGGCTAGTACCCTAGCCTGCTTCCTTACTTTTGTATCCCCTGAGCCAGTTCTGTTAGGTACTTGCCAACGATATACTGATGGTAACCCCAAATGAGTACACCTAAGGCTAACACACTGGCTTTCATGTTATCCTTTTTCCTATTGATTTAACTGGCTTATTTACCTACTGGTGTCTTTCATGACAGCGTATCTGCTTTCCTTGGAAAGCTAGGGGGATTGGCCAAATCATGCACACATTTATGCCTGGTAATGTCTGGTTGACAATTGATGAGTGGTCTGTCTGTAGCCTGGGGAAGCCACCACCACACTGTCCCTATCCCCTGGTCCCCACTGCTGCAGCCACAGCGCTAATCTTCATCTTATGACATCTTCTGAGGCTATCCAAAGTCTGGGTCAGGGAAGGACACCGAAGCAAGTGTTCTGGTACTTGAGGACACAGCAGAGATGAGACTCTCCCAGTGACTTCAGCTGTTCAGGCAGCAGTGACCACATGAACATCACTCCCTGGCACCGTTTTATTTCAGCTAGAGATAGCCGCCAAGGGTTCAAAAAACTTAAGTAATGAAGAATTAAGACTCAAAAATAATTTCTACTTCTCCCCTAGTTCTGGAAATTTGAGGGAATGGGATAAAACTTGTGGGGGTTTTGTTGTTGCTGTTTTTTGTTTGTTTGTTTTTCTCATAATGGTGACTTCTGGCTTGAGGTCACAAGTGTAGGGAGCCCAGGTACACAGGGTGGGCTTAGAAAGTTGGGGAATTGTGAACCAGCTTTGGCAGCTGGGGTGGAGACAGAGAAGCTCACCCTCTGAAATATTCAGAGCAGGTGGAGGCAGGTTTTTTGTGGTATCCCTAGAGACAGTGGGAATCAGAGTACCAAACGGCCAGCATGGAGCTCAGGCCATATGGCGTGGGCTTGCACAACACCGAAACACCAAATAAGACCCGGAATAGCTGAAAATAACTCTGGAAAGCAAGGAGCTGCTTTGAATATTTCTCATTTTTGCTGGAAGAGTAGGCCCTCGTGGCTGAACTTTAACAAATTTGTCACCGTCTTTTCTGGGAAGGACAAGAAAGATGAAGTCATTGGTGGTGTGATAAAACAAAGAAACATAGTGTCTCCTCTGCCTTCCCCGAGAAAAGACAAGCACTCAGAGAAAGGGCCCTTGTTAGAAGCTGAGAGGACGTGTGTGTGTGTGTGTGTGTGTGTGTGTGTGTACAGCCCCACCCCCAGAAGCTCCATACAGAATTCTAGGCTCAGTTCCTTTCCTAGGTTACAGCCTCTGGGACAGAGAGCCATTATCCACAGCCAACACCCAGTGTGTGCACAAAGACATGACCACCAACCTCTTTCCCTTCAGTTTGCTGCTAAGGATTTTAAAACATGGTAAGATGTGTTGAAATGAAGCTGACTCACCATTCCACCCACCATAAAGAAATGTACAACTTAGTGTCTTTTGGTACTGTCTTGGGTTTCTCTCTGATTGCTCAGGGAAAGTCCTAGGCATGTCTATCCTCATGGCAAAACCACTGTATCTTGATTATTATGGTTTTCAGTGTGTGTGTGTGTGTGTGTGTGTGTGTGTGTGTGTGTGTGTTTGTGTGAGCGCACATGTGTATGGAGGCCAGTGGTTACCTTTGGGAGTGACCCTTCAAGTCCCACACACACCATGCTTTTTGAGGCGGTTTCTCACTGGCTCATCAACCAGACAGGAACCTCCAGGGATCTGCCTGTTTATGCCTCTCAGCCCTGAGATTAAAAGTGTTCATTACCACATTCAGCTTTTTGTTTGTTGGTTGGTTTTTCAAGACAGGGTTTCTCTGTGTAGCCCTGGCTCTCCTGGAACTTGCTCTGTAGACCAGGCTGGCCTCTTACTTACAGATCCGCCTTACTTACAGATCCGCCTTCTGAGTACTGGGATTAAAGGCGTGCGCCACCACACTCGGCACCCAACTTTTAAGGGGATTGGCTTGCAAGCAAAGGGGCTGGAGTTCCACCGCAGTGCACGCAGTCATTCCCACCAACCATTTTGTGTGCTTTCGAGTAAGTTTGGAAGTTAGGAAATGTGGGTACCCAATTTTGTTTTTCATTCAGGAGTTGACTCTTTGGACACCCTTGAATTTCCATATGAATTTTAGGGTCATCTTGTCAAAATTTCCAAAGAACTCCTCCAAGGCTGTTTATGAGGGTTGTGTAAAACCTACAGGTGATCCGGGGAATGATACCTCTTGTAACAAGATCATCTCATAGTACTGGAATGTTAGGTGGCCTACCATTCCTTTAGACAGTCTCCAACATCACATTTTTATGCTGTTTTACATTTTGATGATCTTATTTTCTTCTTTCTGTATACTTTATAATTGATCCTAATATTTGATTTGTTTGAGATAACTGTATGTGTTCGTGTGAAGTTTCAATACATGTAATTATCAAATGAGGGTAGCTGCCATATCTATAGGCTTAAGCAGCTATCATATTGTGGTGAGAATACGTAAAAAATGGTCTCTTGCTGCAAGGCAGTTGTGTTGCTATCTGCATTCCACAGAAAGGGAAACTGAGGCATGCAGCAGGAACATGGGGTGATGGGTCGGTCTAAGCACCCGATATGGACCTAGACTAGTAATGGGTTTTGTGCATCTTTGGAAAATGGGTTTGGGGGTTTCCTGGAGGTGAGATCTCTGTTTCTGACTGGGTATGGCGGGGGCTAGGTCCCCAATTCCTGAACAGTTCTTTGATCTGAAAAGCCTTAGATTTGGGTCCCTCACATGAGCTGTGACTTGAGTAGTGCTGTGAGACTGGCTTTGGGCTCAGGTACATTCAGGGGACCCCATTTCAGGGCCTTTGGGCTGAAGGAGCCAGTTCAGGAACACCCCCTGGGGCTGAGCACTCCCTGCACCTCGAGCCCTGTTAATTACATTTTTAAATGAGTGTTTAGCCTCACCATGATATCTGTGGGCTCAAGGGTAAAATGTGCTAACTACATGCTTTTTAAAATGCATTATAATAAACACCTACTAATGGCTGAAGACAGTGACTGATGTGGCATTATTGTATCTGGTTGTTAGCCTGACCCAGAGAGGCAGCAGTGCTCACAACAAAGGGCTGGAAGACACACAGCTGTTGGGATAGATTTTAGACCTTGGTGGATTACAGTCTCTTAAGAGGATGCCCTTAGCCTGGGTCTCAGTGCAGCAGGTGGGCCCTAGAGTCAGAGGCAAAAGCCAAAGCAGCCCTCCCCACTCTTTGCAGGCGTTTTTTGGGCAGATAGACAGTCCCCTGGAGGGCACTTGATTCAGCCTTGCTAAGTGCCCACTTTAATCTTGCAAAGACGGGGGCCTCACCCAGGTCCATCAATCCTGTCATCAGAATAATGACTTCCGGCCACATCTCTGTAGCTCTGGGCTCAGCATGGGGCCTCTGGTCAGCTCAGGAGCCATCTATCACACCCAGCCTGCTCTGCCAGGACAGGAAAGCTGGGGAGGGAGGGGGCTGGCTGTTGTGTGGGCTCAGCTGAGCTGCACTAGTAATAGAGGGTCCTGGCTTTCGTTTGTTCGTGTGTGTGTGTGTGTGTGTGTGTGTTTCCAAAATAGATTCAGCAATGATAGAATTTAGAAACACCACAACCCCAGAGATGCCAGCTCTTGCCCCTGGACAGGGGACAATCCTATCTACCTGTCCTGGCTTCTACATAGCCCAAGGTCTGGCCTCTGACTCTTGTCTTACCTCTTAAAACCTACCTGGCTGTTAAAGGAGGAGTTGGAGGGCAAAGGAATTCCAAGGAATGGTAATTTTAATAGAGTGTGTGGGATTGGGGTGGCAGGCGAGATCCTGGCATGGATAAAGAGGCACAGCTAATTACAGTTACTTCCAGTAACATCTTCTAGGAGAAGATGCATTCAGAGCCCTCCGTGCCCGCTCTGCCTGCTCCGTGCCCCTCCCAGCCTTGTCTCTGTCACTTATTATTCAAGCTGAACTTACTGAGTGCCTTGCTGTTCTCAGCAGCTTCCCTGAGGAAACAGGCTGCTAATTGTCTCTTCTTTCAGCCTCCTCTAAGCTCCAGCAATGGAGGCCCTCAGAACATGCCACCGCTCGAACCTCCCAACCAGGCTGCAGGGAACATGGGCACAGAGTGAGGCTGTGTGGGGTGAGCCCTGTGTGTCACAGGAAGAACCTAGCTCGCCTCTGGGTTCCATGCCAAGCCTTGGCCCTGCTGCAGCTGCCCAGGGTCACAGCCTCTATGGCTTCCGCCTGCCCAGCATCTGCTCTTCTTCCTCTGGAGAACAGAGCTACTTGTCCTTCCTCTCTGGTTTAAGACAGGAGGACACAAAGTCCCAATGCCAATGGAAACAAGTTGCCTGGGTATGTGAGTTTGAGATGGACATGAGGCCCAGGCTTGGGGTATTTAACTCGGACTGTAAGAGCAGAGACTCTCTCCTCTTGTTGAGGTCAAAGGGAAGAACAGGAAGTGAGAGTGAAGCTATTGTACCTCGTTGGGAAAAGTCAAGAATCAGATAGGCTGAGACCAGCCTGTCTTCAATGCAACCATTCCTGAAGTCCACTCTAGACGTCATTCACAGAAGTGAACTTATGAAAAGCTGTTTTCCTCATGTGCTTAAGCATGTTTGAGTCAGGTTTCTACACTTTCAACAAAATCCTAATGGCCATTTGGAAAGTACTGGAAGTTCCCATCCAGTGCCAGCTACATGGAGTCAGGTGTGGATTGTGGGAAGTTGTCTTAGCCTGTTTTCTGTTTCTATAACAGCATACCTGTGACTAAGTAATTTATAAAGAAAAGTTTATGCTGGCTCGTGCTTCTGAAGGCAAAGTCAGGAACATGGGTCTGCTCCACCCCATGGTGGGAAAGAGGAGAGGGCAAGGCCATGTATGAAAGACAGATTATCGTGGGCTGCCTTCCTTTAGACCTGTTCTTGGGACCATGGAGTCACTGAGAAAGTTTATTCCGTGCTGCTAGAGTCCCTTTATTCTCTCCATGAGGATGGACCCTTGTAACCCAAACACTTCTCAAAGGTCCTACCATCTTCCCAGACTGTTGCATCAGGAATCAAACTGAAATGTCAGTGTGTGTGTGTGTGTGTGTGTGTGTGTGTGTGTGTGTGTGTGTGTGAAGCCCAAAAGCTTGGAAAAGTTTCACGGAAACTTTTCTCCTGGAGCCTTGGCATCTCATAGCAGGAATGCTCCAGATTTGTCCTTGGCGATAGTTGGAGTTATATCATAGGTAATGCTACTCATTCAGATGAAATGCCTCCAGTGTTGATAATTAGAAATCAGGTATTGCAGTTTGCTGGATAGGAGCTAGAAATCTCAGGGCTAGTTCAAAACAGTAAACTTAGAATCCTCATTACAGTCAGGTATAGCAGACTACATTACATATTAGAAGAAAGTTGGTGAGTTCTTCTGACAAATGGAGATTCCCTATAGACACTCAAAAGGGCATTACCCCCATATGCAAGAATTTACCATGGCCTAGGAAGAAGGAGGGTTGTGGTTTAGAAGGAACTACAGCACTGCATTATTTATGAAAGGGTCAGCAAGAGCAGAACCCCCTGGTGCAAGCTTTCACAAGGCTCAGAGGAATAGCATAAATTGTGACTAGGGTGTGAAATCCTCACCTGGTTCCCTAAACTGACTTTAGAAAGGGTCACCTTTTATTTCAGTTGTAACTACTGCCTGGTTCCTGCCAGCCTTTATGTATGCATTTCTTTGTGGTTTTTTGTTTGTTTGTTTGTTTGTTTTTTGAGATAGGGTTTCTCTGTGTAGTCCTGGCTGTCCTGGAACTCACTCTGTAGACCAGGCTGGCCTCGAACTCAGAAATCCGCCTGCCTCTGCCTCCCAGGTGCTGGGATTAAAGGCGTGCGCCACCACTGCCCGGCCACATTTCTCTGTTTTGTGTCAGATAACGTCAATGTACCTTGGCTGGTGTGTCACCTTACTTCTTTGTTTTCTTCTGTAATATAAGCCTGATGCTTGCTTTGAGAAATTACACTCAGATCAATACTCCCTGTGTTTGCGTCTGTTTGTCAATTTTCGCCAACTCCTTGCCCACCTGAGTACAGGGACCCTGATTCTCCTGTGGGTTGAGGGACCAACTGACTGAGTCCAGTCCGTGGCACGTGTGTGTGTGTGTGTGTGTGTGTGCCATGTTAAATGTGTGGGGCTCATAGGACAACTTGTGAAAGTTGGTTCTCTCCTTCCACTACGAGAGTTCAGGGGATCAAACAGGCAGGTCATCAGGCTTGGTGGCAAGCACCTTCACCTGCTGACTCATCTGGCTGATTTGCTTTTTAAAAAATCAATCAATTAATTTTAATGTGAATGTTGGTGACCCAAACTCAGTTTTTCATGTTAATGCAGCAAACACTTTATTGTCTGAGCCATCTCTTAGCCCCTCAACATGTGAGTTTTAAAGGGAACCCACCATAGTCAGAGCACAGAAGAAATGCAGTGGCTTCATCATAGGGAAAATGTGGGGTCCTTGCTGGTTGTGGGGCCCTGGGGAGGCCACTTTCTTTTACATCATCATCTGTAAAATGGGCCTAATAACCTCACCTCACAGGCTTATGTACGGAAGTGACTTCCGGTCGAGAACTTAACAGCAGGCAGGACCATGGGATGAACATCTCGGGAGCAGGGAAAGGTGGACACATGGGCTTGTGGGAGAGGAAGGAGAAGGCAGGTGAGTGTGGCACAAAGAGAAGCGCAAGCTGAGACGAGCATGGGACAAGGTGAGAGAGGACCCTCACCAGGAGGCAAGGGGAGGCGTGGAAGTGGCTTTAATCAAAGCTGCCAGGCCCCACCCTTCAGAACACATCGATAAAATTAGCCTTCTGATCATTTAGTCACTTCTCAATGACTGGTTTCAACAGCTGGGGTCTGAGCCTTCAACACATAAACCTTTTCGGGGTCTATGCCACGTTCACAGTTCAGTTAGGGGAGACTATCCAGAGCTGGAATGGACTGGGAGAGGTGTGAGCCACAGGAGGGAGTCCTAAAGAGGGAGGGACAGTGCTTAGTGGGTCAGAAAGGAAAAAGCTGTTAAGTGGACCAGGGATGCAGTCAGGGAAGAGGAGCCAAGGGCACAGAGAACCCCAAGTCTGATAACCTCAGACTATGAGGACCCCCCTCCTCCAGAGCCACTCTGTAGAATAGCATGAAAGCAGAAGCCAGCTGGAACCGACACCATTGAGCCTGGACCCACTGATTATCCTGAGGATCTAATTCAGAAAGAAGGCGGCCAATACAGCAGCTGTCAACTGCAAAAAACCTGACCGTGGCGCTGAGCAGTGAGAAATGGTCAGTCCAGCCATGGGTGTTGGGTAGGCAAGTGAACAGCCCACAGCTGTGGAAGGAACGCAGGCGCCTGGGACAGAATGGCTGAACAGATCACTGAGAAAAGCCAAACTTGCCAAGCTATGCTTAGGACAGAATCTTCACAGAAAAACCTGCACCTCCATGCAGCCCAGGGGAAAGACCAGAGGCGCCTTCAATTACCTGGGTGTGGGAGGTGAGAGCTTTGTTTTCTGGGTTACCCCCACTGCATTTCTGCTTTTCCCTCCAACAATGAGCTTGTATGATTTTATACAAACTGAAAATAGAAAGGCGCTCTCAGTTTGGGGAAAGAGAGGGAGAGAGGGAGAGAGGGAGAGAGGGAGAGAGGGAGAAAGGGAGAGAGAGAGGGAGGGGGAGAGAAAGAAAGAGAGAGAAAGAAAGAGGGAGAGAGAGGGAGAGAGAAGGAGGGGAGAGAGGAAGATGAGAGATGGAGGGGTGATGGATGTGAGGCCATTGCTCTCTGTGTGTGCACCGCAGCCTGGGCTCTCTGGGCTGTCACCAGGAGGAGGCAGCCTGCTGAAGCTGAGACTTCACACAGCTCTGGGGGGAAGCCAGGCAGCCAATTACTCTAAAAGGCAGCAGATGTGCTTTGCTCTCCCTCCAGCCACTTATTACTCTGCAGAGGTAATAACGAGTCGGAGCATTTAGGGCGCATTTGAGTATGACAAAGAGCAGGGATGATGGATTCCAAGCCATTTGTCAAAGCAGGAGTTGGCATGAAAGGTAGCCCCTCAGCTACCTTACAATTACAGCTACCCTGGGCGCCCTTTTTTTTCTGAATCCAGTGCCCCAATCACAGCTGCCCTTTGCTCTGAGTTCCAGGGCTCAGGTAGCCAGAGCACTAACCGGCAACTGCACGGCGCTTTACAGTTTTCAGAGTCAGACTGAAATGCACACCCTGCCTTAGAGTTTGCAGAATCTGGCGGTCCGTGCATATACCGTTACAGTTTACACTGTCAGCCTGGCACTATGTTACATTTACAGGGTGCAGATGGGTGGGAGATGCTACTATCCTCGGTCCTGGGTCTCTTCCTACAAATTTAAGGAACTAAGTCTCTATCCCAGACTGGCCACTGGGCTACTGCCTGACAAACCAATGCACCTATAGTACCTCTAGCTCCAATGTCAGACTCAGTTGTTTGTAAGATGTTTTTACTGAAATGTAATTTACAGCCTGGGATGCACACATGAACGAGTCAGCTAGGTAAATTCTCTTGATGACATGACCATAAGCAGCCAGCAGCTCTCACACACTAGAAAACAGAAGTTTCCAACTGTCTGCAAACCCTTATGCTGATGTCCCTTTATACTAAGGTCTGAGTTCCAAGCAAGAGGAGACACGAGCTGCTACATTGGAAACCATTGTTGTACACACCAACGTTCAGGTTTTAAACCCGTTGTGCCCAGGCAGGGGCATTTTCTGAACACAGGAGGAAGATGGAGGTGAGTCTACATGGCTGACACCATAGACAAGCAAGATAGGCCACAGGAAGCAGCTGCTGGGCCACGCCCATCTGTCGGACCACGCCCATCTGTCGGACCACGCCCACCTGGGACTCACAAGGAATCAGAACTAAAATAAATATGTCAAAGATCCCTAATCCAGAAATCCGAACTGGTCCAAAATCTGAATTCTTTGAGAGTCAACATGAAGCCTCAGGTGGAGATGCTCCACTCTGGAATGCGCACACATTAGTAGTAATATTGGCTAGCATCACCTCCAGAAGTCAATGGACGCTAAGGGAAGGGCAAGAAAGGGTTCCGGAGGCACCAGAACGCTGTCACCTTTTAAGATATATTTTATTATTAAATTATATGTATAGATACACACATATGCATGTGAATACAAGTGCCCACAGAGGCCAGATGAGGACACCGGATTCTCTGGAGTTGGAATGACAGGTGGTTGTAAACTTGGATGCTGTGAACTGAATGAGGGGTCCTCTACAAGAACAAGGAGTGCTCTCACCCACTTAGCCGTCTCTCCAGTCCCTCTAGTCACCTTGCTTTTGGCCTTCATGCTTCTGTAACTGTGAGAGAACATATTTCTACTGCTCTATGGTGTCCTGGTTGACGACGTTTTATTAGGGCAGTTGTAGGAAATGGACACCTGTGCACAGGCTGGGAGCCTTGGAAGTGCAGGCACAGTGCTCACACACCTTAGCAAGAAGCGCAGCAGCACTGGAAGGTGAGTTGTGCTGAGTTAATGATGTTGCAGTGGGGAGAATTCTAAAGATGGCCCCAAATTCCCACCCTGGTGTACTTGTATTATCCCCTTGTATTATCTTCTCCCCTTGAGTGTTGGCAGGACCTGTCAATATGATGGATGCCACTCCTGTGATTAGGTTATGTTCTCTGGCAAAGATGAAGGGAGTTTCACAAATTGAATTAAGGCCCTTCATCAGTTGACTGAGTTAATCAAGAGGGAGAAGAAAATGTCCTCAGCGAACCTAACCTGATAAGATTTGAAGGAGAGTCTAGACTGAGGCTTTCTCAGAGCGAAGAAGCAAGCTCTTGTGAATTCTGCAGCTGCAGAAACATAACACAAAATAAAAATGAATTATATCATAAGTCAAATGAGCTGGGGAGGAGACTCTCAATCCCAGATGGGACTCAGCCCCAGCACCAGATTTGTAAGTCCATAACGGAAGGACCGAGATAAACTGTGTGAACGCCTGACTCTTGGAAACTCAATAAACAAGTTATTTTAATAATATTAAAGAGTAGATCACAAACCTGTGGGTGGAAATTTGAGAAAATGGGGCTTTGTGGGTGGGAGGGTGGGAGAGATATACACACAGGGTTCATATATGAAGTTCCCCCAAATAAAATTATAAAAATAAATAAGTAAATCAATGTGTTTCGCATCTTTAAGAAGGTTTGTGTTTGGGTGGGGCTGTGTGTTCTGACCCTTAAGCACTGCAACAGCGTGAAAAAGGGTTAAGGTAAGACAATAAAGACATTAGAACCACAAATACCTAACTAATCCAAAAGATGTTAGTAAAACAAGATAAAGGAACAAATGAATAATGAAACAAATAAAAACAGATTGGAGGAGGTTGGGGAGACGGCTCAGGGCATTAAAAACATGTTCTCCTCACAGCCGCCTGCAACCACAGCTCCTGAGGGTCTGATGCCTGCTTTTGCACTGTGGGTACACCACACACACACACACACACACACACACACACACACACACTTTAAAAGATAAAATAAACCTTTAAAAGGAGAAGTGGCAAGATGGCTGACTTACAGCAATATCAGCAATTACACCTGAATGTAAACAGTCCAGACATTTCAATTATAAGGGAGAATTTTAGAATTGAATTAAAAAGTAAAAAAATTATACCTTATTGCTATACCCTGGTTTAAAATTTAAAGCACACATACATTAAACGCAAAAGACCATGAAAAGAAAAGAAAGATAATTTTGTTTATATGATAATTACTATGTCTATTTTTTATATTCAGGTCATATTTTGCATCAGAGAATAGTAACGCAGAGAAGACCACTTCATAGTGACTTAGGGACAAGTTCATACACAGAAAATCAGCATCATAAACATACATCCACCTGACAGCAACACTGCAGGCACTGCAGAGATGGCTCAGCAGTTAAGCGCTCATGCTGCTCTCGCAGAGGACCCACATTTGGTTCCCATTATCCATGTTGGGTGGCTCACAACTGCCTATAACCCCAGCTCAGAGGATTGGACACATCTGGTCTCCACAGTCACCTGCACACACGCACGCACGCACGCACGCACGCACGCACACATGTTCATGCACACAAATACATATTTTTAAATAATAAAAATAGATCTTAAAATTTTTAAATATATAAAGAACGGATTGAATGTCCAGAATATTAGCAATAACAGCAAAACCAATAACAGTAAAGTTCCTAGAGAGATACAGGGAGAAAATGTTTGTAACCACAGGTACAAATTTCTTAAATACCACAGTATGCTCGGAAATCTTCTGCTAGAGTATGGACCCTTAAAATTAAAAGCTTCTACTGATTCAGTCCATAATGGGGGAGAGAAAATCATGAATTAGGTATCTGGTAAAGATCACAAATCCAGAATATATATCTGAGCTATTAGAAAACATTAAGAAAACTCTAAGAACATGGAAAAGATAAATTCGCAGTTCACCAAAGAGGATTTGCAAATATTACCGGCCATTAGGGAAATGACAATTGAAGTCACATTAAGACACCACTATATACCTATGAGAACAGCTAAATTTTAAATGATAGATAATGTAAAATGTGGTAAGAAAATGGCACAACTGCAATTCTTATGCTGCTGGAGGGAGCATAAGATGATTTGATTGCTTTGGGAAACATTTGGTACATTCCAAAACAGTTCAAAGCAAGGGGTTGGGCGATGGGTCAGTGGTAAAGTCCCTCGGACAAGCGTGACGACCTGAGTTCAGATCCCTAGCTCTTGTGAAGCAGTCAGGCATGGTGTCAGGCACCTCACATCTCAGCATCCGGAGAAGGGATTAGGTGAATGCCAGCGGAGGAGACCTTACTGGCCAGCCAATCTGGTGGCTGGTGAGCTTGAGGTTCAGGGAGAGATCCTGTCTCAAAAAGTAAGGAGGAGAGTGTTTGAAGATAACACCTGATATCTAACTCTGGCCTCTATACGCATAGGTACAAGCACTGCCTGCATACACAGGCACACAAACATGCACACATGCGCACACACTCTCACACACACATGCACACCTGCACCTACACACACACACACACACACACACACACACACACATGAACTTAGCATATAACCAAACCACTTTACTCATAGGCATTTATCCAAGAAAAATAAACTCATACATACACACAGACTGTCCATTACATCTTTATAGTCTTCTCTGCCCAATTCTTCCTCAGCAGATACGACGGCTACAAAGACTAGTTTCTTACTGCTGTGTGATTAATGAACACTAATTTAACGCTTTCAAACAAAGTAAATTTATTATTTCTTACTTCCTCTAGGCTGGGACTCTGGCGCGTTCTAGCTGGATCCTCTGCTCATGGACTCAACAGGCTGAAATTAGGAGGCTGGCTTGTTACTTCCAAAACTCATTTTGAAGCTTGGTCCCCAGAGTAACAGGCACTGAGAGGTGGTGGGCCCTTTAAGGGCTGATAGGCTGTTAGGTGGGAAGGCTGCCTCTCTCTTGGGACTAACTTAGTCACAACAGCAAGTTGTTCTAAAGTAAATTTCTCCCTGGGGTTCTGCCTCTTCCTCATAGTCATGATCACTGTCTCTCCTGTTTTCTGCTCTGAGGTGACACAGCTCAGGACCCTCAACTGTCAGCTCAGCAGATCATGCCACCTCACCTTGAATCCGAAGCCCCTAAAATGGTGAGTTGACCCAAATCTCTTTTATTTATAAAGTTTTCCAGTGTTGAGTATTCTGTTGTAGCAATAGAAAATGGGCCAAGACACTGGCATCAGCGAGGTCTGCTGTCTCACCTGCAGTGGGGTTCTCTTCTCAGCTCACTAGCTAATGGCAGAATCCGTGCCCTTACATTTGTAACATCCGAGGTCCTCAGTTCTAAGAAGCCACTCACCATCCATGTGCCACAGTAGTTTGTGTTTTCAAGACAGAAAAGAGAATGTTTGGGGGGATTCAGATCTGTTCTTTTTTCAAGGATTTGCCTGATGCCATCTTTTTTCCCTTTATGTTAACTCAAAGTCAAGTAACTGACGACTGACCTCGACACTGGCAGATATGACAATGGCCACACATTCAGAGGCATCTGTCACTCAAGGGACTGACTTATACATCATGGCGCAGGGACCATGGAACAGGGACTTCTTTCCTTTCTTTCGCCCCAGTGCTGGTGATCAAATCCAGGGTCATGTGCTTGTGAGACAAGGATTTTGCTGTTGTTAAATCCTGAGCTTCTTGAAGCAGTAATTGTTTTGGTCTATTTTCAAAACAGTTTTTAATTTGTATGTGCAGTATGTGTGTGTGTGTGTGTGTGTGTGTGTGTGTGTGTGTGTGTGTGTGTATGGATAACTGCAAAGGCCAGAACAGTTCTGCATTGAATCCCCAGAATATGGATTTACAGGTGCCCGTGAGCTACCCAGCAGGGATGCTAGGAACTGAATTCTAGCCCTCTGTAAGGGCACTGGAACTCTTAAATGCTGAGCCATCTCTTCAGCCCAAGGAGAAACTCTGAAGGACCATCTTAGAATGCTGCCTACCATAAGGAAATTGTGGTATATCTATACATGGAAATATTCTTGTTAGTGAAGAGGCAGAAATTCTTGATGCACATGAGAATATGAACACAGTAGTCCTCCTTTCTATATGATTTCACTTTATGCAGTTTTTGTTTCCCGTGGTCAAGCATGGTCTAAAAATAAGTGGAAAATTCCATAAATAAATTATTCATTTACTCCCACCAGCATTTCTGTGGGTGCTAAGGATCATAGTTTGGGGTCTCATGCTTGCTTGAGACGTGCCTTATTCACTGGGTCGTTTCCCCAGACCCCACGTTCCCTTTTAAACTCATCCAGTAGAGAAGTCCAAATCTCCCATAAGATCCATTGCTATTTCTACTGGACAAGACTTCTGTAGACCTCTAACTACATGGGGATAGACAAATGAATGAAATGACATTCCAACAATACGAACGACCAAATCCAGAGACATGGGATTCTCTGCAAATGCCCTTATTTTCCTTAACAAATCAGTGAACCTAAGCAGAAAGAACCAAAGGAGACTTAAGAATTATCAAAAGCAAAGGGCATATGTGGGACCGGAATCCTTCCAATTTGAATAAATCAAAAAGTCATCAAGGGGCTGCGGGGGCAGGAGGGGGTGGCTCGGTGGGTAAAACGCTTGCTGTGAAAGCGAGAGCTGACTCAGCATCTCCAGGACCTGGGCAAGGTAGCACACAGCTATAATCATGGGGTTCTTAGTTTGCGATGGGACGTGGAGACTGGAGAATCTCTGGAAGCTTGAGGGGCAGCTAGCCTGCTGTACTCAGCAGAAAATGACAGAGAGAGAGGGAGAGGGAGAGGGAGAGGGAGAGGGAGAGGGAGAGGGAGAGGGAGAGGGAGAGGGAGAGGGAGAGGGAGAGGGAGAGGGAGAGGGAGAGGGAGAGGGAGAGGGAGAGGGAGAGGGAGAGGGAGAGGGAGAGGGAGAGAGACTCCACCCTCACCCAAACAAGATAGAAGGCAAGGCAAACACCTGAGGTTGTTCATTGACCTCTTTATGCATGCCATGGCATGTGAGTAGTCATATTTACACACAGGAATGTAGTCATACACACACACACACACACACACACACACACACGCACACACACACCAGAAAGATTTCAAACTACATTTTTGAAGTACCTGGGACATGATTGCCATGGTTTGAATGTATCTCCTCAAGGGTCATATTTTAGAAATGAATTCCTATAGCCACATGTGGATGGCATTTCAAAGTGGAGTCTCTGAGAGGTCATGATGGTTAGATGAGGCTGTGAAGGTTGGACCCCCATGATGGTATTAGTGGCTTTAAAGGAAGAGGAGGAGAGAGCCAAGTTGACATAGTTGCTCTGCCTTCCCATGAGAAGCCCTCTGCAATGCTATGAGGGAAGATCTTAGCAGGACATCAGCTGGTGCCAACCCCACACTCCTAGACGACCCGGCCTCCATAGCCGTGAGCCAAATAGACCTTTAGTCATTATATGCTGTACTGTCTGATCTTAGGTATTTGGCTACAGAAATACAATATTTATTAATACATCACTACCAGTTTCAAGAAATACATCAAGAATATTATGGTTATGAAAATACAGTTGCCTTGTGCTCAGCGATACATCCTGGAGGCCTAAGAGGGCTTGAGATAGGGCCTCGGGTTTGATTTAAGAAGCTGAGGAGAAATAGAGATCAGAGAACGTGAATGGGGAAGCTGGAGAGATGGCTCCATCGGTAAAGTGCTTATCACACAAACACAAAGTTCTGAGTTCAGAGCCCCAGCACCCACAGCCGTGATGTCTGCCTGCAGCCCCAGAAATGGGGAAGCAGAAATAAGAGGATCCCTAGGACTCCATGGCCAGTCTGTCTTGCTGATTGGTAAGCTCCAGGTTCAGCAAGAGACACTGTCTCAAGAAACAAGGTGGGGAGTGATAAAGGACATTGATTACAAACTCTGGTCTCTCCATGCACATCACATACACACGCACACACACACACACACACACACACACACACACACACACACACACAGGTGAGCTGGGAGCTTATGTCTGTGGGGGCTGGGGAATGGGGACGGTGTGACATATTTAGTCTCTTCTCTCCATGTTTTTGAGCTTTTCTGTAAGAAAAAGGTTGTGGGGGGAAATGAAGAGGGCCTATGACTTTCTTCCTGGAAGTCCTGGCAAGCCTGGATGCTGTATGACCTTGGGACTTGGCAGGCAGACCTGCTTGGTCGTGGTCCCTGTCTGAGCTGGGGGACAGATGTGGCAGGAGGGGACACCACGCTCCCTGTTGCTCTCTCTCCTCATTAAGGTGAGTGGCAGCCCTGCTGATCACGTTCATTATGTAAAATGTGCCTCTGTCAACGGCTCTGCACATGAAATTGGTTACGGCACAATAACCTAATTTGTTCCTCCTTCTTAGGCTTGCTGTTTGCAAAATAGAAGTACATTTTCCCCGAGAACGTTTCAGAACGGTAACCCGAAGCACTTGGCGCCCCTTCCATCACCCAGAGTGCTATACAATTTGGCTGTGCTCATGCCCAAACATCTGTTTGCAAACCACAGGCCACTGGGGACCTGCAATTCGTGTCCCCTGAGCAGCTGTCACACACTCTGTCATCTCAGCCTCTTTAAGCCTTTCCCGCAATCTGCCTTGCACAGGCTCACAAGACCTCTGTACGTGCCATTTTTTATCCTTAAAGGGCTTGTCAAAGCAGCCCCATGGCCAGAAGCACTAAAATGGGGAGAGTCCTGGGTGGTCCAGACATGGCCACTTCCCAAATGACTGATGGATGCTGTTACCAGACACTGAGGTGCCGGGAAGTTAAACCATTTGATGGGAATTTGTCACCAGTAGATAGCAAATCCCTCTAGGGGGCTACAGAATATGACTGACCTCTGAGGACCCAGAGCCAGCTCATGGTACCAAGTCTGAAAGCAGAGTGGTCAGGTCCTGGAAAATGAGTGTGCCATGAGACCTGTGTTTGCAGGCATGGTCTCAGTCTGTTGTGGCTCAGCACCTCAGGCCCCACATCTTGATTTTCTACCTCTTGTGCATGGAGTTTGCTGGAGGTTGGTAGGGAACCATGGGAATGACTGGGTAAAGAAGGGTTCAGATAATGAACATGAAGATACGGTGAGGTGGTAAGAAAGGACGTCCAATGGTCTATAACACATTGGAGTCACTCAGTCTACAACAATTCGATTAGCATACCTCACAAGCCAGAGAGGAAGGATTTGAAGGGTCCCAGAACAAAGAAATGGTCACATTTGAGGAGATGGAAAAGAGAAACCTGTGCATATTATCATTGCATACTGTGTATGTGTGTAGTAGTACAATGTTGCAGCCCATAAATGAATACTAATAAGCCAATCTAATAATAAATATTTTAGAGGTAAAAAAGAAAGAAGACCTGGAGCCTTGCACATTTGACATACCACCTCACCCCAGCCATTCAGGATATTGATGGTAGAGTGGCCCCATGTTTGAAGCAGAGTGGGTACCGAGACTGAAGTCTTCCATGCTAGAACTCATCACTCCTTCCTTCCTCACACACACATATTTGGGTTGAGTTTTGAGGACAGCTGGGGCATCATACCCCCATATCAGCTTCCTTTAAAGTAATCCACCACTGCAACTCCTCCCCCCTGCCCCGCCCTGACACACCCACCTGGGAACACCTTGGGTCTACACTCAAAGCTTACTTGCAGAGAGGCCCTGTGGCCATGTGGCTTCATTAGTCAGTGGCATCCAAAGTGAGAACAGTCCACAGAGAGATGGGAAGAGGTGGGGACTCACTTCGATGTTTTATTATGGATTAGAAGTCTGAAGTGTGGTTTGCTCCAAAATCTAAAGCTTTTAGAGCACCAGCCAAACAAGAAGTGGAAAATTCCACACCTGATGTCATTCAACAGGTGCAGTCAAAATGAAGGCGCATTTTAAATACGGTATAAAATGACCTTTTAGCTATGTGTTCGAGTGGTACCAGAATTTCCTGTTTCAATTTGGATGCTATTCTTACCATGGCTCATTACGTATATGTAAATAATGCCACCTCATCAAAAAAATTCCTCTAATCATATGAACTTCTGGTTTCAGGTATCTTGGACGAGGGACAGTCGAGCCTTGCTTGTTGAAAGGATCATGTCACACAATATTCTATGTGAATGCCTACCCTAACTCATGAATCACAGTAGCAAATTAGAAACCTAGGGGCTTTCTGGCCATTCAAGCACAATCATTATCAGGCATTGTCTTAGCTGGGGTTTCTACTGCTGCGAAGAAACACCGTGACCAGAAAGCAAGTTGGGGTAGAAAGATTCTAGCTTGTGTCAAGTTGAGATAAGACTAGGCAGAGGTCATCTATGCCCTAGCCCAGATCTAAAGTATAGGACACTAAAACTTTTTAAATTAAATGAAATTGGTTGGTTAATTAGTGTGTGTGTTGTACTCGTGTGCATGTGTGGAGGCCAGAAGCAAATACTGAGTGCCCTCCTCTATGGTTTTTGCCCCATTTCCTTGGAACAGGGTTTTGCACCGACCACAAAGCCCACTAACACTGCTGCTCCCCTTTCCCGCTAGGCTGTCTGGGTAGTGAGCTCCCCAGGATCCATCCATCCATCTCCATCCTGAAATACTGTGGTTACAGGCATGACAACTCTACCTGACTGTGTTTTCTTCACCTCAGTGCTGGAGATTCAAACCTCAGTCTTCATACTTGAACAACAAGCACTCTACCCACTGAGCCATCTTCCCAGCTCCTTATAATAAAGCACTTTTTTATGAACAAGAATTATATTTATACTTCTGGCAAATGACATGCTGTCATGACAGAGGTGTGACAAGGTCAAGCTATCAGTATATTTTGCTAGGTGAAACTTTTAAAAACTCATTTATCTATTCGACATTTTCTCTCAGAAGTAGGCATCTCTAAACACTACCTTATAGAGCTGGCTTTTAGATCTTACAGATATGGTGTCATCCTCTGTGCATTACTTTTTAATCTAACACAATGCATGTATAAGTACTTTTTGTTTCCAGTTGTTGCTGTGGCCAGCCAGGTATGGGAACTGACATGCACAGTTCTCCTGTGGACAGACATCCCGGGAGCGGGACTACCGCCTTGCAGGTATATGCAGTCAGGACCAATTTCACTAAGTGGTTTTACAAACTGGTTCCTGAAATGCCCACCCCTGCCCAAAGATGCTAAGGGTCTCCATCACCCACATCCTTGTCAGTATTTGAATTGCCAGACATACTGATTTTTACTGACAAAATGAAGGAGTGATGGAGTTCCTTTCTTAAATATTTGATAGAATTCACTGTAGAAGGCTCCTGGGCCTGACATTTTCTGTCTAGAGAGAATTTTAATTATAAGTTCAATTTCTTTAATGAAAAAGCAGTGTTGTGCAGGTTTTCTCTTGTGTTATTTTTTATAAGCTGTAACTTTTAAAAGCATTTGTCCATTCTACCTAAAGTATTAAAGTCTTGGTATGCTTCTAAAAACCCCTTGTTCTCGTTCTCTCTCTCTCTCTCTCTCTCTCTCTCTCTCTCTCTGTAAAATCTGAAATGATGTCTCCCATTTTTGTTCTTGATATTGGTCACCTGTTCTTTCTCACTCCTGTTTGCTCTGTCTGTCTGCCTGTCCGTATGTATGTATGTATGTATGTATGTATGTATGTATGTATGTATGTATACATGTGTCTCTTGTGGCTAGTCTTGCAAGGAGTTGACCAATTTTATTAACCTTTCCCCAAGGGGATTTCTCTACCATGTGTTTGCCCTGTTACACACGTCCATTCTCATAAAATAACCCTCACAAGGCCCTGGCACCCTGCACAGAGCATAGCAGGGAGTAGATACTCAAATTGCAAAGCAACATTGAAGTGTAAACGCTCCTGAGCATCATTTAGGCTTCCTACGACCCAGTACCAGCAGCAAACATACAGCCAGATGCTGTTGGCTGGAGGCTGACACGTCTGGGGCTCCCTTCAAATCTATAATGGAAGGACAAGGTCACTCTCTCCACGGCCAGTCCAACATCTGATGTCCTGTCAACACATCAACACTCCTTAATCTCTCTGGAACCACGGTGCCTCTCCTAGAGTCTCAGGCTAATTGCGAAATATGGAGGAGTTCACCTTTAACACTCGGGAGTGTTCATGTTTGCAAACGCACAGCTTTGTGAATGAATACTCAACAGCTGCTCGCTCTGTGCAGGGGAGCGCTGGCCCTGAGACAACTGAAGAGAGACTGACAAGAGTCCAGGGGGCTGCTCAGAGCAGTGGTGGCTTCATCTGGGGGACCCAGAATGAACAGGAGGGTGTCTGCGGGTCATTAGCAGTTCTTTGTTCTCCCCACCCCCATCTTAATTCTTTTGGGTTTACATGCCCTTGCTGCTTGCTGCTTGGCATCCTAAACCCGGAGAAGAAGCCCCTGTTTACACACGGTTAAAATGCTGAGATTCCTGTGTCAGATTTACAGAACTTAGAATACTGACGCCCTGTGCAGCAGCCCTCAGCAGAGTCAACAAACACAAGGTATGGCTGCAGCTAATGTTCCCAAGAGGATGAAGGACAAAAAGGATGACAAAGGCCGGTGGTGGAGCACATCTTTAATCCCAGCACTTGGGAGGCAGAGGCAGGCGGATCTCTGTGAGTTCAAGGCCAGCCTGGTCTACAAAGCAAGTGCCAGGACAGCCAGGCCTACACAGAGAAACCCTGCCTCAAAAACCAAACCAAACCAAACAAAACAAAACAAAACAGAACAACAACAAACAGAAACCAACCAACGAAATAAAAGCCAGGAGGTCAAAGATCCCTGCATCCCTCTGCCTTTTCCTCCCTATAAAGCAGTGGTTCTCAACCTGTGGGTTCTGACCATTCTGGAGTTGTATGTCAGATATCCTGCAGAGCAGTTTTCTACAGCATGATTCATAACTAGCAGATTTACAGTTATAAAGTAGCAACAAGATAATTTTACGGTTGGGGGTCACTATGCCATGAGGACCTGCATTAAAGGGTTGCAACATAAGGAAGGTTGAGAACCACTGCTCTATCCTTGAGACCAGAGGAGTCTGGATGGAGCTTTGAGGAAGCAGCTCTCCGTTATCTTTAGGAACTGCTCCCTAAACTGCCCGATTCCTTTGTACTGAC
This sequence comes from Mus caroli, assembly GCF_978045245.1. NCBI lineage: Eukaryota > Metazoa > Chordata > Mammalia > Rodentia > Muridae > Mus > Mus caroli. The sequence continues at coordinate 73,173,807 of NW_028227268.1, forward strand.
TCGAGTCTCTTGAATGTTGGCTTTCAAGTGGCACACGTATTCCAGTAACACCCTTAATTCGATCAGTAAAAATAAATTGTGGGCAGTGAGACATGGCAAATATCCCACAGTGTTTTGTTTTGTTTTGTTTAAAGGTAAATGGAGACAGAGTACACCATTCTTTATGAAGTTTCTCAAGTACTGAGGCTGGTGATGTCTCCAAGTTCACATGTGTCTTAAGGAGATTAGGAAAGAAATCCAAGTATTTTACAAGCAGCCAACCAGTCCGTCAAGAATCAGGGATACAGAGAGGACAAAACCAAGAAAGACTGGTTATGCTCTCTTCTTAAAGAAACTGTCACAAGCTAAGCATGGCCCAAGCAAGGCATGACACCAGGCCCTCTAGCAAAATCAGACACTAGCAATCTGACCTTGAGTTCCACAGCGGCCCACTCTATAGCGCCCAACCATCATCCCTTTCTTGCAAGCCCTGCCCTGGAGAGTGGGTGGGAATTTTTGCTTTCCCCTAACTGGTGAATCACATCAAAGGTGATAGAAAGTTGTGTCCATGGTTATGCGATGTGGCTGTTTTGCTCTGTCTGGATGTTGCCCCGTGATCTTTCATCACTATCTTAGTAGAGTAAGTGGCCATGGTGTAGGCTCCCATGTGACAAGGACCTGGACATGACTCCTGGAAACTGTGAGTGGCCACTGAAGGCCGAAGGTGTCTTCCAGAGGTTGTATGTTGATTGGCTCTCCAATGCAGGAGGAGGGACCTAATGTGAGGTGAGTAGGTCACGGGGCTCCACTCTGGCCAGCGCCTGCTCTGAGCCAGCTCTGAGCTATCACAAACATATGCTGCTGTAATCCAATTGCTGCTGACACAGCGGTACACAGCAATAGCTAACCAATACAACCACGTTAAAGCAGAATACAGCATGGCCGAGTGGGATTGGTTTCAGGAAGGCAGGGGTGGCTGACAACTAAGATTCAAGTATATTTACTTCACCTTTGTCCCAAATCTGGCATTAGGGAATCCCCTAATGTGGCTCAATGTCCCAACAGTGCCAAGGAGAAATAGCATCCTGCTGTAAGAATACACGATTCAATAAAAGCATTTCCAGTACAATAGGTGTGAATGATGGCTTGTGTCAGTGTCACAATGTCAGAAACTTTACCCTCAGTACTGCATGTGTAGGGTAGGACCTGGGGGGAGGCATGGTGACACGTGTCTTTACTCCCAGCATGAAGGAGGCAGAAGCAAGTGCATCTCTGGGAGTTCGAGGTCACTTTGGTCTACAGATTGAGTCCCAGGCCATCCAGGGCTACATAGTGAGACCCTATCATTAAGACAAAAAGGAGGTAGGCGACCCAATTTAAAAAACAACAACAAAACTATGGGTGTTCGGCTCTTACAAATGAGCTGTCATTCTTTTTTTAAAAGTACATTGTAGCCGGTTTCAGACACTCCAGAAGAAGGTGTCAGATCTCATTACGGATGGTCTTGAGCCACCATGTGGTGGCTGGGATTTGAATTCAGACCTTTGGTTAGTGCTCCTAACCGCTGAGCCATCTTCTCCAGCCTGGGCTGTCATTCTTATAGGATGAGTTAGGTATCTCTAGAGTGGGTCATTAGAAAAGTCTCTCTCTCTCTCTCTCTCTCTCTCTCTCTCTCTCTCTCTCTCTCTCTCTCTCTCTCTCGTGTGTGTGTGTGTGTGTGTGTGTGTGATCTTTCCTCCTTCTGCTGTGGGATTATCAGTCACAATGGCCCTTACAGACACAGTCCCCTCATTGCAGACTCTCTAGCCTTCAGACCATGAACCAAATAAACAGCTATTGTTTACAGTCCACCCAGTGTTTGGTATTCTATAAAGAAGCAGAAAATGAACAAATGCATTTCCTTCATTTCTCCTTCCCCATCTTCCCTAGCCTTAGGGCAAGGTAAAGACACACATTGCATCCAAGATTTAATTCTGAATCCGAGGGATTTGTTTGTTGTTCATGTGTCTCTGTGTGCATGTGCACTCAGGTGACCACACAGGTCAGAAGAGGGCACTGGGTCTCCTAGAGCTAGGATAATTACAGGGGTTCTGAGCCACCTGCTGTGGGTGCTGGGAACTGAACCTGTGTCCTCTGGAAGAGCGGAGGCATTCTCAACCACTGAGCTGTCTCTCTAGCCCCAACTGAATGTGTTTAGCTAGTCAATTAGATGGAAGCAATAAATACCTGAAAATTAGTAAAGCAAAGTGAGATTGTTGAGGTGTAGATACCCAAGCTATCTACAGCGCAATTACAATCAAAACGAACAAACCAACAACAGTAGGAAACAGACCATGTGCAGAGGTAACAGCCAGCTAGGAGATACAATGGAAGGGAGAAATGTTTATAACAACAACGAGCCAGGTGGAATTCTCCTGGATAAGGAAATGTAAAGAGCCTGTTCAAGGACAGCTTCCCCAGTGGAAGCGAGCTTGAGACAGAAAACCTCCATGATTCCTATGATTAACTGCCTAAAGGTGTCCACTTTCCAGAAGCTAATATAGAAATGTGGCTGAGGAGAAAACCAAGCTGGTGAGGTGTTTGTATTACAAGCGCAAGGAGCGGAGTATTGGAACTCAGTCTCTTAAAGTGTGTATGTGTATGTGTGTGTGTGTGTATGTGTGTGTATGTTTGTTTTTTTGTTTGTTTGTTTTTTGAGACAGGGTTTCTCTGTGTAGCCCTGGCTGTCCTGGAACTCACTTTGTAGACCAGGCTGGTCTCAAACTCAGAAATCCACCTGCCTCTGCCTCCCAAGGGCTGGGATTAAAGGCATGTGCCACCACTCCCGGCGTATATGTGTGTATGTATGTGTGTGAGTGTGTGTGTGTATGAGTGCATGTGTTTGTGTATGTATGTGTGTATATGTGTGTGTGTGTATGTATGTATGTGTGTGTGTACGTGTATGTGTGTGTGAGTATGTGTATATATATATATGTATGTGTATGTGAATATGTGTGTATGAGTGTGTGTGTGAGTGTGAGCATGTATGTATGTGTGTGTATGTGTGTGTATGTGAATATGTGTGTATGTGTGTGTGAGTGTGTGCATGTATGTATGTGTGTGTATGTGTGTGTATGTGAATATGTGTGTATGTGTGTGTGAGTGTGTGCATGTATGTATGTGTGTGTATGTGTGAGTGTATGTGTGTGTGTGTTTGTGTGTGTGTGGGGGTAGCAAAGCAGAGTGGCACGTACCTTTCATCTCAGTACTACGGAGGCACCGACAAGGCATATCTTTGGGGCTTGCATGCCAGACATCCCAGATTAACTGGCAAGCTCTAGGTTTGTCTTAGGAACAGTAAGACAGAGGGTGCCTATGGAATAACACCCAAGGTTATCCTTTGGCCCACACACCCACACACACTTACGTTCCTGCACACACTGTGAACACACTAACATGATCCAACTCCACATATCATGAACACTCCGGAATAGCTAGGAGACCTTTGAAATAGCAAGTGGCAGCAGTGAGTTCTGCCAGACTCGAAAACGCGAGAGGGGAGGCTTTTTGTTCAACTGCTCTCCCCGTACCAGGATCCCGAATACACTTTTTCTTCCCTTTGGCTAAAGATGAATAAAATAAGCAAATATTTTAATTAATTAAAGATAAACACAAGCTCACAAGTGTCTGTAACTCTAACTTCAAGGAATCCAGCACATCTTTGGGCCTCCACATAAGTGCACACTCACACACACACACATACTCACACACACACACATATACACACACACACTCACATACACACACACACACACTCACACACACACATACACACACTCACACACACATACACACACACACTCACACACACACACGACACACACATATAAAATAAAAAATTTTAAAAAGACAGAGGGGAAAAAATCAAAAGCCTGGAATAAAAATCAGAGGTTCACCCATAGCACACAAATAAAATAACCTAGAGTGCAGTCACACAGTAGAGTAATATGTGGTAGTGAAAAAAAGAACTGGAAAGGTCTCTATAGACTGGGAGAGCTGGTTTTTAGGTAAAATTTTTGTCATAGTACAAAGGGGGATGCGACAGATACTAATATAATGTATAGATGGCTTCTTCGATAAAAAGAAACATAGACAGGACATCTAGGAACTATTTAAAATGGCTACTGCTGATATGGGACAGGGACAAAGACACAGGGATGGGCTGTACTTCTAAATAGCTTCTAAATATAGCTTTTGTGTAGTTGTGACCTTTGAGCCATAAAAATATTTTACAGATTCAAAAATAAAATTGCAAGACCAAGGATGTGCAAAACCAGGCTGAATGCAACTAGAAACTCATGAAACCAAAACTGTATCAGGCGGAAAAACGACCCACGGAGCTCTGGGTGTGCGCTCAACGGCACTGAAACCTTAGGTAGCCGTTATGGGTGGGGAGTGGTTTACGGAGTTTCTTTCTGAAACGATCTGTGTGTCTTCTACGGTTTAGCAAACAATTAAATATAACTGATGATTTGGGAATCCGGTTCTCACTGTGAGAAAAGAGACAGAAATATAAAATTTTAGTTTGTTTTTAAAAGCGATTTGGCTGGGACTCCCTGACAAAGTCTAGATTCAGCGGCACCAGGACAGTCATGGGCACACCGAACCTAGAAGGTGGTTTCTAGGCTTCTCAGCTTCCACTTAAGGGAATAAAAGCCTCTTTGGAAAACGGCCTATTCCAGGTTTGGTTAAGGACAAATGTGAGTGGTGGGCCAGCCCTCTGAGACACCTGATGACAAGTCAGAAGATTCCACAAGTTGAGTCTAGCCCAAGCACCCGGACTGGACTTCTGCAACCCAGCCCGCAATCACGCGCCCCCTGCTGGACCAGACTGGGAAAGCACTTGAATTAAAACCAGGCTCCCTTTCCACCTGAGCCCCTCAACTTGCTATAAGCCTCTTTGTGGCTCTGGTTTTGCCAGGATGAAGGCCTTTAAGAAGCTATGCCGCCAGGGGTGGGTGGGCACAGCCCTCTCAAATATCTCCACACCTCTGATCTCTTAGGCCAGTCTGAGTTCTCTCTGCCTGGCCACTCTAACCCTGCTTCCTCTCTGCCTCCTGCACAGCTCTGCCATTAAACCTTTCCTTCTACAAGTCAAACTCCAAACCTCCGAGGACTACTGCACCCAGAAGAACATCCAAGCCTCAGTTCTGCTGACTTATCCGGTTCAAAGCCCTTCCCACACATCATCCGTATGTTGCACCTGTTCAACCCTTTCCCACGGGCTCCAGGCTCCATCTTTGACTTACTGCACAGAGGTCTCTAGCCAAGGACAGGTACCTTCTCTGGCCAGGCCCAGGCTCCGTCCCAATACCTGCCTCTCTCCAGCCCATTACCCCGTTTTATTGTCCTCCTAGAGATGATCTTCTGAAATGACTTCAGATTTTCCCTTGCCCTCACACCAGTGTGGAAACAGTGCTCAGGATAGGGAGCTGGCTGCACACAGTAGGTGTTCAGTGAACACAGCATTCTTACAGCACCTGACAAAGTGGCTGGGGTAGGAGCTGGAACCTCGCCTTTGTCACTTCATGAGAGCAAGTCCTCTCATCCCTCTGAGTCTGTTTTCTTGACTGTGAAGTGGACAGCCCTGCCCATCAGGTGGGTCTTCCCAGGACCCTTCTTGGCCTCTCTTACCTGCCCTACAGCCTCAGGAGGGGGTCAATTGGAGTGCAAGGGACCCCACCACCTTACCATCTAAGCTGCTGGGCAGACAGTGGCGTTCAGAGCACCCACTTCTGACAGGGCTTCTCTGTCTTCATCCTTGAGCCTGCTTCCTGCCACTGTCTGAGGGACACACATGGAGTCCCAGTAGATACCATGACCCTACAGACCCTCATGGGCACACAGGTCCTCTGGTTTCCAAAAGGCCAAGGCTCGTGTCACCCTTCCCATGCAGATCGCAGGTCAACTTCGCTGTGCCCGTTTCAGAGTCAGGGAAACTGAGACCCATGTGGGAGGGGACTCTGGGTCCAGAATGGCTTTTTTTTTTTTCTGCCACTAGCTGGTGTAGGGAGGTGGTCTCCTTCCAGTGGCTGGGGGCGTGCCCTTTGCTGAGTCCCGGTCCTCCAGCCACTGCATGGTACCTCCACTCCGGGACACTGCGCTCGCCCTGCGCCTTAGGGAGGTGTGTGTGTATGGGCGGATTGGGGCTCCCGCGCCATTCGGCCCAGTGTCATCCACCTCCCCGCCACGCGCGCCGCGGCTCCGGCCACGCGCACTGTCACCCGCGCGCACCTTGCCCCGGGTCAGCCCCGCGCGTGCCCGCCCGCGGCCCGATCCGCCGTCCCCGCCCACGTCGCTGCCGCGCCCCACGGGCGGACCTCGCCGCGCCCCGCACGCCCTTGTCCGCAGCGCAGGTGTGTCTCCTGACTGCGCGTTACTCACCGGCTCCGGGCGCTCCAGCAGCCCGGGCCCGGCCCATCGGCAGCGCCCGCCGCGCCCGCCGCAGCCGCTCACCGTGGACCGGGCGCTGCCTGCTCGCCCGCTCGCAGCCCGCCGCGATCCCGCGCGCAGCCCGCCCGTGCGCCTGGCCCGGCCGGAGCAGCGCGGAGCCCCCTCGCGGCCGCACAGGGAAGCGCGGGTGGAGCCGCCCGAGTCCGCGCAGCGCAACGCAACGCTGCCCGCTGCCCTCCCTGTCCACTCCGCATGCCGTCGCCTTGCCCAAGCCTCTCCTCTGCTCCCAGCTCCCGGGATCAAGACCCAATGTCCAGGAATGCGCTCGGGACCCTCAATGTGATTCGTTTCCCCTCGCTTGAGGGAAGTCCCGCGTGCTAAAACTGCTCCTGTGGTCCTCTCCCAAGCCTGGTCCCCGAGCCCCCAGCACTTAAACTGCCATCAGGCCATACCTCTTCTTTGGACCAGCCTCTGGAATCCTGAAACCCAGGTCACACTTGCTTCAAGGCTGAGTCCTGGCCTCTCCTACAACGGCCACTGAACTTTGGGTGGTCTGTGTCCTGGTGTCCTATTGGCACAGGCTAAGTGTCAAAAGGATGGCGAAGACTGCACACACCCTCCTCCCTATAGTGAGGGGCATAGCCGCGTTTCATGGAAAGATAAAGCAGGGCGGTCATAATTTTAAGTGAAAAGAAGGAGCCAACACAGGACCTGGTGACCTTCTGCCCTGGCTCCATCCAGGCGTGTCTCACTGCAGAGGTCAGGACATTTGTCTTCTGCTTTGGCAGAACCTCCTGATGAATTGTGGCAGGAACCCAACTCAATTCACTCAAGCGGAGTTTATTGGTTATTAAAACATAGGGGGAAAAAAAGCAATGTTGATTCCTAGGGTAGTTAAATCATAGTCTTTGACTCTCCAGTGGGGAGAGTGCTAGGAGCCAAGGTGGAAGGGAGCAGAGCTGGGGTAACCTCCTGAATACTAGGAAGAGGTAGGTCGTGTTCTTGACTGTGGCCCTAGGGACAAATTAGCCCCAGTTCTGCCCAAAGCATTTCCAGCAAGAGGAGATGGTACATTCCCGACTACCTTGGCTCCTAAGAAGCCCCCTGCCTTGGTTTTCCGAACTGCATCTCCCATTCACAGTGGTCTGGACCACAAAAGTTCATCCCACAAGGCTGTCACTGAGAGGACATAAGAGGGAGAAGCAAGCAGCAGGAACCAGTGTAGACGGGGCAGGCAGAGGAGAGCTGAGAAGCACAGACCCTAGACAGGGTCAGTGAATGGTACAGATACAAGAAAGGAAAAGCCACAGGGCTTAGTGATACAGGACAGGAGAACTTGAGAGAGGAGTGGGCGATTCTGGGTTGGTGAGGGGGAAATTTCCCATGGGTGGCTGTTGGGTAGGTAGTATTTGTGAGGTTTGCTGAGGAGCCCTTTCCCAGAAGGTGGCGAGGCTGTGTGGCCAAAGGAAAATTTGGGAAAGTCCTGAAGACAGCTAGTGAGTGCACTCTGGAATCAGGTCCTTGAGGTAAAAGGAGACCCTTGGGTTTCAGTGGCCATAGACACCCTGTGCAGGTCCTCAAGCAGCATTCTGTCTCAGCCTTGGCATAAATGCATCAGGTGACTCAGGGAAGCCTGACAGCCTGCAAGGTGGCCAAACAGGATCACCAATAAAATGCAAGAACAAAGACGACAGAACTTTGGGCTCCAGCCAATGCACTTTATAAGCAGAGCCCATAAACTGTCCATTCTTGGGTCTGCTGAAAGCCCTCTAACGTTACTACAAGGGCAGACAGAGAGCACTAGGAGAAAGTTACGCTACAGTCAGCTACAAGGAGGTGTGTGTGTGTGTGTGTGTGTGTGTGTGTGTGTGTGTGCGAGAGAGAGAGAGAGAGAGAGAGAGAGAGAGAGAGAGAGAGAGAGAGAGAGAGAGAGAGAGAGAATCTCTTATTGTTTACACACCAGGATTCTGCCTTCCCACAGAGTATGAGTGAAGACTTGGGAGGAGGAAGCAAGAGTGCCCATATGTGTATATATGTGCAGTATGGGTCTACATGTGCTAAATGTATGCAGTATGTGATTAATGGTGGTGTTTATACTCTACACATGCATGTAGAACCCTTGGGTGTGATATGTGTGCGGTGTGTGGTGCATCTGCATGTACATTATGTATGTGACCAAGCATGAGGTGTGCATGACTCTCTCTCTCTCTCTCTCTCTCTCTCTCTCTCTCTCTCTCTGTGTGTGTGTGTGTGTGTGTGTGTGTGTGGTATGTGTAGAGTAAGCATGGATCTGGATATAGGTAGAATGGGTTCCTAGTACCATCATGATGCTAGCCTATAATTAAAGGATGCTATCTCAGATGGGATCCTGGCAATGGAGCCTGAGATAAGACTGGAGGTTGCCGAGGTGGAAGGAGATTCCAGGGAGCCAGGGCTAGAGCAGGGAAGGAGGGACAACTCATAAAGGACGTATTGTTAGGATGGTGACCATCACGGCCAACTAAAGCCTGTCTTCCTGGAGACTCTGTGGGAACTGTACTGAATACAGATGGCTGAGATTACAGAGGGCACAGAACCTGCCTTCTTCAAAATACCTATTGGAACACCCAGATTCTTGTAGGTCTTACCTGAAGCCCAGTCACCTCCCTCCTCCACCACACTAAGCCACAGGCAGTGCCTTTTCCAGTTTGTGCATGTCTGAGGTTGAGTCCAGGGTCAGAGCAGTTTCTGCATCCTTGTTGGGTCACGGCTATTTGCACATCTATGGTTATAAGTAGAATCAGAAGCACAGAGATGCTCAGGCCTGAGTCCTAGATACTGGTCCTCATGCTTTTCCAGGGCAGAAGCCTGCCTCCTTGTAATGGGTAATACTGACTGCCTCTTAGTGTGGTTTAACTTGACACGTTCCCCATTATGTCAGTCTCTTGGTTCCCAGATGCTGGTCCTACTTTGGAGGCTGTGACATCTGAAGAGGAAGAACCCAGCCAGAGGTATAGACCACTGAGGCATTCATTCGCAGGTTACTCCAGGACCCAGGTCAGGTCCTCTTCCTCTGCCTGCTATGAGGTCAAGTTCCTCATCACACCCTCCTGCCACAATGATGCTCTGTCCAAAGACAAAGTGACCATGGCCTGAACCTTCAGAAACCGTGGACTGACACGAGTAATCCCTTCCCTTTTGTTGCCATCCGCTTGTTTGTGATAATGAGAAAGAGTGTTTGCTGTTGCTAACCCTGGTGATGAGGTCTTCAGGCCTTTGGAAGTGGTTGTGGGGGAAATTTAAAGACTTTGGAAAAGCAGGCTAGAGAGCTCTGAAGTGTTGTATGCTCATCTTAACTGGCAGTTATGGTGGGAACTCGGGAGATCAGAACCCCATTGGGAACACAGACAGCAGAAGACTGCTCGTGAGACTTCAGACAGGCACAGGCACAGTGTGCTGGGAACTGGACCAAGGTGGCTCATGCTGTAGTCTGGCAAAGGACTTCTCTGTATATTTCTACCTCCTGAGACTTTATGGGAGACAGAGTTTAAAGGTAACAAAACAGATTCTCTCTCTTCCTCCCTCCCTCCCTCCCTCTCCCTCTCCCTTTCCCTCTCTCCCTCCCTCCTTCCTTCCCTCTTTTTTTCTTTTTCTTTTGGAGATGCTGAGGACTGAACCCAAGGCCTTGTGCATACTAACTAAGTACCTTACCATTGAACTCTATCCACAATCCTTTTTCCCATTAAAACATTATTTTTTAGATAGGGTATAATGGTTCAACTCTCTCATACACTCAAGAGTTTGAATGCTTGGCCCACAGGGAGGTGTGTTCTCATTGGAATAGCTGTGGCCTTATTGGAGGAAGTCACTGTGGGAGCTTTGACAGTCTCCACTTGGTTACTTTTGGATGAAGATGAACTCTCCACTCCTCCAGCACCATGTCTACCTGCACACTGCCATGCTTCCTGCCTTGATAATGGACTGAACCTCTGAAACCGTAAGCCAGCCCCAATTAAATGTTGTCCTTTATAAGCACTGTCTTGGTTATATTGTCTGTTCACAGCAATGGAAACCTAAACTAAGACATAGGGTTTCACTAAGTTGTCCAGGCTGGTCTTGAACTAATTTTGTAGCTCCAGAAAAATCTTAAATTCACAGTCCTCCTGCCTCCGCTCCCTGAGTAGTTGAGAGGACTCTGGAACTAGGTCTGGCTTTCCAGAGGAACTGTAAACACAGCACAGGTACAAACTGTGGCATGGTTGTTACTCGCTGCTTTTAGCCACATTTACAATGAGAATCAGGAGTAAAAAATATTTGAAAATATACATCCTGCCTAGGCAAGATGGGGCACCCCCTTAATGCCAGCACTCAAGACGTAGAGGCAGGAGGATCTCTTGAGTTTGAAGCCTAGTCTACATAATAAATTCCAGGACAGTCAGGGCTATGCAGAGAGACCATATCTAAAAATAAATAAGTAAGTAAATAAGAAAGAAATAAATAAAGAAAGAATAGAATAGAAAAGAAAAAAGAAAGATGGAGAAAATGTGTGGTCTAGCCACAGAAAGAAGCATGTTTAAAGTTGAGGACAAGAAGGGTGTGGTTGTTAAAGAGATTGGTGACATTAAAAATAATCCAAACACTCGCACCTTGAAGGCTATGGTAGAGTCCTAGTCTGCTCCCACAAAGTCCTCCCAACTGTTTGTCTGTCCATTATCTGTCCATTGGTCTGTCCATCATATTCCTGTCTGTCATGAGGTGAGCATGCTCCTGCACTATAAATGTTCTGCCAGGTGCAAAGGACTAAGTAACCATGAACTTCCCGGAATCCTCAAAACCTTGATACTGAATAAATAATTACTCCCCTAAAGTTGTTTTTTTTCCCCTTCAGATATTCTGCCATGGCATTAAAGAGTGTGACTAGTACAAAGACTCTGAAAGTTAATATGCTCTTACGCTTGTATTCAAAACTAGCCTTGAGCCACACTATGACCAATAGCAAGACTTGTGCCAATAATCTCAAATTGTAGATTTCCATAATAGCATTAAATGGGCACATAAAAATATCAGGAAAGGGAGGGGGAGGACTGGAGAGAGAGGAGGAAGAGGAAGGAAAGGTTTCATGTTTTAGTAATTTGGTGTGTGTTGTGTGGGGTTGGGATATTGAGGCTAAATTCTCCCTAATGTACCTGCGAATTAACTGCAGGGCTGGGTGTGAAGAATCTCTCTTCTCAACACCGAGAGCTGCATTAAATCCTCTTATCTCCCAGGGATTAGGAGACCAGGACCCTGGGCAGGGGACATGAAAATGCAACAGGCAACCCATGCAGACCACAGAGGGGCAGCGAATTGGCCCTGAACTCTCACTTTTCACCTGGTGGGAACCCTTAGCACTTCAGAACCTGGCAGAGCGTGTGAATCCCATCCTAGGTTCTGGCAGGAAACCACTGCCAGAGAGACAGGAAAACCACCAAAGACTCTGGAATTTTTGCAGAGGTAAAGCAGCAAAGTTGGAGACTATGGACACAGGGTTGCCAAAAGAAGGCCTATTTCCACAACAAGACAGTAGTCCAATTTTGAGGGTGTGTGGGTGAAGGACAACTCTTCCGTGAGCAAAGCTCTGTTTCCTTCAGTTGAGGTTTTAGAGGCTCTGGAAGCAGAGCACTTGGGTTCATTCAGACTGGCACCAATGCTTGACTAGACTGAGGTAATCCACCCACTCCAGTGTGTCAAACAGAAGGAAGGGAGGGAGGGGGCGGCCACCAGTGAGAGAATCTGCAGTTAAACAAACAAATAAGAAACCTCAATGTTTAGTGCACTGTAGAAGAGTTAATAGGAATGGAGATACAGTGCATTTGCTAGAGCTCTTGATTAACATAGGCTCAACAACCAGCACAAAAGAGGAAGAAAAAGAAGAAGAGGAGGAGGAGGAAGAAGAAGAGGAAGAAGAGGAAAAAAGAGGGAGAAGAGGAAAAAGAGGGAGAAGAAGAGGAAGAAGAAGAGGAGGAAGAAAAATTAAATAAAATACAAGACAGACTACCATAGATGTGATACACACACACACACATATGTGTGTATATATATGTGTTTATTTATATATATAATAATGATTTGTGTGTGTATATATGTGTATATATATATATGTATATATGTATATATATATATGTATACATATATATATGTATATATATATGTGTATATATATATATATATATATATATATATATATATATATATCTCAAGTGTAATTCAAAATAGTCCAGACACTGGAGTGAGCAAACAAGGCATTTAAAATAACAATGAAAATATGATACAGAAAAAGAGAGGAAATTGATTAAAAATAAAAAATATTTCATTGAGATCTCTGAAAAACGATGGGTAAAGGGCTTGAAAGAGAATTTTTCTGGGGTTAAGACCACGTACCTCCAGTGCAGAGGACCTGAGCTTCATGCCCAGCACCCACATCGGGCAGTACTCACAACTGCTTGCAACTCCAGCTCTAAAGGATCTGATGTCCTCTTCTGGACTTTGAAGGTACCTACATCCACATGCGCATATCCACACACAACACACATACATAATGAAAATTAAATATAAATCCTCAAAAGGAATTTCACAAAAGGTTGTTTACATGTCAATAAATATATGAAAGAGTATTAACTTGAAATCATTGTTACTCAGTGTCCCAATGCTGTGACATTACAGACTATTGTTACTCAGTGTCCCAATGCTGTGACATTACAGGCTATTGTTACTCAGTGTCCCAATGCTGTGACATTACAGACTATCACTTCAAAGGAGGAAAGGTTTGTTTGGCTTATCGTCTCAGAGATGTCAGCCCATCGTCATTTGGTCCTCCTGCTCTGGACTGTGGTGAAGCTGAGCATCATGGTAGATACATGTGGAGGAGGAAGCTGCCTCTACCTCTTGGCATCCAGGAAGCATAAAGATAGGAAGGAGCTGGGGTTCTAATGACTACTGTAAAAGCATGCCCCAAATGATTTGACTTACATTGTGCCCCACCTCCTGGAGACTCCATTACCACCTCCCAGTAGCACACAGGCTGCCAGCCAAGCACTGGTCTTTAGGGAACATTCCAGATCCAAACCATAGGAGCCATCATGGAATTGTGATCTGAGCTACATGGGGGCTACTGCACACCCACTGGAAAGAGAAAGCAGAAGGTAAGATGCCTTACTTGATTGGTTAATCTGGTCATGACAAGGATGGAGGTGTGGAGGGTTACAGAGGTGTTCATTCCGCACTAGTGGGACACAACGGGGAAGGATAATTTTGGAAGCTGCTGAGCACTGACCCTTCACAGATTCTAATCCCCGGAGCCTGTGAACTGGTTGTATTATATAGCAAAAAAGACCATAGCGATGTACAATTGCCAGGACTGAAATCAGGGAGATTAGCCTGGACTGTCGCCATGGGCCCAGCTCAATCATACGAACTCCTCAAAGCAGAATGGATGTGGCAGAGAGTCGTAGAGAGAGCTTTGAACTGCACTGCTGGCTCTGAGTTGCAGGGACCACCTGTAAAGACTAGAAAGAGAAGACTTAAGATAACTTCCCTTAGCTAGTGGCAAGGAGCTAGAGACCTCCATCACACAAGTACCCAGGCCTGAAGTTTGCCAATGCTCCTGGAGGAAGCATGTGCCTCCCAGACTCCCTCCTCACTATGAAAGCCAACCCGCTGATACCTTTGTCATGTGTCCTACAGCAAAGACAGCGCCTAAGCCAATCTGGGGGTTCTGGACCACAGAAGTATGAGCTGATAAATCATGGTTGCTCTGAACGTGGTCTACATTCGCTGCCATTTGTTATGGCAGCAACAGAAAACTAATACAGCAGTAAAGCGGAATATCCCCCGACTCAGCAGTCCTGTTCCCATCGGAGAAACGTGCCCCCAAGACACGCGCAGAAATGCTTAGCACAGCACCATTTGCCACAGTCTCAACCTGGAAATGATCCAAGTGCCTATCAGCAAAAAGGATAAGTCAATTATGCTGTCGGATGTAGCAGCAAGGAGGGTAGGACTTACAACTGTTCAATAACGTGGAGAGACTCAGAAATGAGGACCTACCTATCAAGCTGGGAGCTCAGCCCAGGGAACTCTACGGCTAAGGATGGGAGAAGGGTGACTTTGAGGGTCTGTGACTGGAAATGGGATACGAGGGAGCCTGCAGGGCATATGACGTTTCCTGTGGAGATTTGGGTGGTTCTGTGTATACAGCTGAGCTCAGTTTGGAAAACTTGACTGAGCCATCCGCTTGATGTCTGTCCAATTTCTCATATATACGTTATATTTCAGAGAGAAGGCCATTCTATAGAAAGCATATCCGTTCATAACCATGTGGTTTGTAGTCTGCTGACACCAGGTATATTGATGTCGTGTGTGGATCTATATACAATTCTTGTAACTGGGATTGAACCTAGGGGCTTGCATAGGATGGTTCAAATGCTCTACCAACTGGGCTACACCCTCCCTCCCTCCCTAAGTCTTTCTTTGACTTAGAAAGGGATCTGTGTTGAGGGCATGGTGGTACACACTGTAATCCTAGCACTTGAGAGCAGAGGCAGGAGGCTCATGAGTTCTAGGCCAGCCTGGGCTACACTCCTGTCTCAAAAAAAGGGGGGGGGGAGAAAAAGAAGGAGAAAGAGGAGGAGGAGAAAGAGGAGAAGGAGGATGGAAGGAGAAGAAGAAGGAGGAGAGGAAGAGGGACAGGAGAAAGAGGAGGAGGAGAAAGAGGAGGAGGAGGAGGAAGGGGGAATTCCATCTTCTAGATCAGGTGTAAGCCTCCTATATTAGTTTTCCCGACGTAACCTACCCAGAAGACATCCCAGCTGGGGCCCAGCAGTCATCCCCAGCTGGGGCCAAGAACTGATACTGTTGTTGACCATATCCACTAACACTAGATTATTTGGTTGTTGGGATAGGAGTGATGGGTCTTGTGTATGGTTCTGCCTCTAGCCAAAGATCCAGAACAAAAGAGATAGATACTCAGAGGGCATGTGATGAAACAGAATGGCACACAGTGGAGTGTGGGGATGAAGGATGGGCAGGGTGTGTGCAGCTGGGGACCTTGGGAAACATCCCAGCATAGCTGAGGAGTCATGTGTTGTTACACATTTGCGAAGGGTCAGCTTTGACTTGGGTAGAGGGAAGCGTTTTCCTGGGGAGCAGTGTTCTGGGCCTTCATCCAGTTCATGCCTGTTTCTAGACTTGGGGCTCTGGCTGCCTGAAAGGGGCTTCTCTCTTCTGCATTTTCGTGTGCCTCATAGTTTACACACGCACATATGTATTGTGCATGTATGTACAAGTGGGTGGATATAAGGCACTGTAATGGCAGTCTCATCTTATTTTTTTTTTGATTTTTAATATTTTTATTACATATTTTCCTCAATTACATTTCCAATGCTATCCCAAAAGTCCCCCATAGCGCCCCCCACTTCCCTACCCACCCATTCCCATTCTTTTGGCCCTGGCATTCCCCTATATTGGGGCATATAAAGTTTGCAAGTCCAATGGGCCTCTCTTTCCATTGATGGCCGACTAGGCCATCTTTCGATACATATGCAGCTAGAGACAAGAGCTCCGGGGTTCTGGTTAGTACATCATGTTGTTCCAACAATAGGGTTGCAGATCCCTTTAGCTCCTTGGGTACTTTCTCTAGCTTCTCCATTGGGAGCCCTGTGATACATCAGTCTCATCTTATAACCAGGTTTGGTCTCTTCCAGGAAGGCTCATGAGACTTCAGCATCACCGTAGATAAAGAGGAGTTGGAGTGTCCTGCCCTTCCCCTGTCCCCATGTGTGAAGTGACAGTTGCTACCCCTTCTGCTCAACCCTAATAAGGTCTGCCATTCCCAAGAGGAAATTCTTTTCTGATCAATTTTTCTAACACTTAAAGGGGTAGGGGAATGCAGTGATGGCACACATCTTTAATCCCAGCACTCAGGAGGCAGAGGCAGGCAGATCTCTGTGAGTTCAAGGCCTGGTCTACAGAGTGATTTCCAGGTCAGAACTACATGAATAAATCCTGTCTCAAAAAAAAGAAAAGTTATGTATCTAAACAACTAAGTCATGTTTGTACTCTGGAACAAGGCATATAGTGCTGAGTTCAGTTAGTTCACAGCCACAGGTAGGCATAGAATTTTTTCTTTCTTTCTCTCTGGTTTTTTTTTTTTTTTTTTTTTTTTGGTTTTTCAAGACAGGGTTTCTCTGTATAGCCCTGGCTGTCCTGGAACTCACTTTGTAGACCAGGCTGGCCTCGAACTCTGAAATTTGCCTGCCTCTGCCTCCCAAGTGCTGGGATTAAAGGCGTGCGCCACCACTGCCCAGCATAGAATTTTCTTGATTTCATCCATCTTTGGGATCCAGACGAAAATAATCTCCAGCTGGACTGGGGAAGCTTCAAGAATCTTCAGTAAAATAAGGGTTTGTTTCTTGAACTCAATGCCAGATTAGTTTAACTTGGAGAATACTGGGGTTTGGGAGCTGGTGGCACTTGGCTATATCACTTTATTTGATGGTCACTGGTCCATCTGAGTTTTCTAGAAACCATCTAATTATCTAAGAGAGGGAAGGGGTAAGTTTCTGCCATCAAGCTGGAGACACCAGCTCTGTATGCCCTCGATTTGAGAATGCATGTTCTCTGCAGGTGAAGATAACAATATTACCCTCAAGGGAGTGCTGAGATAGCTAACACACTTGATGATGTGCCCTGCTGTTGTGTTTCTTGGGACAATTTCCTAAGTTTGCATTTATAAGAAAATGCCTTTGCATGCTGTGCAGTGATGGGGCATGCCTTTAATCCCTGCACTTGGGAGGCAGAGGCAGGCAGATTTCTGAGTTCGAGGCCAGCCTGGTCTACAGAGTAAGTTCCAGGACAGCCAGGGTTACACAGAGAAACCCTGTCTGGAAAAACAAAACAAAACAAAAATGCCTTTGCACAGATGATCATAATTGCCAGAAGGTTCCAAACTGCTCTCTCCAGCTGCTTCTAGATTCCACTTCCCATCCTTACAGTCATTTTTACTTTCTTATTTGTGTGCTCCTGTGTGTGTGTGTGTGTATTTGCACACTTGCACATGTATGCAGGTTATGTGTTCGTGCATGCAGAAACTAGAGAACTACCTCAATGTTATTCCTCCTTTTTAGCTTTGGAGACAGGAGCTCCCAGTTAGGCTAGGCTGGCTGGCAGCAAGCCCCAGGGACCGATGTGTCTCCACAACCCCAGCACTGGGATAACAAGTGGCTGGGACCACACCAGGCCTTTTTATGTGGGTCTGGAGGATTGAACTCTGGTCCTTGTGCTTTCAAGGCAAGCACTTTCTGGACTGAGCCACTTTCTGCACAGTCCGCCTTCCCCGTTTTCTAGTTTCTAGATCCCAGCTCCTATCTTTAGTATTCTTTTTTTTTTTTAATATTTATTTATTTTTGTAGCTGTACAGATTGTTGTGGGCCTTCATATAGTTGTTAGGAATTGTTGGACCTCTGCTCACTCTGGTCAACACTGCTTGCTCTTGCTCCAGCCCAAAGATTTATTTATTATAAGTACATTATAAGTACACTGTAGCTGTCTTTAGACCCACCAGAAGAGGGCATCAGATCTCATTATAGATGGTTGTGAGCCACCATGTGGTTGCTGGGATTTGAACTCAGGACCCTTGGAAGAGCTGTCAGTGCTCTTACCTGCTGAGCCATCTTGCCAGCCCTATCCTTTTTTTTTTTTCAATTTTTTATTAGATATTTTCTTCATTTACATTTCAAATGCTATCCTGAAAGTCCCCTATACCTCTCTCCTGCCCTGCTCCCCTACACACTCACTCCTACTTCTTGGCCCTGGCATTCCCCTGTACTGGGGCATATAAAGTTTGCAAGACCAAGGGGCCTCTCTTCCCAATGATGACTGACTAGGCCATCCACAGCTACATATGCAGCTAGAGACATGAGCTCTGGGGGTATTGGTTAGTTCATCTTGTTGTTCCACCTATAGGGTTGCAGACCCCTTCAGCTCCTTGGATACTTTCTCTAGCTCCTCCATTAAGGGCCCTGTGTTCCAACCAATAAATGACTGTGAGCCTCCACTTCTGTATTTGCCAGGCACTGGCACAGCCTCACACGAGACAGCTATATCAGGGTCCTTTCAGCAAAATCTTGCTGGTTATCAGCCCCATCTTTACTATTCTTTTTTGCTTGAGTTTGCTCTGTTCATTTGTGCTAATCTCCTGAGTTGAATGCTGGACACATTTTTTTTTTTTTTGGAAATGTGTGGTAAATATTGGTCAGTCCATGCAGGTTTCTATGAAATGTGGTTTTGGTGTGTGTGTGTGGGGGGATTTGATATTTTTCTTCATAATTTCCTCTCTCACCTAAAGTGTAAAACCTTCTCAAGTTTATTTTCAATTATGTTTACATTATTATATCAAAAAATCCGATGCCAATTTTGGAATGTATTGTCACTTCCTCTGTGGTCTGGTAGTTGATTTTCCTTTAATTTCCACTGCATGATCAAAACAAATCTGCCTGGTGGGTACAATATTCCCTATGAGCCCAGTTAAATCCTGGTACTCTGCATGTCTAGATCTTTATTCAGCTTTGACCTGCTGACCTGTCTATCGTACAAGCAGTATACTCTTATTTTAGACAGAACTTGTTGATCTGTGTCTCCTGTGACATGTTAATCATCTGTGTACCCACGGCTGACCTTATTCAGAACACTGTATGGGTGGATGCTTTTGTCATCTTGTATTTATCCAGGATCCTTATGCATGCTGATCATTTTGCTTCAGCCATTTGCATTGACTGATTGATTGATTGATTGATTGATAGGGTTTCTCTGTATAACTGCCCTGGCTGGCTTGAAACTTGCTTTATAGACCAGGCTGGCCTCAAACTCAGAGATCTCCCTGCCTCTGCCTCCCGAGTCCTGGGATTAAAGGCGTGCGCCACCATGCCCAGTGTATCTAATAACTCATTTATGGTTACATTTCCTTTTTTTCCCTACTTTCCTGAATGAATTTCCTTCTTCTAGATCATGTCACAAATTTTAATTTCCTATTAACTTTATTAATTTCTTTTTCATGTTTTATGTGTATAAACGTTTTACCCATGTGTATGTTTGTGCACCATGTGTATGTCTGGTGCCTTTGGAGATTAGAAAAGGGTGTCAGATATCTTAGAACTGGAATTACAGACAGCTGTGAGCTGCCACGTGGATGCCAGGAAACAAACTCAGGTCCTCTGGAAGAACAGCAAGTACTCTTAGCTGCTGAGCCATCCCTCAGCCCCTCAGAATGTCAGAATGTCTCCACTTCTGTGACCCTCATCAGCAAGCAGGTCTTACCATGTTCTCACATCCTTTGGGCTCCTGGCTTCATCTTCACTGCTACTATTGAGTCCTGTGTCCTTGGGCAGCCTCTCCCTTCAAGTCCTGTGGTGAAGGCAGGTATCCAAAGGTTGCCAAACACTCCCTTAGATTCTGGGTTCTTCAGAGATGTCTACAGTTAATGTGGACTTGTATAGCTACATGAGTACTGGTCACTGTGAATGCCAAATGTTTATCAACAGACACATGTATGTCTCTCTTGTAACTCTGTCTGTAAAAATTAGATGTATACATGGGTTAACAGACATTAAAAATCTGGTTGCTTACAAAAAAACAACAGGGAGAATCAATGACTATGTAGTAGGATAAAGTCATGTGTTTATGTGTGCATTCATGTATCTGTGTGATATAGGATAACACACACATGGGAGATGAACATGTGGGGATCTGGAAAGGGTGTATAGCAATTCTTTGTTTTACTCTTTCTGCTTTTCTTGAAGCAGTACTTTTCTTGAGCTTTTTTTGTTTGTTTGTTTAATGTCACCTCAAAATTAAAACTTGAAGACCTAATGAGATCAATCAACACAGCATAGGAGTTAGCTTTGGGGGGCCCACAGCTGTGGCAGTGCAAGTCTCAGAAGGAATAATGAGATATTCAGACAGAAAAGCAGAGCCTCTGGTGAGGCCATGCAGGCAGCCTTTACGCTGTGCCCATTTGAACACCAAGTACTAAGCAAAAAGAGCAAGGGGCAGCGGCCATCATCGGGCTACATCTTACCTGGGGGCCACCAAGCATTCCTGGCTGATGCAAAGAAGCACTTGCTGACAGCATGTGTCAGCAAATGACTGTCATCTGGATAGATGGATTGAGGAAGTCGCTCTTCCTTAGGCCCCCAGGAGACTCTTGCTCCCAGGGGGATGATCAACTGCGGTTGACAGTATGAAAAGAGTGACAGATGGGGCATCCCCAAGGTAAACCCGGACAGACAAGCCTCTCATCACAAGGAGGGGATGTAACTGCGGAGGGGATGGGCTGCCATTACTCTAACTAAGTGGTCAGCTTTGGTGTCTATGACAGCAGGCCACAGAGATATGAAATGTCTCTTGGTGTGATCTAATACAAAGGTCACATTTTTACTCAAATATATGATTACCAAAAGATGAAGCACATGTGTGTAAGCTTCAGGTATACCCTCCAGAATCCAGAAAATACAAGAAAGAGGGGAAAAGGTCAATGCAACCTTATGGAAACTGCTATACATGGTCAGAAGCTAGCATCTTACCTGACAACCTGTTTCGGCCTGCTTTCTCCTGCTGTCACAGAATACCCGAGACTAAATAATTTATAAAGATAAGAAATGTATTTGGCTCATGGTTCTGGAAGTTTAAGAAGCATCGCATTGTGTGGGCACTCGCTCAGCTTCTGGCGAGGTCCTGTTGCTGTAACATATAATAAAAGTGCAGACAGGGGAACTCCATGCACGCAGGTGCACGTTCACCACAGGTGCAGAGGAGGCCATGGCTTGCTTTCTAACAAGCCACCCTTGAGGCAACTAACCTAGTCTGATATTTAACTTACTCTCATGAGACCCAACCCAGACTTAAGAGAATACATCTAGTTTCTAAAGAAAGGCATTAATCCTATCGACAGAGCCCTCTGGAGATCCAAACACCTCCACCTGTTAGAGGTCCTACCTAGGAGACACACATCTGGGCATGCCTACGAAGGCATTTCTAAAGAGGTTTAACTGAAATTGGATGGCACCATCCTACTGTGTGTGTGTGTGTGTGTGTGTGTGTGTGTTTCCCAGACTGAACAGAGAGGAGAAAGAGACAGTGAGCCAAGCATCAGGGTTCATCTGCCTCTGCTGCTTGACTGTGGACACAATGGAAAGAGCTGCCTCTAGTTCCAGCCACCCTGTTTTCCTAACGAAGATGGACTGGACTCCCAAACTCAGAGCCAAAATAAACCTCCCTATTTTTGTAAGGTATTTTGTCACAGCAGTGAGAAAGGTGACTGACATCATCCAGGCCACATCAAACTGGTACTGCACATTACCTTCGCTGGGGATGAGAGGATACTAAAGAACACAACAGCTAGAAACCACACATCATCACAGATGCTGACGGGGCTGTGGCTGAAGGGACAGATGATGCTCACAGTGACAAACTTTTGAAGGCACTCTCGGCTGGTGTTGGAAGAAGCTCTCCCTGGATTCTCAGGTCTCAGGCCTAGGAATGCCTCTCCCTCCACTTCCCTTTCCACTGCTCTATGGTAGGGATGTGGGTGAGACAGCAAGCCAGAGTACTGAGTAGGAAACTCTGTCACAACGGCCGCTGGGCTTTTAAGCCATGGAGGAGCAAGTGGTTCTATAGATGAGGCACAGGATGGGACTGGCTCCTAACTAATATGTAACACAGCCTCCCTGATGTACCATGGTGAGATTTAGCTGTATAGGGATATGATTCACTACCCTACCGCTCCATTACTGTTACTGCCTCTGACTGATGAAATGACGACAACAAAAATACCTTATTGTCACAGGTAACCTTAACCACTACCTACTGTCACAGGTAACCTTAACCACTACCTACTGTCACAGGTAACCTTAACCACTAGCTACTGTCACAGGTAACCTTACACTTAAATTCTCAGGAGCAGACAGTGGGTTTTCAGGAGCCTGCTGAGGGGCTGACCCCACACCACCTCTAAATATGAGTACCCGTACTACAAAAAACAAAAAACCCCATCAAACTGTCACCTCATCAACACAGAACATTTCAGTTAATAAAACAATTTTGGAGCTATGTACATTGGAGGAGGGAGATGGCAGCCCAGGAGATGAGTTTCTCAGTCTAGACCTTAGCACAAGGCTGGTGCAGACTCTACCTGACTCTTGTGTTCCCTAACAGAGAAAGGGAGGCCAGCCTAGGGAGGCTTGCTACTCTGTAGCTTGACGTTTCAAACATTCTCAGTGCTTGGAAGCAAGTGAAATGAGAACAGCTCACTTTGGGCACAAAACCACAAGTACACAGGCACCATTAACGGCTTTTAGACACATACATAGAGACAGCTTGGCAGGTTCTCCTGGTTACATCTTGTGAGAATACAACGTCACCAATATTCCAACCACATTGTACAATTTTTAAAAGTTAAAGTCTACTGCCATTGTTTTGGAAACAGATGCAGAGATTAGAACTAACAGCAGCGCTCCTACTTTGGGTTTGAAAACCCTTCTGAATGTCTGAAATTACGACACTTCAACATCTATTCGTGTTAGGTTTGTAATCAAAATGGTGATGTGGAGAGATACAGTCAACTGTCACTTTGAAACACACAGGAATTGGACATGCTGTACATTTTCTCTTTTAAAATGTAGTTTGTATTATTTTCCACCAATCAAAACACATGATATATTTTATTATAAAACATTAAGCAATGCCACTTTTGAGATACGCGATCTGAAAGGTCACACCTGTACTGACTATCGGCATGGGCCATCAGAGGAGTCAGCAGACAGACTCACACACCACTCAGCCCAGATGAAACCAGGGTTGGGTCTTTTGCTTTAGATGCAGGCCCCAGCTGCCAGCAAGGGCCAATGGAGGGCTTTCTCCTTCTAACACCGGGGGTCTGGTCTTCGTGTTCTAAAGATGAGCGCACAGCCTGGTTTTGTCTGCAGGCCCAATGCTTGAGGCACTGTGCAGCCCGTGTTCTGAGGCCGCTCTCCTACCCTGGCTGGACATGTCTGCCCTCCAGACCTGCGCTTGAAATGGAAACCCGGACCTGGAAGGGGCAGTCATTCCACTTTTGGCTGAAAAATTAAGCCAACAACAACAAAAACTAACCTAGTGCAAATTCCAGATAATCATTAGTTACCCGGTTTATAAAAATACATGTCCAAAATAGTGACTTCCAGGGTGTGTACAATATAAATTACAAAAATAAAATAGAAAAGATGAAAAAGTTGAGCACATTTTTCAGTTCTTTATCCAACATCAGCATTTGCCTACAGAGGTTAGTTCAAAACCATTCGCATTGTCCCAGGACCCTAGCAAATCTAGGCTCAGGAGGGAGGACCCTGAAACTGGGTGAGGTATTTCTTTGGGGCTCTGTGGCCGGTCATAGGTGCACTTGCCTGGATGGAAGAGGGTCTTGGCACGAGACCCTGTGCACACCAGCACAGACTCCATCCACAACAGACTCAATGGATATGCAGAGTAAGGGGAGAGAGAAAGCTGCTCTTTGGGGGCACCTGGATCCACTCGCAGCTGTCTCCTGCCCGTGGGACCAGGGTGAGCCTCTATCATAGCATACTCCCCTTACAGTGTAGGGCAGATGATACAGCTCCTTTCTGTATTTCCTCCTTAAGTTTCAGGGAAGTCATTTAAAGAATGTGCATCAGCAGGAAGAGCACAGTATGATGCTGACTGATGCACTGTGGGACTTCAGGCTCCCAGGGCCCAATAACCTGAAGCCATAGACAGGAGT
The DNA here is from genome assembly GCF_978045245.1 of Mus caroli. Lineage (NCBI taxonomy): Eukaryota > Metazoa > Chordata > Mammalia > Rodentia > Muridae > Mus > Mus caroli. The sequence goes on from NW_028227268.1 coordinate 73,198,021, forward strand.
CTCGGGCCCCACCCACACTAGCATTTCCACTTTGTACCTGAAAGTATCCATACATGATACAAAGCTAATCCTTATTTCAGATTTCAGATTAATGTTGTTCATTGAAGGTTCCAATGATCAGACCAACCATTAGGATGCAACTGGTGCAGACAGAATCACATATTAGATGGTACTTTTCATAAAAGCTATCACGTTTCCTCCTAGAACACACTCCATAGCTCCCAAAGTAACTGAACACAAGATATGAATTGTTAACAAAATAAGCTCAAGGGAGAAAATGCTCTGAGCGCAGGTAGCAAGGTATGACCATCCCAACTCCATTTCTGCAACAACACAGAGAACTCAGCATCTTATCAAATCTTGAGTAATTTACAGATCAGGATCTGAAAGTATCAATTTCAGGTGAGCAGTTTTAAATCAGAAAATATTCAAGAATGAACCCCTACTCTCTAGAATATTTCTTCTGTGTTCTTCTGAGTGCTTCTAGAACATCTGAGGAATTCCCTTAGAAAAGGAAATGCCTCCACAAAATGGAAAAAGAGCGCAGCAAACAGGCACAGTGAGTGAGTTCAGTCTCCTAGGAGACCAAGCGCTCTGGCTGGACGGGGTGGCTTCTGTCAGGGAGAAAGACAAGTTAGGAGAGAAGGCTGCAGAGGGAACGGCTGTGAGACCCAATCACCTTTCACCTTAAATAAGGAGAGGGGAGCAAAGGATAGGTGGGTTCAGGGAAGGAGGCACCATTCAATGACCATTCTGGGGAAGCCACTCCGTCAGCTCTACGCCAACATCAGGCAGTGGGTTCAGGAACCTGCCGCTTCATTCTATTGAGATGGGGTGCTTTGTGATAAAGAAGGTGAAGTTCTGTGGACGATTCTAGATCCATGTTCAAAGGAACAAGAAAAAGGAAATTCGTGGGCAGGATTTAAGGTGACAGATGTCTTAAGCAGCATGAAATACAACTGGGAACTTTGTCATGCAGAAAGCTGTACGTAAAGTATCCCACAGTGGGCAGTTTAAAGGTCACAGAGTGTCTATATAGAGCAGTGGTAATTCTCAGCCTAAAACATCACAAATTTAAGAAAAGCTGTATTTTTATTTATTAAATAAATTTAATTATATTCCTTCTGAAATACAAAAGATAGAATAAATCATACCATAAAGTGGGTAAGATATGATATATGATGGTGGCCAATTAATACACATAATCTATTTTTTTGTGGACAGACACCAAATTACTAAAGAGGATTAAGAGATTATTCTAGAAGCAGAACTACCTGGAAGATTATTTGGCATTTAAATACTGATTCCCAAAGTGCTACATGGGCAAGTTCAAGCAAGCATTTGTGGTCACATGCATACGAGTCCCCACAGTTACACATGAGCTGTCACCACAGATACCACACAACTGGAAAAGAAACTCAGCTATTCTAATTGCTCACCTGAAATGATCTTGAACAAAATTTCTAACAGTGTGGTTTGTACTTTTTCTTCAGACATAGTCTGCCTCATTTTATAGTCTAAGCAGGCAATCCTACTGGAACTGAGCAGGGCAAGGCATCGTGTTTCTTACATGCAGAACATGGAGTTTTTCGATTTGGTTCCATCAGCTCCCATGCGCTCAGGGCCATGGAAGCGAGAGTTCCTTCACAGACAAGTGCGCTGTCTCCAACATACATATCATCGGCAGCCTTCCAGGGGTCCTGTTGAGGCATCGAGACTGCTGTCTGTGTCTGAGGCCAGGGTGTGCTCAGTGGACATGGATGAGATGTCATTGATGGATGACGACTGAGAAGGAGTAGCCTTGCTACTTACTGCTGCATCTGTGCTAAGAAAACCAAATGGAATAAAATCTGAGGCACGCATCCTGCACGCCAGGCGTGGGGCTTCAGGCTACCTCTCCATTTTGTGCCTTGCAGTTTCCTGATCCTAATGATCAACAGAACCAAGACTGCTCAACTATACTTTGAGCTTCTGGGATTTTTCCTTGAGTCCTTCTTTGGTTCAGTTTCAAAACAGTCTTGGGCTTTCCCTATAATACTCTTCCCCCACAACCTGTGGTCACATAAGACCATGTTGATTACTTAAAAGATACACCCTCTGACTTCAAGTAGACCTTAAAAGAAAATGGATGAATTTATCTTATAATTACCACAAGAGGTTTAGGTCTGCGTAGCATCCAAGTGTCATGGACATTTCATCTACAACAGACATATCTCACCTCGTGTACAGAAAAAAAGCATCAGGATTCAAATGAATCTTTTGTGATAAAAATGCTTTCTAAAATATACACCCAAAAAGGAAAGTGTGGTGCCTGGTGTAGATTTTATTTTTATCTAGTGAGTCAGGAAACCATTATTTTAATTTCAAAGGTAAATAAAGCTATCCTACCTCCTCCTACCCATGTGTTAGCATGGCCTCAGCAAAATAAAGCACGCAGGGTCTTAGGTCTGTACAAAGTCCTTCCTTTTCTAAACTGGATGGATCTGAGCAAAGACGGCCACACATTTCGAAAACTCCTCAAACCCAATCCCTTCCTCTCTCAACAGAGCTGACAACAGCTGCCGCAAGGTCACAACAGGAATGCTTCAAATGCAGCTTAGGGCCTGGCACCTCAAAAAACATGAGTGCAAAGTCACTGCCACCAGCATTAGGACAAGCCAGAAGGTGACAATGTCACACTAAGGTGGCCCGAGTGATATTAACACATCACTGACATTTATAAACATTGAATAGACAAAGAAAATATTAGACAACAAAATTAAAGCAATCACCAACCTGAAGGCTGGTCTTTTACCCCATTCTTGCTTCTTTCTTCCCAGTCCATCACTTCTTTGTAAATTAGCTCTTCAAAGAGAAACAGAAGTCAAGACACTTGTCATTTCCCCTGCACCGAACTCTGCCTCCAGATCACAAGCACCACCCCTGGCCCTGGGATGTCTCAGCTTCTTTTGGCTACCACGTGGTATTATTAGGAGCTCACATTAGTAGCATTTTGTACGCATAGACTATGATCATTGCCATGATGACTGTGTGCATGAGTGGGCTACTGGCATGCCAGTCTGGAAGGTCTATGACCAACGTTGAGCTGTACTGACTATGGCCCTTAGTTACTATTAACCCTGCTTCCAAGCCATAATGAAAGCCTCCAGGTTTTGCTTCTTTGTTAACCAACTTAGTTCACTGTTACTGTGTAGCACATCTTAAAGCTCTAATAATACCTTCCTGCCTATTTTTGGCAATTTCCTCCAAACTAGATTTTAAAATATAACCACATGTCTTAATATACACAAACAATCACATGTCCCATGTCTGGGCTCTCCCATATCTGTTTAGACAGGAATCTTTGTAAGGAATATGTGGCCTGTATATTGGGTTTGCTCCAAACTCCCATGCTATCAAGAAGTGTGATATGCTTACTGACCTCCAGGCCTGTATCAGTATGTGATGATGGGAAATCATGAAAAGTCCTTGCATTTCACCTGAAGCAAAGTATGATGTCATATATATTCTACTCTAACACTGCTAGTGTCACAGTTGTTCTGAGCTGAACGGGGGAAGAGAAGACCCTGGGGTTTCTGGGTTTCAAGGTCCTTCCTAAGAGGCTAGTATGAATAAGAAGTAAAAAGCATGTTCTGTAGGGCTAAGGAGCATGTTCTCTAGGGCTATGGGAACATGTTCTCGTGGACTATGGGATCATGTTCTTGTGGACTATGGGATCGTCCTAAGAAAGGACCGGTCTTACCTTTCCACTCTTCAATCGCATGCTCTCTTTCTTCCAACTGGGCATCATAAATTTGAGGTGGTGGCTGAAATGACATGTCAGGTCGATAGCTCAAAACTAATGGACCATGCTTGGAAGATAATGCTACTTAGATGTTTTGAGTCTACTTATGGATTTAGTTTAGTTAACATGTTCTAGATGTTTATTTTGAAAGAATGATATATTTTATCAGTTTAAAAAACAGTTACAGAAAGTTAACCTAAAGCAAGCTATCAATAATAAATCTCAATCATCACATGACCTCAAAATGTTCTGCAGACATTGCCCAAATGGAATTACAAACTTGCTAACAAGAGGCAGCTCTGAGGGTCAACTGCGTGGGAGCTGAGGGAGGGGTGGTACTTTCTTAGAACATACTTCCAGTTTATAATTCTTCATGACAGGACACCCATGCCCAAGCCACCAGCTCACGAATGGAACATTCCATAGCCTGGCTGTTCATAAATCTGATTCTTTTGATGTAACACAATATTACAATGGCAGTTAAATCTATACCCAGGATACAACAGTGTTCCCCAGCTGGCATGAAGTAAACACCCACTGGGTTAGTATTTTACTCATAACTAAAGGACATTCACAAGGGATGCTGTGAAGAAAACTTAAGTGGGTGAGATGCCCAGATGTGGTGGGGAGATGTGAGCTAATGTGTCACTTGGGAAGGCTGCTTAGGTTCTCTGACTTGAGGCTCTGACTAAGATGTAAGCAAAGCTCATGGCCCAGTGCCAGGCATGAGCAGATGCTTCATAAATTATTATTACACATCAGCTTTATAAACATAAGGCCAACATCCACCACAGTACACTCCTGAGCACTCTGCAGCTCCAGCCCCAGTAGCAGGTGCCAAGAGAGGGACCAACCTAGGCCTCAGGTAGCAGGTTTCTATTTTTGAAGTCAGGGCCCTAAAAGTAACAACTTGCTATCTTCATGTAGCCATTCTGGACCAACAGAAGGAAGATCCAAAGACAGTGGGCCCAGGATTTTAAAGTGAGCCCTTTACTCAGACATTTTTTCCAGAGAACTTACCGCTTCTGCTTCAGCGGGGTCATACCAAACAGTAATATACGGGTGGCGCAAGGCTTCGTCCACAGAGATCCGCTTGTCTGGATCAATCACTAACATTTTTGATAACAGATCTCTGGCTTGACTTGCTAGGATGTAAACAAATGATGTACTTATGTTGCTACCATGGAAAAGAGGAAGCCACACAATAAAGAATCAAATGTGAGAGTATGGACAGTAAAGAGACATGTTGACTTCAGAAAATGTTTAAGAGGTTCAAGATCAACACGGCTCACAACCTTTAAAAGTTCAATGGCCACTCTTACAAACCAGGCTTTTAGCATGTGAGGTGGGGTGCCTCAGACCAGTGTCCAGATGACCTGAAGCTATGAAGCCACAGTACAGTAGGTAGCAAGCACCTCTCTTAGGATGGTGTTGCCAGGAGTATGGACATGAAGTATCAGGAGTATTCTTTGTGTTACATTAGAACAAATTTAAAACCTTCAGAGTAACCCACAGTCCCAGAGTATAGCCTCACAGGGACCACTGCTTTGCCTAGCTGTAAACAGTGCTTTTGTTTTTAATCTAGAGGTTAGTAGCCAAGAAAAAAACCAAGAAGCTAATTAACTTAATAAGAAGCCTCAGCAAGGTCTCAGCAATGAAAAGTTCACAAGGAAAAGCTGGGGTTTTTGTGATCAAGGTGCTGCTCACCCCGGTGTGGAGGACAGCAAAGCTATTGTTTTTTCTCAGGTGACCACATTCTAGGAAGGACACATTAGGACAGTGAGGGCCTTTCCCACTGGGCCACACTCAATGGTTTCTGTCTAGAATCCTTACTGAAGTATTCTTTATATTTGAAATTGTTTTGAATTCGGATTGGTGACATCACAATATGGGTCTTATGTGTGTGCATGAACGTGTATGATATATGCACATGAATGTTTGAGTGTAAGATGTACTCTGAGGCTAGAGGGGAAGTTGGCTGTCTTGCCTTATTATTGTTCTTCCCCTCCTTCTGTTACAACAGGGTCTCTCACTGAACTGGAAGCACCCAGTTCCCCTAGACTGGCTGTCACCAAGCTTCCAGGACCACTGCTCTCCACCCCAGAGTGTGGGTCACAGGCACAGGCAGCCACACTTGTGCTTTGAGTCATGCTGGGGACACAAGCTCAAACCCTCACAGCTGCAGGCAAGTGTTTTCCCACTGCGTAACCTAAGGGGTTTCCAGACTATCTGGGTATTTAGTGACACTGTTTTAGCACGGTCAACACTTTTGGCCTTTAAAGCTTTCCCTCTGTGGTGCCTTTGAATGTCAGACTATGAGAGCCTCTATTTCAGGGTTTCCATTACTGCACCTCTTAACATACACCGACTTTAGAGTTAAGAGTTAGAGAAACAAGTGCAAGATAAAAGGATGCCTTACTTTTGATTTTGTCTCTCTCGGACTCTGACGGAAATATCCAATCTGGAAAGAGCTCTTCAAACTTGATCCCAGGGTACTTTGGTCTGTTTTCCACATAATTCCTTACAGTTGGCTGAAGCTTCTTCATGAACTCTGCGGATGGTGTTCCTAGCTGTTCAATAACTTTATTCCACTGATCAATATCTAAGGATTCTCTTGAGGAAAATACAACTAAAATGCTTCATAGTCATAATACAAACAGTCCTCTCATGCAAAGGAAAGTTCTAACACATCTGTAAACAAGTAAGTAACTAGGCCATCCTAGAGGATCCGCAGAAACATTTTGGGATAAAACTTAAATAAGGTTTGGATTTCTAAATCCGTTAACAAAAACTCTTAATACTCTGAATCGTAAAAAGTATGATCATGGTTCATTAAATCAACATAATCTATGTTTTCCTATTATAATTCAAAATAAATTTATGACAAATGATTTAACCTATGAGATAAATGATTAAACAGAAAATAAATATCACATAAGCAAACTGAAATTAATGTTCATACTAAAGCTACCTGAGATTTACAGGTCTCTCTCTAACCGAATCAATCTGACTTCTCTCGCAGCTGGGCAGCAGAGCCTGTGAGACAGGCTGGCCAAGGAAGGGAAGCATGGAGAGGGGAGGGGCTTGGGTTCTGGCCTATCTCAGACCACACTCCCTCCTGAAACTGCCTTAGACAATGATGCTTTCAGAGGCCATTCTGTTTCTCTTGGCAGCAGTCCATCCCTGCATCTAGTAATGTGTTCTTTCTTTCTTCCTTTCAGAGTACATGACTTGGGGTTCACAGTCAGTATGCACTACCCAGTCAGGGTGCTGGAGTCAGTCCTCCTCAGAGCAACCTCCTCACTCTTGGGGCAGCTGACCCCAGCCTTGCCTAGCTCTCAGGATGCTTGTTATACTTAGGATGACTGGGACGATATCTGTGGAAAGTGACAGTGAAGCTGTAAACAGGTACATGAGACAATGCAAGCTACGAAATCACATAAGCCAGAGCTTGGAATGTATCAGGCTTTCTCAGAATGTGCATCTATACCACTGGGAAAGCACCGAGGGCAGCCAACACAAACTCAGTTCTGAGCAAATCCTCCTCCTTCTCTCCTCCTTCCACATACTTTGCCAGATCAGAATGATGCACACATTTTATCTAAGTGCTTTGCCAAAACAGGACACCTGGCTCACACGCATCCCTCCTATACTTTAACACCTCTCCCTCATGCTCAGGGCTCACTGGGAAGACTAATCATAAAAGTGCTATGATACCCCACCCCCACCTTTTATGCTTCTTACCACTGGGAACCATCTGGGCTCCTGGCCAAAAGCCAAGCCCACCTACCTCACCCTCTCACCTACTGAAGGACAACTGTCTCATATTCTTGTTTCTTGCTGTTCCAACCCCAACGTGATCCCTACCGGAACCTTTGTTATCACTCAAGCATGATGTTCTTCCATGTTAACAGCAGCCACGTTCCTTTACATTCCCTGCCCCTGCTTTCTGAGACCTGCATCTCTAATCCTTCCCCATCTGTCCTCTCCAGAACACACTCTCATCAGTCCTCCCTCCTTGGTCATCTTGACAACTGTTTCCACAAAGGTTGCCTGAGGCGCCCACTAATCCCGGTGTCAGTTCTGAGTGCTGACTCCTCTTCCTTGAGCCTTTGCTCATCTCTTCAATGCTTAGCACCAGCTCAAGGTTTCAGTGCTATCAACAGACCAACGCTTTCCACATTTTCCTTATTCCAAATCTCTCCTTTGAATTCCACACTTCACAGATTAGATGCTCCAAATCCACAAAGTCATTTGAAGGGCAGGCCCTCAGAGCAAATGCAGACTCCAGGCCCAACCCGGCCATCAGTCCACTGGCCTGGAGTGAGCCTTTGCCATCTCTTTCTGGGTGACTCTAAGCTTCTGCTCTGTCTCCTACTTCTTACTGTCACAGAAAACCTACCCTCAAGTCATCTTGGCAGTGAGCCTTTTACCCCATCACCTGGATGAGGTACCTAGAAATGGGCAGGAACTCAATATGTCTGGCTTAGTGCTACAGGGTCATTTTGATAGCTGAGAGGAGGTGGCATGGGGTACAGGTGGGGCTTACCTGAGAAAGCATGGTGGGCCTTCTGGGTGGGTAGAGCACAGGTTTCATTTCAAACAAAAAAACAACAAAAAAAGGAAGCATAGCCCAGAGAGATCTGAGTCTCTCTAGGATGCACAGCTGCCGTGGGCACCATCTGAGCTTAGGCTTCTCCTAGCCTGTCTCAAGTGTTTTCTTTCTCACAAGCCACTGTGAGGACAACACTTACTTTTCTACCAACATCACAGGCAAACCTCTTGAGAACCTCAACTTGGTTTCTGGAGCCTTTCTATAAATTACCAAACTTTTTGATTTAATCTTTGAAAAGGTAAGCAAAACTTCTTTTAGAAAAGGATGTTAATTTCCATGTGACTATAAAGGACTTTTTGTTTGTTTGTTTTTCAAGTCAGGGTTTCTCTGTATAGCCCTGGCTGTCCTGGAACTCACTCTGTAGACCAGGCTGGCCTCAAATTCGGAAATCCACCTGTCTCTGCCTCCCGAGTGCTGGGATTAAAGGCGTGTGCCACCACGCCCGGCCTGACTGTAAAGGACTTTAAGTAACCTTATATGTAAAACATCAACTACTGCTATCATAACATGTTAATATATAAAGTATTTTAAATTATAATTTAAAATCATTAAAGTATATGCAAAAGTACATATATTTTTATTTATTTTTACTTTTTGGAAAAAGTAATTATTAATAAATAAAAATATAAACAAATAAATGTTACAAAGTACTCTTAACTGACACTATAGCCCATCACCTTGACCACTCATGACAAGTCCACACAGCATTTCTAAGTCTCTGGCTGCAGAATACCTCAACTTTCCCTTTAGTTGATTTTACTTGTAAAATAAAGACTTCCTTACTTGTAACAGTACAAGTAAATCCAAGGTACAGTTATAGAAAAAAAGCCAGATAAATTATTAGAGCAAACTAAAATGCTATGTTTAACTTGGCATCTTTTGTAACTTATGAGGACAATGTGAAGGGATGAGTAGAGTAAAATACACTCATTCTAAGCTCAGACTGTGAGGGACCCATGTTTTGAGTAAGTTGCTTCATAAAATTATAAACATTAAAGCACGTTTTGTGAAGTACACACATCCCAAACCCTGACTACTGAGCCTGGCTTCTCTTGAAGCATGGGTCTGCTCCCAGACAGAGGACACAGGAAGCTTTCATGACAAAAACAAAATCAAAGACCACTGGAAATATAAGGGGTTAGAACACAAATGGAAGCATGAAGAAGCATGTTAGCGTGAAGAATGTGGAAAATGGAAGAACACACAAGGGGACAGAGCTAGTGCCCTATGCCATCTGCTCCCTTTACAAAATCTCCTGCTGATGTGACTTGCTGACCAGGGTATGAGTCGTCTTTTGTGTTTAAATTTACCTTCCCCAGTGTGTCACAGATACCTTTCTGCCTGGAGTCTTTAGAAATGTCTATAAAATGTCAACAAAGTAACAAATGAGAAAGTATAATATATTGCTTCTGATACAAGTTTCACTTAACCTGTTCACTTAACTCTGAATAGCCTGCCTCAGCTCTTATATCATACCAGTAACTAACAGAATCATATATGACTTAAATCACACATGCATGCTATCCTATTAAGTTTAGACTGCTCCTTTCCCGGTTAATTAACAGAATCAACTAATTTGTAAAATAGTATTTCTACTTAAATACCAGAATATATTTAACAAAGACAATAATTTTACACATCTAGCTATTTCTGATAAGATAGCTAATATACCTGGTTTAGATTAACAAAACTGTCACAGGTATTTGAGTGAAAGTATAAAACTGAACCACTTGGTCTGTGACACCAATGTAAAAATAAGACCCCCAGAAAACACGGTCTGCACCCGACACAGTCTGCACAGTCTGTTCCTCCCGAGTATTCCGTAAGTAGGCACAACGTGCTGCCCTAGCGTGGAGATCATGGCCAGGGTCAAGGTCCTGGGGAAGGATACGGTCAGTACCTTGGAATACCACACAACCTTTCACCAGCTCTCCCATGATGCAACCCACTGACCAGATATCAACTGAAAACAAAATGAAATGATAAAATTATGAAGTGTCATGAACAAAACAAAAGTGAAGAGAAAGGGATTCTAACAGTGTACTGGACACACAGACATGGAAATATCAGTGCCTAGCTAAGGGTGCGCTTTTCACACAATATGAATGATTGCTGACCTCTCCTTCAGCCTCCAGTTTGCAGCAATCTGTAGTTTTAGTGCCAAAGAATCCAATACTTTACAGCTTTAAAAAAAAAAAAAAGCAACAAACAAAATACCAGACACAGAAAGTTCTAATAAACACAAAATTCTCAGGGTCACATCCCCAGCCCCCACCGCAGCCTCCAGGGCCGAGTACTGGGTCTCTCCCTGTGAAGGATACAGTCTCTTCCTGGGAACAGGACTTTATGGAGGACCATTTCTGCCATGATGCACCCGACAGACCAGATGTCCACTACCAAATATCAGGTGATTAAAAAACAGCCAGAGCCTTGCATCTCCGTTTCTAAACCACCTCCCAGACATGGGCAGCCCCAGCAAATACTCATTGGGTAGAACTTCTGTAAACTCCTGACACCACATCTGAATGAGCATTTTTTAAACTGCCACATCAAAAAGGTGGCAGCCTATTAGTAAGGACTGGACTCTGGGTAAGGCCCTGCTTGAGCATGGCTCTGTGGTAACTGCCCTTTAGTGTGGAGTTGAGCATGGGGCCTGACTGAGTCCTGTGTTTCAGACAGGGAAGGGAGAGCTAAGCACAGACAGCTACTGAGGGGCACTGTGCCTCTCAGAGCAGGCGACAAATTATGTACAAAAATTCACACTCAGACTCATCTCAGAAGACTTCAGCAAAGCTCCCTTGTTGTCCCTTCATAAATAATCACATGAATTTATTAATAGCTAAGGTTTAGCATTTATTTAGTTGACACAGCTAGAATAAGTGAAGTTTTGATCTAAGAAAATACCAGCTTTACATGAAAGAAAACACGATACATTATTCCACTCATATTATTACAAAAACGAGTGAAGCCATTCAGTGTTGGCAACCAGGGTAATGAGAGCACAGAGGTCTCAGTGCTGTGGGTGACGTGGGCCTGCTCACGGAGAGAGGCACAGGGGTTCCAGTGCACAATACTCTGTGATCAAATATTGAGGTTCAGCATGGTGACACATGCCTTCCATTCCAGCATTTGGGAGGCAGAGGCTGGCAGAGTTCTATGGCAGTTTCAGGCCAGCCAGAGTTGGGGAAGACAAAATAAACCGTTCTTATCTGTGGCCTGCAGGCACAGTGCTCAAACTGTCTCCAATGGTCCTTGAGGAAGGGCATGCCAGTGACGGTGGGAATGCTACCTCACTGTTTACTGTCTGGCGTCCTAACTGTACTTACCATTCTCTTTGTAGCCCATGCCCAGGATGACTTCTGGAGCCCGATAGTAGCGAGTTACCACATAGGGAGTCATCATAAAGTTGGTACAGGCTGTTCGCGCCAGGCCAAAGTCAAGGATCTTGAGGGTACAGTCTGATTTTACTACAATGTTGCTAGGCTTCAAATCCTAGAAAAGAAATTGTTCACGTATTTAAATGAATCACAGCATGTTAACCACACAGTATCACACCAACAAGGGCTTGTGAGATGAGTGGCTACTGAAGTGTGTAAGAACGGGAAAGAGGGCAGGTAGGCACATGGCTTCTGAGACCCTGCCTCTAGACATGTCAGGTGGCCATGTTTTTCTTTGCTCAAAACCTGAGAGCCTCTAAGTGTCTCACATAACATGAGATGGCATTTGCACATAACCTACACACAGCCTCTGGGATTGTCTAACTCATATCTAGATGAGTATAATAACCAAGCAATGCTATTATATAGGGAGTAATTACACACACACACACATTTGCCTGTGTTTAGTACAGATGAAATGTTCGTTTTCCAAATACTCCTAATCTGCAGCCAGTTGAATGCACGGATGAAGAACCCAAGAGTATGGAGGCACCTTACTACTAGCAGGCCTGAGCATGCAGACAAGCAGCATAGCCATATGGGCAAGCAGTCACAGCAGCACCGCTTCCAAAGAAGACAAACACAGGACACACGCAGCACTGGAAACCACTCAGCAGTGAAAGCCTTCATCTGTCAGGGAGCCCTAGAGAAGGGAAACAGCCCCTGGTCCAGACCATACTCGCCTAAAAAGTGTGGTGACAGGAACAGCTGTCTACTTTACTGCCATCTGCTGGCCAGCTAGGCTAATAGAAATAAAGCTCTGGGTGTCTGTGCAAGGGGCATCCCAGCTGATGTCTTTCATGTTTATGAGGGCGTAAATCACAATCCTGACCAAACAGCCATATTGTAACTAAAGTGGGAAGGGAGGGGAAGAGGGTCACAGGGATGAAGCCATATTGTAACTAAAGTGGGAAGGGAGGGGAGAGGGTCACAGAGATGAAGCCATATTGTAACTAAAGTGGGAAGGGAGGGGAAGAGGGTCACAGGGATGAAGCCATATTGTAACTAAAGTGGGAAGGGAGGGGAAGAGGGTCACAGGGATGAAGCCATATTGTAACTAAAGTGGGAAGGGAGGGGAGAGGGTCACAGGGATGAAGCCATATTGTAACTAAAGTGGGAAGGGAGGGGAGAGGGTCACAGGGATGAAGCCATATTGTAACTAAAGTGGGAAGGGAGGGGAAGAGGGTCACAGGGATGAAGCCATATTGTAACTAAAGTGGGAAGGGAGGGGAAGAGGGTCACAGGGAGGAGGAATGTATCAGTATCTTATGTCACAAACTGAAAAAGGTCAAAGAGATCTAAACACACTGCCCTGGGACACAGAAACGAGCACTAGAGCAATTCATTAAGAGAACTGAAAGTCAGGCTGGTGACATAGCCCAGTGATGGAGTGCTGGCCTAGGATGCACAAGGCTCTGCCTTCATCCCTGTCGCCACATAAAAAGGCAAAACCAAAAACCAAAACAAACAACAATAACAAATTCTAAATAACAAAAACTAAACTCAAAGTTTGCTTCAAAAGGAGACAGAAATAGGAGAAAGAAGAGGGAATGCAGGCTTCATAACTATTTATGCAACCATGTGATTCTTGATGAATACAGATGCAAATCAACCCATTTGCTGATTTGGTTCTGTTGAGAGGAGTCCGACTTTGAGACTGTGAAGGACAGACACTGGGCAGGCGGACAGGCAGGCTGGCACTGGCGCAGGTGAGCACTGAAGCAGCTGTGCAAAGCTGGAAGGAGCTCGGCAGCCTGCTATTGTGGGCGTCTCCAGGTGGCTGCAGGGCTGAGGGAGGTTTTCATTTTCCCCAATTTTGTGAATTATATAAAGTAAAAGTGGTAAGAGCGAGGGACAAAACTTTACTTTTTGTCCTGTTTCACTCTAAAACTTAAAAAATAATTAAAAGTTTTATTTATTGTAAAGCCATTTTGTTTCTTGGAGACAAGAGTCTTGCTATATGTCGCAAGGTGACCTTGAACTTATGACCCTTATCATCCTGAGTTCTCCATGACAGGCATGACAAATTGCATTAACAGCAAAACTGAAGGTATGTTTCTCTATGTGAGGCCCTATTTAAAGGGGACCATATACTGCCATGCGGAGGCTCACTTGAGTTCCTCACTCACAGAGGCCTGTCATCCAGTCTGATGGACCTGAGGGTTGTTTGGTCTCAGTGACAACGCTCAGACCTTTCCTAAGCAGTCGCAGATGTGAGTGTGTGAGGTAAGAGTGTACAAGGGATCCAGAAGGAACCGGTAAGACAGGGAGCTAGGCAGGGAGCAAGGTAGACACACAACATTGTCTCAGATCATCATGGATTCTAAACACTGTGCTAAGTAAAACACACACTACTTTGGGCTCTGTCTCACCTGCTTGTAGACTAAAGGACCAAACATTCCACAAAAGGCAAGTACATGCCATAGTCTCATGAAGTTTCCAGGAAGTAGGGGCATTCTCCTGCCCTCACCTCTGGCTCCAAGTAAGGGAAAACAGTCCCCCCTCAAAAATCAATAGAGCTTGTAAATCTGGGAAATTATCATAAAGCATACACTTCATTAGGCGTGTATTTATAAGGCTGATGGCCACAGCTCAGTAGTAAAGCACTACGTCCTATGAGCGGCACCCTGGGTCCCATCCATCTCAGCACCACACAAGACGCAATAGCTACGAGACAGTAAGAATGCCTACAGGAAGAGGGGCTAGGCTGGAGGAGAGATGGCTCGGTGCTTAAGGGCACTGGCAGCTCTTCCAGAGGACCTTGTTTCAGTTCCCAACACTCACACGGTGGCTTACAACTATCTGGAACTCTAGTTCCCAGGGATCTGATGCCTTTTCCTGGCCTCCATTCATGCATGTGGTACAGACATAAATGCAGACAAAACATCCATACATAAAATAAAAATAAATATACTTTTAAAAAGCCTTCTGCATGAGGGAAGAAAATAAGCATCATATTGTTGATGGAAAATTCAGTGTCCTAGATAAAACTAAAAAGTGGCCTCAGTTATTTGGAGGTCTGGGGGAATTTTTAGAAATAGAATGATTCATTAGGAATCTTAGTTACTATTTAAAAGTGAACTTTACCATCAGAAGGTCTATTGCTTGAAATGACCACTTGGTGGCAGCAAAGGCTACACTTTGAAAAACCTGGTTATGGGGGTGCACAAGGAAAGGGAAGCCAGCACAGGCCTTTGGCAACAGAGGCAGGAGGATCACTGAGTTTGAGGCCAGCCTGGTCTACAGAGTGAGTGCCAGGACAGCTGGGGCTACAAAGAAAAAAAAAAGTTACTACAAACTGAAAGGTTAAACCAGAAAACCAAGATTGTTCTGCAGTAGGGTGGCCCCCTACCTCTGTGTTTACAGTGGCTGAGGTGCCCCTGCACCTTGGGGAAACAGCTGATCTGAACAGTGTTTTGTACACAGTATGACTCCACAGCTTAACCTGGACTCTCAAAGTACCAAACTTTAAAAAGAAGAAAAATACGTTCTTAGGGTGGGGATGGATCAGGGAGTAAGCACAAGCTCTGGGAACTGAATTCAAACCCCCAGCAGCCACGTGAAAGGCCAAGTGTGCTTACACGTGGAACTGGAAACCAGTGCTGTGGGTGTCAGAGGCAGAGTCAGGAGAATCGCAGGGGTTGGCTGGCCACCAGCCTCCCTCCAGGTTCAGGTTCCTGCCTCAAGGAAATAAGGCCAAAACTGACCTCTGGCCTTTAAACACACATGAATAAGTGTGCACTCACACATGTGCGCATACACCACACAAACACTCATACTCTCTCACACATAAAGACATTAAGTTCTTTTGTAACTAGATGACTGACGACCAAATGATCATTTTAAAAGTAAAGCTATGTGATTACTTACTCTATGAATGATACCAGCTGAATGCAGATGCTTGATGCCACAAAGCATCTGGTAGAGAAGGTATGACATTCTTTCATGGTCCAGCTCCATATGAATAACCTGACATAAGTTAGCATCCATTAATTCCATTACCAAGTACCTGAATATTCAAAAGAGACCAACCACACTCATTAGTATTATTTTTAAATATTCCTTCACGAGTCTTAGCTCACAATCATTATGAAGCAGTAGTGATGGGATATTAACACTGCATGCTGAAAGTAAAAGCACTTTTAATAAAGAATCAAGTATATAATAGGAGTCTGTAAAATTACCCAAAGAATATACAAACAACTAACTTACTCAACGTCTTTCTGCCTTTCAAATTAGAAACCAAACTCTTTTCTTAACCATGGAAACAATCTCATACAAACTTTTCTACTTCTCTTTTATTAACCCATGTGTCTGTCTGTCCACCTATCTATCTTTTGTTAGATCATCCTCTCAACATCTATACCGTGATGCTGTAGATTCTTGCTCTTTAACAATACCTGATTCTGGCAGGGCTGCTAATGTAGAGGGTTTATACAGCGGGTAAATGGAACTCTCAACTTTCTGTTCA
This sequence comes from Mus caroli, assembly GCF_978045245.1. NCBI lineage: Eukaryota > Metazoa > Chordata > Mammalia > Rodentia > Muridae > Mus > Mus caroli. The sequence continues at coordinate 73,214,328 of NW_028227268.1, forward strand.
GGTTGGTTATGTATTTGGAAATCTTTTTTTTTTTTTCTGGTGATTTTTGTTGTTTTGGCTTTTTCAGACAGGACAGGGTTTCTCTGGGTAGCCCTGGCTGTCCTGGAACTCTGTAGACCAAGCTGGCCACAAACTCTGAGATCCCTGTCCTCTGCCTCCTGAGTGCTAGGATTAAATGTATGTGCTACCATCCCCTAGGTGGAATCTGTCTTTCAAGGCTGAACATACAACTTTCAAGCTCACGGTCCACCAGCAGCATAGCAGCCCCACCCCAAGCCCACAGAGGTGCTTAGACACATCATCTCTAACTCTCCTCCACTGCTTGTTATGACATTCTGACTCTGCAGATGCCTAGTCCCTGCCCAAACTGATGACTTCCACATCTGCAGAGACCCAAAGGCCAGTGCTAAGGACTTGGCTGCTTTCTGTGCCTAACTGCTTCCTTTTGTTGGAGCGGCTGGAGTCAGCTCCTGTCTTGGTGCTCTCCAGGTTGCTGTGCCTTGAAGCACCATTTATAGATTATCCTTCCATTCCTTTAATCCAGGCTTCTCCTGAACACCAGGCTCTTTCCTCTCTACCCACTTCACTGTTCCGCTTGGATAGGCAATAGTGTCTCTGAATTCATGTCTAAAACTATGTGTGAGTCTAGCTACTTAGCACCCCAAGTCTGGTCCTCTCATAGTCCTCCATATCTCAGCTGAGAGCCTTCATGTGTGGCTTTCAATTTCTCTCTCACATCTAGCATCAGTAGATGCTAGGCCTCACCCTCAGATAGTGTTGGTGTCTAATCTCAAGCCCTTCCCATTACCCGTTTGAACCTCTCATATGAACTGCTGTGACTGCCTCCCCATACTAACTAGGCCTTTTTGTCCTACCTCTCACAGTGGATTCACAGCCCCTCAAAGCCAAGTGTTCTTTTAAAATATGTCAGGTAAGATCACTGCTATGTGGGAAATCTCACTCTGGCTTCCTTTCCTATATGCATGCTACTTCTCTAAGCCATGCCCCCATGTCTGACCCCACACATGCCCAGCCACCCAGGCCTCTGGGTAGTAGCACACACCTGCTAAGCTCCACTGCTGCTCCTTCACTCTGGCTACACCTTCCGTGTCAATTCCACTCTGTCCCAGTATCTGCAGAATAAACCCCTCCTCCCCTAAGCCTTTCTCCTACTGCCTCACTGTGATCTTTCCCCCATCTACCCTGTGATGAGAAATTGAAGACAGCAACTTGACTAGGCCAAGGAATACTGCGCGGGCAAAGCCTTATGTGAGGTGTGTTTTGGAGGGTGTTTTGGGCAGTAATTATTATGTGAGTCTGAATGCACTGAGTACAAAGCATAGAGCAAGATCCTGAATGAGCAAATCTAGAGAATGAAGGAGACTCTCCTCTGAGAGCTGAAACAGACTTTCCGGTGTTTTTGGAATCAGAATGCTAGGACTTATATACTACAGCTCTCTGAGTCCTCAGGCTCACAGCCTTAGATTAAAAGCAACACTGCAGGCATCCTTGTTCTTTGGCACTGCAGCACCCTAGGGTCCCGAGCTTGCAAATGGCCTGTGATTTCTAAATATAAGTCACTAAGTTTCTAAATTTTCAATCTGATGCAAAAGATACTTACACATCTTGAAATTCTTCTAGCGTTTTTTGTGGTGTGAACACATTTAACAAGCTAATTATCTGAAAAGAGAAAATTAATTATACTTTAGTATGTCAGATTGAGTATAAAAATTGGAGTGTACACGGAAATGTATTAAAGGTAGAAAAATGATTGCAGAATCCAATATTTATCATTACTATGGTTGTTGCCAAAGTATTCTAGTGCAGAGCTTTGGAATATTTAACCACCAACTGAGAGTAAGATGTGCTCTTAATAGAATCACTCACATGACCCTAGTAACTTAAATCAGTACTATGGAATTTAAATATACGTAAAATATAAAAATAACGGTTGGAAAAGCACTATGCTAGGGGCTGGAGAGATGGCTCAGTGGTTAAGAGCACTGACTGCTCTTCCAGAGGTCCTGAGCTAAATTCCCAGCAACCACATGGTGGGCTCATAACCATCTATAATGAGATCTGGTGCCTTCTGCTAGCCTGCAGTATGCATGCAAGTAGAACGAGATATATATATATGATATCTTAAGTATCTATGCTATGCTAGCATAGTTTCCACTATGCTAACTGGAAACTCAAATACTATATGTAACTTTCTGAAAAGTTTTTAAATAAGAAGGCTGAGCTTGTACTTTATGGTGATGAATATGAGGTCTCATAGCCTTATATTCCCTTACGGGGCTAAGCAGCCAATCTTACTGCTTGCTCCTTGTGGCCTCTGTGCTTACAAACCATGTGTTTCAAACACACACCCTCAGTCATCTCACATGAACAAGAGAAAGGGGAATTACTCATCAGATAGAAGGGGTAACTAGCAAGAATGGAAAGGAAACTGTATCTACCTTCAGTCTTGGGAAACAAAATGGATAAAGTCTAAAATTCTAAAATATAAAGCAGAGAAGAATATGGGCAAATATTCTATTTTCTGGTGTAACAAAAATATTTTAAACATGATAGGAAACCTAGGATATTTAACTACATTAAAACAAAGCCAAAATTAAACAAAAAATCAGCATACTAGAGCAACATATGAGGTCAAATGGGAAAGGGGGAGAAACAGTTGAAGCTGGACATGGGTGGCATTTCTATAACTTTAGGACTTACGAGGCTGAGGCAGGAGATTGAAAGTTTAAGGACAGCCTCAGAGTTCAAGGTTAGCCTGGGCTACATAGCAAAATCCCCAAATGAAAAGGGTTAATAACTTTGATATGTGAAATCACCTACAAGTGATTTTAAAAAGATACCAAATAGTGTAAGATAAAAGTAAAGCCACAACCATGAAAAGCAAATTTTCCATGAATAAACAGTTGGGGCTCAGTGAAGACTTAAGTTCAGACTCCTGGCCCCCACGCAAATGTCAATGGGAATGGTGGCCCACCTGTATTTTCAGGGCTCAGAAGATGGAGACAGGGGATCACTAGGGCAAGCTGGGTAGCTAGACTAGCCAAATTAGCAAGCTCTAGGTTCAACTGAGACATCGTGCCTCAGTATATAAGGTGGGGAGTAATTCATAAAGACGCCTCCAGCTTTCACATGTGCACCCAGACCTGCACATACAGGCATGCTCACACATGTACAGATTTGTACACACATGCACACACGTCCCATAAACATATGAAAAGAAATTCAACCTCACAGATTAAGATTATTTGTCATATAGCAGACTGGCAAAAAGAAAAGCAAAACCAGTATGAGCTGGTGAATGTGGAGTAAGATGTGCCCTCAGAAGCCCCCCATCAAGCAGAGCTGACAGTGCGCCCTGACGTCAGCTTGTCAGCGTGTATGAAAACCGGGGTTAGGCTGATTGTTTGACTAGCAATAACCTGCCTGGGTATGTATACCATGTTGTATGAAGAGGGCATTCATTACACCATGGCTTCTAACAGAAAAAGCAAAACTGGAAATAGTCTACCCAACAAAATTATGTGTATCTCAGTTTGCTTTCCACGGCTGTTATAAAACACTGTAACCAGACCTGGGGAAGACAGGGCTTATTGGCTTATGGTTTATAATCTATCAGGAAGGAAAGTCAGGGCAGAAACTCAAGCAAGGAACCTGGAGGCAGGAACTGAAGCTGAGGCCATGGAGGAACATAGCTTATGGCTTGCTCACCTTGTTTTTTAAACACAATCTAGGAGCACTGGGCCCTCCCACATCAATCACAGACTTGCCTATAAGCCAGTATGATGAAGGCATTTTCACAGTTGAGCGTCCCTTCCCCAGGTGACACTAGCTTGTGTCAAGTTGACAAAAAAACGAAAACAAAAAAAAACAAACCAACAACAAAAAAAACAACCCAGCACAATTTGTTAACTAATTATTATATATCTGTATATACAACCACTTAAAATGTTTTACAGTTGTGTCTATTAAAGTGTATGAAATTTATCAACATTCCTCTTGGTATAAAAAGAGGAATAATAGCATACTTGGTCTTATTTATACATATGTAAATATACATAAGCAAGCATGCTTACTAAAATGTTCACACTTGTGACTGGTGGCTGAAGGTCCCAGGGATTTTTGCTTTCTAACTTATACTACCTGAATTTTTAAAAATAATAAGCATGTCTTTGTAAACTGACAAAATTGAAGAGTAAAATAAAACAAACATTGAACCAATTAAAACCAATTCAAAAGCAAACCAAGTGGAGGAGAGGGTATGGCTCAGAGGCAGAGTGCTTGCCTTGTGTACATAAGATGTTGGATTCAATCCCCAGCTTCCCCCCAAATTACAAAAATACAATGTGACAAAAGAAGAAACTGATCTTCGTGGCATACTCAATGTCACCACACAGAGAGGCCTAGCACAAGTATTGAGACGAAGGGGACATAAACTGTTTAGTATAATCATCTAAAACTGGAGACAGATGTCACAGACTGATCTCTTTCAGGGGATGGGGGGTAAAGGCACTGTCACAAACTGATAACCGATAACTGACCTGCATCAGATCCCACATAGAACCTCTCTCCCAAAGAGAACCAATTGTGGTCAGGGTCAGGGTTAGGTGATAGGGTTAAGGTTAGGGTTAGAGGTCAGGGTTGGTTATTAGGTAAGGGTCAGGGTCAAGGTTAGGGATTACTGTTAGGGTTAGGGTGATTCTGGCAGGTTATTCTCAGGGTTAGGGTTAGCTGTTAGGGTTGGGGTAGGGTTGGTATCAAGATTAGGCTCATCTGGAAGCTTGTCCTCTCACATCCACAGTGAGCAGTGGCATTCCCCCCCCCCCCCAATAACTAGATGTAATAAAGAATATTTTTTAATTTTTGAAAAAAATGTAATCTATTTTATAGTTTCTCTCCTCATCAGCCAATCTTCAGTCTGGTCACACCACTAACATCAAAGCACATGAAGAGCACCATGACTTACGTTTTTATGATTGACACACTTTAAGAGGACGAGTTCACGGTAGGCTCTCTTAGCGTGCGTTTGGTTCTGAAAAGGACGACTTAACTTCTTGACAGCCACATTTATCCCAAGAACTGTATCAAAAGCAGCACTATAATTAGGAAATATAATAAACAGCCTATTAAAATGGCTTTTGAAAATAGCAATGGAGAAATACATTTGATGTACTGTCTTTCACAGAGAATAGCAAGGCAAGGAGAAATGTTTCTGCTCTTCCCCAATCAAGCTTTATGTACATCCAGAAAGTGACGTGGCCGGGCTGGCCGGGCTAATCCCTCCCCAGAGGCACCATGCTTTTTGGCTACAGCTAGAGAGGGATTCAGCAATTCTTCCTACTTATAATTTTCAGTTAGCTACGATTAGCAGGTTCAGAACCAGGTAATTTAATCCAAAGCACAAAACTCAGGTCAAGGCATGAAATTTTCCATTTAACACATCAAGAAATTTAAAACTTCCTTGTTATCACTGATTAAAATGTCAGTATATTCTGGAAATGCCATAGTTGAGCTCATGGAAAGAATTTAATAAACCTGTTTTGACTGATTATGCTTTCCCAGGCCAAAGACTCTGAAAGGAAACAGAAGCCCAAGTCTCAGCTCACGGTAAATTACCAAGCTACAAAATCCCAATGTAAGCACTTGCTATATATAAAATCGTGCAGGGCGTGATGCGGCCTTGTATGGTATGAGTAAGACCTAAAGCTCCAGTTTCCAGTGCTCACATCCCTTCATGGAATTCAGTGTTACCTTTTCCCCAGAGACTAGCTATGGAGAGCGAGAGGCATGATGACATGTTTTAGGGTTTCCAGCTAACAACACAGTGTCGTCATGCAGAGGTCTTCTGATGGCTCAACAGGGGCTCAGGACTGCTACATACAACCTGGGAGCCCAGGCATCTCCTTAAACACCGCTTCTGTGAGTTTATTCTATTTGTAATATTGTTTATCTTTATTCCTTTCTGTTAATTCTTTCTGCTCAATAACTCTAATGTAATTAGACCCGTTTTTAACTTAGACTGTCCATTGTGGAACTGTCTAAGGAAAACCATTGCATTTATTACATTTATATGGATATGTATATACACAAATCATAGGTGAGCCCACATGCTCAAAGGCAAGTTCATTACTCATATTAATATATGGTATAAAGATCTATTGTAAAATAAATCATTAATAAACCTGGGTGCATGTGTACACTTGTGTGTATGTGTTTCTTGGATTCACCTCTCTGATCTCAAAAGATTCTGTCTGAATTTTTAGACAAACAAGAATAATGACTGAGTTCAAGGGCTACACAGAATAACACGGTGTCTTCAGTTAATAACACTACTACTGTACTGTGTAATTTTTTTTTTCTTTTCTTTATTTTCTTTTTCTTCTTTGAGTCAAGTACTCCCGAAACTTACTATGTAAATCAGGTTGGCCTTGAATTCACAGGTATCTGCTTGCCCCTGACTCTGGAGTATTGGGATTAAAGGTGGACAACTGCCTTACCCAGCTTATACTGTGTTCTTTAAAATTGCTAAAAAAGTAGATGTTACATGTTCTCACTGCAGAAAACATGTAAGAAAAATGTATATGTAAATTAGCTGAATTTAGCTACTTTATACTGTATATGTATTTGAAGCACTCTATGTATGTGTGTATGTATATGCATGTGTTTCTCTCTGTTCTTTCTGTGTGTATTTATGCATATATATTTATGTGTTTCTCTTTTGTGTGTGTGTGTGTGTATGTATGTGTGTGTGTATGTATGTATGTACTGGCTAGTTTTTTACCAACTTGATAAGCTGGAGTCATTTTGCTAGAAGGAATTGAGTGAATGCCCTCACCAGACTGCAGAGCTTTTTCTTGATTAGGGACTATGTGGGAAGCCCAGCTCATGTGGGTGGTACTACCACTGGGTAGTTGGTTCTAGATGGTATAAGAAAACAGACTGAACAAGCCAGGAGGAGCAAGTCAGTACGCAGCCCTCCCCGTGGCCTCTGCTTCAGTTCCTGCCTCCAGGTTCCTGCCCTGGCATCCCTGCACTAAAGCTGTCAGATGAATAAACCCTTTCTTCCTCTCCTCATGTTTTAGATTCTGGTGTTTTATCACAGCAATAGAAACCTAACTAAGGCGATAAAATACATACACCTTTATCAATAAAACCTTTTTTGATGTACAAAATTAGTCAAATGAGCTAATTCTAAACATATGGAGACAAGCTCCTCTACTCCTGCCTGTCCCAGCTCCAGAACAACTCTTACCTCAAAGGGACAGACACTGCCTAGTGTGAAACTGAGGGTTTAGCCACCTCCTTGGCTCCTCCCCACCCTCACAGCCTTATTTGATGGTAGTCAGGGTTTCCTCTGTAAGTGGGTTGCTAATGCACTTTACCTTGCTCTTCCCCAATAACATAAGGTGACGAGTACACTTTCCCCTGCTCTATCTCTTTATCCTCCTCTTCCTCCAAACCTTTTGTCTTAAACAGTCGTGCTTGCTAGCATCTTCAGTTTAAACTGACAGTCAGGCCTCTGTGCTGTTTCCCCCAGCTGTCTATAAACACTGACAACCATCCGGAAAGTGCATGTGCTCACGTAAATATTACTAGTTGCAGAGCTGAAATTATACTTCACTTCCCAAAGATCACACAATCCTTGCTGCCAATCATACACACAAAATTAGAATGTCTGCTATATGGAGGCAAGTAGGTTCTCCATCCTCCCAGCTTATCAAGTGTTTGAACACTCCGTGCCTTTGTTTCTAAGCAGACCACACCTCTTTCTATACTTCCCTCCACAAGGTTCTAATAAACATCTTTTTCCTTAGAGATGTCTTCCAAAGCCCACCACCAGTACCGTGTTCTCCCACTCAGACTTCTACACTTAGAATTGACCCACCCCGTTTTTGAAGACATCTCAAAGTCTACTTCACAGAACTCATCCTCCATCTGGCCTCTTGTATTACAAGCTCTTGTGTTGTCTCATTGTTGGAGTGCTTCCTTAAGGAATGTCCCCAGACAACTAAATGATCTTACTTTGCCTTCGGCTTTGATAGTCTGTCTTTTAAGCTGAAAATCAATTTCCTCACCGAACACTAAGGCCACTGCTCTACTGCTCCCAGCTTCAGTGCTGTTTAGTGGGGAGGGAGGCTGATATCTGAGAATCACTCTTTTGTTTTTTTGTTTCTCTGCTCAATGATATATAACAAAAAGCCATGCTCTATTGGAGCCTCCAAATGTCCCCTTAACAATCCCTCCCAATTGTTATCATTGTCCATGCGTCTGTTTTTTTGTTTTTGTTTTTTTGTTTGTTTGTTTTGAGACAGGATCTTTCTACATAGCCCTTGCTGTCTTGGAACTCATTGTGTAGACCAGGCTGGCCCCAAACTTACAGAGATTCTCTTGTTTCTGCTTCCCAAGTGCTGGGATTAAAGGTGTGCACCACTAACATTGGCCTAACTTCTGGCTTTAAGACAGTCACTTTCTTGCTCTCACAAACTCAACATGTTACACATAACTCTATCTCTTATTTTTGCCTATGACCTTTCACTCAACAGTGCATTTATAACTCACCCACGAATCTGAGTACTAGAATTCACTCTGTCATTGCTATAATATTCCTTTGTGTGACTGTCACTTGCTGCTCTCACTCAGTTATTTTCACTTTTCAAGTAATGACAAGAATCACTGCCATCGACATGTATGTGCATGGCTGCAGTCCTTTAAGCCTGCCTCTCATACATGCAGAGAGCTAAGTGGGAGCGCACAGATTCTACTTTAGCAGATAAGACCAGACTCTCTTCCGACGTACTTCCATCAGTGACTGTGTCTATCAGCAGTGTGCCCAGAGTGCATGCCTAGGAGTTGTATGTGAACGTTTTCACCAACATTTGCATCATGAACTTACTTTTTACCCTTTGGCCTGAATGTATTTCATCATGTACATAAGAACATTGTTTTAATTTGCATTCTCTGATGAAGAATGACCATCAGGTAATCAATGTGAGCAATTTTAGACCACTAATTTTATGGTAATGTATTATGGAATAAAACATTAACACATCATCTCTTCTGTATTCCTACTCTTTGGTCTCTGCGGCTTCATTAGGAGTATTTTATTTTCTGCTGATGTATTTTCCACATTGCTAATTCTCTCTTCAGTTACAACTAATATTTGCAAACATGTTTTTTAGATTTGTAATTCAATTACCATAGCTTTCACTTTCACGTCAAATTTCCACTTAGTTCTCCTTTTAAAAGTTCTTGTTATTCCACCAAAGCTTTCATCTTGTCTTTTACCATCTTGAACATATCACCACAGCGATTTAAAATTTTGGATCTCATGATGCTGGGATCTTCTGTTGATCTGATCCTTTTGTCCTATCTCCCTGGGTACCTAGCTATTTTTTATTGTGTTGGACCTGCATTTATAAAGCTGCTCTAGAAGGAATCTGAAATCCAGGGCAATGCTATCCTTCTTCAGAATTTATATTTGCTTCTACTGGGCACACGGGGCATGAACAGTTTAGACTCGCCACTGTATAAGTTCAACGGGTGGATGATAACTGGATGGGGGCTGTGCCTCACTCGAGTTAACCCCATTACTTTTAGGGTATGGCCTTTCAGTGGCACCAAAACAAAGCAGAGGTTACCCAGGCCCTATCAGAGAGCCCCAGGACCTAATTCCTATTCTCTAGCCACAGGACAGTTCAAGCAGTCTCTCTCAGAATTTAAATGACCAAGAAACAGGTAAGCCTCAAATGATGGGTTTCCTATGCTAGGTTTGCTTGGTGTAATATTGATTCTTCAGCATCTTATTAGCCCTGTAAGGACAAATGCTGGGCATGGAGGACAGTGAGCACTCTGGTGGGAACTGGACTGTCTCACAGATGTGTTTTAACGTTCCTGGCTTTAGCCTCCTCCCCATCTTATCTTCATTTTCTGTATTGTGATATATACATTTCCCACCCCCCGGAGTTCTGTGGTTCAAGGCCCTTTCCTGTTTCACACAGCCCCTCTGCTCACTCCCTTCCTCTGCAGTGTTATCTGGACCAAGACCCCAACTTATTTTAATGTTGCAGAAATTTATTAGAACTTTTTCATTCACTAGTGATTGTAATTCTCTTTTGTTTAGCTCTTTGATTTAACACCTTGAATCAAAAGTTTCAAGCCATTATTTTAGAGGTGAAAATGTAAACACTCATTAAGACACAGTAGGCTGCCCAAGGTCACAAAGAATTTGGGTCAAAGATCTGTACTGGGCTCAGAACTCAAGTCTCCTATCTCACAGACATTCACATCAACAGCCTCCTTATCAAAGACATATTATTCTGGACATTATTTATGGTTTGTTTATATTTATAAAGGAAAATAAGAAAATGTACAGCCAGACCAATGTTCATGCTCACAGAAAGCATTAGGGTACTCCTTACCTTAACAGTAACTGTTACTCTAGGAACTGCCAAACCCAATATTAAAGACTAAAGAGAAGGGGTAAGCAAGTCACAGAACCACAGATTTACATTTGGGGCTGAACACCTTGGGGTTTTAGAAGGAGAAAGGGAAAGCATACACTACATCTTGAGTAAACAGTATTATATATAATTTAGTTGGCATTTATACTCTAAAACGGTAACATTAGAAAACCGATTTCCTAATAAGCTTTACTACCATCTTCTAAGGAACAAAAACAGAAACAAATCAAATAGGTCCAAAACTGTAAACACAATTTGGAACATGAAGGGAGGGAGGGCCTGGGAGCCTCTCAGCAAGGAGGCTTGCAGAGCACACCCGAAGCCCCGAGTCTGATGCCTAACAGTGCAAACAAAAGCAAAAATAAAACTAAGGTCAGAATATTTTATCTTGGCCCCAGCTCTTTACATGTAAGTCTGTAGGCCATCGGGCCAACCTACACTATGGTTCCTGTGCACAGCTGGCCTTATGTGTCTATCGTGGTCTAATTTAATGGAACTGACTAGTTTGGAAACCACTGACTGGTGCTAACACATTTTACTTCTCAGAGTTGTAGAAACACACTTGCCTCTACATTAACTTCTAGTGCTGTTCTTGTGGCTACTGAATGGCCATGTGTTACTGATTTAAAACAACATACATTTATTATCTATCTTCTGGAGTTCAGAAGTCCAAAACGAGTCCTAAGGGGCTAACAGTAAGGTCAACTCAGCTGTGACCCTCATGAAGGCTCTGGGAAGAATCCATTTCCTTCCTTTTCCCAACTTCTAGAAGCGTCCTGCATCCCTGCCCCACAGCACTCCACAGTCTATGGTCACACCTCCCACACCTCCTTCTCTGACCGGGACAGTCCCGACTTCTTTTGTAAGAGCACTCCCACTTACATTGGCCCACCAGGCCAATCCTCCCACCTCCAGGTCATTGCTTTGTTGCTTTGGTTTTTAGATGGCGTTCTATCAATGGTGTCCATGAACTCACTATGTAACCCAGTTTGGCCTGCTGCTTACAGTAATCCTCCTACTTGGATGTTAAGATCATCAATATAATCAGGTCTGCAAAATTCATTTTGCCCTGTAAGGTCACACATTCATAGGATTCCAGGGTTAGGATATGGCTCTATCTGAGGAAACTGTATTCTGCCCATCACACACCCTAAAGGTTCACTGGTAGATATTTTAAAAGTATGATGCTGACAAAAAGAAGCTCTGGACCATCAACAGCAAAAAGACCGGATCTTAACAATCTAAGACAGAAAATCCAGAGCCTATTGTCTTTGTTTTTTGTTTTTTCGAGACAGGGTTTCTCAAACTTTTTTGGTTTGCTTTATAGGAATGTGCCATTACCAGATCACCCTCCTATCCTATCTGATACCAAAGGATAAATACAAAAGTAGAAAGGAGGAGGGGAGAGGTGCAATCACTTCTGAAGTTTTACTTTCCTATGTTAGAACTTAAGGTGGGAGGATACTATAAAACTGTCAGTTACCATTACAAAATTAAAGTGTGTGTATGTATATATATGTATACACATACATACACACACACATATATATATGCATATATGCATACACGAGCATATATATGTATGGAAGCATGTGTGTACATATGTATGTATATGTACACAGGTATGTATGGGTATATCTGTGTATGTATGCATATGTATTCAAGTATATATATAAACATATATAAGTATGTACACATGAATATATATACATGTGCACAAATTCATGTATGTATATTTAAATACATATAACATACATATGAATACATGTTTCTGTTTGGTGCTGGCCAGAAACTCAGGTACTTTCACATGCTAGACAAGTGCTCTACCATTGAGCTTCCTCTCTAGCCCTACACAGTTCTTGAATATAATCAGTGTCCTATGGAGATGAATATAATTTATTGAGAGATTCTAAAGAGGAATTTAATGAATATTGATTTATTCATCATTATGAAGACCCTGAACAGAGTCCTGGTCATATAAAAAGTATCAGTGATTCAAAGTCATCAAGCATTAACTAAGTGAATTAAAGTCCCAAGACACCAACAACTGTTTTACACCTAAACCTTCCCTCAGAAGCCATGGGAGACAAAAGTCAGTGAGCCTTCCTTGTCCTCAGCTGCACTACATATACAGAGAGGGCCACGGAGGAGCTCATGGTTGTATCATATACACTATTCACTTCACTAAAGTCAACGCCCACAAAGTAACTCCTGCTCCCCTTCGGCAATCCTCTTATCAAATTATTAATTCCAAATAAGAAAGGTTACAAATCAAGCGAATATATAATATTCTTTATATAATTTTCTATCATGGTGCTCAGACTGCTAGATTTTGGAGAATTTCAGATTTCAGATTTTGGGCTTACAGATGCCTATCAGTAAACACAAATACTGAAAAATGTGATAAAAGTCTAAACTCAAAAATACTCTGCCCCTGAGCAGTTGAGAGAAAGGACATTCTATCTGCACTAAAGCACGTTTGCACTGTTAAGGCCCCGTGCACACAGCTGGCACACTGTGCACACACTCTTTCATGTAGCACCTCCTCTTTCCTCAGTCTCTCCTCTGAGCCTCCTAATCCGCAATCCCGAGCACCAGGGCCCCGGCTGCCCTCACTGAGGAAAAGAGCAGGTCTCCCTGATCAGAGTCTGCAGCGGAGTCTCAGCTGAACCCACTGATGACGCTAGGCTCAGTGTCGTCACAGGAAACCAAAGCTCTCCTCCCAGAATGCCTGGGAGAGTTCTTTCATTTTCAATTCTCTTGGCCTACCAGCTATAAACATGAAATGTTTTTATCTTATCACAGTATTTTATTTATATGTTTTGGGTTTTGAGACAGGGTTTTTCTATGTAGCCCTGGTTGTCCTGGATGCACTTTGTAGTCCAGGTTGGCCTTGAACTCACAGAGATCACCTGCCTTTGCCTCCCAAGTACTGGGATTAAAGACACGAACCACCACACCCGGCAATCACCAGCAATCGCAATTTCTTTTAAAGACAAAAAACAATCTTGTTGATTAGCAGGGGGGAAAAAAAGCTTTGTCCAGAAAACTACAGACTAAAAAGTTTGGGAGGTGCTGACAACAGAGTTCTAGAAAACACGCGAGAAACGTTACCTTTGTCTGGCCAGTGATGTCGCAGCAGCTGACTGTCTTACCATGCAAGAGCCTAAGGTTCAGGGTCAGACTAATGGTTCTGACGTCCTGGGCTGGACACATAGTTGAAGAGAGACACCAAAGAAGAGACGGCCAGCCCAACCCCTCACACAGCATCCCTTCCTGGTTAATCCATGGTGTGATAATGACACTGCCTGGCCTCATCCTGCCATTGAATGGCAAGGCACTGCAATGATGGCGCCTGGAAATGAACAGGAGTGATTGGGAATAAAAGGAGGAGGGGGGAGAAGGTGGCCATGATGAAGAAATGAATAAAACGCCAAATTCCGGTTACACCAATCATTCTGATATCATAATGGCAAGGCAAATGAAAAGATAACAAACAAATAAATCAATAAAGCCAACAACAGAGCAAATGAAAAATTGAGTTTGTATCCTACACATGACTGTATATAACTACAGCAAGGACTGATTTAGTTTAGCTCAAATTCTACAAGGGAGATTATTTTTTTAATCAGTGCTACTAAAGTCTTACTCAGTAGTTTCACTTGTTACTAAAGGCTTCGTCTATGCTATTAGAACAGCCCAGACTTACCAAACAATTCCTTGGGCTCCAGAGCCGATCGGTTTCAGTTGCTGGTAACGTTTTAGAACAGTGAAAGTTGAGTCCGCCACCTGCACACTGTAAAACTGACCATCGATTTTACTGTCACTCATGATGTAGTGTCATACAGGATCCTAAGGGCTGCTGCCTTCGTCAGACCCCTGAGGAGAGAGAGAATCAGAGTGAGCTGATGAGCTTGTATGCATGCGCATACAGATAGATTGTATGCATACAGATTATATACATAGTGGTTCTGATCTGCTGGGGCTTCAGATGGCATGGTCAAAATGGGAAAATCAGCTTGGCCATGCTCTCCATTTAAGCAAGGGGTATATACCCCCCTCCACTCCAAAACGACATTTCAGTAGTATAAGATCATGAAAAGATGAAAAGAACGAATTAAAACAAATATTTTCTAACATTTATTTATTTTATGCACCTGGGTGCTTTGTCTGAATGCTTGTGTGTGTGCCTGAACAGCTGTGAGCTGGGAATGGAACTTGGGTCCTCTGGGACAGCAGTCAGTGCTCTCAACCTCTCTAGCCCTGAAAGGAAGGGATTTTTGAGATGCACAAAGGCCACATCTTTAAAGGACTGGGTTATAATAAAATATCTTGGGGCTGCGACACAGCTCAGTAGCCGAGTGCTAGCAAGCACAAGACAGTGAGTTCATATTAAAAACAGGAGTGGGGTTGCGGGTGGGGATAGAGCCACCTCTGGAGAAAAGAATTCACACATTCTTCCCAGCCACGGCGAGATTACTATGTCACTAATGCATCTCATCCACTTCCCTCTTGTGCGATCAGCTTATGTCTAGACGTCTCGGCCACAGATGGGGGCATTGTTTTGGATTGATTGATTCTAGAACTTCTAGAGATAAGTGGAATAGTCCTCTAAGTGTATGGGTTCAGGTTCAAGTGATAAACCACAGATTGAGAGCCATATGCCTTTTACCAGTATTAGAGACACTGGTATGAGCTGTGTAACCTACAGATGGGCCTGTTTCATGAAAGTGACCAGACCTGGCCTTCATTCCCACAGCTCTTTGCTATGGCTGCTCACATTCCATAGCTGGACTAGTACAATACTAGGCTAGCTGCCTTGAACTTGGGGATTAGAGCTAATAGACTAGGCTCAAGGATTATATAATTTCATCACAAGATTTAAAATCATTCTAAAATGAAAATAAAGTTATCTTGTTAGGCAAGAAGAAAGTCAACTAAGAAGCCCCTAAACACTCCTCCTGTTACACATGGGCTGAGGAGAACAAGATAAAGAGCCGCCCGCCCTTCCCCCACGCACAAGACAACCTGAGAAAACATGTAAGTTAGCTACTAACGGATTTATTCAGTTGGAATGTCATTTTAGGTAGAAGGACCGGCTTGTTTTGTAAGCTGGAAGTACAAGCACTCCTCAAGCAACCGCATTAGCCACACTGCTCTGTCACTGTCACAGTCCAACACAGGGCTCCATCCAAGCCACTTCTACAGACTTGGCAGCACACTCAGCTGGGGCTATAAAGGTGTTTATAGGTCTGTCTTTTCCCTAGGCCACGAGCTTCTTCTCAAAAAGTAGGGAGATACAAGCTGGGCAGGAAACTCGGTGGTAGAGTGCTTGCCTGGCATGAGACCCTGGGTTCACTCCAGAGCAGGTCAGGGAGCACAGAAGGGAGTAGAACAGTGCCCAGAGACTGTCATTAAAGGAAGGCTTCACAGAGGCAAGGCCTGTCCTCACGTTTGCTCACATGACCGACAAAGACACGTGTGAATATTGGTGAGAACTGTAAGGTGGCCAATCATACAAGTAATAGCTAATACTGTACATGCATGTGAATCCTAACCCAGAAATTACAGGCCCAGAAATATATTGGGTGCATATATGTGTGTAATATTCAAAGATATCTGTACAAGAATGGAAAATAGCTAACCAGCAAGACTGTAAACAACTCAAAACATAAAGTACAATGAAGCCATTAAACACAATACAGGGTCTGTGCGTACTGGCGTGGAAAGCTATCTAAGATACAAAAAGGAAATAAAGTAACTTGAATAAAATTCACATAATAAATGTCAATCTGTGTTCAAGGACTATACACGCACAACACATACAAAGGTGAGCATACATGTGCACACACACACACACACACACACACACACTCCAGACTACACACCAGCAAGAACAGAGAAATGGGACGTGAGAAACATTCCTCTTCCCATTAGAATTTTCTGTTCTGTTTTTAACCTCATATATTTACATTAAAAAAACTAAACAAAAAAATTCAATTAAAACGAAATGTTATAAAATGGCCTTGTGTCACCGGCAGGGAGGGTGGGTTGAGACAGATGACTGGAGAGAGGAGAACAGCTCAGGTTCTAGGAGACACATTTCAGATTCTCTCAAGTAACCTATGAGGGGTGCACTATCATCCAACAAAAAGGAAGAAGCTGAGGTTTGGGGGAGTAAGGCGCTGCCCAAATTCCCAGTGCGGCCCAGCACTGAGCTGAGGTGTGTCTCACCACAGCATCCTCCTTCCTCCTAACACACCAGTCCCACATCTCTGAATAGTGTGGGATATAAAGTATTGTCTGAGGGCCACACCAGAGCGACACAGGCATCCCTCACCTGCACACTTTTTCTCAGAGGAAGACTGAGTGATTCACACCCAATTAACCCTTTAATCACACTGAAATTTCAAATGCACAATTTAAATGGACTGTTGCTATGGCTAAATGCAAGTCTTAGTCACCCTGTTACAAAACATGATCCTGACATTTTTCTCATAAAGTTCTCATTAGCCTATGTTAATTCTCACGGGAAAAAAAACCTAGCTTATGGCAATTTAACTGCCCCATGCTTGGGACTGAGCTGAAGGACTCTCACATGCTAAGCAAATGCTCTACCACTGGGTGACATCACTATCAACAATTTCCTGACTTGATGCTGCGTTGCAGTTAGGCAAAGGTATCCATTTGATATTTAAGAGCCTTGGAGCAGCCTTGCAGGGCCTCCTTTCTGAAGTTCTGTTCATTTATTACAGTATGTACTCGATACAAAACATGGTGTTCACCTCAACACTTAATGCCTGGCAAATTTTTCCCTGCTAGCCCTGTTTTCAGGTACCAAGCCCCTTAGCTGAGAGCTATCTGCCCACATAAGGACCAGCCACAGATGCTCAGAACAGTTCTGTTACAGATCAAAACTAGAAATAGCACAAATATCCATGGCTACACACCTAGACTGTGGAATATTAGTCAGCACTGAAAAAGCTGCAGCACTGATTTGGTAGCTCTCCACATTCATGAATTCTCAAGTTTTTAAATTCAACCAACCATAGGTAGGAAGTGTTCAGTAAGAGCAACTGTTCTAAGGAATTGTTAGGCAGAAGCATGGAATCCTATTTGCCACTGCATAGCCAGGGATTATGCTTGGTGGAAGCTGGTGAGTTAGGCAGCTACAAAGGGGCAGTAGGGGAGACCGTGGGGATGGTAAGATGTTTCTGTATCCTGTGGTGGCAATGGTGGTTCAGGAATCTGCACATGATAAAACAATACTGAACTGTACACATACTGTAGCCATGCCTAACTTCCTGTTATGATTCTGTGCTAGAGTTATATAAATATACAATCGATGGAGAAAACTGGGTAAAAAATAGATGGGGTTTTGCAGCTTCTTGAAGATCTGTAATTGTTCCACAATAAGAAAATTTAAAAAAGAGATCTGGTGAGAATACACAGCGATTCCACCCTTTTCCTGTCTGAATGCTTTAATCAGTGACTTTGAGAGCTTGATGAGCCGTCCTCAGCACAAGGGCAGACAGCAAGCCCTCTGGCCCACTCTTGGATACCAGACACACCTGCAGGCTTCTGCTCAGCGGCTCCATCTGCCTTAGCTGATGTCCCTGTCCCTTCTACTCTTCAAGGACCTACTTTTCATGCAAGGTTCCTTACTCGGCCTATCCCTTTAAACAGCACCAAGCTCTCCTTCCATTTTGCTCTCCTCCAAGCTCCTCAGTGGTAGAGGCTGTACCTGGCTAATTTCTGAACCCTGGCCCATTGTTCAGCCCAGGCACTGTCAGTTTAAAGCAAAGGTTAGGAAAAGGATAAGCGTGGAAAGGCAGTATGGAAGGTCAAGGTCAGGTCTCAAGCCAGGTTCCCTGTGGAACAGTTACTTATCCAGTGCAACTACCCTCATCTGTAAAACACTGATGAGCACAGAACTTCAGGACGCCTCTAGCTGTGAGTCCAGCTCAGCTGAGAAGGCACGATGGCTTGAGTCCACCCTCAATCTCAGTGGGTGTCACCTAGATTCACCTAGTATGTCTCAGGAAACAGAAGCTCTATATTATACTGCAGAGATGGTATCTGTAAAACCCAACCATGGAGACACTCCAGAACCACCATCTGCTTCTACAAGGGAACTACAGGGAAAACAGAAGAGAAGCAGGAAAAGCAACACACTGAAAAAAATCTAGCTGAGTGTGGTGCCTTTTGACTATAATTCTAGCACATGGGAAACTGAGACAGGAGGATTGCCATGGAGCTGAGGCCAGCCTGGGCCATTCACTCATAATGAGTATGAAGTCATATCTGAAAGAAGAAACAAACAACCAACCCACAAAACAATAAACACCATAAAATTAAAAATAAAAACAAACAGAGAACTGAAAAGACCAATAATCACAACAAAAACTTGGCTCTACTTTCAAGTGACTACAGAAACTGTAAGATACACAAGACACCTAGTTTTGAGTTTTGACTGGGTATTTGATGCTATGAAAGAATTACTGCTTTTAAAAGTTTAAGAGAGGCCCTGTCTTTTAGGGAAATAGACTAAAAAGTTCATGGACAGAACAATGGGATGTCGAGGATCTAAGGTCAGGGATGGAACAAGACTGCCAGAGTTGAAACCTTAGACACTGATACTAGGTTTTTTTTTTTTTTTTTAACAAATTTGAAAGTCCCCATCATAAACAACTAACAGACTGCTATTGAAATCAATTCACACAGAGGTCAAGTATAAACCATTAATAATTATTTTTTTTAATAAAATTGCCACCTTCTTAGCCAGGTGTGAAAGATAACTTTATATATAGACAAATATAGCAGCCCTACTGACAAGTTTATAGTTTTAAGATCAGATTTTTGTTTTATCTTATAAGCCTTTTAAATATTAGTAACTCATTAATAATTACTTTGTTTGGCATTTGTCTTTGTACAGAAGGTTAAGACTTTTTTTTTTCATTTGAAACTGACAAATCCAAGTATACCCTTGACCATTCATAAAGGATACAGCAAAGTATCTGTTAACAAGTAATTATAAAGTCCCGAGACCCTGCAAATTAAAACCTCAGGAAGACCAAAGCTCTCCAGAGATTATGCCCCAAAAACGACAATTATTTTTAACTATGCAGGACTCTTCTGAAAGGGAGGAGAGAAACATTTATAGATTGGCTATTGTTCTTCCAGAACAAATCGAAAGCCAAACACAAATAGAGTTGAGAACCTTAGATGGAGGGCAATCTGGGTTCGGGTTCTCACTGGCTGCCTGCGCTGAAGCAAACTGCACTGAGCCTCCGTTTCTTCCTCTGTGGAACCCAGTGTGTCAGCCACACTCAAATGAGTGCCTGGCTGGTATCTGGGGAACAGGGCCTAGCTACTCTGGCCTCAGGCTACAGTTCCTGCTCCTCCATGCTTCTCCCTCCCACACTGCCTGCTCAGGAGGTTAGCAGTGCTGCATGAGGTCCGCATTTGGCTTGGCACCAAATAGCTAGTTTTAATTAGCTATTGCCAACACTGAAATATCAGAGTCCAGATACAAACTTGGAATCCTGGCTTTTACAAAAATTGCTGAACCAAGTTCTGGAACTCTGGGGTCTCCAGCACTCCATAAGCCCCACACTTGCCCTGGAGGGCTGATTCTTGGCTCCAGACTGAGCAGAGTTCCTCATTGATCTTGCCCTTTCACTTTCTGTGTCTGTCCCTGCTCAAGGCCCTCCAGCACCCCCACCCCACACCCTCCATTTCTAGGGCACAGACCCTTCACTACAGCTGGTGTCATATCCTGTCCTAGAACTGTGTGCATGCCAGTCTGCTCTATGGGGCTCCTGGACTCTCTGGGGGACGGTACCCTGTTGCTATCTCCTTTGTGTCCCCAGAGCCCAGCAGAAAGCATGACCTAGATAATACAGAATTCTGTAGATAACTCCTGAATGTGTGGAAGGAAGCCCGAGCAAAACTCTTACCAAAACGTATTTTTTTTTAATCACAAATTGTTCTGACAGCTACTAGAAAGAGATTAAAAACATGAAAATATTTCACAAAGTGAGAATGAGCGTCTGTATGCTTACAAGTTTCACAAGTTAAAAGTCACCAACAAAATGGACAAAGCAGAGATAATAGGCACGGATGGTCTTACTGCTCATTTACTGATCTGACTTTACAGACGAGACAACTACCTCTACTCACCATGCTAAACAAAAAGGATGGGGCAATAAATCAGATAGCATCAATCCAGAGTAGGTACTGGACGGAAAATTAAAGAAACTGATGAGCGAGAATGACTAAGCGAGGGAAAAGGGTGGTCAAGCTAGATAGGCCTCGCCTATAACAAGACACTGAACCACAGGAGGAAGCGATGTGAGAGAGACAGCTGGGTAAAAATCTTATAGACAACTCTGAACATAGAAAAATCGAAGTGCAAAGGTCCTGAGGTAAATAAATGATTTGGGCATGCCCAAGGCAGGTGAGGTTAGGATAGGAGAGCAGAGATCTGCTTCTGTTAAGAGGGGAAGGAGTGGCGGAGGAGGTGGGCAGGGCCCACTCTGGCTTTGCTGGGCACTGAAAGATGAATGACAAGGCACGGGAGGGGGCGCAGAAGTGGGGGAGGAATCTAAGCGGATGAGGGGGAGTTCCTACGACACTCACATCAGCAAGGAAGCATTTATTTACCCACTCAGATGCCCTCAAATGTGCGCCTTAGGCTTCTCTGCCCTAACGCTTTGAGACAGTTACATTGCCCGATAACAACCCCGACCAAACCCTAGACATTCTACCATTACTCCCGAGGGGAAAGCAGAGGGCCAGCGAGGGTCGCAGTCACCGCCAAGGTCGAGGGGACCAGAGCCCAGGCTCCAGGGCATGCAGCGGGGTGCAGCGACGTGCCTCACAGCTGGAGGAAAGGCGCCTACAGACCCCTGCGGGCAGGTCTGCTGGGGCCGGGCCAGACAGCCAGCCTGCAGCCCTGGGGCTGCACACACCAGGCGGGAGAGAACGACCGCGGAGCCGTGGATAGCCGGGCAGTACCGAGCAGTCCACCCCTGAGCCCCGCACCCCAGGCCCTGCGCGGCCCGAGCAGCCCCTCCAGGCCTAGCCGCCCGCCAGGCTCACCTCGGCTCCGCGCCGTCGCGCCGGAGGCAGAGGGAGGGCACGCTGGCGGCGATGCGTTCTGGCGGCACCCAGCTCCACGACCCGGACCCGGTCGTCCCGCCCCGCTCTGCTCCGCCCCGTCGCCGCCGCAGTGGGTGTGAGGGGCGCGGGGCGCTGCGACCCTTCCGGTCCGGTTCCCTTCTGCTCCACTGCTGCCACCGCCGCCGCCGCCGCCGCGGCGCTCAGTCTGACGGATTCTCAGGCCAGCCAATCAGAATAAGGATATCCAGGCAGGCGGGACCAATCGAGACTGGGGGTGGGCAAGGCTGGGCAGTACGGGCGTGGCTGGAGGCTTGGTGTGGGCGGGGCCAGTGGCGCGCTCTGGATGCCCTAGTGCAGAGTAGCGCCCCCTAGGCGGCTCGCCATCTGACCGTCTGCTTGCTGTAAGCGCGTCCGCCAGTGTGCGCAGAGTTAGGGATCCAGGTCAAGCTAGGACTGTCTCCTGAGCCCGCCCTCCAGGGCCAGGAGACCCGCATGCGCCGGAGAGGGTGGGCCAAGGGGAGCCAGAGCCGGGGAGGGGCGAGGCGTGACTTTGCGACTACAGTGTAGGAGCCATTGTCAGGCCTCCGTTGTAGCAGGTGCAAATGGAGAGGCGACTTGGAAAAGGACTAGAGACAGCCAGGTTAGAAAAGAGTTCTGGGCATGATCAAGGACTTGAAGCCTCGGAACCTGGAGTACAACGGCCCCGGAGGAAGAACCATGACAAGCCGCGGGGCCTTGGGGTTTGTTTTTCACTAAGGCAGATGCCACACTGAATGGGATCATAACAGGGGTGCGGCCAGATGTCCAGAAGGTGGGGGTTGGGGAGACGGTGACCATGACCCTGCCGAGTCAGTGACGGGTATAACCTAAAGAGGACTCTTATAAGAGACAAGTTTCTGCATTGGTGCATAGGGGTGAGGAGGGTGTCCGTCCAGTGCTGAAGGGCTTCTAGACAGTGGGTCTTTAACACAGCTGCTTTTGTTGACGCTTCTGCAGACCTCTGGCTCTCAAGTAGGTTTCAGAAGGTCTGAAGTGAATCAGATGTTTGGAAAACACAGATTTTGGGATTCTGACTACTCTGTGTTTTGATAGAAAGGCTGCAAGTGAGACAGGGATGTTGAACACACTGAGGGAAGCTACGAACAGGTTAGGCTGAGGACTGGCCTATAAGGGATTGGAAAAATGGACACAGTAGTTGACAAGTGGTGTCTATGGTGGTAGAGCTGTAGTCACAGGATGCCAAGGAGGAGCCATGGAGAAGGACTCTGCGTATAGGACGATCAAGAGACTAGGAGGCCCCATGAATCTCGGCAGAATTTGAAGAGAGCTGTGACTCTGGTTTCAAGCACTGAACTAGGGTGGTCGAGGCTCAGAGGAGCAGTGGGGTCGAGAAGGGGATCCAGACAATCACAGTGTCTCTGTCTTATTCTGTTTTTATATTGGTGTGACAAGGCACAATGCTCAGAAAGCACTTCGGGCAGGAGAGGGTTTATTTTGGATTAGAACTCTGAGGTCACACTCCATCGTTAAAGGAAGTAGGAAACTCAAGGCAGGAACCAAAGCAGAGGAAGTGGGGAACGCAGCTCACTAGGTCAGGGATGGAACTGCCTCCAGTGTGCTAGGCCCTCCCACATCAATCATTTGTGAAGAAAATGCCCCCACAAACTTTATTACAGGCCAATCTTACGGAGGCATTGTCTCAGTTAAGAGTCTCTCTTCCCAGATAGGACTAGGTCGAGTTGACCAAGCCCAACTAGCAGAGTCCTCCTTTGGCCACCCCCATGCTGGCCACCAGGGGGAGTATGGTTTATTCCTGCTTAAAATTCTCCTAGTTCCTGAGTGTGCTGCTTTGAGAAAGGTTCTTTTTGTGAGTGTCTGTCCACACCTGTCCACACCTCAGCTCTTCCTGTCACTGCTTTAGAAGCCCCAAAGAAAACAGAGCCAGCAGTTGGTATTATTAAAAACCAGCACAGCCTGGCTATCATTGTTGCAGTTTCCCTGAGTGCTTCCCCTCAGATTAGAATCCCTAGACATCCAAGACTGGTGTCATAGCCAACCCAATGCAAAGTAAGTAACCACAAATCATCATGGGTATGTTTACCTAGTAAGTTTCCCGTTCAGATTATGTTTTTTTTTCTACAGACGCTGCTCTTTGTTCTTTTTTTCTTTTCTTTTCTTTTTTTTTTTTTTTATACAAAATAATGGTGGACATACTGAGGTGAAATGACAGGGTGGGGTGGAATCCGTGCTTTGAATGAGTGCACAGAATCCTGGGCGAAGCCTCTAAGTGCAAAGATCCCCCCAACAGTGTGTTGTGTTGTGGGCTCCATACATGGACCCTGATGCCTGGTCACAGTGGCCGGGCGGGGAGGAACAGTGGAAGAAGAACTTTTGGCAGAAGGAAGTTCTTACCGAGGCCGGAAAACAAAGCAAAGGGCTGGGTCTGAGACTTTGAGCACTTTGGACCAAGTGCTCAGAAGGAGGAGGGACTCAGAACGGGGAGGGACATGTGTGCTGTATCCACAGAACCACAGCCACCTGTACTGGCAGGAGGGGTAGGTAAGGAGTTTGGAGTGATGCGGCCCTTGGAGACAGAGTGGCGTTGGTGGCCATGAGCTGATGGGCACATAGGCCGCCTTGTTTATTGCTCTGCCTTATTTAGCCAAATGGGTAAATGGTTGCTTTTGTGCCACCTCTTCATCATTTAAAACTGAAAGGGATTCCAAAACAAAAGCAACAACTCCATTGTTGGGTTCTCTTCACAAAGGGCTGTGGTCCTGAGAAACTGGGTGGAAGATACCCCTTCAGGTAGAGCCCCAGTTTTCCTTCACCCTATTCCTCCTGTGGCCTTACCTATCTGTCTTTGCAGCATGATAGGCTGGAAATCTGGCTCTGAGGTAAAGGGCAGCCGTTACGGGTGGTAAGCAAGGAGCTGAGTGATGTGATTCAATGTGCATTTTAGAAAGCTCACTAAGATTTGTAAGATTTGAAGAATGGCGGGCTAAGACCACAAGACCAGTTGAGAGCTACAGCAAAGGCCATTTTGAGAAACTGAAGCATGGGTTGGGGCTATCTATGGTAGCAGGTGCCAAGAGGAAGGGATTGATTTTTAAATTGCTTCAAGACTTTAGGGGGATATAAATCAATCTGCAATGAGCTATCACTACATAACCACTGGGAGTCCTGCACTAAAATTTAATATCAAGGGTTGATGGTGACATGAAACAGTTGGAAAGCTCAAGCTCGGCTGGTGGGGAGGCAAAATGATGTAATATTTTTGCAAAATAGTACAGCAATTTTGGATTGAGCTGAAATTCCACTGTACATACCACGCAAGCATCAGAAGGCATGAGTCCTGGGCTTGGGGTGCTAGGATAACAAGAATTTGTCAGAGGCCTGCTTCTATGCAAGCTCTTCCTTGGCCTGTGTTCCAGTCGAATTCTACTGATCAGCAATACTCCCTTGGGCAAGGGATGAGCTCCTCGGTGCCTAATTCTGTAGGAAGTAGTAAAGACAGCAATTCTTGCCTGTTGGGGATGCTGCTCTGTCTCCCTGTTCTCCATTTCTATCTTTTCAAACATTTCTTCTCTCTCCCCTACTGCTACCACTGCTGAGGAATCTAAGTGAAGAATCAAATGTGTTCTGTAGAGGGAAACAACTGGACATAAACCAATGGGGACAAGTATTGTCTGTCTCTCTGTCTCTGTCTCTGTCTCTGTCTCTGTCTCTGTTTCTCTCTCTCTCTCTCTCTCTCTCTCTCTCTCTCTCTCTCTCTCTCTCTCTCTCTCTCTCTCTCTGTGCGTGTGTGTGTGTGTGTGTTTACATGAAATATCAGAGGCAGGCCACTTTATAAAGAGAGCCAGGATCAAGGACTTAGCTCAGTAGTAGAGCACTTGCCTACAGTAATGGTTCATTTCTATCATGAATGTCAAGAGATTGAGACCTGAGTGGGAAGTTGGTAAAGTGCACATCCAGGTGTGGCTCTGGGGCTTTGGAGCTTTTGCCAGAGACTAGCTAAGGGAAGAGCACCCCCCCCCCCTGAGTGTGCATGCTACCAAATAGGTTGTGGCCCCACGGAGTAAATGAGGAAAGGCAGGGTAAGCCACAGTGTGGGCATTCCCTCTCTGCTTCCTAGCAGCTGTGATGTGCACTGCCCTGCTCCTCCCTGTCCGTCCTCCCTGCCAGGATGGAGTGAGTCTCTGAAACCACGACCAAAGGAAACTCTCTCCTCATTTGTTCCTGTCAGCTTCTTTACCACATGATAAGAATGGGCAGCACATAGCAGGTGAAAGGCTCTGGTGCAGACCCCAGGACCATAAGACAAAACTGAACTAAAAACCCCAACAACAGCAAGTAAAAGGAAAAAGGGGAGGGGAGTGAGTGATAATTCAAAGACAGACCAGAGTTTAGTCCTCCAGACCCCCATTTTAAAAGTTAGACATGTGCTTCTAAGACCTAAGGAGGCAGAGACAGGCAAATTTGTGGTTCAGTGGCCAGCCAATCTACCTCAATTGTGATCCTGAGGTCCCAACAAAAGACTTTGTCTCAAAAATACAAAATACATGGCATCTGAAGAGGTATGTTGACTTCCAGTTGGTGACTACATGCACATGCATGCACACACACAAGCTACACAAACACACACATATACAAACACATACAAACTCACATACATACACACACACAAAGAGGTTTATTTTGGTGTGTGGTTGGAAGTACAGGGTTGAGAAACCTTATCCAGCTATGGCTTTCTTGCTGGCAAAGTCTCTGGGCAGTTGAGACAAAGTCTGTGAACTGTGTATATGTGTGAATGTCTGGTGTTTTTCCTCATAAAACCACCAGAAACCTACCCTAATCTTAATGACATCTGATCCTAATCATTTCTGTAAGGCCTCACCTCTAAACACCACAGCTGAAATAACCTTTTACCTCTTCATACCTCACGATAGCCCTGGGGCCACTCACATTGCATCAGACCCACAGGAAGACTTGCTCTGGGGAGTTCTTGTGCTGTGCACTGTGGTGAAAAGAAGGATGGAGCCAGCCTCAGGGAACCAGCTGCTCGGGAGCCAGGGCTGGAGAAGTCAGGGGTTCACTCTTCATTACATCCTGCTCTTCTCTGGGTTTCTCTCTCTCTCTCTCTCTCTCTCTCTCTCTCTCTCTCTCTCTCTCTCTCCTTGGGGTGCCTGCCACCTGTTCATGCTGTTGCTCCAGCATTCAAGAGCAAGGACCCTCTGTCTTGAAAACTCCAAGTAAAAGACTCAGTGATGAACCTTTCTTGTAGTTTCCACACACATGCCAGTCAACTTTGTTAGACCCAGGCTCACCTGATACCACCTGAAGAGAGTGGACTGAACTAGCTGGAAGTGGTGGCAATGAAGGGACATATTCTCTGATATATGGAGGGTGTAGAGGTGACAAGGGGGGCTTGTGCTGAATGGAGGCAGATGATCAGGACTGTATAACTGGAAACTGAATATTGTGGCCCTCAGGGGGCCTTTTTCTAGGCATCTTCCAGAGTGCCAGCCTCTGGCTGGGCCTTGATTTCCAGCCTAAAGACCAGATAGGTTTTTTTGAAAGTCTATCAAACTCTCTGAGAACACTGACATTATGACACTCCACATCACCAAGGGTTTTCTAGCAGTGAATGCCCATGTTAACAGATATATACGCAGAACTTGTGATCAACTGGCCTTGAACCTGGATAAGACAGTCCAAGGTCATATGGAAAAAAGATCAATACGGGCAAACAGAAAACTGAGTCTTACTACACAGAGACTCAGCAGAAGATAAATTCCAAAAGAAAAAAAAATATTATTTTTGGCTTTAGAGGGACTGAAAATATATCGCACCCTTGAGACAAGAGCAGCCCTTCAGCAGCTAGTCTGCATATTCATACATGACCTTGCTCTCAGGTGAGGTAGCCTACAGGTAATCACACTCCAGTAACAGAAAGACAGAGCACAGATCTTTGTGTTTCTAAGACTAGTCTTTGTGTTCTCTGACAGAGGGAACCAGGAGTCACTAGAGATCCGGTAGGTCAGGAAATGTACAAGGTGGATCTGGAGTTTACTGTGATATGAATCAGGAAGTACTTACAAGATCCACAGACAGACCCAGAATGATGGGGGTGTGTCAGAAGTGCAGAGGCCAACTCAAACAGCTCCCATCAGGCTTAGTTAGACTCTCAGCAAATAGCACCTGACACAGAACCTTGGCAGAGGGCAAAATCTGGCACTGACTGCCTCAGGTGGGTTAATCTCAGACCAAGGTTAACGCTGACAGTTAACAATGACATAACTCCCCCAGTGTAGGGGAATGCCAGGGAAAGAGGATGGGAGTAGGTGGGGGGGAGACCCTCATAGAGGCAGGGGAGGGGGCAATGGTGTAGGGGGTTTCTGAAGGGGAGACCTGGAAAGGGGAAAACATTTGATATGTAAATGAAGAAACTATCAAGGAAAAACAATCAGCTAAGTTTAAAATAAAGAAGAAGAAGCAAGGGAGCTGGGGATGGGGGGTTTGTGGAGGGAAGTCGGGAAGGGGAATAACACTTGGAAAATAAAATATTATGAAAGGAAACAAAACAAAACAAAAACAAAACACTGATATGGTTCGTGATGTTAGTGGTTGGTATCCTTGAAGGGAGGTGATGAGAATATTTCTCTTTCTCCCCCAGGGCCATAAACCCATCCTAACCATGAGGAAACCTCAGACAATGAACTGGTGGGTGTTCTACAAAATCCTACACGTGTTCCTTACTACACAGACATACATTCCTAGTGGCTAGGTTGGTTGTGGATAGGGTAGTAGAGACAGTTAGGGAGAGAAGATTGAACACATTTCCTAACTAGTTGAACGAAAAGACAAGATTGTTGATAGGGGAGAGTGCTTAGACTCAGCCCATCAAAGAGCTTCAAGCTCTGATGCAGGCATTTTAGTTCAGAGAGGCCAGAGGAGAGGACACAGAACTCTGTAACAACGTAATTCATGATTTCTTAGAACTCTGGGGCTGCAGAGATGGCTCTGTGGTTAAGAGTGTTGCATCCTCTTCCAGAGGACTTGGGTTTGATTCCCTGTACCCACACACATAACTGTCTTTAACTCCAGTTACAGGGGATCTGATACCCTCTTCAGGACATCACAGGCACCAAGTATGCAAGAGGTGCACATATATACATGCGTGCATATACCTAAAATAAAATACTCTCCCAAACCTAAAGGGTGCGCATATCTTGACTGAGGTTAACATCTAGCAAAGAGACTCAAGGCTATATAACACTGCAGTATTTGAGGACAGAAGAAGCCAAAAGAGAATAAAAAAGTCACCGACAAAGACATATTAGGGAGATTTCTGGACTTAATAACAACACAAAGAACAAGAGAATGGACAGTTCTATTTTTTTTTTTTTCTGACTTAAAATTCCTTATTGGGCAAACCTTCATCAAAGGATAAGCAATAGTTTCTTGATCTATTAAGTTGGACCAAATCACCTCTTGCCATGGGTCTATTGGATTTGTATTTCTCCCCCAATCTGTTTATATCCCTAGCCCCCACGTGATGGTAATGAAAGTGGGAGGTGGCACAGTGGGTCCAGCACTTGCTGAGCAAGCATGGAAAGCCAATGTTTGGATACAGAGCACCCATATAGAAGCCAGTATGGTGTGGTGATCTGCCTGCAATCCCAGCACTAAGGAAGGAGAGATGGGACATACTAGCCAACTAAATTAGCCAAACCAGCAAACTGTGGGCTCAGAGAGGAAATCCCACCTCAGCCAAGTGCAGAGCAATTCAGAAAGACACCCAGGGCCAACCTCTGTACAGGCATATGCTCCCACACACATACAAACATGCATATACACAATAGTCAGGCCTTTACAGAACGGATGGGAACCAGTGCCTTTTGGTGGTGGGGGTGAGGTGGGATGGGGACGGGGGGGGGGGGCGTTGGTTTTCAAGACAGGGTTTTTCTATGTAGGTCTAGCTGTTCTAGAACTCATTTTGTAGGCCAGGTTGGCCTTGAACTCAGAGATCTGTGCATGTGCCACCACACCTGGTGGAATCAGTGATTTTTAAAAGAAGCTCCGGGAGCTCACTTGCCTCTTCCACAGTGAGAAAGTACAAAGGTTTTCTGGTAGGAACAAAAAAGCAAACTCTCCCACATACCAAAACAGCTAGTGTCTTGATCTTGGATTTCTCAGCCTCTAGAGCAATGGAAAATACCTCCCAACGAGAATTAAATTCAACACACAAATGAACCATGGGGCGGGGGATGCATCCAACTCCTATCTAAACTGCATCACTAACGATGAGAATGTCCCCTCCAGACACTGCTCAGACCCTCAGATGTAAGGAAAAGGAGGTTAACCAAATTCAAACAAGTCGGAAAAAAAAAGTTGCACTGTCTTTATTGTAAAATTGCATAGTACATTGATTGTGCACGCTTTTAAATAGAGCAGGGCGGCCCCACGAAACCGCCCTCTTGTGTGGGGCATCTAAGGCTGGTTTACTATGAACGGGGAGCCGGGACCAAAGTGCTGCCTGGGCTTAAGAAAAAAACCATAATCTGATTAAGCAGAAGTCAGAGAGCTAATGGATTTGAGTCCATCTGAGAATATTGAAAGGAGGAGAGACTTTAACTGGGCTCAAAGGAAACATCGGGAGAGGGGACACGTTGATTTCAGGGGACAGGAATCAGGAGCAGCTTGTGGAGGGAGAACAAAGAGAAAGGAGACAAAGGGCTCATGCCTAGTGCCCCAAACCTAGATGAATGACACCTGCACGAGTGTGTCCATAGACAGCACTCTGGGTAGCCCAGAGGCATGGGCTAGGGCGTTACCATGGCTACAGAAAAGCCACACATTAGAAAAATAACTTAAAAGCTATACAATCGTCATTATAAATATTTCGACTTTTAAAACTAGCTAGTGTTGGTTAAAAAAAAGGTTCACAGTTACTCTGAAGAGAGCGGTATCTCTATTGCACAGTAGTGGAAAGTCTGCTCTGATCCTCCTGTGTAAACAATCCCTCTCCTCAGTGACGTCAGGACACAGAGAAACAGCGTTTGCTGTAAGCAAAGCACTTTGGGTACAAGGCACGTCAAAGCTGTCAAGCTCTACTGGAAGCATGAGAGGCCCACAGAGGCCCACTTCCTTTCCCGTGTGGCATCTTGGCAGTTGGTTCAGGTCTTGAATCAGACTGCAGGTGACGACAGTCTTGTGATAGAAGTCCTGTTCTCATTCCACAGTGACAGACTTGGCTAGGTTTCTGGGGAAGTCAACCTAAAAGGAAAGACAGGAGGGTAAAGGATGATGCTCACATGAGGTCCTTGCTTAGCATGCAGAGTCATGGGTTCCATCTCCAGCACCTCATAAAGCAGGCACAGAGAGAGACAAACCTGGACAGCCAGAGGGTTAGAAGTTCAAGGCCAGCCTCTACCACATAGCAGTTTGTTGAGTATCTCACAGGTGGCAGTACCATGCTGTTTCTGCACTCAGGTATTCATGTACACAAAACCACACAGGCATATATACAATTAAGAATAAAGCTTCAGCCGGGCGTGGTGGTGCACGCCTTTAATCCCAGCACTCGGGAGGCAGAGGCAGGTGGATTTCTGAGTTTGAGGCCAGCCTGGTCTACAAAGTGAGTGCCAGGACAGCCAGGGCTACACAGAGAAACCCTGTCTCAAAAAACCAAAATAATAATAATAATAATAAAGCTTTGATGAGCGAAGGTGGAGCACACCTTTAATCCTAGCACTCGGGAGGCAGAAGCAGGTGGCTCTGTGAGGTTTGAGGCCAGCCTGGTCTAGAGAGCCAAGACAGCCCAGGGTGTATAGAAAGAAACCCTGTCTTGAAAAACCAAACCAAACCAAACCAAACCAAAGAACAAAGCATCATAAAAAGAAAATGAAAAGAACAAACAAACATTAGGATTGGGGTGTAACTCACAGATAGTGTCTGCATAGCACATGCTTAAGACCTTTGTTTGACCACCAGCACCAGAAAAATTAATTAATGAAAAAAAATCATGTTTTTGGAGGAATGTACATGAATTTCACAAGATTGTTACTTAGAGTAGAGACTGAGAAGGAAATGTGATTGGAAATGGGTAAGAGAGTGGGTTTCTACTGGTCTGCAAGAAGATGTTTTATTTATATGCTAAGAAAAAACTGAAACAAATACAAGAAAAAGTTATCAAGTACAAATTGGATGATATACTTAGGTGTGTCTGGGATATTGTTCTTTGGATTGTTATAGTTATATAAACTTCTCAAAATAAAATTGTAGCATAGGTTTTTTTGTTTTTTGGTTTTTTTTTTTAGCACAGTGAATTTTTTCTTACACATTTGCTGGTGAGATAAATCATTTCTTTTCTGAGGTGTAATCTGGATGTTAGCAGTCTCCAAATGTCAAATCATTTTCTCCACAGTGACAGATCTTAAATGTGGGACAATGATGTGCCTACAAACATGTTCACTGTGATATTATTCATACAAATGAAAAATTGGAAACAGCAGCCTCTTTAGTAACTATTCAGTAAAACCATGTTAAGAGCTTGGAATGGCGGCGGCCCCAGAGCTGTCTCAGGGGTTAAGAGTGCTTTGCTCTACCTGAGTATCTGAGCTAGATTCCCAACACCCACAGCACTGGCTCACAACTACCTACAACATTAGTTCCAGGGGGATCTGAACTAATCCGATCCCCAGGGACTTATGGGGGAAACTATGTATGTGTAGCATAGAGTTGCATAGATACAAGTACAGGCATATAAATAAAAATGTAAAAATAAAAAAGATTTTAAAGGAATACTATACAACAATTGAACGTTGCACCTAACACGTTCATAAAGATGAAAATAATTTGGTATAACAATACAAGGAAGAGACAGAATCTTAACTTTGATAACAGGAGTGTTTGTTTGTTTGTTTGTTTGTATCTGAGTCTCTCTTTGTAGCACAGGCTGCCTCACGTGTGTAATTTGCCTGCCTCAGCCCCAAAATGCTGGCTTCTAAGTGGGTTTCACCACACCTGCCTTGAGAATTTATTTATTTATTATTTATTTATTTATTTGTTTGTTTTGGCAGCTCTTAGGGAATCTAAACAACCTTAAAATGAAAGTTACTTTAAATGATGTCATTTCTCCAATAAGCATTTTAATCCAAATAAGTGTTTAAAAAAAACCAAAACAGCAACTTGTCCATTACAAACAGCACAACGACATATCTGTGCATTGAAATGGTACCCTGAGCCCATAACTATGTACAAACTCCTTAAAAAACTACAATGCACCGGTAAGAGAGAACCTTTAGCTTTCTGTTTCAACCCTTTGCTGTGCTTCTGCCAACTTTAGACTTACATCATAACCTCGGAGGACAGCCAGATGGAAGGACAGAAGCTGGAGTGGAATCACGCTCAGGATCCCCTGGAGACAGTCCACCGTGTGGGGAAGCTCAATGGTTTTATATGCAAACTTGGAGCTCTCGGTGTCATCCTTGGAACACAGTATGATGGGGCGGCCCTAAAGCAGAGAAAGGGGATCATAAAGTACCGTGTTTCTGAAAGAAGCAAACCCTCTCCCGCACCGAGTATAGCTTCTGGAATTTTCTGGAGTCAGCACTGCTATAGTGGTGACATTCTCAGTGAGGTCACGTGTATGCCACGTGTAAAGGACAGGTGTGTTTCTTGGTGTCTTTCTTCCCCTCTCCTGGTCAGGTGACTGCCCCTTGCACCATCATTCAGCATCCATTTGTTGACCAGCTTCACAAATGCCTTGACCTGACCTACTCCTAACTCTTCATAATCCATGAAAATAGAATCATGAGCAAAGGTGAATTTTGGGTAAATGCCACGGGGGCAATGAAACATGAGTGAGAGAAAGTGATAAGGTTTACAGGATGTTAACACTGACTGTCAACTTGACCAGATCTAGAATCACCTAGGAGACAGGTCTCCAAGCACATCTGTGTGGGATTATCTAGTTTATGTCAATTGAGATGGGATAACACATTCTGAAAGTGGGCGGCACCGTTCCCTTGGCTTGGATCCTAGACGGCATAGAAAGGAGAAGGTAAACTGAGGACCAGAATATGCAGTTTGATTAGCTGCTTCCTCAAACTCCTGCTACCCTGACGGGCTATATCCTTGAACCATGAACCCAAATAGATCCTTAAATTGCTTTTATCAAGGTTTTTAACAACTGAGAAGTAACTAGGAAGGTTTGGGAGGGCAGAGCCAAGCAAGCCTGGTCTACACAGCAAGTTCAAGCCAGCCTTGGCTATGTATAAAGAGCCAGGTAGCTCTTTACATTGGTTAATGAAGCTATTTGTGTAGAAACTCCTCCCTACCCCCTCCTTTGCCCCCTCCCCACAAAGCAATAGGAAAAGCCAATGCAAAGAAAGGCTCAGAAGGAAAGAATGAGCTTGGCATGAGTGAGAATTAGGGCAGGTGGAATACCTGGAACTCAGTGGTTCCATTATGTAGAATGGGAGAGAGGTCACCGTAGTCTGATGGGAAGCTTTGAGAGGGATTTCAGTAGGAAATGACACAACTGTGTCTTTATACTAGCTCTCTAACCACAGCGCTGAGATCTATGTGGCGGTGGCTGGCTTAAGCACCTTACTGAAATTCGTCTAGCTGTGACTTCATGAATCTAAGTGGTCTCTGCCCTCCTATCTCCATGAGGCCAGAGAATAATTGATCTGGCTGGTTAGTTCCTGGGAGAGAGTTAACCAACCTTTGGACTTTGAGGGATTAGAAGTGTCATTGTTCACACTGGACCCCTTGAGCTGTACTTGAGTTTATTGCTAACAAGATAACTCAGTCTCAGGATGGGGACTGACTATGTTCGATAGATAAACTGTGATTAGAAAGTTGAAGCTTAAGCCGGGCAGTGGTGGCGCACGCCTTTAATCCCAGCACTTGGGAGGCAGAGGCAGGCGAATTTCTGAGTTCAAGGACTGAGTTCTGGTCTACAGAGTGAGCTCCAGGACAGCCAAGTCTATACAGAGAAACCCTGTCTCAGAAAACAAAAACAAAAACAAAACAAAACAAAAAAACAACAAAAAAAAGAAAGTTGAAGCTTTGAGTCACCAAGAACAGAAGCAGGGTTGTAGAGCAAGTTCTATCACATGGTCAATGATTTAGTCATCGTGTCTTTGTAATGAAACCACAAAGAAAGTCTTGCCAGGCAGTGGTGATGCACGCCTTTAATCCCAGCACTTGGGAGGCAGAGACAGGTGGATTTCTGAGTTCGAGGCCAGCCTGGTCTACAGAGTGAGTGAGTTCCAGGACAGCCAAAGCTATATAGAGAAACCCTGTATTGAAAAAAAAAAAAAAGAAAGAAAGAAAGAAAAGAAAACCTTGAAGGAGCTCAAGGGAGCTCTCTGGTGACAGACATCAATGTACCTGGAGGGGCACTCACTATAAGGACATCTTGGACTTCGCACTATGGCTCTGTCCTCTGGGGCAAGCCCTAATGTGAATCCACTTTCATAGTAAACACGGCACTTTCCTAGGTTCTGTGAGTTGTTCCAGAGAGTTCTGAACATGAGGGGTTCGGGAGCCTCCAAATTTGCAACCAGTCTGAGGCATGGATGCTCATGAGTTCCTAATATGTGGATTCGGATGGGGGGTCAGTCTTAGGAAGAGCTGTGTAGTTACTCTCTGAAGGCTGACTTAACTCTGCACAGTTAGCATTAAAATCACATTACAGCAACCTCGGGAGGAAACTCCTCCCCTAAGATGCTGCCTTAGAAGCACCTCCTCTGTCTCCAGCCCTAGGGTCCAGGGCAGCTCAGAGAGAGACTGGTCACTGGCTCTCACTAAGGAGCTGGAGGATATGACCTCAGGCTCACTAGTTCCCTGCTAAATTTGCATGGTATTAAAAAGGACCCAATAGGCCAGTGAGATGACTTAGTGGATCTATCTCTGCCAACAAGCCTGAAGACCTGAAGTCCAGCCCCAGAACCCACATGATAAGTAAGAGGAGAGAAATCACACCTGCAAGTTGTCCTCTGACCTCCACGCATCTGCTATGGCACATACCTGCCCCTCTTCCACATTAAAAGATAAATGTAAACAGAAGGGGACAGGACAGAGTGTGGTCACACCCACAGACAGCAGCCAGGGATGATGGCACTGGCTGAGATGGGCATGTGTGGTATGGAACAGGAGAGCAGGGACGTCGGTCTCTTGGAGAGCCCTCACCTGGCGGGCAGTGACCTGCTGCAGGGCATTCTGGCACTTGGCAAAGCAAGGATCCTTCATGATGACCATGATGACTGGCATCTGCTTGTCGACGAGAGCAAGGGGCCCGTGCTTCAGCTCTCCGGCCAGGATACCTTCTGAATGCATGTAGGTTATCTCTTTAATTTTCTAGGGAGACACAAGTTAGGATCAGTGTCATGCTGGGGAGGTGGGGGCTGCAACAGAGAAGACAGAGAGACAGAGGGACAGAAGGAAACTGGGAGAGGGGGGTACTCAGAGGGTAAGAGCTGAAGGCCTCAAGGCAGACAGGGGCATATATAGATGGGTCAATAGCAGCAAGGGATGCTCCGGGCCAGGAGAGAGGATGGGCTGCTGACCAGAGCATGAACAATCCCATAATACAAAGCCCAGATAGTAACCTTACAGCCCCCAGGCACAACAGTGGCACCTCTCTTCAGTTCAGT